>NC_057344.1:138739777-139939777 GCF_016509475.1 Prionailurus bengalensis
ATACCTTTTTAAAAAAGGTGTTAAAACTGATTAAAACTAGGTTTTTAAAAGTAAGGTTTGCCTACATTGGCTAACATAAAGCTGTCTGATTTTGATTCTTTTGTTACAGTGTTAAGATGTCACTCTGGCCCTTGACCTGGCAGATTTAATTAGTAGAAAAAAGATTAAAGCTGTACTCAGGTTTAATTCTTTACCCCCGGTAATTTAATAATTAATTTTGGTGTGTGTGTGGGGGGGATGATTATTCCCACTTCTGACTTTATAAAAGTTGCACGGAGTTCAGGTTTTTATACTGTTTGTTTCCATATATTCTGAGTCCCACTGACGTGCTATTCTCTGATCCATTTCGGGCATTAAGTCTTGACCTAGAGGAGTATGTTCCTGTACCAGACACTAATTTTAGTTCCAAACTTCATAGAATTGAAAATCTCTCCCTTTATGTAAGCCAGTTTATCAGCTTTCGTGTTTTTATGTATTCCAATTTAAAATCCTTGCCCTTTAAAAATTGTTGAAGGACTGTTGTGTTTGGACTTTGCCATCGTTCTGGGGTTTCCCTTTGGCTGTCAATTTCAGATCCTTAACTTCCCTTGAATTTCAGGGCTTATTTTTGTGCAGCCCATCTTTCTGCTTCTGAGACCTTCCCAAAAAAGGTCTATTCTGCCTCTTAACTGATCACTAGTTTTGCTAGATCAAAAATTCTAGGTTTAGTGAAGAAATCAAATGGCACTTTGGTTCTTGATCATATGAAGTATTTTTATGCTAAAGTTGCTCAAGGTTTTAGTTCTATTCACCAGTGTTCTCAAATTTTATGATGGGATTATTTCATCCATTCTGTTGCACACTCAGTGGGGGGTTGGCATTGTGTGAACTTGCTCTTCAGTTCTGGGAAATGCTCCTGAGATGGTTCTTTGCTCATCTTCACCACCACCCCAATCTTCCTTTTCTCTGGAATTTTTATTTGAATGTGAGCCCTGGACCTCTGTTTTCCTTTGCAGTATGTTGATTTTTTACAACTTCTATGTTACAGGTTTTTTTAAGGTTTTAATTAGCTCTAATTTCTAAGACCTTCCCCCCTCACCTTCATTATAAATTAGCAACGTGTTCTTACATGGACGCATTATTTTTTCTCATCTCTAAGGTTATTAATAACTTTAAAGGTTTGTTTCCAAGATACTTTGATGTTGCTTGAACTTCTGCCTCTCATATTACACATTTTCCTCAAATGTTTGGTGATCTGTGGCTCATATTTAAAAGCTAATTGGATGTTGTGGATTGGGCTAGGGTTTAACTTTTGGGATTCATGTCAGATCCAAGTGATCTGACTATTAAGTGCTTTGTCGTTTTATTGAGGAACCCTTTGATATTCCCCCTCTCCCTCACACTCTCCCCCCTGCCCTGCAGCCTACCTGGTCAGATTCACCAGAAGTCTTTGTCTACTCTCCTACCAGAAGGGTGGAAAAAAAGCGCAAAAAACTGGCTGCCAGTGTTTGGGATCCCAGTGAAGGAAAACGGCTGAGGGTTCTGAACAAGTGAAGTACTTTATTTTCTTCACGCTATGCCTGTTGAGTCCAAAGACCACCTTTTCTTATGTACTTCAGATAAACTCCAGTTTTCTGCCAGGAATGGGTTTCTGTTCATCAATACAGAAGAACTAAGGGTTTAACTGTCAAACATTTTGAACCAATCCTCTTACTCCTTTTACCTGTGTTTAAAGGTACCTGAGCTGTCCATTGCTAAGCCTTTGCAGGGGTTCTGTGGTACAATCTGGGAGGGATATCCTCATTGCTTACAGCCTATTTGGTTTTCTCGTTGGTCGAGTCCGTTACCACTTGTTCATAAGCTTTGCAATTTCCAAAATTTTGTTGCTGTTGTCTCCTTTCCTGTTCTTTGTCCTCAAGGTTTTTAAATGTTGTCTCTCCACCTCCCACCCCCCACCCCCGCCCTTTAAAGTAACGGGTTTTAGTAGGATTTCAGAAGGGACTAGAAGTGATAGGGTCTTATTTTTTAGCAGCCTTTTTTATTTGCTTGGGGATGGTTGGTGACGGAAGGTTTGGGAGAACATAAAGGGGCAGGTAAATTAAAATCCAGATAGTGTTCTAGAATAATACCTTCCAGAATTTGGCCAATAAATTTCATACGTAGTTTGCTAGTTTATTATGGAACCAATCTCTATTAATGGACAGTGTTAGGTAGCTTTTATTTCAATTCTCCACCAGTTTTGTAGACTGATTAGAGCTGTCAATCTTCCTTCTTTTCAAGTAATGTGTGAGTTCTTGGTCTGCCGGCCTAGTTCAAGTTTTGATACCTTTGGTTTACTAGGTGTATGCTACCAGGTGAGTTACAATCTCTCTTCTTGGAGTTTTGGGCTTTTATTCCTTACTTAACCTTCAGTGAGCTTTATAAGGTTACAGGTTTTGTTACTACATTACTCTTTGCACATTGGGATGGCAGTTGCTTCATTGATGTGCACAAGTTAGAATACATTATGTGGAACATCTGTCCAGGTGTCCTTCATGCTGAGGTAATTTTGAAAGGTGGTTTCATTAACGTTAGCATCTAAGTTACAAGGCCTGTGCATTCTATATGCACTTTTGGTTTTTTACTGCTTGGAAAAGTTCTTTGAAATTGTTATCTTGTACTTTAAAAGTACCTTATGGCTTTGAGGTATTGGGGAAATCAAAACTGAACCCACTGCCTACCACAGCAAATTTTGGTTTTCTGAAATGTATAATTTTATTTGGCTTGGGGTCACATTAACTTGAAATGTCAAAATCTAGGTGAGTAAATTTCTTTGGGAGCAGTTTACTTCTAATTTATCAGCTCTCTAACATTTAAGCATGACTCCGAATTATTCATAAAAACTGATTTTTACTATCTACTTTGGGCAAGCTGAGAGTGCATTCTTTATCTTTTCTTCACTGCTGGCCGTGTTGAAGTCTAGCCTGAAAATCTCCATGGCTGAAATAATTCTGGCAAGATGAATATCCAATTGTGCAAATTGAATCTGCCTGGCCTGCTAATTGCTGTCAGTTGCCTATAATCTGGTAAAATTGGAGAAAGGTTAGTTATAATCCTCATTTCAAAGAGGCTTGAGCCCATTTATATCGGAATCAATCAGAATTGTTTAGGTGTTGCCTGGGAACTTGGATTTCACACCCCACTCCAAGTGATCTTCGCTTCTCTAAAGTTTTAGGTATTGTTGCTTTAAGATGGTTAAATAATGCTGTTTCATAAAGATTTTTTGTTTTTACTTTTATTTCGGGTAAAGACAAAGGTGTGTGTTTCATAAAACAATGCCACTGAAGCATTTTAATCATGATCCCTTAAGTCTCGCTTGGAAAAAAAATCAGAAAGACTTGGCATTCTAATGAGTGTACAAGATGATAATGAGTATATGTGCTGCCGAAGTTGAGCACCGAGATGACAATTAGTAATAGTGTACCAAGTGGGGGAAGAGATGTGGTGGAAGTAGCAGTAGGCTGGGAACGTGGGGAGTTGGTTTTATGATTTTTAAATTAACTATAGGCGATACACTTTCCTTATTGCCTGCATATTGCCCCACTTTAGTTTGTCACTGATGTCACTCATCCATTCCATTGTGAATTGGTTATTAGTAACTGAAATTGACTTGCTGTAGTTTTGGGTTGGGCTTGTTACATATTGTCCCACTATCCTTAGCATCTTTTAGATTCTCTAGTAATTTCCAGCAGCCTCTTATTTTCAATGGCTGTAGTATAGAAGTAGCCTTAGGTAACAACTGTGGTATCCAAGGGACTATGCAATTTAGGAAGACAGCAATGGGTGACTGCTAAGTGTTAATTTACCCTAGTAAGCCCTGTAAATTTGGGGGGAGAGAAGGGGGGCTCTAAAGGCATGAAAAAAAGACCTTGCAAAATTACTGTACTGCTTTTAAAAGGTGATGCTTCATAAGAATTAGATCTTAAGAGCAAGGTGTTCTTTGTTGTTAACAGTCCAAATCAGTTACTTTACTTGTCAGGAGAGGAATTCTTTAAAGTCTTCCGAGAAAGTACAGAATAGGCATTAGGGGAGGTGCTAATTCATTTAACAATGATAGAAGTTACTGAATTCTATTTTGAGAAACTTAAGTCACTTGATAGGAAGATCATTTAAACTTCAAGGTTAATTGGTATATAGTTTATTTTGTAATTGGATAGGCTACATTGTTTGCAGTTCGGGATTTAAATGTGAGGTTATTTTTCCTGCCTCTCTCATTTCTCTGAAAAATAAAATATTTGAAGAAACTTAAGAGGTCTGTTAATGTTACCTAAAAGCGACATTTAACATGTCATGGAAGCGATGCTTTGAATAAATACTTAAGAAAAGGAATTATATAATTCCCCTTTGTTGTTGTATGGATGGCCTTGGATTACACAAGGCTTAATCACACTTTTAGAAGATACTTGCCAATCTCACTAAGTAGAACCCGTTTAAAATAAAAATTGGAAGATGGCTCTGGCTGTTAGAAGTGTAGTTAAATTAGCTAAGGCAATAAAAAAAACTTCAAAATGCTCAGAAATTTGTTGTACATTGCTTCTACAATCATTGATATATAATAAAGCATGCTACTACTAGTCAATTAGTTTTATGTATTAAGACCTATCAGCATGTCTTTGTTTTTTTTTTTTTTTAGTACCTGGTTGAGTTGATTTCACACTAACGTGATGTTCTCTGTACCATTTAACATTTTCAAAACCTATTCTCCCCCAGCAAATTCTGTTAGAACCAAGTGTTTCCATTTCCGGAAGCCTACTTTTAGAGTTCATATTAAGTTTATAGTGGGCTTTAGTGGGGTTTTAATTTGCACTAAATTTTCTTTTCTGGAAGATTACTTATGTTCAAATTTATAATGTAGTGCTTTTGTCTTACAATTAAACTCTTATAGCACTCATGCATTTTTTGCACTGTCTTTTTGTTTTTCTTTTTTTTTTTCAATTTAAGCTTTCCCTTCTAATAACAGGTCTTATTTTCTTAGTTGAAAAGGTAAGAACTATCATTTAAAATGTAACAGTTTTAAATGATGGGATTCTTTTGAAAGATTATGCAAAATGGTCAAATAGTTTTTTAATTTGAAGAGTCACTGAATTCAATGGAAGAAAGAAGGGTCATTTTCAGTTTTCTCCAGAATGTTCAGGAGGAAGGATAGTGAGAGAAGGAAGATTCTGTATGGGGATATTCAGTCTCTGGCCTCTACTGGGTTTGCTGTCAAATGTGAGACTGCTGAAAGTGCTGGTAGGCATCTGCTATTTATGCAGACTTGTATATATTTCTCAGAAGATGGCAAATTGAATTAGATTTGTAAAGTTGCACTAATGTTCGCCAAGGTATTCCTACTCTGAATACAGAGGAAGCCTAACATAACATTATTGTTCCACTATTCCATTTCCTATGTTTGTGTTCCTCGAGAATTCTGAGGCATTTGGGTCGTTCCTAGTGCTGGCCTGCCAAGAGAGAGGCTGACATTATGGCAGGTCATGGTATAATGCTTAGAAGGTCTTCACTCCCTCACAGATGATCTCTGTGACCAGTTTGTGATTTGCCTTTTTGTTCTATAAAATCAGGCCAAGTTAAATAATGGGTTCTGTTATTTTAGGTTCTGCCATGATTCTATAATGAGAATATTAACTTTATTTTTTTAGAAGTCTCCTACTAAATATTTGGGGAGGGGAGGGGCAGAGGGAGAAAGAGAAAGAATCCCAAGTAGGCTTCACGTTGCCAGCGCAGAGCCTGACCTGGGGCTCCATCTCACAGCTGTGACATCAGGACCTGAGCCTATATCAAGAGTCAGACCACTGAGCCACTCAGGTGCCCCAAGAATATGTACTTATTTAAAATAAGTTAAAATCATCTTTTCAGATTTATTAAAATGTATAGGATATTGTCTAGCAGACTTAAAGCAATTTCTAGTTTAATACATAATTCAATGGAATAGACTTTAAAAAAAGAATGTTTCTGAGGTCCAGCTCTGTCATTTGCCCTGTGATGTTGGACAAATAAAATTTAACTTGTCTAAGCATCAGTTTTCCAACTGAAAATTATTTCTCAGATACGGATGTTTGATGATAGGCATGTGAATGTGCTTTGGAGTTAGTAGTTCTCAACTTTATTGTAAGGTTAAACACACTTTGAGGCCCTATCCCAGCCTTAAGTAGAATCTTCAGGGGGGAGAGCCCAGGCATCTATATTATTAAGATCCCTGAGTCTGAGAGTTGAAAACCAAAGCTTCATATTTATTGCTATGACCATGTTTAAGAGCTATGGAGATCACACATAGGAAAAGGTATCAAATGTTAATACCTATATGTGCTGGGCAGTCTGAATGTGAAGAGTATAATGTGGCCAGGCTTGTGGGGAGTAGATACACATAGCTGTCTACCAAGATGGGATGAGTGCCCTTTGCAGTTTGCCTGGGCATCTGCTAGGACTTCCCACTTGTGCTTCTGTAACTCTTCTGGGCTTCCCTGGCTATGAACCTTCAGATTTAGTGTAGAAGTCCCTTGAGTTTGGTGAGTAATTTGAGATAAGCAGAAAGGCTAAAAAGGTTCTGGATTACAGAATAGCGTAAAAGCCTTTATAAATAAGAAGGTCAAGGAAGCATTTTTGTGGGGAATGGAGGAAGAATATATCGTTGAGTTTTGGGGATTTAAAATTTAAGGTGTTTGCATGATACCTAAGTGGGTGTATCCAGTAGAGAGTTGGAAAAGGTTTGGAATTCAGAAGAGAGGTTACTTGCTGGAGAAGGCAATGTCATGGGAGTAAATAAAAGCACCCTAGAGAGTGTGGGAAATGAAGAGAACCAAAGGCTGAGCTCTGTTGCAGGCCATTTGATGAATGAGTGCATGATTAGACTCCCAAAGGCCTACTCTGCTTTCTGCACCCCCCCCCCCCCCCCACCGCCACACACACACACACACAGCAAGCAGTGTCTTAATTTGCTAATCCTCTCTCTTACTAGCCCAGTGGAGTCAGGCAAGTGACCTAGCTTGTCAAGTTTTCTTATCTGTAAAATAGAAATGAGTCCCTACCTCAGGGTTGTGAGGATTAAAAAAGAATCTGTAAAGTACTTAAACAGCTACTGGCATATAGTTAAGTGTTTTAACTGTTACTGTTGACTGCCTTGACCTATTGAGATAAATTCTTTTTTTTTTTCCCTTTTTAAGTAGGCTTCATGCCCAGCATGGAATCCAAACTTGAACTCACAACCCAGAGATTAAGGCCTGAGCTGAGATCAAGAGTTAGATATGGTTTAACCGACTGAGCCACCCAGGCACCCCAAGATAAATTCAATTTCTAGTAAGATCCAATTACCAGCCCCACTTACAACCCACAAAATCTCCATCAGTGACTGGAGCTGGTGTTGATCATTATCTTTCTTGAATTTATTCTCTGCTGCACAATGTGCCACTTAAATAGGCGTTGTTTTAAATGTGCTTATGATTTTTTTCAGTCTTGCTGCCTCAACTGGAATGTTAGCTTCCATTGGGATTAGGTCCATTTCTTACACTTCTGTGTATAGCCACTAATTTCTCAAACATCAGTTATCTCTATTGATGTGGTAACTTACAATAAAATCGTAATGTTTTAGAACTATTTTGGTGCAGAGTGGGAGCTCAACAATGTTTGGATGCATAAATCAATGAAAAGTCTAAGATTGCCTTAATATTTGTTTCTATCTACTCAGGTATTTTCTGACAGATGTAGCATAAATAGCAGATAAACACTCCTTACTAAACAAGTGCTTTTCTTCCTAACTCTTAAGCTCTAAGACAGTTCTAAGACTGGGAAAACCAGCATTATGTGGGACTTAATAGCCTGGAACCAGAGTGATAGCTTGTGTCTTATTTGTGCTGCAAGTGGAGAGAAGCTTGTTACAACATGCTCTTCATTTTTAGGCTCCTGGGTCTTGGCATCCTGATATGTAAAATTGGGGAGGGGGTAGATTAAGTGATCTTTAGGTTCATGTCTTCTAGCAATACATATGTTAGTATTCACTGGCAATCAGGAAACAAATACATTGTTTTATAAATATATTACAGAAATGTAAGGGAAACACATATAGGCTTTAAAAATAATAGCAATATACATGGCAATTCTCACAATGCTTCTCTTTAAATTTGTCTCTCCCCCCCCCCCCGCCCCAACAACCTACCAACCTACAAAAAGCAGAAATACTCCATGTGTCTTAATCTGGACCACAATTGAGGGGTCAGATAATATACTCTGAGTTAAAGATACAGATTTCATATATACAACAGCCAGGACTTGAATTCATAAAATCTCAGCTTTCTAGGTGTGTGACCTTGAACATGTCATTGAACTTGGCTATTTTCTGATCTGCAAAATAAATATAATATGAGCAAATATTTACACAGCACTTTTCTATGTGCCTTACATTATACTTAATAGGGGCGCCTGGGTGGCTCAGTCGGTTAGGCGGCCGACTTCGGCTCAGGTCATGATCTTGTGGTCCGTGAGTTTGAGCCCCGCGTCGGGCTCTGTGCTGACAGCTCAGAGCCTGGAGCCTGTTTCAGATTCTGTGTCTCCCTCTCTCTGACCCTCCCCCGTTCATGCTCTGTCTCTCTCTGTCTCAAAAATAAATAAACATTAAAAATAGTTTTTACTTCTTTATGTCATTGTAAAATTAATGAGACATTCCTCCTCCAAAGGACTTAGTGCATTATATCAGAGTACATATTCAATATAACACCTATTTTTTCCTGACATAAATTACAGAAACTCTAAAGTTTCTAACATTTAAAATCCTTTAAAAAATACTTTGTGCATGGAAAGGTGATACTGTGCTGGAGGAATAACAAGCTTGGTGTCTATTTAAAGTGCTGATACTTGATCATTAGAATTAAAATGAGCTATCTACCAGATAGGAACCCATGTTTTTACTCTTCCCCATGGATCACTAAGTGATTTTTAAAACTGACTTTAGACCTCAAGTTCCCATTTAAGAAACAACTCATGATACCTTGTTACCAACTGCAAAGTGAAGCTGGATGTTTTGGTTATTAGATATCTTAGTGATTTGAGGTTATTGAGTGAAATGTAGGGGGAAAGCTATTAGGGTGGTAAAACGGACAGGAAATCTCCAGGTTTATTGGAGATACAGCTTCCTAATTTTAAAATCTTTACCCAAGGAAATGTCTAGTATAAAACAATGGTGTGAGTAGTCATTTCAAATGAAAGAATCTGTGGAAGAGGTGAATGTTTATTTCTGGACTGTGTACTCATGTGAAGAGTCATTAATTTTTATTTGTATTTAATTTTAGAGAGAGCAAGGGAGGGGCAAAGAGAGGGAGAGACAGAATCTTAAGCAGGTTCCATGCTCAGTACAGAGTCCAATGTCGGGCTCGATCCCATGACCCTGGGATTATGACCTGAGCAAAATCAAGAGTTGGACACTCAACGAATTGAGCCACCCAGGCACCACAAGACTTCTATTTCTAAGGTAATTAATGAGATCACAGTCATTTTTCTTCTGAGTAAGAAGGAAAATATTAGGGATTTAATGCCAAAAATGCAATCATTTTTTTCCTGTTAAGTAATAGTTAACACTTAAATAGCATTTACTATGTGGTAGACATAATTCTATGTGGTATTATTACTAGCTCCCTTTTACAGATGAGGGAACACAGACACAGGCTAAACAACTTGTCCAAAGTCACCTGATGGTATCTTGCAGGGTGGAGAGTTAAACTTCAGTGGTCTGATTCCAGGGTTTGTGCTTTTAATCTTAACAAAGGGCAGAGAGGCTGGGGAAGTAGCTGGAGCAGTGGGGAAAAAAACTGGCAGCATTACAGAAATGGAAGAGGTACGAAAATTAATAAAGCACACTACAAGGACAAGGAAAAACTTCCAAAACCCTCTTCCTTCAGTCTTCCTACCACTGGAGAATGCTATTTCATAATTGTTGATTGTAGAACTCTCTATTTACACACAACAATTTATTGGTAACTGCTGGGGATGGGGAGAAAAAGGGTCAGGGTCAGGTTGGTATTACATTTGTACTTAAAAGAATGATGATGATTGAGAGGAGAATTACCACGGTGATGATTATAATCTTTCTGAAGTGTTTCCACCATATCCTCCTGAGAATCTTTCTTGTTTTTTGGGACTCTTTGGCCTGAAATAAAAATAAACACAAATTTAATGTTTTCTTTCTGTATCTGGATTAATGGACACACTTTCAATACCTAATAAAGCTATGTAAAAGAACAGATTTAGCTTGGTTTTGAGCAATCCCAGAGAATCTCACAAAGTCTGCACAGCTTTTATAAAATGATTCACCAAGATTCCAGGTGCCTTCCTCATTGAGTTCAGCTGTAATTTTGTTAATATTAATAAATTAATGTTTAATAAATATATTTAATAAATATTTATTATTTAATAAATATTTAATAAACTAATAGAATTTATTAATAAATAAATTTATTAACTCTGACTGTGACCAAGTTAATAACTCTTTGAGCCCCAGTTTCCTCATCTTCACTTTATGATTTTACTTAAATGCCACTATCCCTTATAACCCTATTTAAAATCGCTACCCCCATCTCCATCCCAGAAACCCTATTTCCCTTCGATACATTATTTTTCTCTTAAGTATTTATCTCTTGGGGTGCCTAGGTGGCTCAGCCAGTTAAGCATCTTGACTGGCTCGGTCATGATCTCATGGTTTGTGAGTTTGAGCCTCTGGCTCTGTGCTGACAGTTCAGAGCCTGGAGCCTGCTTTGGATTCTGTGTCTCCCTCTCTGCCCCTAACCCATTTGCACTCTGTCTCTGTCTCTCTCAAAAATAATCATAAAAAGTTAACATGTTTAAGGTATTTATCTCTTATCTAACATTATGTAAATCTTATTTATTGTGTGTTGAGAATGTAAGCTCCGCGAAGGCAGGGATTTTGGTCTGTTTCATTCACTGCTGTATTCCCAACAGTGCTTAACGTAGAATACTCCTCTATTTTTCTTTAGCACCCGTATATTGCTATTGAGAAATGTGATGCTATTCTAATTGCCAAGTCTTTGTATTTTCTCTCTGAAAACATTTAAAATCTCTCTTCCTTTTTTAATGTTCTACAATTTCAATATTACATACATGCCCTGCTATGGTCCTTGTTTTGTTCATTCAATCTGGAAACTCGTGTTATTTAGTTCTAGGAATTTTTCTTGTATGCCTCTAATTTTCTCTCCTTTGATTTCTTAATTGTCTGAAACTCCTGTTGTTCATATGTTGGATCTCAGACTGATTCGCTGTCTTATCTTTCCTCTTTCTCTTTTTGCTCTCCTTTCTGAGAGAATATCTCAACTTTATATTATAATAATTGTACTGAATTTAAAATTTTTACTATTGTTTTAATTTCCAAAAGATCTCTTTTGTTCTATGAATAAGCTTTTACATAGCTTTTCATTCTTGTTTCAGGGATGCATTACTATTATTTCTCTGAAGACAGAGAAAGGTTGGGGAATGGTCACCATATTCAAAGATACAGATACTCAGGATAAAACTTTTCACTTGATCCATCGGATTTTAATATGCTGGTCACTCTGGCCTCAACTGCATATGGTTTCTGAATTTAGACCCTCTCTGGTCTGTTGTCTTTAGGTAATAACACTTATTATCCTTTTGTCAGGGGTAAGGAGAGGAAGTGATGTGGCTCTAAAATGTAGGGAAGAGGCTCTGCAGGTAACATGTTCCTTTTAAAGACTTTATACCCAGTCTCCTCTTGAGACTTCTATTGCATGTCTACTTTTACAAGTACCATGTATCTCCAGTTTCTGATTCTTTCCAAAGTTCTATGGCCTGGATCAGTTTGCATCTTAATGTCTTCTGGTACAAACTTAGGTTTTGAGGTTTTTGCTACTAAAAAGGTCAAAAAGTACTCATAATTGGTTTTCTAGCTTCCAGAATTGTTGCCATCTCTTACCTGTTGTCTTTTCTTTGTTTTTTGTCCTAGTAATTTATACATTAAAATTCCTAATTATTTCTTTACCTATAATTTTATTGGAATTTTGAGTGTATGCCAAGATAAATGTATCTGTTTAATCTGTCAAATTAAAATCCATGACCCATATTTATCTGTAGGCAGACTGAGAGAAAGCTTACTGGCCTTTTTGTTAAAAAGCCAAATGGGCTTTTTTTTTTTTCCCTTTAAAAAAGCTTATTTATTTTGAGAGAGAGAGCACTTGTGCACAGGTGTGAGCACAAGCAGAACAGGGGTGGAGAAGGAGAGAGGGCTCGATGTCAAGAACCATGAGGTCATGACCTGAGTTGACAGGAGTTGGAAGCTTAACTGACTGAGGTACCCAGGTGCCCCCAAATCAGCTTCTTAAGGACATTCAGTAGTCTTTTATATAAAGATCAAGGGGGAAAAAAGAGGTAACTAATTTTGCAAGTCAAAAAATAGAGGTTTTTGTGAGAATGATTATGTGGTATCTGTGTGAAAAATATTCTGAGAAAAACTGTAAAATACTTCAAATATGTTTTATTGAGCTGCTTCTACCCAACTGTCCTCAAAGAGGAAGTCATTTTTTTCTTCATGTAATCATGTATGCATAAAAGTGGGATTTGTTTGGAAGGTAAGGCAGTAAAGTGAAATAAAATCTCTTACTTTTTTTGCCATATTTTTTGTGGGATTTAGATGTTGCCACTTACCCCATAAAAAAGACAAAATCTAATAAAAAAAATTAATAGATCTGGCAGTATGGTAGACTAAGTAATCCCATAACCCTCCTGCCACTATTACTAAGAAATGCTAGATAAAATATAATAAGCAAACTTAAATTCATAGCAGAATTGGGAAGAAAGTCAGAGTACAGCCTGGTGCCGAAACTTAGGCAAACAGTGAGAAATTGCACTTCTGGTGCAGCTTGTCTGGATTTGGGAGGGTGAGGACATTGGCTTCTGTCATCCAGGGCTTGGGATTTCACTGCCCACAGGCACAGCAGGCTAATCTCTGGGCTCCATGAGGAGAACATGGAACTATATTGAATTTTCATCTTTCCTGCTAACTAGGCTCAAAACTTTGGAGTCTTCCTTAACTCCCTCTCACCACACATGCAATCTGTCAGCAACTCCAATTTGTTCCACCTTCAAAATGTATACAGAATCCAACCACCTCTCACCACTTGTACTGAACTAAATATTCATTTTATGTTACCTACACTTTTACCACTTTCTTTGCTCTTTAATTTTTTGCTGAAAGTCAGATTTCTCTTCAGAGATAATTTTCCAACTACCTAAAATACCTCCTTTAGAATTTCCTTAGTGCAGATGTGATAAACACAGCCAGCTATCCACTGCAGACTTTAGTTCCCCTCTCATAATGTAGAATTATTGCTGGCAAGAGACTCTCCAATCACAGACCACATTTATCAGGCTCTTCACCCCACTCTGTGCTGTTTCCCTCTCTGCCTCTTGCACATATGCAAAGCTGTAAGACTAATTCTTACCAACAGGTCGTGAGTAGAAATGATGGTGTCACTTTTGGGCTGAAGTGGCTATAAGCAAATATGCTTCTTCCACTCCATGTTTAACCAACTGCCACCTGAAGTGGAAAGACTCTAAGGCCTCAGGCAATGGCAGAGTCACAAAACGGAAAAAGCTTGGGTTCCTGGATTACCATGTGAAATTATGCCCACGGAAAACCTGTTTTAAATTGTTATGCAACCAAGAAATAAACCTTTATTTAGTTCAACAGTTAGTGTTTCTCTAATACTGCAGTTGGTAGTAGGATGAGATGTTATTAAAAGAGTCTAAAACATGTGGCATTGGCTTAACCATCAGGTGGTAGCAGTGAAGAAACTGGTAGTAGAGGCTGGAAAGATAAAGACCTATATTCTTCAGAATAAAACACTGGATAGTTTTACCATTGCCTGTGACAACTTGGAAGGCAAACAAATTGCCTATTGTGTCTTTCACTTTGGAAGAAAATGTTGGAAAACAGAATGGTAATGGTGTGAGTTCTTGTTACTGGCTGCATTTATCAAGGTACCAGCTGGCTGGTTTGCAAGAAGAAATGAAAAAGGAATAGGGTGAAGAAATGTGGAACACTGAAACATTAGATAAGCTTATGTTTTTTTGGTCCAGAAATAGAACTATTGAAAAGGTCTTTAATGACAAATGCCCATTAAGAAGATTCTGTCCTCCCTCAATAACAGAAAAACTCCAAACCTATTAAAAAAAAAAAGGGAAAAGGACTTGAACAGACTTTCATCAAAGATCTTTAAATGGCCAATAAGCATGCGAAAAGATGCTCAACATCATTAGTCATTGAGGGAATGCAAATCAAAAGGAGATGCTAGTTAAAAAAGTGAGATGCTAGTTCATACCCAGTAGGATGTCTATAATTAAAAAAATGGAAAATAACAAGTGTTGGAGAGGATGCGGAGAAATCTGAACCCTCTTACATTACTGGTGGGTACTTGTGGCTACCCTCTTACATTACTGGGTTCAACCACTGTGGAAAATAGTTTGGAAGTTCCTCAAAAAGTTAAACACAGAATTACCATATGATGTAGCAATTCCATTCCTATGTATACACACAAAGGAATTGAAATCAAGTATTCAAACAAAAATTTGTACATGGATGTTAATAGCATTATTCACAATAGCCAAGGCAGAAACAACCCAAATGTCCACCAAATGATGACTAATAGATAAGCAAATAGGGGTGTATCCATAAAATGGAATATTACTCAGCCACAAAAAGGAATGAATTACTGACATGCTACAACATGGATGAACTAGAAAAACATGCTAAGTGAAAGAAGCCAGCCACAAAAGACTGGATTGTATGATTCTATTTATATGAGATAGCCAGAATAGGTAAATCCATAGAGACAGAAAGTAGATTAGTGGCTGCCAGGGCGTGGGGAATAATTGTTTAATGGATATGAGTTTTCTTTTTGGGGTGACAAAAATGTTTTGAAACTAGTAAGGTGTTGGATATACAGTACTGTGAATGTATTCAATGCCACTGAATTGTATACTTTAAAAATGTTAATTATACCTTATGTGAGTTTTACCTCAATTAAAAAAAAAAGATTCTGCCCTGTGGTGGAGACAAGGTTAAGGGTGCAATATGCTTCCTAGGCAAGCCTAATGGCCTCAAAGTAGTTGTCTTTAAATTGAGAGGGAGGCATGAGGGCAAGGAGCAGGAGCAAAGAAATAACCGGGTTTCAGAATATTGTCCAGAAAAGAACTTTACATGTGGATACAGGCACTTGGAAATGACTAGAAGCAAAAAGATTCAAAATCAACCAAGTTTTGAAATGGAAAATAAAGCAGAACCTGGTCCTTTGAAAAGACCAAAACAAAACAAAACAAAAAACAACTTGATTAAAATAATAAAAAGGCTAAGAATGAGGTAATTAAACCAACCACAGGCACAAGACAAAAGTTAAGAATACAACCGCATATAGCATATAGTATAAGTTTTTATACACGGCTAGAGTCAGTCTTTTGAGGCAACAAAGGTAAAACTATGGCAGTGAATCCTACAACACATACAAACATTTAATGTGAAATTTATCATATTAACAGGTTTAAGAAGAAAAATCATTATCTCAATTAATGTAAAGATAGCATTTGATACAATTCAACGCCCTTTCATGATAAAATTTCTTAGCAAATAAAGAATAGAAAGGAAGATTTATAAGTTGTTAAAAAGTATCTATCAAAATCTGAATGTAAATTTAATACTTAATTGGGAAGCATTAGAAATATTCATTTTAAATTGGGAACGAGTATTTCAGATATCACCATTTCTAGTCAATATTTTACTGGCATTCCTAGATAACATAAGACAAGCAAAAATAAATAAAGAGGGGTGCCTGGCTCTAGGTGGAATACGTAACTCTTGATGTTGGGGTTTTAAATTGGGTACAAGTATTTCAGATATCACCATTTCTAGTCAGTATTTTACTGGCATTCCTAGATAACATAGTAAGACAAGCAAAAATAAAGAGGGGTGCCTGGCTCTTGGTGGAACATGTAACTCTTGATGTTGGGGTTGTGAGTTTGAGCCCCATGTTGGGTGTAGAGGTTACTTAAACAAAAAAAAAATTTAAAAATGAATATATATGGGAAAGGATGAAAAAAATATAGTCATTATTTAGTATATGATAAAATTTTTATGTAAAAATGCAAAGAAATCCATAGATAATATTACCATGAAAGTTCAGTAAGATTTAGGATACAACATTAGTATGCAAAAATTGATTGTGTTCCTATTAATCAAAAAACAGAGTCAGAAAGAGACCTAGAAAAATGGAGACCTAGCACATTCAGAGATGTGAAAACAATATTTTAAAGATGTCAATCCTCCCCACATTAATGTAATTCCAACTAACATCCTAAAATTGTGTGTGTGTCTGTATGTGTGTGTGTAACTCAAGATGTAGATTCTAAAATTCACTGAAAGACAAGGCGAGACTTGCTAACACAATTTTCGAAAAGTAGAATACCATTCACTATAAGATATTAAGACTTCTTATAAAACCACAGTAATTAAAACAGTATAGTACTGGTCCAAGGATAAAGAAATGGATTAGTAGATATTAAATATGTATAGGGAGGGGCACCTGGCTGGCCTACTCGTAAGTGCATGTGGCTCTTGATCTTGCGGTCATGAGTTCAAGCCCCACGTTGGGTATGGAGATTACTTAGATAAATTAAATAAAAATAAAAAAGAATACAGTATATACATATTTACATATACATATATGTACATACATATACATATATACATATATATGTAAATATATATATATAATTGGCATTACAAACCAAATTTGGAAAGGCTGAGTGCTATTCAATAAATGGTGTTTGGGCAACTGATTTTTTGTACAGAAAATTATAAAACCTTGATTCCTACATCATACTCTATGCAAAAAACAAAATTCCAGATGTTTTAAAGATCCATGTTTAAGAAGCAGAATTTAAAACTTTTAGGAAACAATGTAAGAATATCTTTATAACTTTGGGAAAGGAAGGAGTTCTTTTTTTTTGAGAGAGGGAGGGAGAGAGCGCTAGCAGGGGAGAGGGGCAGAGGGAGAGAGAGAATCTCAAGCAGGCTCCACACTCCGTGTAAAGCCCAATGCAGGCCTTGATCCCAGGACCCTGGGATCATGATCTGAGCCCAAACCAGGAGTTGCATACTCACTGAGCCACCCAGGCGCCTCAAAGGAGTTCTTAAACAAGACCCAGAAAAGCATAAACCATGAAGGACAAGACTGATATATTTGTCTAGATGAAAGTTAAAGACTTCTTTCCTAAAAAAGGTGTTTTACATAAAGCTGAAAGCCAAGCCACATACTGGGAGAACATATATACACTTTATACAACTAAGTATCAACAACTAAGAATTGTATACCATTTTTTATCCTTTATTATACTTTAGTATTTTATGTATCTCCTATAAATTATTTTAAAAGATAAAGATTCACATTAGCAAAATGGGCAAAGGATATCAACAGGCAGTTCACAGAACAAATTCTAATAGTTAATAAACATAAAAATTGTTCAATGTCATTCAAAATTAGGAAAACACAAATTAAGACAATAGTTATCTTCTTTCCCTTACAGATTGTTAAAAACCATAATCTCATAATCCCAAGTATTAGAAAGAATGTGGGGCAACAGAACTCTCATATACTACTGATGGAAGTATAAATGGCACAACACTTCTTAAGGAATTTTGAAGTATTTAGTTAATTTAAAGATGCACATATTTTAAGATCCAGCAATTTCATTTCTCTTTCTATATATAGCAGAGTGAGGGTTCTACAATGAGATCAAGCATCCCAGGGAGTTGCATGAGATGCTCCATTGGAAAGCAGGAAATTAATTTTAGAACTTCTCTTTGTTTATTTTAATCAAAAAAATAGGAAGGGAATGAACATGTATTAATGTACAACATATGGATAGGTGCTGACACCTTCCCTAAGTGTGTATGTAAAATGATACATGAGGACGCTTAAGGTTTTTTAGGGGTAAAGTGTAAATTCCCTAGTGACAAAGAGTTGACCACTGCCTACCCCTTTATCCATTTACCTGTAGTGTATTGCAATTCCTATAATTTACATGCATCTGGGGAAGAGAATTCATGGGCAATATCATTTAGTTTTAACTAAACTAAAAAGTACACATGTGGCTTAAAAATTCTACCAATAAAGGGGTGCTGGTTGGTTCAGTAGGAAGAGTGTGCAACTCTTGATCTTGGGGTTGTGAGTTCATTACTTAAATAAATAAATAAACTTAAAAAAAATTATACCAATAAGGCAAACATAAACAACAAAAACATGGCAAAGAGGATATATCTCTTCTAGTTTGAGTATTTCATCTGCCATATTTAGAAATAAAAATATAATGATTATAATCAGATCTGACTTTTAATCACAATTACTATTATTAAAAACATTCTTATTAATATTTTTCTTAATCGGAGAGAAACAGTTTTAATCCTCTTAAAAAAACAAATTATTTAATATTTTATTTCATCTTCATCCCATTCTTTTAATTACTACTTTCCTATATTCTTTATATTATATAGTGTTACTATAGAAGAATATATAATTTACATATATATCTAAATGCATTCTCAAGAATGCACTTGTAAATTTGTAAAATTACAAATAAGTATGCATGACCAAAAAACTCTACAGATCACTGTCTTAGAAACAGTTTTGCAGGGGAACCTGATTGAGGTGACTCAATCAGCTGAGTGACTGACACTTGGTTTTGGCTCAGGTCACGACTCATAGCTTGTGAGCTGGAGCCCCACATCAGGCTCCACACTATGGCCCTCCCATGTGCACTCTCTCTCTCAAAATAAATAAAAAGAACAGTTTTGCAAAAGTGTACCAAGAGATATGAATAGGTTGTTCAAATTCATAATAAAGTTAGAATCTACATTAATGTTTATTAAAAGGAGAAAAAATAAGTATACTGTGTTTATGTATTTTTAAGTTTTTTACATTTTATTGAGAGAGAGAGAGAGAGAGAGAGAATGGGGGATGGGCAGAGAGAGAATCCCAAGCAGGCTGTCCACTGTCAGCGCAGAGCTGGATGTGGGGCTTGAACACACGAACTTGAGATTATGAACCTGAGCTGAAATCAAGAGTCAGTGCTTACTCGACTGAGCCACCCAGACGCCCCCGACTATGTTTACTTAAATAGTAATGATATGCTGTCAGAAGTTAAACTGATAAATTAAAGCTAAGTGTGTCCAAATAAAGACAGTTCATAAACATAATGTTGAACTAAAATCTTATGTTTTAGTTCATTATATGTACATTATAATGTCACAAACATAAAGTTAAAAATGCAAACTAAGAATGTAGATACATATATACCTACAGATACAAATCAGGACTCAAGCATACAAATGATTCACATCAAATTCATGATAGTGGTTCTGGTGTGGAAGGGGAATGGGTTTGGGAAAGGTACACAGGGACTTTAATCATAGTCTAATTTCTTTTTTAAAATTTTTAATGTTTTTTTTAAAATTTATTTTTGAGAAGGAGAGAGTGCGAATGGGGGAGGGACAGAGAGAGAGAGGGAGATACAGAATCAGAAGCAGGCTCCATGCCATCAATGCAGAGCCTGATGTGGGGCTCGAACTCATGAACTGTGAGATCATGACCTGAGCTGATATTAAGAGTCAGACGCTTAATGGACTGTGCCCCCTAGGCGCACCCAAAACTATCTTCTAATAGAAAATTTTGAACACACAAAAATTGACAGAATGGTATAATGAAACCCTATATACTCAACATCTAGTTTTAACAATTATCAACTTATGGCCAATTTTGTTTCATTTATACCTCATTCTACTCCCCCACTCCTGAACTATTCTGAAGCTGATCTCAGACATTACATAAATTCATTCAAAATATTTTAATATGTATTTCTAATAAGTAGTGACTTTTAAAAAACATAACCATAATACCATTATTACATCTAAAAACCAATAATATTTCTTACTGTCATCTAAAATCCAGTCAGAATTCAAATATCTACTTGTTCATGAAGTTGTAAATGTTCATGTTTAGAGTTTGTTTGAATCAAATTTCAAATAAAGACCACACACTGAAATGATACACCTTCTAAATCCATTTTTTGGTAAGTTCTCCCTCTTTTTTTTCCCTTGAAATTTATTTGTTGATTAATCTGTGTGTTTTTTAATGTAAGAAATACATCTGTTATGCAAATAAGTACCTCCTACTTTAATGGGTTTTAAATTTTCATTGTTTTATAATTAATACTTTAGTTGCATTCTTATAATTTTTTTTTAATTTTTGTTAACGTTTACTTATTATTGAGAGACAGAGAGAGACAGAGCATGAGCAGGGGAGGGGCAGAGAGAGAGGGAGACACAGAATCTGAAACAGGCTCCAGGCTCCAAGCTGTCAGCACAGAGCCCGACACGGGGCTCGAACTCACAAACCATGAGATCATGACCTGAGCTGAAGTCGGACACTTAACCAACTGAACCACTCAGGAGCCCCTATAATTTTTTGATAAAGCCATAGTTTGGTGACATAGGATTATCTCACAGTATTTCTGGTATTCCTGGTGTTCCTCACAGTATTTCCTTTTGGCCATTTGTCTCAAGTCGTAAGACACTGTTTGGATATCAAGACAGGTGAACATCACTTACAGTTGTTTGGAGATCATTGGTTTTATCAGTGAAGATATTCAATCTTTCTTCATTTTCCAAAATTTCATCAATATTTTTGGACATAATATTTTTTACTTCAGTTACTTGGCTCCTCAGTGTAGATATTGAGCTATCACCTTGATTTTTATTGTATTGCATCTATATAGAAATGAAATATAATACAAATATTATTTTCTATAAATAAAATCTATGATAATAGATTGTACAAATTAGAACAAAAGTGTCAAAGGCGCATTTCAATTGTATTTCAGCATAAGGAATCAACTAAACTTCAAATTGTCCCACGTTAATCTTGCTAAAAAAGGGGAGAGGGTGGATGGAAGAGTGATATTTCAATATATTCAATCAGTGGTGGAAGTCTTTTTTAAAATTTAAGTTGTTTATTTATATATTTATATAGACTTTTAAAGAGAAGTTGTAGGGGTGTCTGGGTGGCTCAGTGGGTTAAGTGTCCGACTTCTGCTCAGGTCATGATCTTGCGGTTGGTGAGTTTGAGCCCCGCGTCAGGCTCTGGGCTGACAGCTCAGAGCCTGGAGCCTGCTTTGGATTCTGTGTCTCCCACTCTCTTCCCCTCCCCCACTCACGCTCTGTCTCTCTCTCTCTCTCAAAAATAAATAAACATTAAAAAAATTTTTTTTAAATAAAGAGAAGTTTTAGGGTCATAGTAAAATTGAGTGGGAAGTATAGAGTTCTCACATGCCCCTTATCCCCTCCCTATACTCCTCCCCCTCCCCAAAGCTCCCCATCAACAACCTGCACTAGAGTGGTACATTTGCTACAATGGATGACCCCACACTGATGCATCATTATCACCCAAAGTCCATAGTTTACATTAGGTTTCACTGTTGGTATTGTACATTCACTTGGTTTGGACAAATGTATACTGACATGTATTCACCATAATATAGTATCATACAGAACAGTTCCACTGCCCTTAAATTCCTGTGTTCCACCTATTCATGCCTCCCTTCTCCCTAAGCCCTGGCAACAATTGGTCTTTTTACTGTCTCCATAGCTTTGTCTTTTCCAGAATGTCACATAGTTGGAACCAAGTACTGGCTTTTCATATTGGCTTCTTTCACTCAGTAATATGTATTTTTTTAAGTTTATTTATTTATTTTGAGAGAGACAGAGACAGATCGAGCGGGGGAGGGGCAGAGAGCTAGGGAGACAATCCCAGGCAGGCTCTGTGCTGTTAGCACAGAGCCGCGTGTGGGGCTTCACTCATGAAACCGTGAGATCATGACCTGAGCTGAAACCACGAATTGGACGCTTAACTGACTTGAGCCACCCAGGCGCCCCTCACTTAGTAATATGTATTTAAGTTTCCCACATATCTTTTCATGGTTTGATTTACTCATTTTTTTTAGTGCTGAATAATAGTCAATTGTCTGGATGTACCACAGTTTATCCATTTACCCATGGAAAAACATCTTGCTTGCTTCCATGTTTTGGCAAGTATAAATAAAGCTGCTATAACATCTGTATGAAGACTTTTGTGTGGACATTACTTTTCAACTTATGTAAATAACAAAGGTGTGGTGGTTGGATCATATGGTAAGAGTATGTTTAGTTTTGTAAGAAACTGCCAAACTGTCTTCCAAAGTGACTGTAGCATTTTGTGTTCCCATCAGTAGTGAAGAAGCATTCCTACTGCTCTACTTCCTTGTCAGCATTGGTGTTGTCAGTGTTTTGAATTTTGGCCTTTCTATTTAAAAATTATTTTCATGTTTATTTATTAAAATTTTCTTTAACGTTTATTTAGTTTTGAGAGAGAGAGAGACAGAGCGCAAGTGGAGGAGGAGCACAGAGAGAGGGAGACACAGAATCTGAAGCAGGCTCTAGGCTCTGAGCTGTCAGTATAGGGCCCAATTTGGGGCTTGAACTCACAAACCATGAGATCATGACCTAAGCTGAAGTCGGAAGCTTAACCGACTGAGCCACCCAGGTGCCCCTAAAGTCTTTATTTTTAAAAGTAATTTCTACAACCAACATGGGGCTTTAACCCACAACCCTGAGATCAAGAGTCACATCCTCTACCCACTGAGCTAGCCAGGCACTCCTTTAGCCCCTCCCCGCCTTTTTTTGAGAGAGAGAGAGCATGCGCATGTGCAAGTGAGAGTGGCGGGAAGGGCAGAGGGACAGGGAGAGAGAGAACCCTAAGCAGGCTCCACACCCAGCATCAAGCCTGACTCAAGGCTCCATCTTACAACTGTGAGACCATGACCTGAGCCAAAATCAAGACTTGGACACTTAACTGACTGAGCCACCTAGGCGACTCTGGCCCATTTTTAAATCAGGCTGTTTTATGTTATTGTTGAGTTTTCAGAGTTCTTTGTGTATTTTGGATAACAGATGTATCTTTTGCAAACATCTTCTCCCAGTCTGTGGCTTGTCTTCTCATTCTCTTGACAATTTTTTGAAACAACCTTACAATCTGTCTTTTAATTGGTGTATTTAGATTATTAACTTTATTATTTTTTTATATAGTTTATTGTCAAGTTAGCAAACATACAGTGTATACAGTGTGCCTTTGGCTTTGGGAATAGATTCCTGTGATTTATCACTTATATACAACACCCCAGTGCTCATCCCAACAAGTGACCTCCTCTATGCCCATCACCCATTCCTCCTCCCCCCCGCCCCCCGCCCCTTCAACCCTCAGTTTGTTCTCTGTATTTAAGAGTCTCTTATGGTTTGCCTCCCTCTCTGTTTGTAACTACTTTTTTTTCCTTCTCTTTCCCCATGGTCTTCTGTTAAGTTTCTCAAATTCCACATATGAGTGAAAACATGATATCTGTCTTTCTCTGACTTATTTCTCTTAGCATGATACCCTCCAGTTCCATCCACTTTGTTGCAAATGGCAAGATTTCATTCTTTTTCATTGCTGAGTAGTATATATGTGTATATATATATATATATATATATAGTACAGTAGTATATATATATAGTACAGTAGTGTGTGTATATATATATATATATATATATATATATATACTACATCTTCTTTATCCATTCATCAATGGACATTAATGGACATTTGGACTCTTTTCATAATTTGGCTATTGTTGATAGCACTGCTATAAACATTGGGGTACATGTGCCCCTATGAATCAGCACTCCTGTATCCTTTGGATAAATTCCTAGTAGTGCTATTGCTAGGTTGTAGGGTAATTCTATATTTAATTTTTGAGGAACCTCCACACTGTTTTCCAGAGCGGCTGCACCAGTTTGCAGTCTCACCAACAGTGCAAGAGGGTTCCCGTTTTTCCACAACCTCACCAGCACCTGTTGTTTCCTGAGTTAATTTTAGTCACTCTGACCAGTGTGAGGTGGTATCTCAATGTGGTTTTGATTTATACTTCCCTGATGATGAGTGATGTTGAGCATCTTTGCCTGTATCTGTTAGCCATCTGGATGTTTTCTTTGGAAAAGTTAGACCATTAACTTTTAAAGTGATTATTGATATAGTTGGACTAATATCTACCATATTTGTTACTGTTTTCCACTCAGTGTTCTTGTCCTTTGTTCCTATTTTATGTCGTCCACTTTATCCATGTTAACAAAAATGGCCATTCCAATGTAGCGTTATATATAAAAAGCTACAGCTGCAGAACAATATTAAATAATAACTTATTGAACACTTAGTATGTGCCAGGTGCTGTTTTAAGCACTTCACACATATTAACTCATTTAATTTCCAAACCACTGTATAAGGTAGTACTTTTATCATTTTCTTTTCTTTTCTTTTTTTTTTTTTTTTTTTTTTTAAATTTTTTTTTTCAACGTTTATTTATTTTTGGGACAGAGAGAGACAGAGCATGAACGGGGGAGGGGCAGAGAGAGAGGGAGACACAGAATCGGAAACAGGCTCCAGGCTCTGAGCCATCCGCCCAGAGCCCGACGCGGGGCTCGAACTCACGGACCGCGAGATCGTGACCTGGCTGAAGTCGGACGCTTAACCGACTGCGCCACCCAGGTGCCCCTATCATTTTATTTTCTAAAGAAGAAAACAGAGACTGAGAGAAATTAATAAGGTACTCAATGTTACACAGCTAGAAGCAAAACAAGGATTCAGACTCAAGTTCCAGAGATCAAGCCTTTACCCATTGTATTAATGACCTTAGTTTTGTGAATTTAAAATGTATGTATAAACTTATGTTATATATATTATAAACATATAATGTATACAAAAATGTATACTTACATACATGTGCATACATTTATATTTATATGTATGTTTATACACATTAAAAATTCTGGAAGGTTATACACTAAACTGTTAAGAGTGCTCACCTCAGGGGGTTTGACTGAGATTGTAGGAGATACTCGTATTTTGCTTCATATACTTTTGTATTATTTTACTTTACTAATGAGCATTATTTATTTATTTTTGAGACAGAGAGAGAGAGAGAGGAGAGAGAGAGAGACAGAGCGTAAGTGGGGGAGGAGCAGAGA
This sequence comes from Prionailurus bengalensis, assembly GCF_016509475.1. Taxonomy (NCBI): domain Eukaryota; kingdom Metazoa; phylum Chordata; class Mammalia; order Carnivora; family Felidae; genus Prionailurus; species Prionailurus bengalensis. Next base: position 138,764,943 of record NC_057344.1, read on the forward strand.
GAGGGAGACACAGAATCTGAAGCAGGCTCCAGGCTCTAAGCAGTCAGCACAGAGCCCGACGCAGGGCTCGAACTCATGAACTGCAAGATCATGACCTGAGCTGAAGTCAGATGCCCAACCAACTGAGCCACCCAGTTGCCCCAACTAATAAGCCTTATATTTTAAATAAAAAAAAACAACCCTGCTCGTTGGCAAGTGATCAAATCCACCTTAGACAGAACTCTGATCTTGTTGGTTATGGGACCATGCAACTTACAATTGATGTTTTGTGAGGAGCTCACTAGGTAAATGTAGAAAAGAGGAGGTTGCTAGTTGAATTGTGTCCCCCAAAAGATATGTTCAATTCCTAACTCCAGGAACCTGTGAATGTTACTTTATCTGGAAATAAGGTCTTTGCAGATATAATCGACTTAAGATGAATGGTTAATTTTTTATTTTTCTTTTTGTTCCTTTTTTCTTTCTCTCCTTTTAAAAAATGTTTAAGTTTTTTAACCTAAGAGAATCATTGAAGATTTGTTAAGATAATGTATTTATAGTCCATTATTGGCATTCAGATTATACACACACACACACACATATATTTAAATCTCTCAAAACATTTTTCTTTTGTTAATTATAGTATAAGAAATTCAACAACTTTTAAAAATTTTCTACAGATTTAATGCTTACCAGGTTAGTTTATAAATGTTAAAAAGAAATGTCTTTGATGTCAGAAGTGTTAACTGCTTAAAATATGCATATTTTCATATGGTAACTAGTTTTTGAGGAGCTCTGTCAATAATATATTTTGGCTGTGTAGAATATGCAGAATTCTTCATAAAAAATTTATGAATTTAATATAAAAGCATCTATCCTTAAGTATTTTTTAGGCATTGTGGTAGACACACCCTATGGTGACCCCCAATGTATCACATCCTTGTAAACCGCCCCTCCCCACCCCCAAGTGTGACTTGCTTCTAATTAAGAGAAGCAAAGGTGATGGGATGTCACTCTTGTGATTATGTCACATTATATAATATTTAGTAGACTGGAGTGAGAGAGATTCCTCTGCTGGTCTTGACAGGGAAGCAGCCATACTGAGGACAGCAACTGGCAAGGACCTGTTGTTGTCAGTTCCTAGGACCTGAGGGTGTGCCCTGGTCAATAGCCAGTAAAAAGCTGCATCCCTGGCACAGCTGTAAGGAAATGAATTTTGCAACAGGCTCTGAATGAGCCTGGAAGCCAAATCTTCCCCAGAGCTCCTGGATGAGAACACAGCCTGGCTAACAAACTCACTGCCAACTTTGTGTGAGACCCTGAGGAGAACTTGTTAAGTCCTGCCTGGATTCCTGACCCACAGAACCTGGGAGATAATAAATGTGTGCTGTTTTAGGCTGCTGATTTGTACTGATTTGTTAGATACATAATTAGAAAACTAAAACAGTTATACTGAGAATATTTTAATACGGAAAAGTTCATATACAGAGTGAACAGTATAATGCAGAGTGAACAGTATAACCCATCCCTATGCACCCATCACCAAGTATCGACACATGGCCAATCTTGTTTCATCTATACTACTACCAATTACCTCTTCCCCAAATGTATTGTTTCAAAGCACATCCCAGACATTCTATCATTTTAATTTGTAAATGCTTCAGTTTGTATCTCTAAAAGATATGGCCTCATTTTTCTTAAAAATAAAACTACAACATCATTATCGTATCTATAAAAATGCCTTAATATCATCAAACATCCAGTTTGTAACAAATTTATAAAAAAAGTCATAGTTGTTTTGTTTTTTAACATTTGTTTTGCTGATCCAGGATCCAAAGTCCGCATTTAGTTGATATGCATAAGTTTCTTTTAATCTGTGGATTCTCCTTAACTTTTTCCCCATTGCAATTTATTTGTTGAAGAAATTTGATTATTTGTCTTGTAGAGTTTCTCATATTCTGGATTTTGCTGATTGGATTGCTGTGTATCATTTAATGTGGTCACTGATCTCTCTATTTCCTGTAAACTGGTAGTTAGATATAAAGGCTTGTTCCTATTCAGGTTTGATGTTTTGGGCAAGCCTACTTCAGATGTGTGCTATATACTACTTACTGTGTGACATCAAGAAACACATAACTGATGACTGATTGTCTCCCTTATTGTGACCTTAGGAATAATCAATGGGTTTAGGTGTTTAAAAAAAAATTTCTTTTTTACATTTATTCACTTTTGAGAAACAGAGAGAGACAGAGCACAAGCGGGGGAGGGGCAGAGAGAGAGGGCGACACAGAATCTGAAGCAGGCTCCAGGTTCTGAGCTGTCAGCACAGAGCTGGATGTGGGGCTGGAACTCACAAACTGCAAGATCATGACCTGAGCTGAAGTTGGATGCTTAACTGACTGAGCCACCCAGGTGCCCCAGTGGGTTTAGGTATTTTGAGTCAGTTTCATTTCATTTATTATGACTTTCCCCATCAGCGTTTCACCTAATTTTTTCAGTCATCAATGATCACTGCCTAGATCTATTATTACATTAGGGATTGTAAAATAGTGAATTTATTACCTCTTCTTTGTTTATTAGCTGGAGTATTTCTATATTTGGTCTATATAAAGTCCAAAAAAAAAAAAAAACAACCTTTTTCCCTATCAACTATTTGTTTTATCTGAAGTACAGTTCATATAAGAAAGTCAGAATAAATGGTTGAGCCTTTTATTTATTGGTTTTTGGAGTGATGAGGTGGATCCTTAGAATCTTCCAGAGCTGACTGACGAGGGATTATTCCCCCCCTTGATAGTATCTAGGAACTCAAGGAGTTTTAACATATATGATGTGTTACAATCCATTGCAGTTATTATTCTTTTTGATGTTCAGTTATTCCATTACTGACAAGTGTTAGCTACTTCAAGTTGGCTCCTAAAGTCTTTTGACAAGAGTACAGTGAACTTTGAAAGCTTCCTTTTTTCTGGTATGACGAAATGTTTCTGGCTTATATGTTTCCTGCCTGACATCTGCAATTAAGTCTTATTCTTTTTAGTGTAAAATGGTATTTAGAGACAATAATCTAGATGCTAAGGGGGCACACTGCTACTGGGTTGGTCATTATTTCTAATGTTTTTCAATAGACAGCCTATTGAAATACTAATAATACTAAATACTAAATAATACTAAATACTAAATAATAAAAATACTTTTTTTTTTTATTTTTATGAGGTTTATTTATTTATTTTGAGAGAGAACAAGGAGCAGAGAGAGAGGGAGAGAAATAATTACAAATCACGAGGGGCCTGATCTCACTAACCGCGAGATCATGCCCCGAGCCAAAATTAAGAGTTGGTCACTCAGCTGACTGAGCCACCCAGGTGCCCCATTATACTTTTTTTAAAAGAGAAAAAAGGATTGATATATTTTCAGTGAAAAAAATTTCAATATGTAACTTTCAATTAAATTTTTCAGTATTTAATTTTCTTTAAAATTTTTTTTTAATTTTCAAGTAAAATTTAGGATTATAAGGTTTTACTCAATTCTTTGACTTTATATTTGCAACTATTGCTGAAAACCTTGATTCCTAATGACATTAACTTGATTACTCAAAGTAATATATTTATATAAACCAATTTTAGAATAGCAACACCAATGTCATTATTAACAATGGGACACTTGAAAATAAAAACTTTAATATTTATTTTTTAGTTCTTTTGTCATTAGGGTATAATCTCACTAGGAATATACAAATTGTTGTTTCTTAAGGTCAGTTGAAATAAATTTTCACTGTCTTTTAAGTCATCAGCTCAATACACAATTAAGTTCTATGCTGACAGCTCAGAGCCAGGAGCCTTCTTTGGATTCTGTTTCCCTCTTTCTCTGCCCCTCATCCTGTCTCTTTCTCTCTCTCTTAAAAATAAATAAACATTTAAAAAAAACCCATTAGTTTTTTTTTTTGAGTTTTAGGGATTACTTTTTTTTTTTTTTCAAGCCCCACCCCCGAGGGATTACTTTTTTAAAATAAAAAAAAAATTGTTATGGTAAGATATACAGAACAAAATTTACCACTGTAATGATTTAAAAAAATTTTTTTAAGTTTATTTATTTTGAGAGAGAGACAGCAAGAGTGAGCAGGGAGGGGCAGAGAGAGAGAGGGAGACAGAATCCCAAGCAGGCTCTGCACTGCCAGCTCAGAGCCTGATGTGGGGCTTGAACCCACAAACCATGAAATCATGACCTGAATGGAAATCGAGTTCGATGCTTAACCGACTGAGTCACCCAGACGCCCCTACAATTGTAATGCTTTTTAACTGTACAGTTCAGTGGCATTAAGTATATTCACATTGTTGTGCAATTATTACCACCATCCATTTCCAGAACATTTTTCATCTTCCCAAACTGAAACTCTATACCCCTTAAACACCAATTCCTCCTCTTCCTCTCCCCCCAGGCTCTGGCAACTGTTGTTCTACTTTTTGTCCCTACAGATCTGACTTTAGGTACCTCATATAAATGGAATCACACAGTATTTGTCCTCTTGGGACTGTCTTATTTCACTCTAGGGACTATTTTTTAAAACTTTAATTTAATAGTATTCTATAATTATGTAAAATATTTACATGGTTCCAAAGTCAAATTTGCAAAACAAGTTTCATTCAGAAAGGCCTTGTTTCTATTCCTGCCCCTTATCCCTATGTAGGCAACCATTAAAATGTTTTTGATTTATCCTTTTCTTGCCCCCAATCTCTCTTTTTGTTTTTGACTATAAGCAAACAAATAAATATGTTTGTATTTACTCCCTCTTTCTTAAATGGCTGCATATAAGATTGGTAAACAAATAATGGTATACCATATATACTTTCTCTATCTTGCTTCATTCATTTACCAATATATTGAGGATATCATTCCTTATCATTATATAAGAATAGAAATCCTCAGTTCTCATCTTTACAGCTCTTATCTCCTAATTCCAAACTGATTTTTCAGCTGTCATACAATGTTTAGGAGTACAGTTGGAGGTTACATACCATATACTTCCCTAATACTTGTTGAAAATCTGCAGCAACTGCATTTGAAGGAGAAAAATGTTCTTGTGACATCAAAGGATTTCTCAGAAAAGTGTCGCTAACCTAGGGACATTAATGGAAATGTTTAACCTGTGTAGATAATTTAACTGGAGAATTACAGAGCAAATGTTTATTTGAAGCAAAATCTGGCAGAAATGTGAAGTAAACGAATATTGTATTTCTGCACTGTTTCTAGCTTTTTGGTGGGAGAGTGTCCTTTCTAATTAAAGATGCAGTATTTATGAAAACTGTGCTTGCTCAGTCTTCTCCACTGCTGCAGTACAGATCACAATCTCACGGAGTGAGACTGCAGATACCACTTGGAGCCTTTGGTATGTCTGAGGACTTGAGGGGAAGAGCAGATGTTCACCTCTGGGAGACAAAGAAAGATGGATGGCCATGATATTTTCTAAATAAATGTGCCCTCCTGCTCCTACCCTCAAAATCCACTCAACGATAACTAAACAATCCCAACTAAGTGTCATGATACTATCTTTCAAACCCTTATGGTTGTTAAAGGACATTTCAAACTCTCAGGAAGGAATTCTTTCAATTGTTTGTACTTGATGTTGTATTCCCCAGAAGTAGTGGTAAAATTTATGTGGTTGGCAATTTGGTATCATCTGGTTTTGAAAAGGTGGTAAAGTTGGGATGTTTTGTCACAGTAGCAGAGAGAAAAAATTAGAGTATAGTCAGTTAAATGGCTAACAGTGTTTAGTATCTAGACTCTAGGGATTGTCAAGGCATATCTGAAGAGTGAATTACAGTTCTTATGATCCTTGATTCTATTTGTGGTACAGTTTGAGTTGTATTAAAGCAAGATGGTACACTAAACAAATGAAATATATACATAATTCATGAATATGAATGGAAAATAACAATTAGTAACTATAGGATAGCTGACTAATTTTTCCATGAATATTTTTTATTATAATATTGTTCTGAATTAAAAATTTGTGCATAAAATTAAAGATTAGTATCATTTACTTTTTTTTTTTTAATATTTATTTATCTTTGAGAGACAGAGAGAGACAGAGCATGAGCAAGGGAGGGGCAGAGAGAGAGGGAGACACAGAATCCGAAGCAGGCTCTAGGCTCTCAGCTGTCAGCACAAGAGCTTGACGTGGGGCTCAAACTCAAAAACTGTGAGATCATGACCTGAGCCGAAGTCGGACACTTAACCCACTGAGCCACCCAGGAGTGCCCTTTTTTAACATTTATTTTTGAGAGATAGAGACAGAGCATGAGCAAGGGAGGGGCAGAGAGAGAGAGGGAGAGTATCATTTACTTTTTTTTAAAGTTTATTTGAGAGAGAGAGAGAGAGAGTGAAAGAGTGAGAGAGTGAGCAAGCTGGGGAGCAGCAGAGAGAGAGAGGGAGAGAGAGAACCCCAAGCAGGCTCTGCACTGTCAGCATGGAGCCTGACAGAGGGCTTGATCTCACAAACAGTGAGATCATGACCTGAGATGGAATCAATAGTCGGATGCTTAACAGACTAAGCCACCCAGGTGCTCTAGTATCATTTACTCTTTAAAATAAGAAACAAATGTACTATCTGGGCTATAAAGTTACTCGAATAATGGGTTAGCCCTATTCTGTCTCTGAGACTGGCTTTTATAAAGTCTCCTTGGTGCTGGCTGGAGATCAAACTTGGGGTGATAATCAGCAACAGCTGATATCTATTGAGAAGGCTAATTAACCTTTAAGAAATTTATAAAATCTCATGAATGTATGTAAGTACATATACGTACGTGTTGTATTGACCATATTTTATATTTTCTGACAATTTTCAGTTAAAACTTCCCTAAAGATAGTACATCTTGATTAAACAATTTTTTTCTTTTCATTTAACTCTTATAATTGATTCATATTTTCAACCAGAAGTGTCTTGTATATAATTACCTGTAAATTAAATACACATGCTATTGAAAAGGTATATTAAATATTAGTAAAGTTTAATTTCTCTTTTACAGAACAAGATAAACACAAGGAGAGAGCCTAATAGATCTGTGTGGATAGTCTTTGCAGACCTTGCTTTAGGGTCAAGGGAAGTGTGGAAACAGGGCAGATGAAGGATAGAGTCAAATCTTTGAAGGTAAAAAAAAAAAAAAAAAAAAAAAAAGAAATTTCTGAGGGTCATTAATAACTCTGCTTTATAGACAAATCAGTGATCTGCTTTTGGTTAGTGACACTATTACTAACACAATATAAAACAGAGACCTCATAATTTCAATAACTGAAAAAAATCCTTAAAGTAGTGTAAGAAGTTACTTACGTTTTTAAGAAATGCAGATGGTGTTATAGTATCCAAGGCATTGTCTGTGGCACATAGGTAAGTGATTCCATCAATAAAGAGAGTATGGTAGACAAAGCTTTGAAAAGAATACATTCATTTACATGATAACACTGAAGACATTAAGTACCCTCACAAAGAATATAATTTTGTTTTCAAGCTCTCATTAGTAGTATACAAGCTATATAGATAACTTTTTACAATAAGAATTAGAAAATCTTTCATATATGTGAAAAATTAAATTATATTAAATAGAAACTATAAAATTTGAATATGTATTTAATATAGTATCAGTAAAAATGAAATACAATAAAGAGAAAACTCTATATTTAAAATGACTTTGAATTAAAAAAAATTTTAATGTTTATTTTTGAGAGAGAGACAGAGACAGAGACACAGCACGATGGGAGGAGGGGCAGAGAGAGAGAGGGAGACACAGAATCGGAAGCAGGCTCCAGGCTCTGAGCTGTTAGCACAGAACCAGAAGTGGGCTTGAATTCACGAACCATGAGATCATGACCTGAGCAGAAGTTGAATGCCCAAGGGACTGAGCCACCCAGGCACTCCTAAAGTGTCTCTGACAGAATCACTCATTCCAAGACTGAATCAAGATTCTCATCTTGATCAAATAGAAAATGCTATGTTCACTCATTTTTACTATCCCTCTATCTTTATTTTTTAAAAAACATTTTAACATTTATTTATTATTGAGAGATAGAGACAGAACATGAGCATGGGAGGGGCAGAGAAAGGAGGAGACACTGAATATGAAGCAGGCTCCGGGCTCTGAGCTGTCAGCACAGAACCCGACCCAGGGATTGAACTCACAAACCTCGAGATCATGACCTGAGTCGAAGTCAGACGCTTAACTGACTGAACCACCCAGGTACCCCGATCCCTCTATCTTTAGGTAGACATATTTAATTTTGGTACTTCCTGGCTTTCTATTATGATAGATTAGAACTTAAAAGTTGTAAACTGTTAATACTAAATATTCTGAAGAACCAGATGAACTGGGGAGGGGAAATTAAACTCCCCTAGAGTGTGCAAAAGTGTATCTGAGCTGACCTTTTGTGCTTTCTCAGAGTCACATATTAGCAAGCTAGAAGACTCTTGGAAAGTACCTCTATCTTTACTGCCCAACAATCCAGAAAATTTAAAAACATGGCAACAAAAACAGTTGCTTGGTCCCTAGACTTTCATCTAGTCATTTTGAACACTCTATATCCAAATGGTTAACAGGCAACAGACCTGGTCAAATGCTAAACGAAAGTGATGAATCTTAGAAACAGGTAGAAAAGATAATCCCAGAGACAGCAAATGTAAGGCATGTGTCCTTTCAACGTAAATCCTTCATGTCTTATCATGAATACAATATGCTACATGTATATATATATATCTGCTACAAATATATTTTTTTTAATGTTTATTTATTTTTGAGACAGAGAGAGACAGAGCATGAACAGGGGAGGAGCAGAGAGAGAGGGAGACACAGAATCGGAAACAGGCTCCAGGCTCCGAGCTGTCAGCAGAGAGCCCGACGCGGGGCTCGAACTCACGGACCGTGAGATCATGACCTGAGCTGAAGTCAGTCTTAACCGACTGAGCCAACCAGGCGCCCCTGCTACAAATATTTTTTTTTTAAATTTTTTTTTTTTCAACGTTTATTCATTTTTGGGACAGAGAGAGACAGAGCATGAACGGGGGAGGGGCAGAGAGAGAGGGAGACACAGAATTGGAAACAGGCTCCAGGCTCTGAGCCATCAGCCCAGAGCCCGACGCGGGGCTCGAACTCCCAGACCGCGAGATAGTGACCTGGCTGAAGTCGGACGCTTAACCGACTGCGCCACCCAGGCGCCCCTTGCTACAAATATTTTTAATGATGATATTGACTGATACATATAATCTCCACTTGGAAAATGTTTTTATTTCTAAATTGGGAGGAGTCTTTGTGGAAAAAAAGTTGCTAATTCTATCATCTCTCTGAAAGTTATATGTGTGAAGTAAATTGATATTGGATGTATGGGAGGAGATATTTTAATTTTATGCTTAGTATGTTATTACTGAGTAACATTCAGAAACCATCTTTAGGGGCACCTGGGTGGCTCAGTCGGTTTAAGCGTCTGACTCTTAGTTTTGGCTCAGGTCATGATCTCATGTTGTGAGTTCAAGCCCCACGTGGGGCTCTGTGCTGAGACTGCAGAGTCTGTTTCTGATTCTCTCTCTTGCTCTCTCTCTCTCCCCCCCCCCCCCCCCCCGTCCCTTCCCTGCTCACACACACATACACTCTCTCTTTCAAAATAACAATAATAATAATAATGATAATGATAATAATAAAGATCACTTGTCTTAAAAAAAAAAAAAAGAAATCTTTAAAAGTTAAAAAACCCTGGGGCGGCTGGGTGGCTCCGTAGGTTAAGCATCTGACTTTGGCTCAGGTCATGATTTCACAGTTCGTGAGTTTGAGCCCCATGCGGGGCTCTGTGCTGACAGCTCAGAGTCTGGAACCTGTTTTGGACTCTGCGTCTCTCTCTCTGCCCCTCCCCTGCTCATTCTCTCTCTGCGCCCACCCCCCCCCCCAAATAAACAAACATTAAAAAGAAAAAGAATTTTAAAAGTTAAAAAACCTTGATTACCTGATGTTCAAGATATACTGGTAACTAACAAAAGCGAGATGAGGAAAAGTGTGTATGATGTACTACCACTTATCTATCATTCTCATATTTTTTCCTAAGGGAAATGCACATATATATGCATGTGTCTCTTATAGGAAAAAAAGCAAAGAAAAAGAAAATGACAAACTAAAAACTTAGTCAAAATGGTTACCTGTATAGGGGGAGAGGGAGAACAGTGCAGAGAGGAAACAATAAAAATTAGACTTTTAAAAAAAAATTTTTTTTTTAACATTTATTTATTTTTGAGACAGAGAGAGACAGAGCATGAACGGGGGAGGGTCAGAGAGAGGGAGACACAGAATCCGAAACAGGTTCCAGGCTCTGAGCTGTCAGCACAGAGCCCGATGCGGGGCTCGAACTCACGGACCGAGAGATCATGACCTGAGCCGAAGTCGGCCGCTTAACCGACTGAGCCACCCAGTCGGGTGTCTAAAAATTAGACTTTTTGCAGGAAACTTGTTTTTTCAATTTGATTTTGGAATCACATATATGTTTTGCCTAATAATAAAATGCTATCAAATCAAACTTTAAGAGAGAAATGCTTAAAAATAAAAAACACAAAGACAAAAATGAACTTGACTTTGTATCAAGTAACCCAGACAAGAGACGATGGTGTGGTTCCTATGCTAATGGTGGAGGTGGTCAGGTTCTGGATATATTTGGAAGGTAAAGGCAACAGGATTTGCTGACGGGCTGGATTTGGATGTCAAAGAGACAAAAGTCGAGGATCAGAAAGGTTTCAGGCCTGAGGAACTGGAAAGGTGATATGTGGAAGACTGCAGGGGGAGGCTTGGTTTTGGACATAAGTTTGCAATGTCTATCAGATGTCCAACAGAGATGTGGAATAGGCAGCTGGATATATGAATCAGGAGTTCAGGAAGAGGTATTCAAAGGATTCAAATTAGAATGCACAATATAGGTAAGTAAATTGTAGATGAGTAGATTAGAAAAGTGTCTTTTTGAAATCGCACTGGCTAAGAAGTAAAAACAAAATTAGAATATCACCATTTTACACAAGGAATATCAATGGCTGCTAGCATGGCAAAAGGAGACAGAAGCAGACACATGTACCATCTCATGAAAAAAACACCTACAGTCTTGCCGTAGGGATCAAGCCTGTGGATTCAGCTGCCTGAAACATGGTATGCTGCATTTTGAATATGCAATCAGCAATACCAGAGCATGGGAAACTCTACACTCTACAGGTTCTTCAATGATAAATTGTAAGGAAAAGAAAGGGATGGAGAGGGAAAATATAGAGATTTAAAAGACACCAAAAGATGGCACAAAAACAGACACATAGACCAATGGAATAGAATAGAAACCCCAGAACTAGACCCACAAACGTATGGCCAACTCATCTTTGACAAAGCAGGAAAGAACATCCAATGGAAAAAAGACAGCCTCTTTAACAAATGGTGCTGGGAGAACTGGACAGCAACATGCAGAAGGTTGAAACTAGACCACTTTCTCACACCATTCACAAAAATAAACTCAAAATGGATAAAGGACCTAAATGTGAGACAGGAAACCATCAAAACCTTAAGAGGAGAAAGCAGGAAAAGACCTCTCTGACCTCAGCCGTAGCAATCTCTTACTCGACACATCCCCAAAGGCAAGGGAATTAAAAGCAAAAGTGAATTACTGGGACCTTATGAAGATAAAAAGCTTCTGCACAGCAAAGGAAACAACCAACAAAACTAAAAGGCAACCAACGGAATGGGAAAAGATATTCGCAAATGACATATCGGACAAAGGGCTAGTATCCAAAATCTATAAAGAGCTCACCAAACTCCACAGCCCAAAAACAAATAACCCAGTGAAGAAATGGGCAGAAAACATGAATAGACACTTCTCTAAAGAAGACATCCGGATGGCCAACAGGCACATGAAAAGATGTTCAGCGTCGCTCCTTATCAGGGAAATACAAATCAAAACCACACTCAGGTATCACCTCACGCCAGTCAGAGTGGCCAAAATGAACAAATCAGGAGACTATAGATGCTGGCGAGGATGTGGAGAAACGGGAACCCTCTTGCACTGTTGGTGGGAATGCAAATTGGTGCAGCCGCTCTGGAAAGCAGTGTGGAGGTTCCTCAGAAAATTAAAAATAGACCTACCCTATGACCCAGCAATAGCACTGCTAGGAATTTATCCAAGGGATACAGGAGTACTGATGCATAGGGCCACTTGTACCCCAATGTTCATAGCAGCACTCTCAACAATAGCCAAATTATGGAAAGAGCCTAAATGTCCATCAACTGATGAATGGATAAAGAAATTGTGGTTTATATACACAATGGAATATTACGTGGCAATGAGAAAAAATGAAATACGGCCTTTTGTAGCAACGTGGATGGAACTGGAGAGTGTGATGCTAAGTGAAATAAGCCATACAGAGAAAGACAGATACCATATGGTTTCACTCTTATGTGGATCCTGAGAAACTTAACAGGAACCCATGGGGGAGGGGAAGGAAAAAAAAAAAAAGAGGTTAAATGGGAGAGAGCCAAAGCATAAGAGACTGTTAAAAACTGAGAACAAACTGAGGGTTGATGGGGGGTGGGAGGGAGGAGAGGGTGGGTGATGGGTATTGAGGAGGGCACCTTTTGGGATGAGCACTGGGTGTTGTATGGAAATCAATTTGTCAATAAATTTCATAAAAAAAAAAAAATAAAAAATAAAAGACACCAAAAGAAAAGAGCCGGCAGGATTAGGCACTCATGTTTGAGGTTGCCTATTTGGGTTGAGGCAATGAAGAAACAGGGTGAGTAACTGCTATAGAAGCTGGAACACTGGTTGGTTTGGGGGAGAGGGAGAAAGCTGTGGATGGGACAGGGCACATGGCCAAAAATATTCTGTATTTTTGGCTTGGGTGGTAGCTGCATTTGGTGGGCAGGTTCCCTTGTAAAGCTTCATGAAGTTATCCTTTTGCTTGATGTGGTTTTTGTATTTTGTTTTATTTTACAGTATAAAGGTTAAAAGAAACCTACTCTTGAAAAAACCAATGGTGAGTCTAAAAATAATAGACGCTCTCTTACTCTCCACCTGTTCTTTCACTAGCAAGATGTTTTCAAGACTGGCTTAGGCCATACCATGTAATGTCCCAAGTATAGCTTAGAGTGGTCTTATTAAAGATTTTTCAAGTGGAAGTTTCCTTTTTTATTAAAGAAATATTTTGGGTATACTAAAAAAGTATGAAGAATAAGATAATGAGAACACTTTAGACCTACCATCTGCTTAAAATGTTACAGATACCATAATGTCCCATGTATACGCTTCCCCAACTTCGTTTTTCTCCCTTCCCTTTGCAGAGGTAACCACTATCTTGAATTTGGTGTTAATCATTCTCATCTGATCTTATACTTTTACATATAGACGTTCTCTCTTCTGAAGGTTCAATCAAGAGCATGTGCAACCAACATTTTTTTCTCATGTCATTATTATTGCTAAAAAGCAGACCTTTATTAGAATGTAACTTACCTTCCCATCTGCATTATGGTCTTTGGCTCAGCTCTAAGAAGAACCATTCGAAGCACTGTTGCCGCTGCTTCCTAAAAATAAATTATCAGCGTTTACTTTGTGGACGATTGTAGTGTCTTTCATTATGCCTCCTCCTAAATTTACCAATGTTCTCACTGGTTTATTAAAGAACAAGTGTTCATGAGGAGAACTAATGGGTAGTCATAATACATGGTGAAAGGCAAGTTATAAAATATTCATTTGAATCTGAAGGAAAATATTAAAATTACACAAATATATGTTGTGTGGATACTTACATGTGCAAATCCAGTTTGCTTAGAGTTACAGCTTACATATGGCTTTAAGGCTGGGAAGCACTATCTAATCAAGTATCTTTTCAGTGTCACTGAAATATGTAAAAATGTTAATGGGTTAAAAGTATTCAGCTCTTATTCTCTGAATATCCTAAGCAGTCTTTCTTTAAAGATAAAAATTTTTATCCAATATTATTTACTGATCTCTTTTTATGAAACAAATAATTGCCAAGATCCCTTATTATCTGTTTCTTATAAGGCTCATTTTCTGGGGGAAAATGTGCAAGGTGTTAATGACTATCCAGAATATCTTAAATATAGTTAATTGTATGGAGTCCTATTAATTTACTTTAGAAGTGTGAAAGGAACCTGAAAGTTACCTAGGAAGACTTGAATAGTCACATTCCTAATTAGCTTTTCCATTTCCACAAAATGACACTTGAAATAAAAACTTTTGGAGAGGGAAAAACTTATTATTAATAGTAGAAAGTAAAACGTGAAATTCTTGGTAGTGCTTGAACAATCCAGGCGGTATTGTCCAGGGGAAAGATTTCCTATGAAACACAAAAAATTAAGGGGATATATAAACTTTCAGTTACTATATTATCATTACTGGAACATTCTCCTAGCTTTCACCAAGTGTCCTTTTTAGGTTACATACACAAGGAAATCATAGCAAAATCTGAAATAAAGTGAATGGCAACATGAGGCAGGAACACGACTGACAAAGTAGGCTCTAGCTCTATTTCTGGAATTACTGTGCTACACATCTTAAGAAAGTGACTTGTCTGGGTCTGTTTCCTCATGTGAAGAATGAAGGAATTGGGCAAGACGCTCTTTAGAGTCCTGTCCAACTCCAGGACCCTTTAACAGCAGCGGATTTGATCTTACAATTAAGCTTTGGTAGATACTAATACTTTTCTAATGAATGTAAAATATTTGTGACATTAATATTTAGCACTGAGGAAAGACACGATAGACTGTTCCTTAAAGCTCCTTGTCACCCTTTTTCTTCCCCCTGGTCAGCTTTCTGCACAGCAGTCATGCCAAACCTTTAATCCTCTCCTCTAATTGCATACTGGTCCAGCCCATTCCACTGTCTTACTTTCCTGCATGCTTCATAAAGAGAGGCCTTCGGCCTTATGAATTTCTTTAGCTTTCTGTCTCTCTCCTTCCTTAATTGTTTGTTTTTAAGTTTAGTTATTTTTGAGAGAGGGAGAGAGACAGAGCGATTAAAGGAGGGGCCGAGAGAAAGAGGGAGAGAGAGAGAGAATCCCAAGCAGGCTCTGCACTGTCAGTGTGGAGCCCAATGTGGGGCTTGAACCCATGAACTGTGAGATGATGACCTGAGCTGAAGTTGGACGCTCAACAGACTAAGCCACCTAGGTGCCTGTTTTTTTTTTTTTTTTTTTTAAGGTTTATAGTTTTGAGAGACACAGAGATTGCAAGCAGGGGAGGAGCAGAAAGAGAGGGAGAGAGAGAATCCCCGGCAGGCTCTGTGCTGCCAGTGCAGAGCCCTACTTAGGGCTTGAACCCATGACCTGAGCTGACATCAAGAGTCAGACGCTTAACCTACTGAGCCACCCAGGTGCCCCAATTAGTTCTTTATGAGAACCTACTGTATACTATGGATCATACACTGCAAAGACAGAGATGACATTCCTTGTCTTGAAGGAATCTGATCAGAAAAAGAAGATTCCAATTCAGCCTGGTGAGTAGTTTCTTAAAGGTATGTAAACTAGCCTAGGCATAGAGAAGGCTTCAAGGAAGAATTGAGACAAGTTTCAAAGTCCAGAAGAGGTTATATTACTAAAAAGTGGAGAAAAATGGGGTTCCAGGGAAAGGGAATGGAAGCTGCAAAGGGAGACCTTGGTGAGATCAGCATGAAGTTCAGGGTAGCCAGAGCACAGGAATATTCAGGAAGAGAAGGAGGCAGTCATGGAAAAGCCCTACCACGTAGGGCCCTGAATTTCAGGCTAAAGGAGTATGGACTTTACTCTGAATGTAATCAGATGCCACGAAATGATTTTAAGCAGGGGAGTGACTCATATTTGCTTTTTAGGAACAATCACTTGAGTAGCAGTGTGGAGGCCAGTTCTGAGAAGGATAAGGCTAAAGTCTGAGAGATCATGCCTAAGAGGTATTTTTTTTTCTTTTCTTTTTTAAGAATTTTATTTATTTATTTATTTATTTATTTATTTACACAGAGGGTGCAAGTGAGCAATGGGCAGAGAGGGAGAGAGGGAAATTGAGAGAGAGAGAGAGAGAGAGAGAGAGAGAGAGAGAGAGAGAGAGAGAGAAGCAGGGTTCACCCAAAGCAGGGCTCGAGTTTGTCCGATGCGGGAA
This sequence comes from Prionailurus bengalensis, assembly GCF_016509475.1. NCBI lineage: Eukaryota > Metazoa > Chordata > Mammalia > Carnivora > Felidae > Prionailurus > Prionailurus bengalensis. Next base: position 138,781,055 of record NC_057344.1, read on the forward strand.
TCAAACTCACAAACTGTGAGATCATGACCTGAGCCGAAGTCAGATGCTTAACCGACTGAGCCACCCAGGCACCCAAGAAGCATTTTCAATAACCCTGGTATCAGGTCCTAGAAGGTTCAGAAGCAAGGATTTGGTTTTAAGACATATACTGGAGATAGAACTAATAGAACACAATGACAAATGAACAAATGTAAAAGTGAAGAATGGGCAGTTGAAGAGGACTCTCCAGTTGCCAGCTTGAATGGCTCAGTAGAACTACTCAGCAAGGTGAGAAACAGATGAGGAGGAATCTTCTAGGAAAGATTATTAGCTCTGGACATGGTATGTTTGAATGTCTATTGGGCAATGTAACTGTGGAGAGAGATCACTCTGGAAGTGGACTTGGCAGTGGTCAAGGTAAAGGTGTCTACGGGTGTGAATGAATGTATCAGGTAACAGAGGATGGAAGTAAGAACCTTGAGCAACATAGCACTTCAGGGACTGGTAAAGAGAGCCAGGAAGGAGACCAAGTTCTCTGTCTCTATATCCAGACTCCTCCATTCCCCAAGAGAAAGAAGACATTCTTCTGTCCCAAGAGTCACATCTCCACTGCTATGCTGGATTCCATTCCGTTGAGCTCCTTCAGGGCTTACCGTACTAACTCCTCCTCTCTTAGATCGTCAACCTTTTCTCCTTCCCATTAGCCTACATACATTGAGAATCTTCCCTGTTTTGAAACATGAGGCCCCTTCCTGGATCACACTTCCTCAGCTTTCACTCTGTCTCCCTCCCTTTCTAAATTCTCGTAAAGATGGTCTAACTACACTCACCCTCCTTCCTCATCTCCCAATCAGTTGGCCCAAAGTTCCGCCTCTACCACTTCTTCCAAACTGCTAACTATGTGGTCACCAATCACCTGCTGATTGTAGAGTTCTAGGAGTACCTTTTAGATCTTGTTCAACTTCTTTGGGGTATAAAACATTCTTGTAACTCTCTTCCCTTGGCTTTCAGGACACCACTGCCCTCATTTGGTGTCCCACTTCTCTATTTTGCTCCTGAACAGTGTTCTGCCTTTTGGTCCTTTTCTCTCCTCACTCCCATACTTTTCTTTTCCACCCCCTTTTACTATCCTCAACTGTTAGCCCTGACCCTCTGAGGGCTACCCTATTGGACATTTTTCGACTTAAATCTTTTGGGAATAAGGTGGATAAGGAAGTACATAAATAGATTGGCGTCTTCTAACAGGCAACAAAATCCAACCTGTCTCAAACTGTACTCTCTTCTCCTACATTCCCTCTGATTTCCTCCCTCACAATCCTGCTCCATCTGTAGTTTCAATCTTGTTTAATGCCACCTAAGAAAAAAATTTAACAAATCATCACATTGTACACCTTAAATTTACACAGTCATACGTGAATTATGGCTCAGTAATTGTGGGGGAAAAAGATTAAAAAAAAAAACAAAGAAAAAAATGGAGAATCACCTTGGCATGACCCTATTCCCTTAGTTTTACAAAGTCTCTAGGATCTGCCCCCTCCTTCCCATTTGCACTGTCATTCGCCCTTACCTCAGGCCCTTAAAACTCCTAGAGAACAATACCATCCTAACTGGTTCTTTCCCCTTCAATCCACCTTCCATATTGTAACTAGACCAAATTTTGTGGAAGATGAATCAGATCCTGCTATTAATGAGTTTAATTGCTCAACAGGTTCCCCTACGATAAGAAAACAAACTAAATATAGGATTCTTCCTTAACTAACCTCTGCCGGCTTTCTTGACCTCATCTTTAGCCCTTACATACTGTGACCCTGTGCTCTAGCCACACTGAGGTTCTTGAGGTTCCCCCAACACACTATGCTGTTCCCTCTGAATGCAGGAGTCCCCATTTTCCTTTCCCGTCCCAAGCTAACACTAACTCTCAGGCTTCTACGCCAAGCACCCTAATATCACCTCCGCTGTGGTCAGCAAGCGGCCACCCATCCTGAGTGCTACAGACGCAATCCCGACCTATCTCCACTGGCAGACTTTTTACACTGTAGGACAAACTGTATATAGCCCATGGTCATAAAGAGACAACGAGCTCATCAATGGGCAACTCCGGGTCCCGTTTTCTCTTCAAATAACACCTTTACCAAAAACACATGTTCAATAAGTGTGTTTTGAACTGCAAGTCATTTCTCCGCAGGGGAGAGAAAATCTTTTTAAGGGTCTCCGAATTGCAGCAGCACATGGTTACTAATCACGGCCAAATGGGTCGCGCGCACCACCAACCCCAACCCCCAGGCGGCGCACGTGTGGCTCCGCAGTTCGGAAGCGCGCCGGCGCTCGCCCGGGATTCACCGCCTCCCAGAAGCAGGCCTTTCTCGGGGCGGTGCCTCTCGTCCCCAGTGCAGGCTCCCAGCCACCCGGCAGCGCAGTGTCCTGAGGGGCGGACCCGGCAGGCGCCACCCTTGAAGTGCGGAACCTGCCAAGGCGGAGGTCCGGACCCAGGGGTACCTGATAGGAGCCGCCGGTCAGGGACAGCTCCGCTAGGACCGCTCGGCCATTAGCAATACAGCTGTAGGTGATCGTCATGGCAGGCGGGCCGGTTAAAAAAACACCTCCCGCCGCACCTAACCGCCCGACACAGCCTCGGGGCCGTACCTGGGGCGGGGATCCGGGCGGTGCTTGCGCAGGCGCGAGGAGCGATCGATTGGCTAGGAGGGTGGCGGGGCCGTCCCTGGTCTGGGCAGAGCCTATGAGGAGACGGGGGCGGGGTTTCGTAAAAAGCGGGCTTTGGGTGAGTGAAAACTTTCTCCTTCGTCGTTATCCTCAACATCTTTTGGTGAGAGCCGGTTTACTTCACAGTACTTACCTACCTATAATTCATTCACAGTCTACGACGTGTAAAGTATTGCCCTTGACTTAAAATACACCAACTCAGCAAGTATTTGTTGAAACCCCACAGTGCAGGCCCTGGCCCCTGGCGTTGGGAGTTCGTATTCTGCAAGTGGTTACAGAGGCATAGGCAGGCAGACGCCAATCTCAAGTGGCATGTGTGTGCCGCGGTGGAAAGATAAACTGAGTTGCAGAAGCTGGAGCGGAGGCAGCTAATTGTCCTTGGCAGAGGGAGCAAAGCTTCCAGTGTCCTGATTTAGGAGGGGTTGATATTCTCTAAGTGGGGAAGGACAGGACAGTTAACAGAGGGAACTGCTTCTGTCAAGGGTTTAGAGTGGCACGTGGGTTTAGGGAATGCATAGGAGTGAGTGTGGTAGGGTTGGGTAGGAGGTGAGAGGGTAGGAGTGGTAGAATGACTTGTTGTCCTAGATCTTGAGTTCCCTGACAAGACTTTTTAAAAATATAAGCTTAAGAGAAGGTCATATATTTTCATTAGCAGGCTGTCGTGGTGGAGTGAAAAGAAGTTAGACAAACTTGGATTAAATATAGGCATTGTTCCCGCCCCCACCTCCTGTCATTTGGAGGACTGGGGAACTCTTGATCTTGGGGTCATGAGTTTGAGCCCCACGTGGGGTATAGAGATTACTTAAGTAAAAAAAAAAAAGGGGCGCCTGGGTGGCGCAGTCGGTTAAGCGTCCGACTTCAGCCAGGTCACGATCTCACGGTCCGTGGGTTCGAGCCCCGCGTCGGGCTCTGGGCTGAGGGCTCAGAGCCTGGAGCCTGTTTCCGATTCTGTGTCTCCCTCTCTCTCTGCCCCTCCCCCATTCATGCTCTGTCTCTCTCTGTCTCCCCCCCCCAAAAAAAAAGTTGGAAAAAAAAAGTTAAAATAGGCATTGTTATTTACTCTGTGCCTTTATTGTAACTTAGCCTTTCTGAGACTCAGTTTCCTAATCTATAAAATGGGGAAAGTCATCAAGTTTAAGTAATTAGGCAAAATACTCAGCATACCGTAGATAAGCAATTGCACCCTTAGTGTGATAAATACATTAATGAGAATTACTTTCTTGCTCTCAGTGGTATAACTTTAAAAGAAAAGCAATCGATGTCCTTCTGGGGTGATTGGCAGAGGTGAAGACAGGTAATCAATTGAGCTTATTTTAACCCAGTGCAGTCAGATTGGATTTGACAAGGAGGTAGCAAAACTTGTCTGGACTGTGGCTCCTGAGGAAAATGCTTTGTTGAATCATGTATACTCCTATATAAAGGAAATCTTGAATCAGTGTGTCTTATCAGCTTAGAGAGAATGTCTTGTGTTACAGGTGGGGGTCACTGAATTAAAAGCATTGGTCACATTATTTGTATGTAGGAACATGAAATACATTAATTCTGAGGTAATCGTTGGAATATTTGTTTTGTTTTTTAAGATTTTATTGTTAAGCCATCTCCACACCTACCAACGTGGGGCTAGAACTCACAAGGATCGCTCGCTCTACCAACTGAGCCAGTCAGGTGCCCCTCGTTGGAATTTTCTTGCTTACAGTGAAAATAAGCTGAATAAACTTGGCCAAATTGCAGCACCCCTTGTGTTTGGTAAGTGGTGGAGCCAAAAGAGACTGGGCAATGAAGTCATGAGCTGTAGTAATGACAACATGCATCTGGTAGTTGAAAGGGTGTATATGGGGCCTTCCTCATCTCAGTCTCGCCTTGTCCCATTGAAACAATCCTGTAAAGCAGGTGTGATGGGTTCAGTTTGCACAAGCCACAAATTCAGGCCCACAGAAATGCAAAATGTAAATTATAATACAACTCTATCTTTCTTTGAGCCCCATTTTACCTGATATCTGAGGCTTAATCTAGTCAGTGCCAGGTTTCCTCAGTCAACTCCAGATTTACTTCTTCCCCTCTTTCTATCCAGGGTAGGGGCGGCATCTGTGTGTGTGTGAGGGCCCTGGTGGTGGGGGAGACCTGAGTCGTGATAGTCATCTCTTTAAGGTGGCTCCTGCTGCTAACGTTTGTTTTCTGTCTCGGGTCATCAGTTCACACACTGCACTGGGAAACTCAAGGCACCTTCAGCCACTCTGGTGGTCTCTCAGCCACTTTTGTAGCCCTCCTGGGGCGAGGAAAACTTTCTCCTGCTCCCTCATGCCATTCTGAGGTGGTGGGAGGCTTGAGAGGCCGTCTCGGGCCTCTGGCCAATACACCATGCTGCCACCCCTCTGGTCATGCTGTCGTCGTGCTGTCATTCTGTCGTCATGTGGGAAGCAGCTCTTGGACCTATCTCACCTGGGAAGCAAGCCCTTGGATCCCCAATTAACTGAGAGCTTTCTCATCACCACACTCCGTCACCCCTCACCTTCCAGCGGGGACTCTAGCTAATTGGATTGCTTCCTTCGGACTCTGTCCTCTCCCAGCCTGTGGAAACTCCAGCAAGTTTAGGTGGGGAACCTCCTACCACCCAGGGCATTCTTCCCAATTTATGGCATTAATGTTGGCTTCTGCTGCCTAAAACTTTTCTTTTCATATACTCTCTCTTCAGGGAGTTTCCAAAACCTACTTTGAAACTTGAAGAGCTGAGAATCTTTTCCTTCTTCCCCTGCTCTTCCACCTCTGCCCCTTCTCCTCCTCCATTTTCTTTGTTCTCTATTTTTATGCAGAGAATAACAGAATGAAAAGCAACAGGTAATATGAAACATCACTGGCATTTTTGTCTTTCCCTTGATAGTTTGACAAAACCTTGAGGGTGGAGCAGAGTGGGTGGTGAGAAGCTGGATCCGCGGGAAGGAGAAATCGGACATTCACTATTGTCCTTTTTTTTTTTTTTTTTAAATATTTAAGTGTTTATTTTGGGGGAGGGGAAGTGAGAAAGGGAGGGAGAGAGAGAGGGAAAACGAGTAGGGGAGGGGCAGAGAGAGAGGGAGACACAGAATCCAAAGCAGGCTCCAGGCTCTGAGCTGTCAGCAGCTTTTGAGCTTTTGAGAGAGACAGAGTGTGAGCAGGGAAGGTGCAGAGAGAGAAGGAGACATAGAATCTGAAACAGGCTCCAGGCTCTGAGCTGTCAGCACAGAGCCCAACGTGGGACTTGAATTCACAAATCACAAGATCATGACCTGAGCTGAAGTCAGACGCTTACCTGACTGAACCACCCAGGCGCCCCTGTTTTGTTTTTAAATCCATAACATGTTGCTTTCTTTGACCATCACATATATTTCAAATATTTTCTTCTGAGATTTATCATTTCCTTTTTCTTTCTGGTGCCTATTCTTTTGCAGACATTTTTGTTTTTTGTTTCTTACTTAGTTAAACATAATGTTTTTTATTATGATGTTGGAACTTAGTTAGACAGGGCTTCCTTTCCTGTTCCCATATGAAAATATTTCCTTAATTTTCTTCTGTTACTTTTGTTTGTTTTAATGGTTAAGTCTTTAATCTACCTGAAATTTGTTTCTTTGTCTCTTGTGAGGTAAAAATTTATGTTTTTCCAAAGGTACAGCCAGTTGTTTCAGGCCACTTACTTGAAACGCCACTTTTGCCATAAACTAAATTCTTCCACAACATTGTTTATTGGATTTTAGAGTTGATATACATGTCCTTTTCTGTGCTGATATCACAGTGATTCAATAACTGTAGCTCAAAATGCTTTAAATTTCACAGATTGGAAAGAATTAATATATTTGCAATATTTAATATTCCTATCAGGAACATGGGTTGACTTTCTATTTATTCTTTATTATAGCTTCCTGTAAGAGCTCTATGAGTTTCTTCATAAAGGCTTGACAGATTTTTTTGTATGTTTATTCTAGGATATTTGACTATTCTTGTTATAGACTTTGTTCCTCATTTTGACTTAAAACTGGCAGTTTGTGGCAATAATAATAGTAATAATTATTATTATTTAAGTAGGCTCCATGCTCAACATGGGGTTTGAACTCCCAACCCTGAGATTAAAAGTCCCATGCTCTACCGACTGAGCCAGCCAGGTGCCCCTGTTTCTGGCATGTAGAACATCTCTTGGCCATGATGCAGTTTTATCGAGTGCAACAGCCAAGAAATAATTCTTGAGATGTATGGTGCAACTTAGTAAGTTTATTTAAGTTGCATGGGGATGGGAGTCATGGGCAGAAAGGGCTGCACTTTTGCTGAATGAAGCTGGTGGTTATATGCTCAGTGCTCTAGGGGGAGGGGATATGCAGCAAGTATTAAATCATAAATATCTTCTTTGAATTTCTACTCATGAAACTACTTTCATAAAATTTCTCTGTTGCTTATCATTCATTTTGGTGTTAACTATCAGTGAGATACACAAGCAGTCATGAATCCCTTTCAGGATGTAGCAACCAGCACATGTTTGATCCTTGTCAGAAGTATGTGGGCTATAGGTCAACATTCGGGGCTAAAGGTGAACATTTTTCTGCTTCTATCCTTCACCAACCATATTTAATTTATTTTACATATAACCACTGCTCTGTTGTATTGTAAACTCCTTAAGGTCAGGAGCCTCATGCACGGCACATAGATCATGTCAATAGTAGGATACTATTGCTGACTCTCATATTAGGCTTTCCATTATATTTAGCAGCTAAGTGGAGGGGAACCTCAGGTAGCAATGACATTTGTGGAAACTGGATAATGATTGAAGACAGTGTAGTGGAAGGAGATTGAAGGGACTTTGGAGTCAAGCAGACCTGGATTGTAATGCTGACTTTGCCACTTTCTAGTTGTGTACTCCTGGTGTCTTTGAACCTCGGTTTATTTCTTAGGCTCATCTCTGAACTTAATTCAGAAAATGAATTAACATACCTAAAGCATATGGTGACTGGCCCCAGGAGGTGTTTCAGTGTGGATGGCTGTTATGATCATTATGAGTCCATATTGTCATGGAACAAAATCAATAAGATACACGTTTAAGAAAGCACAGCCAGGCATATACGAGTTGCCTCTTAATAGATTCAGTGAACATATTCGAATCATAATTCAAGGCACATGATACAGAAGTTTTCCAGAATTCTTCCTTTTGACAGATGTGTTATGTGTTGGCTTCTCCTCTGTAATAAATTTCCTGAGAACAGAGGTCAAGTATTACCAATCTTTTTATCTGTAGCCCCTCACGCAGTGGTGGACACAATTTAGGTGGCTGCATTTCCTAGTATGAAGTACAATAATTTATTTAACCATTCTTCGCCTACCTTTATTTATTTTTGTTGTTGTTGTTAATACAAAAGATGTTGGATTCTCATCTTTGCTAGGAAGTGTAGCCAGGTTTAAGAGAGGGTATGTAGACGGCAAACACCTCTGCAGGACACCCAAATGTAACTATTATATTATAGTTGGTTTTAAATCTAATTGCTGTGTTAGGGCCAGCAGAGGGAGCACAGAGCACAGCTTTGAAAGACAGTGCAGCTGTACTGGGGAAGAATGAAAAAGGCTACTTAGGACTTTTACAGAGGAAGGAAATGACAGGTAGGAAGAAGGTCATTCCTTACTTTGGTTCTCTTCTGCCTTGCTTTCTTTTGTAACTCATTCAGGCCCTGACAGGCCTGTTCTCATCTTTTCTTTTGCCCCTTGCTCAGCAGATTTTCATAACCCTTCCCTTCCCTCTAGTTAATTACACAGGAAGACCCACAAGTGCAATCATGTTCTCCAAGCTGGTTTCCCTTTTAGGCAGCTCGGTTACTTAGTTCAGATTCAGGGATGGACATTGGTGTGGGTCCCAGAGAAACACTGAAGAACCCAGGTGCCTTGATTCACAATTCCCACTGAATAAAGCCACTTGGTGGTGGTGGTGGGGGGGGGGTACTGAAAGGGCTGAGTTGAATTCTTCTCTGCATGAGGAATTGAAGAGGTAAGTGAGGACTGGACAGAACGGTTATAGGGAGTGGGGTTCCTAGAGAGTAGAGAAAATGTTACTTCCTGCTTTATTGTCTTGCATAAGCAGATTTATGACAGGTGCAGAACCACATGTGACATGTCAACAACCACAAAGAAGCTAATATAGGCCAGTGTTTCTCATTTTTTTCTCTGAAAATACAAGGATGTTAATAGACATGTGAGGATAAGATCTATGATCAAGTAACTGTGTGGAAACTGCATTAAAAAAATTGAACAGATTTCTCTACTGTGGAAGTTCTTAGATCCTTTAGCAGACTAATAAATATGGTTTGTGAATCTCTGGCAAAAGGATATTATATGCATGTGGGATTTCCCAAACTTGTATGGACTGAACATTTTTAACAGATGGCATCTATGGGATGAGTATTTTATGAATCCCATTTTGGAAAGTGCTGAAATAGACTTGTCTAATGTTCAGGAAATTAGGCAATTACTCCAATGAGATACAGTCATGAAGAACTTTCAAAAGGGCACTGCTTTCTTCAAAGATCTCCTTTGACTTCCCATTCCCACTGAAGGGGGTGTGGAGGAATGAGTGAAGTAGTTAATGAAGGAATAGCAGAATCTCAAGTGGGACTTTCTGAAATCTCTCGTGTCCCTCCCCCCACCCTCCTGCGAGAGATTCTCACGACCTCATCCCCGTATTTGAGGATCTCTTGAATTGTGCCCACTACTGTAACTGGGAGTGGTCGTATCTCTCAGGTGTATTGGAGGAGATAAAATGGTTGTGAACTATTCTCCTACAAGTCAAGTACAAAATTCTCTGCCTGTTGTTTAATGGTTTCTATTGTCTTTCCCAGCCCCAGTATCTCCCAACTTTAACCTTCTTCTTCTCCCCAGTAATTGCCACCATAGCCAAGTTAATCTGCTCACTGATCTGAGATCATACTATGCTAATTCTGGGCTTGAAGCTTCTGTTCACATAGTTTTTCTCACATTCTCCTGATTCTTCTTCTATCCTTTGAAATCCAGCTGAAGACCTTCAGAGTAGTGTACCAGCTACACCACTTATTTTTTTTTTACATTAGGGGTTTCAGCCATTAATCGAATACAGCTAATTCTTTGTTAACAAGCCTGTTGGGTTTCAAAAGTTAACAAGTTGATTGTTTGGAATGTAGAGCACTTTTCTCTGCAGAAATATTGTAACTGAGTCAAGGTGTATTTGAAATAGAAATAGTAGAAAACAATCTTTAGTAATTAAACAAAATAGCAACTCTAGTGATTAAACAAAACAGGGAATCAATAAGATTGAATTAGCTCACTCCCATTTATCTTGGTGCTGGTGTTTAAGGAAGAGCAGGTTTAATTAAAGGAGGATAGAAAGGTGTTGGAAATTAGTGGATATTCTGTTGGGTCTTATGGGGCAATTTCACAGGCTTTTTGTTATGTCTTTATTACTTCACAACTCCTAACTCTGCATGTCCATGATGCTGGTGTCTGGCTGTTAGTGCTTTTGTACTTAGCCATGGTTTGGATTATTTTTGGCTTAAAAAAGGTTATGAGAGAATGTCAGCAAAAATGGCAGAAAAAAGGACCTTCAAAAATTTTCCTCTTCATAAGGGCAATGAAAAAAAGACAAACTCTTTGGAATTCATTTTATAACATATATATTTATTGAATCACTGTGTTATATAGCTGAAACTAATATATGTCACCTATACTTAAAAAAAACTTCAGAATCGGGGCACCTGGGTGGCTCATTTGGTTGGGCGACCGACTTCGGCTCAGGTCATGATCTCACAGTTCATGAGCTGGAGCCCCGCGTCGGGCTCTGCTGACAGCTCAGAGCCTGGAGCCTACTTCAGATTCTGTGTCTCCCCTCTTTCTACCCCTCCCCTGCTCACACTCTGTGTCTCTCTGTCTCTCAATAATAAATAAACATTAAAAAAACAAAAAACCAAAAACCCCTTCAGAATTAAAATTTCAGAACTCTAGAAATTAACCAAAGACTTATTTGGTTAACCCAAGGATCCATCCCAAGAATCATTTACTCAAGAAAAGTGTCTGAATCTTAGTAAGAATGGTGGACTCTGTGGCATTACAACTTACCCTAACCCCACCACCCACTTTCCAGTTATGTAGTAGCCTTAAAAAATAACACCCCACATTCCTGGGGCAGCTTGGCAGCCACCAGAGAGGGCAGAATGAATTTGGAACTCTTTCAAAGTCCCATTCTCATAAAATTGTCATTATCTGATCTGTCTAGTGCTTCTCTGGAAGAATTCACTTACAAGGCTGACTCAAAACTCAGTGCTAAAAACTACCCCCCCTCCCCCCCCAGCAGGGAACATTGCCAGAAAACAATTACAGGCAAGGGTTTTAACTTGTAGATGCTTATATGATGGATAACAGTTGAGCAAACAATAGACTAACCAAAAGCTTAAAAGGAATAGCTGGTGAATGCACTGTCCATAAGGGCTTTGAAAAACTTGGACATATACCTGGTAATCTAGAAGGCCGTGTTACATGGAAGAGCTCTGAGCATGCTGGGGAAAGATGTGAGAAGGCCCTAAGCTGTCCTGTCTGATTGACCCTAAAATTTTATGCAAGTGGGAAGTGAAGGCTGAGTTTGAAAGACATGCTCCAACACTACACCGAACTACTCACGGCAAAGCCTGGGAGATTTATTAGTTCCAGGTGTTTAAGGATATTTGTGGCCAATCATTAGTTGACCAATTAGCTGACTAAGTAGGGACGCTAACATAACAAAGAATGTAGACTTTACAAAATTAGTTCAGAAAAGCCACTAAACAAACAACTAAGTATAGCAAGTGGCAACAATAAACTCTGAAGGTAGGGGTGGTGGATCTGACTGTCAGAGTTGTCACATTGTATTATTTTAAATGTCTGTTTTTTTAAAAAATTTTAAATGTTTATTTATTTATGAGAGAGCGCGCGCATGCAAGTGGGGGATGGGTAGAGAGGGGGACAGAAGATCTGAAGCAGGCTCCACAGTGACATCAGCAAGCCCGATTCAGGGCTTGAACTCATGAACTGCAAGATCATGACCTGAGCCAAAGTCAGACACTCAACCGATTGAGCCACCCAGGCACCCCTTGAATGTCTAGTTCTTATCAAAAAATCATGAGACATACACATAAACAAGAAAATATGCTCCATAAGAGGAAAAAAGTAATCAATAGAAGTCATTCCTAAGGAATCCCAGATGTTGGACTTACAAGACACAGATTTTAAATCAGCTGTTTTAGATATTCCAAAGAACTAAAGCAAATCCTGTCTAAAGAATTAATGTATAATAGTGACATTTCAACAAATAGATAATATCAATACAGAGATAGGATTTATGCAAAGGAAACAGATATAAACTCTGGAGTTTAAAGTATAAAAACTGAAATGAAAAAAAAATCACTACAGGAGCTCAACAATAGTTGAACAGGCAGAAAAAAGAAATAGGGAATTTGAAGATGGATATATTGATATTATTCATTCTGGGAAACAGAATGAAAGAAGAATGATCAAAAGTGAATAAAGCCTTACAAACCAGTGGGACACCAACAAATGTTACCAACATAAGCATAACGGAAATACCAGAGGAGAGGAGAGCAAGAAAAGGGCAGAAAAAATACGTGAAGAAATAATGGTTGAAAACTTCACAACTTCGATGAAAAATATTCATCTAAACACCCAGGAAGTTCAGAAAACTCCACATAGGGTAAACTCAAAGGGATTCACTCCTAAACATGGTGTAATCAAACTGTTGAAATCTGAAGGCAAAGATAGAATCTTGAAAATGGGGGTATTGAGTGGCTCAGTCGGTTAAGAGTCTGACTTTGGCTCAAGTCATGATCTCATGGTTTGTGAGTCTAATCCCTGCATTGGGCTTCATGCTGGCAGTGCTGAGCCTGCTTGGGATTCTCACTCCCACCTCTCTCAATCTGCCCCTCTCCTGCTTGTGCTTTCTCTCTCTCTCTCAAAATAAATAAATAAACTTAAAAAAAGAATCTTGAAAATAGCAAGAGAGAAGGATTCATTACATATAGGAATCTCAATAACATTAACAGTTGATTTCTCATCAAAAGTCATAGAAGCCAAAAGACAGTTGAATGACATATTCAAAGTGCTGAAAGAAAGAGAGAAGGGAAAAAAAAAGAAAGAAAAACACCATCATTAGCCACAAATTCTATGTCTGGAAAGAAGAAATAAAAACACTGCCAGATAAACAGGAACTGAGAGAGTTCATCATTAGCAGATCTGCCCTGTAAGAAAAATTAAATGAAAGAACACTATATAGTAACTCAAATTCATATGAAGAAATAACACCAGTAAACACATAGTTAAATGATAATATAAATGTAGCTTTTGATTGTTACTCCTCCCCCCATATCTGATTTAATTGCATAAAGTTATAACTATAAATGTATGTTGATGAGCACACAATGTACACAGATCTAGTTTTTGATAATGACAGGAGAGTGGAGGGTAATGGAGCCATTTAGAGCAATTTTTAAAATATACTATTGAGGGGCGCCTGGGTGGCTCAGTCGGTTAAGCGTCCGACTTCAGCTCAGGTCACGATCTCGCAGTCCGTGAGTTCGAGCCCCGCGTCAGGCTCTGGGCTGATGGCTCAGAGCCTGGAGCCTGCTTCCGATTCTGTGTCTCCCTCTCTCTCTGCCCCTCCCCCATTTATGCTCTCTCTCTGTCTCAAAAATAAATAAAATATTAAAAAAATATACTATTGCAATTAAGTTGGTACTAATCAGAACCAGATTGTTATAAATTAAGATGTTACTGGTAATCACCAGGGCAACTAGTAAGAAACTAACCCAAAAATATATAACAAAAGGATTGACAAGGGAGTTAAAATAGTACACCAGAAATGTCTATTTTAATACAAAAGAAAGCAATATCAGAGAAATCAAGGAGCTAAAAAAATCAGAGAGTAGAAAACAAATAGCAAAATGGGAGATGTAAATCTTATCAGTAATTAAATATAAATGTTTATATTGTCTCCAAATGTTATAAATGTCTCCAAATTAAAGGCAGAGACTGGTAGGATGAATTAAAAAACATGATCCAACTGTATGCTGTCTGTAAGAGACTCACTTTAAATTAAAAGACACAAATAGTTTGAAAGTAAAAGGATGGAAAAAGATATACTATGTAAAAGCAATCAAAGAGGTGGTGTAGGTATACTAATATGAGGCAAATAGACTCTAAGACAAAAATGTTACTAGAGACAAAGAGGCTGTTTTATAATGATTAAAGGGGCAATACATCAGGAAGACATAAGCATATAACAACAGAGTGTCCCATTGTATGAATTAAAAACTCCCAGAATTGAAGGAGAAAATAGGAAATTGAAAAATACTAGTTGGGACTTCAATGCCTCACTTTCACTAATAGGTAGAATAAAGAGGCAGATAACAAGGAAATAGAAAAATTGTGTAACATGATACACCAACTAGACTAATAGACAACTCTAGGACACCCCATCCCCAAACAGAATGCATATTCTTCTCAAGTGCACATGGAACATTCTACAGGATAGACCATACATTGGGCCATAAAAAAGCCTCCATAAGTTTAAAAGGATTGAAATCATTACAAAATATGTTCTATAACCATAAATCAATATAATTAGAAATCAATAACAGAAGGAACTTTGGGAAAATATATATGAAATATATGAAAATTAAATAACACATTCCTAAAATAACCAGTGGGTTAAAGTAGGAAATCACAAGAGTAATACATCCATACTTTCAGATGAATGAAAGTGAAAATACAACATGTCAAAATATAGGATATAGCTAAAAAAGATACTTAGAGGGGAATTATTTATGGGAGTAAAGATCCTAAGTACAAATTCTATAAATAGATAAATACAGAAGACTATCCAAGTCATGTTCGCATGTGATAGCAGAGAAGCAGGAATAAATAAACTCAGTCAAGCAAGCTTTTTCCAAGCTTCTGCTTGTGTTACATCTGCTGATATCCTGTTGACCAGAATAAATGACATGACAGAGTCCAGGGGAGGGGCACGATACACTCCTCACAGTGGGAGGGCCTTGGTGCTCCCACTATTGTATTTCCCTATTAGGTTGCTCGTTTCTATTTCCCGGTTTTTGAAGTAGGAATAGGATTGCAAGAACCCAAGATAAAAGCAGTGGAAACCATGTTGCTTTCATTGTTCAAGATCTGTGGTTGCGAATTAATATTTAGCATGATTTTATATGTTAGAAAACTGCTTTAACTGTGTATTCTAATCATTGGTGTCCATGGGGGAAATATTCACTTGTTGTGTTACATTCCTAATTAGCAGGGTCAGTTCTGTTCAGATGTCATTGTTTAAAAGGTACTAGAAAAGGATTCTTTGATACAGTTTATCTTTTGAGGGTGTCTGTCTTGAATTAGGGAGTCCTGCTGGAGTTCTCTTAATTAGCTCAGAATTAATAATCTTTCACTAACCTGTGAAATTGAAGGATGGAATTGGAAAAAGCCTGAATATTGTATCACATAATTTTTGTATTGTCCACTTGGTGGTGGAGTTGTTTTTAGAAAGCAGTGTAAAGTAATAAGCTAAGCAAAAAAGTAGTAGAATCTCATGAATTCCTTGCCATGAGAAAAACGCAGCACACATTTCCAGTAGATATTCTTCTAGGCAGCATTGTTACTTTTATTAAAGTAAAAGAGCTAATGTAATCTCTTAAAGTATAAGAGATAATATCCCCCCCCCCCCCAAAGAGGTGTGATAATTCATTTCCCAGCACATCAGATGAAGCTACTTGCTTACTGGTTAGAGTTCAATACTCAAAAATAGAGATTTTAGAAATTGTCTTAATTTGGGTAATCCTGAACACCATCTAATCTTTTTTTTCTTTTTGTTTAATTTAGAAGAATCCTTGTGTAAAGTAATTCTCCTTATGCAATTTTGTCTAAGTCCTCCTACTCAAAGTGTGGTGACACTGGTATCACTTGCACTTGGGAACTTATGAAAAATGTAGAATCTTGGCCCTCACCCTAGATCTACTGAATCAGACTGCAATTTAACAAGATCTCCAGGTTTTTTGCATGTTCTGTAAGATGCACTGTTCTCCACAGGTAACATGCAAGCAGTGGATGATGAGGTAGAAAAGGAAGAGAAGTAGGACAGGTATCAGGACTGGCATCATTTAACAGATATTCACAGACTTATTTTCAACCTTTAATTGCTTATTTGAAGGCATCCTGAAATGCTCATGCTCTAGCACTGGAGAATGATTGTAAACACAAAGCTACCTCAAGTTCTTTTAGATTCCAAAAGAAAGAAAGCAGAGTTATGTCAGTTATTTTCATACTCACCAATCAGTCGTTAAAATATGGGAGATTCTGGAGACTGGTGTTCTAATTTGGCCCAGCCTAAAACTGATGGTGTCACATACGGCAAGACCTTAATCTCTTAATTTTTAGCTTCTTTATCTAAAAGTGAGGTGTTTCAGCAGGTTTATCCTTTTCAATTTTTCTAAAAATCCTGTGGTTTTAGGTACAGTCAGGGCTGATATTCCGCTGGTAAACCCAGGTATACCCATACCTATCTTTATATTGGCATCTGCTTGGAGTGCCTGGTGCTGGTGTCCCACTGGTTGTTACGTAGTTTGCTCCTAACTAATGATTGAAGGGGAACTAAGTACCAAGGACTGTTAGGAACTAAGTATTATCACTATAGGTTCCAGAATCCTTGCATGTCATGGATTCAGATACATGTAAACATAGGCCTGTGGTATAAGAAAGCTGAGTCAAACAGTATAAGGAGTAGAAAGTACATGGGCTTTGTGTCAGTCTTGGGTTCATGTTTCATGTCCTAGTTTTGCTGCATATTGGCTTTTATGGGTTTATTACCTAAATGCACTTGGCATCAGCTTTGTTTGTAGCTAAAAAATAGGATTAATATAATAATATGTACCTCACAGTATAATTATGAGGAATTAATGAGATAATTTATACAGAGAATCTGGCAAATGATAGATATTCAATAAATGTTAGTTTCCTTTTCACTTATGTATCCATACACAGAATAACTCGTACAAAAATTTTTTCTTCTGGAAACCTCTGTAATGCGATATGCTGAATGAACAGAGGCACTGGGTGCCTTAATAATGATAAAAGAAGATCAGGGCATCTGTGTGGCTCAGTCATTTAAGCATCTGACTTTTGATTTTGCCTCATGTCATAATCCCAGCGTTGTGAGATTGAGCCCTGCATCAGGTTCCACACTGGCAGCACAGAGATTGCTTGGGATTCGCTCTCTGTCCCTCCCCCACTCACTCTCTATCTCTCTTTCTCTCAAAATAAACAAACATTTAAAAAAATAATAAAAGAATGGGAATGCAAGCTGGTGCAGCCTCTCTGGAAAACAGTATGGAGGTTCCTCAAAAAACTAAAAATAGAACTACCCTACGACCCAGCAATTGCACTACTAGGCATTTAATCAAGGGATACAGGTGTGTTGTTTCAAAGGGACACATGCACCCCAATGTTTATGGCAACACTATCAACAATAGCGAAAGTATGGAAAGAACCCAAATGTCCATTGATGGATGAATGGATAAAGAAGAAGTGGTATAGATATATACAATGGAGTATTACTCGGCAATCAAAAAGAATGAAATCTTGCCATTTGCAACTACGCGGATGGGACTAGAGGGTATTGTACTAAGCGAAATTAGTCAGAGAGAGACAAATATCATAAGACTTCACTCATATGAGGACTTTAAGAAACAAAACAGATGAACATAAGAGAAGGGAAACAAAAATAATATAAAAACAGGGAGGGGGACAAAACATAAGAGACTCATAAATATGGAGAATAAACAGAGGGTTACTGGAGGAGTTGTGGGAGGGGGGGATGGGCTAAATGGGTAAGGGGCACTAAGGACTCTACTCCTGAAATCATTGTTGCACTATATGCTAACTAATTTGGATGTAAATTAAAAAAATAAATAAATAAGCTCTAAAAAATAATAAAAGAATATAGCTAACTTTTAGGGGAATTCCAGTTGGGGAGGAGGAGTTTATAACTCCACCTAGGATTCTTGGTTAAAATCAAAGATGACTTTCTTCTTTAGGCTAGTGGCCTTTAACTTTTTTGTTTGCCTGTCCTCTATAAAAATTTTGAGGGGCGCCTGGGTGGTGCAGTCGGTTAAGCGTCCGACTTCAGCCAGGTCGCGATCTCGCGGTCCGTGAGTTCGAGCCCCGCGTCAGGCTCTGGGCTGATGGCTCAGAGCCTGGAGCCTGTTTCCGATTCTGTGTCTCCCTCTCTCTCTGCCCCTCCCCCGTTCATGCTCTGTCTCTCTCTGTCCCAAAAATAAATAAAAAAAATGTTGAAAAAAAAAAAATTAAAAAAAAAATTTTGAAAAAAAAGCAGCCATGTTCTCTACATACAGTAAAAACTATTTTTTAAGGTTTATTTATTTATTTATTTTTTTGAGAGAGAGACACAGTGTGAGCTGGGGTGGGGAAGGGGGTGGGGGGAGCAGAGAGAGAGAGTGAGAAACAGAATTTGAAGTAGGCTCCAGGCTCTGAGCTGTCAGCACAGAGCCCGACATGGTCTCAAACTCCTGAACCGTGAGATCATGACTTGGGCTGAAGTTGGACAGTTAACTGCCTGAGCAACCAGATGCCCCTCCACATACATTTTTAAATTTACATCTAAAATTTTTTCATCATAAGTTTAAATAGTTGTAAAGGATACAATTTCTGGTGTACTATAAATACTACATTAAAAAATAAAACTACTGTTTATCTCTCTTAGATTTCAAATGTTTAAAGTTTGTAAGAAGCATGCTGGGAAATTCCAACCTGCAAGGAAGACCATTCTTGTATTTTTACAATTTTTTTTAAAGTTTATTTTTGAGAGAGAGAGGGTATGCAAGCGCAGGGGAGGGGCAGACAGAGGATCCCAGGCGGGCTCTGCACTGTCAGCACAGAGCTGGACATGGGGTCGAGCCCACAAACCGTGAGATCATGACCTGAGCTGAAATCAAGAGTCGGGGACTTAACTGACTGAGCCACCTAGGGTGCCCCTACAATTCTAATTAGTGAGAAACAGCTTGGTGAGGACTTGCTTTCCCCAGTGTCTCATTCTGTGCCCTGGGTGCTTGTTTTGCTTCATTTCAAGAAGAGAAGGTGAAAAGTTATATATTTTTTCTGACAGTTCAACACTCCATCTTTGAATAAAAGGGAAGTTGGCAAACTTTTTCTTAAAGGGCCAGATAGTAAATATTTCAGACTTTGAGGATCATACAGTCTGTGTCACAACTACTCAATTCTCCCTTATAGTGCAAAAGTGGCTGCAGACAATACCTGAAAGGACAGGGCTGTGTTCCAGTGAAGCTACTACCCTATTAACAATCACTCCTGGGGTGCGCCTGGGTGGTTCAGGTGGGTTAAGTGTTGGACTCTTGATTTTGGCTCAGGTCATGGTCTTATGGTTGGTGAATTTGAGCCCTGCGTTGGGCTCTGCGCTGATGGTGTGGAGCCTGCTTGGGATCCTCTGTCTCCCTCTCCCTTTACCCCTCTCCTATTTGCTATCTCTTTCTCTCTGAAAATAAATAAATAAACTTTAAAAACAACAACAACAAAAGCAGTCACTCCCTCCACCTGCACACCAGCCCTAGGAAACTAGGCTTTTAACCTTCTGTTTCTCGATTTGCCCAGACTGGACTTTGGGAAGCCTACTTAGAACTTGTTCTGGTGATTTTGTATGAACCTGATTCTCCATAGTGAATTTCTTTCTGCCTGAAAGGCCTTGAGGGGCTTCTGTTTCTTTAAAAAAAATTTTTTTTGTATTTATTTATTTGTAAAGTAATCTCTATACCCAACATGGGGCTCAAACTCAAAACCCCGAGATCAAGAGTTCCACTAGCTGAGCAGCCAGGCACCCATGGGGCTTCTGGGCTTCTGTTTCTTGCACTGAACTTTGATTGGTTCAGTCAGAGTTAAGAGACAAACCTAAATGACATATCATTTTCAGTATTTAAAAAAGAGCTTGTTTATTAATATGTGATAAATGGTATGAAATCATTATATTTATATTCAATTATATACAAGTAAACATATCAATATTTACAGCATGCCAAAAATTATATCCTTTGAAGACATTTATAGTTATGGTGAAAAAAATTAGATATTTCATTTAAAACTGTGCAAGATACATTGTTTTTGAACTTGTTAAAGGTGAGAATCAAGCTAAGGAGTCTGAAGTCTTGTGTTAGGCAGGGTGTCATTATCTCTAGAATGTTCTTTGAAAATAAGGCTTTGACTATACTTTTTGGCTTCAGTCTTTAAACAAAAGTTTACCAGCTTTTCCAAATCATTTTGTTTGATTCTTTAAATGACAAGGAAACATGCATTTATTATTTAAAACTTTTTATTTTATTAAAAAATTTTTTTAATGTTTATTTATTTTTGAGACAGAGGGAGACAGAGTGCGAGTGGGGGACGGGAATAGAGAGAGGGAGACACAGAATCTGAAACAGGCTCTGGGCTCTGAGCTGTCAGCACAGAGCCCGATGCGGGGCTCAAACCCACAAACCGGGAGATCATGACCTGAGCCAAAGTCGGACACTTAACCGACTGAGCCACCCAGGAGCCCCTAAAACTTTTAAACAATATAGATGTGACGGTCCTACCTTTAACCACACTTTTTAGAGGTTAATTATAATTAATAGATTTTTATCCTTTGAAATCTTTCTCTGACACAGGAGATGTAAAAGAAATTTACTCTGTACATTAGATGATCTCTTGAGGTGCTTCCTAGCATCTAAGATTTAAATACAAATTCAGTGCTTTTCACTGAGCTCTCTTTGAATTCCTAACACAGTGCCCTACCTCTGATGCTGAATGAATCTTTGTTGACACTGATCTCTAATTTAAATGATTCAAAGCCTTGACAAAGAGGTAGCAAGTAGATTACTTAAGATGTGAGTCTGAAGCGCACATCCCTACATGTAGCAAAGATCCTCTACAGTGCTTTTTCAATAATTGAAGATTTTATTCACTTTTTAAATGAGTTGATATCTATTATACAGAAATAACAAATGTCTTTTTTGTCAAGTACTGTGTTCTATATCCGAACAAAATGAAATGAGTGCTTATGCTATGTCATTAATACTAATAATACCTGACACCTATAATTGCTTTGTATTTTCTTTTTTTTTTCAAATTGCTTTGTATTTTACAAAGTACTTAGAGGTGTATCTTATTTGACCCTACTGAGGCAGACTTAGTAAGGGTTATACCCATCTTAGAGAAAAGTAAATGAAAGCTAAGAGAGGCTCATGAACTTACTCAAGGTCACATGGTTAGTGGCGGTAACTGAAAGAAAACATGTTGACTTTAGTGTTCTTTTCTCAATCTACATACAAAACGTTGCCCAGCAATTGCCTTTATTAAGTGAGAATTTGGGGGGTAATTATGGGATGGCTGGCAAATACTTCTGCAATTTTCAGTTACTGTTGCACCACTTCCTCATCTTGGAAGCTAAGTGACAGTTTAGCACTTAATATAATTCAATAAGTTAGCTGTGGCCTGAGGAGGGTGCTCTTATTCAACCCAAGGTTTGAGAATTGATGTTAAATTTAGTTTGTAACTACATATTGCCTAAATAAGTGAATGCAAGTGTATTTATCTTGCACCAAATAGAGTATTTTAGTTCAGTTTCATATATGAATACACACACACACATACACACACACATACATATCATATTCAAAGAACTGAAATCTTGTCTTTTCCCCTTACTCTGAATATACTATAGATTTAAAACAATAAAGAATCTTCCAAAGTTGAGATTGATTTAACTGTGATTCTGAAAGGAGGGAGTGAGGGGGGAAATGAGATTGGATCAAACCAGCACTGAGAAGATGGTCAGCAGCTGGTCAAATTCCTTTAAGGAGCCCTTCTGACCTTTGTCCAACCCAGTCCTGACAATACAGACATCACATAAATTGGATTTCCTGTGTGGGCATTAAATTTTTGGATTAGCTTGTCTAAACATTTGGCTAAACCAAAAATTATGAAGTTAACACTGTTTTTCTTGATTTACTGATATTAGAATTAACCTTAGATTCTGTTTTTGTATCCAAGCTGCCCATTTATGGACTAACCTGGGTAATACCTTTTCTTGGATGGGCTAGGTTCCCTTCCCTGTACTTGCCACTGTCACATACCCAGATACTCAGGTCTCTCTTGAGCAGGTGCCGTCCCTTCCACCCAAGACTGGGAGGTCCTAGACAGATTGGGAACATCATGTGGCCTGTTGACTCAATGATCACTCTCACTGGCCTCTAGCCAAGACATTAATTTATTGAAACCCATTATACTGTGGTACATTTAATTCCTTAAATAGTGTCAATGGGTGATGGGCATTGAGGAAGACACTTGTTGGGATGAGCACTGGGTGTTGTGTGTAAGCAATGAACCATGAAAATCTACCCCAAAAACCAAGAGCACACTTTACACACTGTATGTTAGCCAATTTGACAATAAATTATATTAAAAAAAATAGTGTCAGACAACAGTGACCCTGCCATTTCCTAGCCTGGAAAGTCTAGGCAAGTTACCCAACCTTTAGGTTTCACTTTCCTCACTTGCATAAGGCTAATAATGGTACCTACCTTAAAGTGTGGTTGTGGGGATTTAAAGATGCTGTAGGAAAACCTCTAGCACATGGCCTGATGGATACTTAGTATTATTAACTATCCTTGGGTATAGGCTCCAAACTTAGGGGGTAGGGTTTTTTGGGTGGGGGAGGAGGTGCAAGACTAGTAATAACAAGTTTAGGAGCAATAAGTTGAAATAGGGAACAAGGAAAAATTCCTATAAACTCATAAGCAGGAACTTAATAATAGGAACTTAAGGAGAAAAGATTCAGAAAGGAAATTAGTGGTAATTTTGGGAAATAGCATCCTGGGTATGAGAGGTGGTAAAGGGGGCTCAGGTTAGAATTGGAGATCTAGCAACTCCTTCCTTAAGCCATCTAACAGGAAGGATGTCTCAGTGTTAAATATCTCCAGGGTGATGGCTGGAGTAGCTCAAGTAAAGGAAGATCAGCACTTGCATTATACCCAGGAAGACAGAGGTAGGAAAAATGTGTAAATTGACACCTGAAATGATGAAAATTCAACAATGATTCATTGCACATCTATCCCATTTATCCCCTCAGTGTTTGACTCTTTCAGAGTTTATTTTTACATGGTTGAAATAACGTATGTGCTTATGATTTTTTTTTAGTAAAGAAAGATCTCTCTTTTGGAAATTTCAAATATTTTTTGATTTGGCAAACTTTTTATAGCAATGGATTATTGAATTCTCAACAGAGCATTTGAAGTGATATGTTTAGTATGCAATGATTTTTTACTGCTGAAAAATAGAGGATTCTTCCAATATTCTTATCATCATTTAAATTTGTGTTTTAAACTAATCCTCATCTTCCTTCTCTGTTTTCAACTTCCTAAATGCTGCAGAGAGAGGACGAAGCAGAATCGATGTGAACAAGACTTCCCTGAGAAAGGGGAATCTATTAGAGATATAGGATACCTTAGTGGACTCAAGAAAAGATGCGGAAGAGTAGTGTGTATTTCTGTGTATGTTTGGGAGATGGGATGAGGATGGTTATGTAAAAGGAAGTGTGTGATCAACTTAGAATTAAACTTCAGTTATCTATTTTAAATGACATTCTTGATTCCAGAATCTTTTTTATTTTATTTTTAATTTTTTTAAAATTTACATCCAAATTGGTTAGCATATAGTGCAACAATGATTTCAGGAGTAGATTCTTATTGCCCCTTACCCATTTAGCCCTTCCCCCCTCCCACAACCCCTCCTGTAACCCTCAGTGTTCTCCATATTTATGAGTCTCTTCTGTTTTGTCCCCCTCCCTGTTTTTATGTTATTTTTGTTTCCCTTCCCTTATGTTCATTTGTTTTGTCTCTTAAAGTTCTCATATGAGTGAAGTCATATGATTTTTGTCTTTCTCTGACTGACTAATTTCACTTAGCATAATACCCTCCAGTTCCATCCATGTAGTTGCAAATGGCAAGATTTCATTCTTTTTGATTGTCGAGTAATACTCCATTGTGTATATATACACCACATCTTCTTTATCCATTCATCCATCGATGGACCTTTGGGCTCTTTCCATACTTTCGCTATTGTTGATAGTGCTGCTATAAACATGGGGGTGCATGTGTCCCTTCGAGACAGCACACCTGTATCCCTTGGATAAATGCCTAGTAGTGCAATTGCTGGGTCGTAGGGTAGTTCTATTTTTAATTTTTTGAGGAACTTCTATACTGTTTTCCAGAGTGGCTGCACCAGTTTGCATTCCCACCAACAATGCAAAAGAGATCTTCTTTCTCTGCGTCCTCACCAACATCTGTTGTTGCCTGAGTTGTTAATGTTAGCCACTGTGACAGGTGTAAGGTGGTATCTCATTGTGGTTTTGATTTGTATTTCCCTGATGATGAGTGATGTTGAGCATTTTTTCATGTGTCAGTTGGCCATCTGGATGTCTTCTTTGGAGAAGTGTCTAATCATGTCTTTGGCCCATTTCTTCACTGGATTATTTGTTTTTTGGGTGTTGAGTTTGATAAGTTCTTTGTAGATTTTGGAGACTAACCCTTGTTCTGATATGTCGTTTGCAAATATCTTCTCCCATTCTGTTGGTTGCCTTTTAGTTTTGCTGACTGTTTCCTTCACTATGCAGAAGCTTTTCATCTTGATGACATCCCAGTAGTTCATTTTTGCTTTTGTTTCCCCTGCCTCTGGAGATGTGTTGAGTAAGAAGTTGCTGTGGCCAAGATCAAAGAGGTTTTTGCCTGCTTTCTCCTCGAGGATTTTGATGGCTTCCTGTCTTACATTTAAGTCTTTCATCCTTTTTGAGTGTATTTTTGTGTATGGTGTAAGAAAGTGGTCCAGGTTCATTCTTCTTAATGTCTCTGTCCAGTTTTCCCAGCACCACTTGCTGAAGAGACTTTCTTTATTCCATTGGATATTCTTTCCTGCTTTGTCAAAGATTAGTTGGCCATACGTTTGTGGGTCCATTTCTGGGTTCTCTATTCTGTTCCATTGACCTGAGTGTCTGTTCCTGTGCCAATACCATACTGTCTTGAAGATTACAGCTTTGAAGTATAGCTTGAAGTCCAGGATTGTGATGCCTCCCGCTTTGGTTTTCTTTTTCAAGATTGCTTTGGCTATTCAGGTTCTTTTCTGGTTCCATACAATTTTTAGGATTATTTGTTCTAGCTCTGTGAAGAATGCTGGTGTTATTTTGATAGGAATTGCATTGAATATGTAGATTGCTTTGGGTAGTATCAACATTTTAACAATATTTGTTCTTCCTATCCAGGAGCATGGAATCTTTTCCCATTTTTTTGTGTCTTCTTCAATTTCTTTCATAAGCTTTCTATAGTTTTCAGTGTATAGATTTTTCACCTCTTTGGTTAGATTTATGCCTAGGTATTTTATGGTTTTTGGTGCAACTGCAAATGGGATCGATTCCTTGATTTCTCTTTCTGTCGCTTCATTGTTGGTATATAGGAATGCAACCAATTTCTGTGCATTGATTTTATATCCTGCAACTTTGCTGAATTCATGAATCAATTCTAGCAGTTTTTTGGTGGAATCTTTTGGGTTTCCCATATACAGTATCATGTCATCTGTGAAGAGTGAAAGTTTGACCTCCTGGCTGATTTGGATGCCTTTTATTTCCTTGTGTTGTCTGATTGCTGAGGCTAAGACTTCCAATACTATGTTGAATAACAGTGGCGAGAGTGGACATCCCTGTCTTGTTCCTGACCTTAGGGGAAAAGCTCTCGGTTTTTCCCCCTTGAGGATGATATTTAGCGTTGGGCCATTCATATATGGCTTTTATGATCTCGAGCTATGCTCCTTGTATCCCTACTTTCTTGAAGGTTTTTATCAAGAAAGGATGCTGTATTTTGTCAAATTCTTTCTCTGCATCTATTGAGAGGATCATATGGTTCTTGTCCTTTCTTGTATTGATGTGATGAATCATGTCAGTTGTTTTGTGGATATTGAACCAGCCCAGCACCCCAGGTATAAATCCCACTTGGTTGTGGTAAATAATTTTTTTAACGTATTGTTGGATCCGGTTGGGTAATATCTTGTTGAGGATTTTTGCATCCATGTTCATCAGGGAAATTGGTCTATAGTTCTCCTTTTTAGTGGGGTCTCTGTCTGGTTTTGGAATCAAGGTAATGCTGGCTTCATAGAAAGGGTTTGGAAGTTTTCCTTCCATTTCTATTTTTTGGAACAGCTTCAAGAGAATAGGTGTTAACTCTTCCTTAAATGTTTGGTAGAATTCCCTGGAAAGCCATCTGGCCCAGGACTCTTGTTTTTTGGCATATTTTTGATTACTAATTTGATTTCCTTACTGGTTATGGGTCTGTTCAAATTTTCTATTTCTTCCTATTTCAGTTTTGGTAGTGTATACATTTCTAGGAATTTTTCCATTTCTTCCACATTACCCATTTTATTGGCATATAATTGCTCATAATATTCTCTTATATTGTTTTTATTTCTGTTGTGTTGGTTGTGATCTCTCCTCTTTCATTCTCGATTTTATTTATTTGGGTCCATTCCTTTTTCTTCTTGATCAAACTGGCTAGTGGTTTATCAATTTTGTTAATTCTTTCAAAGAACCAGCTTCTGGTTTCATTGATCTGTTCTACTATTTTTTTGGTTTCGATAGCATTAGTTTCTACTCTAATCTTTATTATTTCCTGTCTTCTTCTGGTTTTGGGTTTTATTTGCTGTTCTTTTTCCAGCTCCTTAAGGTGTAAGGTTAGGTTGTGTATGCGAGACCTTTCTTCCTTCTTTAGGAAGGCCTGGATTGTTAAATACTTTCCTCCTGTGACCACCTTTGCTGCATCCCAGAGGTTTTGGGTTGTGGTGTTATCATTTTCATTGACTTCCATATACTTTTTAATTTCCTCTTTAACTGCTTGGTTAGCCCATCCATTCTTTGGTAGGATGTTCTTCAGTCTCCAAGTATTTGTTACCTTTCCAAATTTTTTCTTAGGTTGATTTTGAGTTTGATAGCATTGTGGTCTGAAAATATGCATGGTATGATCTCGATCTTTTTGTACTTAGGGCTGACTTGTGTCCCAGTATATGGTCTATTCTGGAGAACATTACATGCGCACTGGAGAAGAATGTATATTCTGCTGCTTTAGGATGAAATGTTCTGAATATATCTGTTAAGTCCATCTGGTCCAGTGTGTCCTTCAAAGCCATTGTTTCCTTGTTGATTTTTGATTAGATGATCTGTCCATTGCTGTGAGTGGGGTGTTGAAGTCTCCTACTATTATGGTATTACCATCGACGAGTTTCTTTTATGTTTGTGATTAATTGATTTATATATTTGGGTGCTGCCACATTTGACGCATAAATGTTTACAATTGTTAGGTCTTCTTGGTGGATAGACCCCTTGATTATGATATAATGCCCTTCTGCATCTCTTGGTATAGTCTTTATTTTAAAGTCTAGATTGTCCGATATAAGTATGGCTACTCTGGCTTTCTTTTGTCGACCATTAGCATGATAGATGGTTCTCTATCCCCTTACTTTCAACATGAAGGTATCTTTAGGTCTAAAGTGGGTCTCTTGTAAACAGCATATAGATGGATCTTGTTTTCTTATCCATTCTGTTACCCTATGTCTTTTGATTGGAGCATTGAGACCACTGACGTTTAGAGTGAGTACTGAAAGATATGAATTTATTGCCATTATGATGCTTGTAGAGTTGGAGTTTCTGGTGGTGTTCTCTGGTCCTTTCTAATCTTTGTTGCTTTTGGTATTTATTTATTTATTTATTTCTATATAAATTTTTTTTTTCAACGTTTTTTATTTATTTCTGGGACAGAGAGAGACAGAGCATGAATGGGGGAGGGGCAGAGAGAGAGGGAGACACAGAATCGGAAACAGGCTCCAGGCTCCGAGCCATCAGCCCAGAGCCTGACGCGGGGCTCGAACTCACGGACCGCGAGATCGTGACCTGGCTGAAGTCGGACGCTTAACCGACTGCGCCACCCAGGCGCCCCGATTTATTTCTATATATATGTATGTGTGTATATATATATATATAGATAGATATCTATATCTATATCTATATCTATATCTATATCTATATCTATATCTATAGTGTATAGATATGTTTATATATATATAGTGTATAGATATGTGTGTGCGTATATATATATATATATATATATATATATATATATATATTTTAATCTTTTCTCCCCATCAGAGAGTCCCCCTTAAAATTTCTTGCAGGGCTGGTTTAGTGGTCACAAACTCCTTTAATTTTTGTTTGGGAAACTTTTTATCTCTCCTTCTATTTTGAATGACAGCCTTGCTGGATAAAGAATTCTTGGCTGCATATTTTTCTGATTCAGCACACTGAATATATCCTGCCACTCCTTTCTGGCCTGCCAAGTTTCTGTGGATAGGTCTGTTGCAAACCTGATCTGTCTTCCCTTGTAGGTTAGGGACTTTTTTCCCCTTGCTGCTTTCATGATTCTCTCCTTGCTTGAGTATTTTGTGAATTTGACTATGATATGCCTTGCTGATGGTTGGTTTTGTTGAATCTAATGGGGGTCCTCTGTGCTTCCTGGATTTTGATGTCTGTGTCTTTCCTCAGGTTAGGAAAGTTTTCTGCTATGATTTGCTCACATAACCCTTCTACCCCTATTTCTCTCTCTTCCTCTTCTGGGACCCTATGATTCTGATGTTGTTCCTTTTTGATGAGTCCCTGATTTCTCTAATTCTTAAATTGTGCTCTTTTGCCTTCATCCTCCTCTTTTTTTCTGCTTCATTATTCTCTATAAGTTTGACCTCTATATCGCTGATTCTCTGTTCTGCCTCATCCATCCTTGCTGCTGCGGCATCCATCTGTGATTGCAGCTCAGTTATAGCATTTTTTATTTCATTCTGACTAATTTTTACTTCTTTTATCTCTACAGAAAGGGATTCTAATCTATTTTCGACTCCAGCTAGTATTCTTATTATCGTGATTCTAAATTCTGGTTCAGACATCTTGATTGTATCTGTGTTGGTTAAATCCCTGGCTGTCATTTCTTCGTGCTCTTTCTTTTGGGGTGAATTCCTTCGTTTTGTCATTTTGAAGGGAGAAAAGGAATTAATGAGGTAGAAAAATTAAAATTAAAAAAATATTAAAATTAAAAAATTAAAAACACACACACACCCAAAAATAGAATAAATGATGCTAGATCCTAGGTATGTTTTGGTCTGGGTGCTGAATGTCATTTGACAGATTAGAGAAAAAAAGCTGAGGAGGGAGAAAAAAAAGGATATCATTTGAGAATTTGAAAAAATGAATACACTGAAGTAGACTAAAATGAAATGATGGGAGTAAGGTAGAATTTGAAAAAATATACACAAAAGTAAAGACTATAGTAGAAAAAATTAAAGAACAGTATTTTTAATAAAAATTAAAAATAAAAATTAATTTTTTCTTTTTCTGTATTCAAGAAAAATAAAAGAAATGAAAAAGAGAAAAAAGAAGAAAAGGGAAAAAAAGGAAATCATTTGAAAATTTGAAAAGTGAATACACTGTAGTAGACTAAAATAAAATGATGGAAGTAAAATAGAATTTGAAAAAATTTACATGAAAGCAGAAAATATAGTAATAAAATTAAAGGAAAACATTTTTAATAGAAATTGAAAGTAAATTTGAAGTTTTTCTCTTCTGCCTTCAAGTAAAAGAAAAGAAACAAAAAAGAAAAAAAGAGAAAGAAAACAAAGGAAATAGTTTAAAAATTTGAAGAGGCAAATACACTGAAGTAGGCTAAAATAAAGTAGTGGAAGTAAAATAGAATTTGAAAAAATTTACACAAAAGTAAAAAATATAGCAATAAAATTAAAGGAAAACATTTTTAATAAAAATTGAAAATGAATTTTTTCTCTTTTTGTATTCAAGAAAAAGAAAAGAAGTGTAAAAGAGAAAAAAAAAAGAAAGAAAATTGAATAGATGGACCTGCCAACAGATTGAAGTAGGACTGAAATTACTTCATTTTCCCCTAGAAATCAGACTGTGTAGCGCTTTATAGTCCATAAACTAAGCAGGCGATGAGACTTGTGTTCTTGAAGAGTGAAGTTGGCCCAGTTGAGTGGGGCTCAGTATAACGGCTCCACTCTCCACTAGATGGCACTGCTAGCCTACTGGGGTGGAGCGTTGTGGCACTCGTAGGTGCGTATGCGCATGCATGGGAGTGGTGAAAATGGTGCCACCCAGCTACCCAGTCTCTAGTATTGGAACTCTGATCTCCCGGATCAGCAATCGTGCACCCGTCCTCTGTCTTCAGCTTTCATCCACTCCCCACTTTTTCACTGTCTGTGACCAGGCTCTGGACAGTACCTCTCTCCTGAGTTTTGTCTCAGATGCGGCTCTTTTCCCCGGCCCCTTACTTCTGAAGGACTGCGGCTTTGACCTGTTCCACCCCCTCTGCGGGAGTCTCACCAAGCAATGGCTGAATGTTGGCTGCACCCAGGAATGCTTGCTGGACCCTGCTGCTACCAGTGCCCCGAGACTGGCCAGGTGCCAGCCTGCCCCAGAAAAAGTTCACGAGATAGTGTAGCAGCAGCTTTTCAGGGATTATGGAAGATCACAACACACATCTGGCACCAGGCTTCACCCTCAATGATCTTGTTCCAGCACCAGCGAATGTGGCCATTTTCTGGGGTCTGCTGGGACCAGGTGGCTTCAACAGTCTCTACCAAATGTCCTTCCAGCAGTAGAACCTCTTTTCCCTGTGTGGCCTGAGAACCTCCGGACCCCACTCTGTTCCTGGGGATTCGCCTTTCCCACCAGAGCACCGCCAGGTATCAAGCTGTGGAGTTACAGCCTTTGAGATCCCCTTATTTACAGTCTTAATGGAATTTAAACCCTCTCCTTTCTCCTTTCTCCCCTTTTAGTTTAGTCCCTGTGGCTGTTTTCAATTTTCCACTTTCTCTCCAGCTGCTTTTGGGGAGGGGTGTTTTCCCATATTCTCCCCCAACCCAGTCTCCGTCCTCTCTCTGCTCGCAAAAGCACCTCCCTTCCCGCACCTTCTCACTTCCCAAGTTCACCTCTCCGCGCCATGTACCTGCTGAATTCTGTGCAGGTTGTTGAACAGTTGTTGTTCTGTTCAGGTTGTGCAGATTGTTGTATTAATCCTACAATCAGTTTTCTAGGTGTATAGGATGGTTTTAGTGTTGCTCTGGCTCTATTTCATGGATGCGAGACACACAAAAAACTTCCATGCTGTTCTGCCATCTTGGCTCCTCTGATTCCAGAATCTTAATTAAGTAAACTGTAGTAGTCGGGCTAGGCTAAGCTATTCTAGGAACAGGTAAACCTGAGAATCTCAGGGGCTTAACAGAACAAAGGTTTATTTCTCTAAATATTTACATTATAGGCTGATGTAGGTCGGGTAGCTCCTGTGCTTGGCTCTCCTCCAGGTGGTGACTCAGGGATCCAAGTTGCTTCTTTTTTGCCACTCTGATGTCTTAGAGTACTTTGTTACCACCACATGGATGGGAGAGAGGGTGTGGATAAGGTACATCCTTTTTGGATTAGAAGTGACACATCACATCACCTCACGTCCCATTGTTATGAGTTAGTGACATGATATGGAGCATTCTCCAGAATAGATCACATATTAGGCCACAAAACAAGTCTTAAGAAATTAAAAAAGATTGAATTCATACCATGCATCTTTGACAGCCACAACACTCTGAATATAGAAATCAACCACAAGAAAAAATCTGGAAAGAACCCAAATATGCAGATGTTAAGTAACATGCTACTAAATAATGAATATGTCAAGCAAAAAATAGAAGAGGAAATAAAAAAATACATGGAGACAAATGAAAATGAAACCACAATGGTTCAAAATCTTTGGATGCATCAAAAGCTGTTCTAAGATGGAAGTTTATAGCAATATCAGCTTACCTCAAGAAGCAAGGAAAATCTCAAATATATAACCTAATCTTACACTAAAAGAGCTAGATAATGAACAAACAAAACCACAAACCAGTTAAAAGAAGGCAATAATAATGATTAGAGCAGAAATAAATGAAATAGAAACTAAAAAAAAAAAAACAAAAAACCCAAAACAGAACAATAGAACAGACCGATGAAAACAGGAGCTGGTTCTTTGAAGAGATCAACAAAATTGATAGACATTTTAATGTAATGTTGGATTCAGTTTGCTAATATTTTGTTGAGGATTTTTGCATCTATGTTCATCAGAGATATTGGCCCATAGTTCTCCTTTCTCATACTGTTTTTATCTGGCTTTGGTATCAGTGTGATGCTGGTTTCATGGAATGAATCTGAAAGCTTTCCTTCCTCTTCTCTTTTTTGGAATAGTTTGAGAAAAACAGGTATTAAGTCCTCTTTAAATGTTTGGTAGAATTCACCTGTAAAGCAGGTTGGGAATTTTTAAAAATTGGGAATTTTAAAAAATTTTTTTGATGGTGTTTTTTTAAATTTATGTTTCTTTCTTTTTTTAATATGAAATTTATTGTCAAATTGGTTTCCATATAACACCCAGTGCTCATCCCAACAGGTGCCCTCCTCAATGCCCATCACCCATTTTACCCTCTCTCCCACCCCTCATCACCCCAATTTTATTCTCAGTTTTTAAGAGTGTTTTATGGTTTGGCTCCCTCCCTCTCTGTAACTGTTTTCTTTTTCCACTTCCCCTCCCCCATGGTCTTCTGTTATGTTTCTCAGGATTTACATAAGAGTGAAAACATATGGTGTCTGTCTTTCTCTGTATGACTTATTTCACTTAGCATAACACTCTCCAGTTCCATCCACGTTGCTACAAAAGGCCAGATTTCATTCTTTTTCATTGCCAGGTAGTATTCCATTGTGTATATAAACCACAATTTCTTTATCCATTCATCAGTTGATGGCCTTAGGCTCTTTCCATAATTTGGCTATTGTTTAAAGTGCTGCTATAAACATTGGGGTACAAGTGCCCTATGCATCAGCACGCCTGTATCCCTTGGGTAAATTCCTAGCAGTGCTACTGCTGGGTCATAGGGTAGATCTATTTTTAATTTTTTGAGGAACCTCCACACTCTTTCCAGAGCGGCTGCACCAGTTTGCATTCTCACCAACAGTGCAAGAGGGTTCCCATTTCTCCACATCCTCTCCAGCATGTATAGTCTCCTGATTTGTTCATTTTAGCCACTCTGACTGGCGTGAGGTGGTATCTGAGTGTGGTTTTGATTTGTATTTCCCTGATGAGGAGCGATGTTGAGCACCTTTTCATGTGTCTGTTGGCCATCTGGATGTCTTCTTTAGAGAAGTGTCTATTCATGTTTTCTGCCCACTTCTTCACTGGATTATTTGTTTTTCGGTTGTGGAGTTTGGTGAGCTCTTTATAGATTTTGGATAATAGGCCTTTGTCTGATATGTCATTTGCAAATGTCTTTTCCCATTCCGTTGGTTGCCTTTCAGTTTTGTTGATTGTTTCTTTTGCAGTGCAGAAGGTTTTTTATCTTGATGAGGTCCCAATAGTTCATTTTTGCTTTTAATTCCCTCGCCTTTGGAGATGTGTCAAGTAATAAATTGCTACGGCTGAGGTCAGAGAGGCTTTTTTTCCTGCTTTCTCCAATAGGGTTTTGATGGTTTCCTGTCTCACATTCAGGTCCTTTATCCATCTTGAGTTTATTTTTGTGAATGGTGTAAGAAAGTGGTCTAGTTTCATTCTTCTGCATGTTGCTGTGCAGTTCTCCCAGCACCATTTGCTAAAGAGACTGTCTTTTTTTCCATTGGATATTCTTTCCTGCTTTGTCAAAGATTAGTTGGCCATACTTTTGTGGGGCCAATTCTGGATTCTCTACTCTATTCCATTGGTCTATGTGTCTGTTTTTGTGCCAATACCATGCTGTCTTGATGATGACAGCTTTGTAGTAGAGGCTAAAGTGTGGGATTGTGATGCCTCCCGCTTTGGTCTTCTTCTTCAATATTACTTTGGCTATTCGGGGTCTTTTGTGGTTCCATACAAATTTTTGATTGCTTGTGCTAGCTTTGAGAAGAATGCTGGTGCAATTTTGATTGGTATTGCATTGAATGTATAAATTGCTTTGGGTAGTATTGACATTTTAACAATATTTATTCTTCCAATCCATGAGCATGGAATGTTTTTCCATTTCTTTGTATCTTCTTCAATTTCCTTCATAAGCTTTCTATAGTTTTCAGCATATACATCTTTTGCATCTTTGGTTAGATTTATTCCTAGGTATTTTATGATTCTTGGTTCAATTGTGAATGGGATCAGTTTCTTTATTTGTCTTTCTGTTGCTTCATTATTAGTATATAAGAATGCAACTGACTTTTGTACATTAATTTTGTATTCTGCGATTTTGCTGAATTCATGTATCCATTCTAGCAGACTTTTGGTGTAGTCTGTCGGGTTTTCCATGTATAATATCATGTCATCTGCAAAAAGTGAAAGCTTGACTTCATCTTTGCCAATTTTGATGCCTTTGATTTCCTTTTGTTGTCTGATTGCTGATGCTAGAACTTCCAACGCTATGTTAAACAACAGCAGTGAGAGTGGACATCCCTGTCGTGTTCCTGATCTCAGGAGGAAAGCTCTCAGTTTTTTCCCCATTGAGGATGATATTAGCTGTGGGCTTTTCATAAATGGCTTTTATGATGTTTAAGTATGTTCCTTCTATCCCAACTTTCTTAAGGGCTTTTATTAAGAAACGATGTTGAATTTTGTCAAATGCTTTTTCTGCATCGATTGACAGGATCATATGGTTCTTATCTTTTCTTTTATTAATGTGATGTATCACATTGATTGATTTGCGAATGTTGAACCAGCCCTGCATCCCAGGAATGAATCCCACTTGATCATGGTGAATAATTCTTTTTATATGCTGTTGAATTCGATTTGCTAGTATCTAGTTGAGAATTTTTGCATCCATATTCATGAGGGATATTGGCCTGTAGTTCTCTTTTTTAGCTGGGTCTCTGTCTGGTTTGGGAACCAAAGTAATGTTGGCTTCATAGAATGAGCCTGGAAGTTTTCCATCCCTTTCTATTTTTTGGAACAGCTTGAGAAGGATAGGTATTATCTCTGCTTTAAATGTCTGGTAGAATTCCCCTGGGAAGCCATCTGGTCCTGGACTCTTATTTGCTGGGAGATTTTTGATAACTGATTCAATTTCTTCGCTGGTTATAGGTCTGTTCAAGTTTTCTATTTCTTCCTGTTTGAGTTTTTGAAGCGTGTGGGTGCTTAGGAATTTGTCCATTTCTTCCAGGTTGTCCAGTTTGTTGGCATATAATTTTTCATAGTATTCCCTGATAATTGCTTGTATTTCTGAGGGATTGGTTGTAATAATTCCATTTTCATTCATGATTTTATCTATTTGGGTCATCTCCCTTTTTGTTTTTGAGAAGCTGGCTAGAGGTTTATCAATTTTGTTTATTTTTTCAAAAAACCAACTCTTGGTTTCATTGATCTGCTCTACAGTTTTTTTTAGATTCTGTATTGCTTATTTCTGCTCTGATCCTTATTATTTCTCTTCTTCTGCTGGATTTAGGGTGTTTTTGCTGTTTGCTTCTATTTCCTTTAGGTGTGCTGTTAGAATTTGTATTTAGGATTTTTCTTGTTTGTTAATATAGGCCTGGATTGCGATGTATTTTCCTCTCTGGACTGCCTTGGATGCATCCCAAAGCATTTGGATTGTTGTATTTTCATTTTCATTTGTTTCCATATATTTTTTAATTTCTTCTCTAATTGCCTGGTTGACCCATTCATTCTTTAGTAGGGTGTTCTTTAACCTCCATGCTTTTGGTTTTCCAGAGTTTTTCCTGTGGTTGATTTCAAATTTCATAGCATTGTGGTCTGAAAGTGTGCATGGTATGATCTCAATTCTGTATACTTATGAAGGGCTGTTTTGTGACCCAGTATGTGATCTATCTTGGAGAATGTTTCATGTGCACTCGAGAAAAAAGTATATATTCTGTTGTTTTGGGATGCAGAGTTCTAAATATATCTGTCAAGTCCATCTTATCCAATGTACCATTCAGGGCCCTCATTTCTTTATTGATCCTGTGTCTATATGATCTATCCATTGCTGGAAGTGGGGTATTAAAGTCCCCTGCAATTACCACATTCTAATCAATAAGGTTGCTTATGTTTGTGACTAATTGTTTTACATATTAGGGGGCTACTGTATTCGGCACATAGACATTTATAATTGTTAGCTCTTCCTGATGGATAGACCCTGTAATTATTATTATTTTTTTTTAATTTTTTCTTTAACGTTTATTTATTTTGGGGACAGAGAGAGAGACAGAGCATGAACGGGGGAGGGTCAGAGAGAGAGGGAGACACAGAATTGGAAACAGGCTCCAGGCTCTGAGCCATCAGCCCAGAGCCCGACGCGGGGCTCGAACTCACGGACCGCGAGATCGTGACCTGGCTGAAGTCGGACGCTGAACCGACTGCGCCACCCAGGCGCCCCTAGACCCTGTAATTATTATGTAATGCCCTTCTTCATCTCTTGTTACAACCTTTAATTTAAAGTCTAGTTTGTCTGATATAAGTATGGCTACACCAGCTTTTTTTTTTGACTTCCAGTAGCATGATAGATAGTTCTCCATCCCCTCACTTTCAATCTGAAGGTGTTTTCATGTCTAAAACGAGTCTCTTGTAGACAGAAAATAGATGGGTCTTTTTTTTTTTAATCCATTCTGATACCCTATGTCTTTTGGTTGGAGCACTTAGTCCATTTACATTCTGTGTTATTATTGAATGATATGGGTTTAGAGTCATTGTGATGTCTGTAGGTTTCATGCTTGTAGTGATGTTTCTGGTACTTTGTGGTCCTTGCAACATTTCCCTTAGAATCCCCCTTAGAATCTCTCGTAGGGCTGGTTTAGTGGTGATGAATTCCTTCAGTTTTTGTTTGGGAAAACTTTTATCTCTCCTTCTATTCTGTATGACAGACTTGCTGGATAAAGGATCCTTGGCTGCATATTTTTCTCTTCATCACATTGAAGATTTCCTGTCATTCCTTTCTGGCCTGCCATGTTTCAGTAGATAGGTCTGCCACTACTCTTATATGTCTACCTTTGTAAGTTAGAGCCTGTTTATCCCTAGCTGCTTTCAGAATTTTCTCTTTATCCTTGTATTTTGCCAGTTTCACTATGATATGTCGTGCAGAAGATCAATTCAAGTTACTTCTGAAGGGAGTTCTCTGCCTCTTGGATTTCAATGCTTTTCCTTCCCCAGATCAGGAAGTTCTCAGCTATGATTTGTTCAAGTACACCTTCAGCCCCTTTTTCTCTCTCTTCTTCTTCTGGAATTCCTATGATACGGCTATTGTTCTGTTTGATTGCATCACTTAGTTCTCTAATTCTCCCCTCATACTCCTGGATTTTTGTATCTCTCTTTTTCTCAGCTTCTTGTTTTTCCATAATTATATCTTTTCATTCACCTATTCTCTCCTCTGCCTCTTCAATCCATGCTATGGCTGCCTCCATTTTATTTTGCACCTCATTTACAGCCTTTTTTAGCTCCTCATGACTATTTCTTAGTCCTTTGATCTCTGTAGCAATAGATTCTCTGCTGTCCTGTATGCTTTTTTTCAAGCCCAGCGATTAATTTTATGACTATTATTCTAAATTCTTGTTCTGTTATATTGCTTAAGTCGTTTTTGATCAATTCGTTAGCTGTTGCTACTTCCTGGAGTTTCTTTTGAGGAGAATTCTTTTGTTTCATCACTTTGGGTAGTCCCTGCGGTAGCTCCAAACTGCAGGGCACTTCCCCTGTGCTGTCCAGAGAAACTTGTGTTGGTGGGCGGGGCCACAGTCAGACCCACTATCTGTCCCCAGCCCACCACTGGCACCACAGCCAGACTGGTGTATACCTTATCTTCCCCTCTCCCAGGGGCAGGACTCACTGTGGAGTGGTGTGGTCCCTGTCTGGGCTACTTGCACACTGCCAGGCTTGCGGTGCTGCTTCGATGGGATCTGGCCAAGGGTGTATTAGCCGGGCTGGATCTGCAAGGTGTATAGGGGTGGGAGGGGCAGGCTTAGCTCACTTTGCCATTGGTGGTCCCCTGCCGGCGGGGGGGGGCTGCAACACTGGGAGGGAGGCAGACCCATCAGAAGGATGGATCCACAGAAGCACAGCATTGGGCATTTGTGCGGTGCAAGCAAGTTCGGTGATGGGAACTGGTTCCTTTTGGAATTTTGGCTGGGGAATGGGAGAGGTAAATGGCACTTGCCAGTGCCTTTGTTCCCCCACTGAACTGAGCTCTGTTTTCCAGGACTCAACAACTCTCCCTCCCAGAGTCCTCTTGCCCTCCCTGCTCTATGAGAGCAGAGCTGTTGACTTTTAAGATTCCAGATGTCAAGTCCTGCTGGCTGTCCAAACTCATGGAGCCCAGCCCCTCTGCTTTTGCAAGCCAGACTTTGGGGGCTCTGCCTTGTGGGTGGGCTGCCCCTCCCCCGCCCCGGGCTCCCTCCCACCAGTCTGTGTAGTATTCACCACCTCTCTGCCCTTTCTATCCTCTTCCGTGGGCCTCTTGTCTACGCTTGGCTCCAGACAGTCCGTTCTGCTAATCTTCTGGCGGTTTTCTGGGTTATTTAGGCAGATGTGGGTGGAATCTAAGCAATCAGCAGGACGAGGTGAGCCCAGTGTCCTCCTATGCTGCCATCTTCCTGGGATATGAAGGCTGGCCCACAGGGGACAGGGTGCCAGGCTCTGTGCAGAAAGAGGATGCTCAGGATGCTCCTCTGGGCTGTCCCTCCACTGTGGGATCCAAGATCTTTTTATTTATATTGAGAGAGAGAGAGAGAGAGAAAGGGACAGGGTGTAAGCGGGGGAGGGGCAGAGAGAAAAGGAGACACAGAATCCAAAGCAGGCTCTAGGCTCCCAGCTGTCAGAATAGAGCCCAATGCGGGGCTCCAACTCGTGGAACACGAGATCATGATGTGAGCCAAAGTTGGACACTCAAGTGACTGAGCCACCCAGGCGCCCTGGGACTTTTTAGATTACTGATTCAATTTCATTGCTGCTAATCAGTGGGTTCAAATTTTCTATTTATTCCTGCTTATTTTAAAAGGTTACATGTTTCTAGGAATTTATCCATTTCTTCTAGGTTTTCCAATTTGTTTGCATATTATTTTTCATAATATTCTCTTACAATCTTTTGTATTCCTGTGATATTAGGTGATATTTCTCCTCATTTCTGATTTTGTTTATTTGAACCCTTTTTTTGTGTTCATCAATAGATGAATGGATAAAGAAGGTGTGATACACACACACACACACACACAATGGAATATTAGTCAGCCATAAAAAAGAATGAAATCTTGCTATTTGCAGTGACTTGGATGGAAGGAGTATAATCCTAAGTGAAATAAGCCAGGGAAGGACAAATACCATATGATGTGACTCATGTGTAGAATTTAAGAAACAAAACAAATGAACAACGAAAAAAAGAGACAAACCAAAGAACAGACTCTTAACTATAGAAAACAAAATGATGGTTACCAGAAGGGAGTAGGGTGGGGGGATGGGTGAAATAAGAGAAGGGGATTAAAGAGTAAATTTATCATGATGAGCACTGTGTATGTATAGAATTGTTGAATCGCTGTATTGTACCCCTGAAACTAATATAACACTGTATGTTAACTATACTGGGATTAAAGAAAAAGAGTGACAACTTGACAGAGTTCAGGGACTAAAACATAGCCTTAAATAAAACAGCAAAAGCTACAAATTTTCCCATTAAAAAAAAAAGAATTAGTGACATGATCCCACCAGAATTTATGGGGGCTGGGTGAGAGGGGAGCACATGAATATTTGGTGAGGCATTAACTATTTTTGCCATAGACACATTGCCTCCATTATGTTATTCTGTGTCCTTTATCTTCTTGTGGTAAGTATCTCATGGAATTAGCATCAGGAAAAAGTTTTCTTGTTCTAAAGAGTGCGTATACCTCTCTCTCTCTCTCTCTCTGTAGTCAAGAAATTTAAATTTAATGTCTGCTGATCTCAGATTTTTGGTAGCTGTCATCTATTCTGTTCCTCTGCTGGGTTTCTAAAATTATTTTATGGTTTTATTTTTAATGGACATATTGTATTTGTTTTTATTTTAAGTTGCCACCTTCCTTTCTAGTTATAGCTCTTATATTGACAAGGATGTTTTTGCTGCAACAGAAAATTAAACTAATGGTTCAAACAGTGAATGCTTTATTTACTCTTTCAAGGCTTGATTAAATTCGATGGTACAACAATATCATAGATACTTTATATGTATATCATGTATACTTTATTTTACTTCTCTGCAAATCTCACTGTTTGGTAGTGTACCGTGCCCCCCACTTGTCATGAATAGCTTAGTAGTTCTAGATGCTACATACCATGGTAGACCTTGGTCAGGCCTGGGTCTTGGGATGCAAGAAACAAATGATACTCACAAATGATATCCAGATTACTTATCATGGCATGGCTGCAATGTAGTGCCATGCATGCAGGCATGCATCATTTCTAGTTGTTGTATAATACTGTGTTATATAACCTGAGGAAAATGTTGTAAATGATGCTGGTGACAGCTTAAGAAATTGTATCTAGAGTTGGATGTTAATCCAGGAAAATGGCTTGTTAAAGTTTTTGTAGTCATGTAAAGAAATTATGTTGGTATATCAGGTGACATGTTTGGCAGGGTGGGGTGGGGGGGGGTAGTATTAATAGAAATGGTGAGAAGCAGGTGGATCCTGGATATAGTTAGAAGGATTTGCTAATGAACTGGAGAGAGACAGAGATGCTGAGAATGGCTCCAAGTTTTTGGCCTGAACAATGGGAGGAATGGAGCTGCCATTTTCTAAGAACAAAATTTTTAAATGTTTTTATTATGTTTTGAGAGGGAGAGAGAGAGAGAGAGAGAGAGAGAGAGAGAGAGAGAGAGAGAGCTAGCAGAGGAGGGGTAGAGAGAGAGAGGGAGGGAGAGAATTCCAAGTAGGGTCTGCACTGTCAGCACAGAGCCTGATGAGGGGCTTGAACCCATGAACCATGAGATCATGACCTGAGCTGAAATGAAAAGTCAGATGCCCAGCTGACTGAGCCACCCAGGTGTCCCTGGAGCTGCCATTTATTGAGATGGGGAATATTGGAAGAAGTTGGTGGTGTTTCATAAAATAAAATGGATTAGGTTGTTAGCAATAATTGGTGGCAGGATACTGTAAGGAGTCTGGACTGGAGCTAAGATAGAATGCTGGAATCAGAGCACTGCCCCAGGTCCTAGGACTTAGACAGAAAAGATATGTGGCATAGGCAAGGACTGCTGTATGCTGGAGCCCCTTCTTCGCATTCCAGACCATGTTTACCTCCAGGCATCATTGGCTACAAGTGTTAAATTTACAAAGAGCTCTGATATCCATTATTCCACTCAACCCTCAGGAGAGCCCTGTAATATGGTGACTTCTCTTATGTCTGTGACTGAAGACTTGAAAACAATCTCAGAAAAGTTGTTGTTCATGCATCATTTAATAAACATTTATTATGTGCTGGCTATATGTCAGGAAAGAAACCCTAGCTCTCCTGATTCAAGGCCAATATTCTTTCCACATATCTACTTCAATATAGTGATTCTAGCTTCCCTCTTCTCTGAAATTTGCCTCCCAAATATTCCTATTCTATTGTGGTTTTTAAATGTCTACAAATTCATTAATACTTCTAATTCCCCTCTTCATGCATGTGGGCTGGTTCACTTCTAATGAATTAGAATGAAGCAGAAGCGATGGTGTATAAACACAGAGACCATATGGTGAAAGAGATGGCCAACTTCCCTATGAGAAGGACCACAGAGTGAAGAACTAAAGCCTCTGGGCAAGAGACATGTCAGTGACCTTGTAGTCAGATCCCCTAGTTCCAGCCATGCCTTCAGATGAGTCTGTAGCCTCAGCCTACATCCTGACTTCAGCCTCACAGCTAGAACCATCTCAATAAGCTGACCTTGGATTTCTGATTCTCAGAAACTATGTGAGATAATAAATACTTGTTCTTTTTTTTAAATTAAATTTTTAAGGGGAAGGTTCCAAGATGGCAGAACAGTATGGAGGTTTTTTTTGCATCTCACATCCATGAAATACAGCAAGATCAACACTAAATCATCCTGGACATCTAGAAAACTGATTTGAGGATTAACACAACAATCTGCACAACGGCCAAGTGGGATTTATACCTGGATGCAGGGCTGGTTCAATATCCTTAAAACAATCAATGTGGTTCATCACATCAATAAAAGAAAGGACAAGAACCACATGATCCTCTCAATAGATGCAGAGAAAGCATTTGACATAATACAACATCCTTTCTTGATAAAAACCCTCAAGAAAGTAGGGATAGAAGGATCATACCTCAAGATCATAAGAGCCGTATATGAAAGACCCAATGCTAATAGCATCCTCAATGGGGAAAAACTGAGAGCTTTCCCCGTAAGGTCAGGAACAAGACAGGGATATCCACTCTCGCCACTGTTATTCAACATAGTACTGGAAGTCTTAGTCTCAGCAATCAGACAACACAAAGAAATAAAAGGCATCCAAATCAGCCAGGAGGAGGTCAAACTTTCACTCTTGGCAGATGACATGATAGTCTACATAGAAAACCCAAAAGATTGCACCAAAAAGACTGCCAGAACTGATCCATGAATTCAGCAAAGTTGCAGGATATAAAATCAATGCGCAGGAATTGGTTGCATTCGTATACACCAAGAATAAAGCAACAGAAAGAGAAATCAAGGAATCGATACCATTTGCAGTTGCACCAAAAACCATAAAATACCTAGGAATAAATCTAACCAAAGAAGTGAAAAATCTATACACTGAAAACTATAGAAAGCTTATGAAAGAAATTGAAGAAGACACACACACAAAAAATGGGAAAAGATTCCATGCTTCTGGGTAGAAAGAACAAATATTGTTAAAATGTCAATACTACCTAAAGCAATCTACATATTCAGTGCAATCCCTATCAAAATAATACCAACATTCTTCACAGAGCTAGAACAAACAATCCTAAAATTTGTATGGAACCAGAAAAGACCCTGAGTAGCCAAAGAAATTTTGAAAAAGAAAACCAAAGCAGGAGGCATCACAATCCCAGACTTCAAGCTGTACTATAAAGCTGTAATCATTAAGACAGTATGGTATTGGCACAAAAACAGACCCTCAGATCAATGGAACAGAGTAGAGAACCCAGAAATGGACCCACAAACATATGGCCAACTAACCTTTGACAAAACAGGAAAGAATATCTGATGGAATAAAGACAGTCTCTTCAAGTGGTGCTGGGAAAACTGGACAGTGACATGCAGAAGAATGAACCTGGACCACTTTCTTACACCATACACAAAAATACACTCAAAAAGGATGAAAGACTTAAATGTAAGACAGGAAGCCATCAAAATCCTCAAGGATAAAACAGGCAAAAACCTCTTTGATCTTGGCCACAGCAACTTCTTACTCAACATGTTCTGGAGACAAGGGAAACAAAAGCAAAAATGAACCACTGGGATCTCATCAAAATAAAAAGCTTCTGCACAGTGAAGGAAACAGTCAGCAAAACTAAAAGGCAACCAACAGAATGGGAAAAGATATTTGCAAACGACATATCAGATCAAGGGTTAGTCTCAAAATCTATAAAGAACTTATCAAACTCAACACCCAAAAAACAAATAATCCAGTGAAGAAATGGGCCAAAGACATGATTAGACACTTCTCCAAAGAAGACATCCAGATGGCCAACCGACACATGAAAAAATGCTCAACATCACTCATCATCAGGAAAATACAAATCAAAACCACAATGAGATACCACCTTACACCTGTCACAATGGCTAACGTTAACAACTCAGGCAACAACAGATGTTGGCGAGGATGTGGAGAAAGAGGATCTCTTTTGCATTGTTGGTGGGAATGCAAACTGGTGCAGCCACTCTGGAAAACAGTATGGAGGTTCCTCAAAAAATTAAAAATAGAACTACCCTACGACCCAGCAATTGCACTACTAGGCATTTATCCAAGGGATACAGGTGTGCTATTTTGAAGAGGCACATGCACCCCAATGTTTATAGTAGCACTATCAACAATAGCCAAAGTATGGAAAGAGACTAAATATCCACTGATGGATGAATGGATAAGGATGTGGTGTATATATACACAATGGAGTATTACTCGGCAATCAAAAAGAATGAAATCTTGCCATTTCAACTACGTGGATGGAATTAGATGGTATTATGCTAAACAAAATTAGTTGGTCAGAGAAAGACAAATATCATATGACTTCACTCATATGAGAACTTTAAGAGACAAAACAGATGAACATAATGGAAGGGAAGCAAAAATAAAAACAGGGAGGGGGACAAAACAGAAGAGACTCATAAATATGGAGAACAAACAGAGGGTTACTGGAGGGGTTGTGGGAGGAGGGATGGGATAAATGGGTAAGGGGCCCTAAGGAATCTACTCCTGAAATCACTGTTGCACTATATGCTAACTAACTTGGATGTAAATTAAAAACATAGATTAAATAAAAATACCAAAAAATAAAAATAAATAAAATTAGATTTTTAAAAAATACTGAAAAAAAGGACAATCCATAATTTCATAGAAAGAGTAATATCTATTCCCAGAAAAATTCCAGTAGTATAAAAAGGAAAAATTAAAATGAAACTCTCCTTCTCCCACTCCTGATCTCTATTTCTTTTTTTCCAGTGTTATTTAGATGTGATTGGCAACTCACATTGTAGTAGTCCAAGGTGTACAATATGATTTGATGTATGTATAGAATTGTGACATGTTTGCCACAATAAGTTTAGTTACATCCGTGAACCCTAATCTCTAGTTCTTCATTCCAAGATCTCTTGGATCCCAAGGACCAAGTTATTCTAGAAAATTTTCATGCATATGCAGTATGTGCATAAATCCTTCTACGATGTTCACCAAAAGATCACATGACGCTCTTTTGAAAAACT
The DNA here is from genome assembly GCF_016509475.1 of Prionailurus bengalensis. NCBI lineage: Eukaryota > Metazoa > Chordata > Mammalia > Carnivora > Felidae > Prionailurus > Prionailurus bengalensis. The sequence goes on from NC_057344.1 coordinate 138,825,842, forward strand.
TAATATATTTTGAAGATGTCTTCATATTAGTACTTACACACCTATCTTATTCTTCTTAGTTGGTTTTCCATTTTTGAATGTACCATATTTCTTTTAATCAGTATATAGATATTCAGGATATTTCCAATACTATTTTCTGTTATAAAATATTGTGATACAGTATTTTCATGCTTTTGTGAGCACCCTCAGGTAAATTCCTACTGTTGTAATTCTGACATCAAAGGGTATATGCATTTAAAGGTGACACTGCTCACCTGTTCCACAATCTTTGTCCCCAGTTTATATTGACAAAAGTATGTGAATGCTGTCTCCCCACAAACATGTGCATATCTTTGATATGCATTTTTTTGGTCATTTTTCTTTTTTTGAGAATTTCTAGTGCCTAGTAGAGTGTTTATCATATAATATGGAACATAATAATAGCAATATCTAGCATTTTCTGAGCCTTCTTATACTTTACACATATTTTAATACTTACAAAGACCCAAAGAAGTAGGAACTGTTATTAGGAAGCTTATGCCTGATGGGTCACCTGGGTGGTTCAGTTGGTTAAGCATCTGACTTTGGCTCAGGTCATGATCTCATGGTTTGTGGGTTCAAGCCCCTTATCAGGTTCTCTGCTGTCAGCACAGATCCCACTTCGGAACCTGTCCCTCTCTCTTTGCCCCTCTCCCATTTTCACGTGCACATATGTGTATGTGTGCACACACACATGCTCACTGTCAAAAATTAAAAAAAGAAACATTTAAAAAACATGGTTATGACTGGTGAGAAAACCAAATCAGAGAGAGGTTAAATAAAGTGCTAAAGCCCAAGGGTATCTGGCTGGCTCAGTTGGCAGAGCATGTGACTCTTGATCTCAAGGTCATGAGTTCAAGCCCTCCATTGGGCATAGAGTTTACTTAAAAACAAAACAACTGGTAAAGGTCACATCAACCAGAAAGTGTGGAGCCAGGATGCAAATGATACTGAATCTAAAAAAAATAGTTATTGAATGATGAATGAATGACCTGTTTGATTCCTTTGTTCATTTTTCTACTGAGTTGTTTTCCTTTTTTATTGGTAGGCACTCTTTATATATTATGACTATTAACTCTTTTTCTGTTCAATGTGTTACAAATATTCTCCCCAGTCTGTTACTTGTCTTTAATCTATTTATTTGCCACATTTTGGTGTCCATTTCATTAATAAAACCCCAAATCAATAGTTAAAAATATTACCCAGATAGTGTTGCTAAAATTTGTAGTGGCCATTTGAGAAAAGTAGTAATAATTTAGGTATACAGAGGAATTATGATGTGGATAATATAAGGTCTCACTAAGTTAATCTAAATATGAAAAATAACCTCAAGGGAATTAGTTGCTTTGTTCGCATTGAGGTACTTTAAAATTACACTTCCCCTTTAGGCATATTTATAATTGAAAAAGAAGGAGTTGGGGGTGTTCATGTATATTAGATTGACATTTGGGGAAATGAATTTTTACTTCATCTGTAACAAATGAATCCTAATCAGTTAAGTGGCTCTGGGCTAAAGGAAGTATAGTAACTTTGTCTCTTATTTTGTTTCCATTTTTAAAGTGGCCCTTTTTGGTCCTGTGAAACTCTTCCTGTCCTGCTGGCTGAATCACATATCACTTCCCTTGAGGCCTCTAACCTTTCTTGGAGCCCCTAAAACATTTGACTTGGAGACTCCATGTCAGACACCTTTCTTACTGTCAGAGCCCCACATTTGTTTAGGTGTCCTCAGGGATGTGATCATGCTCTAGCTTCAGAGGTTGAAGCAGAATCGGTCAAAGCCTAAGTGCTCCCGACTTTAGCACTGGGGGGCTTGTTAAACATTGCTGATACCCATTCCCAGAGTATGATTCAGTGGGTCTAGGGTGGGGTGTTCCTAACCCTAACGAACTTTGAGGTAATGCTGATGGCTCAAGGACCATACTTTGAAAATCACTGACCTAAGCCAGTCATGATGATCCGAAATCCTTTGCCCATGATTGGTTTAGGTGTATTATTCTTGATTTTCTCTATTATGTCATGCGGATATCACACCTGGAAAATGACACAAAAGTAATTTCTCAGGTGATAGCTCTCAATATGTTCTGTGTACAATATGATCACCATTTTATATGGTATCTGTGCTTTCGTTTCTAAAGCTTGTGCCCATAGCATAGACCTAAGTATGTAAATACACAAGATGCACAAACATGTGTTTGCAGCTCTGCAGTTCAGGTTAACTGCTTTTGTGGGGAAGTCTGGTACAGGACCTTGGATATGAGAGCAGCTTGTGTTTGAATTTTGCTTTTCCTGTGCTGTGCTAACTTCTTGAACTAGCTTAATTTCTTGGTCTTTGATTTTCTCATCTGTAAAATGGGGATAATCATTCTGAATTTATGGAGTTCTGAATATTAATAATAATGTTTGTAATGTGCCTGTCATATGGTAGACAGTCAAGATAAGGTCTGATAAGTATTATTATTATTATATGGCCATTTCCCAAGGTTTCCAGGTTAGTAGCAACTTGGTTCTTTGGTATTAAGGCCCTACCACTAGACTTGTAGTAGTCACGTTCTTAGTTAAGATTATGTGCTTACTGGGGTACCCTGGTCCCATCTGTCATTCTCATGGCACCTACCTATGTTATGGACCAGCACTGTAAGAAGAGAGTGGATGTAGCTTTGTCTCTCACTTTCTGGGCCTCTGTGTCTCAGTGAATATTGCTACTTCTAATTGGTAAAAATATTACTAAGTGCCAGATAATCCCTGGTTCCTTTTTAGCTGATCAAAAGAAGGATATTCTCTGAATTACTTATTGAAGCCTAACCATTTAATATTACTCTAGTCGCCTGTGAAATTTATTCAAGAATGTAGGGAGATGTCAAAGCGTGGCCTTTGTAAGTTTTTCTTTTTCTTTCTCTATATAGACTCACTGAGGACTGCTGAGAATAACCCAGAAGCCAAAGGGTACAGAGTTTATTATTATTCTTCGGGCCTCTTAGACTTAAACTAAATATTAAGAAAATGGAAAATTCAAAATAAGCCATGATGAAGTCACCATTTTTCCTAATGTTCTACATTTGGTACATTTAGTCAATAATGTTTTGATAATATTCATGTGATTACTTCATGCATTATTATTAGCTATTCATTTAAAATCTAATTTATTGGTAGGGCAAGGGTTTACTCTATTTTTGTGAAAACTCTGATTCTACAAGACACTGGAACTTTTCAAATGCAGATTTTCACTGCACTTACAACTACTTCAAGGTTGACTTCCAAATCTGTACTAGTGGTCCTATGGAAACCTTCTAGTGTGTGCATGGGTCACATAATTATAAATTATACTTCTTGCTCATTTCAGTGCTTTTAATAATTCTTTAACAAAACTTGAAAGGCCAGGGAAAATGCTTCACAAGGGAAAAGCAATACAGTAATTTTATTTTCTCTTTATTGAATCAATACAATTTATTAAAAAAAATTTTTTTAATGTTTATTCACTTTTGAGAGACAGAGAAAGACAGAGTGTGAGTGGGGGAGGGGCAGAGGGAGAGGGAGACACAGAATCTGAAGCAGGCTCCAGGCTCTGAGCTGTCAGCCAGCACAGAACCGGTGCGGGGCTTGAACCCATGGACTGGGAGATCATGACCTGAGCCAAAGTCAGATGCTCAACCGAATGAGCCACCCAGGTGTTCCAACTTCCACATCATTAGAAGTCACACATATTAAACCAGTGTGAGTTTTCTGTGATTATCACTCAAACTTATTTACTAATCATTTTTCTAAATAGCAAGATAAATCTCCACTCAGTCTTTCCCTCTCCAATAGTCCCATAAGAAATCATTTTGCTATTAGCCTGGAAATGTTCCAAAAGCAGAACAGTGTGCTGCTGGCAGTCTGCAGTGTGGCCTCAAGGGGGACATCAGATGTTGGTTCAAATGTGACTTCCATGATCTTGATCCCACATCTGAAAGTAAAGATGCAGTGTGTCTCCGTAAAGGTGGTGCTGAGAAGGAGTGTTCTGTCTCTGTCAGCCCATCAGCCTCTGGGGAAGTGCAATCGAAAAGCCATCAGTGGACTCCTGGGCATTTCCTTTAATCTGGGTCTTTTTTGGGGTCTTGAAATATGGTGGGAGCAACCAATTTAAAGCAAGCAAATGCTAATCAAGCAAGCCAGCTGTAGGAGCAGCTCTCATCTGGGGATTTAAAAACACTTTGCAAAACACTAAGTCATTAATCTTCACAGAGGCTCTCTGGAGTCATAAGCATCTATCACCACCCATCTTTGCCACTAGGAAACCTGAGAATTCACAGGCACAGTGTAGGGCTGCACCCAGGGTCCCAGGTGGGTCCTATAATACAAACTGTGATCTGATCATCAAGCTCTGGCATTGATCTTGTGAGTAAGGCAGAGTGGGCATGTGGGAAGATGTGGCTGATGTGATGAGGCCACATTTGGGTCTGTGGAAGTGCTGGCTTCATCTGGACCTCACCCAAATGAAGCTGTGTGTCATCTGAGGAAATGGTAATAGCAAAAAACTGAACTGTTACGTCTGGCTTTAGTCCTTTCCTTTCACTGATCATTTCTCTCCTTACTGTTTCCTCTTTCTCTCTCTCTCTCTCTCTCTCTCTCTCTCTCTCTCTCTCTCTCTCTCTCTCACTTATATTTATTTATCTTGAGAAAGAGAGCAGAGGGGCAGAGAGACAGAGAAGAGAGAGAGAATCCCAAGAAGGCTGACACTGTGAGTACGGGGCTCAAACTCAGGGGCTGTGAGATCATGACCTGAGCTAAAATTAAGAGTCGGACACTCAACTGACTGAGCCACCCAGGCACCCCTATAATAACTCTCCTAATTAGATTTCTTATGTCTAAACTCATAGATTCACAGCCTTTTAGAACACAAAGAAACATCAGAAATTGACCACTTAAAAACATTTTTTTTAAACATTTATTTATTATTGAAAGACAGAGAGAGACAGAGCATGAGCAGGGGAGGGGCAGAGAGAGAGAGGGAGACACAGAATCTGAAGCAGGCTCTAGACCCTGAGCTGTCAGCACAGAGCCCGACGCAGGGCTTGAACCCACAAACCGCGAGATCATGACTTGAGTGGAAGTAGGACGCTTAACCGACTGAGCCATCCAGGCGCCCCAAAAGTTGACCACTTTTAATCTTTACATAAAATTTTTATAATCAGGGCAGGGGTATAATGTATTGACAATGAAAGCCTAGGCATTGGGGAAGACCTCTGTTCCGATTGCTTTACATTTCCCCATGAAAGTCTGGTCCATGGGAGTTGCTTCATAAATGCATTTTGAGTGAATGTATGAATGAGTAAAACTATATTGAAGGGAAGGGGCGGAAGGAAAGGAATTGTGGCAGTGGTAATTGTTCAGATACTGTTAAGATGAGGCTCAGAGATTTACTAGGTCATCTTTACTGGTTGCTATACTAGTGATTGGGAACCTTTAATATACTTAAGGCTCTAATTTATAAGACAAAATACTGAGGATCACAGAGTTTAAATGACATGCCTGAAGTTTCATAATTCATATAGTAAAATTTGAGAAATCACTGGATTCTTTCCTACTTGTGTAGACCTAAAAACAATTGGCATAATGTCTCGATAAGTGAGTTAAAGTCCTGGTCTGTCACTTGTTATCTGTGACTGGCCAAGGTCACTTTATTCTAATAACCAGTTGTTTCTTCATCTGTAAAATGCTAATGATGCTAACTTTACAGGGTCCTTGTGAGGATTAATAAGATAATGGATATGAGAATAGTTAGATGGTGGAGCATTATATATTAAGAAGTAGGTACTTTATAATTCTATTTGAATATAAGGTTCTTACTGGAGTTTTTTTCTGAATTACGTGTAGCAGCTAACTCATAGTGACTCATTAGACTTGTAGACACATTTGATTGTTGTTAAGCCAAAGGGTGTATTATCCAGAAAGGAAATGTCATAAATATGTCTGCTAACGTCAACCATTCCAAACAAAGAACAATTAGATATTGCATCACTGGCAGTGTTGAAATGGAAAAATTAGCAAATATGCAGGAAGTTTATTGGAGGCTGGCTGAATGGGTAGAGTTGGTATTTGTTTACTTGGTGGGCAACCCAAGCATTCACTTATTGAGTGTGAGCCTTTGATTGTACTGAGTATATTGGGTGGCTAAATCTTCTACTAACTTTTACCAACGGACAGAGCTGTACTAGGAGCTGCCATCTCCCAGGCTCTAGACTTTCTCTCCCTAGCCCCATGCTGTAGCCAGCATTCACTGCTTTTTTTTTTTTTTTAATGTTTATTTATTTTGAGTGGGGGCGAGGGGCAGTGAGCTGGAGACGTAGAATCCAGAGCAGCGTGGGCATTGTCAGTGCTAAGCCAGATGTGGGGCTCGAACCCACAAACTGTGAGATCATGATCTGGGCTGAAATCAAGAGTCAGATGCTTAACCTTTGAAGCCACCCAGGTGGCCCAGCATTCGCTGCTTCTGATTCCAGAGCCCAGCAGGTCTATTGTCTTTAGCCCTTGCTTGTCACTAGATTTTCGGAGTCACAGATATGCTTATTTTACTTTTGAGTGTAAACTATACCTTTAAAATCTTAAAAATAGGTATTTACTATGCTTTTGAAAAAGAGGTAGGGGTGGGCTTAACTCTGCTCTACCCCACTGACATACTGTGGGGCCTAGATCCCCTCTTTAGGGATGGGGCACACCCATCCACCCCGACTGCTGGGAATATGGGCTGCCAGAGGTTCATAGCTGTGTCCTTCACTGTGCTAGCTCCTCTATTGCGGGAAACTCCTTGCCCAAGGTTATGCCTCGTCTTGGCTGATGGGGGTGTATGAAGTCCTATCGCCTAGCTTCAGTTCTGAGCAACTCTGAAGGGCTGTCCCAGCTCCAGAGCTCCCCGCAGGATTGGCTGAGAGCTTGGTTGCAAGTCTATTGCTGTTGGCTCCTCCCTCTGCCCAGCCCTGCCTTCTTCACATCCTTATAGGTAAAATATCTCCCGAGAACACTGTCTGAAATCCTCCAGCACACAATGTTCTACCTAAGATTCTATTTAGGAACTCAATCTAAGACAGATTGGAAGCTCACCAGAGAAACTACTCAATGGCCTGCTGAAAAAATACATCCGTGATTTAACCGGTATGGTTGATGTCTATTACATATTTTCCTGGTAAACCTTTGCTTTTCTGGAATTGTTTTCCATTACTTCCGGAAACTCCCCTTCCCTGTGAATCCAATTACATTGTTTGTTACAGGAGCAGCCATATCCTTTTTTTTTTTTTTTAGTTAATTTATTTTTTAAAAAGAGAGAGAATAGGGGGAGGGGCAGAGAGAGGGAGAGAGGGAGGGAGGGAGGAAGGGAGAGAATCCCAAGCAGGCTCTGCATGGTGAGATCATGACCTGAGAAACCAAGAGCGGGATGGACACTTAACCAACTGAGCCACCCAGGTGGCCCAGGAGGTACCATATTCTTATGTGACCCTACTTTTTATAATTATTTTTCTAGGTTAATCTAGGCCAAACGGTAATTTCTGCTTCTTGCAACCAAATGTTCTAAACTAGCTCACTAAGTTAAAGCATTATTTTATACACCAGCATATTAATAGGTGTGATTTATTAGATTAATCTACTGCAGCCCAGCAGAGGGCAGGTTTTAAGATAGGATAGATGAATTAAAATATAAAATATGTATTATTTTTTTTCCCTTAACATGAAAAGGTGTATACAACCATTGTAGAACACTTTGAAAGGAGGGAGAAAAGAAAGATCATAATCCTACTGCCTAGAAATAACTATTATTAATTTTTATATGTTTTTTTTCTAGTATTCATCTAGGGTTACATATTTATGTACATATAAATTTTCTGTTAGGACAATGGGATCACACTGTTGGCAAACTGTTTTAAAATGTTTTTTTTTTAAGAAGATATTTTTTAAAGTATTTTTTTAATGTTTAATTTTGAGAGAGACAGAGCATGAGCAGGAGAGGGGCAAAGAGAGAGGGAGACACAGAAGCAGGCTCCAGGCTCCAAGCTGTCAGCACAGAGCACAATGCAGGACTCGAACCCACAAGCCATGAGATCATGACCTGAGCCAAAGTCGGACACTTAACAGACTGAGCCACCCAGGCACCCCTAAAATGGTTTTAATGTATTGTGAACATATTTCATATCATGAAGAATTCTTCTACTATGTACGTTTAAGTAACTACATAGTATTCCAATGTATGGTTATATCATTATTTATTGAACCAAATCCAAATTTAGGTTGTTTCCAAATTATTTTTGTCACCAGTGATATAGTGGCTGAGATCTTAAGGTAAATCTTTGAACACAATTCCCAGATATGTAATTGCTGAATTAAAACCTTTGTAGATTTTAAGACCTTTCATAAGAATTACTAAATTGATTTCTAAAATGATTCTATCACCCTATACGGCTGCTAGCATGCTATGAGAGTACATTTTTATAATATTGGGTTGTTTTCTTGAAAGAATTTTGTCAACTTGATAGGCAAAATGATGCTTGCTTTCTTTAATTTGTATTTCTTTAGTTACCAACAAATGAAACCTGTTTTCATGTTTATTATCTCTCTCTTTATGCGTGTGTATAAAAGTGTATGTACACACACATACGCATATCTAGTTGTGCCATGTGTCAGGGTGTTAGTTGCCTACTATGTCCTTTGACCAAATTTTTCTTGGCATGTTAAACTTTTTCTATGTAATATAATGCAAATATTTCTTCTCATTTGTCATTTGCCTTTTAATTTTGTTCATTGAGTCTTTTGATGGATTCAGTGAAACTTAATAATTGTTTCTTTTGTGATTTCTGTTATGCTTGGGGAGGTCTTATCTGACGCTAGGGCAAAGGAACTTTGATGGGAGGTGGGTTCATTTGGGGAGGGAGGCAAAAGGGAGCAGACAGAGAGAAAGGTTGATTAAGCCTGAGGCTAACTCCAGAATCCTGACAAAGGCTCCGGAATTGTGTCTTCCCCTCCTTAATTTTACAGATGAAGGAGCAGAGGTCCAGGGAGAATAAGAACTAAGATTGAAGTAGTGGATTGCAAAGTCTCCTAATAGCAGCATTATCCGTAAAGGGATATATTGCATTTTTATAAAATATAATTAATTTAGTGTTGGTAAAAAGGAAAAAAATTCCTTTTGTGTTCTTCCTATATGCTTATGTTGCTTACAACATTGAGCTAAAGAATTTAAAATGCCCCTGAAAGCTGATTACATCTTTACACATAGAATTGATGGTTCTAATTTCTTTTTATTGATTGTGTAGCGTTTTATAAAAGCTGTATGGATGTCATGGTGCTTACCCAAAGCAAACTCACCGCAGCAGTCACCATCCATCCATAATTGTTAACAGTGTCTACAAATTAAACTGGAGCTACCGGAAACCAAAGAGGAAGAACAGCCTATATAGTATTCGATATCAGGTAGTTTGTCTTGTTGGCTCAAGGACTAGAAACAAACAGCAAATGACAGAATATTCCAGAAGCAGTCCTCACATCTATGAGGTGGAATGCAGGGCTTCCAGACTTGACAAATAAAAATATAGGACACCAGGTTAAATCTGATAAACAATGAATGTTTTTACAGTACGTCCCAAGTAAAGCATAGGATGTAACTAAAAATTTATTCACCATTTATCTGAAATTGAAATTTAATGAGGCATCTTGCATTTTATCTGGCAACCCTAGCAAGCAGGACCTTTTGTTATACATATTAAAATACTAAACCCATTGCATGCGTGGATGAGCCTGGTTCTGTATCACTGCAATTACAGTGGTTGAATGAAGAAGGTACTTTGAAGGAAAAGTTCACCAAGAAGCTCACACTGATGTGAAAATTAGCAATAAGAAGCAGAGATAGTGGGGGCACCTGGGTGGCTTAGTCAGTTGCACATCTGACTCTTGATTTCAGCTCAGGTCATGATCTCACAGTTTGTGGGTTCAAGCCCCACATCGGGCTCTGCTCTGACAGTGCAGAGCCTGCTTGGGATTCTCTGTCTCCCTCTCTCTCTGCCTCTCCCCTGTGTCTCTTTCTCTCTCAAAAATAGACATTAAAAAAAAAAAAGAAGCAGAGATACTGTATTAGAGTTTCAGGGCTCACATTACAAAATACCACAAACAGCTGATTCAAAATAACAGAAACTGGAGTCACGGTTCTGGAGGCTGGAAGTCTAAAATCAAGATGTTGGCAGGGCCATGCTCCCCCTGAAATCTGCAGGGGAATCATAACCTGCCTCTTCCTACCTTCTGGTAGTTTGCCAGTAATTCCTGGTGCTCCTTGGTTTGCAGCTACATTACTTGAGTCTCTGCCTCTGGCATCACATGGCATTTCCCTGTGAGTCTTAGGTTTCCTTATGGCACTTTCCTTTTCATAAGGACACCGGTCATATTGAGTTAGGACTCACCTTACTGACCTCATCTTAATTTGATTACATCTGTAAACACCCTATTTCCAAATAAGGTCATATTCACAGGCGCTGGGGGGTTAAGACTTCAATATACCTTTTTAGAGGGATACAATTTAACCTATAGCAGATAGGATTGCCTAATACCTTTAATTATATATAAAAAATAAAATTAACTGTAGTCATTTTATTATTTGCTAATTCTAAGTACAGATACTGACTGGGCAATCAGTGCCTATTCAGATATTCTCTACTGGAAAGATTTTCATTTTTAAAAGGACAAATAGAAGTTTTTATGTGAGATTCTAGAATTTAGGCTTACAGCTTTTGCCCGCAGCCCAAACTTGATGTTAGAAGGAGGAAGCTCTGGGGATTGCAGAAGTTCGTACTTCCCTGAACATAAGGCAAAATGTTCTTTCAAACAAAAATAATAGTCATTGCCATGGACTCTCAGGTGTGATAGTCAAGTGGAGACTACCTCTGCAGTCCCAGAGGGACTCTTCATAGCCACTTTAGTGACTTCTGTTACAATTTTCCTAGAAGAGAGGGAGAGATGTTATAAAAGCTTCAGAATCTTTTGCTTTCAAAACTTGTAAATCATTTTTAAAGTGCTTTGGAGGGGTCTTTAGACAACACAGTCAGTGCAACTCCTTAGTGGCAGACAGGTTAAAAGGAGAGCCTGAACAAGTAACAGAGGTGACCACATAACACTTGGATTTAAATTATGATACCAGTAACATGATATAGTTAGTCCAAGGCTAGACCAATTCCATTTTCTAATTCAGAAGAAGTCAAGGAAAGGAGGGCATTTGAATATATTTATTCTTGGAAAGATGATATGACAGCATTAAAGAAGAATTTGAAAAAAATTTAAAAATTGCTCTGATCTCAGAAACTTTACACAAGTTTGTTCATTTCTGTAACTTTCCACTCCTTTTGTAATACAGTGACATACTGTTCTTTTTTCTTTTCAAATTTTTTAAATTTATTTTTATTTTTTTTTAATGTTTATTTATTTTTGAGACAGGGAGACAGAGCATGAACGGGGGAGGGGCAGAGAGAGAGGGAGACACAGAATAGGAAGCATGCTCCAGGCTCTGAGCCATCAGCCCAGAGCCCGACGCGGGGCTCGAACTCACGGACCATGAGATTGTGACCTGAGCTGAAGTCGGACGCTCAACCGACTGAGCTACCCAGCCGCCCCTCTTTTCAAATTTTTATTTAAATTCTAGTTAGTTAATATAGAGTGCAATATTGGTTTCAGGGGTAGAATTCAGTGATTCATCACTTACATACAACAGCCAGTGCTCATCACAACAAGTGCCTTCCTTAATGCCCACCCGTCTAGCCCATCCCCCACCCACCTCCCTCCATCAACCCTCAATTTATTCTCTAAGAGTCTCTTATGGTTTGTTTCCCTCTCTCTTTTTTTTTCATCTGTTTGTTCCTTAAATTCCACATATGAGTATAATCATATGGTATTTGTCTTTCTCTGACTTTGCTTAGCATAATACACATCATTGCAAATGGCAAGATTTCGTTATTCTTGATGGCTAAGTAATATTCCATCGTGTGTGTGTGTGTGTGTGTGTGTGTGTGTGTGTGCGCGCGCGCCACATCTTCTTTATACATTCATCAGGTGATGACGTTTGGGCTCTCTCCATAGTTTGGCTATTGTTGATAATGCTGCTATAAACATTGCGCTGCTGGGGCGCCTGGGTGGCGCAGTCGGTTAAGCATCCGACTTCAGCCAGGTCACGATCTTGCGGTCCGGGAGTTCAAGCCCCGCGTCGGGCTCTGGGCTGATGGCTCAGAGCCTGGAGCCTGTTTCCAATTCTGTGTCTCCCTCTCTCTCTGCCCCTCCCCCGTTCATGCTCTGTCTCTCTCTGTCCCAAAAATAAATAAACGTTGAAAAAAAAAATTAAACATCGCGCTGCATGCATACCTTCAAATCTGTATTTTTGTATCCTTTGGGTAAATACCTAGTAGTACAAATTACTGGATCATAGGGTAGTTCTATTTTTAACTTTTTGAGGAAGCTCCATACTATTTCCCAGAGTGGCTGTACCAGTTTGCATTCCCACCAACAGTGTTAAGAGGGTTCCCCTTTCTCCACATCTCACCAACACCTGTTGTTTCTTGTGTTGTTAATTTTAGTCGTTCTGACAGGTATGAGGTGATATCATGGTTTTGATTTGTATTTCCTAGATGATGTGTGATGTTGAACATGTTTTCATGTGTCTGTTAGTCATCTGGATGTTTTCTTTGGAAAAGTATCTATCTATTCATGTCTTCTGCCCATTTCTTCACTGGATTATTTGTTTTTTGGGTGTTGAGTTTGATAAGTTCTTAATAGATTTTGGATACTAACCCTTTATCTTATATGTCATTTGCATATATCTTCTCCCATTCTGTAGGCTGCCTTTTAGTTTTGCTGATTGTTTCCTTCACTGTGCAGAAGCTTTTTATCTTGATGAGGTCCCAATAGTTCATTTTTGCTTTTGTTTCCCTTGCCTCTGGAGGCATGTCAAATAAGAAGTTGCTGTGGCTGAGGTCAAAGAGGTTGTTGCCTGTTTTCTCCTCTAGGATTTTGATGGTTTCCTGTGTCACATTTAGGTCTTTCACCCATCTTGAGTTTATTTTTGTGTATGGTGTAAGATAGTTGTCCAGTTTCATTCTTCTGCATGTTTCTGAGCAACATACTGTTTTAATGTTGGTGTTTCTCTATGGTAAATAAAGCATATTTTTGTCATTTAAAAATATTTCCTTTGAAAATTAAGGCCATCTGACTTTAAAATACATCTCCTACTTGGGCCTATTATGTAGAAAGATTACAACAAAATTGTTAGGAAATTGTTTCACATAGTAAGTAAGGTTGATCATGACAGGGGACTTTGGTTGTTGTTGGAGAGGGTTGCAGACTGAGTGCCTTTCCCTGTATGCTTGTGATCAGGTGTACAAATGTTTCGCCCCACAAACTTAAGTCTAGATATAAGAAATTATTTCATTTCCCATGATTTTTTTGTGTTCATTTGGAGTGGGAGGAACTATTTTTTGAAATGGATTCATCTCTGATATATTTTTTCACTGTGTGTTCTTAGGCAACATCTGTTAGTCACTAACCTGGACTTTCTCTGAAAGGTTTCACTCTGTAACCAAAAGTGATGTATTTCCTTGGCAAATCCTGACTCAACAGACTTGTAGATGCTGGATATTTCCAAGATAGGAAGACCCTTAATAGGGAGTGGGTGGACTTACAGAGTGATGGGGGAACTTCATCTGCATTTGCTCTTTTGACACCTTTAAACTTGAACCATTGGTAAGGAAGAAATAAACCTTTCACTATTTGCAGATGACATGGTACTATATAAAGAAAACCCTAAAGCCTCCACCAAAAACCTATTAAAACTGATGAATGAATTTAGTAAAGTTACAGGATGTGAAATCAATTGATAGGAATTTGTTGCATTTCTTTTTTTTTCCTTTTCTCTTCTCTCTTTTTTTTTTTATTTTTGAGATAGAGTGTGAGTGGGGAAGAGGGGCAGAAGGGGAGAGAGAGAATCCCAAGCAGACTCTACGCTCAGCATGGAGACCGATGTGGGACTCAATCTCATGACCCTGGGATCATGACCTGAGCCGAAACCAAGAATTGGATACTCAACTGACTGAGCCACCCAGGTGCTCCTGTTGCATTTCTACACACTAATAATGAAGTAGCAGGAAGAGAAATTAAGAAAAGAATCCCATTTACAATTGCACCAAAAATGGTAAAATGTCTAGAATGAACTTAACCAAGGAGGTGAAAGACCTAGACTCTAAAAACTATAAAGCATTGATGAAAGAAATTGAAGATGATACAAACAAATGGAAAGATCATGGATTTGAAGAACCAAAATTATTAAAATGTCCATACTACCCAAAGCAATCTACAAATTGAATGCAGTCTCTATCAAAATACCAATAGCATTTTTCACAGAACTAGAACAAATAATACTAGAATTTGTATGGAACCACAAAAGATCCTGAATGGCCAAAGCAATCTTGATAAAGAAGGACAAAGCTGAAGGTATCAAAACCCCACATTTCAAGATATACTACAAAGCTGTAGGAATCCAAACAGTATGGTACTGGCACAGAGATAGACACATAGAACAACAGAAAAGAGTAGACAGCCCATAAATAAACATGCTTAGGTGCTCAATTACTCCATGACAAAGGAGGCAAGAATATAAAATGGGGGAAAAGACAGTCTCTTCAATAAATGGTGCTGGAAAAACTTCACAGCTACATGTAAAAGCATGAAACTAGACCACTTTCTAACTCCATACACAAAAATAAACTCAAAATGGATTAAAGACCTAAACATGAGACCTGAAACCATAAAATTCCTACAAGAAAACATAAGCAACAATTGCTTTAACATTGGCCTTAGAAACATATTTCTAGATATGTCTCCTCAGGCAAGGGCAACAAAAGTAAAATTAAACTATTGGGACTACACCAAAATAAAAAGCTTTTGTATAGCAAAAGAAACCATCAACGAAACAAAAAAAGCAATCTACTAGTTGGCAGAAGATGTTTGCAAATGATAACCAATAAGGGGTTAATATCCAAAATAGGTAAAGAACTTCTATAACTCAACACCAAAAAAAACAAATAATCTGATTAAAAAATGGGCAGAAGACCTGAATAGGTATTTTTTTTTTTTAGAGAAGACATACAGCAGGCCAACAGACACATGAAAAGAAGTTCAACATCACTAGTCCTCAGGGAATTGCAAGTCAAAACCACAATGAAGTATCACCTTACACCTATCAGAATGGCTAGAATAAAAAAGACAAGAAATATTAGGCATTGATGAAGATGTGGACAAAAAGGAACCCTGTGTATTATTGGTGGAAATGCAAGTTGGTGAGGCCACCGTGGAAAACAGTATGGAATGTCTTCAAAAAGTTAAAAATAGAATTACCGTATAATCCAGTAATACCACTACTGGATATTTACCCAAAGAATATGGAAACACTAATTCAAAAAGGTATACACTCCTATGTTTATTGCAGCATTATTTACAATCGCCAAGATATAGAAGCAGCCCAAGTATCCATTGACAGATGTATGAATAAAGAAGATGTGGTGTAAATATACAATAGAAAATTACTCAGCCATAAGAGAGAATGAGATTTTGCCATTTGCAACAATACAGATTTGCAACAATACAGGTTACAAGTGAAATAAGTCTGTCAGAGAAAGACAGATACCATATGATTTCACTCATAAGAAGTAAAACAAATGAACAAAGAAAAAAAGGAACAAATAAAAACATACTCTTAAATACAGAGAACAAACTGATGGTTGCCAGAGGGGAAGTGGGTAAGGGAATGAGTGAAATAGGTGAAGGGGATTCAGAGTACACTTACCATAATGATCACTGAATAATGTATAGAATTGTTGAATGATTATACTATATACCTGAAACTAATATAACACTGTATGTTAATTATGCTTCAATTAAAAAAAAAAAGAAAAAAAACTAAAGTTGAACCATTGGTTAGGTCAACCCCCTCCCATCATTCACTTCCTCTGCTTCACCCTTTTTGGTGCTTGAAAGCTAGTACGACTGAAGCCTCTTGTATATTCATCCCACTGTGGCCCAGTTTCAGAGTCTGTCCTCCCTGAAGCAGGACATGTGTGGTGTCAGTTCCCTCACTTTGCTTAGCACTAGTCATTTTCCTAAACCTGAGATTTGGGTACACTTGGAGGCTCCTGCCTCACTCCCTGGCTCTTTTGTGTTGTTAGCCAGGGTTTCACCCTCCAATGACTACTGGGTTCTAACACTCTCCCTATGCTGCATTCTCTCCATCCTGTGTGTTCCAGGAATGTGTTCTGGCTGTCAGCTCTGGGCCCTGTTAACTTGTTTTGTTCTTGCTCAGCTTTCTCCCATAAGCTACAGAACTGCCTCTGCTTCCAGGATAGGTAACATAGGCTCTGCTTTGCCTTGGACCAATGTTATCATGTAACTCTGGACTTCTTCTTGACCTTGGATTTACAGCTGCTATTTTCCACCCACTGCTGAGTAGCCTCCCACAGTCTTTTCTTGGACTTCCTTTGTGGATCTTTGTTTCAACCACTGATGTTCTTTCCGTTGTTCCCAGCCCATGTTCTTTTGCTGGCTGGATCTTTTCAGGCAACTGTCCTAACCTGACTCTGAGGCACATCTGTGGTATCCTAATCTGCTTCCTCCCCACCTGTTCTGTGCTGCTGGGAAACACCATTGATCTGACACTGAGTTCTGAGATATAACAAGATGGGCCCACTATTTCTGAACCATTTGTGGATTTTTGTCTTGAGAGTTTTACCCATGCTGATATTGGGTCTTCTCAAGTTCCTTCTATTTTTGCATTATCTATTTCAGAACTATGGTAAAGACAACTTATAGGACATGCTCAAAAGCATTTGTTTATTAATGAGTGCACAAATGAATGAATGAAAGAAAAAAAATCCAAAGCTCAGGAAAGATATCTAGTCACTCACAATAGATAGTAGAAGAGCTTGTTCAAAACCAGTTCTGCTTGACTTCAGTGCCCATAGGAAAACACCCAAAGTGACAGCTAATAGATGGAGTGGAAGAAATACTCATAATTTTCTCCCTAGCTAGGGCGAGTTAAAGAGGAAACATTGATAGTTTTTAACCTTTTTACATGGCTTCTAGTTTTATTGATTGTGTCTTGGAATGTCGACTGTGAACTGTTGTACTGTTGCAGTGTCTGTGATTATGTTGGAGAAATGGCAGGTGTTTTGTGTGTGACCCAGGCAACATGTACTGCTCATTAACAGCAGTGAAAGTGAAGGTTCTCTTGAGAGGCCTGGGAGGAGAAAAGCACCAAATGGGGACTTGAGACTTGATTGTCATATGGTTATGTTGTAGCATGAGGCAAACATGTACCCCAAACAATGGGCCTCATGCTTTTGTGGTCATGTATCAGAAAAGACTTGGAATAAAGATGTTTTTTCTTATCCTGGGAAGGTCTTAGGAAGGTTTTGAAGGCTCCTACATATATTCCAGTGTTTGAGATATTCTGTGTAGACATTCTTAATCTTTTGTGTTTTTTCTTTTTCTTTTTCTTTTTCTTTTCTTTTTCTTTTTCTTTTTTTCTTTTCTTTTCTTTTTTTCTTTTCTTTTCTTTTCTTTTCTTTTCTTTTCTTTTCTTTTCTTTTCTTTTCTTTTTTCTTTTTTTTGTGCCATGGATCCTTTTGGCAGTCAGAAGAATGTTTTTGAATGCATAAAATGAAATGGGTAGGATTACAGAGAAAACAGGTTTTATTGGAATCCAGTTCATATGATATAGAGATCTAGTAACTGTTGTAATTTTGAATTGGTGACGTGTACAGATGAAATGGCAAGGAATCAGCAACAATGTGATGTGATAGGAAAATATCTGGGCTTTCTGTAGGTGACAAATTCATAGGTGCCGCTAATACCACTGTGGTTGGTGCACCATATTATAATGGAAGGAAACCTAAATTAGAGGTTTGTGGGGGAAAAAAGGTCATTCTTTTTCTAATCCAAGTTCACAATGCCCTAGGTGAAGAACCCTTTTTCTTTGGGTAGGAAGACAGACTGGTGGTAAAGCAGCCACTACAGATCTGGTCACCCAGGCCTCCTCATAGGTGGCAGCAGGATCTATAAGGCAATTACTGTGTGACAATTGAGCCCAGATTCATCACTTCACCTCTTTATGCATCACTTTCTTCTCTGTCACTGAATGAGATGTGCTGGCTCCATCTTTACCCAAAGGTTAAATGTAGTGATCTCTGTCCAATAAAATATGTCACATGCCTTCAGGTCCTTAGAAGCAAAGTCAATATTTAGTAGGTGTAATTTCATCTAGACAGATGTAGGGAAAATTAAATGGGAGAGATCAGTTTTCATTATTCATGACTCTTTCTTTACCCAGTTTTTTTTCTTCTTTGATGCCCTTCCTAATAAATATCATCTCTTGATAATAATTTCCAGGATCAAAATGAGAAAAACCTGGGTTAGTCCCGTTTCCTCCTTCAGTAAAATGTGACTTGTTACCATGTCATTATTAATAATTTAATAAAATTTCATTGTTAGTTGAAAGATACTGAGAAAACCAAAAAAGCAAAACAAAAAAAAAAAAAAGGAAAAATCACCTTAAATTCCTCAACTATTTTAGAGAGCTGCATGCAGTAAGAAATGGAAGTCATCCTGTTCTCTGCACTCCTCCCCCACAAGATAAACACAGGTAATAGTGTGGGTTTAAAATTTTTTTTCAGCTTTCCTCAGTCCGGTATCTGTGTGTGGTGTGTGTATGTATGCACGCTTGTGTGTGTTTGTATACATGTGTGTTTGTGTATGTGTGCATGTGTGTATGTGTGTGTATTTTATGGATCATTGTAATCAACTGTGGTAACTCTACTGCTTTCTATCCGGGGTGCTTTTCCATACCATTTCTTTGGCCAGATCGGTATTTTTAGAGGTGGCACTTCACGTATTCCATGTGGTCCTTGGTGTTGGTCACAGAGCACTGCCCTCCCTTGACGCAGGGATGACAATTGAAACATGAGCCTGGTGGGCTATAAGGATTGGTTAGTCAGGAACAGGGATTTGTAGGATATTATCTAGGTTGACTCACTCAACAATCTTTCAGCATCTACTTCCTTTGCTCTCCTTTGCCGTGGAGTTCAGAATGCTAAATTTTCCCAGATCCCTTTGCGGTGGAGATGGACATGTTCCGTTGTTCTGCCAGTAAGAAATAAACAAGTCTGCTGAGAGTTTTGGGGGAGCCTTTGCTTTCCTGATGCAGACACCACTGCTGCTTCCTTCTCACACGGTCCCCAGAGGTGTGCTAGCTGGAGCACAGGTGCTGCCTTCAGACCACAAGGAAGACCGACAGAACATCAGTGCCTGTGACTTGAGGCCATCAAGCTGCCTGCTTTGGGGACTCACTGTGGTGTGAGGGAGAAACCTGAAACTCTTATGTGCTGAAACTAGGATTAGTTGGATTTTCTGTCACTTGCCTCTAAATGCAAACCCTCATTAATTCAGCATGTGTCTCAAGCTGGAACAATTAGTAAAAGAGAAGACAGCCTCTCTCCTCTGGCATCGCTCAGTCGGAAGGATAGGAGTCTGGGTGTTCAGGGACCTCTTAAGCCACCCTGGAAAATGGGTGTATCTGAAGAACAAAAAGTGTGACACACTCAGGAGAGGACAGCAGAGCCTGATGATATCCTTTGAGTTTCTAAATCTAGTCATATCTAAAGCCAGGAGCTCCGGGTTTATGATAATGTTTTCCTTCTTGCCCTGCATGTTTAGTTATGTTTCTGTTTATTTTTAGTTTTGTTTCTCTCACTTGTGATCAAGAATCTACAAATGACTCATTCCCTTATACTCACATGTATGCCTCTATTCCACAGAGACATCTAGGGTTAGTAGTTTGATATATGTCCTCCAAGATACTCTCTCTCTCTCACACACACATACACACTCAATGTGTATATACATATAGGTATTTTATATTTAAACATAAATGGCATCATACTTTATGTGTTTTTATGTATCTTTTCTTAACACATTTTGTGTATCTTTCCATTTTAATATATAAAAATCTACTTCATTCTTTTAATAGGTGCATAATATTTCATGGAAAGGTTTTATCAAAAAAATTTTTACTCTTATTTCTCTTGATGGGCGTTTGGATTATTTTCACACGTCTCTGATTATAAACAGTAGTATAGTGAACTTTCTTGCAAGAAATCCTTGTGCAGTTGTGCAAGTATTTTCTAGGATGGTTTTCTTTTATACGTAGAACTGAGCATGTCAAAGTATTTGTATGTTTTGAAATATGAATAGATGTTGGTCAATTTATTTGCACAAAATTATATTAATTTAAACTCCTACTTATCCCCAGAACAATAAATTAATTAAAAAATTTTTGTCACTGGGATGCCTTGGTGGCTCAGTGGGTTAAGCGGCTGACTTCAGCTCAGGTCATGATCCTGTGGTTTGTGTGTTCGAGCCCTGCATTGGACTCTGTGCTGACAGCTCAGAGCCTGGAGCCTGCTTTGGATTCTGTGTCTCCCTCTCTCTCTCTGCTCCTCCCCTGCTTGTGCTCTGTCTCTCTCTCTCTCTCAAAAATAAATAAACATTTAAAAACAATGTTTTTTTAAAGAAATTTTTTTTGTGAAGCTGTCAAGTGTCAAAATATCATTGCACTGTTTTAAATAAGCATTTTTCTGATTAGTAATGAAGATGAATTTATTTTAAAATATTACTGACCATTTACAGTTATTTTGTGAATTGTTTTTCATATTCTTTGCACTGTTTTTCAATGAGTCTGTCTTTTTCTTCATTAATTTGTATGGTCTCTTGTGTATTGAGGGCTATATTAATTTTTTAGTGACTCTGAGCATTGCAAATAATTTCTTCCAGGCATACTTTTTGGGGGGTTATCTTTTATTTTCATTTCAGATTTTGGCAAAACTAGGCTTAACATGGGATTTTATAGTTTGATAGTTGTTTTGAGCAGTTTATTAGACTAATGCCAGTGCAGATGCTCCACTTGTGTATTTCATATCAACAAATATTCGTTGATTATTTACTGTGTTCAAGAGTGTTTTTTTAGCATTAAATTTTTAAAATTATTATGGTAAAAATATACATAAACATAAAATATATCACTTTAACATTTTTTCCCACAATTTATTTATTAATTAAAGTTGTTTTTGAATGTTTATTTTTATTTTTTTGAGAGCAAGAGAGAGAGAGACAGAGTATGAGCAAGGAAGGGGCGGAGAAAGAGGGAGACACAGAATCCGAAGCAGGCTCCAGACTCTGAACTGTCAGCACAGAGCCGGACACAGGGCTCGAACTCACAAACAGTGAGATCATGACCTGAGCCGAAGTTGAGCGAGATCATGACCTGAGCCATCCAGGTGCCCCTCTGTAATTTAAATCAAAGGAAACATTTAAGCAAACTTAGTATGCATAGCAACTGGTAACAGCTGGATTTCTTAGCACACGAGACTAAAGATCACAAACATATGAGATAAAAATATCCATTGCACATAATTTTTAATAACTTTAAATGCTAAATAATTAAAGAGTTTTAATTGATTTTGAGGCAATGGGTATATGCATTTTTACTTTTTAGATAGAGATATAAATATAAGTCACATTGATAAAGTTTTGTGACTTTTAAAAGTTTGAAAACTTGGCTTACAGAAGTAATTTTCCTGACTCAAGCATGTATCTGAAAACAGTGTAAGTATTTCTTTATTTTCTTAAAAGCACAGGCTGGTTTATTTTTAGTGACAACAATAATTTTCTTTTTTTTTTATTTTTTATTTATTTTTTTTAATTTTTATTTATTTATTTATTTATTTATTTATTTTATGAAATTTATTGACAAATTGGTTTCCATACAACACCCAGTGCTCATCCCAAAAGGTGCTCTCCTCAATACCCATCACCCACCCTCTCCTCCCTCCCACCCCCCATCAACCCTCAGTTTGTTCTCAGTTTTTAACAGTCTCTTATGCTTTGGCTCTCTCCCATTCTAACCTCTTTTTTTTTTTTTCCTTCCCCTCCCCCATGGGTTCCTGTTAAGTTTCTCAGGATCCACATAAGAGTGAAACCATATGGTATCTGTCTTTCTCTGTATGGCTTATTTCACGTAGCATCACACTCTCCAGTTCCATCCACGTTGCTACAAAAGGCCATATTTCATTTTTTCTCATTGCCACATAATATTCCATTGTGTATATAAACCACAATTTCTTTATCCATTCATTGACAACAATAATTTTCATGAAGGAGAAAGGAGGATAAAAGTGTATGAAAGGTCAGTTCCTCAAAATTTTAAATTTAAATGATACCACGTCTCAACATATAGCATTATGACATGTTCTTTTTTTTTTTAAGTTTAATTAATTAATTAATTAAATTAACTTGTTTTATTTATTTATTTTTTAAATTTACATCCAAATTAGTTAGCATATAGTGCAACAGTGATTTCAGGAGTAGAGTCCTTAGTGCCCCTTACCCATTTAGCCCATCCCCCCTCCCACAACCCCTCCACTAACCCTCAGTTTGTTTTCCATATTTATGAGTCTCTTCTGTTTTGTCCCCCTCCCTGTTTTTATATTATTTTTGTTTCCCTTCCCTTATGTTCATCAGTTTTGTCTCTTAAAGTCCTCATATGAGTCAAGTCATATGATTTTTGTCTTTCTCTGACTAATTTCACTTAGCATAATACGCTCCAGTTCCATCCACATAGTTGCAAATGGCAAGATTTCATTTTTTTTGATTGCTGAATAATACTCCATTGTGTATATATACCACATCTTCTTCATCCATTCATCCATCGATGGACCTTGGGCTCTTTCCATACTTTGGCTATTGTTGATAGTTCTGCTATAAACATGGGGGTTCATGTGTCCCTTCGAGACAGCACACCTGTATCCCTTGGATAAATGCCTAGTAGTGCAATTGTTGGGTTGTAGGGTAGTTCTATTTTTAATTTTTTGAGGAACCTCCATACTGTTTCCAGAGTGGCTGCACCAGCTTGCATTCCCACCAACAATGCAAAAGAGATCCTCTTTCTCTGCTTCCTTGCCAACATCTGTTGTTGCCTGAGTTGTTAATGTTAGCCATTCTGACAGGTATAGGGTGATATCTCACTGTGGTTTTGATTTGTATTTCCCTTATGATGAGTGATGTTGAGCATTTTTTCATGTGTTGGTCGGCCATCTGGATGTCTTCTTTGGAGAAGTGTCTAATCATGTCTTTGGCCCATTTCTTCACTGGATTATTTGTTTTTTGGGTGTTGAGTTTGATAAGTTCTTTATAGATTTTGAGACTAACCCTTGATCTGATATGTAGTTTGCAAATATCTTTTCCCATTCTGTCGGTTGCCTTTTAGTTTTGCTGACTGTTTCCTTCACTGTGCAGAAGCTTTTTATCTTGATGACGTCCCAGTAGTTCATTTTTGCTTTTGTTTCCCTTGCCTCTGGAGATGTATTGAGTAAGAAGTTGCTGTGGCCAAGATCAAAGATGTTTTTGCCTGCTTTCTCCTCAAGGATTTTGATGGTTTCCTGTCTTATATTTAAGTCTTTCATCCTTTTTGAGTGTATTTTTGTGTATGGTGTAAGAAAGTGGTCTAGGTTCATTCTTCTGTATGTCACTGTCCAGTTTTCCCAGCACCACTTGCTGAAGAGACTGTCTTTATTCCATTGGATATCCTTTCCTTCTTTGTCAAAGATTAGTTGGCCATACGTTTGTGGGTCCATTTCTGGGTTCTCTATTCTGTTCCCTTGATTTGAGTGTCTGTTTTTGTGCCAGTACCATACTGTCTTAATGATTACAGCTTTATAGTACAGCTTGAAGTCTGGATTGTGATGCCTCCTGCTTTCGTTTTCTTTTTCAAGATTGCTTTGGCTATTCGGGGTCTTTTCTGGTTCCATACAATTTTTAGGATTATTTGTTCTAGCTTTGTGAAGAATGCTGGTGTTATTTTGATAGGGATTGCATTGAATATGTAGATTGCTTTGGGTAGTATCGACATTTTAACAATATTTGTTCTTCCTATCCAGGAGCATGGAATCTTTTTCCATTTTTTTGTTTGTGTCTTCTTCAATTTCTTTCATAAGCTTTCTATAGTTTTCAGTATATAGATTTTCCACCTCTTTGGTTAGATTTATGGTTTTTGATGCAACTGTAAATGAGATTGAGCCCTTAATTTCTCTTTCTGTCGCTTCATTGTTCGTTAATGATTTTTTTTAATTAAAAAATTTTTTTATTGAGAGAGTGCACGCATGTGTGTGATGAGGGGAGCGGCAGAGGGAGAGAGAAAGAGACAAAATCCTAAGTAGACTCCTTGCCCAGCCCAGAGCCTTAGTGGGGCTGGATCCCAGAAATGTGAGATCATGATCTGAACGAAAATTTAGCATATTGTCTTTTTTTAAATGTTTATTTATTTTTGAGAGACAGAGTATGAATGAGGGAGGAGCAGAGAGAGGGAGACACAGAATCCAAAGCAGGTTACAGGCTTTGAACTGTCAGCATAGAGCCAGATGGGAGGCTAGGACCCAGAAACCATGGGATCATGACCTGAGCCGAAGTTGGTTGCTTAACTGACTGAGCCACCCTGGAGCCCCAGCATATTGTCTTTAAGTTTCATATGTGTTGTAGCATATGTCATGATTTCCTTCCTTTTTGACACTGAATAACATTTCAGTGTCTCACCACAAAAACAAAAATGTAGCAGTATGAGGTGATGGGTGTGTTAATTAAGTTGATTGTGGTAATCATTTCACAATGTATGTGTGTATCAAATCATCACATTGTATACTTTAAATATATGCAATTTTATTTGTCAATTATGTGTCAGTGAATCTGGAAAAAAAGTGCTGTTTAAAGATACATGCATAAAAAGATTTTATTTTAGGTATGTACCTTATTTTGTTCCTCCCTTCATCTATCGATGGGCACTTGAGTTGCTTCTAGCTTTTGACTACTGTGAATAATAATGCTGTAGACATTGGTGCACACATATCTGTTTGAGTCCCTGCCTTCAGTTTTTAGGTTTATACCTAGAAGTGGCATTGCTGGGTCATATGGGAATTCTAGGTCTAATTTTTTGAGGAACTGCCATACATACTATCTTCTACAGTGGATGCACCTTTTTCATTCTCAGCAGGAATGCGCATGAGCCCCAATTTCTTCATATCCTCACCAACACTTGCTGTTTTCTATGTATGTATGTATGTATGTATGTATGTATGTATGTATGTATTTAGTAATAGCCATCATAATGGGTATGGAGTGGTATCTTATAGTGCTTTTTAAAATGTTTATTTATTTTTGAGATAGAATGAGTGGGGAAGGGGTGGGGGGGGGTGCAGAGAATCCAAAGCAGTCACCACGCTGACAGCAGCAAGCCCGAGGCAGGCTCGAACTTACCAAACGTGAGATCGTGACTTGAGCTGAAGTCCTACACTCAACCCAGTGAGCCAACTAGGTGCCCCTCATCGTGCTTTTTAATCAGCATTTCTACATACAATGTAGAATGATTATTCGTGACATAAATTATAAGTGTTTTTTTTTTAATTTTTATTTTTGAGAGAGAGAGAGAATGCAAACAGAAGAGAGGGCAGAGAGAGAGAGAGGGAGAGAGATAATCTTAAGTAGTCTTCACTCTCAGCACGGAGCCTGATGAGGGGCTCAATCCCATGACCCTGGGATCATGACCTGAGCTGAGATAAAAAAAAACTGGATGCTCAGGGGTGCTCGGTGGCTCAGTCGGTTAAGCAACCGACTTCGGCTCAAGTCATGATCTTGCGGTTCGTGAGTTCAAGCCCTGAGTCCGGCTCTGTGCTGACAGCTCAGAGCCTGGAGCCTGCTTCAGATTCTCTGTCTCTCTCTCTCTCTGCCCCTCGCCCCACTTGCACTGTCTCTCTCTCTCTCAAAAATAAATAAACATGAGAAAAAAATTAAAAAAAAATTGGATGCTCCACCGACTGAACCATCAAGGTACCTCATAAGTGATTTTTTTTTAAACTCAAAACTACTAATGTTCATAAATGGTTTTCTTAAAAAAAACTACAATGAAGATTTATCATAATGTCTTTTTTAACATCTGCTTCATTTATTTGCATTCTAGTGTGCTTTCCTGAGTGGGACAGTAAAGGGTAGAAGTATATTTTGTGCACCAGGAAATTACTGTAACCTGCATGTCAGTAATCTGAGTACACCCATTTCATGTACATGTGACTATGCCAGATGTTAGTGAAGTAGATGAATAAAATAAGATCTCTCATAGTCTGTGGTATGTTTATAGATATGGGGGAAATATTTTGTTATTGATGCTGTTAATGGAATTTGATGTAATAAAATAGCCAACTATTTCCAAGATACAGCAAGACATTTATATTGGACTAAGCCTTTACACTCCTCTCAGAGGCCTTGAATCCCCTCCTGGAGGAGTTGCCTTCCTCCTGACACTGCCACCTTTGCTGGTTGCCTTGCTTACTGGAGTCTGAGGTTAAGCCCTGTATCTCTCCAGCTTCACAAACCCACATGCTGAGCCCCACTGCATGAAATTAGCTCTGTATGTCTGCGCTTGGACACTCAAGCCATGGCATTTGGCCTCCTGAGTGGGTACTGGGTCGCTGGATGGTGGGCCCTGAGGGACCTTGATCAAAGAGCACTGGAGACAGTAAGGAACCAGGCAAATAAACCCTCCTTTTCTCCCTTCTTTGGACTGCTCCAGGGCCATTATTTCTTGTAATCAGTTAGAGAAGCCCCACGTACCAAGGAATGGTCCAGCTGCCTTAGTGGTTGTGTCACTCAAGAGCGTTGTGAGGCAGTTGGTGATCAGGAGGTGGCACTACATTGCATTGCTTTGCTTCTTTCCTCACCTCTCCTCTTCCTTCTCACCTAAACTGTCTTGGACTTACAACTTCCGAATAAAGTATCAGCACTTTATTTATTATTTTATTATTTTATTTTATTATTTATTAAAGTTTATTTATTTATTTTGAGAGAGAGAGAGCATGCCTGTGCGTGCTCACGAGCAGGAGAGGGGCAGAGAGAGACAATTCCAAGAAAGCTCCCTGCCCATGGGGGCAGGGGGGTTCGTACTCAGAAACCCCTGAGATCATGACCTGAGTAAAATCAAGAGTCGGTCACTTAATCAACTGAGCCACCCAGGTGTCCAAATGACAGCACTTTAATGCTCACTGTTAAGTTCTGCTTCCTAGAGGAATTAGGCGGAGACATCACCCAATGTATATTTTATGCTGAATTGTTCTTTTTTTTTTAAATTTTAACCATGTTTATTTATTTTTTTAAATTTACATCCAACTTAGTTAGCATATAGTGCAACAGTGATTTCTGGAGTAGAATCCTTAATTCCCCTTACCCATTTAGCCCATCCTCCCTCCCACAACCCCTCCAGTAACCCTCTGTTTGTTCTCCATATTTATGAGTTTCTTCTGTTTTGTCCCCCTCCCTGTTTTCATATTATTTTTGCTTCCCTTCCCTTCTGTTCACCTGTTTTGTATCTTAAAGTCTTCATATGAGTGAAGTCATATGATATTTTTCTCTGATTTTGTTTAGCATAATACCCTCTAGTTCCATCCATGTACTTGCAAATGGCAAGATGTCATTCTTTTTGATTGCCAAGTAATACTCCATTGTGTGTGTGTGTGTGTGTGTGTGTGTGTGTGTGTGTACCACATCTTCTTTATCCATTCATCCATCGATAGACATTGAGGCTCTTTCCATTCTTTGGCTATTGTTGATAGTGCTGCTATAAACATGGGGGTGCATGTGTCCCTTCAAAACAGCACAACTGTATCCCTTGGATAAATGCCTAGTAGTGCAATTGCTGGGTCGTAGGGTGGTTCTATTTTTAATTTTTTGAGGAACCTCCATACTGCTTTCCAGAGTGGCTGCACCAATTTGCATTCCTACCAGTAGTGCAAAAGACATCCTCTTTCTCCCCATCTTCGCCAACATCTGTTGTTGCCTGAGTTGTTCATGTTAGCCATTATGATGGCTTCTCTCTCCCCCAGTTCAACTCTCTGCACCACGTACCTGCTGAGTTCTGTGGTTCAGGTTGTGCAGATTATTGTGTTAATCCTCAAATTAGTTTTCTAGGTGTGCAAGATGATTTAGTGTTGATCTGGCTATATTTCATGGACACGAGATGCAAAAAAGACTTCCATGCTGTTCTGCCATCTTGGCCCCTCCTGAATTGTTCTGAACTAGCAGAACTTATAACTCTGGATGGGTATAAGAGATCAGTGAATTCTGATATTTTAAAAATTGCCTTTTCTCAAAGCTTTTCAAATGAAGGTCCCATTTCTCATTGGTATTAAGTTATGATCATTGAAGTTTAGTGAAAAATTCATTAGAAAAATAAGATGACTCCTGGGGCGCCTGGGTGGCTCAGTCGGTTAAGCAACTGACTTTGGCTCAGGTCATGATCTTGCCATTCATGGGTTTGAGCCCTGCATCAGGCTCTGTGCTGACAGCTCAGAGCCTGGAGCCTTCTTCAGATTCTGTGTCTCCCTCTCTCTGTCTCTGTCTCTCCCCCACTTGCACTCTGTCTCTCTCTCTCTCTCAAAAGTAAATAAATGTTAAAAAAAAAAGAACAAGAAGATGACTCCTATTATCATATATTGTTATCTTTTACTGGTCATACATGTAATACATGTTCATTGCAGATATATCAGGAAATAAAATAAAGAGAAGAGATGGTCAGTAATCATAACACAGGGACCACAGTTGGTTGATATCTTTCCAGCCTATTTTCTTTTCTTTTCTTTTTTTAAAAATTTTTTTTAACGTTTATTTATTTTTGAGACAGAGAGAGACAGAGCATGAACAGGGGAGGGGCAGAGAGAGAGAGGGAGACACAGAATCTGAAACAGGCTCGAGGCTCTGAGCTGTCAGCACAGAGCCCGACGCGGGGCTCGAACTCACGGATGGTGAGATCATGACCTGAGCCAAAGTCAGACGCTTAACCCACCAAGCCACCCAGGCGCCCCCTTTCCAGCCTATTTTCTATGTGTGTATGTGTGTGTACAAATGCATGTATATGTATGTATGAATGTGTATATCTTTTTATAAAAACAGGACCAAACAATTCATTCTATTTTGAAACCAGCATTTTGTACTCAATATATTAGGAATATATTTCCATTCCATTAGTTCTCCAACACTGTTCTTTTGCCTGGCTGCATAGCAGTCCATTAATGTTATCATCTGCTCCAATTTTTTTTATGAATATAACTTATTGTCAAATTGGCTTACATACAACACCCAGTGCTCATCCCAACAAGTGCCCTCCTCTCACATTCTCCAATATTAAGTAGGCTCTTGTGAGAATCATATGTAGAAGAATCCTTTTAAAAGTTATTGGTGAACTCTAAACCACTATACTAACATAAATGATAATAATTATTATTTGTTGAACTAGAAGGTTGAAGACCTCCTTTTATTTGTGGTTATGTTTTTCTGCCTCATCTCTCTAGCCTTTGTCTTTTCTGAGTCATCTGTCCAGAAGAAGTTTAAAATAATAATAATAACCAAAGTTAGTGAAATTTTCCTTGCTTCAGTGCAAGGGATATGAATTCTGGTGCTCTGACGAAAACTCATGAAAATATTATGCGAGTTTTTAAGTCATTTCTCTTTGGAGGTCTGGTGAAGCGGATTAAAAAATGAGCTTACTCTGTGTAACTTCTTTATGCATGCTTAACTTTTTCTGTTCCTAATAAGAAATGTGTGACCAGCACATACTCTTAGTGGGCAAACGTTCAGTGTGATCTCAGACATGTCAACCCTTTCTGACACTGCCTAATGACTTTTGCTGTGTGAAGAATAATGGCACCTGGAGGGGTTGCAGTAATGAGCAATTTCTTTATCAATAATAGATGGAACTAGTCAGTGCCAAGGTCCAAATTGTTAGGTAAATTGGACACAGGTCTCTAGTGGTACTGGTGTTTCTCCATGATTATCAGAGAATAGTTTCACTTACTGTATGAATGGAAAGCTGGGCAGTAATTTATGAGTGTGTCCTAAGGGAGATCCTTTGCCTGGTAGTGAATGTCATCCTTTGCTTGCTAGTGGTGTCTGGTTTTGGATAGGAATTGGCAGGACGTTGGGCCTTGTGTGTTCAAATAATCTGTAGTTAAGACATTGTTAAGCATTTGCATCTTTACATTACTCAGAAAGAAGCTAAGGCACACATACCGGCAAAATAATACAAGATACTTTCCTCTGGCAGCTGAAGACAAGATTCATTTTACTCAAGTCTTTGGCCATGGTGTTCATGACAATTCAAGGCGTTTTCCGACCTTGAAGATCCTTTGGGGGTTTTACCCGAGTCAGAAAAATTTCAGTAAAAGGAACAAAGCATTTCCTTCAAGTGTAAAAACTTCTGAATTGGGCCCAGAAAAATGTGGATTGGTCTGTAGCAGAGCATTCTTTTTTTCCAGGCAGGTTTAATAATGATTAATGTTTTATTTATAACGTTTACCAGAGAAATAAATCCAAGGCTGTGGCTTCAGAAATCTGTGTAAGGAATCAAAGAGAATCCTTCCCCTTTCTGGGAAAGGCACTGTTCATTGTCGTAGCCAAAGAAGACTTAAGAACACCTTTGGGGTGCTTTGGGCCTACTTCACTTTTCAGGCTGCTCACGAAATGGTCTTATCTTTATTAACTCCCTCACATTAATTAGATTACGTATTGGAGAAATATATGTTTAACTGCAATTAAATGTCTAGAAATTTACTGTGTGAAAAAACATTTATAATAGTCCTCTAATCAGCCAGCAATGTGGTAATAAAGCAAGGGAATTGTGAAACTGACACAAGTTGTTTAAGTGTTTTTAATAGTACTGTTTAGAGTTTTGGATTCTATTCCTGTTGCCTGTCAAAATACAAATCTACCTCCTGTGGTGCTTATCATAATGTTTGCTTTTCTTATTTATCACTTAAGCACTTCTGCATTTACCTTATTGGAAGATTTTTTTTTTTTTTGAAGAAGTGTGGAAGCTCTTTGTTTATCATTGGTTAAGGTGTTGAATTTGACTCTAGATCTACTTCCCAGAAAATGGATTCTAACTATGATTTGTGTTTATTTTTTCTGTGACATTTGACATAGTTCGCATTAGCAAAGCTGACCTTTGTTTGATTCCAGTAGCTGTTTCTTTAAAAAAATTTTTTTAATGTTTACTTATTTTTGAGAGAGAAAGAGAGAGAGTATGATTGGGGGAGGGTCAGAGAGAGAAAGAGACACAGAATCTGAAGCAGGCTCCAGGCTCTGAGCTATCAGCACGGAGCCTGATATGGGCCTTGAACCCATGAACTATGAGATCATGGCCTGAGCTGAAGTCAGATGCACCAACTGAGTCACCCAGGAACTCCTCCAGTAGCTGTTTGTAAGTGATATCTTTATACCCCTTTTCTTTTGAGTTTTGGAGAATGCCATGTCCCTGCTGTGAGATGTCACTCAGCCATTAGCATGTGACATTGAGGAGACAGTTGTAGGAGGTGATTTAAAGGAGGAGGGTCCATGAAAACACAATATCAACTCTGCCATCATTGCCCCTCATCTTTCATCCAAGGAAACCCTCCTATTATTTCCAGAGACTTCACCACCCTTTTCTGTTACCAGCTTGGCTTTCACATATTTGTCCCTTGGCTACCCTTTTTTGCTTCAACTGTGGACAGTTGAGTAACCCCATCAAGAATCTACTGTTTTTAGGACACTAAAGCAAAGACATAATTTCTCTTTTCTCTTAAGAAGTGTAGATATCCTGCTCCCATTTTGTTATTGGTTAAGGAGATGTGATGGGCCAGGATTTCCTGTCCTTCAAAGCTCCTCTTCTTCAGAGACCTAGCTCTGCTTTAATTGTGGTTAGTATCATGCCAGGCACATGTAGTTGCTTAAAAATATTTCTTAAATTGTTAAAAATAACATTCAACATTTGTGGAGTGATCACTATAAGCTGGGCACTATTTTAAGTGCATTGTATGAATTAGTGCATTTAACAAATAAAAGGATGTTATGAAAGATAACAGAAGAAAATGATTCCAAGTTTGGTAGACATTAATCTGGTACATATTTTTTGTCTTTGAATTCTTTAAGGTTTATTAGAAATGGTATTTAGAAAATTACCTGTTATAGTTATTAAAAATTTTAATACTACATTTACTTAACCAAGTATCTCTGAAATACTATCACTGTAAAAGTAATCAACATAAAGGTATTAATTGTATGTTTCACATTTTTATGTGAAATCTAATCTGGTAGATATTTTATTGAAATTTCTGGGTATGTTTAAACCCACGTTAGGGGTTACTAAGAAATATATACTGAATGCACTATAAACTTTTCACTCTTCTGTGCTTGAAGCAGGTGTTTAAATAATCTCACGGATCTGAGGAAACAGGAAAGAAATTTATATCTCTCTTTTCTCATATATCTCTCTTTTCTCATATGCAGTGGTTGGATGTTTTGAAGTTTGGAAGTTGTTATTGTAAACCAAAATTATTGAATATCAATAGTATTTTCTTATATGTGTTTGAAAATGGATATTTTAATTTTATGCCACAGAAACTTGTGTAATGATAAACTCTTAGTGGATTGTTTTCTGATGCATTATACTATTTTCCCTGAGAAGTCTTTTGAATGAAGAAAAGGTCTATCTTGAATATTGTAAAAATTGATAAATTTTTGATAAATAGCATGGCAGTGACTTTTACATCTTTGTCATAGTTCAAGACCTTTAACTTTGGATCTCAGTAAATGTTTGTTGAATACAGATAATTTGGAAAACAGGCAAAAAAATCATCCATATTTTCATCAAGAAACACATCCACCATTAGCATTTATGGGTATTTCATTCCCTATCTTTCCCCCAAGGATAATGAAAATGCTTCCATGTTATTATTATAATCTTTGTACCCATCATTTCAACTATGTTTTTTGAAAATGGAAATATCTTCATATCCCTTTTCTCATTATAATATGAAAGAAATAACAAGTTCAAACCTTAAGAAATGCATTAAGTGCAAAATAAAAATTCTTTATAATTTTACTTCCCAGAGATAAGGTGTTTAATAGTTTTATCTGTCGTTTGAAACACCTACTTATTATTCCATTCAGTGGGTATAATTTACTTAGGTTTTTAACTTATGTAGGGTTTTCATTATTATCGGATATTTAAGATTTTTCTTCCAATGTTAGCCATTATAAGTAATACTCTAGTGAATATTTCACACATAAAGCTTTTCCCATATTTATTTCTTTTAGGTAAATTTTTTCAAAATGGAATTATTGGATCAAAACCTATGAATGAACTCAAGGCCTTTGAAAAATATTTTCAAATTGATTTCAAAATGGTAATGCCAATTTACATTTTCAATAAGGTGGAAAGGTTTTAACCTGGTATAAAAATACCAGGTTCACAATACCAGTGCCGGAGTAGAGAATTATCATTCAACAAAGAACTTGCTAATGTTATGAGAAAAATAGCACTTCCCTGTGGTTTTATTTTGCATTTCTTTAATTTCTATTGGAACATTTTCCCAACTTTGTTTATTAGTTGTATTTTCTTTTGTGGATTGTCTTTTTATATTATTAGGCTATCAGAGTTGTGAGTTTCCCTTTGTTGTATATATGAGCCCTACAAATTGTAACGAGAATGATCATTTATCTACTATATAACCTAATTTTTTCCCTCAGTGTATGCTTTTTAATTTTGAATTTTTTTTATTAGTTTGGAGAAATTTTCCAAGTTTTGGGTAATAAAGTTATTGATCTTTTGTTTCTTCTGTTGGTTTTAAGCTTAGGAATTCCTTCTCCTTCCAGAAGTTTTATAGCTTTTTTCCGCTATGAGTTTTTTTTTTTTTCTCTGCTATGAGTTTTAACTACTTAACTTTTTGATCCATCTGGACATTACTTTAGTTACAGCAAGAAAGGAAGTTCTCTATTGGTTTTTCAATTTTTAATCTCATTTTATTGACATTTATTAAATAATTCTTGCCCTCTCTGCTGTTTTATGATAACTCCAATATCATACTTTAAATTTTTAGGTACCAAAAATTGGTACCAAAAGTTAGGTAAGGTCTAAATCTGAGTTTTTTGTTATGTGGGTGTGAGTGCCTTTTACATATTTGCTTATGTGTTACATAATTTTAACTGCCTTAATTTTAGAGTTGATTCAGCACATATTTATTGAGAGCTCACATGTATTAAGCTCAGTAATTTATTAATAACATTTCTTTTATACCTGTTTATTTGATATTCTTACCTACTTGCTCTTTCTGATGAATTATATATATATATATTTTAATTTTTTTTACATTTATTTATTTTTGAGAGAGAGAAACAGAGCACAAGTGGGGAAAGGGCAGAGAGAGAATGAGACACAGAATCTGAAGCAGGCTCCAGGCTCTAAGCTGTCAGCACAGAGCCTGACGTGGGGCTTGAACTCACAAACCGCGAGATCATGACCTGAGCTGAAGTTGGGTACTTAACCGACTGAGCCACCGAGGTGCTCCTCTAACCTCTTTTCTTAGTTCTACTAGTTTTGAGAATTTTCTCTTAGGATATCAAAATAGTCATTCACCTGCAAATAATGATAATTTTGTCTTTTTCATTCCTGTATTTATAATTTTTATTTATTAATATAAATAAGGTGAAATCTTCTTTGTTTTGTGCTTAATTTCAGTATAATGCCTATAGAATTTCTTCATTAAGCATGAGACTAATTGTTGGTTTGATATAAAAAATAGCTTCTAGGGGCGCCTGGGTGGCGCAGTCGGTTGAGCGTCCGACTTCAGCCAGGTTACGATCTCACGGTCCGCGAGTTCGAGCCCCGCGTCAGGCTCTGGGCTGATGGCTCAGAGCCTGGAGCCTGTTTCCGATTCTGTGTCTCCCTCTCTCTCTGCCCCTCCCCCGTTCATGCTCTGTCTCTCTCTGTCCCAAAAATAAATAAACGTTGAAAAAAAAATAGCTTCTATTTACTGGGTGTTTATCATGTACCAGGTGCTGTGCTATATATACATGAGGTCAATAGTGGTGCTCTGGGTCTGTTTAACTTCAAAATTACCTTTTAAGCTGTTAATGAAATCAGGAATGGAGGTTAATTTCATCAAATACCTTTTGGCATCTGGTGATTTTTATTTGTTGATGTAATGGTGTTATAAATGTATTTTTGATACTTTATATAAATTGATATTCTTTCGTATTCCAAGAGAGAATTTCAATAACTTCCAATTATTCATATATCAGAGTGAAAAATAGTTAGGCTAAATGATTACATGGAGAATTGTCTTATGAATTTTCTTGTTTAATTTTTTATTATAGCATATTCTATTAATAAATGTCTCACGACTGGGCCTTTCTTACTTTCCCTGTTTAGTTCTATTTGGTTACCTTAGAAGATATTTTGTTGAATTCTATTTGCAAATATTTTATTTGTAATTTCACTCATACTCTTAACTGAAAATTTTCAAAAGTCTCCTTTCTTTTCTCCTCCCCTCCTTTTCCTCTTTTCCTTTAAAAAACATTCTGCTATTTTTGTAAGGTTTTGGCACCAGGGCTAAATTTGCTTTTCTAGAATTAATTAGGTTGTTTTCCATTTTTTACGTTTTGGAGCTGGATTTATTTGTTTGTTTATTTATTTATTTATTTAAAATTTATTTATTCATTTTGAGAGAGAGAGCATGGGGGAGGGGAAGAGAGAGGTAGAGACAGAATCCCAAGCAGGCTCGGTGCTGTCAGCATAGAGCCCGATGTGGGACTCAAACTCACGAACTGTGAGATCATGACCTGAGCCGAGATCAAGAGTCAGGCCCTTAACTGAGTGAGCCACCGAGGTGCCCCATGGGTCTATTTATTTAATATGACACTCTCTGTTCCTAAAAATTTGAAAGACTTCACTTATAAAATAGCATGAGCTGGGAACATAAGCATTCTGGTAAATAAGACAAGAAAAAATGTGAGAAGATAGGATACATATTTTTATTCCTTGCAAATGTCTGCTTTTCTTTATAAGTTAATTTCCCTTCTCAAATAAGAATAACAAGGACCTTTGTACTTTTGAGATTAATATATATTTTAATAGGGAATTTTCCTGCTGCAATAGTGACATTTGCTGTTCCATCAGTTCAGACTTGATGCTCTGTTGACATTAGTGATCCCTGAAAAGCTTCTTGATGGTTTATTATTGTATTCTTGTTCTGCCCAGGCAACAAATCCACTTATTTTCCTCTTTGTTGGCATCTTGTTTAGAGCGTTTTATTCTAATGACCCCTGAGGCTCTGCAGAAGGCACGATGTCCTTCTCCTTTGGGAGAAAGCGTGGTGCAGATTCTGGGAGCAAGGGTTACTTTGGAGATAGACGGATCTGAGTTTCCAAGCCCATCACACCACTTATTAACTGTTGACTTTTCTAAGTCTCATTTTCCTAATTTGTGAAGTGGCAACAGAGATAAACCTCAAGCCATTGGTTTTACTAGAAAATAGTTTTAAAATGCTGAGCATCGATTCTGACACACAGTAAACAATCAGTGGTAGCTCTTCTTATTTGATGTTTCATGTTCATTGCCTCTTTAGACCAACGGTGTCAAATGTGTTCGGAGATGTAAAAAGTGCTACCTTTTTAATTTAAAAATAAATTATGGAAAGAGCCTAAATGTCCATCAACTGATGAATGGATAAAGAAATTGTGGTTTATATACACAATGGAATATTACGTGGCAATGAGAAAAAATGAAATATGGCCTTTTGTAGCAACGTGGATGGAACTGGAGAGTGTGATGCTAAGTGAAATAAGCCATACAGAGAAAGACAGATACCATATGGTTTCACTCTTATGTGGATCCTGAGAAACTTAACAGGAACCCATGGGGGAGGGGAAGAAAAAAAAAAAAAAGAGGTTAGAATGGGAGAGAGCCAAAGCATAAGAGACTTAAAAACTGAGAACAAACTGAGGGTTGATGGGGGGTGGAAGGGAGGAGAGGGTGGGTGATGGGTATTGAGGAGGGCACCTTTTGGGATGAGCACTGGGTGTTGTATGGAAATCAATTTGTCAATAAATTTCATAAAAAAAAAATAAAAAATAAAAACTTAAAAAAAATAACTTTGTTGAAAAAAATAACTTTATTGAAGTATAATTTGTAAAGATACAATGCTTCCATGAGTTTTGCCAAATGTATACACAGTCAAAACATAGCACATCGCCATCTGCCCGAATGGTCCCCATGTGTTCCTTCCCAACCAGTCCCATATCCTCTTTTCAGTTCTTAGGCAACAACTAATCTGCTTCTAGATTAAGTTTGTTTTCTGTTGACTTTCATGAGAAGGGACTTATGTGGTAGGCACTCTTTTACATTAGATTAGTTTTTTATGTTTTATTTTAAGGATAGTGTTTTAGAGATTCAACTATGTTGTTGCATGGAACAGGTTTTTTTTTTTTTTTTAAACTGCATTTGGGTTGTTTTCAGTTTGGGGCTTTTATGAATAAAGCTGCTGTAAACATCCATGTAACAGTTTTTAAAAAATGAGTGTGTACATATATTTTCTTTTGCAGGTATTTGGGAGAGGAATTCCTGAGTCACCTGGTCAGTGTGTGTTAAACTTCCTAAGAAATTGTCAAAGAGTTTATCAAAGTGGCTATACTGTTTTACATTTCTACCAGCAGTGTCTGCGAATTCCAGTTGTTCCACATCCTTACTTATATTTAATATTGTCAGTTTTTAAAAATTTAGCCATGTGAGTAGGAAAGTAGTGGTATCTCCTTGTGGTATTAATTGTATTTCCTTTGTGACTAAAGATGTGGAGCATCTTTACACATGCTTTTTGGCATTCCATGCATCTCCTTTTGTGAAATATCTGTTCAAATATTCTGCCCAGTTCAGCTGGCTTATTTGTCTTTTTGTTATTGAGTTAGAAGAGTTCTTATATATTCTGGAGATAAGTCCTTTATGTCAGATATATGCGTTTTGAATATTTTCTTCTAGAATTTTTATAGTTTGGCTTTTATATTTAGGTTTATGATCCATTTCAAATTAATTTTTGTGACCAGTAAAGATCAAGGTTCACTTTTTCCCATATGGATATCCAAGCACCATTTGTTATTGAACATAGATTGACCACATATGGATGGGTGTTTTTCTTACTCTCTATTCTGTTCCATTGATCTGTATGTCCATTTTTGCTGGCATAAAAATAGACATTTTTTATACGATAACATTATATTAAATCTTTAAATCAGGTAGTGTGGATGTTTTGTTCTTCTTTTTCACATTTTTTTTTTTTGCTATTCTAAATTCTTTATATTTCCATATACAGTTTAGAGCCAGCCTGTCAGTTTCTACAGTGAAGTCTGCTGGGATTTTTATTGCTATTATGAAGAATCTATGGATCAATTTAGTGAGAATTGGCATTTTAAGAATATTGAGTCTTCTGACCCTGAAAGTAAGTTATACATTTCCACTTATTTAGGTATTTATTTTGTCTCAGCAATGTTTTGTTGTTTTCAATGTAAGAACTCAAACACATTTTAAAATAATTGTCGACAAGTATTTAGATTTTTGATTCTGTTATAAATGATATTGCTTTATAAAAAAATGTTTATTTATTTTTGAGAGAGAGACTTAGACAGAGTACAAGCAGGGGAGGGGCAGAGTGAGAGGGAGACACAGAATCTGAAGCAGGCTTCAGGCTCTGAGGTGTCAACACAGAGCTGGACACAGGGCTTGAACCCGCGAGTCGGGAGATCATGACCTGAGCTGAAGTCAGAGGTTTAACTGACTGAGCATCCAGGCCCCCCAATGATACTGCTTTTTAATTTTAATTTCTAATTGCTTATTTCTAGAATGTAGAAATACAATTGAGTTTTCGGTATTGCCATTGTATCCTGCTACCATCCTAAATTCACTTATTATTTCTGGTAGCTTTTGTCTAGATTCCTCAGGATTTTCTATGTATATGAGCATATTGTCTACTAATAACAGCAATTTTATTTCTTCTTTTCCAATCTGTATGCCTTTTATTTCCTTTTTTTTTATTTTTTATTTTTTTTTTAATTTTTTTTTCAACGTTTTTTATTTATTTTTGGGACAGAGAGAGACAGAGCATGAACAGGGGAGGGGCAGAGAGAGAGGGAGACACAGAATCGGAAACAGGCTCCAGGCTCTGAGCCATCAGCCCAGAGCCCGACGTGGGGCTTGAACTCCCGGACCGCGAGATCGCGACTTGGCTGAAGTCGGACGCTTAACGACTGCGCCACCCAGGCGCCCCCTGTTTCCTTTTTTTTTTTAAACGTTATTGCATTGGCTAGGACTTTAGCAAAATGTTTAATAAGTGGTAAAAGAAGGACTTCTTGTTTCTGATTTTAGAGGGAAAGCATTCAGTCTTTCACCAGTAAGTGTGTTAACTGTAGGTTTTTCTATATCAGCTAAAGACATTCTATTCTATTTCTAGCTTGCTGAGAGTTTAACGTGAATGGATTTTGATTTTTCTCAAATGCTTTTCCTGCATTTTATGAGGTAGTCATATTGTATTCACTTATTTTTTTGCCAGTATAGTGAATTACATTGATTGGTTTTCTGATGTTAAACCTTTAGTTTTTGGGACAAACCAAAACCATTTCTGGGATGCTATTTGATCATGGTATTTTACTCTTTTTACATATTGTTGGGTTTAATTCTGCGGAAATACCATTTATTTCATAAAGGTGGGTGATGGTCACATAGGATTTCATGTAACATTAATTCTGTTAAAAGAGATAGTGAGATGCAAGGTATAAGGTAGAGCAAACGTTTCTCTAAAATTAAGATTGTAGCCATCAAGGATAATAAGTGCTATGTTTTGTTGTCATAGTATTAACTGACACTAAACCAAAACTTTGTTTTACAGAAAAGTCTTTAGAAATGTAGAAAATTCATAAGAATTTTCCTTCCTCATATTTTTGTTGAAGTTGTCAGTTTATATTCCTGCTAGTGAGCTATAGAAAGCTTTCCAAATGGACTTCAATTATTCTACATGCCTTGAGAGCTGACAAATACAATAGCATAGACATTTTACATTGTCTCTGCAGTCCAATATCAAGACCTTTGTTCCCAATAGAATTTAAGTAATGTAAATAAAAGGCATGGGGGAATGGAAATAAGCAGAGCAAAGTCCTTAGGAGTAAATCAGTTATGAATGGTGATCCAAGGGTTATGCTTCTGATGCTGTTGAGGATAATTCTGCATTGTATTATATCTGAAGCTATGACTGTAAATCTGTAAGGTTGTCATTAGATTTGTCACAAAGGAATCTCTGTCTCTCTCTCTGGTAAAAGATAAAGTTCTTACCAGTCATCCAGGGCAAATGTGTTGGGACCACTTAAAAATACACAACACA
This sequence comes from Prionailurus bengalensis, assembly GCF_016509475.1. Classification (NCBI taxonomy): domain Eukaryota; kingdom Metazoa; phylum Chordata; class Mammalia; order Carnivora; family Felidae; genus Prionailurus; species Prionailurus bengalensis. The sequence goes on from NC_057344.1 coordinate 138,866,224, forward strand.
AACATTGCTTAGATTTACACTGAGGTGTGAATACCCTTCTTTTGAGAGTACCACAGTCCTTTCCCAAGGACCTCCAGGTTCTTCTGGTGCCCATTTACAGAAAGGGAGAACCACTCCAAGTATTAATCCAGAAAGCAATCTTGCAATAAAAAATAAGCATGAATACTAGTTCCTTTATGTATGAGACTCAGGAGTTCTGCTCAAGTATGAGGACTTTTTGAAAGCAAGATCTGCACACAGCTCTGGGTCTTGTACATTGTAGGGACTCAGGAAATGTTTGTTTAAAGAATATGTGGACATTTCAATGACAGAATGTGCTTTCTAATATGACCAAAAGTTCCAGTGTCAGAACTACCTATATTCCATAACAATAACAGTCTAATTCCTGAGTTATAGGTTTTTAATATCCAAGGAACACTAACTTTTTATTGATAGAAGAATATTAGGTAAATGAGGACAAGAAGAGTTTGATGCCAGAGGTTTAACCTTATAAAGAAATCACCAGAGGTGGGGACCAGCAGAATCAGCATTTCTTGATAGCTTAGAAAGGCAAATTCTCTGGCCCCCATCCTGGACCCCACTGATCAGAAACTCTGGAAGGGGGGCCCAGTCATTGTTTTAACAAGCCCTCAGGTGAGACTGATGCATGCTAAGGTTTGAGGACATTGGTATAAGGGCATGGATTCTCAACCATGGCGGTGAAAAATAGGCTCATCTGAGGAGCTTCTAAAATATACTAATTGGTGAGGCGCCTGGGTGGCTCAATCGGTTACATGTCTGACTCTTGATTTTGGCTCAGGTCATGAGCTCGCAGGTCGTGAGATTGAGCCCTGTGCTGTCAGCGCAGAGCCTGCTTGGGATTTTCTCTCTCCCTCTCTCTCCCTATCTCTCTGTCCCTCCCCTGCTCTCTCTTTCACTCTCTCTCTCAAAATAAATAAATAAACTTTTAAAAATATGTACTAATTGCTTGGTCCTACCCTAGATCAATTAAATCAAAGTTTCTGAGAATTGGGGTCGATGTTTGTTAAATACTCTCCAACTGAGTTTATTATTCAATCAGGGAAGAGAACCACTGACTGATATAGGGCACTGGTCTTATAAGGTTGTTTTTGGCTTTGGCATTTGTTTTTTACTTCTTTATTGAAGAAAATACTTACATGCAGAAAAGCAGGTACATCATAAATGTGTATTTTGATAAATCATTGCAAGGTGAACATACTTGTGTAACCAACACCTGGGCCAAGATGTAGACCATTACCTGCACCTCTTCAGTCCCCTTGAGCTCCTGCTGATCATTACCCTTGCATCCCTCTTACATTACACATGCTTTCATGTAACCACTATTTCAACTCCTTACACTATTGATGAGGTTTGTAGGCTGTTATTTATTTATTTTTAATCGTGGTCTGCATCACTGACATTCTTGTTAAATTACAGATTCCTCCCCGCCTCAAATCAGAACTTCTAAGTTAAAATCTTAAAAAAATTTTTTTTTAACATTTATTTATTATTGAGAGACTGAGAGAGACAGAGCATGAACAGGGGAGGGGCAGAGAGAGAGAGGGAGACACAGAATACAAAGCAGGCTCCAGGCTCCGAGCTGTCAGCATAGAGCCTGACGTGGGGCTCGAATGCACAAACCGCGAGATCATGACCTGAGCACAAGGCGGATACTCAACCGACTGAGCCACCCAGGTGCACTACTAAGTTAAAATCTTTAGGGGTAGGAGTATGAATTTTTAATAAGTTCTATATTTGTTCTTTGCACTGAAATTTGAGAACAATTATAACAGTCATTTCTGTCACTTACTGTGAATCTTCTATGTGCCAATACTATTCTTTTATTTTTTTTTATTTTTTTTTTTATTTTTTTATTTATTTATTTATTTTTTTATTTTTTTTTTCTGAAATTTATTGACAAATTGGTTTCCATACAACACCCAGTGCTCATCCCAAAAGGTGCCCTCCTCAATACCCATCACCCACCCTCTCCTCCCTCCCACCCCCCATCAACCCTCAGTTTGTTCTCAGTTTTTAAGTCTCTTATGCTTTGGCTCTCTCCCATTCTAACCTCTTTTTTTTTTTTTCCTTCCCCTCCCCCATGGGTTCCTGTGAAGTTTCTCAGGATCCACCTAAGAGTGAAACCATATGGTATCTGTCTTTCTCTGTATGGCTTATTTCACTTAGCATCACACTCTCCAGTTCCATCCACGTTGCTACAAAAGGCCATATTTCATTTTTTCTCATTGCCACGTAATATTCCATTGTGTATATAAACCACAATTTCTTTATCCATTCATCAGTTGATGGACATTTAGGCTCTTTCCATAATTTGGCTATTGTTGAGAGTGCTGCTATGAACATTGGGGTACAAGTGGCCCTATGCATCAGTGCTCCTGTATCCCTTGGATAAATTCCTAGCAGTGCTATTGCTGGGTCATAGGGTAGGTCTATTTTTAATTTTCTGAGGAACCTCCACACTGCTTTCCAGAGCGGCTGCACCAATTTGCATTCCCACCAACAGTGCAAGAGGGTTCCCGTTTCTCCACATCCTCTCCAGCATCTATAGTCTCCTGATTTGTTCATTTTGGCCACTCTGACTGGCGTGAGGTGATACCTGAGTGTGGTTTTGATTTGTATTTCCCTGATAAGGAGCGACGCTGAACATCTTTTCATGTGCCTGTTGGCCATCCGGATGTCTTCTTTAGAGAAGTGTCTATTCATGTTTTCTGCCCATTTCTTCACTGGGTTATTTGTTTTTCGGGTGTGGAGTTTGGTGAGCTCTTTATAGATTTTGGATACTAGCCCTTTGTCCGATATGTCATTTGCGAATATCTTTTCCCATTCCGTTGGTTGCCTTTTAGTTTTGTTGGTTGTTTCCTTTGCTGTGCAGAAGCTTTTTATCTTCATAAGGTCCCAGTAATTCACTTTTGCTTTTAATTCCCTTGCCTTTGGGGATGTGTCGAGTAAGAGATTGCTACGGCTGAGGTCAGAGAGGTCTTTTCCTGCTTTCTCCTCTAAGGTTTTGATGGTTTCCTGTCTCACATTTAGGTCCTTTATCCATTTTGAGTTTATTTTTGTGAATGGTGTGAGAAAGTGGTCTAGTTTCAACCTTCTGCATGTTGCTGTCCAGTTCTCCCAGCACCATTTGTTAAAGAGGCTGTCTTTTTTCCATTGGATGTTCTTTCCTGCTTTGTCAAAGATGAGTTGGCCATACGTTTGTGGGTCTAGTTCTGGGGTTTCTATTCTATTCCATTGGTCTATGTGTCTGTTTTGGTGCCAATACCATGCTGTCTTGATGATGACAGCTTTGTAGTAGAGGCTAAAGTCTGGGATTGTGATGCCTCCTGCTTTGGTCTTCTTCTTCAAAATTCCTTTGGCTATTCGGGGCCTTTTGTGGTTCCATATGAATTTTAGGATTGCTTGTTCTAGTTTCGAGAAGAATGCTGGTGCAATTTTGATTGGGATTGCATTGAATGTGTAGATAGCTTTGGGTAGTATTGACATTTTGACAATATTTATTTTTCCAATCCATGAGCAGGGAATGTCTTTCCATTTCTTTAAATCTTCTTCAATTTCCTTCAGAAGCTTTCTATAGTTTTCAGCATACAGATCCTTTACATCTTTGGTTAGATTTATTCCTAGGTATTTTATGCTTCTTGGTGCAATTGTGAATGGGATCAGTTTCTTTATTTGTCTTTCTGTTGCTTCATTGTTAGTGTATAAGAATGCAACTGATTTCTGTACATTGATTTTGTATCCTGCAACTTTGCTGAATTCCTGTATCAGTTCTAGCAGACTTTTGGTGGAGTCTATCGGATTTTCCATGTATAATATCATGTCATCTGCAAAAAGCGAAAGCTTGACTTCATCTTTGCCAATTTTGATGCCTTTGATTTCCTTTTGTTGTCTGATTGCTGATGCTAGAACTTCCAGCACTATGTTAAACAGCAGCGGTGAGAGTGGGCATCCTTGTCGTGTTCCTGATCTCAGGGAAAAAGCTTTCAGTTTTTCCCCGTTGAGGATGATGTTAGCTGTGGGCTTTTCATAAATGGCTTTTATGATCTTTAAGTATGTTCCTTCTATCCCGACTTTCTCAAGGGTTTTTATTAAGAAAGGGTGCTGGATTTTGTCGAAGGCCTTTTCTGCATCGATTGACAGGATCATATGGTTCTTCTCTCTTTTTTTGTTAATGTGATGTATCACGTTGATTGATTTGCGAATGTTGAACCAGCCCTGCATCCCAGGAATGAATCCCACTTGATCATGGTGAATAATTCTTTTTATATGCCGTTGAATTCGATTTGCTAGTATCTTATTGAGAATTTTTGCATCCATATTCATCAGGGATATTGGCCTGTAGTTCTCTTTTTTTACTGGGTCTCTGTCTGGTTTAGGAATCAAAGTAATACTGGCTTCATAGAATGAGTCTGGAAGTTTTCCTTCCCTTTCTATTTCTTGGAATAGCTTGAGAAGGATAGGTATTATCTCTGCTTTAAACGTCTGGTAGAACTCCCCTGGGAAGCCATCTGGTCCTGGACTCTTATTTGTTGGGAGATTTTTGATAACCGATTCAATTTCTTCGCTGGTTATGGGTCTGTTCAAGCTTTCTATTTCCTCCTGATTGAGTTTTGGAAGCGTGTGGGTGTTCAGGAATTCGTCCATTTCTTCCAGGTTGTCCAATTTGTTGGCATATAAGTTTTCATAGTATTCCCTGATAATTGTTTGTATCTCTGAGGGATTGGTTGTAATAATTCCATTTTCATTCATGATTTTATCTATTTGGGTCATCTCCCTTTTCTTTTTGAGAAGCCTGGCTAGAGGTTTGTCAATTTTGTTTATTTTTTCAAAAAACCAACTCTTGGTTTCGTTGATCTGCTCTACAGTTTTTTTAGTTTCTATATTGTTTATTTCTGCTCTGATCTTTATTATTTCTCTTCTTCTGCTGGGCTTAGGCTGCCTTTGCTGTTCTGCTTCTAGTTCCTTTAGGTGTGCTGTTAGATTTTGTATTTGGGATTTTTCTTGTTTCTTGAGATAGGCCTGGATTGCAATGTATTTTCCTCTCAGGACTGCCTTTGCTGCGTCCCAAAGCGTTTGGATTGTTGTATTTTCATTTTCGTTTGTTTCCATATATTTTTTAATTTCTTCTCTAATTGCCTGGTTGACCCACTCATTCGTTAGTAGGGTGTTCTTTAACCTCCATGCTTTTGGAGGTTTTCCAGACTTTTTCCTGTGGTTGATTTCAAGCTTCATGGCATTGTGGTCTGAAAGTAAGCATGGTATAATTTCAATTCTTGTAAACTTATGAAGGGCTGTTTTGTGACCCAGTATATGATCTATCTTGGAGAATGTTCCATGTGCACTCGAGAAGAAAGTATATTCTGTTGCTTTGGGATGCAGAGTTCTAAATATATCTGTCAAGTCCATCTCATCCAATGTCTCATTCAGGGCCCTTGTTTCTTTATTGACCGTGTGTCTAGATGATCTATCCATTTCTGTAAGTGGTGTATTAAAGTCCCCTGCAATTACCACATTCTTATCAATAAGGTTGCTTATGTTTATGAGTAATTGTTTTATATATTTGGGGGCTCCGGTATTCGGTGCATAGACATTGATAATTGTTAGCTCTTCCTGATGGATAGACCCTGTAACTATTATATAATGTCCTTCTTCATCTCTTGTTACAGCCTTTAATTTAAAGTCTAGTTTGTCTGATATAAGTATGGCTACTCCAGCTTTCTTTTGGCTTCCAGTCGCATGATAAATAGTTCTCCATCCCCTCACTCTCAATCTAAAGGTGTCCTCAGGTCTAAAATGAGTCTCTTGTAGACAGCAAATAGATGGGTCTTGTTTTTTTATCCATTCTGATACCCTATGTCTTTTGGTTGGCGCATTTAATCCATTTACATTCAGTGTTATTATAGAAAGATACGGGTTTAGAGTCATTGTGATGTCTGTATGTTTTATGCTTATAGTGATGTCTCTGGGACTTTGTCTCACAGGGTCCCCCTTAGGATCTCTTGTAGGGCTGGTTTAGTGGTGACAAATTCCTTCAGTTTTTGTTTGTTTGGGAAGACCTTTATCTCTCCTTCTAGTCTAAATGACAGACTTGCTGGATAAAGGATTCTTGGCTGCATATTTTTTCTGTCTAGCACCCTGAAAATCTCTTGCCAATTCTTTCTGGCCTGCCAAGTTTCAAAAGAGAGATCAGTCACGAGTCTTATAGGTCTCCCTTTATATGTGAGGGCACGTTTACCCCTTGCTGCTTTCAGAATTTTCTCTTTATCCTTGTATTTTGCCAGTTTCACTATGATATGTCGTGCAGAAGATCGATTCAAGTTACGTCTGAAGGGAGTTCTCTGTGCCTCTTGGATTTCAATGCCTTTTTCCTTCCCCAGTTCAGGGAAGTTCTCAGCTATGATTTCTTCAAGTACCCCTTCAGCACCTTTCCCTCTCTCTTCCTCCTCTGGGATACCAATTATGCGTATATTATTTCTTTTTAGTGTATCACTTAATTCTCTAATTTTCCCCTCATACTCCTGGATTTTTTTATCTCTCTTTTTCTCAGCTTCCTCTTTTTCCATAACTTTATCTTCTAGTTCACCTATTCTCTCCTCTGCCTCTTCAAGCCGAGCTGTGGTGGTTTCCATTTTGTTATGCATTTCGTTTAAAGCGTTTTTCAGCTCCTCGTGACTGTTCCTTAGTCCCTTGATCTCTGTAGCAAGAGATTCTCTGCTGTCCTGTATACTGTTTTCAAGCCCAGCGATTAATTTTATGACTATTATTCTAAATTCACTTTCTGTTATATTATTTAAATCCTTTTTGATCAGCTCATTAGCTGTTGTTATTTCCTGGAGATTCTTCTGAGGGGAGTTCTTCCGCTTGGTCATTTTGGATAGTCCCTGGCGTGGTGAGGACCTGCAGGGCACTTCCCCTGTGCTGTGGTGTATACCTGGAGTTGGTGGGCGGGGCCGCAGTCAGACCTGATGTCTGCCCCCAGCCCACCGCTGGGGCCACAGTCAGACTGGTGTGTGCCTTCTCTTCCCCTCTCCTAGGGGCGGGATTCACTGTGGGGTGGTGTGGCTCGTCTGGGCTACTTGCACCCTGCCAGGCTTGTGATGCTGGGGATCTGGCGTATTAGCTGGGATGGGTAGGCAAGGTGCTCGGGGGCAGGAGGGGCAGGCTTAGATCGCTTCTCCTTAGGTGATCCACTTCAGGAGGGGCCCTGTGGCAGCGGGAGGGAGTCAGATCCGCTGCCGGAGGTTTGGCTCCGCAGAAGCGCAGAGTTGGGTGTTTGCGCGGAGCGAGCAAGTTCCCTGGCAGGAACCGGTTCCCTTTGGGATTTCGGCTGGGGGATGGGCGGGGGAAATGGCGCTGGCGAGCGCCTTTGTTCCCCACCAAACTGAGCTCTGTTGTCAGGGGGCTCAGCAGCTCTCCCTCCCTTTGTCCTCCAGCCTTCCCGCTTTCCGAGCAGAGCTGTTAACTTATGACCTCCCAGACGCTAAGTCGCACTTGCTGTCGGAACACAGTCCGCCCGGCCCCTCCGCTTTTGCAAGCCCGACTCGGGGGCTCTGCTTGGCCGGCGAGCCGCCCCTCCGCCCCGGCTCCCTCCCGCCAGTCCGTGGAGCGCGCACCGCCTCGCCGCCCTTCCTACCCTCTTCCGTGGGCCTCTCGTCTGCGTTTGGCTCCGGCGACTCTGTTCTGCTAATCCTCTGGCGGTTTTCTGGGTTATTTAGGCAGGTGTAGATGGAATCTAAGTGATCAGCAGGACGTGCGGTGAGCCCAGCGTCCTCCTAAGCCGCCATCTTGCCGCCTCCCCCCTACTATTCTAAGTGTTCTTCATATATTCATCTCATTTAATTGTAACCTCGACGCTCTGAGATAGATCCTATTACCATTCTCATTTTTTTTTCAGATAATTAAACTGAGGCTTATTAAGTTAAACGACTTGCCCAAGGTTATACAGCTGGTGAGAACCAGACTCAGCTTCCAGAGTCTTGTATGTGCTACCACTAGCTTATTTTGTTTCTAGTAGGGAAACAAGGTGAAGAATGCAAATGCATCAGAATAACATTGTCCCATCTCTAATCTTTTTTAAAATAAGTGATCTGGAATTAGGAGACAAAATCCAAATTTCTTTGAGGACCACTCTTGTTTATCCTCATTTCTTTTGCTTTTCTCTCTTTCTTTCTTTCTTTTCTTTCTTTCTTTCTTTCTTTCTTTCTTTCTTTCTTTCTTTCATATATCATTTCAAAATTCCCACATGAAGAAAAAGTCATTTGAAAAAATAAATTATTGTTAGTTTTAGTGACTTAAAGTACTACCCCTCTAAGTGGTTTCTTAAAAAATGAATCTATTTAATGCAAAAAAAAAAAAAAAGAATCCACATTTGAATAGAAGAATTTTAGGCCAAAGTAGATGGGTCATTTTCAGTGTAAATGGGTATGTTTGGGGGCGTGGGGCCACAGTAGGATTCACAGACTGTTTCTTCTGTAGGTGAGTGACTGTACCATACACTTCCTAGTCTGTTTAGTGTGGGTGTCTATTAGGTAGGAACTGCATTCTCATTCATATTGAAATTTATAAAGCAATGCAACAGCTGAAACTCTTGGTTTCATCTTTTTAGAACAAGGGTGGACAAATTACAGACGCTATGGCTGGTTCCAGTCCTTAAGCTATAGCGGCTTTTACCTTTTTAAATGTAAATTTGAAAAGACTGTTAACCTTTCTACTGGAACAATTGCCAAAGGATTGAGCACATTGTTTTCTTGGCTCATAAAGCCTAAAAAGGTTTCCTATCTGGACCTTTATGGAGATTTTACTGACCCCCCCCATTTGGTAGATAATTCTGACATTGCAAGTTATGCCAAAGAAAAGGAGCGCACTCATATTGTTTAGGACATATAAACTTTATTATTAAAAAAATTGTTTTTAAGGTTTATTTATTTATTTAAAATTAAAATTTCTTTTTAAACATTTTAATTTGTTTTTGAGAGACAGAGAGAGACAGAGCATGAGTGGGGGAGGAACAGAGAGACACACACAGAATCTGAAGAGGCTCCAGGCTCTGAGCTGTCAACACAGAGCCCGACACAAGGCTTGAACTCATGAACCGTAAGATCGTGACCTGAGCCGAAGTCGGATGCCTAACCGACTGAGCCACCTAGGTGCCCCAAAAGTTTATTTATTTCTGAGGGGGGGGAGGGGCACAGAGAGAGAGGGAGACACAGAATCTGAAGCAGGCTTCAGGCTCTGAGCTGTCAGCACAGAGCCTGATGCAGGACTCAAACCCATAGACTGCAAGATCATGACCTGAGCTGCAGTTGGATGCCTAATCGACTGAGCCACCTAGGTGCCCCAAAAGTTTATTTATTTTTGAAAGAGAGATGGGGGGAGGGGCACAGAGAGAGAGAGGGAGACACAGAATCTGAAGCAGGCTTCAGGCTCTGAGCTGTCAGCACAGAGCCTGATGCAGGGCTCAAACCCATAGACTGCGAGATCATGACCTGAGCTGAAGTCAGATGCTTAACTGACTGAGCCACCCAGGAGCCCAGACGTATAAACTTTATTGAATTAAGATGTGTTTGTTGGATGAGTATTGTGTGTGTGTCGGGGGTGGGAGTGTAAGCTAAAGGTCTGGGATCCTCTGCTTAGTTGTGCTGGAGGAGGATAACCCAATATGGTAGCCCTCAGGCTCTGATGATATTCTGCTTATTGAAATCAGTAAGTATTTGATAACTATTCTTCTTATTAACCACAACCTAAGATTTAATTTAATTTCTCAGACAAGCTTGGAGCTTGTTGGGAGAAATGAACTCGTAAACCTGCTTTCCTAAACTCTATTACTGATTACTTTCTCCATGTCAGACATTAGTTTCTAAGTGGTTTACATTATTTTATTTAATCTTCCCAACTTCTCTGTGAGGAATTATCAGCTTCCTTTCACAGATGAAGAAATGTGAGACAGAGATTTTCCAAGGGCTCTGGCTCTGATTCCTTAAAGTGAGATGTAGGGACGAGGGACTAAAGCAGGTGTAGCTGGAAACAGAGGAAATCTCCACACTGAATAATAAGCCAAGAAAGCATTATTATCCAAATGTTGAATCCATCTATAAATAGGAAATCTCTCTTTTTTTTTCTGGAATGTGCAAGCAAATTAAAAAACATCCTTTATGCACAGCAGGATTTCAGAACAGATGCACACATTGCTGCTTACTGCTCAGTTTTCAATTTGTTCTGCAGGCCATGGAGACAGGCCAGCTCTATATGTAGGTTGGAATAGAAAAACGCCCAAGTGCCTGAATTCTCTATAGCAACAACATGGGATTCAGGAATTTGAGGCAAAAGGCTTCCTTCCTTTCTGCACTCCTTTCTGGCTACTCACTGATGCTTGAAATGCATTTAACAAGGGACAAAGGCTTTGAAAGTCATTAAGAAACACTTCACAGCAGCCACTCCTGAAGGCTCGCGTACCATTCTGTATGTCTTAATCCTGGTACTTATCATACTGTATAGACAGGGACTGTGAATTATATTTTTATAATTAGCATCCAGCACAGTGTCAGGTCCTAAATAAGTTGATTATTAAATATTTGTTGAATGAATAAAAGTTACACTTGTACTTAGGTATAAATGACTCATATTAGGACCTTTCCCGACAGCTGGTTCTGCCAGGGTCTGGGTGCTGAAGGGGCCCCGGGAGAAGAGGAAAGAACCAGAGGGAGGAGGCTGAGAATACTAAAGAAACATCATCTCCTTCACAGTTTCCCTTGCAGCCAACCCTAAGTTGGTTCACTGAGAACGGAGCTGCTCGAGAGACATGAGAAAAAACCTATGTGCTTGCTGTCATGCAAAATGAAAACCAGTGGGTACAGTCACTATGAGCATTTCCTTTAGTGCCCAAAGTGCATAGTGGACTGCCTAGAGCTATAATCCTGTGCCAGGACTATTATCAGATATCTTTTGGATATCGAGTCTAAGCATAGAACTTTGGTTTTGTTGTTGGCAGTGACTTTTTTCTTCTGTGACATGGTTTTAGGGTTTGGTATTAGTGACTATGCACATCACTAACTTCATCTGCAGTTCCCAGGGAACACGTCATTGGATAATGCTGTCCCATACCTAGCAGGCTGGAATGAGTGACATGTCCAAAGCTGACCAGAAATGCTGGACCAGAAATGCCCAGTAACACTGTTCTGGGAACAGTCTTCAGCCAATGGCCGGTGGGTGTTCGGGAACAAATACCCCACTGCTGCTTCTCCTGTTGGATGACCTGAGAAGGTGTATTTTATACTGTTTCCCCATTTCCCCATGGTTTAGGCTGTAGTCACCCCCAACAGTAACTAGCTTGGCGTCATACCTTTGGTGACTTTTTTCCCTTCCCTCCCTCATTTCCTGCTCAGCTATTGGAGGTAAGGCAATGGGTTTTGCTCATTCCAAAGTACACTCTAGTATCTTGTAGTCATCACTTAAAAACTGCTGGGTTTGACACTGAGATACCACCTCACGCCAGTCAGAGTGGCTAAAATGAACAAATCAGGAGACTATACATGCTGGCAAGGATGTGGAGAAATGGGAACCCTCTTGCACTGTTGGTGGGAATGCAAACTGGTGCAGCTGCTCTGGCAAACAGTGTGGAGGTTCCTCAAAAAATTAGAAATAGATCTACCCTATGACCCAGCAATAGCACTGCTAGGAATTTACCCAAGGGATACAGGAGTGCTGATATATAAGGGCGCTTGTACCCCAGTGTTTATAGCAGCACTTTCAACAATAGCCAAATTATGGGAAGAGCCTAATGTCCATCAACTGATGAATGGATAAAGAAGATGTGGTTTATATATACAATGGAATACTACTTGGCAGTGAGAAAGAATGAAATCTGGCCATTTGTAGCAGCGTGGATGAACTGGAGAGTACTATGCTAAGTGAAATAAGTCAGGCAGAGAGAGACAGATATCATATGTTTTCACTCATATGTGGATCCTGAGAAACTTAACAGAAGACCATGGGGGAGGAGAAGTGGGGGGGGGGGGAGTTACATAGAGATAAGGAAGCAAACCATAAGAGACTCTTAAATACTGAGAACAAACTGAGGGTTGATGGGCAGGGGGATGGGAGGGGAAAGTGGGTGATGGGCATTGAGGAGGGCACCTGTTGGGATGAGCACTGGATGTTGTATGGAAACCAATTTGACAATAAATTATATATATATTGAAAAAGTGCTGGGTTTGTTTGAAAACATTTTTTTAATGTTTATTTTTTGAGAGAGAGATAGAGTGTGAGTGGGGGTGGGGGGGGTGAGGGTAGGGGGACGGGGCAGAGAGAGAGGGAGACACAGAATCTGAAGCAGGTTCCAGGCTCTGAGTTGTCAGCCAGCACAGAGCCAGATGAGGGGCTCTAACCCACGAACCTGAGACGAAGTCGGCCGCTTAACTGACTGAGCCATCCAGGTGCCCCTGGGTTTGTTTTATTTTGTTTTGGTTTTGGTGAGGGTTGGGAGAAGTGCGGGGTGGAGGTACAGGTGTGTGAAGGTATGGGTTTCTGTTGTCATCGGATTTCCCTGGCTCACTGAGGACTGTTAATTCATCAGTGTTGAGGGAATGAGAGTCCTTCTTGTCTACTAGTAATTGCATCACTTGGGAAAAATCTCCTCTGCTTGAAATACAGTTTTTCACGACCAGTCTTTTCCTCACATTTTGCAAAGCTGATCTGATGGCCTTGCTCAAGAGCATCTCCTCAGAAAAGCCCCGATGAGAAAAGCCATTTAGCTTCCATTTCAGTCAGGTACCAACACCCGCTTGCCCTTGTCCTCGTCCACTTTATTTCCCTCACCCGGGCAGTGGTGGACACATACTGGCATGCGGTGGAGTCTTTAGGTGAGATGTAAGGGGTGACGCAGCTCTGCTCCGTGCTGTGTGTCGCCCTGAGCGGCAAGCTTAGGCAGCTTGCGACGTAGTAAGACAGCAGTGTCGGAGTATTATGAACATGTCAGGATGATGAATTTACTTTAACAATATTACCATTGGCGGCACACGCAATGCACTATATCTCAATCTGTCATTTTCCATGGTCATGTATTGTGTGGAATCAAGCTACTTTTTTTTCTTTTGATATTGAGTGACGCTCCTAATGGTGGTGGTGAGAAAAGCAGAAGTGGATAATGATTTTGGGTAGCCTTGTTTGAGTTAACCGTTGTTGCCAGGAGACAGGGAGCTAAGGTGTGTGTGTGTGTGTGTGTGTGTGTGTGTGTGTGTGTGTGTGTCAGAGAGACAGAGAGAGAGAGAGAGAGAGAGAGAGAGAGGCAGAGGGAGACACAGAGAGAAGGAAGTGTGGGAGTAGAAACAGGGAAAGGGCGAAAGAGGGTGGAAGCAAGGTTATTATTAAAGCATTTAAGCCCTGGGGTAAAGTCTTTGTTAGGTCATCCAGGAGACCTTACAACATAAGGATTTACCTGTACTGCCTTCTCAGGGTCAGCTTGCTCAAAAACAGGGTGGAAAATTGGCACCTTTTATTTGCAGCCCCTATTTGGTTATCAACTTGGAAAATGATTTAACATGTCATGCTTTTCTCCATTGTTTTCAAGTCTGCCATGAACCCCCACTCACCCTGTGGCTGCTGGTCACTTCCTGGGGCTCTCAGACACGTCTCATTGATAGACTGCTGCTTCTCTGCACAGGGACAAGCAGAGAGTTTGATATAGATGAGGCATCCTTCCCATTTCCTGCCATATTCCCTTATTCCCCTCCCAATTGCCAGCACCTCACAGAGGGGTATATTAGTGTACTTGACTTTCTTTGCTGGACAGTTGGGGGGACAATGAAAAGAAATTAAAAGAGGGGCACCTGTATGTCTCAGTTGGTTAAGCGTCCAACTTCAGCTCAGGTCATGATCTCATGGTTTGTGAGTTCGAGCCCCACATCAGGCTTTCTGCTGTCAGTGCAGAGCCCACTTTGGACCCTCTGTCCCTCTCTCTCTGCCCCTCTCAAAAATAAATAAACATTAAAAGAGGGAAATTGAAAGATAGGAGTTGAAAATTTATATCTGTGGGAATATACCCTTTTGGAGGATTTAAGAGGAAGAAATGCAAGAAATGAAATCCTTCATGGGATAGTGCCTGTAGTAAGCTGAAAAACAGCTGCACAAAGATATGAGATCCTAATCCCTAGAACCTGTACATGTTCCCTTATAAAGAAAAAGTCTTTTCAGATGTAATTAGATTAAGGATCTTGACATAAGGAGATTATCCTGGATTTTCCAGGTGGGCCTTAAGTCTAGTCACAAGTGTGCTTCTAAGAGAGAGGCCAAAGGAGATTATGCACATATAGGAGAAGGGGGTGTGAAGAGGGAGGCAGAGATTGGAGGGATGTGGCTTTAAGCCAAGGGATATAGATAGCCACCAGAAGCTGGAAGAGGCAAGGAAACTGATGGGATTCTTGTATGGGTGTGTTCCTCATCTCAGAATCATTCCTGTTTCATATAATTCCTTCTCACTTCCCTCCTTGAGAGTATCTCCAGGTCTTGTTTGGGAGACCCCACACCTTTCTAGGAACTATTCCTCTTCCTTCCTTCCTCTGGGAGTCTGTTTCCCCAAGTCTGAGTGGTGGGGCCTAAAGTGATGGCACCCCACCATGGAAGATGCGATCATAGATCTAAATACGATGGAACTGTCTAGATGGAGGTCAGATGAGGGTGGGGACTGTGATACCCCAAGTCTCCCACTGTGATCCAGACCGGACAGGGGTCTCCCTTTTGTGTCCTCTTTAAGATCTCACAACCAGAGTTGAGTTACTTCTATTTGTCTCCCAAATTCACACACACACACACATACACACACACACACACACACACATTCCTTTTATGGACAAACATGAATTCCCAGAGACAGTGCAGTTTAGACCCATAAGGAGAAGGAAAAAAAATTTCTGACTGCCTCATAATTTGTAACGTGTGGTGCTACCCATCGAGTCAGTCCACTACATATTGTGCCAAGCAGTGTTGGTTCCTTTTCTCCATTCTCCCTTTTATTTGTTTATTTATTTATTTAAAAATATTTATCTTTTTTTTTTTAAAAAAAAAGCTTATTTGTTTTGAGAGAGAGAGAGGGGAAGAGAGAGAGGGAGAGATAGCACAAGTGGGGGAGGGGCAGAGAGAGGGAGAGAGAGAATCCCAAGCAGGCTCTGCACTGTCAGGGCACAGCCTGATGTGGGGGTTAAACTCACAAACTGTGAGATCATTACCTGAGTCAAAATCAAATGTCTAACGCTTAATTGACTGAACCACCTGGGCACCCCTCATTTTCTCTTTTAAATCGTTCCCGTTAGGATCTACTGGGAACAAGTAGAGGGTCTAGTACCAGCCCATTTGGCTCTTAATGGGTCTCTTTAATCATCCAAAGGTTAGTATTCGTATAATTGCCTTGCTAAGGGCTCAAAGTTTTATTCTAGTTTTTATATGACAGAAGGAAGGTAACTAATGTAACGTTGTATATCAACTATACTTCAATAAAGAAAAAGAAAGGAAAAGAATAAGGGGGGCAAGTGATTTATGTTTCCATTCACTTAGTTGACTGGAACTGTGGGAATCAGTTCAGAGGTTCAGGGAGAGAATAATTAGTCTCATTAAAGGAACAGAAAGAGGAAGGTCTGTTACGCTTAGAAGTTGTGTTGACAGTTGATCATTGTTGAGATTTAAGAGTGGGCTAGACTCTCTCTTACCTTCTGATTTCTGGAAAGCAAAATGGAGCCCTAGTTGGGCTGTCTTCTGGAGTTCTCACCTAGAAAATGTTAGCTATGCGTAAGAGTTTCTTTCTCTTGACATATCTGCCGATATTGTTAGACTTTTTAATCTTTTGCCAGACTTCCAAATATGAAATAGTATCTTACTCCGGTTTTAATTTGCTTTTCTTTGGTTATTAGTGAGCTTAAACATCTTCTCATATGTTATTCAACCACTGGATTTTTTTCCTCTACAAATTGCTTGCTCAATAGCCATTGTTCTTTTTCTGTTTGTTCAGTTTAGGTTTCTCGTGTTGATTTATATGATTCAAGATACAAATTGATGTTGAAATATCTTAAGAGTGATGTTATTAAGATAGAGATGTAGATATTCCTGGCTGTTACCCACCCCCCACCCTCCACCTCACAAGAAGACCAGGTAGAAGCTGTCCATAGACAAGATGAGACACCACTGTGAAGATCCTAGAATCTGGGAGTGAACCTGAAACACTCCCCTGGGCAAGAGAGACTGAGACAGACCGCTTTAGAAGTGTAAGAGGAGCACTACCTTTTGACTGCATTGCCTCTCCCCTAGGCTGGCACAGCAAGAGGGTGCCCCAGGGTCAAGAGGGTGCCCCAGGCCTATGGTTTCTCTAGTGGGAAAAAGAGAGCCCAAGGTGTTCATTTAGCTCCCCAACATTACAAGATGCTTCCTGGGAGGCTCACTGGGGTTATCCTGTCCTGGACTCCTGGACTCGGAGTCCAGCCAGTAGTACAGCCTGAGGCCCTATCCAATAAGAGATCGTGGAGCATGCCCACAGCCCTGCTCGACTATGGAATCCAACCAGAGGTTGCGCCGTCAGAGAACACAGCCTATGACTCTGCTGGCCTAGAAGAGATTGCAGAGTCCAACTGTGCCCACCCCCCAAGCCCAAGACCATAATACAGCCAGCAGATCTGCCCCCACCCAGCAGCCCCACTTGAACCATGTATGGAACCACAAAAGACCCTAAGTAGCCAAAGCAGTCTTGAGAAAGAGCAAAGCTGGAAGCATCATACTTCCTGATTTCAAGCTATCCTACAAAGTTATCAATCAAACAGCATGGTACTGGCATAAAAACAGACTCATAGAACCAATGAACCAGAATAGAGAGTCCAAAAATAAACCCACACATATAAGGTCACCTAATATTTGACAGGGGAGCCAAGAATACTTAATGAGGTAAAGATAGTCTCTTTAATAAATGGTGTTGGGAAAATAGGATATTGACATGGAAAAGAATAAAATTCTGTTCATTCCTTATCTTTCACAACTCACAAAAATTAACTCAAAATGGATTAAAGACTTAAATGTAAGACCCCCAAATCATAAAACTAGTGGAAAACATAGGAGGTAAGTTCCTCGACATTGGTCTTGCCATTGATTTTTTTTAGATATGACACCAAAACCACAAGCAATAAAGACAAAAATAAACAAGTGAGACTGCATCAAACTAAGAAGCTTCTGCACAGCAAAAGAAATGATCAACATGAAAAGGCAACCTACGGAATGAGAGAAAATGTTTGCAAATCATATATCTGATGGGGGGTTAATATCCAAAATATTTGCCCAATATGGCAAAACCCCAAAATAATCCAATTTAAAAAATGGACAGGGGCACCTGGGTAGCTCAGCTGGTTGGATGTCTGACTGTTGATTTTGGCTCAAGCCATGATCTCATGGTTTGTGAGATTGAGCCCCACGTCAGGCTCCATGGTGGTAGCACAGAGCCTACTTGGGATTCTCTGTCTCCCTTGCTCTCTGCCCCTCCCCTGCCCCTCCTCTCAAAAATAAATTAAAAAGAAATGAAGGATCTGAATAGACATTTTTCTAAAGAAGATACACAAATGGCTAACAGGTACATGAAAAGGTGCTTGGTATCACTAATTATCACAGAAATACATATCAAAACCACAATTACATCTATTAGAATGGTTATCATCAAAAAGACAAAAAATCACAAGTGCTAGTGAGGATGTGGAGAAAGGGAACTTGTGCACTCTTCCTGGAAATGTAAATTGGTACAGCCACTATGGAAAACAGTATGGAGGCTCTTCAAAAACTTAAAAATAGAACTACCATATGATCCAGTAAACCCACTTCTGAGTCTATATCTGAGGGAAATAAAATCGTTTTGTAGAGATATCTACACTCTCAGGTTCATTGAAACATTTACAATAGCCAAGACATGGAAACAGCCTAATTGTCCATTGAAGACTGAATGAATAAAGAAAATGTGGTGTGTGTGTGTGTGTGTGTGTGTGTGTGTGTGTGTAATATTATTTAGCCATAAATAATGCTATTTGTGACAGTATGGATGAATCTTGAGGGCATTATGCTAAGTGAAATAAGGCAGAGAAAGACAAATACTACATGATATTACTTATATGTGGATTCTAAAATATATGGATCTCCTAGAAACAGAGTAACTTGGTGGGTGCCAGGGATAGGAGCGGGGTCGGGGAAATGGGTGAAGATGGCCAAAGAGTATAAACTTTTGGTTATAATATGAATAAATTCTGGGGATCTAATGTACAGCATGGTGGCTATAGTTAACAGTGCTATATTGTGTTCTTGAAAGTTGCTAATAGGGTAGATTTTAAAAGTTCTTAGCACACACAAAGATGGTATTTATGTGAGGTATTAACTATATTGTGGTTATCATTTTTCTTTTAAAAAAAAATTTTTTTTTTCAACGTTTATTTATTTTTGGGACAGAGACAGACAGAGCATGAACGGGGGAGGGGCAGAGAGAGAGAGGGAGACACAGAATCGGAAACAGGCTCCAGGCTCTGAGCCATCAGCCCAGAGCCCGATGTGGGGCTCGAACTCACGGACTGCGAGATCGTGACCTGGCTGAAGTCGGACGCTTAACCGACTGCGCCACCCAGGCGCCCCTGGTTATCATTTTTCAATGTATGTTATCAAATCATGTTGTATACCTTAAACTTATACAATATTATATGTCAATAATATGTCAATAAAACTAGGGGAAAAAGAAATGGCTTCTCTCAGTCTGTGGCTTATTTTTTCACTTTATTTATTTGTGTATTTATGTATTTATTTTTGCCAGATGGGGTTTTAACCATTAATGCAACTGAATTTATCAGTCTTTTTCTTTGTGGTTTGGCTTTTTCCATTTTATTGAAGAAATACTTTCTTGCTCTCAGATCATAATGATGTACTACTATATCTCTTTGTGGAAGTTTTAGATTTTTAAATCATGTTTATGTCTTTTAATACATGTGGAATTTAGTTTTTATATACAGTATGAAGTAGGGATCTAAATTATGTATACATTTACATTTGGAGTTCATTGTTTTAGCATTATTTAGTTTAATTATAATACCACCTTTGTTTACAGGCATGCCTCAGAGATGTTGTAGGTTCAGTTCCAGACCACTGTGTTGAAGCTAGTATTGCAATAAAGTGAGTCAAGTGAATTTTTTAATTTCCCAGTGCATATAAAAGTTATGTTTATACTATACTGTAGTCTACCAAGCATTCTGTGTAAAAAAAACAATGTACATACCTTAATTAAAAACACTTTATTGCTAGAAAATGCTAACCACCATCTGAGCTTTTAGTGAGTTATAGTCTTTTTGCGGTGGAAGGTTTTGCCTTAATGTTGATGACTGCTGACTGATCAGGGTGACTGACCAACCTTGCTGAAGGTTGAGGTGGCTGTGGCAATTTCTTAAAATAAGATAACAATGAAGTTTGCTGCATCAATCGCCTCTTCCTTTCATGAAACATTTCTCTGGAGCATGTGATGCTATTTGATAGCATTTTACCCACAGGAGAACTTCTTCAAAACTGGAGTCAGTCCTCTCAAACCCTGCTGCTGCTTTATCAACTAAGCTTATGTAATGCTCTAAATCTTTTATTGTCATTTCTTCACCAGGAGTAGATTCCATCTCAAGAAGTCACTTTCTTTGCTCATTCCTAACAAGCAACTCCTCATCTGTTAAAAGCTTTATCATGAGATTACAGCAATTCGGTCGTCTCTTCAGGCTCCACTTCTGATTCTAGTTCTCTTGCTGTTTCCACCTCATTTGCAGTTGCTTCCTCCACTGAAGTCTTGAACCCCTCAAAGTTATCCATGAAGGTTGGAATCCCCTTCTTCCAAACTCCTGTTAATGGTGATATTTGGACCTCTTCCCATGAACCACGTGTTCTTAATGGCATCTAGAATGGTAAAACATTTCCAGAAGGTTTTCAATTGGTAGTTGTGGTAACTGTGGTGGCTATAGTCTTACAAAGTGTATTTCTTAAATAATAAGATTTGAAAGTCAAAATTACTGCTTGATCCATGGGCAGCAGAGTGGATGTTGTGCTAGCAGGCATGAAAATAGTGCTAATCTTGGATATCTCCATCAGAGCTCTTGAGTGGCCAAGTAAATGTCAATGATCAGTAATGAAGGAATTTTGAGAGGAATCTTTTTTTTCTGAGTAGTAGGTCTCAATAGGGGCTCAAAAGATTCAGTAAACCGTTTGGTAAGCAGATGCACTGTGATCCATGCTTTCTGGTTCCATATACAGAGCACAGGCAGAGTAGATTCAGCCTAATTACTGAGGGTGCAAAGATCTTCAGGATAGTAAATGAGCATTGGCTTCAACTAAAAGTCACCAGCTGCATTAGCCCCTAATAAGAGTCAGCCTGTCCTTTGAAGCTTTGAAGCCAGGCAATGACCTTTCCCCCCTTGCTATGAAAGTTCTGGATGGCATCTTTGTCCAATATAAAGTTGTTTTGTCTACATTAAAAATCTGTTGTTTAGTGTAGCCACCTTCATGAATGCGGGTCTTCTGGATGGCTTGCTACAGCCTCTCCATCAGAGCTTGCTGCTTCACCTTGCACTTTGGTGTTGTGGAGGCGGCTTCTTTCCTCAAGCCTCATGAACCAAACTCTGCTGGCTTGAAACTTTTCTTCTGCAGTTTCCTGACCTCTCTCAGCTTTCAGAGAACTGAAGAGAATTAGGGCCGTGCTCTGGATTATGCTTTGGCTTAAGGGAATGTTGTAGTTGGTTTAATCATCTATCCAGACCAAACTTCCTCCATATCAGCTGTTTTGCTTTCTGTCATTCATGTGTTCACTGGAGTAGCACTTTTAATTTCCTTCAGTAATTTTTCCTTTGCGTTTACAACTTGGGTATCTGTTTGGCTCAAGAGGCCTAGCTTATAGCCTATCTTGACTTTTGACATGCCTTCCTCACTAAACTTAATTATATCTAGCTTTTGACTTAAAGTTGAGAGACGACTCTTCCTTTCACTTGAACACTTAGAGGTCGTTGTAAAGTATTAGTTGGCTTAATGTCAATATTGTTGTATCTCAGGGAATGGGGAGGCCTGGGAGAGGGTGGGTGAAAGGCAGGCGGTGGCGCAGTCAGAGCATTTATTAATTTATTAATTAAGCTTTCTGTCTTATATGGACATGGTTTGCCATGAGGTAGCATCAAATATCACAGATCACAGTTCACCATAACAAATATAATAGTGGAAAAGTTTGAAATTTTGAAAGAATTACCAAAACGTGACACAAAGACATGAAGTGAGCAAACACTGTTGGACAAATGGTGCCAATTAGACATGCTTGAGGCAGGATTGCCACAGACCTTTAATTTGTAAAAAATGCAGTTTCTAAGCACAATAAAATGAGATATGCCTGTGTGTGTGTGTATTTATATTTATAAAATACCATATATAAAGTGTCCATTGATCTATTCATCTATTTCTGCTATAATACTGTTATAATAATTAGGACTTAACAATAGTAAGCCTTCATAGCTAGAAGAGTAAAATCCCCCTCCTCTACCTTCTTCAAAATTGACCCAGCTATCTTTGACTCTTTACCATATTTTTGCATGATTTAGCATAACTGAGAACATATGTGTACAATTTCATAACCTGCCATTTTCCATTTAACTTGATAACAGAAGATTTAAAAATGTTATTAAAACTTTTACCAAATTTTAAGATTGCTCATACTATTCCCTGTGTGTTGCATCATATTTTATTTAGCCATTCCCATGTTTCTGGACATCTAATTTATTTCCATGTTTTCTCATTATAAATGCTAACACTGTTGCAAATATTTTTATGCATAAAGGGTTTTCCATCTTCAGGATGATTACATTAGAGTATATTCTCACAAATGGAATACAATTGATAATTTGATTTTCAAAAGAATTTTACATTCTCTCCAGGAAGTTTTGAGGCTTTACATGTAACCAGATCTTCACTGGCCTTAGGTAGTCTCATTTTTAAAACGACAGAAAAGCTCATCCTATTTAATACTTTTGCCTCTAGCTGGTCCTGAAGAGGTAATTTTGTAGAGACACGGAGTGATATTCCTAAATAATGAAGAAGAAATGGGCTAGCAATAATTATTTGCATGGAGATGGCATTTGAAGGAGGGAGAGAAGAGGGGCTTAAAGAAATTAATCCTAGGGTAGCTCGTTTTTAAAGTTTAAAAATTTTAATTTTAAAAAAATGTTTATTTCTTTATTTTCAGAGAGAGAGAGAGGGAGGGAGAGAGAAAGAGCACAAGCAGAGGAGGGGCAGAGAAGGAGAGAGAGAGAGAATCCCAAGCTGATAGCACAGAGCCTGACATGGGGCTCGAACTCATGAACCGTGAGATCATGACCTAAGTTGAGAGCACAAGTCAGATGCTTAACTGACTGAGCCACCTAAGTGCCTCTAGAGTGTCTCTTTTGGTTTGGTGTCAGAAAGAGGGTATTTCTGTTGGCTTTACTAACTATACCCTCATTTCTTCCTCATGTCCCTGATTCCATATGCAGATTTTAGAATAAAGTGGCTTTTTGATAGATTATTTAAATCCTAGTGAGGTAGAACAGTATTCAGATTGTTTATAATGACTATAATCAGTGGCAAATTAGTTCAGCCTGTCTCAGTTCATTTTCTCTGACAGCTTCATGTTTATTTCACACTATAGAGGATGAAAACGAAAACATATATAAAGGAGAATTGTTTTATTGTCATTTAATTATATGAATACTAACATAATCAAGAATGTGTTTAGGACTCTGTCCCAGTCACAAAAGGAAACTGAACCTTAAAGACCAAGCCAATTAGATCTTTTTAGGAAGTTTGGTTTACTATATTTGTTTCCTACATAATAGTTTCTTTTTGTATTGAGTTCTGTCAAATTGATATTTTTCTAGATGGAAATTTAGGAAATAGACAAGTCATGGTAACTGCAAACCATCCATGATTTCTTGACCTTTGGAATGTAGTGTATGGGATACCGTATCTTCTCACCATGAGTTTGATGAATCATGCACTTTTACCTATTATTTCAATTAAAAAGTTAAGAATACGTTAGATCTCCAGAACTTCAGTCATTGAAACATCATCACCTTTGATCAACATTTCCAATTTCCCCTTCTGGCAACCACTGTTCCACTCCCTGCTTCTATGAGTTTGACTATTTTAGATTCGACATATAAACGAGATCATGCAATGTTTGTCTTTCTGGATCTGCTTTATTTCACTTAGCATAATGTCTTCCAGTTTCATCCACATTGTTGCAAATGGCAGGGTTTTCTTATTATTTTTTTAAAATGTTTATTTTTTTAGTTTGCTTTGAGAGAGAGAGAGAGAGAGAGCATGCATGGCAAAAGGGTAGAGAGAGAGAGAGGGAGGGAGAGAGAGGGAGAGAGAGTCCCAAGCAGGTTCCGCACTGCAGCACAGAGCCTGACATGAGGTTGGAACTCATGAACCACGAGATCATGACCTGAGCCAAAATCAAGATGCTTAACCCACTGAGCCACCCAGGCACCCCGAGGGTTTTCTTCTTTTTACAGGCCGAATAACATTTTATTGTTATTTATATATACCACATTTTCTTTTTTTAAAAAATTTATTGTCAAATCGGTTTCCATACAACACGCAGTGCTCATCCCAACAGGTGCCCTCCTCAGTGCCCATCACCCACTTTCCCCTCTGCCCACCCATCAACCCTCAATTTGTTCTCAGTATTTAAGAGTCTCTTATGGTTTGCCTCCTTACCTCTATGTGACTTTTTTCCCCCCCACTTCTCCTTCCCCATGGTCTTCTGTTAAGTTTCTCAGGATCCACATACGAGTGAAAACACATGATATCTGTCTTTCTCTGCCTGACTTATTTCACTTAGCATAATACGTTCCAGTTCCATCCACGTTGCTACAAATGGCCAGATTTCATTCTTTCTCACTGCCAAGTAGTATTCCATTGTGTACATAAACCACAACTTCTTTATCCATTCATCAGTTGATGGACATTTAGGCTCTTCCCATAATTTGACTATTGTTGAAAGTGCTGCTATAAACATTGGGGTATAAGTGCCCCTGTGCATCAGCACTCCTGTATCCCTTGGGCAAATTCCTAGCAGTGCTATTGCTCGGTCATAGGGTAGATCTATTTCTAATTTTTTGAGGAACCTCCACGCTGTTTTCCAGACAGGCTGCACCAGTTTGCATTCCCACCAACAGTGCAAGAGGGTTCCTATTTCTCCACATCCTTGCCAGCATGTATAGTCTCCTGATTTGTTCATTTTAGCCACTCTGACCGGCATGAGGTGGTATCTCAGTGTGGTTTTGATTTGTATTTCCCTGATGAGGAGTGACATTGAACATCTTTTCATGTGTCTGTTGGCCATCTGGATGTCTTCTTTGGAGAAGTGTCTATTCATGTTCTGCCCATTTCTTCACTGGATTATTTGTTTTTTGGGTGTGGAGTTTGGTGAGTTCTTTATAGATTTTGGATACTAGTCCTTTATCCAATATGTCATTTGCAAGTATCTTTCCCCAATCCATTAGTTGCCTTTTAGTTTTGTTGATTGTTTCTTTTGCAGTGCAGAAGCTTTTTATCTTCATGAGGTCCCAATAGTTCATTTTTGCTTTTAATTCCCTTGCCTTTGGAGATGTGTCAAGAAATTGCTGCAGCTGAGGTCAGAGAGGTTTTCCCTGCTTTCTCCTCTAGGGTTTTGATGGTTTCCTGTCTCACATTCAGGTCCTTTATCCATTTTGAGTTTATTTTTGTGAATGGTGTAAGAAAGTGGTCTAGTTTCATTCTTCTGCATGTTGCTGTCTAGTTCTCCCAACACCATTTGTTAAGGAGACTGTCTTTTTTCCATTGGATATTTTTTCATGCTTTGTCAAAGATTAGTTGGTCATACATTTGTGGGTCCAATTCTGGAGTCTCTATTCTATTCCATTATACCACATTTTATTTATCTATTCTTCCTTTGATGGATAGTTAGGTTGTTTTCATATCTCAGGTATTGTGACTAATGCTGCAATGAACATAGAAGAATGGATATCCCTTTGAGATAGTGATATCATTTCCTTCAGGTACATATACAGAAGTGGGATTGCTGGACCATTTGGTAATTCTATTTTTAATTTTGGGGGGAACCTCCGTCTTGTCCTTGGTGGCTGCACCAGTTTGTGTTCCCACCAACAGTGTGCAAAGGTTCCCTTTTCTCCACAGCCACACCAACACCTGTTATCTCTTGTCTTTTTGATAATTGTCATTCTAACAGGTGTGTGGTGTTGTCTTTTTGGAACAACATGGTCTGCAGTTAACATACTGTATTGTATACTTATAGTTTATTAAGAAGGCAGTTTCTGAAGTTTTCTCACTGTATTAGTTCTCATTTAATAAAAAAGAAAGAGAAGGAAAGCAGTAACTGTGGAGTGATGGGTATGTTAATTAGCTTGATTGTGGTGATCATTTCACAGTGTATACAATGCTTTGCTATTAAAACATCAAGTTGTACACTTTAAATACATACAATTCCTATGTGTCAATTATACCTTGATAAAGGTGAAAAATAATTTAAAACTCAAAGCAAGAAAATGTTAAGAATAATTTTAATACACCCACATATTTGCCTCTTGATGATCTACTTGAGTACTTCTAGGAGTTATTCCAACAGATGTTTAGTTCTGGGTCTGTCTTACACCTTCTAGGTGGTGTCTCTGATTAATGCAAAGAAATGTTGATATTCACATAAATAGAACACAAATAGAAAGAAATATCTATTAATAGAAATTATGTACAATTTTCTTCTAAAAATCTGGTTCCACCAAGAGAATGTGGGTATCTACGTTCACCAACACAGGAAAACAAACCTTTACCAAACCCATATGCACGAGGAGAATTATAGTGAAGGTCTGCCTACATCAAAGACTGTCTGTGTTTGTCACCTGGCACCACTAACATACCAGCTGTATGATCTTAATCAAGTTTCTTAACTTTATGTGCCTTGTGGTTTCCTCATCTTTAAAATGAAGTTGTAGAGTTGCGGCAAGATGGCGGCTTAGGAGGACGCTGGGCTCACCGCACGTCCTGCTGATCACTTAGATTCCATCTACACCTGCCCAAATAACCCAGAAAACCGCCAGAGGATTAGCAGAACAGAGTCGCCGGAGCCAAACGCAGACGAGAGGCCCACGGAAGAGGGTAGGAAGGGCGGCGAGGCGGTGCGCGCTCCACGGACTGGCGGGAGGGAGCCGGGGCGGAGGGGCGGCTCGCCGGCCAAGCAGAGCCCCCGAGTCTGGCTTGCAAAAGCGGAGGGGCCGGGCGGACTGTGTTCCGACAGCAAGCGCGACTTAGCGTCTGGGAGGTCATAAATTAACAGCTCTGCTCGGAAAGCGGGAAGGCTGGAGGACAAAGGGAGGGAGAGCTGCTGAGCCCCCTGACAACAGAGCTCAGTTTGGTGGGGAACAAAGGCGATCGCCAGCGCCATCTCCCCCGCCCATCCCCCAGCCAAAATCCCAAAGGGAACCGGTTCCTGCCAGGGAACTTGCTCGCTCCGCGCAAACACCCAACTCTGCGCTTCTGCGGAGCCAAACCTCCGGCAGCGGATCTGACTCCCTCCCGCTGCCACAGGGCCCCTCCTGAAGTGGATCACCTAAGGAGAAGCGATCTAAGCCTGCCCCTCCTGCCCCCGAGCACCTTGCCTACCCACCCCAGCTAATACGCCAGATCCCCAGCATCACAAGCCTGGCAGGGTGCAAGTAGCCCAGACGAGCCACACCACCCCACAGTGAATCCCACCCCTAGGAGAGGGGAAGAGAAGGCACACACCAGTCTGACTGTGGCCCCAGCGGTGGGCTGGGGGCAGACATCAGGTCTGACTGCGGCCCCGCCCACCAACTCCAGTTATACACCACAGCACAGGGGAAGTGCCCTGCAGGTCCTCACCACGCCAGGGACTATCCAAAATGACCAAGCGGAAGAACTTCCCTCAGAAGAATCTCCAGGAAATAACAACAGCTAATGAGCTGATCAAAAAGGATTTAAATAATATAACAGAAAGTGAATTTAGAATAATAGTCATAAAATTAATCGCTGGGCTTGAAAACAGTATACAGGACAGCAGAGAATCTCTTGCTACAGAGATCAAGGGACTAAGGAACAGTCACGAGGAGCTGAAAAACGCTTTAAACGAAATGCATAACAAAATGGAAACCACCACAGCTCGGCTTGAAGAGGCAGAGGAGAGAATAGGTGAACTAGAAGATAAAGTTATGGAAAAAGAGGAAGCTGAGAAAAAGAGAGATAAAAAAATCCAGGAGTATGAGGGGAAAATTAGAGAATTAAGTGATACACTAAAAAGAAATAATATACGCATAATTGGTATCCCAGAGGAGGAAGAGAGAGGGAAAGGTGCTGAAGGGGTACTTGAAGAAATCATAGCTGAGAACTTCCCTGAACTGGGGAAGGAAAAAGGCATTGAAATCCAAGAGGCACAGAGAACTCCCTTCAGACGTAACTTGAATCGATCTTCTGCACGACATATCATAGTGAAACTGGCAAAATACAAGGATAAAGAGAAAATTCTGAAAGCAGCAAGGGGTAAACGTGCCCTCACATATAAAGGGAGACCTATAAGACTCGTGACTGATCTCTCTTTTGAAACTTGGCAGGCCAGAAAGAATTGGCACGAGATTTTCAGGGTGCTAGACAGAAAAAATATGC
The DNA here is from genome assembly GCF_016509475.1 of Prionailurus bengalensis. Taxonomy (NCBI): domain Eukaryota; kingdom Metazoa; phylum Chordata; class Mammalia; order Carnivora; family Felidae; genus Prionailurus; species Prionailurus bengalensis. The sequence goes on from NC_057344.1 coordinate 138,893,965, forward strand.
AGCCAAGAATCCTTTATCCAGCAAGTCTGTCATTTAGAATAGAAGGAGAGATAAAGGTCTTCCCAAACAAACAAAAACTGAAGGAATTTGTCACCACTAAACCAGCCCTACAAGAGATCCTAAGGGGGACCCTGTGAGACAAAGTCCCAGAGACATCACTATAAGCATAAAACATACAGACATCACAATGACTCTAAACCCGTATCTTTCTATAATAACACTGAATGTAAATGGATTAAATGCGCCAACCAAAAGACATAGGGTATCAGAATGGATAAAAAAACAAGACCCATCTATTTGCTGTCTACAAGAGACTCATTTTAGACCTGAGGACACCTTTAGATTGAGAGTGAGGGGATGGAGAACTATTTATCATGCGACTGGAAGCCAAAAGAAAGCTGGAGTAGCCATACTTATATCAGACAAACTAGACTTTAAATTAAAGGCTGTAACAAGAGATGAAGAAGGACATTATATAATAGTTACAGGGTCTATCCATCAGGAAGAGCTAACAATTATCAATGTCTATGCACCGAATACCGGAGCCCCCAAATATATAAAACAATTACTCATAAACATAAGCAACCTTATTGATAAGAATGTGGTAATTGCAGGGGACTTTAATACACCACTTACAGAAATGGATAGATCATCTAGACACACGGTCAATAAAGAAACAAGGGCCCTGAATGAGACATTGGATGAGATGGACTTGACAGATATATTTAGAACTCTGCATCCCAAAGCAACAGAATATACTTTCTTCTCGAGTGCACATGGAACATTCTCCAAGATAGATCATATACTGGGTCACAAAACAGCCCTTCATAAGTTTACAAGAATTGAAATTATACCATGCTTACTTTCAGACCACAATGCTATGAAGCTTGAAATCAACCACAGAAAAAAGTCTGGAAAACCTCCAAAAGCATGGAGGTTAAAGAACACCCTACTAACGAATGAGTGGGTCAACCAGGCAATTAGAGAAGAAATTAAAAAATATATGGAAACAAACGAAAATGAAAATACAACAATCCAAACGCTTTGGGACGCAGCAAAGGCAGTCCTGAGAGGAAAATACATTGCAATCCAGGCCTATCTCAAGAAACAAGAAAAATCCCAAATACAAAATCTAACAGCACACCTAAAGGAACTAGAAGCAGAACAGCAAAGGCAGCCTAAGCCCAGCAGAAGAAGAGAAATAATAAAGATCAGAGCAGAAATAAACAATATAGAAACTAAAAAAACTGTAGAGCAGATCAACGAAACCAAGAGTTGGTTTTTTGAAAAAATAAACAAAATTGACAAACCTCTAGCCAGGCTTCTCAAAAAGAAAAGGGAGATGACCCAAATAGATAAAATCATGAATGAAAATGGAATTATTACAACCAATCCCTCAGAGATACAAACAATTATCAGGGAATACTATGAAAACTTATATGCCAACAAATTGGACAACCTGGAAGAAATGGACAAATTCCTGAACACCCACACTCTTCCAAAACTCAATCAGGAGGAAATAGAAAGCTTGAACAGACCCATAACCAGCGAAGAAATTGAATCGGTTATCAAAAATCTCCCAACAAATAAGAGTCCAGGACCAGATGGCTTCCCAGGGGAGTTCTACCAGACGTTTAAAGCAGAGATAATACCTATCCTTCTCAAGCTATTCCAAGAAATAGAAAGGGAAGGAAAACTTCCAGACTCATTCTATGAAGCCAGTATTACTTTGATTCCTAAACCAGACAGAGACCCAGTAAAAAAAGAGAACTACAGGCCAATATCCCTGATGAATATGGATGCAAAAATTCTCAATAAGATACTAGCAAATCGAATTCAACGGCATATAAAAAGAATTATTCACCATGATCAAGTGGGATTCATTCCTGGGATGCAGGGCTGGTTCAACATTCGCAAATCAATCAACGTGATACATCACATTAACAAAAAAAGAGAGAAGAACCATATGATCCTGTCAATCGATGCAGAAAAGGCCTTCGACAAAATCCAGCACCCTTTCTTAATAAAAACCCTTGAGAAAGTCGGGATAGAAGGAACATACTTAAAGATCATAAAAGCCATTTATGAAAAGCCCACAGCTAACATCATCCTCAACGGGGAAAAACTGAAAGCTTTTTCCCTGAGATCAGGAACACGACAAGGATGCCCACTCTCACCGCTGCTGTTTAACATAGTGCTGGAAGTTCTAGCATCAGCAATCAGACAACAAAAGGAAATCAAAGGCATCAAAATTGGCAAAGATGAAGTCAAGCTTTCGCTTTTTGCAGATGACATGATATTATACATGGAAAATCCGATAGACTCCACCAAAAGTCTGCTAGAACTGATACAGGAATTCAGCAAAGTTGCAGGATACAAAATCAATGTACAGAAATCAGTTGCATTCTTATACACTAACAATGAAGCAACAGAAAGACAAATAAAGAAACTGATCCCATTCACAATTGCACCAAGAAGCATAAAATACCTAGGAATAAATCTAACCAAAGATGTAAAGGATCTGTATGCTGAAAACTATAGAAAGCTTCTGAAGGAAATTGAAGAAGATTTAAAGAAATGGAAAGACATTCCCTGCTCATGGATTGGAAAAATAAATATTGTCAAAATGTCAATACTACCCAAAGCTATCTACACATTCAATGCAATCCCAATCAAAATTGCACCAGCATTCTTCTCGAAACTAGAACAAGCAATCCTAAAATTCATATGGAACCACAAAAGGCCCCGAATAGCCAAAGGAATTTTGAAGAAGAAGACCAAAGCAGGAGGCATCACAATCCCAGACTTTAGCCTCTACTACAAAGCTGTCATCATCAAGACAGCATGGTATTGGCACCAAAACAGACACATAGACCAATGGAATAGAATAGAAACCCCAGAACTAGACCCACAAACGTATGGCCAACTCATCTTTGACAAAGCAGGAAAGAACATCCAATGGAAAAAAGACAGCCTCTTTAACAAATGGTGCTGGGAGAACTGGACAGCAACATGCAGAAGGTTGAAACTAGACCACTTTCTCACACCATTCACAAAAATAAACTCAAAATGGATAAAGGACCTGAATGTGAGACAGGAAACCATCAAAACCTTAGAGGAGAAAGCAGGAAAAGACCTCTCTGACCTCAGCCGTAGCAATCTCTTACTCGACACATCCCCAAAGGCAAGGGAATTAAAAGCAAAAGTGAATTACTGGGACCTTATGAAGATAAAAAGCTTCTGCACAGCAAAGGAAACAACCAACAAAACTAAAAGGCAACCAACGGAATGGGAAAAGATATTCGCAAATGACATATCGGACAAAGGGCTAGTATCCAAAATCTATAAAGAGCTCACCAAACTCCACACCCAAAAAACAAATAACCCAGTGAAGAAATGGGCAGAAAACATGAATAGACACTTCTCTAAAGAAGACATCCGGATGGCCAACAGGCACATGAAAAGATGTTCAGCGTCGCTCCTTATCAGGGAAATACAAATCAAAACCACACTCAGGTATCACCTCACGCCAGTCAGAGTGGCCAAAATGAACAAATCAGGAGACTATAGATGCTGGAGAGGATGTGGAGAAACGGGAACCCTCTTGCACTGTTGGTGGGAATGCAAATTGGTGCAGCCGCTCTGGAAAGCAGTGTGGAGGTTCCTCAGAAAATTAAAAATAGACCTACCCTATGACCCAGCAATAGCACTGCTAGGAATTTATCCAAGGGATACAGGAGTACTGATGCATAGGGCCACTTGTACCCCAATGTTCATAGCAGCACTCTCAACAATAGCCAAATTATGGAAAGAGCCTAAATGTCCATCAACTGATGAATGGATAAAGAAATTGTGGTTTATATACACAATGGAATATTACGTGGCAATGAGAAAAAATGAAATATGGCCTTTTGTAGCAACGTGGATGGAACTGGAGAGTGTGATGCTACGTGAAATAAGCCATACAGAGAAAGACAGATACCATATGGTTTCACTCTTATGTGGATCCTGAGAAACTTAACAGGAACCCATGGGGGAGGGGAAGAAAAAAAAAAAGAGGTTAGAATGGGAGAGAGCCAAAGCATAAGAGACTGTTAAAAACTGAGAACAAACTGAGGGTTGATGGGGGGTGGGAGGGAGGAGAGGGTGGGTGATGGGTATTGAGGAGGGCACCTTTTGGGATGAGCACTGGGTGTTGTATGGAAACGAATTTGTCAATAAATTTCAGAAAAAAAAAATAAAAAAAAATTAAAAATTAAAAAAAAAAATGAAGTTGTAAAGATGAAATGAGTTAACATGTATAAATTGTTTGCACATGTAAGTAGTTGGTAAATGTTGGCTATTATTACTAGTTTGTATCTGGAACCCTGGGCAAAGTCCAAAGGCAGCGAATACATTGGGTCTCAGGGAGACTTCTTGGGCCTTTGTCTGTTCCGAAAATTCCAGAAATGCTAGTGACACAGGTTGTGCTCCCTGGAAGCAGCTTCTAAAATGGAGATTAGCATGGTAATTTGAAACTCTTCAAGAGATCATCATCTGTGGAAGGGAATAAAGCAGAACTGGGGAGAGGTGGTTTCTGTTTTCCCTGATTAGATCTTGACTGATAAATATATACCTTTTCCCTCCTCCAATTAGCAAGAAAATTCCATGAAGTCAGGGGCTCTGTTTTTGCACCTGGATCTAGCACAGAGACTGGAAGGAATTTCAACAGCACTGTAGCCATTCTGAGTCCTGGACTCATTGGCAGCCCCTATCACCATCCAGACTTTTCTGTGAAACCTCAGATGCCAACATAACACATTCTGAAGACAATTTCAGTCTTTCTAACTCTCTCATTTCTTTACTTTCACTGCAGTTCAAAAACAGTATAGAAAATGAAAAAGCAGAATTTATAGGTCTGTTTTTTATAGTAAGCTTTAATTGGAAGTAATATAATACTGTGTATTTCTTCTCTATTCCTTGCCCCTCTCCCTCCCTCCTTCCTTCCTTGCATCTCCCGACTCCTTCTTCTCCTCCCCCCTCCTCCTTTATTTTGCCATGGCTGCCTGGAAGCCTAGAGCCAAATCTTTCACCTGAATATGGTGGCTGTTTCAATCACCTTTTTTTTTTTAATTAAATACCTGTTTATTTACATGGCTACTAGAGACCAGGTACTAGAGATGCCAAGAGAAGATGTGACTCCTGCCCTCCAGGAATGCTAATAGAAGAAACAGACATGTGAGTACACATGCTATAATGAAACCAAGTGTAGGAGCTCTCTTGGAATGCAGCAGAAGGCCTAATTCCGTGGGGGTATAGGTAAGCTATCACAGAGGGTTTGCATCTTGAAGGATGGATAGAATTTCTTCAAGTGGACAGGGAGAGGTAAGGCACTCCCAGTAGAGGAAACAGCAAGGAGTAGGAGAGAGTTTCTGGGTCCTTAAATAGGCTGCCACAACTCGGGCTTGGAGGGCTATGTGGATCAGGGCTGATCTCAGTGGGAAGAGTCAGCCAACCGGATCATAAAGGGCCCTAAGGCTTTTGTCAAGGAGTTCAGCCATCACTCTGTGGTGATGACAAACCTCTGAAGGGTTGAAGTAGGTGAGCACCATTATGTAATTTTCATATTTACATATAATTTGTATATTTTATACAGATAGTATAAATAGATCTGAGAGGTCTGAGACCAGAGGCTCTCACAATTATTTAGGCAAGAAACAATGCCTGGCATAAGGGATGGTTTTGGGCTTGGAGATAAGGATATAGATTAACATGTGTAAGAAGGTAAGACTGATAGGAGTTGTGGGTAAGAGTGAAAATTCTGGAGCTGGGCTGCCTGGGTTTGAATCTTAGTTCCACCTCTTAGTAGCTGTGTGACCTTGTTACTACTTAAGCTTGGTGCTTCAGTTTTCTTCTCATACCCTCCTCATACCCTACTGTAAGATATTACTTAATACATTAAAAAAACCACAACAACTTAGAGAGGTATTGGCATATAGGAAATTATATTGGGTGAGGCAGGGATGGAATTAGGATGACACCAGATGTTGGCTTGGATGACAAGATAATGGGAGTCTTGTTAATTGAGGAAAAAAGAAAAGAGAAGGAATAGCATGTTGGAGGCAGGGTAGCTTGAGTTTAGTTTTGGCTTTCTGCATTTGAGAGGAATCTCAACTGTAAATTGTGCGCTGATCTAAGCCAGTTCAATTTGCAAAACTATTAGGTTTTTTTGGTTGATATAGTAAGGACCCGAAAATCTAAGATGGATGAGGGTCAGCTATTCTATAGGCTAATATCAGGTCACACTGGTAGCAAGTTTTAGAGCAATTTCTTCCATGCACACAGACTTTTATATTTAAGGTGGGCATTTATTGGCAAGAAGACACAAAATAATTAATATAAGCTGTTTTGTAAGGTTGATAGAATCATAGTCCTCTATCCCATTAGCTGTCACAATGCCATCTCCATAAGAGGTTCAGCTGTGGCAGATACATGAAGCAACAAGCCCTTAGTCCCAGTGGCTGGAGAGAGGACTCTTGAGGTATAAAATCTCAACCACTGTCCATAAAGATTCATACTCTAGGTTCTGCTGTCTCCCTAAACCTTACCCTTGTGAGGGAGGAGAGTGTTTTGAATGTATTTTATTCAATAAATATCAATGAAATAGTACTCATTTCTCCATCAAGAGAGCTTATTTCTGACTTCCTTTGGGCTACTCACTTAACCAGTGAAACTCATTTTTTAAATATTCATTATGCTAATTAGTGAACTCTGGTGTTGATGGAAGATAAAGATAAGAGAAGCATGTGTAATAGTCACAGCTGGAGCTGGGCTTCATGATTGGAGCACTAGCTGACCACCCTTAGGACATGGGTTCCTAGTTAGGTTAATTGGTAATACCTAAGGTGCAACTTAAATTTACCAACGCGGATATATAGGTATCTCTGTCTATGCTGGGGCATGTTAAAGTACAAATGCCATAGTTCAAATCCAATAGGCAATAAGATATATGTAAGAGTGGGGCTCAGGGGAAAAATCTGAATTGGAAACTTATTTTTGGTTGGCATATTTATTCCTCCCCCTTATTTTTTATAACACCGCTTTCCTCTTTTCATGCTTTTTGTTGTTGTTGTTGCTGCTTAAGATGAGTTTTTATTATTTATTTATTTATTTTTGAATTTCTTTTTTTTTTCTTTTTTTTAAATTTATGTCCAAATTAGTTAGTATATAGTGCAACAATGGTTTCAGGAGTAGATTCCTCAGTGCCCCTCCTCTTTTCATTCTTATTTCACGAACCATTCCTTATGTATCTTTATTCTTCCCTGTAAGTCACTTTAAATCCTTTTTGGACATTGGAGTGTATAAATATCAATAAATAAGACTTCCCCTTCCATATCACTTGTTTTAAATTTCTACTAAGAACGATTTCTTCTGCAACTAACTTTTAAAACCATGTGCAAGATATTTATTGTCCCTTTTATTTTTGTCACTTTCTTTAGATTACTTCAAATTTTAGGTCAATTTCAGATTTGGACATATACACACACCTTTTTTGTTGTTGTTTTGAACCTTTTTTTATTTTGTTGCTCCTATCAGAAACACCTCACAATAATGAAACTGATGCATTTTGCCATTCAGTTGAGAAAAGCAAGGTTTTATTCTTCATATTTTTAGGCCAGTATATAAACCTTAAATTTTCCGTTACTGCTTCCTTCACATAAGTGACTCTCCCCAATTGCTAGTCCTCAATTTAAATGTCACTGCTAGTTACATGGTGATGATATTTTTATATTACATACTGAAAGGAGCAATAAGTATTTTGATTTAGTGATATTTTAGGGATATTTTCTTTTATAGGCTTGGAAAAAATTTTATTTTATATAACAAACACGAAAGTGACCAAATCCTAAGTATTTGGTCCCCCAAACTATCACAAAGTTAACACATGTGTATTTCTTACCCTGGTCAAAAAATAGAACATCACCAGTACCTCTACATCCCCCTTTATATCTCCTCCATATCAACAGCTCCCCTTTCTACTAGAAACATTTGTGTACAAGCATTGGTATGAACATATGTTTTCATTTCTCTTTGGTAAATGCCTAGGAGTAGAATGGCTGGGCTCTATTTTAGGTGTATGTTTAACTTTAAGTAAGTGACAAACTGTTTTCCAAGAGTTGTACCATTTTGCATTCCCACCAGCAGTATATGAGAATTCCAGTTGTTCTACATATTCTCCAACACTTGTATTTTGGGTTCCTGGACCCAATGTCAACATGGGCTGGGGAGTTTCCACCAAGCAATTCTTGCGCTCTAGCACTCTAACTGCAACCTATGATTCAACTTAATTCTGACCCTGTTTACCTGGAGATAGTGTCATATTCCACAGGTTCAGTCCTACAAGACTGCCTCTCCCCAACTTCACATGCCAGTCACAAGCCCCAGGTTGTTACCTGTGCTTCTGACCCACTAGCTATGGATTGGGGGGTTTCAACAACTCCCTCCTTGGGTTTGATTAATTTGCTACAGTGGCTCCTAGAATTCAGATAATTCTTTTCTTTTCTTTTTTAAATATGAAATTTATTGTCAAATTGTTTTTCATACAACACCCAGTGCTCATCCCAGTAGGTGCCCTCCCCAACACCCATCACCCTCCCACCCCCCATCAACCCTCAGATTTTTCTCAGTTTCTAAGAGTCTCTTATGTTTTGGTTCCCTCTCTCTCTAACCTTTCTTCTTCTTCTTTTTTTTTCCCCTTCCCCTCCCCATGGTCTTCTGGTAAGTTTCTCAGGCTTTACATAAGAGTGAAAAAATATGGTATCTGTCTTTCTCTGTATGGCTTATTTCACTTAGCATAACACTCTCCAGTTCCATCCACGTTGCTACAAAAGGCCAGATTTCATTCTTTCTCATTGCCATGTAGTATTCCATTGTGCATGTAAACCACAATTTCTTTTTTTTTTTTTTCAACGTTTATTTATTTTTGGGACAGAGAGAGACAGAGCATGAATGGGGGAGGGGCAGAGAGAGAGGGAGACACAGAATCGCAAACAGGCTCCAGGCTCTGAGCCATCAGCCCAGAGCCTGACGCGGGGCTCGAACTCACTGACCGCAAGATCGTGACCTGGCTGAAGTCGGACGCTTAACCGACTGCGCCACCCAGGCGCCCCTAAACCACAATTTCTTTATCCATTCATCAGCTGATGGACGTTTAGGCTCTTTCCATAGTTTGGCTATTGTTGAAAGTGCTGCTATAAACATTGGGGTACAACTGCCCTATGCATCAGCATTCCTGTATACCTTGGGTAAATTCCTAGCAGTGCTATTGCTGGATCATAGGGTAGATCTATTTTTAATTTTTTGAGGAACCTCCACACTGTTTGCCAGAGCAGCTGCACCAGTTTGCATTCCCACCAACAGTGCAAGAGGGTTCCCGTTTCTCCACATCCTCGCCAGCGTGTATAGTCTCCTGATCTGTTCATTTTAGCCACTCTGACTGGCGTGAGGTATTATCTGAGTGTGGTTTTGATTTGTATTTCCCTGATGAGGAGCGACGTTGAGCATCTTTTCATGTGTCTGTTGGCCATCTGGATGTCTTCCTTAGAGAAGTGTCTATTCATGTTTTCTGCCCATTTCTTCACTGGATTATTTGTTTTTCGGTTGTGGAGTTTGGTGAGCTCTTTATAGATTTTGGATACTAGCCCTTTGTCCGATATGTCATTTGCAAATATCTTTTCCCATTCTGTTGGTTGCCTTTCAGATAATTATTTTCTTACTAGATTACTGGTTTATCATAAAAGGAAATAATTCAGGAATAGCCAGATGGGAGAGATGCATGGGGCAAGGTGTGGGGAAAGGGACACAGAGCTTCCATGCCTCTCCAGGTGCACTGCTCTCCCTACATCTCCACATTCACCAATCTGAAAGCTCTCTGAACCCTGTCTTTGGGGTTTGTATGGAGGCTTCATTGCATAGGCATGGTTGAGTAAATCATTGATTATTGGCAATTGATTCAGTCTCCAGACTCTCTCCCCACTACCTCCCATCAGGAGGGTGGGACTGTAAGTTCCAATTCTCTAATTACATAGATGGTTGTCCTGACAACCAGTCCCCATCTCTAGGTCCAAAAATCACCTCATTAACATAATGAAAGACACCTTGATTACTTTCATTACTTAGAAATTCTAAGGGTTTTAGAAGCTCTGTGCTAAAACAGGGGACAAAGACCAAATATATATTTCTTATTATAAATCACAGTATCACAATGTTAGTAAGGGCATTCTTAAGTTTTTTACATTCTAGTGTATGTGTAGTGGTATCTCAATGTGGTTTGAATCTCATTGTGGTATCTTGTCAGAGCTGTCAGCTAAGGACCTAGCTTGGGAACAAATCTTGTAGAGTTTGGGTGCTGGCCTCCTGGGTATTGTATATACACAAAATCAACAGCTGATTAGCACAATGACTCCAAATGATGGATTGGTCTTTTTATTTTTTTTTTGCCATCAGTTCCAGTGACCAGTTTATGGGATTTGTGCATCTTATTCCTACAGCCTTAGGCTCTGCCACATTAGGGGTATTATTCCAAGGTCTGATTCAGGGTTGGGAACACTTTTGCCAGAGATAGAGTATGGGTTCCACTAAATTTTGCAGAACCACAAAATGGGGTCCTTTGCCAGTAGGATAAGAGCTGTATTAGTAGGGAAAGCCTGGTGGAAGCTTTTGAGATTGTCCCCTTTCCCATGGCCAACATAGTAAATTAAAAGTCGTTTCACATCCTGGGCATCAGGGAAGAAATTAATGCCACCATTAAAAACCTTAAAGGATAAAAGGGTGATAGTTCCCATCATATTTCTATTTAATTAATCAGTTTTTTCTCCACAAAAACCAGACAGATCCTGATGGGTGATAATAGGCAAACTACCACAAATTAACCAAGTTGCATCTGTAGTTGCAGTTACTGTGCCAGATATGGCACCTTTTCTAGAGTAGGTTAACAAAGCTTTACATAGTTAATATTTGATGACCAGTGATCTGGCAAATATTCTTTCAGTGTTTCTCAGGAAGAATCAGTAGTAATTTGCAGGCATGTGGGATAGACATCAGAATGGTCTTGACCCAGGAAGATGTTAGTTCTCTCATGTTTAGTCATAATATAATCCAAAGGGCTCTGGTCCACCTGGGTACTCTTCAGAACATTATATTGATCTACTGTATCAGTGACATTGATTAATTTTGCTGGATGAGCCATAAGTGACAAAAATGTTGGAAACCTTTGTAAGATACATACACTCCAGAGGATGGGGGATAAACTTGATGGAGAGTCAGACATCTGTCACATCAGTAAAGTTTTAGAAAAAGTATTATGATCTGGGTCATGCCAGGGAATTCTCTCTGAAGTAAAGGACATGTTATTACAACCTCTACCTTCAATCATGAAGCAGCAACTTAGGTCTTCTTTATGTTGTCGAGGCAGAATATTCTTCATTGAGGAATACTGCTTTGACCCATTTGTTGAGTAACACAGAAGAAGGCCTCCAGTTTTGAGTGTGGCCCAGGGCAGGAAAGAGTCTCACACTTGATAGATTACTGATGAGTCTACTCAACTCATGACTTGGTGGATTTGACAGATCTAGGTCCAGGATGGGCAACTCAGGCTTCATGCTCACATGATAAAGATGAAACCTCTGACTGTGGTGCACCATGTGACCATGAGGTATAAACTCAGTGAGAGGTACCAGTGCAACAGTGGTGGATGATATGGATGTTGGGCCACCTGCTCTTGTAGCTTATTTGTGCCCTTGGCCCTGTTCATGCCTGATTCCAGATGTAGCACTTACATCTTTGGACTGGATTACAGTTGGTCCTGATTGACCCAGCTTGTACTTCATGGAGAGTTCATTATGATTAGCTGATGAAGAAGGAAAGAGGCTGAATTTGTTCCATAGATGGTTTAGTTGTAGATGTGAATGTAAACCAAAAATGGACTGCAGCTATATCATATCCTTACTTGGAGTGGGAAAGATAGCAGTGAGAAGAAATCATCCTAATTGGCAAAGGTTTTGTCATTGTCTCTGATTATTCAATTTGTCTGGAAAGAAAAGTGGCCGGAGGTAAGCCTAAAGACTCACAGTCAATGGAGAATGCCTCGGATGATTGGTCAGGTGCCTAGAGGAGGTAACAGAAGACAAGACACAAGGATCTCTGGAAAAGAGGCATATAAATGGATCAATGGGACTGGGTGTAAAGTGCTGCATATATTCATGCCTGTCAGAAAGCATCCTCAGTGATGAGACACTCAATAGCCATATAAAATCAGTTGACATCTACCAATTTCTGCCATTGATGATCACAGTGTTGGTACGATTGGGATCATGAACAGAGTAACCAGTTAAGCAGGGATGGTGATTATGTATGGGCCCAAATGCATGGACACCCACTTAACAAAGGAGACTTAATTACTGCCACTGATGAATGTCTACTTTTCCAACAGCAGAGAGAATATTGATTACCCAGTACAGCACCATCCCTTGAGGAAGGCAACCAGGTATTTGGTGAAGAATTGATTCCATTGGGTGTCTTCCATCTTGACCAAAATTCACATTTATTTCAGACATGGATTTGTCTTTCATATATTCAGGTCTTCAGCCAGCACCACCATCTGAGGGCTGAGGAACCTACTCTACAGAACGGAATGTAAGACAGTGGCCACATGACCATTAGATCTATTGGTCCTGTTAAATACTGCATTATTCAAAAGCTGCCTGCCACACAGTGGGATGAAATGGTCTTTTGAAGGTGCATATGATTCACCAGCATGGAGATGATATCCTATGAGGATGGGGCAGACTCTTTGGAGTTTTCTATGCACACAATATATAAATTAGAATCTTCCATGAAATATTGAACAGAATTGGTAATATTTGGCATTTCTTCTCTTTCCTAATTTCCTTCTCTTTCCTAATTTCTTTCCTACTGTTCAATAGTGTCAAATTTTGTTTGTATAGATAAAGGCCATGTTATTGGGGACATAAATTTAGAGTTGCTATAATTTCCTGGGCAATTAAAACTTTTATCATTATGATTCTGTGTCCTTTTTCTCTGCCTTTTTTGTCTTAAAGTCTACTTTATCTGTATTAAGATGGCTACATTGATTTCTTTGATTTGTATGTGCATATTGTATCTTTTTCCATTTTTTACTTACACATTTTTGTATCTTTACTTAATTTTTTTTTTAAGACAGAGCATGAGCCGGGGAGGGGCAGAGAGAGAGGGAGACACAGAGTCTGAAGCAGGCTCTAGGCTCTGAGCTGTCAGCACAGAGCCAACGCAGGCTCAAACTCACAAACGGCGAGATTATGACCTAAACTGGTCAGACGCTTAAACGACTGAGCCACCCAGTCGCCCCTTGTATCTCTACTTTAAAAAAGTGTTTCTCTTTAAAACAGCATACAATGTGTTTTTTGAGTTTTTAAAACCCAGTCTCACAATCTTTGTCTCTTAATTGGAACATTGAGTGTTTTTATGTTTAATGTAATTACTGATACATAAATCTACCATTTTCCTTTTTCTTTCTCCTTTTGGTCCTCTTTTGAATTAAGTATTTTTATTATTTTTCTGTATTAATAGATTAATTATAAGATATTTTACTATGCTTTTAATGGCTATTCTTGATTGTAGATTACAATCTGCATCCCTGATTTATCAAAGTTTAACATAAATTAGTACTTCAAATTTTTTTTTATAATGTTCATTTTTTGAGAGGCAGAGTGCAAGTGGGGAAGGGGCAGAGACAGGGAGACACAGAATCCAAAGCAGGCTCCAGGCTCCGAGATGTCAGTACAGAGCCTGACGCAGGGCTTGAACCCACGAGATCAGGATCGGAGCCCAAGTTAGACGTTCAACTGACTGAGCCACTCTGGAGCCCTGTAAATTAGTACTTTTACCTTTTCCCAGAAAATTCAAGAACCTTAGAATACTTTAACTCCATTTGTACTTATCCTGATCTATTATTGCTGTTTATTTAATTTTCTCTGTATTTTTAAGAACTGCAGGATTTAGTGTTATTGCTTTATACAATCACTATTTGTTTACTTCCCATTTTTTCTCTCTTCATTCCTTTATTTCTTACATCTTTAATATTTTACCTATGATTACTTTTCTTTTGCCTGAAGGAAACTTTCAATATATTTTTTATATAGTTCTAGAAGTGGCTCTCAGGTTTTGTTTGTTTGTTTGCCTGCCTGCAAATGTTCTTATTTTACCAGCATTCTTAAGGGATATTTTTGTTGGGTATAGTTTGGCAGCTTTTTTCCCCTTTGATGCACTTTGAAAAAAATATACATTGTCTTTTGATTTCCTTTGTCCCTGTTGAAAAGTGATATTTTCTGTTGTGAAGGCATTATTTCTTTTTGTAACGGGGAGTGCTTTCAAGATTTTTCTCTTTGCCTTTCTCTTTCAGAAGTTTTACTATGGTTTGCACAAGTGTGTTTTACTTTGCATTCATCTTGCTTGGGGCCATAGGGTATTTTGGAGCTGTGACACAGTATCTTTCACCAATTTGGGAAAATTCTCGGTCATTATTTACCTATTCTTTCTATTCTCTTCCTTTTAGATTATACTTACCCTTTCACTGTATCTCCTGTGTGTATTACTCACTTTTTTTTCCAGTTTATTTATTTATTTTGAGAGAGACAGAAACAGCATGAGTGGGAGAGGGGCAGAGAGAGGGAGAGAGAGAATCCCAAGGAGGCTCCATGCTGTCACTGTGAGATCATGACCTGGCCAAAACCAAGAGTCAGATGCTTAACTGACTGAGCCACCCAGGTGCCCTGTCTTACTCAATTTTTAACTTGTCAGTCCTCTTGTTTCCTTCTTTCTTTTCTTTTCTTTTCTTTTCTTTTTTTTTTTTTTTTAATTTTTTGACTATAGTTGACTACAATGTTACAGCACTTTCAGGTGAACAACATATTCACCTGATTCAACAACTCTGTTATGCTATGTTCACAAGTGTAGCTACCACCTGTCACCGTACAGCACTATTACAGTACCATAAACTATATGTGGTACCTTTCATCTCTATGACTTATCCATTCCATAACTGGAAGCCTATATCTCCCATTCCCCTTCACCCATTTTGCCCATCATCCCACTCCCCTTCCCTCTGACAGCTATCATTTGTTCTCTGTATTTATAAGTCTGATTCTGCTTTCTGTGTGTTTATTCATTTGTTATGTTTTTTAGATTCCATGTATAAGTGAAATGATTTTATGGTATTTGTCTTTCTCTGTCTAACTTATTTCACTTAGCATAATACCATCTAGGGCCATCCATGTTGTTGTAAATGGCAAAATCTCATCCTTTCTTATGGCCAAGTAATATTCTATTGTGTATACAGACACACACACACACACACACACACACACACACCCCATGCCTTCTTTAACCATTAATTATCAGTGGACACTTGGGTTCCTTCCATATCTTAGCTATTGTAAATAATGGGGCAATAAACATAGGGGTGGATATATCTTTTTGAATTAGTGTTTTGTTTTCTTTGGGTAAGTACCTAGTAGTGTAATTATTGGATCCTATGGTATTTCTATTTTTACTTTTTTTGAGAAACTTCCATACTCTTTTCCATAGTGTCTGCACCAATTTACATTTCCACCAATAGTACACAAGGGTTTCTTTTCCTCCACATCCTCACCAACACTTGTTTCTTGTCTTTTTGATTCTGGCCATTCTGACAGGTGTAAGGTAGTATCTGATGGTGGTTTTGCTTTGCATTTCCTTCAGGATTAGTGATGTTGAACATCTTGTCATGTGTCTGTTGGCCATTGGTATGTCTTCTTTGGAGAAATGTCTATTCAGGTCTCTGCCCATTTTTAAATCGGATTATTCGGTTTTTGGTTGCTGGGTTGCATTAGTCCACATATTTTGGATATTAACCCCTTATTGGATATATCATTTGCAAATGTCTTCTGCCATCCAGTAGGCTGCCTCTTTGTTTTGTTGATGATTTCCTTAGCTGTGCAGAAGCTTTTAATTTTTATGTAGTCCCAGTAATTTATTTTTGCTTTTGTTTCTTTTGCCTTAGGAGACATATCTAGAAAGATGTTTCTATGGCTTATGTCAAAGGAATTACTACTATGTTATCTTCTAGGAGTTTTATGGTTTCAGGTCTCACATTTAGGTCTTTAATCTAAGACCTAAATGTAAGAAAGTGGCCAGTTTCACTCTTTTGCATGTAGCTGTCCAGTTTTCGCAGCACCGTTTGTTAAAGAGACTGGCTTTTCTCCATTGTATATTCTTGCCTCTTTTGTCATAGATTAATTGATCACATCAGTGTGGATTTATAGTTTGAGCAATTTTTGACTTATCTTCCAATTCATTAATTCTCTTTTTGACTGTGTCTTGAATGTTGTTTAACACATAAAAGCTTTTTTTTTTAAGTTTGCCTTTTATTTTTATTTAATTTCAGTAGAATTAATGTACAGTACCATATACAGTGTTTCAGGTGTACAATATAGTGATTCAACAATTCTATACATAACTTAGTGCTCATCACAGTAAGTGTACCCTTGGGTTCCTAGGGGGCTCAGTTGGTTAAGCGTCTAACTCTTGACTTCTGCTCAGGTTATGATCTCATAGTTTGTGAGACTGAGCCCTGCATCTGTCTCTGAGCTGACAGTGCAGAGCCTGCCTAGGATTCTCTCTCTCTCTCAAAATAAATAAATAAACTTAAAAAAACAAACAAACAGCACACAATGAAACAAGTGTACTCTTAATCCCCTTCACCTATTTTATCCATCCCCCCACCTCCTTTCTGATAACCACCAGTTTGTTCTCTATATTTAAGAGTCTGTTTTTTCATGTGTGTCTTTTTTTCTTTGTTCATTTGCTTTGTTTCTTAAATTCTACATATAACACATAAAATCTTGAATTTTAATTATTTTATTTAAAAACTTTGTAATTCTCCTTTGGTTCTCTGTCACAATTTCTGGTTCTCTTCCCAAATTAAGAATCTTGTCTTTTATAGCCTTGAACATATTAAGTATAGTTATATTAAAGTCTGTGCCTATTAACTCTGTGGGGAGTCTGGAGACCCTCTCTAGTAGGTCCGTATTTGATTGCTATTTACTTTTGTCTTTAGTCATATTGTCTTGTCATCTCAGGTCCCTGAGCTATTTTGATTAAGTGCTGAAGATTATGAAAAACTAGAGATAATTTGCAGATCTGGATATTACCTTCCCCTCAGGGAGAATTTATATTTGCATTTATGTAGGCTAGGTATGCTGGAAATCCCAGATCTTCCTAATCCAATCAGTGTTTGAAATGCAAAGAAGTTGAGCTTCAACCTCTATAGGGGCTGATCTGTTTTCAGTTTACCCTTAGTCATAGTGGGTAGGTCCTCAAGGATCTCAAATTGTATGTTTAGAGGGTTGGGGGAGGCTTTATCAGCCACTACTCATTTCCCAGTTGGCCCTGAATTCCAATTTTTGTCCTCCTAGCCCTGTGAGTCTGTTAAAACCTCTTAATTGGGGCCACCTGACTGGATGGCTCAGTCAGTTGAGTATCCGACTTCGGCTCAGGTCATGATCTCATAGTTCATGAGTTCACACCCTGCATGAGGCTTGTTGCTGTCAGTGTAGAGCCCACTTTGGATCCCCTGTCCCCATCTCTCTCTGCCATCCCCCATACTCTCTCTCTCTTTTTCTCTCAAAAATAAAATAAACCTTGCCAACAAAACAAAACAAAACAAAACAAAACAAAACAAAACAAAACAAAACCACCTCTGATCAGCTTCTCAGCCTCTCAGCTGCTACTAGTGGAACATTGGCACAATTCTCTGGTAGAAAAGTGGCTTCAAATTCCGGGCTTTCTTCTTGGGTTTCCTTATTTTTCTGGGCCAAGATTGTGTAATTGTTTACTGTCTTACTATCTGTGCCTTCAAACATTCAAAAAATATTTGATCAATTTTTCAAGTCATTCTCAGCAATAAGTTTGGTCTAAATCATCCAATCTGTATTAATGAAAGTAAAAGCCTTTTTAAATATGCCTTTAATACTCAAAGAATTGTATTCTTACCACTCAAGAATTTCTGTAGAAACACAAGTGAATGCTTTAAATTAAGGTGAGATTATTACTTTAAATTTGCTTGAGTTTGATTAAAAGGATATGCCTATCTATAAAATAATGAATTTTCATGATTGAACTATATATCACCTTTTTAGATCCCCATTTCCCTTTCAAATTTGTGCCAATCATAGGCAAAATAACCCCAAATTCCTTTTGGCAGTCCTTTCTAACACATCTGAGATTGGATGTTAAATGAAACAGGGCTTATGAACTGAATAAGCTGGGGATCAGGACACTATGCTTTGTAAGTTTAAATCTTGTATTTTTTCATCTCATTTGGAAATTAGCTCAAACTTCTTTGATCTGGGGATGAATGAAATGGATTTTGGTTTTATATATACTCGAGTCAGAATATCGAAGAGGGAAGAGTATTGCCCTGAGAGTCGAAATGTTGACAACAAGGTAGAATTGGAGTAAGAGACTCAGCAAGAGATAGATGAAACTGAAGAGGAAATAAACAGACTACTTACATACCTACCACTGCTCACTCAGAAATTTTCCTTCCAGAGCTTATTTTTTTTTAAAGTTTATTTACCTATTTTGAGAGAGACAGCGACAGTGTGAGTGGGGGAGGGGCAGAGAGAGAGGAAGAGAGAATCCAGTGCAGAGTCCAGCACAGGGCTTGAACTCACGAAATTGTGAGGTCATGAGCTGAGCTGAAACCAAGTTAGATGCTTAACTGACTAAGCCACCCAGGTGCCCCCAGAGCTTATTTTTTCTCCCTCATTGGAAAGGTTGTTCATTTTCATGCAATTTCTCTCATTTAGTACACAGAGCTCACTGTGGATCAGAAAATCATTACTTATCATTGTTTTATCATATTACTATATTATTATCACTTACCACAGTGTGATACCAACCCAAGGGAAATTGAGCTGATTTTATTTTTCCTGACTTTCTGGACCTAGCACACTTGGGCTTTCATTTTTTTTTGACTAGGAAAAAAGTAAAATTTATGTGTAGACAGCATCAATTCTCTGGAGATATATGAAGAACCCAGAGTCAATTTTTTTTTTCCACATACATAACTAGACTGACAAATGACTCGGTAAATGACAGTAAAGTAAAATAAAATTTTCGAAGTGGACTCCAGTAGAAGAATTTTTAATGTCACAGCTTATCACAATATGGATATATCAACTATGATATTTGGACAAATATGGTTAGAAAGAAAAACACCATGATTTCTTATTTTATGGGGCAGAAAATGCACTCAGTGTTTTTTTTTTTCTTCCATTTAGTGATATCTGTGGTCTCTTTCCTAGGATGTATTTCTGTATTAATAATGTGTGTATATATGTGCATACAGACTTACACATTACTTCTGATTACACTGGTTACTTATGACTTTTCATATGTGGGTTATTATCATTTTGTAGTTTATATATGCACATTATATTGAATATTTCTTTAGTGTCGATGAGAAAATAAATCATTGGTATGAGAAAACACTGGCATTACAAGGTGTTCATCTGGAATTATTCAACCTTTCAGAAGCAAATGAGAAAGATTATAGGATTAGACCAAATCCAGGATTTCTTTTCCTCTCTGCCCATCTGTATTCATTATAGTTGAAAGATAGACAAATGAAACTATTGGTAGCTCAGTCTTTAAAGCTTTATTACAATTTAAAAGCATTAAAAAAGAGAGAAAATGGAAAAATCTTATCAAAGGCTAGAAATGATCATCATACTGAATAGTTGAATTTTCCAGCTTAATGACAATGAAGAATGAAGATAGGTGTTGTAAAGATATGACTTCATTATTGGTATCACTCAGTATTCTCAATTGCAAAAATTGAGTATAGAGCTTTTAAAAGCCTCTGTCAGCATACAGAACTGACAGTTTGGCACATTACTGGAGGAAATGGAATGGGTCAGTGGTTTTCAATTCTATGTAAACTGCAAGCCCACAGCCTCGGCTACAACGCCAGAATCCAAGACTTCTCTGGACTCTTGCTGTGGTTATTGTTATGCTTCTTGGACCCAGGAATTTTGATCAAGAAAAAGGAAAGACCAAAGAGCACTAAGCTGCTACATGAATGCGGAGGATATTGTCAGTTTTCTCTCAGAAAAAAAAAAAAAATTCTATTTTTCTTCCCTTTTCCCAAAGTAACTTCCCTATACCCTAGGAATCCACCTTTGCCAACATGGCTCATGGACTCTGGTGGCAGATGGGCCCATCTTCAGTTCCAGGGGGTTCTGATTGGTGTAAGGGTAATTCTGTCCCTACTGTCATAGCGATTGGTTCTGGAATAGACATGTGTCATAATAACAGATGCTTGCTGGGGACCTTGGGTAGAGTATTTTCTTTAGCTTTAAGAGTGGGCACCAGACATCTCTTCCTCTGGGCACATTTACGATGTTAGTCCTGGAACTACTACAGCCAACTTGAAGCAGAGACATGGAAAGAGAATAGAGAGAATCAAAGAGAAACGAACCAGGACCCTGACCCAGTCATCTCTGATCACTGCTTGGAGAGCTGTGAAGTAAAAATTTCCTTAATTGTTCATGAAATTTAAGTGAGCCATTTCTTGCAGCCAAGATTATTCCTACTGATAGAGAAATGAGGTTCACTTCAAGCCTCAGTGGTTCCTAATCCAGAGGACCACTCACAGGGTCTGCTTCAGGTATCCCTTGGCCAATTTGATCTAACAAGGAGGGTCACAGAGATGCTCTCCTCTGCTCCAGACCTATTTTCAAATTTTTCATGTCGTGGTCATACTCTCCAAACTTCTCTGGTTTGTAAGCCTAGAGCCCTCCTACAAAGGCCACCTTTGCTGGGGTAGATCTTCTGGATGCAGTCTGATCCAGATCCCTCATCTTTGGCGCACAAGTGCCTGCCACGGTCACTCCAGGCTGTGGAGAAACTTCAAAAGATTCTTCTCTCTGGTAGTCCACCAGCTCCAACAAAAATGTCTAATGAAAATATTTGTCTGTGGGAAATTCATTCTCATGCCTGGCTTCTCTAATTTACCAATGCAAATTTAGTTTTTAAACTAATTTTGGTCCAGGCACACAATCAGTTTTGGGAAGACCTATTGAATGCTTGTCAACTAAAAGTAGAAGCTACTGTGATAGAGGTAATTTGACAATAGAAAGGCTTTGTCAGGTGTGAAAATAAAACTGGAATCCTAGATGATCTCTAAGCCCAGTAAGAATAGCTGGCTTGCATTCCTGGGGTAAAATATCTATTGTGGGGGCTACTCTATAATACAAACTTACAGTGAAGCATCTTTGATGTGCATGGTGTAGAATATTGTGAGCCTGCAATCAGATAAGTTTTGCACTTTTGTTTAAATAGAACTGTCAAATCAAGACCAGGAGAAAGTGGGCAGGAGCTGGCGACCCCCCAGTCAGGAATGATGGGGCAAGGATCACTGTCCTGAGTAAGAGATTTACTTATTGAGGTAGCTTCTAATTTTATTTATTTACTTTTATTTTTTTTTAGAGAATGAGAGAGAGAGCAGGGGAGAGGGTCAGAGTTGGCGGTGGAGGGTGTGGGGGGGGGGTGGAGAGGGAGAGAGAGAATCCAATGCAGGCTTCTCGCTGACTCTGGGCTTGATCCCATGACCCTGGGATCATGACCTGAGCCAAAATCAAGATTTAGACACTCGACTGAGCCACCCAGGCACTCCAGCTTCTAATTTAGAAGCCAGTGGTTCTGTGAAATTGTCTTTCTCTCTGTATATACATATTTAATACATGTATTGCAGGTCACTACACATAAAGGGCCACTGTGTCATATAGTAAGCTTAGGGTGACTACAAAGAATGGCATTTTATTCTTTGGAGGGTCTAAGTGAAAGTGACATAAATCCCTACCACGTTCATATCTGTACTCATGAAATTTTGTTGAGAATTCCTGTGAGAGAGAATGTCTCAGTATTGAGTCAGTTTTGTGGCCTTGAGCTAAGACAGTTGACAAGACATCTTATAATAAGAATAAGAGGGCAAGATGCCCTAAGGGCTTCACATACATTTATATCAAAATGCTGTGAAGGAAAATCAATGTTTTGCTTCTAGCAGTGAAAATCCAAACCTCACCAAATTACTAGGGATGAACACTTTATTTTCAAACACCAGAGAGGGGGATAACCTCCCCCACCAAGCTGAACAAATCCTTTACCATGACTCTGGGTATAACAGTGTGGTAGGCTTGGCAGTGACCTTAGTTTCGAACCACAATGACCTCATTCCTCCTTCCATCCAAGCCTTTTTTCTGTTAAGTTTATTTATTTATTTTGAGAGAGAGAGCGAGAGCGAGAGCGAGAGAGAGAGAGAGAGAGAGAAAGCAGGGCAGGGGCAGAGAGAAAGAGGAAGAGAGAATCCCAATGTGGAGCTTGAACTCACAAACAGTGAGATCATGACCTGAGCCAAAATCAAGAGTCAGAAGCTGAACTGAGTCACCCAGGCGCCCCATCCTAGTCTTTTTTTAAAAATGACCTCAGGGAAGCCTTTCCTGATCACTCCATCTAATATTTCACATCCTCTTTCTCTGCATCATGTTTCTATAACACTCGTCTTGCCCAGAAGTAGCATCTTAGAGAAGGATTCGAGTGCAAGTAGTTGGCATGGGGGTGATCCCCAGAAGGCCAGTGGCGTGTGGGAGACTGAAACAGGAGTGGGTAGGAAGCTAGTTCAGGGTGCGGCAGTCAGCAGTTTACTGCTGTGGGCAGCTGGGACTCAGTTCTGCCAGGGCCTCTGGGAAACTGCACAGACATGCCTTGGAGGATGTCTGAAGCATCAGGAAGTTGGCGTGTTTATCCATCAATTCTCATCAGTGGGTGTTGAGAGGTGCTGTGGGGGCTGGGGTTGCTGGTGGTGGTTGCGACTTTAACTTCCCAGTAATTCCTGTCTCTGAGCTTGGACAGGTGTCCTCCAGCTGCCAGAGAAAGCCCTCTGCTTTGCAGAGGCTCCCAATAGGAGGTGGGAACAGAGTCCAAGGGAATCTGAGAGGGCACTGATCGCATCTGCTAGAGGATTTGTTACTCTCTACTGGACTGTATATTTATTTTTATTGTCTATCTCCTACTGTAATGTAAACTTCATGAAGACGGGGATTTTTCTGTTTTGTTCACTGAATGGCACTGGAAGCATGGTCTCTGAATTATTCACTCAACATTTAACAACACCATTTAGTGCCTACCTGAACCCTGTACCGCTCTCACACTCTCTGACACTATGGTCTCCAAGGGGCTGTGTCGATTCCCATGGTCTTTATACCTAATCCTTAGCCTGTACCTAGTCAAGATGAAGAATTACAAGGGGGAAGATGATAATTAGACAAACACTGTTGTTGTAACGCATATTATTGTAACTAAATGAATAACTATGATGGCATGAACTGCTAGGTCAGAGAAAGATCACTTGGGAGTGGAAGAGAAAATGAAAGCAGCAGATTACAGTGCTTACTCCAACCCCAGCTTCCACATACACTCCTTGCTAACTCAGTCTGGACATGTGGAACCCCAAATCCAAAGAGCGTCTCTGGCTGACGGCAGGGTTCAGGTCTCATAACCAAGAAAGATGCTTTTGCTTTGGACTCCATGCTTCAGTCAATGCAGACTTAGATCTGCCAAATGGCACAGATGACTCATTGGGTGTGTAATTAGCAGCTATTCCAGAGCATTTTAAAAACATGTATGACTGTTAAATTACATCACACCTGCCCTGGATTTTTTTTCCTGTCACACTAAGTCCAAGTTTAGAATATTTATCTCAAAATATTTGGCTTATCTTTGCAGCCCATCATTGGGCTCTCTCTGAATCCCAGTTTTTTCCCTGGTACCTTCCTGGTATTTCTCAGTTTTACAAGTCAATGTTTTTTTCTGTTTATTTTTATTTATTTTGAGAGAGAGATAGCAAGTCAGGGAGGGGCAGAGAGAGGGAGACAGAGAATACCAAACAGGCTTCACACTGTCAGTGCAGAGCTTGATGTGGGGCTGGATCTCATGAACCGTGAGATCATGGCCTGAGCCGAAGTCAAGAGTGGGTTGCTTAACCGACTGAGCCACCCAGGTGCCCCATTTACAAGCCAATGTCTAGCTCTCACTTACCTGCCCTGTCCTTTCAGTCTCCTCCATCGAATGCTCACTCCCATCCACCCCTGCCCTTTCCAACACACGATAGATGTGATTACTGTTCTTGAAAACTCTGAGTCGTAGGGCATCTTAGAACTTCAGTCAATAGGAAATATAAATGAATTTTTTGTATATAGCCACACCTCTTTCCCTTATATTAGTGGTATTCCTCAAGGATTGAAGGTTGAAACCCCTTTCCAGTTGCATTTACACAGTTTCTAACTTTGAAGTGTTCCTCTGCAGTCGAAACTGCAGGCAGCCAAACGTCTGGATACCCAGCGCAAAGTATCAATTGTTCTTGTTAACATTTTGTAGTGTGGTTTCTGGTTGGAGACTTTTCTCTACCCAACAGAGGAGTATACACTGTTTTCAAATAATTCGTGGGAACCTCTAGAGTATATCCCCAATGTTGGAGAGGAAATTTATTTCTAAATGCAAATCCAAATAGTTTTTAAGTGTAACTATAGAGAGGAAAATTCAGGGACATGTGTTTATGCAGGCCCATCTGGCTTGGAAGTAAAAACCTCAAGAAGAGGTAGCTTTTGCTAAATAAGGTCATCATCAAAATAACATTTCTGAATATTATTTATCCTGTGTTATTATGCTGGGCACTGCCCAGAGCAAAGTGGTCATATCCAAGCACCCAGGAGAATTAAAATGTGGTTGGGAGGTCCTGTACCCCAACTCATCAAGGTTTACAAAGGGGGCCAGTGAGTAGAGGAATGAGTACTAGTGGGACCCTTCTGTCCCAAAGATGCTATGTGGACAGAGCAAATCCGCCGCATTATAAGGTCACATCTACCGGAGCCACATGGGTGTTGCCTAAGACCTCGGTTTTCCATCTCCAGAAGTAACAACAGGGGCACAGACAAGCAAATGAACAAACCACGTGGTTGTGCAAACACTACAAAAGTAGACAGAGAAAAAGCCTTTACATTATGTTAAAAAAATTAGGGCCAACGAAATGTACATTTTTATCTCTGAGCTCCCTTGGTGTTTCATAAAGGTTTTCTCCCAAGTATAACAATGAGCTTGCTGGTGTGATGAATTCACAGACGCCTCCTTTGGCGTGAAGTATTCCTGTGTTGCAAATCACTGATTTTATTAGATGGCACCTCTAGCAGCAGTCTAATGCTGCCTCATGAAAAATCCATAACAATTCAATCTAATTTTAATGATTCTGGAAAATAATAGTACGTATTTGAGAACGGGCCACTTGCTCATATTCCTACTTTCCTGTCATGTCTGTTAAAGTGAATGTGATTCATGGACTTTTGTGGCTATCTTTTTTTTAAACAGTGTATCAACCCAACTCAGTTTATATCTTTATCTTCACATATCCTCGCTTCTCTGTGTATTTCTCACATCTTGCATATGTTTACAGCTTGTTTACTTATTCATTTGGTTTCTAAGCTCATTGGAGGAAGATCAAAACTAACTCAGTTGAACATTTAAACCCATTATGACCCTTCTTCACAGAAATATGCACATAATGGCTTTCTTTTTTGTTTTAGAGTGTAGCTGAAAATAACTATACCTGACGATTCTCTTCAGGCATATAATTAGAGAGCAGGAGGAGTTTCTAAGATAAACAGAAAATTGACGAAAGCCAATCTTAGAGTAGATTGTAACTCTGTCCTATTTGCCTTTTAATTCCTTTTGTTTACTTATGTGTAAATCTCTATTCATGTGACACCTTCATTGTTTGAAAGCCATGCTATTTTCCTGTCAGGGTAAACCCTCTGGGAATACACAAGAACTTGATGTGTGGTCTCAAATAGGTCACTATCTTTTTTTTTTTAAATATGGTTACAATAATTCATCTTCTAGAAGCCTAATACTGGAAGAGAACAGGATACTACTGTATTTTTGTATGATCTAATTCTTGTGTATTAGCATTACCATCTATCACTAATTAGAATGTACACAACCTTCAATATCTCAGGGTAAGAGAATACGTTACTTCTTGAGTTCCATAGTTGTTCACATTCCTTTTCTAGGTATACATAGTTATTAGATTATGTTCATTGCATGATTTTTCCTGTCAGGATCATCATTTACCAACAGCAAATATGTAGTTTGCTAATAAAATATTAGCCTATACCTATGTTTCTATTCCTGTTTTCTGGTACATATGCTTTTAGTGTGATGTATTTTTATTGGTATATAATTTTAGCAAGATGAAGACTGTTGGTATTATTCCTTTGTTTTATTACATTTTAATGGTTTTAACCACCATTTGTTGTCTGCTGCTATTAAGAAATCTGATCTTGGGGTGCCTGGGTGGCTCAGTCGGTTAAGCATCCAACTTCGGCTCAGGTCATGATCTCACTACTTGTGAGTTTGAGCCCCGCATCAGGCTCTGCGCTGACAGTTCAGAGCCTGGAGCCTACTTTGGGTTCTGTGTCTCCCTCTCTTTCTGCCCATCTCTCATTTATGCTCTCTGTCTCTCAAAAATAAATAAAGATTAAAAAATTAAAAAAAGAAATCTATTCTTGAATAGATAATATAATACTTTGAAAATAAGTGGAAACAAGGATTTCCTAAAAGAAAATCAGAGTACTGAAATAATGGTAGAAGTCTGTTCAGTTGCCTCAGTTTTCCTAGTTAGACTTAGAACAGAGTAGTCTGGAGAGATACAATTGAAATAAATGCAAGCTTTGTTTGTTGACTTTGCTACGTGCATATGCACACCTATATAGGAGTGTTTGCCCAAATCACCATCTGTGGAGGTGAGGGAGGTCACAGTCTGCTATATGACATATTACATAAACAGTACTTCTGAGAACATTGGCGATCACCCCTAGAGGGGTGTGTCGTTTCATGGGTCAGATTCCATCTATATTTCTAGTCCTGCCTTCCTGAACTTTAAAGCCAAATATACTTGTCTCATCCTATTGTCCCTCAGGTTAGTAAAATATTTATTAACATGCAAAAAGGTAAGAGAACCTAGTCCAGACAGCCTGTTTATCTAGAAAACTACTGATTTGGATCATACCATGTAAAATCTACTTTCAAAAACCCAAAGGAGAAATCAATAACTTAATATGAATTTTGGCTGATTTTTCTTGTGGCGGATGGAAATGTCAATGAACCATTCATACATTCTCTAGGGAATTACAGAATATTTGTCTTTTTTTTTTTAAATTGTTTAACGTTTATTTATTTTTGAGACAGAAAGAGACAGAGCATGAATGGGGGAGGGGCAGAGAGAGAGGGAGACACAGAATTGGAAGCAGGCTCCAGGCTCCGAGCCATCAGCCCAGAGCCCAACGCGGGGCTCGAACTCACTGACCGCGAGATCGTGACCTGAGCTGACGTTGGAGGCTTAACCGACTGAGCCACCCAGGCGCCCCAGAATATTTGTCTTTAAGTGGGTTTTTGTTAAGTATGAAAATCTCTTACCGCAGTCTTTTTTTTTCCTCCAGAGAGATCTGCTAGTGGGTAGGCTGTGGAATAGTTGATGCTTTCTCTTTTTCAGACCATGTCAGTATTTGTACTCTAGCACTTACAACATATAGGTTTGGTCTCTCTAATTCCTAAGACAATCCTTGATTGATCTTGAACACGGTGGGCTTTATTATGGTAGACTTGGCCTCATGAATTGGTGGGCATAGAATTACTGGTGCAGTGCTATGTTCTGTATCCAGGTGCTTGGAATAATGCTAGGGTTGTCAGGCAGAGGTACTTTGGGCATATTCATGCTTCAATATACATATGATGCCTTATCAAGATGATTATTTCTTTTGCATGATGACTCATCCTAATACTACCATATTGAATTGTCCTCTTCTTGACAACTTTTCTGAATGTTCTCCCTTGGCCTTCCAGCCCTACTTTCAAGACACTTAAGTTGCTGGGACATAAAAATAAGATAGAAGAAATCCAATTGTCTAGAAAGTAGTAAAGAACATCTCTAGAGCATCTGGGGAAATTTTTCTGGTGTGGCCTAACTCCTGTCCACTCACTCTGGATTCTGGCAGTTTTCCTTATAACTCTTATGGCTCCTAGACAATGAGGAGCCTGACTGGGGAGAGAGTTTGCACCTTGCATTCACTGTCTCTTTTTTTCATAACTTTTCCTCAGCTCCTGAAGTTCTCCACAGTATCAGAGTAATGGATCTATGATGCTGTAGGTGGTTGGTGCAGCAGTATGGGGAAAACGTTTAACATTGTTCCAAGGGATATATAAAAACCACAAAATAAATGTGGTACAGTTCCCCAAAGGTCAAAGTATTTTTTCTTAAAGCTCTACAATTTAGGTTGGGCTCACCGGGGTGATTTGATGCTCTGCATGTGACTGCTTGAACTAGAATATTTAAGGTGGCTTCTTTACTCACATGTTTGGTGCCTCAGGTGTGAGGGCTGTAAGAAGTGGGGTTAGCCAGCCAGGCAGCTCTCCCTCTTTCCACATGGTCTCTCCATTCGGGGAGTGAGACCTTTTATATGGTGACCCAAGGCCACACTGTGAAATCACTTATCAAGTTTCTGCTTGCATCATAGTTGCTAATGTCCCATTGGCCAAAGTAAGTCACGTGGCCCAGCCTAGAATCAGTGTGGAGAGGGATTGAAGTCTAAAGGCATGATTCATTAGGAGTTGCCTACCACATGGAGGAATTACTTGAATTTTAGCAATGAAACAGGTAACTTCAAGATTTCAAGATTGTCTTTATGGTGGGCCAAGACTCATGTACTCTGGATAATGCATTTACTCTTCTCTGTTGCTGAGAACTGACCCAGGCCAGTTTGGCATGCCCATCTATTAGGTTCTTTTTGGTATATCCTCGGAGATATTCATGGTTAGAGGTAAAGAGGGTCAACTGCTCTTTTATAACTTTGTATCAGGTTATTAGGGAAAGCAAGTCTCAGATCAAATTCTGCCATTCACATAGACATTTCTATAGGCAGGCACAAAATAATCCTAAATTATTTAAGGATCTCACCCAGGGCTCCATTCCTAAGGACAAAGATTCCAGGGCTCCCAAGAGTCTTACCTTCCTTTCCTTTTTTTTTTTTTTCCAGTCATAGATAGTGTCTATAAAATATTGTAGCCAATTTGTATTTCTCCACTGCCACTGACTTCCCAAATGAAAGCCTCATTTGTATCAATTAACAAGCCACTAATTCCACCAATGAAAATCCACTTCTAACATTATTCTGACTAGGAAAGCTCTGGTAGTGGAGGGAGAAAACAATGTCTGAAGGCTTTTTAGTCATTACCTCTAGTGTATGACTTTTCTAATAAAATTTAGCTAATCATCTCCAGACTGTGGATTTCTGACCAGGGCAACATCTTATCCCAACAGTGTAATTGTAACTGACACACGCTATCTATACTAGGGAATATTAAAGAATAGGGACTGTAGCGTGTACCTTAAAGGGTGCTTGCTTTGGTGGAAAAATTTGAGAAGCCTTCACCAGCGTATAGGAAATTGGGACCTTGAGGATTATGCTTTGTGGATTCATTGCTTTTGGAAACAGCAACATCCTAGTTCTCAGGTAACTGTTTCTAAAAACATTTTTTTAAAAATGTTTACTTATTTTTGAGAGAGAGAGAGAGAGAGAGAGAGAGAGAGATTGGGGGAGGGGCACAGAGAGCGGGAGACACAGAATCTGAAGCAGGCTCCAGGCTCTGAGCTGTCCGCACATAGCCTGACCTGGGGCTCGAACCCACAAACTGTGAGATCATGACCTGAGCTGAAGGCGGATGCTTAACCAACTGAGCCACTCAGGTGCTCCGGTAACTGTTTCTAAAACTGAGTTTTGTGCACATATGAAAATTCCGTGATATGTGAAAATTTTATAAAAGTATTTTACTTATTATTATTAACTATTTTAAACATATACAAGTGTAGAAGCTGTACCCATCACCTAGCTTCCATGACTATCAATATATGACGAAACTGTTTAATCTCTTCTTTATTCTCCCTGCTTTCCACCCAGCTGCCTGATTTTAAAGTAAGTCCCAGGTATCATGTCATGTCATCTGTAAATACTTCAGTGTATTTTTCTAAAAGCAGATAAGAATTCTTATTAACATAAGCATAATACTATTAATTCATCTAAAAAATGAACAGTTCCTCAATATTCAGTGTTCAAATTTCTCTGAATCATAAATGTCTATAATTGGCTTGTTTGATTCTGGGTTCAAACAAGGCCCAGAGATTACATTTGATTGATATGCACCTTGGGTCCCGAACAGAGTTTCCAAATGTCAACGCTATTGACACTGGACTGGATAGTTATTTGCAATAGGGGACAGTCCCATGCATTACAGGATACTTAGTAGCATCCTTCACCTCTGGCTTCCAAATGCCAATAGCACCGGCCCTCAATGCGTCAACCAGAAATGTCTCTAAATATTGCCCAATGTCCTGTAGGAGTAAAATTGCCTTAGTTGAGAGCCACTGATCTAGCATTCATGTTTAAATCTGGCGAAAATAGTTCACAGTTGGTATTGTATATTTGTTGTTGCATCATATCACAAAGCATAAAATAATTGTTTATCTCTTTTTGATTAATGATTCCATGTATTGTCTACCTGATTTATCTATGCTAAAGTTTCTCATTTGTGTTTCACCCAAGAATTTTTTTTTTTAAAAATTTTTTTTTTTCAACGTTTATTTATTTTTGGGACAGAGAGAGACAGAGCATGAACGGGGGAGGGGCAGAGAAAGAGGGAGACACAGAATCGGAAACAGGCTCCAGGCTCTGAGCCATCGGTCCAGAGCCCGACGCGGGGCTCGAACTCACTGACCGCGAGATCGTGACCTGGCTGAAGTCGGACGCTTAACCGACTGCGCCACCCAGGCGCCCCTCACCCAAGAATTTTAATAGCCATTGATGATTGTTTTATTAGGGATTGCAAAATGGGGATTTTACAGTTTTATCATTCTTTCTACATTTATTAGCTGGGATTCTAGTATAAAGAAAAATGTTTCCTTATCAATGATTTGATTACACTGTAAATGAAGAAACACTATTCCTCTACTCACAACATTTCTGACACTAACTATGTGGATTTTTCACCAAGTAATCTTCTACCTGCAGGTTAAGGGTTCAGTCTCACAAGATTGCCCCCTACTTCTGATGCCAGTTGCAAGTCCCAGATTGTTACCTATACTTTGGACCAATCAGCTATAATTCGGGGGGTCTTATGACCCCCTCCTTGGGTTCAGTAACTTGCTAGAGAAGTGCACAGAACTCAGGGAAACACTTTACTTACTAGATCACCGGTTTATTATAAAGGTACACTCAAGAATAGTCAAATGGAAGAGACACATAGGGCAAGGTATTGGGAAGGGGCACAGAGCTTCCATACTCTCTGGGCATGCCACTGTCCCAAGATGTGTTCACCTATCTGGGAGCTCTCTGAACCCTGTTGTTCAGGGTTTTTATGGAAGTTCCATTATATCAATTAAATCATTGGGTATTCGTGATTGAGCTCAACCCCTAGTCCCTCTCCCCTTGGAGGTTGTTGGTTGGGCTGAAAATTCCAGTCCTCTAATCACACGGTTGGTTCATCAGCCAACCAGCCCCCGCCCTCCAAGAGTCACTGTTAGCATAAAATCAGGTGTGGTTAAAAGGGGTTTATCATGAATAACAAAAGATACTCTTTCCACTCTTTATCACTGACAAAATTGTAAGGGTTTTAGATGTATGTTCTGTGCCAGGAATTGGGGATAAAAGCCAATTATATATTTCATTATTTTACAAGATCATGCTCCATCCCCTGGCCTTTGGACACAGATGCCTTACAGTAAACTGCTTGTACAAGTCAAACGATACTAGCACATTACTAGAATCCATTTAATCATTATCCAGTCCATCATCATATTGTATAAAAATGTCTCCCAGGGAGACACCACTCAGGTTTGCAGGCTTTCATCAATCTTGTCAGGTTCCAAAAGCAGGAGAGGGATGGGGGGGTCTCAGCAATATATGTTCTTCATTTGCTTTTTTCACCTAACAATGTATCTTGAAGAATACTCTATAGCAGGGTTTATCAATAGCAGCACTATGGACCAGATGATTCGTTGTTGTAGGGAACTGTTCTGTATATTGAAGGATATGTAGCATCCCTGGCTTCCACCCACCTGACACCAGGAGCACCTCTATCTGCCATTAGACAATCAGCAATGTCTCCAGACATTGCCAAATATCTCTTGGGGTGGGGGGAGCCAAAACCATCCCTAGCTGAGAACCAGTGCTTTGTAACAATGTTGAGAGCTTTCTCATTCCTTTTTAAGACAGCACTATACTCCATTTTGTGACTGTACCATAGTTTATTAAGTAACAACCTATGGATGAGCATTTAGGTGGTTAACAGTGTTTCACTATTACAAAATGTACTACAGTGAATGGTGTTATGCCTACATCATTTTATGTTTTCACTAGTGTATTTGTGATAGGATTCCGAGAAGTAGGATTGCTAGGTCAATGGGTAAACGTGTGTGTGATCTATCTCGAATACCCCACCTTGGGGGTTGTACTATTTTTCATTCCCTACAGCAAGGTATGGGAGTGCATGTTTTTCTATAGCCTCACCATAGAGCATGTTACATATTTGGAATTTTTTTCGTATGTTTAAGAGACATTGGCTTTAGATTTTAAGTCAAAGAAAGTTTTCTCCATTTTCATATTATAAAAGAATGACCTATGTTTTCTCCTACTACTTACATATGTCTAGGTTTAACATTTAGATCCATTTGGAATTTATTCTGGTTTATGGTATGAGGAATAATTTCAATTTTATATTTTTCTATATAGCTAACCAGCCACCCATTAGATAGACAGTTTCTTCCATACTGATTTGAGATTGTGCCTTTATAACATCCTAAACTTCCACATTCAATTTGGCATAGTTTTGGATTTTCATTTCTTTTTCTATTAGTCTATCAATCCATGTGCCTATACCAAAGGCTTTATAATATGTGCCTGGTAGGGCTATCTTTCCTGCCCCACTATTTGTTGTTGTTGTTGTTGTTGTTAAATTCACAAAACAACTTAGGGAGAACTGACATTTTCATAATGCTGAGTTTTTCTATCCAAAATTATGACATGTCTGTCCATTTATTCAAGCCCACTTCTATGTCTTGCAGGAGTGTTTTATAGTCTGTAAACATTTTGGTCATCATACAACTCAAAGAGGAAGGCCCTCCTTCTCCCATTTCACTCACAGGGCACACACGTTTTGAGACTCATCTTTTCATTTTTGTTGTCATGATCATTGAAACTTGATTCTACCTTTCTGAAAACTTGGGAGGTAGGGAGATGAATTGCATATAGAAGGAATATGGGCTTTGGAGTTAGGCTGCCTTTGGTTTCAATTTGGTTCTATCATTTATCAGCTCTGTAATTGTGAGCAAGTCCTTCTTGGAAATTTAGAGATTTTTACCTTTTACTGTAATAAAGATGGAAAGAGATAACATATGTAAAGCAGCTAGCACAGTGCCTGGCACGAATAAGAGCTCAGTTTCCATGGTAGCTGATACTAGGTGGAGTCACTTAATTTTCCCAGTAAGTATCCGGGTTGTGAACAATTTTCCAGTATGGAATTAAAAACCATATCACCGGCCTTCTGTGTGTTTGAAACATAGGTATCTCCTACATCACATATCTGTCTAAAAAAAGAAATCCATCCACCTTCTATCCATGTTAATTTCATCGATGCTTGGCAATACCATGCTGCTTTGTGCTTTTTCTCTTTTTCCATGAGTTGGCATTTTTTCAGACTTTACATTTTGTCTCATTTTGACAAAATGCTGGAATAACCTGCAAGTCGTGGTAGAAGTTTCACTCATCTGAACAGTGATGGATCATCTTTTCTAGGAAGCCATCAATCAACAGCAGCTAACAAGAATATGGAGTGGGGCAGGAGTGGGAGGGGGCCTGAAGGTCACTTTACTTGGTTCACTGACTACTTGCCATGAACCCTTTTGATTGATGTTGTGGAAATTTCTGCTGATAGCATCACTATTTCAGGACAGCGTTGACTTGCTTTCCCTGAGCGGATTTCTGATTTTAGTTGAGAATCAGCATTCTAAACTTTTGAAATTTCATGCAGACAGCAGCATTAATTGAGCACCCACTGAATACTGAGCACTGTGCAATGGAGTTAAAAGTCAGTAGAAGGCCCAGTGGTGGCCTGTCCCAGGCTGGGTGTCTGGGTTAGGCCCGGCTACACTCTGGGGACATGGGCCTGACTGGTCCACTTAGAGAGCCAAGGAAGGTGGTCTGGTCAGTGCTCAACTACCAAGGAGTGTTGGTTCACTGAGGGAAGAGTCATTACGGGGAAACCGAGTTAGGGAGCAGGAGTGAAGTTGGGATTCTCTTTTGGAGAACAGAGAATGAAATTTGGTGCTGTGGCCAACAGAGCAAGAAGAGGCAGTCCTGTAGTCCTAAAGCCTTGGTTGAAAGCTGTAGAGGCTGAGCAGATGGTGGGGCAGGAGTTAGGCCAAGGTCAGAGGCAAATAGCCAGCATTTCTCTTGAGAGATGGGTTGTGCTGACAGAGTGTGGGGTATAGTGCACATTTTTCAAAGGGCAGTCCTAGACATCTCCAGGAGTCAACCACTAAGCAGTGGCCCCTCATCTTAAAGGGACCCTATCCTCAGGTCAAAGAGATTCTGTGCCTGTAGCTAATAGGCTCAGCACTCTATAAGCAAAACTGCTGTACAAGGCAGGGACAGAATTATACATATATATATATATATATATATATATATATATATATACCCACACACAGCAGGGACAGATATATATGTATGATTCTGTCCCTGCTGTGTACAGCAGTATATATATATATATATATATATATATAGAGAGAGAGAGAGAGAGAGAGAGAGAGAGAGAAAGAGAATGAAAATGAGCAGAGGAGGAGGGGCAGAGAGAGGGAGAGAAAGAATCCCAGTCAGGCTCTGCGTTGTCAGTGCAGAGCCCAATACAGGGCTCGAACCCATGAACTGTGAGATCATGACCTGAGCCGAAATCAAGACTCACTTAACCTACTAAGCCACCCAGGCGCCCTGGAGGACAGAATCATATTAATAATTGCATCTATATTTAATGCTTCACAGTGTTATCTCTTGTTTTACCATACAAGTATAAATGCTGTCCTTTTCCTATGAAGAGGATTCTAATGGCTTCCCATTAACTCTTGTCCTTGGCATTGTTTTCCCTAAAGTGTTTATGGACTTGGGTTGATTAGACCCACTTCTGAGGAGTCAGGAGTTAGAATTGTCAGAGTGAAACCATGTATTGTCTACATACACACTTCTGTGGTATGCACACACACTCATTTACTTATTCAACTGAACATTCTTATTGTGCATCCATTAGGTAGCAGGCACTGCTTTGGTGCTATAGATGTACACATATTTCTATGTAAAAGATATATCAATATGTTTATTATGCCATAATATCACCTCTTATCCAGAGGTCAGACTGGTGGCAGCCTCAACCATTCAGAATGTAAGTTGGAAAAAGGCAACAAGAGAGGCTTGAAGCTGCAGACTGCTGAGGACTTGATTCCTTAGGAAAGACAGAATTGCCCTCAGGCAGTGGCTCAGAACAACTACGTGTGTAAGGCAGCAGATGATAGCGGCAGGACTCACTGACCTCCTGAGAAATGATAGCTGACAGCAGCGGGAGGAGACGGAAGAACTCTCGAGAGCAGAAGCATTTCTTTTGAATTCTCCCTTGTTCTTCGGCACAGTGGTCCGAGGCCATTAGGAGTAAGCAACCACAAGGACCACAAGAAACTTTTGAGCACAGTACTGCATTAAATAGCCCCACACTTGATGTTCGTAATGGTACTAGTTCATATTTGCATAGCTTTTTTTTTTTAACACTATTCTTTACATTACATGGTCTTATTGAGTCAAAGGCAACCCCCCTATGGCAGCACGTATGAGAATCACCCAGAGGGTTTGTTAGAATAGGTTGCTAGAGCCCAGCCCTAGAGTTTCTGATTCAGTAGGTCTGGGGTGGGGCCCCCAAATCTGCCTAACAAATTCCCCTATGTTGATGATGTTGCTGGTTCAGGGCCATCACCCTATGGGGTATGTTTGGCCTCTTGTATTACTATTGTCTCTATTTTCCAAGGAGAGGAAATAGGGTTTCAGAGAAGCCAAGTACTTAACCAAGGCCACAAAGGTGGCAGAGTTTAAGTGTTCTGAGAATAAGCCACGTGTTTTTTGAACTATGTGCTGTTGTCTCAGATTTTTTTCCTTAAGAATTAAGAGAAGGTTTAGTACATTTTAGATTTTCATCAAAATGCTTAGAATTAAAAACATTGCTATTCTGGCTATTATCAAAAAGACAATAGGTACTGGTGAATATGTGGAGAAAAGGGAACCTTGGTGCACTGTTGGTAGGGATGTAAATTAGTACAGCCATTGTGGAAAACTGTGGAAGTTCCTCAAAAGATTTAAAATAGAACTACTTGGTGATCCAGCAGTCCCACTTCTGGGTATGTACCCAAAGGAAATAAAATCAGGATCTCCAAGATATATCTGCACCCCCATATTCATTGCAGCATTATTCACAATAGCCAAGCG
This sequence comes from Prionailurus bengalensis, assembly GCF_016509475.1. NCBI lineage: Eukaryota > Metazoa > Chordata > Mammalia > Carnivora > Felidae > Prionailurus > Prionailurus bengalensis. Next base: position 138,930,720 of record NC_057344.1, read on the forward strand.
ATGGAAACAATCTAAGTGTCTATCATTGAATTAATGGATAAAGAAGATGTGAGATGTGAGATTATGTATTTATATATATATTACATTTATACTGTATTATATGAGAGGAGATCTTAAATGTTCTCAACACACACGCACCCATACACACATAGATAATTGTGTGAGATGATGGATGTGTTAACTAACATTATTGTGGTAAGCATTTCACAATATATAAGGATCAAATCATCATGTTGTGTACCTTAATCTATATAATGTTATGTGCTAGTTATATCTCAATAAAGCTGGGGGAAACATTGCCATTGTATTTTATCATAAAGTTTATGTATTATGGCATATATTCTTCCTTGACAGTGTTGCATGGGCTTTTTGGTATGGCCAGCCTCCATTCCACTTAGGACATTTTAGGCTTTGTTTATTTATTTTTGAGAGACAGAGAAACAGAGAGAGAGGGAAAGAGAGAATTCCAATCAGGCTCTGAGCTATCAGTGCAGAGCCTGATGCGGGGCTTGATCTCATGAACCGTGAGATGATGACCTGAGCCAAAATCAAGAATCTGATGCTCAACCAACTGAGCCACCCAGGTGCCCTACATTTAGAATATTTAAATAAATGCTAAGAAATTAGGATGAGTGGATAAAAAAGGAATACAAGGAAGTGGGTTTTTGGATTGACTGGGGCAGGTGCAAGTCCTTTGGAAAAGAACCATGAAAGAGTGGGAAAGCATGAGATTTCATAGATGAGAAGGAAGCTGGTATTTTGGGAACATTTTCCTGCGAAATTAATCTGCATTGCTTGTATTGACTTTGACTTGATGTTGCTTTTCTCTGCAATGGTCTCTTCTAACTGAACAAGCATTCTACTTCCAGGCTTGGAATGTCTAAGAAAAATCTATTCTGTTCATATATATGTGGCCATTTTCCGTCTCTGTAAGTGATTTTCTGTGAGCCTCTTTGTCCTAGCGCCTTACTGAATCAATTACAGAATTATGATGAAGCCTCCTAAGAAAGAATGTCTAAAGCCATCTAAGGTAAAATTCTGGGATTCCCCCATGTCCTTTCATTTCAAGACTATAATGCAGAGAAATGACATTAGTTTCTTAGGCTATAACCAGGTTGTATCAGCCGGATTCAGTCAGGAAAACAAAGCCACTGTAGGTATTTAAAACATTAATACAGAGATTTAGAAGAGATTTAATACATGATGGTGCTTATGAAGCCATGGGAAAAGCTGGAGGAGTGGGAATCGTGGATACTACCACCAGCTCCTGGTTTACTGCCACGAGGAAGTGTAGAGCCACTTCTGCCCAGAATCACTCCCACCCACTTCAGAAAAGGTGGCCCCACAGCTTCCCTCAGCAGCGAGTGGCTAAAATGACAGGAAAGCAAAGAGGCTGTTGGAAAGGCATATCCGGGAAACTCACACATCCATCTGCCAATGCTGCCAGAGAAGGAGGATTGTCTGCGTCCTCTCTTCCACCTTTCGAATCTTGCAGAGGCGCAATCTCTTCAGATTTAACTTGTTTAACAGGATCCACTTTGGAAAGTAAGGTTTGTGTCACACACAGATGTGGCTGTGGTCTCTTCCTCAAATTACCAATTAGGGGTGGATCCATGGAGTCTCTCTGGAAGTATAAGTCCTCACATCTCATTACCAAACCTCTAAGCCGTGAAGTCTCACTGCATTCACAGGGTCTGGATTTGATTTTGCCTGACAGGTATTAATGACTTATTATTGATTACATTTTTACTTATAGTAAAACCTTAATTCATGGGAATCTTGCTAAAGCACAAACTTCCATTAATTATATTTTTCTCTCTCTGCATGATTAGGAAAGAAGTTTTACCACTAGAAAAGCTTCAATGAAAAGTTTTTATTTTTATCCAAAAAATTAAAAAACATACCTAATTAATACATAACCATTGTATAAAACAGGGAAAATATAATATTTTAAAAAATATAAGTAAGTATATATTTGTTTAATATCTTTTTATTAGAAATTTAGTAGGTTCCAGTTTTTGTTTTTGGCTTTAATTACCAATGGTGATATAAATACTCTGATACATGCATCCTACGACAAGCAATATCCTTAGATAAATTGCTAGAAGTAGATATTTTAGTACCTAAAATACTGTACTTTTTGGAGATACTTGAAGTTATAAATTAACTTTCATAAAGATTAGGACACTTTTAATCTCTTACCAGATGTGAATGGCAGTTTGCAATTTTCTGAGCCCTCACCAAGGTTGGTTCTTATTATATTTAGAAAAGCTATGCTGGGGTACCTGGGTGACTCAGTTGGTTGAGTGACTGACTCTTGGTTTCAGCTCCCATCATGATCCCAGCATCATGGAATCGAGCCCTGTGTCTGGCTCTGCGCTGAGTGTGGAGCCTGCTTAAGATTCTCTCTCTCACCCTCTGCCCTTCTTCCCTGCTCACGCTCTCTCTTTCTAAAAAAAAAACAACAATACTTTTTAAAAATGCTAACTTGATAGTTAAAAATTGTATTTAATTGTCTTAATTTGATTTTCCATGATGACTTAGAGAGGTTGAACCTTTGTTCATATGTTGTCAACTATTTACACGTACTCTCCTGATGAAGTCACACCTTTAGCCTATTTTCTTTTCTGTTGGGTTGTTAGACTTTAAAAGTTGATTTGCAGTAGCTCTTTATATATTAAGGGTAAAATCACTTCTCTCTTATATATGTCAGAAATATTTGTCTCAAACTGCTGTTTGCCTTTTTGTTTTTCATCTTTTATAAAGCCTAAAGAGTCTAAAATTTTTATTTCATCAAAATTTCAATCCTTTTTAAAATGTTGTTTGCTCTTGAGGGCATGCTTAGAAAGTCTTTCATCTAATATTATATAAATATTCCATTATTTTTTCCCACACTTTTGTTTTATTAAAAAAATTTTTTTTCAATGTTTATTTTTGAGAGACAGAGAGAAACAGCTTGAGTAGGGAAGGAACAGACAGAGAGAGGGAGACACAGAAGCCAGCTTCAGGCTCTGAGCTGTCAGCACAGAGCCCGATGTGGGGCTCAAACCCACAAACCGTGAGATCATGACCTGAGCTGAAGTCGACAGACTGAGCCACCCAGGCACTCCAATTTTCCCACGCTTTTAAAGTTTCATTTTAAGTGTTTACACTTTAGTTCCATTAGGAATTTCATTTTGTGGAAAGATGAAACCTGGGGTGATATTCAAAATATTTAACAACGAGCATGCTATGGGTGCTGACCAATCCGAGTGAATGCCAGCCTTAAAAACTGAGTATAGCCACATTGGTTATTCTTGTTGAATATTGGACCTGGATGAAATAGATTTTTTTTTCCTCATATGGTCAGATTACCCTGACACATATCATATCTTTTCCTCATTGATTTAAAATGCCTTCTTTATCCTAAATTTGGACTCTTTCTGAACTTCACTATGGACTTCCAATGAAATGACTGCCTAATTCTACCTATTCCTAGTAAGGGAGTAAATTCAACACTGTTTTGATTACTGTAGCTTCAGAAAACATTTGACTATCTCATAGAACAATTCTTTAAACATCTTTTCAAATCACTGTGACTGACAGGTAGGGAAAGGTGTCACCACACTGACACCTGATCACCAGGAGACAATAGGGCTGCTGTTACTCAGTGGAGGCAAGGAAGGATGTTTCACTCTCAAGTGTTCCATTGGGACATCTTTTGATGCTCTTATCCCTGATTAAAAAAAAAATTATACTAAAGAAAAAACATGTATGGGGAAATCTAAAATGTATATTGTAGTAAAAATAGATCAGATTTACCTAGTTTCAGACCAGAGTGCTATGCCAGTCTCCTCAAAGCAGAGGCATATGAGGGAATAATTCAGAAAACTGGAAAAATTAGAATTATTTCAGAAAATAGCATTAGGAGAAATTCCATAAGATTTCTAGTTTTGAGTTGTAGCTCTTAGGTAATTTTCTTTAGGAGATTATTTCTAATATTTCAATCATTCTTAATATTTACAACATTTTGTTGGTTTTCCATTTTCCTCTTTTGGGTTACTGCTATTTTTCTTGATTCATTTCCCTTTTAATTATATTAAATAATTTCGCTTATTTCCTTTTAAAAGTTATTTTGTTTTCTCCACTTCTTAGATACTACCTAGTTATTTCCTGAGTGTATGTGTGCTTCATGCCTACATGTTTTTTATATGTGCTGTGTTAGTAACGATAGTACTGCTTGTCATTATCTTGGAATGTCTCATTACTTTCTTTGGTCAGTAAAGCTTAATGCACGTGTGAGATTAGTTATTGAAGTAATAATTAAGAACTAATGTGATTGTTATTTCTGTGATGAATGTAAATAATATGTATCTCAGCTTGGATGTAATGTTATGTAACTTTTGTTTGATAAAATATAATCTCTGGGGGCACCTGGGTGGCTCAGTCGGTTAAGCGTTCGACTTCTGCTTAGGTCATGATCTCACGGTTTGTGAGTTTAAGTCCTGCATCAGGCTGTCTGCTGGCAGTACAGAGCCCGCTTCAGGTCCTCTGTCTCCATCTATCTCTGTCCCTTCACTACTTGTGCTCTCTCTCTCAAAAATAAATAAATATTAATCTCTCTCTCTATATATAGATATAATGTCTGTAATACATTATTGTTCACATATTTCATTGATGGGCATTCAGTAATTTTTCAAGTTAATTTTGACAGGGTCACATTTCACATATTATTGAATAATCTATATAATGAGCTTCTTTATTTGGAGAAGACAACATTATTTTACAGTTTTATGGAAAATATTATGATGAGACTTAGCAGCAGTTCAATTATATTAACAAATATTACTGAAGTTGGTACTTCTGGGTTGTGGGAAGTTTTGTTTATCTGTGTTTGCTTACCTGTGTTTAAAAATTTATTTTTTAATAACCACCTACTGCCTTGTTTAAAAAAATAACATTTTAAACATTGTGTTTTTTTTTCAACAGAGCTCAGAGGGTGCCCACAATAAAAGAGATAAAGAAGGGAGTGTGGAGTACAAGATTGTAGTTTGCAGTTTGCAATTCTGCTCCTTCCCTGATTCTTAAGGGAGCTGAGCAAAAGTAATTTTTATGTTCTTCACATTTTCTAGGAATGCATTATTTAAGCAGGTGAATAATATTTAAATTTTTAATATTTATGACCTTTTATATGAAAAAGAAATGTGAGTGCTGGAGACTTTCTACTTGCAAAAAGTCTTTTCGGTTTTTCCATTTATGTTTGCAATCTGAAATGAATATACTAAGCATCCATATAAGTTTGCTAGAGTTGCCAGAATGAATACACAGACCAGAGGGTTCAAACAACAAATTTATCTTCTCACAGTTCTGGAGGCTACAAGTCAGAGATCACGGTTGTGATCAGCAGAGTTGTATCCTTCTGAAGACCATCTTCCTGTGTCTTCACATGTTTTTCCCTTTGTCCAAATGTCCTCTTCTCAGAAGGACACTAGTCATATTGGATTAGGGCCCACCCTAAGGAATCATTTTAACTGAATTGCCTTTGTAACGGTCCTCTCAATATGAAGTCACATTCTGCGATACAGAGGGTTCTTCAACATATTAGTTTTTGCGGGGGACACAATTCAGTCCATAAGGACAAAAATGTGCCTATCTATTCAGATGCTCTTTGGTTCTATAACTACACAGTGGCTCATGTCAATGGTATTTAACTTTTGAGTTTTTTTTTTTAACTTCTCTGAGTTAAGGACTCCCTTGAGAATGAAAACCAGGGCCCCTCTACCCAGAGAAATGCATATACACACTCAATTTCACATCAACTACCTCCTCACCCTACCTATGGACCCCGAGGTCCAGATGCTATTAAAACCATGAAGCCAGGGAATTCAGTGATCAAATCCATCAGACGAGTTGTCTGAAGGTCACAAAACTTAGGAAGGTTCACCAGTACTAATTACAATTTTAGATCTTTCACCTAAATGTTTATAGTCCGTTGGCTATAAACTTGACAATTCAGGGAACTGAAAGTAGCTCCATAAAATCCTCACTGTAGCAAAATCAGCTCCCAAGTGCACGCTGAGAGGTCTCCTGAGTAACTGGGGCAGTTCTCTTCATTTCCAAAGAGGTCTCCTGATACCAGATTTTAAGCGCAGATCCCCAGTAAGGGAAGCCAGGCCTGATTTTAAGCAGTCCTTGGGTGTGGGCTCCCCTGCCTCCGTGGGGTGCTTCCTGCAGAGGTATGGTCTGGTTTTGGCTAATCAGTGGATAGGAGGATCGTAGACTTATTGGGTTGATTTTCTCCTTGGGGACTTTTCCCATCTAGAACCTGAACTCCTCTGGAACTCGAGACTCTAAAGGAACTTAATATTACTCGAGGCTGAGTCAGAAGTCCAAGAGCTAGGCCTCTAACCAGTCCCTAAAAATGACAAGGATTATGTACCTTTGGTAGTGTTATCATTTGTGAATAAAGAAAAGGGAAAAAACCAAGCCAGCATTTATAGAAATGAGTTCTATGCCAGGTGTATAGAGCTTTCTATAGAATGCATGGACTTGAATAAATGCTTAGACCCCTTGCAGAGAATATTTTAACAATCCTGTTTTTTTCTGGTATATTATATAAATGTATCAGTCTGAGGCCAGTTACTAGCTTTTATGTTGTTAGCATGGCACTTTGTCATGGTTTGTGTCAGGAAGGAAATTGGTATTTGGGTTCATTCTGTTTCTGAAACATTAAGTAGTTCTTTCTAGCTTTTGTTTTGCAGTTCATTTAAATTTGATTTAAGTCCATTATCAAAACAAAATTCAAAATGCTTATTCAAGAATACTGTGAAACTGGGAATCACATAAAATTCCATATTATATAGCTACACTAAAAGTCTGTACACAAGCCAAAAATATAGTGAAGGAAAAAAAACTTATCTACCAAAAATTCTTTAATTATAAAATTTTAATGTTTCTCTAGTTTCTCATAAGTGCATTTTATTTTCTTTGTCCTTTTGTTCATTTGCAAAATTATGCAGTTTTGAAACTATATTGTTACAAATACATTTTTATTGGAAATTAACTGACATACTAAAGATTGTCAACAAAATCTAATTTTGCTTAAAATACTGATTCAGTAATATGAAATAAACCTATGAATATATAAAACAAACTTGTATATTTATTATTTATGTATTTATATATTTATATATATATATATATATATTTATTTATTTATTTTTGAGAGAGGAGAGAGAGAGAGAGAGAACCTGCATGAGCAGGTAGGGGCAGAGGGAGACAGAGAGAGAGAATCTTAAGCAGGCTCCATGCTCAGCACAGAGCCCTGATGTAGGGCTTGATGTCATGACCCTGAGATCATATCCTGAGTGGAAATCAAAAGTTGGATCCCTAACTGACTGAGCCACCCAGGCACTTCTTATTTATTATTTTTTTAAAAAACAAACTCGTTTAAGAAGGAAATTTAGAGATCCTGTATTTGGATGAATTAAAACAATATCAGTATTAATATTTTAATTTCCTTTCCCAAATATGAAAACTCTTTTGATGTACCATTTAGTTTTGTGTCACTTTATTGACCTTTAGTTGTCTGTACTACATAAGTAAGAAAAATCATGAATATACAAAACTAATGTTTTTTTTTCAAAAAGACTCTCAAGGAAAGGTTTATGGGTTAGATATTATTTGAAATAAATCTCAAAACAGATACTAAAAAATAGTTTAAATTACTTGTAAACAATGATCAACTTTTAACCTTAGTAATGGTGATAGTATTTACAGTTTTGGCTACAGATGGTAAGAATTCCTTATAAATACCTTTTTTTTTCCCCCCAACTCAGATTTTATTCAAATTTCATCAGCTTTTTCACACATGTTCTTTTTTTGTTGTTGTTCCAGGAGCCAGTTCAAGATACCATATTGTATTCATTTTATTGTATTGAATGATTTCTGTTGTTCCTATATTTTATAATAATTTCTGAAGAGTAGAAATTCTGTGTGTATGTGTTTATGTATTTTTCTTGTCCTCTGTGGCAGAATGGCAGAAGCAATCTTATGTGATTTGGAATCAAATTGACCTGAGTTTTAGTCCTAATTTCCTACTTAATTCTGGGGCATTGGTGGAGTCACCTAAACTCTCTAAATTTCATCCATAAAATAGAAATAATAATAACAATAATACCTGTCTCAGTGAGCTGGTGAGACTAAATGTGAATATACAATGAACTATAGCAGCAATTGTTGGTAGTATTATTACTTACTGTCTAATAAAGATACTAAAGAAAGAATTATCTGAAGAGCAGATGGTCAAAGATGATTTTTAAAAATGCGAGGAGGGGGAGTGGCACAGAAAATCACAACTTGACAAAGTCTGAAATAATCAGCAATCAATTGTTCAGTAGAATTAAGAAGCTTTCCTATTTCTTGCCAGCATATTTATATCAAATGTGTAACAGGGGGCCAGTTTTATTACTTGGCATGTTCCTGGCCATTTGTAAGGAAAATGTTCAGCAGCTGTTGATCTGGGAGGCAGATGGATGGATGACATTTATGAATTATAGTTTTTAGATGGAGAAACTGAGGCACCAAGTGGTTAATTGTTTTCCCCAACCTTCCGCATCTATGAAACATCAAATCTGAAAGTATGGTTCATGAATATCTCCTGCCTTCCAGCTATGTGCTGCAGAAAGAAATTGCCAATGGATGAGATGGTAAAAATGGGGGGCTTTCTCTCAGGGAGGCCAGCTGAAGAGTCGTGCTTTTGTGTCTGGTACAGATGGCCAACTGGTAGTGCTTACCAGGGCTTCCCTCCCCTGCAGCCACCCACCCTCAAGTGACAGCTTTTTGCATCTTCTTGTCTAATTAAACCACCAACAGAGAATGCCAGTTATCTGCTTGCGTGACACTTCTGAATATTAAGTAGCTTTTGTAATTAATTATTTTTTGAAAGGCTTGATCCTTTATAATTAAATAAATCTTTGCAAATTAATAATAGGGTAGCATGGTATATGGACTGAAAACACCTTGAGCAACAACTTGGCAGTGAGGGAAGAACTTTGCATCTAATACGGTGTGTCTATTGATCAATCCTTGATGATCTGAATGCTCCTGGACTAACATCATGATGTGTTTCTTCTTTTCTCCATATTCTCGTGCACCCAAGTGGAACCAATTGTTTCTGCACAGGGTAAGATATAAAAATGCAGATTTGCTTAAATAACTTATTGCCCAACAAGGCAGTCTGTGTTGTACACGAAAATATGCCGCAAGCAGCTGTCTGCCTCGTATCGCCCTCTGGGTTAGGATTGTGGTGCTGTTTAGTAACTTTTGTGTCTTTTTGTGCTGGTGGCGACATTGAGACCTGATAACGGATGCTGGCAAGATCTTGAAAGCCAAGGCATGGAAAGAATGCATTTAATCAGATGGTCATATTCTTCCATGATGAGCTTGTGGGGTGTGACAGAGCTGGCCCACCTCAATGGACAATCCAATATGCCACGCTGTCTAGATGGGGACAATCCAATATGCCCCCACTGCTATTTTGCCCTTGAGAGGCCGGGCAGCTGGGGAAGCAGGAGACCCATTGCTGGGATGTATCCTGCCTCCAGGGCCTGGCATCACGATTTTGCTTATTTGGTGGAGGCTGTTTAAGTCTGTGGGGGTCTAGGTTGTTGGCTGCCAAAGCTGGATTGGACAGGTGTTTAGCCAGGAGCAGTAGAGGGGGAGGATGACGGGTGGAGTCAGGTGAGCGAAAATGGTCCTGTTCTTTCCTTTCACTGCATCCCATTCCCTTTCCTTCCTCCTCCTTTCCCTGTCTCTGTCTTTCCCATTGTCCCCTTGTCTGCTTGTGCATTTTTGTTGTAGTTGTTGGTGTGAGTATTGCCTTGCTTAGATTGCAGCTGTGAGAGTAACAGCATCATGCCTCAGCATTATTATATTTCAGATCTGGGAGGTTGTCTTCGGGGTTCTGGACCAGCCACAGAGAGTCGTGAATCTTAAAGATTCTGGAAGGATTTCAGGGTTTCTCCTAGGGGCTTGACTTTTTGTTACATGAATCTAGGAGTGCTATATGGCTTAGATGTAAGGGTGATGGTTCTAATGATAATTATTATCATAATAATTAATATGCATTGTATAATGCATACTCCGTATACCTTGTCTTTTGACATTTTAGTTAATTTTTTAATAGGTAATATGTCTTCATGATTCACAATGAAAAAATTAAAAGAGATACTTAGTAAAAATGTACCCTCTCCCCTCCACTGAGTTATCACCTGCCAAAGAAATAAATATTATCCATTTATTATATATCCTCTCTGAGGTTTTTATGCATAAGAAGGAAAGTAGGAACACATATATTTCCCCCCATTTCATGGCACAAGCAGTGACACATTATACATTGTTCTGTACTTCATGTGTTGTTTTTATTCAATCCTCACAGCAGTCCTATGTGGCATGAGCTGGTTGTTATTACCTTATTTTACAATTAGAATTCAGCTGTAGCTGCGTAACTTGCTTAGGGGCAACATAGCAGGGTGGTGGAGCCAGGATAACCCTGACTGTCCAGCTTGATCAGCTGTGATCTTGATCGTTAGGCTGCCCTGCCCTGCTGCTGTGGACTCTCCACACTTCCTGCTGATTTGCACAGGCTCCCTGGGGGCTCAGTGTGGTGCTGCCTCCGACCCACAGACTCCAGGCAACAGTTAGGGAACTTACTCAGCTCTGCATCCATTGGCATTTCTTTTTCTTTTTCTTTTTCATGAAGTAATGATTTCTAAAAAATTGCAGTCAAACATATATAATGCATAAATATATCATCTTAACTATTTCTGAGTATATACGTCAGTGACATTAAGTACATTGACATTATAGTGAAGCCAGTCTCCAGAATTTTAAGCTGAAGCTTTACCTCTTAAACCATAACTGCCTATCCCTGCTTCCCCAGCTCCTAGTAACCTCTATTCTACTTTCTGTCTCTATGAGTTTGACTACTCTAGGTAGCTAATGTAAGTGGAAGGGTACTATTTCTCTTTCTGTGATTGGCTTGTTTCGTGTAGCATAGTGTCATTAAAGTTCATCCATGTTGTTGTATGTATCTGAATTTCATTACTTTTTAAGGCTGAATCACATTCTGTTATGTGTATACCATATCGTGTTTATTCATTCATCTGCTGGGAGGCACTTGGGTTGTTTCTATCTTTGGTTATTGTGAAAATAATGCTGCTATGAACATAGGTGCACTAATACCTGTTTGTATGTCTACTTTCAATTGTTTTTGGTATATACCCCAAAGTGGAATTGCTTGATCATATGTAGTTCTATTTTTAATTTTTTCTCAAAAAATTTTTTTAATGTTTATTTTTGAGAGAGAGAAAGAGAGAGAGAGAGAGAGAGAGCGAGCGAGCGGGGGGAGGGGCATAGAGAAAGGTAGACACAGAATCTGAAGCAGGCTCCAGGCTCTGAGCTGTCCTCACAGAGCCTGATATGGGACTTGAACCCACAAACCATGAGATCATAACCTGGGCCAAAGTCAGATGCTTAATTGACTAAGCCACACAGGTGCCCGTAATTTTAATTTGTCATACTGTTTTCCATAATGCCTACACCATTTTACATTCCTACCAGCAGTGTACAAGGGTTCAATTTCTCTATATCCTCCTCAACATTTGTTATTTTGTTTGTTTTTAACAACAAATAGTAACCATCCTAATGGGTGTGAGGTGGCGTTTCTTTTATAACATTCCATTAAACACATTTCTTAATTCTTGGGTGGGGCCCACCTGCCTCTTCTTACCTCAGGTCCCTCTTGCAGTGGGGGAAAGGAGCAACCAGCCTGGAGGCCGAGTGAAGCCGGTGGCTCAGCTCAGTATACCTGCTCAGACCTCTCCACCCGCCTGGGTCCTTGGTGACTTCCCTCTGTGCTTTAGAGTGGCCACATCTTCTTGTTGGTTATCAAGAGAGATTTTCTTGACCTTTGCAAAAAAGACAGGATGGGCTCCTGGAATGGAGAGAAACCTTTCCCATCTTGTAGGTTTCACACATACTTTGTTCTTGGATGGCTGCTTGTTTTGTTAAAGTGGGAGACTTTTTAAACCCAGTAACATTTTCATTCAATAAATCAAGTCATTTTAAGACAAGCCCTCCTTTCACATTCACACCAGCCTTTGTTTTATCCTCCCTGGGAAGAAGATGTAAATGTTTCTACCATAGTGGAATATTGCAGGAGACATTCTGTACGGTGCAGACTCTCCAGGTAGTGATTCAGTTAGGCACTTAGGTGAGCCATTTTTTCCCATCTTTCATCTTTATTCCATCTTTCAGTCTTGGGCTCTCTGGAGGTATTTCTTGGGAATGATTAGGCAGCTTTAATCACTCAGGACCCAGGCGTGGCCTCAGAGTTGTACCCGAGTGAGGCATTTGTCTGGGTTCCCACGGTAACCCCGACCTCTAATGCAAGGCTTAGCTGCCACTGGGAAGGAAGGAGGTGGAACACTTTTGTTTGGTGCTGTAATCCATTCTCAAACTATCTTCTCTGTGTCCCTGAACATAGCCATTTAAAAAAAAGTGGTATTCTTTTTTTTTTTTTTTAATGTTTATTTATTTTTGAGAGAAAGAGAGAGAGAGAGACAGCATGAATGGGGGTGGGGCAGAGAGAGAGCGAGATACAGAATCTGAAGCAGGCTCCAGGCTCTGAGCTGTCAGCACAGAGTCCAACGTGGGGCTGAAACCCACAAACTGTGAGACCATGACCTGAGCTGAAGTTGGATACGTAACTGACTGAGCCACCCAGGTACCCCAAAAGTGGTATTCTTTTTAATTATAAAAGCAAATACATGCTCAAAGCAGAGAACTTGGAAAGTGAAGAAAAACACACTACTATAAACATTGTAGTGCATGGGATTATAACACAGATACTGTCTTACAGTCTACTCATTGGCTTAAAAGATTATGTAATTGTCCTATACTACTAAATATTGTTTCACTGTGTAACTTTCAATAACAATATTCATGGCTTAATATGGATATACTATATTTCATTCAAAAATTCCTTTATTGTTGGGGCGCCTGGGTGGCTCAGTCGGTTAAGTGGCCGACTTCGGCTCAGGTCACGATCTCACAGACTGTGGGTTTGAGCCCCGCGTTGGGCTCTGTGCTGACAGCTCAGAGCCTGGAGCCTGTTTCAGATTCTGTGTCTCCCTCTTTCTGACCCTCCCTCGTTCATGCTGTCTCTCTCTGTCTCAAAAATAAATAAACGTTGGGGCGCCTGGGTGGCGCAGTCGGTTAAGCGTCCGACTTCAGCCAGGTCACGATCTCGCGGTCCGTGAGTTCGAGCCCCGCGTCGGGCTCTGGGCTGATGGCTCGGAGCCTGGAGCCTGTTTCCGATTCTGTGTCTCCCTCTCTCTCTGCCCCTCCCCCGTTCATGCTCTGTCTTTCTCTGTCCCAAAAATAAATAAACGTTGAAAAAAAAAATAAATAAATAAACGTTAAAAAAAAATTAAAAAAAATTCCTTTATTGTTGAAAATGTAGACACTTTCCTTTCTGGCTATTGTGAACTTTTATGAACATCTCAGTACATATATATGTGAAAATGATGCTATTTTTAAATGTTATTTTTGAAAAGATGTATAAGAAGGTCTGTTTTATCACAGGTGGCCCTGACACCACAGGGAAGTGAGTTGACAACATAGAGACAAATTTTGATAAAAGGGAGTGTAAAGAGAGCACCTTCCCTTTGAATTAAGTTGAAGTGTAAATGGGCACTCACAATGACATCAGCGAACTCAGAACAAACTCAACAGCACTATTGCCAATTTCATTTGCCAGGGTTCTAAGATGTTCAGGATACTCTTTTTTTCTCTCTCTGTTCATGGTCCCGATTAGTGGAACCGTTGGCAATATCTCTCTAACAAACAACCATACTCTCAAAATGTACATCTAATGCCATTGTTTATTTGTTTTGTGAGCTGTTAGATGATCAGAACAGTACATTTTCTGAAATAGTCTGTATTTCCTCAGGACATTTCTTTATTTCTTATTTTATGAACATTTCTTCACTTCTTATTGTAGGGACAAAAGCATTACAGTATGTTATGATATTTTTAAAAATCCTATTTTCTAATGAGGATAACACCACAATTGGAAGCCTACATATTCCGACCAGTTAACTTGGAATCAAACAAATTATAGGTATGGTAAATAATATGTCATTAGAAAAAGAAACATCTTTCTATAAATTTTCTAAATTTTTCTTAGAGCAACCAGAGACATCCAAAAAGTGTTTCCACAGGGCTGCCTGGGTGGCTCAGTTAGTTAAGCGTCTGACTTCGGCTCAGGTCATAATCTCATGGTTCGTGAGTTTGATTCCCACACTGGGCTCTGTGCTGGTGGCTCAGAGCCTGGAGCCTGCTTCAGATTCTGTGTTTCCCTCTCTCTCTGCCCCTCCTCTGCTCACACTCTGTCTCGCTCTCTCTCAAGAATAAAATAAACATTAAAAAAAATCAAAAAGTGTTTCCACAAATTCAAGTCATATAAAGTGAGCATGAAAGCATGGCATGTATTATTTATTCAAAGGGCCCCACATGGACATAGAAAATATACAGATAGACTATAAAAACACAGTTCTAGGGGGTGCGTGGGTGGCTCAGTCTGTTAAGCTTCCTACTCTTGGTTTTGCCTCAGGTCATGATCTCATGGTTTGTGAGTTCCAGCCCTATGTCGGGCTCTGCTCTGCAGAGCCTGTTTGGGATTCTCTGTCTCCCCCTCTCTCTGCCCCTCTCCTGCTCTCTCTTTCTCACAATAAATAAATAAACATTAAAAAAAACCCACGGTTCTACAGTGTAATAAATTTGGCCCACATCTAGATCTTCAGGGCTGAAGAAACTTGAGAAAGGCCTATCCCACCTCATTTGAGAGGTAAGGAAAATGAGTCCCACAGTATTCAGTGATTTGCTAAAGGGCACTGTGTTTACATTAATTTAACATGTAGTTAATGAAGTTTTGCTTCTCTTTTTAAAACTCAGATACAGTAAGCAGATAGTGTGGTGGGCTTATCAGGACCCCACTTGAGGGCAGAAACACTTGTTACCCCAAATACTAGGAATGTTGGCGGCAGGTAGCTCCCAGCTGGGTCCCCCTATGGGGACTTGCCCTTGGTGGCAGAAATTCTTTTTCCCGAAGGTCACAGTCTTGTTTCAAGGGGCAGCTTGCATCTGAATCTTGGGCTGTCTGGTTGATGAGGAGGTATAAAGGCCTGGCCCCCTCAACCCCAACAGAGACAACTCTAAAGAACCAGGAGGATCAGCTGAAACCTTTGTGGCCCAATTTCTCCCTCTGCACAATGCCACTTTCTTCCCACCTCCTACTAAATGTCCTGCAAGCAAATTTCGGTTCAGAGTTTGCTTCTTAGGGAACTGAACTGAGACATTAGACAAATCACTGGGGGATATTTTGCATCATTGAGTCTTTATTTTTATTTATTTAATTTTTAATTTTAGAGAGAGAGTGTACACAAGTAAGGGAGAGGGGCAGAGGGAGGGAGGGAGGGAGAGAGAGAGAGAGAGAGAGAGAGAGAGAGAGAATCCCAAATAAGTTCTACACTCTGCATGGAGCCCAATGCGAACCCCGGATCATGACATGAGCTGAAATCAAGAATCAGTTGCTCAACTGACTGAGCCACCCAGGGACCCCTGGATCATTGAGTCTTTAAAAAATATTATATCATGAATTTTATGTTGATGTCTTAATTTTTTTAATACTCTTTATATATTTTCTTAGAGAGTAAACAGAGGTATTCAAAGTGGTTCTGTTAGCTCAAGTTTGAATATATATGTATACAAATAAGTATGTATTGTATACAGTGTACATAATATGAAAACACATGTATTTCTGGTAATTTTGCAGCATCTCAATAAGGACTTAAATTTGGATGGGGTGCCTGGGTGGCTCAGTCAGTTAAGTGTTCGACTTTGGCTCAGGTCATGATCTCACAGTTCATAAGTTTGAGCCCCACGTCGGGCTCTGTGCTGACAGCTCAGAGCCTGGAGCCTGTTTCAGATTCTGTGTCTCCCTCTCTGTCTGCCCCTCCCTGACTCACATTCTGTCTATCTATCTCAAAAGTAAATAAACATTAAAATTTTTTTTAAAAAATTTTGGAAAAAGATGTACCTCATTTATTAATTTTTTTTTCATTCCTTCCTTTCACATCCAACATATTCAACATATTCACAGTCATGATTAAAGGGAGAAGAAAATTTCCCAGGTTTTGTGTTTGGGAAAAAGGGAGGGATGATTGGTGGAAATAAGGAAATGAAAGATATTTGTGAGCTAATTTTATGGAAATTAAATCTGAGGATTTAAAAGTAAAAGAAAACATACAGAAATAAAATAACAAATGGCCAGGGCGCCTGGGTGGCTCAGTCAGTTAAGCGTCTGACTTCAGCTCAGGTCATGATCTCACCGTCCGTGACTTCAAGCCCCGCATCGGGTTCTGTGCTGACAGCTCAGAGCCTGGAGCCTGCTTCGGATTCTGTGTCTCCCTCTCTCTGACCCTCCCCTATTCATACTCTTTCTCTGTCTCAAAAATAAATAAAAAACAAAACAAAACAAAACAACAACAAATGGCCATGTATCTATTACCCTGAATTCATATTTGTTAACAAATTATTATATTTAATCTTTTGAAATATGAAATAAAATGCTACAGATACAACAATGAAGATTTCTCTCAAAAATTTTTTTTTAATGTTTATTTATTTTTTAGAGAGAGCATGGGGGAGGGGTGGGGGGTGGGGATAGAAGATCCAAAGCAGGCTTCATGCTGACAGCAATGAGCCTGATGCTGGGCTTGAACTCATGAACTGAGATCATGACCTGAGCTGAAGTAAGACCTTAACTGACTGAGCCACCCAGGCACCCTAGTGACCTGGGGATTTCTCTTAACAACATGGTATGGCCCCTGGTCCTCCCTGTTCTTGGTGCTTGTTTGAGTCACCAGTCACAGCGGCCAATCTTTGATCCCAGCAACACCAAAAGGGTGAACGTAGGCAGGAGCCATGTCGAAGTGTCACTGGGTAGCACCTGTGTGTGGATAGGCACCCTAATGGAGTCAGGAAGGTACAAATTGAATTGCAGAGGATAAAACTTCAGTGAACAAACCCTTTGGGAAATCGCTTCTCCTATAAGACAGTCAGAAGCATTTAAAATTCTTCATTAAAAAAAGTGTAGATTGAATGGCTTGTGTAAAGGGTTTGGAATTCATGGTGAATTCATAAAAACTCCTGATATTCCCAAACATGTTTCTCCTCCACCTTCCCTGTTCCAGTAAATCTGCTGAGTCACATGAGTCAGAAGCCTGGAAATCTCCTTGAATTCTCCTTACCTGACACACACAATTGATTTAACCTTCTAAAGGATTGTTCAAATCCATTCCTTCCTCTTTATGCTTGCTTCTGTCTGATTTGGAATCTCATCAGTTCTGGGTTGGATAACAATACAAGTTGACCAGCTGGTCTTGATACCCTTAATCTTGCTCCCTTGCCACTACTCTATCCCACCTCCCATGCAGGATTTGCATCGCCAGCAGTGTGGGTCTTCCTAAAATGCAAATCTGGCATATCTTTCTTTCTTTTTTTTAACTTTTAAAATGTTTGTTTGTGTATGTATGTATGTATGTATGTATGTATTTTCAGAAGTGAGAGAGAGGGTCAGAGAGAGAGGGGGACAGAGGATCCAAAGCAGGCTCCATGCTGTCAACTGAGAGCCCCATGCAGGGCTCGAACTCATGAACCCTGGGATCATGACTGAGTAGAAATGGGACGCTTAAATGACTGAGCCACCCATGTGCCTGCTCCCCTGCCTTTAAAAACATTTTTTTTGTTTATTAATTTTTGAGAGAGAGAGAGAGAGGGGAAGAAGGCAAGCAAGGGAGGGGCAGAGAGAGAGAGGGAGACACGGAATCTGAAGCAGGCTCCAGGCTCTGAGCTGTCAGCACAGAGCCTGAAGTGGGGCTCAAACCCACGAGCTGTGAAATCACGACCTGAGCTGAAGTTGAAGGCCCAACTGACTGAGCCACTCAGTTGTCTTTTTTTAATATTTATTTTATTTAGAGACAGAGGGAGAGAGCCTCCCTTCCCTTTTTAAAATATTTATTTTATTTATTTTGAGAGAGAGAGAGAGAGAGAGAGAGAGAGAGAGAGAGATCGAGAGAGAATTCCAAGCAGGCTCCATGCTGTTAGCACAGAGTTCCATGCGGGGCTTGAGATCATGACCTGAGCAAAATCAGGAGTTGGACGCTTAACGGACTGAGCCACCCAGATGTCCCAGGCATACCTTTCCTTCTTAAAAACAACAAAAAACCCCAACTCATTGGCAGTTCCCCACTGCTCATAAAATAAATTCAAGCACCTCTGTGAGGCATTAAAGCTCTCGCCATCCTGGCCTCTGGCTTTTGGCTTCATGCAGCACCTCTCCAGGCTTCATGATTCATATTCCAGTAATGCCAAACTGACTGTATATCCCCGCACCAGTATTTCCTACCTCCATGCCTTCGATCATACCTCTTGAAATATGATCCTTGTTCCTACCACTTCATTTGGCTAACTCCTACTCATACTTCAAGATTCCACATTCCTGTTTTCTCCTTGAGGAAATCTTGACACTTTCTTTCAGCACAGCTATCTGTTTTTACGTCTGTCCCTCCTATTCTGGTGTGAACTCCAAACCCTATTAAACTCTGCATTCTAACATCACTCATAGTACCTGTACTTAGTCAATGCTTATAAATTTTGGTTGAGTATGAGATCAGTTTAGCTGGGAAAGAGGTTGACCTACTATTCAGAACACCAGGTGGGTGACCAGACCTAAGCAGTGTGTGGACCACATAGAGCTTGATAGAAGAACATCAGTGATACTAGCTGGGGCATCTCGAACACAGGCACGTCACCTGAAGTGGTCTTCTCTTTAAGAAAGAGGCAGAGGGCTGGGCACCAGGTGTGTTTTGAGTCTTTGTTGAACTTTTGAGAGCCTCATGGGCTCACACTCACACAAGCGAGATCACTGGAGTTGGGAAAGTGTGGACTTCATGTCATTGGGCAAGTGGAAGGGAAACATGGATATGGTAGATGGGACAAGATGTCACTGAGTATTGCAGGAATGCACAGAAGCAATAGGAAATTTTGCATGGAAGGGACTGATCAGAAGACATCTTCCTCTTCCTCTTCTTCCTTTTTCTTTTCCATTCTTTTCTCTCATTCACTTCTCTTTTTACTTCTCATTCTGCTTCTTCTGCCTCTTTCCTTTAGTTTTGGCAGACATATTATATTTTATGTCCCAAATGACCTTTCAAAAGTAGTAGCACACAAAGAGAAAAAAGGTAGAGAAAAATCTGTGGAAGTATAAAATAAATTTGGGCTCAAAAGGAGGGTTGAAATTAAAGAGATGACAAGTAAAGTGGTTCATTCATTAAGCTGGGCATCACCAGCTTAAAATCAGTTGTAAATCAAGTACTTGCGTTATGCAAGGCATATGGCCTTGGTGCATAAATCTTGTAACATTATTGCTGCTAAAATAAAGTGCAAGCTCAAAATGCTGGGTTAAGGACCAAAATAGGAAAATATATAGTGTTAGGTGATATGGCACAAAGCTTAATCTCCTTCAGGCCTGTCAATCATGCATAAGGTATTGAATATTTTTGGTCACTTGTGGGTCAGAATTTGCATACAATATTTACAACTTCTTATGAATAGTTTGAGAAGCTCAAGATGAATACTGTGCATCTGAGTATTTATATCACAGGTAAAAGCCACCAGTGTTAGGATAAGACGATAGCAGATCTTCTATGCTCTTGGATTTATGGTGTTTTTGCTTGAAGGAGTTGTTTTCTGTGCTTAGTTCAAATTATGTGTGCAGGTCAGGACATCATTCCAGCCTCTCTACTAGTTGTTCCTCACAGTGTGGGCCTTTGACCTGTATCAGAATAAGCACCTGAGGTGCTTGTTTTGGTCCAGATTCCTAGACTCACCCTCAGGTTGACAAGGGCAGAATACCAGGGAGTGGGTGCTAGGGCTCTGCAGTTTGGTGAGAAGACATTAGTGCCCACTGTCTACAGCATGCTGTGTTCTGAAAGTGTTGTTCATACCCAAGCAGCATGGACTGAAGAGATTGAAACATCATGTAAGCTCACAGTCACATTGGATGGAAGATGTGGTTAGCTGTCAGAGATTGTGCTGGGGTCAGAAACTGTAGGCCATACCATTCATGTTTCACACATGGCAAAGCTGGTGAGTTTTGAGGGGCTGACTTAATGGTGGTCAAGGACTCCCGGGTAGCAATGGGAGACCCTTTCCTGGTGAGACGACAAAGCAGTGGTTGGAGCAGTGCCCGTGACCTTGGAGGGGGCCCTGCCGGGGGATATTAACCACAGTTGTGTTTGGCTGCCTGACTCTTGCATGGGAGGTTTTTCGGAGGGTGTGATCCTGACCTTGAGCAAAACCGCACAGGGAAGTGGTATGTTTTTGTAGGCTGTGAATTGCATCCAAGCCACCGCCAAATTCATCTGCTGCTCTGTACAGCTCCTGAGCCTTCAGCCAGCCAGCCCTTCTGCCACTGCGGCAAAGCAGGCCTGCAGGAAAGCTTCAGGGCCAGATGCATGGGCAGCGGGTCCACTGTATCTTAGTGCATGGAACAGAAAGTCATATCATGATCCTTCTTAATGGCTTTCAACCCATTTGATGATAGCCCAGAAATTTAAACATATTTTCCTGCCTTGATCCACTCCCACTCTGATAACCTAGAATATTGCTATATCTGTTATATTATTTCTGTCTCTAGCAATATAATTCCTAATAAAGAATGTCATTGAAAATGCACCCTCTATTTTATTTAATAGAAGCATTAGTGTCTGTGATATACTCACATGACATCTTAGAAAAGGATATTGGATTTGTTCCAAGAATTTTTCAGGTTACTCTAGCATCTGGAGTATGTGAACATTCACTACTAATTCTAAAAGCTGTTGCTTCTCTATTATACCATCCAGATTCATCATTATCAGACTGAGGGGTTATGGCTCACTTGTTTTGGGTCTGAATGTTCCTGTCGGGCTACAAGGTACAACATTTGCAGTGCCCCTAAGGACTTGAAAATGTTACCATTCTGACCTCACAGAGAGCCTCACAGCTCTGCCCCTGCATCCGTCTAGGTTAGAACCTCCCTACAGACCTCAGGACTGTCATGCTTATAACACATTTCTATGGATGCCAGCAGGGGTGCCCACACTTAGCTGAGAGAGAGGAGAAAGAAAGACAGCAAAGATCCTCTAACTCAGAGTTTTTTATAGTCTTACCCATTGGTTCCTGGGTTCTTTTTTGTTTGTTTATTCATTTTTTTTTTAGATTCCACTTATGAGTGAATCATACGGTATTTGTCTTTCTCAGTCTGACTTATTTTACATAACATCATACCCATATTGTCGCAAATGACATGATCTCATACTTTTTATGGCTGCATAATATTCCAGTGTGTATATGCCACATTTTCCTTATCCATTTGTCTGTTGATGGACGCCTAGTTTGCTTCCATATCTTGGCTATTGTAAGCAGCGCCACAGTAAATATAGAGATGCATAGATCTTTACAAATTAGTGTTTTCATTTTCTTTGGGTAAATACTGAGAGGGAGGAGAAAGAAAGGCAGAGAGTAAAGGTCTTCTAACTCAGAGTTTCTGATAGTCATACCCATTTATTCCTGGCTTCTTGCTTTAATCTCTGACCTTCCAGATTCTGGGTCTTGTGAGTCTAGAGCTGTCACACCTACCAGTGGTTCCCTGCCTTAGCTGACCTCTCTGGGACGCACCCCTTGTAAGACTAATTCTTGTAGCCTACTTTTGCCTCTCTCACCAGCAGTAGCTGTCAGATCCCACCAGGCAAAGCAGGCCCGGAGTAACGACTCTGCCTGGCTCTTTGGATTCTGTTTCCACCAGAATCTAGAACTTAGCCAGACCTGGACCTAAGCTCTGTGTGGGCAGGTACTATGTTGATCTGCTCACTCTTACATTTCCTGTGTAGCTGGTACTCAATAAATGCTGGCCAAATGTTGAATGAAGCTGTGAATAGACTTGGCACTTGAAGTAGTAAATATATGTTATAGGATTGGGAACATAGAAGGAAAATTATTTGAATAGAAGAACATAAAAACTGTGATTCTCTTTCTCATGGTTACAATAATTACTGTAGTTCCCTCTGTTATCAAGAGATCTTTCCTGTATTCTTCTCAGTTCTCAGCAATAACAGGCAAAAATTGCTTTGCCATTCCAAAATACTGACCTAATAGGATTTCCCCTCTGTAATCTGAACTGTACACAGTACAGAGAAGAAGGCAAAAAAACTTCTCCAAGTCAGGGACTTAAACTGAATAGTTCTGGGGCCTAAAATCTAAGAGAGACCACTGTAATTAATGTTCCTGACCCTGAAACAAACATTTTTCTTCTCCCTCCATGTTAAACTCAAATAGCATATGAACCAACTTTTCTGCCAAAAAATGCTTTTTTAAAAATTGAGGTACAATTGGCATATAACATTATATTAGTTTTAAGTGTATGCCATAATGATTCAGTGTTTGTATAGATTGTGATATGGTCACCACAATAAGTCTAGTTAAAATCCATTGCCAATATAGTTACACAAATTTTTTTCTTGTAGTGAGAACTTTTAAGATTACCATCTTCTCAATGTGCAAATATGCAATACAGTGTTCTAAACTACAGCCACCATGCTGTACAGTATATCCCTAGGACTTATTTATTTTATATTTGGAAGTTTGTACCTTTTGACCCCCCTTTGACCACCCCAAATCCCTATCCCCACCCTTACAACCACCAACCTCTTCCCTGTATCTATGAGTTTGTTTGTTTTTAAATTTTTTTTAATGTTTATTTATTTTTGAGACAGAGAGAGACAGAGCATGAACTGGGGAGGGGCAGAGAGAGAGGGAGACACAGAATCAGAAGCAGGCTCCAGGCTCTGAGCCATCAGCCCAGGGCCCGACGCGGGGCTCGAACTCACGGACCGCGAGATTGTGACCTGAGCTGAAGTCAGACGCCCAACCGACTGAGCCACCCAGGCGCCCCGTGTTTGTTTTTAGATTCCACATATAAGTGATCTCATATGGTATTTGTCTTAGTATAATGCCCTCATGGTCCATCCACATTGTTGCAAATGGCAAGCCTTCCTTTTTTTTTTTTTTTTTTAAATTGCTGAATAATATTCCATTGTGTATATATGCCATATTTTCTTTATCTGTTCATCCATCGATGGACACTGTTTATTTCCATATCTTGGCTATTACAAATATGCTGCAGTGACCATGGGGGTGCATATATATTTCTGAGTTAGCTTTTTTGTTTTCTTTGGATAAATACCCCGAAGTAGAATTGCTGTGTCATATCCAAAAATTCTTAGTAAATGGTATTGAACCAGAATGGAATAAATGCATTTTTTCTCGTCCCAACTTTTATTTGTTGTAAAATAAGAATTGGCATATTAGTGTCTTCTCTGAATTAACGCCTGAGATGAACCAACATGTTTCTAATTCATCCTTTTATTTATTTTTTTAAACTCTGACTTGGCTTGTCTTCTTGGCAATCATTGCAGTTTGTCAAATGACCTCCTGGGGCTGATATCACTATGAAAAATTTGCACTGACCATTCCCTTAGAAAATTGTATTTTTCCTAAATGAAAGAACTAGAAAAAACAAACAGACCCTTGAGGCAAAGCCAAACTCTGGATAAGAACATATGTTTTTGCATAAATTTTAAAAGAGCAGAATGTACCTCAAGATGTGAAGAGCCCAGTGAAATTGGTCCATGGTGTGTGTGTGTGAAGGGGAAAGATGGACAGAAAAGGGTTTCTAATATCTGACCTAAGGACAGCACCAAGGGATCAACAGCATGGTGGTGATTAGTATGGGTACAGAGCTATAGGTTTTCAAGTGTTTCCTCCTCTGAATATCTCAGCAGTCTTACAATGTAGTTGGATAGGCAAGATCATTCATTAACCTCCTCTTCTACATAAGAAATAGATGTTGTCTTCAATAAAAATTAAGGAAAAAAATAAATGGATGTACAGAATGTTGCTAAACCTCATTCAGCAAGTAAGTGGCAGAGTTGAGGATCAAACCTAAGTCTTTTGACCATGATTCTTGCTCCTTTCCAACATCACCTCCTGGAATAGTGACTACTGTATGTTCTTCAGGAGCTAACAACAGGTCAACTAGTCTACTCTGTTGCGCATTGCCTGGACTGGGGTTGATGTGAGATACTTGCTTTTCACGTAGCTTTGGTTTTGGTTTCTTCAGGATATTTATTTATTTCGGATGATTTCTTTCTTTCTTTCTTTCTTTCTTTCTTTCTTTCTTTCTTTCTTTCTTTCTCTCTCCCTTTCTTTCTTTCTTTCTTTCTTTCTTTCTTTCTTTCTTTCTTTCTTTCTTTTTCAAAATGCTTTCCCCAGCATACTATTGCTGATTAGGTCCAAATTCCTCAATAAATATTGGAATTTTACCTACCTGGAGTTTGTTCAAATACACTAATATTTTTGATATAAACATAAGTCAAAGCTATCATAAAGAGAAATTTGAAGCATGTTCATAGGGTTTGGTTTTCATTATTTGGTTGCTTTTAGACCTAGGTTGTTGGGTTTAAATAGTGCCATAAATTGTGCTGTCTCTGACAGAGTGTAGAGTGGAAACCTCATGGCATTACCAAAATGTTTGGTTTTCCTTTTAAATTTCTCACTGGTTGTTAGTTTTGATTCTTTTCTGCAGAAGGAAAAGACATTAAAACAGATTTATCCCATAGCCGATTCTTGATTATACCCATCTGCAATCCATTATCTGAAATTCTGAATTACAAAAAACTTTGAAAATCCTATTTTTTTAAATAAGTTATGTAAACTTATTTGGTGAAAATACCCAGATTTTAACTGACAGAAGTTTAGGCCTTATTTATTCCATTTAATGTGGATATTTATGTGTTTGCTTCAGGAATAGTAATATAAGGAGCTCCTCAGATCCCATATAGTGTATTCCTAATAGTGGTTGCATAAAATCTGAAAAATTCTGAATTCTGAAATGCATTTAGCCCCAAGGGTTTTAGGTAAGGGGTTGTAAACTTCTTCTAAAGAAGAGAAGAGAGGCATTCTGTGAATAACATAGAATAATGGAGAAACACAAGCAGTGACTACAGTACTTTTCATTCACATTAGTGGCCTCCCTGATGGAAGATTGTACATCTTCATACCGTTAAATTCATGCACACCCACATGATTGATTGATTTTCTTTGGCAAATGAAATGTGAGCAGAAGAGATGAGTCATTTTCAGGCAAAGCTTTAAGAGGCAACGGGTAGCTCTCCATTTTCTCTTTCTTCTGCCATGAGCTCAGCAGTGTTCCAGATGAAGGCTTAGGTCCATCATCTTGTGTTCCCGGTGAAGCCTGGCATGGAGCTGTGGCAGGAGATGCCATATGGAGACGTAATGTGAATGAGGAAAAAACCTTCATTGTTGAAGCCTCTGCAGTACAACCTATTCTATCTGCACTGACATGCAAAATCAGTGTCTCTGGGATGGAGCATCCATTAATGTAACATCTGTGGGCACCGACAATTAATGACCAACAGTCAGTATCCTGTAGGTGTTCCCAGTTCAGCTATATGAATGAATGGTTAAGAAAGAGATACCAAGTCAGGCCTGGACTGCTATACTGCTATGCTTCCCCCCAACCCCCAACACTCAGTGTTGGTTTCCATATGTAGACCCAAGGCCAAGTATCTGCTGACTTCAGGTATCCAAAAACTACTTGGACATTAACACATTTTTTACTTTACCTGATGTAACAAATTACATCAGTAACTCATGCTTATTATAAGAAGTCAACACAAAATAAAGAATACAAAGAAAATGTTTATTCTCTTTTTCTCTCCTAGTGGGTGTATCTTTCCATACCCTTTTCAGTGCTTGGCAAATATATATAGATATATAGGGTCACTTTTTAATGTTATCCTACCATGAACATTACTCTGCCATGAATATCCATTCAATTCAGTTATTAGCTCTAACTAGACAAATGATTCTTTTAATATTAGCTTCTTTTATTATTAGCTTCTTTTATTGAGTGCTTACTATGTCCAAATAACTCTTGCAAATACTTTAGTTGATCCCTTTGTCAACCCTGGGAAGGTAGGTGCTGTTATCATAAGCATTTTCCATACCAGAAAGTGGAGGCCTAGATAAACTGAGTAATTTGTGAGAGTCACACAGATTAAGAAGTGGCAGAATGAGGGGCGCCTGGGTGGCGCAGTCGGTTAAGCGTCCGACTTCAGCCAGGTCACGATCTCGCGGTCCGGGAGTTCGAGCCCCGCGTCAGGCTCTGGGCTGATGGCTCAGAGCCTGGAGCCTGCTTCCGATTCTGTGTCTCCTTCTCTCTCTGCCCCTCCCCCGTTCATGCTGTCTCTCTCTGTCTTAAAAATAAATAAACGTTGAAAAAAAATTTTTTTAAGAAGTGGCAGAATGAGAAACCCAGGTGGTCTGAGTCTACACTCTATGCTCCTAAACTGTGCTGTATCACTTCTCTCATTGCAAAATAGTTCAGAATGAATGGGCAATAATTTACTCAATCATCTCCCTATAGATGGAGATGTGAAGGGATTTCCTTTTGTTCCTCTTCTTATTTTGCTACTTCCAACAATGTTGAAATAAACAACACTGAAATATACATACTGATACTCTTCTTATCTGTTAAAAAGAACCCCATGTGAATTTCTTCCTGTGCAAATTTGGGAGAACCCTACCAACCCTGGGACTTTTGGTCCTGGTTCCAGTGACCAGGTAGGAATTCCTGCTTCATCAGTTCCTCTGAACTCTCCACGTATCTCTCTAGCTCAGAGCAGACTGCAGAGGCCTGTTTAAGTCAACGCAACTTGCATTTAGAAACGAGAGGAAGTGAACTGTAAGGGATTATCCTCTCCTAGATGTGTCAGATGCAATCACACGGCATGGATTTATGAAGCGGAGTGAAATATTTGTTTTGATTGCTCACTGATTAAGAATACACTCTAATGCACAATCTTGACAGACATCTAGGGCAACTACCCTTACTTTAAGAATCTGGGTCAGGTTTGCCCAACTTCTTCTAATTCAGCAGTCTCATTTCATTAAAGGATTATGCAAAGAAACCTCAGCTGGGTCCACACAATTGGCTGCTTCATCTTTGGTATTTAATATTGCAGGACCCCAGCAGTCACCAATGTTATTGTCCATTGATTTGTAATGTCTTCTTCCTCATTGTGTAGTATAGAGTTAGAAAAGCGCTTAGCTGGGGAGCTTATGAAAAATGGACATACTCTATGAAAAGTGGACATATAATTTAATAATTTAAAATAATTCATTAAGATATTTGAGGTGAGGTATTAGACTAACCCCATATGTTGGAGGTGCTTAAAAAGGGGGTTTGCAAAATTATTTAAATGGAAATGTTTAAAAATCTCAAGAGGAATGTTTAAAAAATTTAATCTAG
This sequence comes from Prionailurus bengalensis, assembly GCF_016509475.1. NCBI lineage: Eukaryota > Metazoa > Chordata > Mammalia > Carnivora > Felidae > Prionailurus > Prionailurus bengalensis. The sequence goes on from NC_057344.1 coordinate 138,958,258, forward strand.
AAGCACTGCAGGGCAGGTATTTATCAACAGATTGCTACAATGTACTAACATGAAATTGGACAGTGAAAGAGTTTTGGTTATTTTAAAGTAAACTATCCAGGGAAATGCAGAGAAGAAAGTCATAGCATAAACAGGGGGATCTTATGTTTGTGGCTAGGTAGTGTATTTCTGTGTGGAGTAAGGGGTGAGGGTGGATAAGCATGTGGTCTCCTTTAATTTTTTCAGGACAATGTAGGCTTTAGGATAACCAAGAGTCACTCTATACAATGTATGTTTGAAAGAAATGCATTCAAGATCTTAAAAATTGATGTTTGCCTATGTAAGAACTTCTGCTTCAGAAGCAAAGCATCTACATCATTTCTGTTCTGAAGTGTTTGTCTTTCTCTCCTTAACAGCCTTCTCCCTTTTTATTTGCATTTCTGTGGGTGTAGGGGAAGGGCACAGGAGCATTTAGGGAGGAAGTCTTGTCCTTAAGCATGCAGTTTGCAGGCCTCAATCCATTCTTTTATTCTGTTCATGCAAGGGTAGGAAATGTGGCAGATATTTTAACCCTCCCCCATTATCTAGAATACCACTCTTCCCCAGTGAGAGCCTGTTTCTACATCCATCGTGCTGATTAAGATGCTAATTTCACCAGTGGAGCTCTATTTCTGAACTCTATACTCATTAGCAAAAGCACAGGTGAGGACTGAGCTATGTATACCTGAGTGCAATAGCAGAGTCCCTCTGGTGTGTGGACTTTCACCCCAAGACTGTGGGTTCCTGATTAGGACAACTCACTGCCCCTTGAGTAAAGCTTAAGCCAACAAACACATTATTGTGTTCCATTGTCTTTACTAAAGATTTTAAAGTAAATCATAGACATTTAACTGGAAGGACCTATGAAGCCCTTAAACTCAGCTGCTCTCCGTTTTATTTCTATCTTTCTATATTCATACAGATTTTGCCTTTGGCCACATATTTCCATTTCTAGCTCAGTTCCAGCCCCAGTATTACTCATGATGACAGTTCCCTTTTTACACCTAAGTCTATGAAAAAGCATCGTTACTTTTTTGAGTGACCATTTAAGTTACCTTATGTACTATCGCTGTTGTGCTGGGTACAATGTTTTGGCCTTAAAGACGTAAAGCTCTGCCAAAAACGAAAAATATTTACAAATTTCTCCCTGGTGTGGAATGCCTTACACTTTGGTCCTTTAGGGCACTGCTTGCTTTTCACCTGTGAGGTGAGGGCCTTGAACCTTCCCTGTGAGCTCTGATCATCGGAGATGGTCTTCCTTGCCCTAGCAGTTACACCTTAGGCTAAGTCTGCAGCCGCCTGTGAGGCAAAGCCATGGAACAGGGTCTGCATTATATTTTATTATTATTATTGTTATTATTATTTTTTTAGAGAGAGAGACAGCGAGCATAAGCTGGGGAGAGAGGCAGAGGGAAAGAGAGAATCTTAAGCAGGCTCCATGCTCAGCATGGAGCCCAACACAGGGCTCGATCACATGAGCCTAGGATTATGACCAAAGCCAAAATCCAGAGTGAGATGCTCAACAGACTGAGCCACCCAGACGCTGACTTGGGTGTAGGTATTTTCCTTTATGATGGTGAATCAGAGAACTCTGAACATTGCTAAGTGATAATCCAGCCAGCTCTGTTCCTGTAATGACTAGTGGATGTGTATGGTGATTGTGCCAAGATTCTGCCATAGGTGAGGTATCCTTTAGGCCAGGGGGTACATCAGAGGGAGAATCCATGGAATTCAACTGGCTTCCTTCAATTTTTAGGCAATCATTAATCAAAAAAACATGAAGAGTGTGACAGTCTTCCCATGTTTGCCTTTAAATTGAGTTTCGCCCTCTATGCAGGTGGCATAATTTGTTCAAGGCAGCAGACTCTGCCTCTGAATATTGAGAGTTGTTTTAGATGGAATAATGAGCTGGTATTGATGTCTGTATTTACTCTCAATTTAAATATTATTTTATAATTTTTTTTGTTTTAGTGTTCATTTCTTCTTTAATGATAGTTACTCCCATTACACAGAAATTCAATATAGTGAAACTTAAAAGAAGAATCTATAGGTGTAGGCATTTATTCAATTTTTGGTACCTGTTGACTGAATTCAAGGAATTGCAGACCTTTGCTGATATTTCAATAAAAGGACTTTGTCATTTGTTCATTTGTTAATATATTCTACTGGTTGTTTCTCTCTCTGCTTTCCCTTCTTTGGTTTGCAAGGTTTTGTTCATCTCCAAAAGGGAGCAGTTTAGGCCACGTGCTTCAATACTTTCTGAGCCTTCTATTCCCTGGAACATATGGGGAAGAAAGATTGGCAGAAATTGGCTGCTTTTTTAGCCCATTTTTCCCCCCTGGATAATTTAATTCAGTTCTTTGCTCTTCCTTTAAGTCATCAAACCATCAGGTCAAGCAAAGAAAAAAAGCATACTTATGGTCATATTTGATTATTCTTAATTTATTAGAAAGTAAAAATGTAAGGATAGAATATTATATTTTTCTATAGCCTTAAAGTGTGCTTTTTATTGTGTTTTTAGCTAAGTTTTTATCTCTCCCTACCTGCCGCCATTATCCTTTAGAATAATATACCTTTTTATGCCTCTTCTTGTGACTCTTGATGAAATTTCATGACCCTATGATTCTCCTTTAAATTCATGTTTGGTCAATCTATTTCCTTTTTCGGAGCCACTCGTTAGTTTTTTCTACCTTGTTCTGAGCCCTGGCAGTGGGACAACTTCAGCAGGCTGCCTCATCCTCTGGCTCTTGGTTGGTTTGGCCAGCGGAGGTATTGGTGGGGATTAGAGGGAGGGAAGAGGGCAGGGCCTGTGCATCCATGGCCCCTCCCCTCTCTTTGTAGCATCCAGGGCATTGGCTGCATTTCTGGACAGTCTTATGTTTTCTGTAAACTGTCCCTGGCCACACCGCTACTTTGTTTCCAAATTCTAGCAGCCCTCTTTGTCCTTTCAGGCTTATGGATATTAACAAGGACCACCAATAACCAACTGCATTGTCTCTTGAGGTTCCCTGCCTCTAGCCCACCCCATCGTAGACAGGCTCTTTGTAAAACTTTCCTCAAGTTATTACCCTGGAACGTGCCATCCGTGTCTTGTTGGGGCCCTGACGGAGAGGATACTATAATAAATGCCTGTATTACTGAGAGGTAGTATGGTCTAATGGTTATCTTCCATTTGACACCAGACCGATTTGGGTTCGAATACATTCCATCACTTGCTAACTTGGAATGGGGATTATTTTACCACTCTGAGCCTCACTTTTTTCAAATTTAAAGTGGGGATAATATTACCTACCTCACAGAATTGCTATAAGAATATGTATGAGTATTCAAAAATGTTAAGTATCATATTAGTTTAAATACATACATACATATATATGTATAGATACAATGTTTTAGTTTCCTCTCAATTTACACTGAGTAACTTCCTCACTGGGGAAGCCTGAGCAGTTACAAAGCAGTGGATTTTAGTTCCTCTACACTCTGTGCTGCTAATCTTCCAGTTTCAAGTTATGTGGACCTCCTCTTCCCTTGTGCCCCTGGAGTTTCTGCTGATCTAAATGACACTTTGTTTCCCACGGGTGGTTCTGGCTGCTCTCACCTCAAGTCTGTGGAATTTTCAGAAGGCTCTCATTCAAGTGGTGAGTGCTAGACACAGGGGGTCCCTGGTGAAGTGAAAACCTGCTCAAGGGTGGGCATCTTAGCCCTGAGTGTTGGCTGCAGACTGCTCAGGTGCTATGCATCCTTGGGTAATCCAAGTGCTTTACAAGATAACTGGGTTTTGTTTCTATCTGCTTTAAACTATATCTCTAAAATGTTATGAGAACACTGGCTAAGCCTAGAGAGGTGTTGCAAGGATTAGCTAATTGATTATTTTAAATGCTTTGAAGCTGGCAGAGGGTTCAGTAGGAAGGACAAGCTAAATAATTTTTGCAGGCTCAGTGGGAGTGCAAAGTGTACTAAATGACTCTTCTAATTTGTTTTGGTCTCTAGTAGGACTTGCTTATTGTATAACATGTCTCCTTAAAGTGAGTTATGTATGTTACTGCATTTAAAGCATGACCTAGGGAAATGTTTTAAGATAAAAAGGTGTTTGGAAAATACACAAACCTTTTGTCAAATGGAGTTGCAGTTACTGAAGCCACCTGAGTTTTTCTGACTCCAGAAACAAAGATATCAGGACACTGGCATATTTACATATTTTCCCCTCTTTCGAGTATAGTAAGCATTTTCTTCACTGTACTGTGTCTAGTACACAGTACTAGTCCATTGGCATCTAGTCCATTGGTTTTTATGAGCTTGAAACCCTGAGCTATTAAAGGGTAAGCCTGTGGTACAGCTGGGGGATCCATCCCTCCAACCTTGAAGAGTGATTAACACAGAAGCATTAAAAACACAGCCCATTTTCTTTTTAAATGACTTAGAATTGGCTGAGTGTTTAATACTTTACTCCTGCTGGGACTTCTGTCCAGTATCCTCACCTCATCTTTGGAGACAGATGACTTTCCGGGGTGGCGAGCCAGGGAAACAGATCATTACATTTTTCTCTTTAACTACACACTGGATAAGCAATCCACTATTTATTGATTTAGAAAAATTCTTGTCTTGGATTTAAGATCCAGTTGAATGGGATATAGATGTCTGAGGTTCTTTTAATATCTCATTAAAAAAAAAAAGATTAAACAAATTCCATGGTCTAGATGTCCCAACATCAAGCTCATATCCTGCTACTTCCAAAATATTTTAATATGGAAGAAATAGATTCACTAAAACTGGAAGGAAAAAAGAAATGGAGAAAACATCCTGAACAAGTAGCATATAAGTTGAGATGTGTGCAGGATGAGGGGTCCCTGCCTGGGTGGTTGTGGAAGGAAGAGTACATGTTGACGATGGGCAAGCACCTTGGATCTCCGTGTCAGTGTTGATTGCCACTTGCTTCTTCACTTTTTTTCCCTCTGCTTTTTCAAAGTTGCAGTAAATTCAGAGCCTCCATTCCTGGTTCCCACAATTGCCTTCTTTATTAGGTCTGCAGGGGAGGCTCTTCATTTTATACACATGTAGCACAGCTGTAAGTTGTACCATGTTTTACTACAGATCCCTAAAGTTAGATGAGCCCTAAAGAAGTAACTTAGTCTAGAATTTCTTGCCTTCTCTTTTGAAAGATCCCTGCAGAGAGGAACGATGTCTTTAGATGAGTAAAGAGACTTTGGCAGGGCTGATCCTAATACATTCCTTGCAAGCTAAATTTACAAAGAAAGAGGAGGAGATCTGTCTTCTGGATACTTAAAATCTAAGATGAAAGATGAAGTATAGAGTAATGGATGGGACTGACTATTCTAGTTCTCATCTACGATGCACAGACTTTATGATGTTGTTGTTGTTGTTATTAAGAGTGAGACATGGAACAACTATCTCACCAGTTCTGTAGTGACAGACTCAGAATGCCTTGCCTCTTAGAACTTCTCTTTGCTTGCACTGACCCTCCACTTAAGAAATCCGCTAATCCAAAGGTCCACCTACTTTTCATACCTTATCTAAGAATTCTGAGCCCAACCTGTAAGCCATAAAAAATTGAATTTCCCTAATGAGACACTATTTCAGAATTTGTGTGTTTTCTCTTGCCTCAATGATTCAGTAAAACTCAATACTAAAAAATAAAACTCAAAATAAAAGCTTGCTTATGTCCTTACAAGGGCTTTTCCACATAGACAAATTTTAAAAATGCATCCTTTGAGGGTCTGGAGGAAGGTTTTTGGCTGAGGGTGAAGACTGAAAAGTTCACTGAAGTTCATGTTCAGTTTGGATCTGCTGACCAGACAGCATGATGGGGTGCTTTTGCAGTCCCAGCTTTCCTCCATCAGGACATCTGCTTATCCAGTTTCTCCCTGATGTCCCCAAGGGAACTTCTTCCAGGATCTCTTCATAGAGTTTTACAATTTCTGGTATAAGTATTTGTTGGGTGATCAAAGGCTTGGACGCCAAGGTTCTCTGAAGACCCTTAACATCTCTGAGGGTCATCCCCAGAGATATTCAAGAATCCCCAGATTTTTGGGGCGCCTGGGTGTCGCAGTCGGTTAAGCGTCCGACTTCAGCCAGGTCACGATCTCACGGTCCGTGAGTTCGAGCCCCGCGTCAGGCTCTGGGCTGATGGCTCAGAGCCTGGAGCCTGTTTCCGATTCTGTGTCTCCCTCTCTCTCTGCCCCTCCCCCGTTCATGCTCTGTCTCTCTCTGTCCCAAAAATAAATAAACGTTGAAAAAAAAATTAAAAAAAAAAAAAAGAATCCCCAGATTTGCAAACATCTCTGTAGTGTGTAAGTCCCCCACAGGATGTGTTTTTGTTTTGCTTTGTTTTGTTTTGTTTTGTTTTGTTTTGTTTTTGTTTGTTTTTTTTACACTGGTTGGAGAAGTCACCAAAATAGTTTCAGGATTCCTTTCCCCACTGTTTTCATATAGAGCATATTGTGGACTCTTTCAAGTCCTAGATCCAAGTTCATTGCCAAATTTAGCATTCTGCCCTTTCATGTATCCAAAATTCCCATGGGAATTCAAGACTTGTTCTCATAGCTCTGAAGAATCCCCAGAGAATTTCAAATTATGCTCCAAGTACTATGTTTCTTTCATTCATCTTGCTGTATTTCCTCTGATGCTACAAGATGGCACTTTTCCCATCTGGTGGCAACTGCAGTGGCCTCCTGTGGCCGTGTTCCTTTTGCTGCTTGTTCTGAGAGTGGCTTCTATATGGCTCTTGTCCACTGAAACCACTCCTGAAGCTAGTACCTCTGTTGTTGATGCCAGCCAATACCAATTCCCAGGGTGCCAGTGCCTGGTGGTGGGGCCCTGTTATCTGTACCAGGAGGGCTGCTTCCCTGGCCACAAAGCTACGAGCACCAAGGCTGGGATGCCCTATTTCAGAGATTACAACTGTGGTTGTAATCCTTCCTCTTTAAATCATCCTTCCTCTTTAAATCAAGCTGAAGTACAAAATGATTCAAGATAGAAGAAGATTCAGAGACACTTGTAACATAAAAATGTACAAGAAATCAGGTCTTGATCTAAGGGTCATGAGTTCAAGACATTGGGCTCTGCGCTGTGTGTGAAGCCTGGTAAAAAAAAAAAAAAAAAAAAAAAAAACAACTAATTGTGTTCTATGCTATGGTTCAGTTCGAAAGCCGGTGTGTAAAACAATTTGAAAATACCCAAAGTCACCCTCGAAATTCCCTTAAATTTCTCCTAGACTACGTATAAATGGGCGCATTTACATGCTACACTGAAGATCGATATATTATCTTCTGATTAATCAGACACAGCTGGTTTTCCCACTGACACTGAAACAAACCATTATTTCTTTGACTGCTAAAAGTAGTTGACTTGTGTTTAGAGGCCATGTTGTATCAGAAATATGGATCTTTAAATACTAAAAGCCTATGGAATCCAGTAAGATATTCATGCTCTGAGAGGTTAAAACTGAAGTGGACTAAGGGAAAATGTGGTTTTCGTTATACCCATTTTTTAAAAAGTTAAACTGAGGCCCAGGGAGGTCAGGTGACCTGCACATTTAGAGAGAGATGGAGCTGGAGTCTAAACTTAGGCAGTCTGGCTCTTGTGATCTTGCTCTTAATTGCTTTGCTTTATACTTTTAACCATGACTGCACAACTCAAATGATCTTTTCTCTCTCTCTTTTCACTCTGGGCAGGGTGGAATTTACCAATTTAAATGTTTTTAATGGTGTGACTCCATTGCACTTTCTTGTTGTAGCAAAAATCAAGCTATACTGCAAGGCATCATGTATACAAAGAGATGATGCTCTGTGTTCTCGCCCTTAGACAGAACAAATGTTAACAGCTTGTGCATTTCCCCCCAGGATTTTTTTATTTCTGCCCCCCCAACCTCCAGGATTTCTTTTATGCATGCACTCACACACATTTTTTTAACACACACTTTACTCTAATTTCCTTTTCCACTTATCAATGTCAGAGACATCTTTCTATGACAGAATGTAGAATTCCACCTCCTTCTTTTAAAGAGCTTCTTTAGTGGGTACCTATGATTCCACTACATGAATAATCCATCATTTATGTTTGTGTATTCCCTTACTGATGGATACTCAGGCTTAGAAAACATTTTGCCAGGTTTTTACGATTCTAAACTCTGTGGCCAACATGCTCATTTGTTGTCTTAGTATGTTGTGGATTTACTTTTTAGCCTTAAATCTTTAATCCACATGGAATTTGTTTTGTGCAAGAGGTGAGGTGGGGATTATAGTGATTTCTTGACTTTCCTCATTCAAATGATTACCCACCTGAAGAGATTCAGTCTCCAGGCACCCAGGTAAACACGTTGCATCTGTTATAGGAATACATTAAAAACTGTAATAATGGGAATCTCTATGGTGGAAAATGATAGGCAGCATGTTGAGAAGAGGTAGCAGAAACAGCAGGCTCTTCCAGTATGGACTAGAGCAGGGAGCTCTGCTTTGGGGTTGGAATGCTGCATTTTAATTAGCAATATTACTCCCAAATGTTTAGCTGCAACAGTAGGGGGATTAGAGACCCCTGCCTGCTCATCATAATTCAGAACCAGAACATCAGAGTGTCTAATTAGATCTCTCTCTTGAAAGGTCAGCCAATGAAATTGTCATGTTGTGTCACTCAAGGTCTAGAAGTTACTCTGCTGTAAGCTTGATGGATTTTTTTTTTTTTAAAACTTAAAAGTTGCCTGTTCACATCTAGGGTCTCTTGGCAGTCTTTGCTGGATGGAGATTCTGGCAGGCCATCATGCAAAAGACCTAGGAAATCTTTCAGCCACTTAGAACAATTCTTGTCCTTTATATTATTTTTCTTTATCACTTTGGACACTATGCTGCAGAGGACATGTGTATCATCATAAGCTCTTTGGTGTATATTCCTATTCACAAGGAAAACAATATTCCATTCAGTTTTTGTTTGGGGGCTTGGCTTCTATAATTGAAATTACTTGATGGGGCGTCTGGGTGGCTTAGTCAGTTAAGCGTCTGACTTTGGTTCAGGTTATGATCTAACGGTTCTTGGGTTCGAACCCTGCTTCTGTCTCTGTGCTGACAGCTCAGAGCCTGGAGCCTGCTTCAGATTCTGTGTCTCCATCTCTCTCTGCCCTCCCCTGCTCGTGCTGTCTCAAAAATAAATAAATGTAAAAAAAATTAAAAAAAAAAGAAATTACTTGAAATTCTGTAATTTCAGTTAATTTCCATAAGAAAAAAACTCCAAATAAGCTGTGCTCTTCTGGAAATTTTATCACCACACAGAAATTATTGGAGCCAAATTTTCTCAGTTTTATCAGTGAAGTAAGTTAAGGAACTACCTTCATTCTTTTAAGCCACTAGGATCTTAATTAGAATTCTGTATGGGGTGACAAGTTCTGGGGGGGGGGATGTGAATTATGGGCAATCCTTCTACACGACAGTTGCTGCTGTCTCGCTCCACTTAGCCCCTGCTAGAGGGGCTGCATGCTCTTGGATGCTCAGAGCTGCTGGGCTCTTAGCCTGAGGATCTGAGACCAGGGGGAGGGATAATCCAAAGCTGAAAATTATCCTTACTACTATTTCAGTTATATTATGGGTTAAGTTAGCCTTTGTGGGGGGTATCAAGAAAATCTTATTATTACTAATGATGATATTTTCCAAAGTGTGGTTGCATCAGAATCACCTGGTATGTATGTATGTATGTATGTATGTATGTATTTATTTATTTATTTTTTATGAAATTTATTGACAAATTGGTTTCCATACAACACCCAGTGCTCATCCCAAAAGGTGCCCTCCTCAATACCCATCACCCACCCTCTCCTCCCTCCCACCCCCCATCAACCCTCAGTTTGTTCTCAGTTTTTAACAGTCTCTTATGCTTTGGCTCTCTCCCATTCTAACCTCTTTTTTTTTTTTTCCTTCCCCTCCCCCATGGGTTCCTGTTAAGTTTCTCAGGATCCACATAAGAGTGAAACCATATGGTATCTGTCTTTCTCTGTATGGCTTATTTCACTTAGCATCACACTCTCCAGTTCCATCCACGTTGCTACAAAAGGCCATATTTCATTTTTTCTCATTGCCACGTAATATTCCATTGTGTATATAAACCACAATTTCTTTATCCATTCATCAGTGGATGGACATTTAGGCTCTTTCCATAATTTGGCTATTGTTGAGAGTGCTGCTATGAACATTGGGGTACAAGTGGCCCTATGCATCAGTGCTCCTGTATCCCTTGGATAAATTCCTAGCAGTGCTATTGCTGGGTCATAGGGTAGGTCTATTTTTAATTTTCTGAGGAACCTCCACACTGTTTTCCAGAGCGGCTGCACCAATTTGCATTCCCACCAACAGTGCAAGAGGGTTCCCGTTTCTCCACATCCTCTCCAGCATCTATAGTCTCCTGATTTGTTCATTTTGGCCACTCTGACTGGCGTGAGGTGATACCTGAGTGTGGTTTTGATTTGTATTTCCCTGATAAGGAGCGACGCTGAACATCTTTTCATGTGCCTGTTGGCCATCCGGATGTCTTCTTTAGAGAAGTGTCTATTCATGTTTTCTGCCCATTTCTTCACTGGGTTATTTGTTTTTCGGGTGTGGAGTTTGGTGAGCTCTTTATAGATTTTGGATACTAGCCCTTTGTCCGATATGTCATTTGCGAATATCTTTTCCCATTCCGTTGGTTGCCTTTTAGTTTTGTTGGTTGTTTCCTTTGCTTTGCAGAAGCTTTTTATCTTCATAAGGTCCCAGGAATTCACTTTTGCTTTTAATTCCCTTGCCTTTGGGGATGTGTCGAGTAAGAGATTGCTACGGCTGAGGTCAGAGAGGTCTTTTCCTGCTTTCTCCTCTAAGGTTTTGATGGTTTCCTGTCTCACATTTAGGTCCTTTATCCATTTTGAGTTTATTTTTGTGAATGGTGTGAGAAAGTGGTCTAGTTTCAACCTTCTGCATGTTGCTGTCCAGTTCTCCCAGCACCATTTGTTAAAGAGGCTGTCTTTTTTCCATTGGATGTTCTTTCCTGCTTTGTCAAAGATGAGTTGGCCATACGTTTGTGGGTCTAGTTCTGGGGTTTCTATTCTATTCCATTGGTCTATGTGTCTGTTTTGGTGCCAATACCATGCTGTCTTGATGATGACAGCTTTGTAGTAGAGGCTAAAGTCTGGGATTGTGATGCCTCCTGCTTTGGTCTTCTTCTTCAAAATTCCTTTGGCTATTCGGGGCCTTTTGTGGTTCCATATGAATTTTAGGATTGCTTGTTCTAGTTTCGAGAAGAATGCTGGTGCAATTTTGATTGGGATTGCATTGAATGTGTAGATAGCTTTGGGTAGTATTGACATTTTGACAATATTTATTTTTCCAATCCATGAGCAGGGAATGTCTTTCCATTTCTTTAAATCTTCTTCAATTTCCTTCAGAAGCTTTCTATAGTTTTCAGCATACAGATCCTTTACATCTTTGGTTAGATTTATTCCTAGGTATTTTATGCTTCTTGGTGCAATTGTGAATGGGATCAGTTTCTTTATTTGTCTTTCTGTTGCTTCATTGTTTAGTGTATAAGAATGCAACTGATTTCTGTACATTGATTTTGTATCCTGCAACTTTGCTGAATTCCTGTATCAGTTCTAGCAGACTTTTGGTGGAGTCTATCGGATTTTCCATGTATAATATCATGTCATCTGCAAAAAGCGAAAGCTTGACTTCATCTTTGCCAATTTTGATGCCTTTGATTTCCTTTTGTTGTCTGATTGCTGATGCTAGAACTTCCAGCACTATGTTAAACAGCAGCGGTGAGAGTGGGCATCCTTGTCGTGTTCCTGATCTCAGGGAAAAAGCTCTCAGTTTTTCCCCGTTGAGGATGATGTTAGCTGTGGGCTTTTCATAAGTGGCTTTTATGATCTTTAAGTATGTTCCTTCTATCCCGACTTTCTCAAGGGTTTTTATTAAGAAAGGGTGCTGGATTTTGTCGAAGGCCTTTTCTGCATCGATTGACAGGATCATATGGTTCTTCTCTTTTTTTTTGTTAATGTGATGTATCACGTTGATTGATTTGCGAATGTTGAACCAGCCCTGCATCCCAGGAATGAATCCCACTTGATCATGGTGAATAATTCTTTTTATATGCCGTTGAATTCGATTTGCTAGTATCTTATTGAGAATTTTTGCATCCATATTCATCATGGATATTGGCCTGTAGTTCTCTTTTTTTACTGGGTCTCTGTCTGGTTTAGGAATCAAAGTAATACTGGCTTCATAGAATGAGTCTGGAAGTTTTCCTTCCCTTTCTATTTCTTGGAACAGCTTGAGAAGGATAGGTATTATCTCTGCTTTAAATGTCTGGTAGAACTCCCCTGGGAAGCCATCTGGTCCTGGACTCTTATTTGTTGGGAGATTTTTGATAACCGATTCAATTTCTTCGCTGGTTATGGGTCTGTTCAAGCTTTCTATTTCCTCCTGATTGAGTTTTGGAAGAGTGTGGGTGTTCAGGAATTTGTCCATTTCTTCCAGGTTGTCCAATTTGTTGGCATATAATTTTTCATAGTATTCCCTGATAATTGTTTGTATCTCTGAGGGATTGGTTGTAATCATTCCATTTTCATTCATGATTTTATCTATTTGGGTCATCTCCCTTTTCTTTTTGAGAAGCCTGGCTAGAAGTTTGTCAATTTTGTTTATTTTTTCAAAAAACCAACTCTTGGTTTCGTTGATCTGCTCTACAGTTTTTTTAGATTCTATATTGTTTATTTCTGCTCTGATCTTTATTATTTCTCTTCTTCTGCTGGGTTTAGGCTGCCTTTGCTGTTCTGCTTCTAGTTCCTTTAGGTGTGCTGTTAGATTTTGTATTTGGGATTTTTCTTGTTTCTTGAGATAGGCCTGGATTGCAATGTATTTTCCTCTCAGGACTGCCTTTGCTGCGTCCCAAAGCGTTTGGATTGTTGTATTTTCATTTTCGTTTGTTTCCATATATTTTTTAATTTCTTCTCTAATTGCCTGGTTGACCCACTCATTCGTTAGGAGGGTGTTCTTTAACCTCCATGCTTTTGGAGGTTTTCCAGACTTTTTTCTGTGGTTGATTTCAAGCTTCATAGCATTGTGGTCTGAAAGTAAGCATGGTATAATTTCAATTCTTGTAAACTTATGAAGGGCTGTTTTGTGACCCAGTATATGATCTATCTTGGAGAATGTTCCATGTGCACTCGAGAAGAAAGTATATTCTGTTGCTTTGGGATGCAGAGTTCTAAATATATCTGTCAAGTCCATCTCATCCAATGTCTCATTCAGGGCCCTTGTTTCTTTATTGACCGTGTGTCTAGATGATCTATCCATTTCTGTAAGTGGGATGTTAAAGTCCCCTGCAATTACCACATTCTTATCAATAAGGTTGCTTATGTTTATGAGTAATTGTTTTATATATTTGGGGGCTCCAGTATTTGGCGCATAGACATTTATAATTGTTAGCTCTTCCTGATGGATAGACCCTGTAACTATTATATAATGTCCTTCTTCATCTCTTGTTACAGCCTTTAATTTAAAGTCTAGTTTGTCTGATATAAGTATGGCTACTCCAGCTTTCTTTTGGCTTCCAGTCGCATGATAAATAGTTCTCCATCCCCTCACTCTCAATCTAAAGGTGTCCTCAGGTCTAAAATGAGTCTCTTGCAGACAGCAAATAGATGGGTCTTGTTTTTTTATCCATTCTGATACCCTATGTCTTTTGGTTGGCGCATTTAATCCATTTACATTCAGTGTTATTATAGAAAGATACGGGTTTAGAGTCATTGTGATGTCTGTATGTTTTATGCTTATAGTGATGTCTCTGGGACTTTGTCTCACAGGGTCCCCCTTAGGATCTCTTGTAGGGCTGGTTTAGTGGTGACAAATTCCTTCAGTTTTTGTTTGTTTGGGAAGACCTTTATCTCTCCTTCTATTCTAAATGACAGACTTGCTGGATAAAGGATTCTTGGCTGCATATTTTTTCTGTCTAGCACCCTGAAAATCTCGTGCCAATTCTTTCTGGCCTGCCAAGTTTCAAAAGAGAGATCAGTCACGAGTCTTATAGGTCTCCCTTTATATGTGAGGGCACATTTACCCCTTGCTGCTTTCAGAATTTTCTCTTTATCCTTGTATTTTGCCAGTTTCACTATGATATGTCGTGCAGAAGATCGATTCAAGTTACGTCTGAAGGGAGTTCTCTGTGCCTCTTGGATTTCAATGCCTTTTTCCTTCCCCAGTTCAGGGAAGTTCTCAGCTATTACTTCTTCAAGTACCCCTTCAGCACCTTTCCCTCTCTCTTCCTCCTCTGGGATACCAATTATGCATATATGATTTCTTTTTAGTGTATCACTTAGTTCTCTAATTTTCCCCTCATACTCCTGGATTTTTTTCTCTCTCTTTTTCTCAGCTTCCTCTTTTTCCATAACTTTATCTTCTAGTTCACCTATTCTCTCCTCTGCCTCTTCAAGCCGAGCTGTGGTGGTTTCCATTTTGTTATGCATTTCGTTTAAAGCGTTTTTCAGCTCCTCGTGACTGTTCCTTAGTCCCTTGATCTCTGTAGCAAGAGATTCTCTGCTGTCCTGTATACTGTTTTCAAGCCCAGCGATTAATTTTATGACTATTATTCTGAATTCACTTTCTGTTATATTATTTAAATCCTTTTTGATCAGCTCATTAGCTGTTGTTATTTCCTGGAGATTCTTCTGAGGGGAATTCTTCCGCTTGGTCATTTTGGATAGTCCCTGGCGTGGTGAGGACCTGCAGGGCACTTCCCCTGTGCTGTTCACCTGGTATTTAATTAAAATGCTGCTTGTTGGATTCCATCCCAGAGTCAGAATCTCTGGTGGCGGAGCTCAGGGATCTATTTTTAAGCCACCTCTGTGATTCCTTTGTGCATTAAAGTTTGAGAACATTTGATTTATAGCATTACCTTTATGGGAAAAATGTACTCCTACTTCCAACCAGTCGGCTTCAAAGTGTAGCTTTGGAATGTAGCGTGTGGGTACGTTGGGGCTGGCACGTGTGTGAAGTCAGTGGTCTGCGTGACACTCACACTGTAAAAGTGTCAAAGGTGTCACTAGGGGCACCTGGGTGGCTCAGTTGGTTGGGTGTCCGACTTCGGCTCGGCTCATGACCTCATAATTCGTGAGTTCGCGCCCCGTGTCGGGCTCGCTGCTGTCAGCACAGAACCTACTTCAGATCTGTCCACCCCCCACCCCGTCCTTCCCCTGCTCATACTCAGTCTCTCGAAAATGAATAAACATTTAAAAAAAAAAAGTGTCAAGCTAGCAACTGGTGAGTAGATTATGGCTCAGAGTATTCAGCTTAATTAAGTTCTAAGGTATGGAGTGGAGACTATACAAAGACAGCATTGCTGCCAGAGTTAAAGCGCAGAACGGGGTTATTCAACTAGAAGGTGAAGGGACGAGAGTGGTTTAAACATCTGTATCCAGGCATCAGCTGGTTATTCTGCTCTTGGAGATTTGGATAAGAGGGTTCAAACCCTGGAGCCATCCCCTGGAGTGTCTAATGCCTTTCCCAAGATTCCTGAAAATCTTGGGGGTCTTGGCTCCCAGGGTTACTTCTCGGAGAATCCCCTTTTTCTGTTTTGTGGTCCTTTATCTCTGGTATGGTAGGCCCTTTCTTCTTGATCCCTGCAGCCACCAAGAGTTGTTTCATTAGTCAGAATCTTTATGGAAGATTGTGGAACCGAAGGTAGGAGTCAGCTTGCCACATCACATGTCACAGAATATAACTTACAGTCATGGGTTAAACATTCCTGTCCTTAAAGGGAATTGGCTACACCACCACAAGGGTAAGTCTTCCTGGTCTAGCCACTTCCTATTGTATCCTAGTCTCTCTCCGCCTTGCTGCTTCTCTGCCTGCTTTGTCTCAGCCATATCTCCACACTTGCTCTCAGGAACTCCAAATTCTTACTCTCTCATTCACAAGATGTTAACAGTCTAGAGCCCCCACTCCCAAATTCACAACCCAGGACAGCTTTTGCATACCCAATACCAACTGAGGTGCTTGGCTGAGCAAAAGGGCCACCCAGTCTTTTCCTTAAAAGAATTCATCCTCCTTAGAATACAATTTTGGGCTTAACTAGACTTTTCCTAAAGTCTATTATATATTTCTTCCATGGAAACATTAATTCTGTCTAGGCTCTCCTGAACGCATAAAAGCAGAGAAAGAATCTTTCCTTCCTACATCATTAAAGAATCTTTTTTTGTTGGGAGATGCTCATCCAGAAAATGTTAAGCAGGATTTTTATAAGGTTTTAAAAGGCAGGTGCACATCAGTGCACTCCCATTAGTGAGCCGCATCAGTCTTTACAACACTTTTGCTAACGTGTTTGGGAATAGACCATTTCTGTTTGTAGCCAAATAAATGAAAGCAGAATCATTTCCCACTTGCCCCCAGAAAGAGCGATACCATTGCCAGGTGAGTGGCATCTACAGGGCCACTCAGGGCATTCTGTGTCATAAATTGTATTTTGAGAATAAAGCAACAGAGTCAAATTGTTTACAGGACAGTGTGCTATCTTTCCATCTTATCTTTTGTATGTCTGAGAGCTTTCTGTTTTACTCGAAATGGAAAGTCATTTCCCAGATGAGAGATCATTTTATTTAGTGCTCTTATTTTCTTGGTAAGTATTCTGAATTTTTTCCTATTAATTTCTATTTTTATGCACAGTGATTCTCAATTGGTGAGAAAATTATGATCTCATAATCTCTTTTCCTTGTACTTGCTGAATGATTAGCCTCATTTGCTGTGTGAGTTCCACTTCACGGCTGTGAAATGATGACTCTCCCTGACTCTGGCTAAGCATGTCGGCTTGATGGCTTTGACCTTTTCCACGAAAACAAGGGAGATGAAATGCTGTGACATGTGTGTAAATTGTCACTCAAATGGGGTTATTTTGGTTAACGGCTCGAAATACATGCTTTGCTAAACTCACAGAAGGTACCAGTAGACTGTTTTGTGTTTGGGGTTTTCTAAGGCATCAGAGAGTCTTGCAGTTATTAAGCAAGGAGAAAAAAAAAATCCTGATTAGCCGTTAAATACAAACAGTAAATTTACAACCTGAGTCACAAGCTGTGTGAATGACTGCATTACAGATTCCCACAAAAAAACCCTGTTCTTGAATCGTATAGTTAAATCTGCTTCATCTGCACTGCCGTAGATATTACTTCCCCTGCACTTAATTGGGATAACTGACAAATTCAGATTCAGAGCATTCAGTAACTCCAAGGGATATATAAATATCTCACCAAATCCATTTAAATGGTATTCTGGATTTGGTCAGGGGTCTCACTGTAGTAATTTGCAGGTGTGACTGATATTAACTTATAAATTTCCTGTGACTGGTCCTTTGTTGATTTCAGGCCTCCCCCCCTGTTTGATAATGATTGCTCAGCAAGCATATTTTACCTTCCTTCTCTGCAGGCCCTTTATTGCTTTGAGACGTCTCTCTCTCTCTCTCTCTCTCTCTCTCTCTCTCTCTTTCTGTTTGTATGTGTGTGTGCGTGCATGTTTTTAATCGTAATACATGAGACAGTATTTCCCACTGGAGCAGATTCATACGAGCTCGTGGAGCCATTTCTTACTTGGCATATTTCTCTCTTCACTTGGTTGTGCTTTTTGTGAAGGGGACCTGGGCTCTGACTGGATAAGCAATGCCAAAACAATAGGGACGGTGTAGAAATATACACATGCTCTAACAGTCTGTACAGCATTGCGCTTGGCTGATAATTCTGTGATATGATTGTTAGTAATCACCATTAAGGTGGGGTTGAAGTCTAGCGTAATAATCCTAACATGTTGCAGTAATGGAGCTGATAGATTTACATATGGGTGAAAACGAGTGGTTTTTAAAATTCGTTTTCTTTTTCATGACTGAAAGCGAGATTCTCATTCCCTGACATTAGAATATGATCTTTCTATCATTTGTTCTTTTTCTCTGTCACTAAAATAGTATTCTATATTGTACAGGGTTGAATTTCTCACTGCTTAATTTTTGACTTTTTTGAGAGACATGAAAAAATGAATTGTGCTACAAACATGTAAGATTATTTAAGACAGAACTGCCTGGCTTGTGTTATTAGTAATTATTGTCCTCAGCTAGCATCTCTCTGTTTAAATAGAAATCTTTAGGGTATTTCTTACTGCAGTTAGACTTAAGCCATTTTTTAAATTAGTTTAATTTAAGTTACATTTATTTTATAACCAACTTTATTTTTTCACCTTCATTGAGGCATTATATTGACAAAAATTATATATATTTAGGTTGTACAATGTGATTTTTTAATGGTATGCAATGTGATGATTTAATATACATATGCTTCATGAAATGATTATTGCAAGCAAGCTAATTCCTATCTATCACCTCACATAGTTACTTTCTTTTTTCTTTTTTTCAATTTGAGCCATTTTGGTGGTAAAATGAATTAGCAGTAGTATGATCCTGTACATAGGGATGTGTCTTTTTTGTTAGTAATGAAGATGGAAGACGTTTCTAACATTCATTATTACTGATGAGCATTAAGATGGGCATAAAACCTATCTTAATGAGATAAGCATTAAAACAAGGATGAAACTTCTAACAATAATAATGGCCATTATGTAGCAAATAGTTAATACTGAGAACTTATTATGTGACAGTCAGTGATGTAACTGCTTTATGTATGTATGAACTCATTTAATCTGCCCAACAACTCTATGAGGTAGATTTTTATTATCCCAGTTTAAAAACGAGAACCCGAAGAACAGAGAGGTTAATTAACTTGTCTGAGGTCAAGGAAGCCACAGAACCAAGGATTGTAGAATTGCCAGATTCAGAGGGAAACACACACACACACACACACACACACACACACACGACACTCATGCCATACTTGCTTTCTTTTTGCAATTTTGGGACATAATTACACTAAAATTATTCATTGTTTATCTGAAATTCAAATGTAAATAAATGTTCTGTGTTTTATCTGGCAAACCTAAACCTAAATTACCTAGCTTCAGAGCCCATGTTCTTAACCTTCATGCTAATTCTGCCTAAAACCCGGGCTTAACTGATGAGTGTTGACTTTGCATATCTTAGGTCAATTCTTTTTTATATCTACTCAAGCTTTCGTTGTTCAAGAATGGTCTTCTTTCTAGAAGTAGGACTTACTATCTATATTAGTGAGAATATGTAAGTTAGCAAACATATACTTTTAATTCACTCTATGTTCAGCATTGTGTCAAAGATTAATAAGGCATGGTTTTGCCCCTAAAAGAACTCACAACCCAGTAGATGAGATGGGTATGTAAAAAGCTAATCCTATTACTATATACTAGTAGCTTTGTTGGAATATGAGCTGTACAATCTCGTAGGAAGTTTGGGGAAAGCATCTTAGCGTAGGGAACATTTGAATTGGTCCTTGAAGGATGAATAAGAGTTCATCAGGGAAAGAAACTAGTGGTGGGAAGGAACAACATGAGAAAAGGCAAAGTTATGTGAAAGTTCATGGTGGAATAATTTTTTTAAGGTAAGGTCCACATGCTCTGCCTGATAGTGGGTGATCACTGTGGAGTGGGATATGGCCACAAGGACTTCAATGCTATATTCAGAAAACCTACCCTGGACAACTGGAAGCCACTGAAGATTTTAAAATGGAGAAGTGGCATGATCAGAGATGTGTTTTAAAACATAACTCTAGAAGCAGTGAGACAGACTGGAGAAGAAAGGCTATGGGTCATGCATTTGGAAAGGGGAGCTGTGGCGTGGACATGCAGGTGGGTCTTGGGAATGGCTGAATTTGCTCAGGAGAGTATGCAGACAAGGGGAGGGGGAGGTCTCAAGTCCTGGGGACATTGACATTTCGTTTGGGGGTAGGATGAGAGAAGACAGAAAAAGAGAATAAAAAGGGCAGTCACAGAGCAAGGAGAAACGAGAAATGGCAACATTATGGAAAACATGGCATGAGATAGTATGGAGGACAATGGGTTCCTCAACAGGGTCAAATAGTATGTCCAAAAGAGATGATGCCATTGGGATGGACAACTGGGCCATTTTTGTTTCCTTAAAAAAAACTTCAGCTTTCATGGGCCATTTTTGTTTTTGTTTTGTTTTGTTTTTTTTTAATATACGGAATTTATTGTCAAATTGGTTTCCATACAACACCCAGTGCTCATCCCAAAAGGTGCCCTCTTCAATGCCCATCACCTACCCTTCACTCCCTCCCACCCCCCATCAACCCTCAGTTTGTTCTCAGTTTTTACCAGTCTCTTATGCTTTGGCTCTCTCCCACTCTAACCTCTTTTTTTTTTTTCCTTCACTTCCCCCATGGGTTTCTGTTAAGTTTCTCAGGATCCACATAAGAGTGAAACCATATGGTATCTGTCTTTCTCTGTATGGCTTATTTCACTTAGCATCACACTCTCCAGTTCCATCCACGTTGCTACAAATGGCCAGATTTCATTCTTTCTGATTGCCATGTAGTACTCCATTGTGTATACAAACCACAATTTCTTTATCCATTCATCAGTTGATGGACATTTAGGCTCTTTCACATAATTTGGCTATTGTTGAGAGTGCTGCTATAAACATTGGGGTACAAGTACCCCTATGCATCAGTACTCCTGTATCCCTTGGGTAAATTCCTAGCAGTGCTACTGCTGGGTCATAGGGTAGGTCTATTTTTAATTTTGGGGGGAACCTCCACACTGTTTTCCAGAGCGGCTGCACCAATTTGCATTCCCACCAACAGTGCAAGAGGGTTCCCGTTTCTCCACATCCTCTCCAGCATCTATAGTCTCCTGATTTGTTCATTTTGGCCACTCTGACTGGCGTGAGGTGATATCTGAGTGTGGTTTTGATTTGTATTTCCCTGATGAGGAGCGACGTTGAGCATCTTTTCATGTGCCTGTTGGTCATCTGGATGTCTTCTTTAGAGAAGTGTCTATTCATGTTTTCTGCCCATTTCCTCATTGGATTATTTGTTTTTGGGTGTGGAGTTTGGTGAGCTCTTTATAGATTTTGGATACTAGTCATGGGCCATTTTTGAAAGCAACATTGACAACCTCTTCTCTGTGGCGGTTTGGATGTGGTGTTTGCTACAGAATGTAATTCAAATGCTCTAAGTTGCTTTCAAGCTGATATTCTCCAAGAGTCCATTTTATTTACATGATGCTCCAGCTTCTGAAATTCTGAATTATTGTGCATAAAACAAGAAAAAAATTATATGGGAAATATTATGGTCTAATACCAATTCAGAATACTTCAAGGTATAAGGACTTTGGCTATTTCTCAGTGGCATCAGAGGAGATGTGCTCCCGGTGTTGATGGAACTCACTCAGCAAATCCACTTTGCTGGATATCTGACTATTTGCTCCTCCAGATCCTCTCTTTGTTCTCCTCTAGGCCCAGGAAGATGACCTGAAAGGACTGCCATAAGGAGATCCCCTTGCCTTCTGGCTTCTTGGTTGGGTTTGCCCAATGGGGGGAACTAACAGGATGTTGGAGAGAGGGAGGATTGGGGAGTCCTGCTTCCTCCCTGCTGGGCTACCACAGGTTGGCTGCTTCCCTCTCTTGAAGGCCATAGCTCCAGAGTCAGGCATGGACTTTCCCAGAGCTCTTCTCCCTGGGTTCTGATAAACCCATGCCTTATCCTTGCCTTTTCAGGCCCTGGGTGGTAATCTCTTCCCTCTCAAACTACTCCCCCGTGTTATTGGCTCCAGTGTATATGGTCACATATGCTTAACTGACTGAGCCACTCAGGTGCCCCTGTGCCATCCTATATAAATAGAAGTTATTACAATAGTAATCCTACTTTTCAGTGTTATATCATTATTAGGATACTCTGTCTCTAGCCCTACTTTCCAACTTTAATTCTTTTAAGGAAAAATATGAGGACCATTTTTTGATCAGGATGGTTTAAATTTAATCTTATTTGTTGCAAACACTTTATGATCTCCTGAGTTACCTTACAATCTTGTGCTTTTGTGAGTGTGAAACATACCACAGAACCATAGTTTTTGAGAGGAAATCTGAAATATATTCTAAACATCACATTTGATGATGATAATAATTTTTTTTTTGTTCTGGATGAGAGTATCTGAACATATTGTGAATAGAATAAGCAACAGAGGTCTGACCTGGGTAGAAAGGGTCATGTAAAAATGATCCCACTAGGATCTTAAATGCATGTAGACCTCAAAGACATGTCCACTCCTATACATGTTCTAGTGGAGCGTCATTACACCTTACATGGCAGAAAAGGAAGTGGAAACTGTATGAGTCTGAGTCCCAGGGCTAGAATGCACAAAACTGGGACTGGAAATTTAGGCCTCCTAACTTTCACTTTCATGATATGTTATCCCACCTTTCATTCTGGAATTCTACAACTCCGATGGTAATGTTTGCAGCCACGTTGAGGGAGAAAGAAGCCAGAGAGCCTGGGGTGCTCTGCGGTCAGTCTCTTTAAATTTTGTTACTTGCTGCTGGTGAGAAAGAGTTAATTTGGCAACAAAGCCACCATAAGGTTACATTCATCCGAGAACCATGTAATTGGAATCCAACCTAGTGTTATAATTAACAGATACAGCAGGATCCTTATCTGAGGGGCAGGATAGATGTTGAATTCAGAGCAGAGGATGAATGTTGAATTCAGAGAATCAAGGCTGACTTACATCTCCTGTCCCTCTCTCTTTAGCTTGTTTTCTTGGTAATTTTCACCATCAACTCAGCCATATTTATGTTTGATAAAGTGATTCTTACTACTCTAAAATTCTTCAAATGGTCAAACCTTTATTTTGACTTTTATTTGGAAAAGATTTGTAAACAAACAACTCTAGGACCCAAATGAATACTGTGCTCCATTGTAAAATTTAATGCAGTGAAACTAACAATTATAGCAACACTGCCATCTAACTCAAGTTAATCAATAGCGTCCTAGTTGCATTTGTACTTGAGAATCATGGCAGTGGCAAATTTACTGCTGCGAACTTGAACTATGGAGAATTAATAATGATGGCATATTGTCCTATTGATGCAGCTCTGGTTGCCCAGCTGGAGTAGGGAATGATGGTCTGGTGCACTTTTTATGGCTCATGCAAATGAGTAGATAGTTGTGGGAATAAAGTTCTCTTCTTGATCTATGGCAGGAGATAGCTAGTCTGCAAGAGTTCATTTCAGACTGTAATTAGTTTATTCATTAAGGTTGGGGAATTCAATGACACAGCTGCATGAGGTATCATTGAAAGCTACCTGAACATATGGCAGAAGGATAATGCAAATTTAGCTCCTGAAAGAAAAAGGCAAAATGGTACAGCTTTGTGCTTTCATTTTATATCCTACAGTGATTCTCTGAAAGGGGGTGGTGAGTTGATTACACTCCAAACCTCTTAATATATGTTGATTTTAGATGGGGGGGGTATTTATTTTCCTGGAATGTTATAGACAGTGCATATAAGTGTTTATAACACATCCCCACACACATCCCTAGACATCTAGATATATACACAAGAGACTGAATGCTACTCTTTGCTCCCTAGCAAGAGAGACTAACACCTATACCTGTTAATAATGTTTCTATCTCCCCTTATGTGTTTAGAGTTAATTAGCAATATAACAAAGTTTTAAGTTTGATTAGAGATGCGTATACAGAAGTGAAATGAAACTATTGGTTACGTCCAAATTCTGTTAAGACTTATAGGTATTCACACATAGATGTAAAATTCACCCTTGCTGGTGAAATGCAAGCACTTGGATAGAACAGATTCTCTTAAGTCTATTTTTTTTTTTTTGTACCGTAAAGACTAATCTGACTTCAGACATACCCAGGGTTATAAGGTTTAAAATCCATATAACACTTGACTCGCAGAAGCCAAGGCCTGTAATTCAAGTAGGTTATAGAAAGAATCAAATTTGCATTGTGGAAGGAAGCCCAGTAGGTTAAAAAAAAATGACTGGAGCAAAGCAAAACTTGATTTGAACCATTACACCAAACCATTCTTACTTACATCTCTCTTATATTCTTCATATGTCACCAATAAACACTCTAAATGAAAACGTTATTGAAGTCAAAGCATTCAACCAGGGAAACAAACAGGTGTGGAATTGTGACAGATCTCTCATACCTTTGTTCCTGGCAACTGATTTACTCCATAATTAGTGTCAAAAGCTATTTATTGATGACATCATGTGCTCATAACACTAAGGATTTTTCTTCTTGTGACTCTCAATCCAAATTGATGGATAACACAGATGAAACAAAATTCTTCTGCCGAAACTTGGATGTTGATTTAGGAAAGAATGCACAAGAATACGCAGTAAGTTGATACTAGTGGTTGTTTCCTGGGCATCTGATTGATTAGAAGGAAGCTTTATATCCTATTCTGTAGTTTTCTGTATTGTATAAATTTTGTTAAAGTGTGTGTGGGGGGGGGGTTGCTCTCATAATGATTCAAGGTCTTTCATTTTCAGGAATGTAAATTCACTTCTGTGGAGAACCTAATGTCTGTGGTTTGTGGCTCTGAATGAGAGGTGGTTGAGAGAGGCAAAAGGGGACAACCACAGCTGTTAAGTGGTAGCTCAGGGAGATATCAGGGACCAGAGTGCGGTTGGGATCTGAAACGCATATGTGTGTCAGAGCAAACCCAGCAGCAAATTCAGCCAAGGGATGGGTCAAATTAATTGAACACATGAAGAATCAAGTGATGATAAAATTGAGGTGTTGGGCATGTAGCGTAATCGGGATCTTGTCTGATGGTGGTCCATGAGAGCTGAAATGAAATGAATCAGGAGTCAGATGGTGCAGTGCTGGAGTCAGGAGACCCTCTTACATAAGACAGCTTTCTACCTCAGTACCCCCCCCCCCCACTAAAAATTTCATATCTTTAGGTAAAATATTGCCCATAACAGAGAGAAACCTACTCAAATGTATGTAAGAGGAGGCAGTGGAAACATGTGGGTGGCTCAGGGAGTACAGACCTTGACTCTCTTTGCATTAATAGGGCCTGCTGTTAACCTCAGGAGAGGAGAAGCAGCAGAGTTTTCCACCTCTTGGATCACACTAATTTACCTGGGTTGTGTTGTTCACTTAGAGTCTAGACTGTTTTGTCCTTCTCATTGGGGGATGGTGAAAGCTATTCCTTTCTAGAAAATGTGTTTGCTAAGGGGTATCTATTGACTGATTCCTAATTACTCAACCCTCTACTGATGTTTTGTGTATGAAGAAGAAATAAAAGTTACGACCTCTGCCTTTGGGAATTTTATAGCCCTTTTGAGGGGCCAAGAGATACAATCATTTATTCATTTTTACACTCACTCACTCACTATGCTGGATGCCACATCTACGACAATAAATGAGTAGAAACATCCTTGCCTTCATGAAGATTATAGTCTAATGAATTACTTAAGTGATGCAAAACTTCTATTTTACTTGCTTGCTCCAAATGCCCTACCTTCTTGCTTAAGTCACTTTTTGTTTTGCAAATGCAGAATAGAATAAAATTAAACAAGGCCTGGTACTATTAAAGCTTTGTTAATTTTCCAAAATGGTTTGAGCACATTTTCTAGTGTCTGGTAAAGAATTGTGATAATTAAAATTCAGCTATACTAATTAAAACAAGTGAACAAAATCTGTTTAATGTCCCTTTCCCACAATTTTTAATTTCCTTTTTGCTTACTTCTGACTTTGCAGAATTTTGTAATCCTCACTGGAGTTGTCCTGTCATTAGGGAAATTTATGAAGTTATATAGTTCAGCAAACCTGAGGGAATTATATATCAGTAATATTTGAATAAATTTAGGTTCCTTTGGGTCATTCCTTTAAATCAATGAGTTTAAGCTGATAGGTTTTCTGAAAGTCAACCTTTCAGAAGAAATTCTGACCAATGTTTATTATCTTCATATGGTAAGGTTAGAACTGAGTTTCCATAGAGTTCCCCAAATTTCCTCAGGAATGAACAGCTGTATTTGTGATATAAAATCAGATACATCAAAAACACCCAGAAGATAGACAGGAAGAAAGAAATCATACAAACTACTAATAGAGACTGTCTCTGGGTGATGAGATCATGAGGTTTTTGTTTATTTATTTGCATCTTTTTATATTTCTGTGTCTCAATTTTACCATATAGGATATTTGGGGAAGAGTAATGATAGCAACTTCTAACCACTTTCATGGATTGAGATTGCTGCCAAATGTAAGACTTTTCTTCAAAGGCAGGTCTCAACTTCCTTTCAAACAACTTGAGATGGAGGCATCCTCTGGCTCAATTTGTTTTATAAATTGTTTTATTTATTAATTTAGAGCACTAACTCGTCAGGCTCTACAGAGCTAGTTTGATTGAATAAGGGAGAGCTTAGCTTCATCTCCCTAATTTAGTCCAACTTTGAAAAATATAGTGCTGCCTTGTGATTTAGTGTAATATTGATTTGATGATTTGATTGATTTTGATTGTAATATTGATTTGACGATTTTGGTTGTAATATTGATTTGATGCTAATAGCAATAGGAACAACAATAATAAATGTCTTTACAAGGTGTTGAATCATAGACATGGGGGAGTTTTGAGGGAAATCAGATTTCTACCTGTCAGTGTAACTTTCAGCTCCACTCCCCACTCCAGAAATAGGAGAAACTTGGTAAGTTGTTCCAGGTGAAATGAGAGAGTTCGGGTCTGGCTTCATGAAAGCGGGATAAAGGTTCAGGCCATAAGGTGTGTGCCTGAGAAGGGGATGGGATTTAGAGTCTAAGAGCTGGTTTCAGTTCCTAGCTCCCTCACTGAATAGCTGTGCGACCTTTGACAAATTATTTAACCTTTCTGAGCTTCCTAACCTATGAAATATGGAAGGCAATTTCACCTTTCAAGGTTGCTTTGCGTCAGTAATGTGCATAAAACGTTTACCATTGTGCTTGGCACACACAGCTATTTTTGGAACGGAAGAAAGATGCCTATAGGTGGAAAAGTCCTCAGATGGCTTAATATCCCTGATTACCTAATTTGACAAAATCAACCTTTCTCGAGATTAATTGTCAACTCTGACAGGAAGTTAGGAACTTTGGTAATACAGGAAGTATTACAAAGCACTATTGGGATTTAGAATCTTGTTAATGACATTGAATGGTTCTGCAAGCAAGGAATGAGTACTGTTGCCCAAACACCAATTAACTTCACCCCTCATTAGTAATGTGTGCCTGCAGACATTATTTCTTTTGCTCTATCTTATCTCACTAGGATGCCATCCAAGAGAACACTTAAATAAAAATCCAGTTGTCATGTGTTGCTGTTAGCAGAGCAAGTGTAAACACCATTAAGGTTAAATGTATTACACTAACCTCAGCTGAATGAGCGACAAGAAGGCCAAGAAGTACTCCATCTAAGCTGAGGAACAGCCAATTTTAAATGACAAAAGGGAACCTTCTAAACTTAGACCTGGGTTTAATTAGGGGTGTTGGGCATTCTTACCTGAAATCACAAGAGTAACCCGTTTAAAGTTACTCCTTCATTTGGGCGCGTTTATGACTTGTGATTATTCTTTCTGCTCAAGATGACAACTGAGGATATTTTATAGCCTTTTCTTCCTCTTTCTCCTTTTTCATTCTCATCAAGAATTATTTACTGAGCATCGATGATGACCAAAACACTGAGCTAGATTTTGAGAGAGTCAAAAGTATAAGACAGAATTGCTGCCCTCCATATCTGTGCGGGCAGCTTAGTTATAAATAGAAAGGACAGAATAGCCACAGTAGAAGGTAGTTTTTGATGAGGAATGGCAGATGAGTTTCTATAAAAAATATTCTGTGTTGACAGGTTAGTAAAAATAGAGATTGAGCCTTTAGCTCCTTCCACCTCTAATAGGTGACAACATTTAATTTACCTTCAGTTTTTCCAGACCACAGAGGGTACTTCCTTGATCTACCTTTTCTACAGGAAGTAACATCCCAAGGTGTCACCTGGACCTTGAGAGCCATGGTCCATTAACACTAATGAGTGACTTATGGTTAAATCCTCGTGGATCCTGCTGAACATCTCCCTGAAGATATTGGTTCACATTTCATTTCAGTGGGCATCACACCAGCCTGCACTGAAATTGCTTGCATCATTTAACCTGTAAAGGTGTCCAACAAACCTATGATTTATGGTTTGGAAAATATTCAGCTTAGTCCAGGCTGTTATTGAAAATTTCCCGGTTTCTTGGTTACGGTTTCATGTTATGGTCAAATACAATTATAAATTTCCAGACCCTTCTTGTTTCCTGTAGGACTTGGGTCAAGATACTTTACATGTGTAATAATACAACTTTAAAATGACTGTTGTAACAATAATAGTATCATGTAAATGTACTTCTGAAAGCTAGAGGTTTAAGTTAAACATCCATGACAATTGAGTTGCCAGACTGTATATTTTTGTCATTATAATGATTTGTAAAATAACCATCAGATTCACAGGCATGTGGGCGAGCAATTCTTCAAATACTTTCATGAAAAACCCAAGGGAACACACACACACACACACACACACACACACACACACAAATCAAATTTCTATTTCCTACATAATTTTGAATAGTGTTTATATTAATTGTACCTATCTTGATTGTAAATGTGATGTTAGGAAACATTGTTGATATGTGTAAGTCAAGGTCAATAAGAAGGTGTTCTTTTATGTGGTTTAGCCATGAGCCACAGCTTGAGGGCTCACCCTTCTACTGCTAATGAGTCTTCTCTCGATTATCCTCTAAAGCTGTAAGGTTCTAAACCTTTGAACTTCTGGGGAGGGGGTGGGCAGATTCTTTGTGCTTGCGTGTTTGCCCTTTTGTTTGGGGAACTGGTCCTCACCAGCATTTCCTAACAAATAGAGTCCCTGTTGTACTCTGGCTGTTAGATTGGGAGCCATTAATAATTGGCAATTTGTAGCTGTCATAATGATGCAGGGGATTTTCCAGATGGCTTTTCCCTTTCTCTTGAGAAGGACTAAGACTTCTGTTTATTCTTTTTGATGGGGTTTTAATCAAACAGACATTGGTCTTGGCCCTTGACCCTGGTAGGGACAGGACCTGGCTGTCTCATCTCTGGTCAGGGGACAGGCTCACATGCTTCTCAGAGCTCTGGCTTTCTGATAAAGGGACAACTTCAGGAGGGTGGGAGTACGGTGTATTAGGATGGAGGTGGTAGAACTATTGGGGTGTTGCGATTGTAAAGTTGAAAAGGAAAAAAAGAAGGAAAGAAATGCCCATTTTATTTTTTAAAATGATGAAACCAGTTGTTGAGGGAACAAAAAGTAAGAAGATGAGAATATCATGTATCTTTTGGGTCTATCTTTACACTACTTGCAGGCAAGGTACTTAAGACAAATTTTTTTTTGAATGTCTATTTATTTATCTTGCACGTGCCTGAGCAGAGAAGGGGAAGAGAGAGGAGAGACAGAATCCCAAGCAGGCTCCTTGCTGCCAGCACAGAGCCCGATGTGGGGCTCAATCCCAGGAACTCCAAGACAAGTTTAAATTTGGAACAAAACTGGTAGTTTCTGCTATGAAGTTTTATAGCAGGTGACCTTCTTAGCTCTTACTTTGTTCTCCTTCTTATCCAACCACAGCTCCCACCCAACCTTAAGAAAAAAAAAGGGCTGCCTAGGTGGCTCAGTCAGTTGAGCGTCGGACTCTTGGTTTCTGCTCAGGTCATGATCCCATAGGCGTGAAATTGAGCCCTGTGTGGGGCTCTGAACTGACAGTGTGGAGCCTAATTGGGATTCTTTCTCTCTCTTTCTGCCCCTCTCCCTAGCTTGTGCTCCCTCTCTCTATATATAAAATAAGAAGAAAAGAAAAAAAAAAAGGAATTTACCGTCAAGTTTTATAGTTGATGTTACCTGAGCAGCATTATGCCTGAGTGGGGAAAGTGGTAGTTGGGAAGTGTCTTTCCTGTGAAACTGATGAATGTTCCAGTGTCAAGCTTCCTTCTGCCTCATAGTTCTTGTGCGTGGGCTGCCCTTTGACCCTGATCCTGTTCTCTGTGCCATCACCGAGGTCTCTGCTTAAACATGACCTCCTTGCCTACTTTCCCTGACCTGGTCCATCTGAATGAGATCCTCCCCTCCCTGCCCTGCTTCCTTCTTCCTCGTGGCCCTCATCATCCCCTGGGTAACTGCTTATTGTCTGCCTCTCCCCCAAGAAAGAAAGCTCTAGGAGGGCAGGGCCTAACTCCTACTGCTACATCCTACCTGGTGGAGCTTCACCTTAGGCTCTGCATGTACAACCTGGGCCTATAAAAACACAGCTCTGCCTTGCTTGTGGCATTATCATAGGTGCTGAATTCTGTGCTGTATAGCTGTTCGCGTTACATTTCCTTTTTTAAAAAAAGTTATTTACTTATTTATTTTGAGAGAGAGAGAGAGAGAGCATGCATGAGCCGGCGGGGGGTGGGGGGGGGGTTGGGAGAGAGAGAGAGAGAGAGAGACAGAATCCCAAGCAGGCTCTGCTCTGTCAGCACAGAACCCAATGCGGGGCTCAAACTCACAAACCATGAGGTCATGACCTGAGCCAAAATCAAGTCGGATGCTTAACCAACTGAGCCACTCAGGCTCCCCCACATTATAACATTTCTGAAATCAGGATACACATTAAAAATTTACACTTAATTAGTGGTTGCCACCCATCAAAGTTACTACTAAATTAATGTACATCTTGTAACTAAATGTGCCTTAGAATCAAGGAAACTGTTGTAGACAGAATGCCCCCCTCACCACCCCATGCTGCACCCCAGAGATGTCCATGTCTTAATCCCTGAAGCCTGTGAATATGCTACCTTACATGGCAAAAGGGACTTTGCAGATGTGATTCAGTGAAGGATTTTAACATAGATTATCCTGGATTATCCAGGTAGGCCCAGTGGAATCATAATCATCTTTATGAGAGGGAGGCAGGAAGGTCAAAGTCAGAGAGGAAGATTTCACTATGGAAGCAGCAGTTTTAGTGCTTACAGGACCTCAAGTAGGAATGCAGACTCTAGAAGCTGGAAAAGGCAAGGCAAGGGATTCTCCTAGAGCCTCCAGAAGGAACACAGCCCTGCCAACCATTTTATACTTCCATCTCCAGAACCATAAGATAAGAGATTTGTATTGTTTTAAGCCACTAAACTTGTGTTGACTTGCTCTAGTAGCCATTGGAAACCAATACAGGCATGTTATTATAGACAATAACATGTATTACATTCTGGAAATTTTTGATGTCCAGCTTTGTAATCTTCTTGGGCATTGCTAAACATATGTCACGGACTCTGTCTTTCTGGTAAGACAATGTCATTGATATTTCAGGATCTAGACAGGGTGCAGTTGTTGGATCTTTTGATGCCATTTCACAGATATTGTCAGTGTTCCACCCATATCCCTTTGACCTACTCCAGATGTCAGCTATAGATAGTTCTTATATTAGAATGACCAGTCATCTCAGTTTGCTAGGACTTAGGGGATTCCCAGGACACAAGACGTTCAGTGCTAAAGCCAGGACATTCCTGTGCAAGGCAGATGGGTTGTTTGCTCTACCTGTACATGGGATGTCTACCTGCATGTGTTGAAGACATTCTCTGGCCATAGGCCCCTCCTCATCTTCATACATGGTAGAAATTAACACTACAGAAGCATCCTACAAATAACAAGGGGTGGGAATCGATGGATATGTGTCCAGCTTCCCTGCCTGTCTGTGGCAACATTCCGAGGCATATTTCATGCAATCACCTAGAGGGCCCCTTCTGGGATTGAGCCTGAATTGCCTACTGTGCTCATTAGTGACACTCTTATTGACTTGTCTTGCTACCTTATCTTCAGCCCTCACCAAGCTTCCTGGACTATTTCCCAAATAAACTTTTTATACCCAGTCCTTGCCTCAGGATCTCCTTTTGGATGAGCTCAAACTGGAACATTACCCTAGGCTCAATCATCTTATGTGATAAAGTCCCAAATCCTTCACATGGTCCCAAACATCTGGACTCTGTCTTCCCCTCTAGCTTCATCCCTGCTGCCCTCGCTCTCGCTCACCCATATCCAACCACATTAGCCAGTAATCAGAATCTAATCTGTTACAAATTCCTTCCTCACATAGGTCATTTGCACTAGCTCCTCCTGCTTGAATGCTCCGCCAAAGTTGTGTTCATTCTTTAGGTCCTCAATCAAATGTCACTTCCTCATGGAAGTTTCCCTGGCCCTCCAGACGATGCATGTTCTCCCTGACCCTCCTGCACTTTTCCCTCATGGCACTTACTACAGATAAAATGAGTTCATTATTTTATTGGAGGATGATTATTTGTTTATGTGGGTCTTGCAAAGGACTCGAGCCCACTAAGATTATACGGTGTGGATGTAAGGGAGGGCTTGTGGGGGGATCACAGGAAGAAGTGTCAGTGTCGTACATGTGTCCCTGTCCTCTGGCCAGCTAGCTGATGTGTTCTGGGTGAGGCATAGCTGGACAAATCGTGGTAAGTGCTCTAGGAGAAGGGCCCTGCTCTTTATCACTGTACATATTTACAAGGTAGCTTGGAGGAGACAGGGGACATCTAGTCAACGTGTGACAGGGGAAGCTTCCTGGACAGAGAGATGGCCTAATTACACCAGAGCTTAGAACTCTCAGCCCAATTTTTAAATGGAAAGCCCTATCCATTAAAAAAAAAAAAAAAGAAATTGAGGCCATTCTTTTAATATAAGTATATTTATTGATAGGTTTATACACGTAACACTGTCAAGCTAAATGTCAAATGGTAGAGAAGCTAAATTTCTTTTTTTTGACATAATCATAAACAAAACAAAATAAACAAACATAGAGATAAAAATTTAAAAATAGAAGTTGTAAAATTTCTTTGCACACCCTATAGGTCATTTTGCGTGGGCCCTGAGGTACACCCACCTCTCAGTGGAAATTACTGCTCTAGCACAGTGCTTTCCTGAGCAGAGTCTGATATGGTAGGCCTGGGTGGGGCCTGGGATGCTGCATTTCCAACTAGCTCCCAGGTGATGTCAGTGGACTTGGTTTGTGAACCATACTTTGAGTAACCTGGCTCTAAAGCATCTTGTCATCCAAATATTCATAAGCCACTGAGCTTTAGATGCCCAGGTTAAAAGAGGAATGTGACATATTCTGTTATTTTGGAATGATTTTCTTGTCTCATGCTTTGCTATTTCCAGGCAGAATCAGCGGAACGTGTGTGACCTTCACTGCATTGTTGAATGATTGCCCATCAGAAAATACAAAGAGTAAAAGACTACTAGGCAAGGTAAAAGTTTGTTGACTTTATTTCTCCTGGCCTTTAAAATCTAATTATCTGTTCCTGTTCCTGCAAAGACATGGCAAAAACGAGCCCATAAACAGGCTCCCTGCTGGATGCTTTTCATGTGCCATTTCAATTCATATGTGTCTTTAATGGCAGAAGCCTGTCTGAATACAAAGACATTCACTATGTGTGCATGTGTGCGTGGGTGTGAGGGAGAGAGACAGACAGACAGACAGACAGACTGACTTGGCCTTCTCTCCTGACCCTCTCTACCAGACCTGTTGTGAGGGATACAGCAAATCATTCAGGCTACGTGTGTGTGCTCAGGGATGCAGTGAGGATTTCCCAGCTAGTGACAGACTCTGAGTGATTTGTAGGCGTTTGTGTGCTGATTGTCTTGCCCTCTAGGCATGAGCTGTGTTGTATCAGGAGGGCAAGAGGGTTCCAATAGATTTAATATTCCTTGTATGAGCTTCAACCATCTGCCCGTCAGCTCTCAGTGTGAGCATAATATATGTTTCCAGAATAAAACACAAAGCTTGCTTTTTTCCCTCTTTGCCCTCCACCTCTTTCAGACTTTTTTCAGTTTGGATCATTTGTGTTTTCCTTCTCTTTTACGGTAAGTTACTAAGGTCACCCTCTCTACAATTATATTTACTTTTCCTTTGTTTTCTGATGCCTCTGGCATGTTTTAATAAATGGTTTACCTTTTCCTGATCACCATGTACCCTCTACAGAACTGTATCCTTGAAATTAATAAGGATCTGTGAAATCTTCTGATGCCTGCATGAGGTGGCTGGGGTTAAACTGTAGCCATTCCCAATGGGTGCAGATTAGACCCTTGACATCTACAGATTCTTCCCTGGCTAAATCTGAATGCTGTTTTCCTGAGGGATGAAACTTTAACCTTTTTCCTCCTTTGCGGGAAATCTTGTGACTGTTGATGGGCCTGTCCTAGTAGCTATAGCTCATTGCAGGACTAAAGTTATTTGGCGATTGGGTGTCTTTGACCCAGAACCCTTGTGTCATTTAAGGTAATTGGCAAATGGGAATCTTAAACTCTGAAATGGATGAAAATAAGTTAATCCAATCAAAGCAAGTTCTTAACTTAAAATCTCACTTAAATTGGAGAAATTTAGTGGGAGATTTAGAAAGGTTTTTAATTTATATGCAAGTTGGGTAGGAAACCTACTGGGACTCTCCTTGCTTTGCCCAGCAAGCAAATGTCAGGCAGGGGTGACTAACAGAAAGTGAACTTGGAATATTCTCTTGTGCAGGCTTGAGGGCACTGGGGTCAAAATTCTTCAGTTATGCTCATTTTTATTTAGTCAGAAAAATGTGCATGTTTTTGGATGAGACAGTGTATATTTAAAAACTCCTTCCTCTTTAAACTCATTTCACATTTGGCTTTTCCTACAGGGGGAGCTGAAAGAGGCCAATCCCTTGTCGCTCTTCTAGTCTAATGATGATGGGATGTAGGGAAGGTTGTGGGCTCTGGAGGGCTGCCTGGATGCCTGGCCAGGCTTCATCTCTTTCTAGCTACGTGACCTTGGGAAGGTAATAAACATCGCTGCTGTAGTTTCCTCATTTGTAAAGTAGGGACTATGATTGTGTTACCCGAAGGAGTTGATAAGATGATCAAATATAAAAATGTATAAGAATATATGCAAAGTGCTCAGCACAATGCCTCTCCTATATTGCCACGTTGGTTATTGTTAATGTTATTACCATGGAAATGGAAGTTGGAGAAAAATGGACATGTGGATTCCACATCATGACTTGTGCTGCTTGGCTGTGGAAAATGTCTGAAACACACCTCTACCCACGGAGAATTGAGAAGTTGGGGCTGATAGGGGAATAAACAAAGAAGATAGAAATGATATTTTTTTCAAAAAGCTTTGGTTTAAATTTGTGGCTGCTATAGAACTCATGGAAGTGTGCGGTCGGATGGGAACCATCCCTTCCTTTCAGGTTGGCACAGGATTAGTCTTGTCCTTCTTCCTCTCAAACCCCAGGTGTTAAGATTTGGTCTGACTTTGAGTTGTTTTTGAACTTGTGGGACTGATGGAGTCCTAGGGATGACCCTGTCCTGAGCTCTTTACTCTTGCTGAGTGTCTAATGCAGAGCAGATCTGGGCCTCTGTGGATAGTTAGAACTGAACCAGCCTTTAGTGGGATGTGTGCTTCTGGCCAGAGCTGACAGCCTGTCTGTTCCTTTGTCCCATCTGTCTTTCATGGGGACTTTCATAGATGTAGGCCACACTGGTTAAGATGGTGGACCAGTCCTGGGAGGGTGTGAAGCAATGAAATGCCAAAATAGCATTCACCTCCATTTGGATCTTCAGCTTTCTAGTGAATCCCATAGAGGGTACTTTCCCTGTGGAAGACCCAGGTGATCACAGGTTTAGCTCTATCCCTACAGCAGCCCTGCTCTTTAGCATCAGCTCCCTTTTAGCATCAGCTCCATTGTTTGTGGGCTTTGTGGCCACCATGCTCCTGGGTGGTGCCATGGTCCTGGCCCTGATGTTCCTCTGCCTAGTGTTAGCTACAATGCTACTTGCTGCTGCCCATTGATGCACTTGGCACCCAGGCTCGATATTGGTGCCCACTTCTTTCTGAAGTGAACTTTGGTTCTCTACCCTTGAGCCAAGTGGTTCCTAAGGGTATGGTGTAGCCTTGATGTACTACGGGTTTTGTCACTGTTGTGCAATATCAGTCTTCTTATTGTCACTGGTGTTGTTTGGGGCATTACCACTGTCACTGGCACCATGATGAGCTAGACCTTTCCCACAAGCACAGTGACTCTTATATTAAGCTTCAAACTGAAGGGGGTGGGGGGGGATGTAGCTTATTATCTTAGTTTCTTATCATACCTATAATATTGTAATTTTCCCATTTATTGATTCAATTTCTCCAGGCTACACCTCTCTCAAGAGTCATAGTACAAGTTCCCTGCAGGGCTGAGTTGGAAGCTGATTGATTCACACTGAATGACTTCACCCCTTCAACAGCTTAACTTCCTTTTGTGTTGAGCATCAGCCAAATATATTGACCTAAACCTTGAATCTTTCCTGTGTTATTATATGCCACCCTCCCATCTTAGACACCCAGGGCAGGGCTGGGAAAGCCAGAGTATTTCTTTGCTCATTGAAGAGCCTCTGGCCACCAGCTTCAAGTATTCTGCAGAGATTCTCTCAGGGAGTCCCACTATAGCTCTGTAAACAAATAAACCCTAGCAGCTGAGCCAGGACTAAAACCCCAAATTCCTGCATCAGGAGAGTAGGCTTGGCTGTGATGTGGGAGTGGTACTTCAAGGACATGATGCTGACCTCTTTTCCCCTCCTCCAACATGTACATACAATCTCTCTCTCCCTTTTCTTTTCTTCTGTTTTGCACCTAGCTCAAAGAAAAATGCTATTTTTCAGGGAAAATCTCCTCCCTGGCATGATTTAGAGAAGGTGTAGAGTTTCACACAATGGGCACTGAGTAAATGACTTAGTGAAGCTTGTGGGCTATCAGGAGATTTAGAATCTGGGCCCTGCTCTGCCAATATACTAGCTGTGTAAACTGGGGCAAAAGCCTTAACCTCTCTGTGCCTCTGATTCTGTAGAGTGGAGTGGGGGGAAGGAGAAGTGGTGGATTGGACTAAATTCTTAAAAACACTCTCTTTTTGAGGGAAATGAGCTTCTAGCAGCTAGTGAGGGAAAGGCCTAGTGTGTATCAGGCTTTTCCTCCCCTTCTTGTTGGCAGAATGGGGGCCCGGACAGAAGCCACATACTTGCTTGTTGTACCAAGAAAGAAGTGAGGCAAATACGAAATTTAAATCAATAACATTACTTGAGCACAGAAGATGGAACTATTTTCTTCCAAATTGTTTTGATTGCGGCCAGTACCTGCTGTTTGGTATGAAATCCATTCAGATCATCAAAAACCCAAGGAGCATACAGTGCCTGAAAAGATGTTGTAATTGGCACCATTGTAACTCTGTACGGTGTGTGATCTTAGTGCGAGGAGGGAGGATTGTAGGAAAACTTGTAATCTAATTTTCTTTGTTGTAAAATAGAATGTTACCATTGTATTCCTGTGGAATAATAATTATAACATCTCAGACAAATAGAGCGTCTTTCTCAGGAGGTGCTTAAAGAGCTCAGTAGACCTTCAGTCAGCCTTGTAAACACAGTGAAACCTGGCTTGCTTGCATTTCTCTCGACTGAAAATTCCTATTAGACAGCATCTCCCCTCATCCATCCTACTGGGATAAATGATTTTTATGCTGGCGAGGCTGACACCCCGAGAGACACTGAAGTGCCTTCTGCATCATCAAAGAATTATGAAACCTTCAGTAGTGTTTCAGTGTTAATTGCAATTGATGACAGCCTAATTTTTTGAAAAGTGGTAATTCATGTGTTGCATAGATGATAATTAGTCAGAATAGTTGATTAATCAGACTGCTCTGTTTTTTGACCATACTGAAGTACAGTATTTACAGTAACTGCAATACCGGCTCTCCCTGAGAGCCACGAAGGAAGCAGGATGAATTAAAGTAGCATTCTTTCTTTTATTATTATTTGTTTAATTGAAGTATAGCTGATATACAGCATTATGTTAGTTTCAGGTGTACAACATAATGATTCGATATTTGTCTATATTGTGAAATGATCACCATGATAAGTCTAGTTAACATTCAGCACCACACTAGGTACAGAAATTTTTTCCCTTGTGATGAGAACCTTTAAAATTTATTCTCTCTTAGCAACTTTCAAATGTTCAATACAGTATTCTCAACCATAGTTGCCATGCTGTACATTACATCCTCATGACTTGTTTTCTTTATAGCTATAATTTTGTACATTTTGACCCCCTTCCCCATTTTTCCAACTGCCCCCACCCCATGCCCTCTGGCAACCACCAGTCTGTTCTCTGTACCTATGAACTTTTTTTTTTTTTTTAAGAATTCTACATGTAAGTGGATCATACAGTATTTGTCTTTCTCTGTCTTATTTCATTTAGCATAATGCCCTCAAGGTTTATCCATGTTGTCTGAAATGGCAGGATTTCATTCTTTTTTTTTTTTTAATGATTTTTATTTATGTAAGAGAGAGAGAACGCATGTGTGCACAAACTAGGGAGGAGCAGAGAGAGAGAGAGGGTGAGAGAGAGAATCCCAAGCAGGCTCTGTGCTGTTAGCACCAAGCTCAAATCGGGGCTGGATCTCATGAACCATGAGATCATGTGAGCTGAAATCAAGAGTCGTATGCTTAACCACCTGAGCCACCCAGGCACCCCAAGATTTCATTCTTTTTTTATGGCTGAATAATATCCCTCTGTGTGTGTGCTTTATTCTTCGACTTCTACATTAGTTTCTAAACTAAATGAGAAGAGAAAATAGATAAGTTATAAAAATAGATTATATGTGCTGCTTATGACTTTGCCATCCTTAGGGTCATGGCTATTATTGGTAACTAGACTGTTAGCTCTTACAGTAAAAGTGAGTGTCTTTAAAATTGAATTTTAGGGGCACTCAGGTGGCTTAGTCAGTTAAGCGTCCGACTTTAGCTTAGGTCATGATCTCACTGCTCCTGAGTTGGAGCCCTGCATCGGGCTCTGTGCTGACAGCTCAGAGCCTGGAGCCTGCTTCGGATTCTGTATCTCCCTCTCTCTCTGCCGCTCCCCTGTTCTTGCTCTGTCTCTGTCTCGAAAATAAATAAACATTAAAAAATTTAAAAAAAAAATTGAATTTTGGGGGCACCTGGGTGGGTCAGTTGGTCAAACATCCGACTTCGGCTCAGGTCATGATCTCATGGTTCGTGCTGTGCTGACAGCTCAGAGCCTGGAGCCTGTTTCAGATTCTGTGTCTCCCTCTCTCTCTGCCCCTCCCCCACTCATGCTCTGTCTCTGTCTCAAAAATAAATAAACATTAAAAAAAAATTTTTTTAAATTGAATTTTGGATGATATTTTGTAGAGCCTCTTCACAAATTCCTTAAGCAAAGTATCAGTGCAGTGTATTTAGCTAATTGGTCCACTGCAAATGTTTTATTAAAGGAATAAGATATTGTTTTTAAGTTTATTTATTTTGAGGTGGGGAGAGGGGCAGAGAGAGAGAGAGAGAGAGAGAGAGAGAGAATTCCAGGCAGCCTTGATGCCGTCAGCTCAGAGCCCAATGCCAGGCTGGATCTCATGAACTGTGAAATCATGACTGAGCCAAAATAAAGAGTAGGACGCTTAACCAACAGCCACCCAGGTGCCCCTTAAAGGGGTAAGATCTTAAATCAGTTAAGATTAACTTGAAAAATTTTTTAAATGTCCAAGTTCTTCATGATGAGATCTTAAAAAAAAAAAAAGTATTAGAATTGATGTTGTACTCAGGTTCACTGCAAAGAATGAAAAATTCAGGAATGTATAAAGAAGAAAATAAACATAATCTATTATTTTATCACCCTGAGAGAACTATTATTGCCTT
Organism: Prionailurus bengalensis; assembly: GCF_016509475.1. NCBI lineage: Eukaryota > Metazoa > Chordata > Mammalia > Carnivora > Felidae > Prionailurus > Prionailurus bengalensis. Next base: position 138,997,974 of record NC_057344.1, read on the forward strand.
TTGGTATATCTCCTTCCATTTTCTTCTGATGTGTACATGTAAACATTTTACTAAGTTAGCACATACTGCATGTACTGAATGCTGTCCCCCATCCACATTATATAAAGGACATTTTCTTTTTTTTTTTTTTTTAATTTTTTTTTTTTCAATGTTTATTTATTTTTTGGGACAGAGAGAGACAGAGCATGAACGGGGGAGGGGCAGAGAGAGAGGGAGACACAGAATCGGAAGCAGGCTCCAGGCTCCGAGCCATCAGCCCAGAGCCCGATGCGGGGCTCAAACTCACGGACCGCGAGATCGTGACCTGGCTGAAGTCGGACGCTTAACCGACTGCGCCACCCAGGCGCCCCTAAAGGACATTTTCTAAGTCAGTAAATATTTTCTAAAAATATACTTTATGCTGACTATATATTTATGAATCATAATCTGTCAAACCAATCTCCTGTTGTTAGGTTTAGCAGGTTTACAAATTTTGGCTTTATAATGCTGCAACAAATATCTTTACTCATTTATTTGTCCATCCATCCATTCATTCAATCAACTTTTATTAAGTAGTGGGTGCCAGGCTGTGGGCCATGAGTTGAGGATATATCATTAATCATAACCTTTCTGATAATGTTTATTACTATTACTAACTATTGACCAGGTACTTTATTAGTATTAGTATGTTAATTATTGTGTCTGGAATTTTCGCTGTAAGCATCTTTGCTGTAGATGTCTTTGCTGCAAGCATCATCACTGAAAACATTTTTTGCCATATAACTAATTGGCCATAAGGCAATTTTGCCATAAAAGAAAAAAAAAAAACTGGTTGACAGCTTGGTTTGATTTCTTCATTGACACAGTACTCTCATTTTTATATTATATAAACCTTAGCCTTCATAATGGTCTATACAGTGGTGTGGAGTTTTGAACCCACATGTCCCACAGTTTAGGAGCATCTATCAGCGGACATGTGATAATAAACCAAGAATAAACAACCAAATATAAAGCCTAGTTACCAATGTGCATCCTAGTATTTGGAAAACTGGCATCTCTCTCAGTGAAAGAAGAAATTTTAGCAAATGAAGAAAGAGTGTGATGCTGAATGAGAAGATGAATCAATAAGCAAAAAAAGTGTATAATATTGTGAATGAAATACTTTGGAGAAAGTGGTTAGATACAATCCACAAAGAAAAATTAATTATTTGCATGGTATTGCCATGAATCTACACTATACATTTTGAATGTATTAAAATATTTTGTATTTTGCAATTAAGTCTTTTTTCTTAATTTTTAAAAAATGTTTATATTTGAGAGAGAGAGAGAGAGCAAGAAAAGGGGAGGGGTAGAGAGAGAGGGAGACACAGAATCTGAAGCAGGCTCTAGGCTCTAAGCTGTCAGCACAGAGCCTGATGTGGGGCTCGAACCCATGAACTGTGAGATCATGACCCGAGCGAAAGTTGGACACCTAACTGACTGAGCCACCCAGGTGCCCCTTCAGTGAAGTCTTTTTAATTTTGTTATCCTTTTCCGTGTTTTATTATATCTTCTTTAATGAATGCTCCTCTTGTATTTTTCATGATTTTTATCTTTATGGCAATATTGCCTCATGGCCACTTGGTTATGCAGCAAAAATGCTTGTGGTAAAGTTGCTTACAGTGAAACTATGTAGAACCATTAATTATATGAATGTATGTTAGTATAATAATCATTGTAGTAAGTTAGTATAGTAGTAGTAATGAATTAAATTCTTATGAGGTGGGTGTTATCATCCCTATTTTCCAGATAAGGAAATGGAGGCTTAAAGAATGGAAGTACTTGCCGGTCATCACTCAGCTGGTCCTTGACAGAGCTAGGGTTCAAACTTAGGCAGGCTGACTCAAGTCCTGCTCTTTTAAGCATGACAGGGACTGTGTCAGTAAAAACGACAATTGCTCCAATGGCCATGAAACGATTTTAAATGCAATACTCTCTGAGTGATTCTCTGGTTATTTTTTAGGATAAATTCTAGAAATTGAAATACTGAGTCCAAGAGTATGAACAACCCTTCAAGGTCCTAAATGGGGGAGGACCAGAGCTGGTAATTTATTTATTTATTTATTTATTTATTTATTTATTTATTGTCCTGGGTATCTGCCATCATGCTACTAGCTAGGTAGACAGCAGGTAATAGGTGTGGTAATGATTCAGGGCCTGGGCAGGCCCTGGAGAAAGGCTGGGCAGTGCTCTTGCTATCGAGGCAGGGTCGGTGGGACTGCCCTCTAGAAATGTTTATTTCCTCTTGATGCAGTGTGGCAGAGGGGAGGAGACATGGAGAGGAAGAGTTCATCAAAGGAATGAGTCTAGACCACAAGTGAAATGTATAGCCTTTTAAGACGAATATCATCACAAGAAAATGCCTCTGCTCACTAAAAACCACCAGTTCAGCTAAAGACTTTCTTGATGTAGTGTAGCTTCCCTTGCGCTACACCGTAAGTTACTCACATACAGCAAATGACTATCTGTAAATATTCCTTCTGCCCCCTCATTACTGCCACATTCTCCCTCAAGTCCCCCTTCCCCAGATGAACATTACCTGTCCTTTGCCAGCTTTCTGTGATGCAGTATCACATAATAGCAAAAGCACAGACTTGATTGGCCACTGTCCTAGTCTGATTCCTGTCTGTGCCCTGTAGGTTGGACAATCTTTTCTTCTTAAAATTGAAGTATCTTTGATACACAATGCTACGTTAGTTTCATGTGTACAATGCAGTGATTTGACATGTGTATATGTTATACTATGTTTACCACGAGTGTAGCTACCGTGTGATACCATGTAACACTGCTTCAATACCATTGACTATTTATATCCCCTGTATTTTACCTTTTATTCCTATGGCTTATTCACTCCATAACTGGAAGCCTGCATATCCCACTCCTCTTCGTTCATTTTGCCATCCTCTGGCAACCATCAGTTTGTTCTTGATCTGTTTGTGCTTTTTGTCAGTTCATTAATTTTTTTTTTTTTAGATTCTGCATATAAGTGAAATCATGTGATATTTTCTTTCTCTCTCTTATTTTACTTAGCACAGTACCCCTAAGGTCCATCCATGTGGTCCCAAATGGCAAGATCTTATTCTTTGTTATGGTTGAATAATATTCCAGTGTGTGTGTGTGTGTGTGTCACATCTCCTTTATCCATTTAGCTATCAATGGACACTTGGGTTGCTTCCATATCTTGGCTATTGTAAATAATGCTGCAATAAATATAGGTGTGCATATATTTTTTTGAATTGGTGTTTTCATTTTCTTTGGGTAAACATCCAATACTGGATCATATGATATTTCTATTTTTAATTTTTTGAGGAATTTCCACACTGTTTTCCAGAGGCTGCCCCAATTTACATTCCCACCAACAGTGCACAGGGATTCCTTTTTTCCCCCACAACCTCACCAACATTGACTGACTTTTTGATTCTTAGTTTCTTACCTTTAAAATAATACAGAGTTGAGGATGCCTGGGTGGCTCAGTTGGTTGAGTGTCTGACTTTAGCTCAAGTCATGATCTAGGGTTCATGGGTTTGAGCCCTGTGTCAGGCTCACTGTTGTCAGTGCGGAGCCTGCTTTGGATCCTCTGTTCCCCTCTCTCTCTGCCCCTCCCCCCTCACACTCTCCCTCTGTCTCAAAAATAAACAAAACATTAAAAAATTAAAAAAAATAATACAGGGTTGTTATGACAGGCAAATGTAGTGCCATGAGCAGAAAAAAAAACAGCTAACCTTCACTGAGTTCTTACTACAAGTATAACAAAACAAAACACTGTTCTAAGGGTTTAAAATGCATACATTTACTTATTCTTCAAAATAATCTGTGATAAACTGGATTCTAGAAAGCTCTCATGGTTTTCATCCCTGGTGTTACTTCTGTGATTATGTTACATGATGTGATAAAAGGGACTTTGAAGATGTGATTACATGACTAAGCAGTTGACCTGGAGATAGGATTATCTAGGTAGGCCTGGATATTATAATCACATAATCCCATGGGCCCTTTAAAGCAAAAAGTTTTCTCTGGCTGTTGGTAAAAGAAATCAGAGAGATTTAAAGTATGAGACGGGCTCAACTTGATTGCTGCTTTAAAGATGGGAGGGGTCACATAAAAAGAAGCCTGGGCAGCCTCAAGGAGCAGGGGGCGGCCGGGCTGACAGCCAACCAGGAGGCAAGGACCTCAGACCTACGCCACAAGGAACTGGGTTTGGAAGTGGATTCTTCCCAGGGCCCAGAGATAAGAGTCCAGCTGGCTGCATATTGGTTTCAGCCTTGTGAGATCCTATGCAGCAGAGAACGCAGTTGAACCCACTCCCAGAACTATGAGATGATCCATGGGTGTTGTTTTAAGATGCTAAGTTGTGAGAGCAATAGAAAACAAATACAAACCATATGCAGTAGCTACCTTTATTATTTGCCTAATTTGTAGATGCCTAAAGCAAAGCACAGAGAAGTGAAGTCACTTGTCCGAAGTCTCACAGCTATTAAATAACAGAAGTGGGATTTAGCAGTCTATCCCCAGAGCCCATGCTCCAACCCAGCGACACAGTGCCTGAGCCATTTGTAGGTACTCAATGCATATTAGTTTCCCTTCCCTTTTCTTTTTAGTGTAGCCCACAGGGCACCTAGCTGCCACATTTCTTAATTTTGCTGATGTGGGTTAGCTGGTGCTGTGCCAATGGGATTCTGGATATAGAATACTTGGAGCATTAGTTTTACTCATTGGAGTAGGTCTTTTTATATTGTAACAAACCTGACTGAATATTTCATAGGCTAAAATGAAAAAAGATAAAACTAGAGATTTCAAAGAAAATTTGTTTTTGATAATCTCTTTACTGTGAAAAATAGTTGACTGCAAAAGTTGGAGAAGCACTGAACTGATGCATTCAAACTAATTTAGTTTAACACCTTTCCTTCCCGTTTCATTTCCTAAATCCAGTGACTTTGCTGTACCAGCTAGAGTTCTGGAATCTGAATCGGGAAATCTACATCTAGCTATTCATCACCATCCACCCAGCTATCCATCTTCTATTCATTCAGTCAAACAAGATTTACAGAGTCCTTCTATAATGCCTGAAGTGTCTCTAATAAAATGTGACTTGTGAAGTAATACAACCTTTTCTAGTTCTGCTTCCTTGCGTAGAACATTAGGTGATTTGACAAACTTTCCTTAGGGTCTCTGTCTATGGCCAATCAATCTGTTGCTTTTACAGTTCGGGTGTGCCCCGACTTCTGGATTTGCTAAGGTAGGGCAGTGCTTCTCAAAATCCATCCTGGGCACCACCTGCATCAGCATCTCCTGGGGTGCCTAATAAAAAAGCAGGTCCTGAGGTTGCCCCAAACCTTCTGAATCAGAAACACCGGGAGTGGGGGCCCAGGACTTTTGGTTTTAAACAAGTCCTCCAGGTTATTGCTATGCACACTAAAGTTTGAGATGTACAGCTATAAGGATGCAACACAGGCCTTGTGTCCTAAAAGTATCTCCCTTATTAAAAGACAACAAGCCTTATAGGTTTGGGGGAAAAAAACAAAACCAAAACAGGATCACACCTGTCTGTGTGTCTCCTGCCTTGACCATCCTTTTTCACCCTAACCCCTCACCCCAGCCAAGGCCAGGGAAGGAGCTGTGACTGTGATTATGGAGCGGATCTAGCCCAGCCCCCGTGCCTACAAAGTCACTTTTCCCCTTCTGGGCTACCCCTGCCTGCTCCATTCAATAACAGGGGTTAATGTGAGGAGTGGGCGTCCCTCCTCCCAGGCTCTGGAGCCCTTCCCTTCCCCAAAGGGAGGGTGGGGCTGGCGCGTGCCGGTGGGGGAGCCCCTCTGGGCAGCTCGCGCCTTGCAGCAGCCACTCGCCCGGTCAGTCAGCGGCCCGAGGCAGCCGCCTTTCCCACCCCGGTTCGCGTCGAGAAGGGGGAAACTGGAGAACTGGGTCATCCTGGCCCTCCTCCCGAAGCCGACCCTCCCGGCCGTCGCCTGCCGGTCTCCAGCCGCGCGGGGCCGCCGGAGTGGCCGGGCAGGTGCCTGCGCCGCGGTGCTGTGCCCGCCCGCTGCCCTTGCCCGCGCGCTCCGCCCGTCCTGCGGCGCCGTTGGCCCTCCCGCCACCCCCTCGGCGGGGCCCTTCCCTTTACTATGGTAATGGTGACATTCAGCGGGAAAGGCTAGCGCGGACCGCAGCGCCCGGCTCCCGCGCCGCGGGAGGCTCGGTCGGCGGAGCGGGCTGCGGCGGCCGGGCAGCAGGCGCGCTCGCCCGGGCCCCGGCCCCCCGGCCCTCCGGCCCTCCGGCCCCCGACCGCCGCGGGGCTAGCCCCCGAGCCCCGGCCTCGCTGGCCCCGCGGGCTGCGCGCGAGCCCCGGCCTCCCCGGCTCCCGCGCGGGGCGAGGACGCATCCGGCGCTTCGGGAGGGAGCCTGCCTCCGCGCTCGTATATGGCAAAGTTTCTCGCCGAGCTCCTGGGCTGCACGTTGCCGAGCAAGGGCGCCTCTCCCATGTTCGAGGTAGGTGGAGGGTGTGTCCCCGCAGCGACGGGCGTCCGCGGTGGCGCGGCGGCGGGCCCCGAGCGGGGCCCTGGGGTCCCCAGGAGTTGACAAGTGTGTGCGGTCTCACATGCGTGCTTTCCACCTGCAAGTCTGGGGTGGGGCAGGGCGAGGAGGAGACCTGAAGCCCGGGAGGCTGAATCCTCACCTCCTGGACCTCAGTGAACCTGTTTTTTCCTTCCTTCGTTGACAGGCGAGCACGTTTTCTGTCAGTCTGGACTGAGTTTTGCCAGTTGCTCTTTACCTAAAATGCATGGAATGCCTGAAAATAAGCAGGATCCTGCAGTCCCTCTTTGCTGCTTACTTTGTTGTAGTGGTGATGTTTTTTTTTTAACCTTTTAATCTGAAAAAAAAAAGTTAACGATAAAAAATCTTTAGGTCAGGAGGTTTCCGCCTTTTAGCCTCCTCCTGCCCCCTTCCCCAAACCCCCAGCACGCTGCAAACTCCATTGAAGTTAACTCATTTCTTCTGTGAGTGAGATACATCAGGGATGAGAAGAGTTAAAGTGGGGTCTGCTAGATCAGGTGAACAAATCGCAATTCTGAAGGCAGGTACATCTAATTGCTCACACCTGCCTGAGGTGGCAATGATGCTGCTGTAAGCATCTCTGCGAGGAACCGTTTATGAGAAGGCTGGCTGGCTGGTCCTACTGAGGGAAATGGTGGCAGCCACTGTTTTATGGGAAACCTATATTGGCTGCTCGTAGGGACAGCCTCACACTGTGCACGGTAACCCCCCCCTCCACTCCCCCTTCCCTCCACAGTGGGAACAGAGTGTATCCTTTGTCTCTATCTACCACCCTCCCCCAACAGATTGCCTGACAACTAGGCCTGGACCAGAGGGCAGTGGCAGTGGCCAGTGTCCTGAGTTCTTGCTCGGTACTCCTCACTCAGTCCTAGGGCCTGACTGGTCCTCCTGACAGCCTTGGGGCTCCTCCAGGAGCTACCTCTCTGTCTGCAGTTTCCTAGCTGGCCAGAGAAAGCAGAACTTGGGGTCCTCTGTCATGGATGTGAAAGCTCGTCCTTCAGCAAGGCAACTCTTGAGGCTGCAAACTCTCAGACTCTTCCCTGGCTTCTGGTGCGTCTCTTCTCACCTTTGGCTACTGTTGGTGTTCCACCTTCTATGGCCACGTTCCTTCGATCTTAGAGCTCAGATTGCCCAACCCATGATCTCTGCTGTGTGACAGATTGGTTTTTAAGCAGGGAGATCTCAATAAGAGGTGATGGAGAGGAGCTGGGAACACAACAGCAGACTGAGAGAAACCAGACTGAAATGCTTGGGTGCTTGGTGGCCTGAAATCTAAAAAGAAAATAATGAAAAGCCTGAAAAAGTAAAGTTTTTCAGGCCTGCAGCTAAAATTAGCCGTCTCCTTTGGCCTGTTACATCTCTGCCCATTTCCCTCTCTGTGATGTCAATGTTAGGTAGTGTTTGGGGGTCATTCCAGAGAGGTGAGATGCTCCTTTAGAATTGCTTTTCTGACTTGTCCTTTACTGTATTTAGATTTTTGTTTTTGTTTTTTAATTTTTAAAAAATATTTATTTTTGAGAGAGAGATACAGAGTGTGAGTGGGGGAGGGGCAGAGAAAGAGGGAGGCACAGAATCCAAAGCAGGTCCAGGCTCTGAGCTGGCAGCAGAGAGCCCCAATGTGGGGCTCGTACTCACAGAGTGTGAGCCGAAGTTGGATGCTTAACCGACTGAGCCACTCAGGTGCCCCTAGATTTTTGTTTTTATTTATTTATTTTTAAAGATTTTACTTTTAAGTAATCTCTACACCCAACGTGGGCTCGAACTCACAACCTGGAGATCGAGAGTCTCACACTCCACCAACTGAGCCAGCCAGGTACCCCATGGATTTTTGTTCTTAAATTACCAACCCACATCAAGCAATTTTGTTGTCTTTGGTTGTTTATTCCTGTTTTATCTTCTAGCCAATAGATGCCCCACCTTGATTTCTTGGAATAAATGGCTCTCAATCATGGCTGGTTTGAGGGAGACTTAAAAAGTAATCAGAGACATACTTAGACAATTAAGAAAATGAGTGGCTGTTTTGTCTTTTTTTTTTTTTAATGTTTATTTATTTTTGAGACAGAGAGAGACAGAGTGTGAATGGGGGGAGGGTCAGAGAAAGAGGGAGACACAGAATCTGAAACAGGCTCCGGGGTCTGAGCTGTTAGCACAGAGCCCGACGTGGGGCTTGAACTCATGGACCTCGAGATCATGACCTGAGCTGACGTCGGACGCTCAACCGACTGAGCCACCCAGGTGCCCCGGCTCTTTTGTCTTTGAAGAGCTCTGGGGAAAGGGAATTCCCTCTGTCCTTGCTAACTCCATATATCTTGCTTTGTGCTATTTGCTGGGGGCAGGAGCCAGAGTCATATCTGCTCTCTCCCTCTTTCTACAAATGATTGATTCAGTGTTAGCTGAATCACCCCAGCAGGTATCACTTTTAATCAGTGTTGCTAGAAGAGTTAAGAGATCATCCCTTCCCCACCTATAAGAGTACATCTGCTCAAAGAGGTGAATGACTGAGTATGGAATGTGTTTTGAGGTTGCTTTCTTCTCAGGCAACACATTCTTACTCATAAATGAAGAGGCATTTGCTGAGGCCTCTATATTTGGGAGGGAGAGAAATGTGTAAGAAAGATATTCTTAAGCCTTTCTAAATATTCATTTCCTAAAAGCGAAAGTGCTAGGACATGAGAAAATTTAGGCAACTTTTCATTTCCACCAAATGCTCTCATTCTAACTTTGGAGGCTACCTTTAGTGTCAGGGGGGTCATGAGAGGAGGTGGATGTTTTCATAAGGAATGGCCTTTGGTTCCATTTTGGTTAGGAGGTGGCCACAAATGTAGGCTCTTCCTACCCAGGCCAGTTTGGTTTACACAGAGGAGATTCTGCACAGTACCTGAAAGGGTACTGAATCCCGACAGGACCTCGTGTGTGTTTGCAGGTGTCTGACAAGGGCGAACAGGTGACTGGTATGGAGAACACAGAGGCAGAAAGTCACTGTGGCTGGAAAACAAGTCGAATGCATACCTTGTTGTGTCATTGGCAGAGGCTAAGGACCAATGGTGTGTATTTGGAACACAGTGTCTTCATGATCATGTTGTTCATCTTCCCTTTACTTTTTCTTAGTCAAGTATTTAAGTTTATGAACCAAGTCTTTGAAAAAGAATTATTAAAATTTCAAGGAAAAAAACCCCGAAAGGATAAGAAGTTTACCTCGGTCACAGCAGTGCCCTGAGCAGTGGTTAGATTTTTGGGATAATGTTTGTATGCCTCACCATACTTGCATAGCTTCTGCAGAAAGAGTGGGCTTGCTGGATATTCTGACGTCTAGAAAAGTAGGACATTGTAAGCATAGAATGGTGGTTTCAGACCTAGCACGTCCTACTTATGTGTGTCCTGTAGGCTTAGATGGATGGATGTCTGGCCCTGACCTCCATTCCTGCCCCTGTTGGCTCTGACATATTATGAACCTTTGCATTGTGCCTTCATGATAGTCAATGATGGAGTCTGGTTTAAGAGCAGAAAGTGGCAGGAGAATTATAAAGTCAGAGGCAACTGCTTTTTCTCCTTCTGGACCCCCTTCCCTCAGTCAACAAACCTGCATTGAAAAAAAAAATTTAATGTTTAATATTTTTGACAGAATGTTAGTGGGGTAGGGGCAAAGGAGACACAGAAAGGGAGACACAGAATTCAAAACAGGCTCCAGGCTCTGGCTGTCAGCACAGAGTCCGACGTGGGGCTTGAACCCACAGGCTGTGAGATTATGACCTGAGCCAAAGTCAGATGCTTAACCAACTGAACCACACAGGTGCCCCTGCAAACCTGCATTTTTAATGCTGCGATCCTTCATCATCTAACCCGGAGGGGTACCTTTCAGGAGCCACATCCACTGGGGAGAACACATCTGGCTCTACAGAAAAGGGGTGTTCAATTCCATGCCACTGTTTCTGGATGTGGTCTCTAGAATTGTCATACCTCATGTATGTTCTACTTATTTCCACATTCTGTTTTCTTATTTCTACCAGTATTGCTGCCTGTGACTATAGCTTTATTTTAATTTATACATAATACATAATAACTGTCATTTATTGTTTACTCTGGTGGGCATTGTTCTAAGGGCATAATATACACAATCTCAGCTATCTTCCCTAATAGGTTCGCGATATAGGTGTTTACAACCATATACTTTACAGATGAGAAAAGTCAAAGTTTATAGAGTTTGAATAATTTGGTTAAGGTCACTTTAGTACGTGCTAGAGTGAGGATCTCAAAGTTCACCTACCTTCTTCAACTATGGTTACTTGGTATTTGGTGTTTTTGTTTTTTGTTTTCTACCTCAGTTTTATTCCTAGCCCTACGCTTTCTCTTTGGAAATAGGAAAGGTAAACACCCTCATTCTTTCATTCTTCCATTCTTTCATCATCACTGTGTTACCACTGAGATGGCACGAGTACCTTACTCTTGGAAATATTCGATCAAAGGCTGGTTGAACTCAGAGGAATTGTTAAGGGAAAGATTCAGTTCAATCACCATAACCCTTTATAGCTAGTTTCCACTTATGAGCCATTTCCTCCACGTCCTGTTTTATTCCCCAATGACATTATGAGGTAAGTTGTGTTGTCATCCCTGTTTAGAAGTGAGGAGGCCAGGGCTCAGGGTCATTACCTGAATTGTCCAAGGTTACTTCCTACCGCGGATCTGATCCTGGACTCTGATTCCACAGTGCTTTGCCAGCCAGCTGCATTGACTCACCTGATCTTTTCCTGGCCTCTGAGTTCTGGCTCATCCGCTCGATCTTTTGGACCATTGCCAAAGTCATTTTCTTTAATAGCCCGACTGAACACAGTGTCCATTTATATACCCCCAATTCTTTGGTGGTTCCCACTGCATGCAGATGCCATAGGAGATGCAGTTTCCCCTTGACAGTGTGTTCACTACCTAAATTTTCTTGTCCAGTCTTTCCTTCTTACTGTATTCCTAGCATGCTAGCAAACTTTTGTCTACATCCATTTCTTGGTCATGTCCTCTCACCACTAAGCTGTTGCTCTGCCTGGAGTTTTCTTCCGCCAATTCATCTATTGATGTTTCCTCTCTCTGCAAGGTTCCTCTCAAATTTCGCCTCCAGATCCAGCCCCTTGGACAATAACCAGCCCTCGACTGCAGGCCCCCTGAATACTGTTTGTTTCTATAGGAGACCTAGGACATCTTTCTCTTGTAACTTCTCCATGCTTCAGTTGTCTGTCTTCAATGGAGATAATAGCAGTGTCAAATGCAGGTGGTGAGGGTTAAATGGGTTGGTGCCTGGAAAGTACTTAGAATAGTGTTCCATGCATGGTCATTGCTGAGGTCCTTGCCTATGCATCTCTGACCTCTTCAGGATCAAGAACTAAGTAATTTTTCTTTCCACAGCACCCACCAGAGTATTGTACACATCATTTTGCATCACATGATGGATCAAACTGATCTCATTCTGGAGGTTCATGATTTCCTTTGCCCTTAAACTATTTGTGATGTCTCTGAAGTTCCAATTTAACCAGCACCCTGTATCTTTATTTGCTAAATCTGGCAACCCTATCTTACCATTCCCCTCCTCCCATCATAACCCAGCCCCTAGACTCCAATCCCACTCAATTGTAGAAGCCTTGTCCCCCATCTTTCCTGCTTAATGGTCCCTATTGTGGCAGAGATCCTGTCCCAGGCCAAGGGAGACACCCATAGGGAATTGAAGTTGGACAGCTATCTGTCCCCACTGCCTCACTAGTATGGAAATGATGGAGTGAGCAAGCTTTCCTCTGCAAGTGTCAGGTCTGTGACTGAGAGAGGTGTATCACTGGCGTCCTGTTTATTCACTCTTCATGTGTTCACCGGTTCACTCACTCACTCACTCACTCACTCATTTAACAAATGTTATTTATTAAACCCTAGCTTTGTGGTAGGCACCCCATGGAAGCCTTCCTAAAAGACATTCAAACTGTTTTAACTGTGAGCCACAGTAAGAAATATATTTTACATTGCAATCCTGAATGCACATAGCTATTTATACCTATAACATTGACATTAAGTTTCAAGAATAACACTTTTACTTATGACAGGGGTTGTACTTTGATCTTTGCAGTTCTGTCCTTTCCATTTCATTTCTTCCATTCTATTAAGAATTAAACAGGGAAAGACCTGCTGAATTGATTTCATGAGTTGTGACTCATAATTTGAAAAGCACTGCTATAGAGGATGGTGAGATTCTATTTTTACATAACAATTTGTGTTCCCTCATTATTCCAGTACTATACTTACACATTATTACACTATACATTAGGAGAGTTTTGTGGTCTACCATGGGAAGCCAGTCACCATGAATAACCTTATTTCTTGGGAGAAAATATTTTCAGGGTTTCAAACAACTAATTTACCAAATAACCTTTGATAAATATTCTGCCTCTAAATTAGGTTATAGGTTTGGCATGTTACCTGAGCATATTTTATGATGTGCTTTTTATTTAGAACACTGTAGTTGGATTTCAATTTATTTCTCTTTGCATCTACTAACGACAAACATGCCCCACTAGCTGAATTACTCCCTAGGTTACATTTACGGATCTTTCCATTTTTTATATTTTAATTGACCCCAACCCTTCCCTCTTGAAAGAACTTAGATTTTCAAGCAGTCTTTTTTCCCCCTCTAATTTGCCTGGTAAGGATTTTGATTTTGTTCATTACAATGAGCTCCTTTGTTTAAATGAATCTTACATGCTCTCATCCACTTGGTCATTCTGGTGGGCTTCAAGCATCTAAAGAATGAACCATGTGGTCAGGTTGTTTTGAAAGCAACCAATTTGGATAAGGCTGTAGCTTCAGTGATTGGATGTTGGTGCTTGATCATAAGAGAGAAGTTTGAGAATAATAGCTCCTGTTGCCACAGCTGGGCTTTCGATGAGGGTCATTTGAATTTTAAGCTAATGGATACTGAGTTTGTCTTGTAAATTCACAATTCAGTTTGTTTGAGGGCCAATTGGATTGCTCTATCACATCTGAGCCATTGTGTACGCACAGGCAACTCTACTTACCTTTTGTGTTAGCTGCTTTTAAACTCTGCTTGTGGTCCTAAATGCATGCATTTCATTTATAGGAATATTTGGTCCCATTATGATTAGATCTGTCTAATGGCTTCTTGCTGAGAGACCATTACATGATTTTTTCCTTTTTGTATTTTGATAAGTAAAGGCTGGTGTTCAAATGGCCAGTGCTGTCTGCATGTCAAGAGGAGCAGGGATAGGAGCTTCACTCTTTGATTTATTTCCTTTTGCTTAGTTCTTTTCAATTTGTAATAGTATTCTTGTACGTTATGAATTTCTTTACTTCACAAGTCTTTGATAAAATACAATAGGTCTAGTAGTGACGTTTGTATTTAAAAAGTTCTACCTACTTGGAGTTGCCTATCGAAGTGTCCCATAAATAAAATGACAGCTTTTATCTGTCTGAATTTTGTGATGAGTAAGGACTATGCTTTCTACCCTTGGAGAATCTTAAGTGTATTCTAGGCCTATTTCTCTACATACCTATAATATATTAAGTATTCTATATCCCTTTCAAACCTCTACACTTTCAAACCAAAATGGAGGACCCATCATTCCCCTGTACCCGGCTGGAACCCACTTCTCGTTTCCAACTCGATTGTCAGCCAAAAGCAAAACATATTTTCCTTAGAGTAGCACTTTGGTGCCATTTTTTGCTTTCTTTTTATTTCATGAACAATCTGTCGGTGACTCCCACAGATTCTTTCTTGGACTTACACCTTTCTTTTTATCCCTACTAGCCTTTGTATACTGATATGACAAGCATTTATTTACTTATTTTTAGAAAGACATTTAAAAGAATATTTATTTATTTATTTATTTAATTAATTTAGAGAGCTAGTGAGTGAGCATGCGTGGGTGGGAGAGGGGCAGAGAGAGAGATAGAGGGAGAGAAAGAGAATCTGTGCTGTCAGTGTAGAGCCCGACTTGGGACTTGAACTCATGAACCATGGAATCACGACCTGAGCTGAAATCAAGAGTTGGACGCTTAGCTGACTGAGCTGCCCAGGCACTCCTGACAAACATTTATTATTTTTATTTATTTATTTAAAAAAAAAAAATTTTTTTTTTTCAACGTTTATTTATTTTTGGGACAGAGAGAGACAGAGCATGAACGGGGGAGGGGCAGAGAGAGAGGGAGACACAGAATCGGAAACAGGCTCCAGGCTCTGAGCCATCAGCCCAGAGCCCGACGCGGGGCTCGAACTCCCGGACCGCGAGATCGTGACCTGGCTGAAGTCGGACGCTTAACCGACTGCGCCACCCAGGCGCCCCGACAAACATTTATTGATTATGTACTATGACCAAGGAGTTGTAGGGTCTGTAGGGGATTTCACAATAAGTAATGATCAGTTTGCTTCTTTCAAGTTTCCCTCTTCTCCCCTTTTCCTGAATATGCTGCTAGTATACCGCAATTCCTTTTCATTGTCACTTTCCTACGTAAGAGTCTGCCTGTGTGACTTTCTGTATCCAAAGGCTCAAGTCTTTAAGTTCTACCTAGGGTATTTTTAAGGTGCTGTTGTTAAATGTCTTACTCTGCCTAGCTAACTTTACTTCCTGCCATTAATTTTCTTCAGGGATCCTCATAGGTCATATACAAATTCTTGACCCTGTGCCTTTGTTTAGGCTACTTGTCCTATCCTTTAGTATGATGACCTATCTTAATTTTTTCCATTTTTCCTAACCAAACCCTACCTAATTCCATAGTAAGGTACCAGCCCTTCACGAGCCTTCTCCAATTACAGGGAAGAGGCTAAGAGTACACAGGCTGGAGAATCAGATACTTGGTTTCCAGTCTGGGCTCCTCCACTTCTGAGCTATGTGACCTTAAATAAAATACATCCTTGCATCTCACTTTTATTCTTTATAAAATTGGGATAATAACAGTAGCTATCTCATTGAGTTGTTAATGAGGATTAAATAAGGTAATTCAAACAAAATACTAAGCATAGTGTTTGGCATGTAGTAATTGACAAATGAGAAAATGATGATAATTATATACTTTCACCTTTTGTTTCCAAAATATACTTTCACCTTGATCCCAATACCCTGGGGTCTCTCTCTCCTTTGACTATCTTAGGACATACTTTATGCTTTTCTGAATTCTCCACAGTGCTGAGCACAACCTAGGTGCTCAATCAGTGCTCATTAATTTTGAAAATATGCCATATGCTGTTTTAGCAAAATCTGGGAACCAATTTATTTCTGAATATATTTAATTGTATTTTATGGAAATGTGACAGCCACTGTCCTTTAGTGACTTACCCCCTAATCTATGGGATGTATATTGATGCTAAGTTGGGCTGCAGTTGTACCAATGACGATAATGTACTTTTACATACAACTGTGGCAGAAGCAGTACTTGAAAAATGTACCAATTATAAATGCTATTTGAATGAAATTCAACCATAGATTGCAATATAATTAAACACAGTATTTTGCAATTGGTTTGCAAACATGTGTCCTCAAAATAAGTCAAGTGAAGCAAATCCATGCTATAAGTCAAGATTTTATTCATCAGACTTTTATGTTGCATGCTGTTGGTAGAGAATTCTGGCTGGAGGTCAGGTTAGATTATTTCAAAATTAATTTACTCCAAGAACACTTACCCAGTGGGCTTTCTTATCATATTTCCAGTGGGAAAGAGGGAGTAATGATGCCCTGCTTCTCAGGAAGCTGTTGGATGGCCTGAAAGCATGGAAATTTACTTTCATGGAGATTATTTGAACTCAGTTAGAAGTCAAGGGAGGGTGCCTACAGAGACGCACACGGGACTGAAAACTAAAGGGTGGCAGCATTATGCATCGCAAAGAACCTACAATGGGAGTCTTAAGATCTGGATTCTGAGCCTGGCTCCTTTCCTCACTGGCCGAATGCTCCTGGGGGAAATCTCCTTACCTCACTGAGTGTCAATTTTTATAGCTCTGAAATGAAAGTAACAATATTCGATTTGCTCTACTCCCAGAAATGATGTGAGGCTCCAGTGTGGTAATAAATGTGAAAGTCCTTCATAAAATGTCAAGCATTATACAAATGTGAATTGCTGTTACTGATGCTGTGATGGAGAGCACAGAAAAAGGAGGTGCCTACTTAGCATCCTGGGCATGCAAGAATCTGTTGGTGAATGGACTGTCAAGGATAGTATGGATGGTCAAGAATAGAAATACTTGTGTTTCAAAGGTAGAGAAGGAAATATGACGCAGTCATAATTTACAACTCGAGCTTCAACCCCTGTGCAGTAAGCCCTGGACTCCACTCGTACCTAGGGATTTACTTAAGGAAATCTCTACTTTCTAAGGACTCATTTAAGGACTAAGCTTAAATGAGTTTATGAATGAAATTCTATCAACATCGGGGGCAGGGCATGAGCAGATTTCAGTGGCATGAGGCAAATTGCAAGGAGGGATTGCGGGGCTCTGAAGAAAGTCTGAGAGTCCAGGATTGTATGCTGCAGAAATATATAGTGGCTGTTATTTGAACTCCCTCCCCTTTCTGTCTGTCCCCTGAGCCTAGCTACCCTGTGTCAGAAAAAAGAACTTGGCCCCACAACAGGGTCATCATATGTCATTCAGAGAGTAGAACTCAGAGGAGGGAACCCTTTCAGTGCAAGGGGAGCTCTGATGGCCTGGGCAGAGCAGCAGTAAGTAGTCTCCTGCAGTAGTAATTCAGACACATGGGCAACCTAGAGCCAGTGCATCCTATGGTTGCCTGGACTGGTTCGAGAGCTCAGATGATGTAATTTCCCCCGGAGGACACCTACCAATACCAAGGAAGGAGGGATCCTTGGAAGAGAATCTGATGTTCTCAGGGTGGAGGTGGGTTTATGTGGCCAGGAAAATTTGGGTATGTGATAAGATGATTTCATTTGTAATCACATTTAGGTACAGAATATTGGTCTATATAATCCTTAATCAGTGTCCTTTCATATTCCATTTTTGAATCAGTGTAGGCCATTTGTGAAATCTAATGCCCTAGGCCTTTGCCTTTTTTTTTTGGTCCAACAGCTTATTCTTGATGTTCATTTTAGCCAAATTTCATATATGTTAAAATGTGTTGTGTGTCTGTTAGGAGAAAGAAGGATGGTATGGGAGTGGTCAGATGCATGTACAGAGCTACACACAGGAAAACACACAATGATTTGCTTCTAGAAGGGCCATGATGATTAAACCACATGACCATTGTTTAACATGAATTCAGAAATCTCATTGATTTTATTTACCAGCTTTGTTCCAAAACCTTAAATGTGCTATGTACATGAGACCAAGTGCGTGGGACCCTGATTTTCAGGGGTTAACAAATCAAACTACTTTTTCCTTTGAATTTCTCTTTTGCTTCCTTCCTCTCCTCCAGCTTAAGGAAGGTCCTTTCTGTGACATAGCTGTGTGCGATTTTCATTTTTTCTATCTCACTCTGCAAATAGAAACTGATTTCATTTTTTCTCATGTATAAGGAAATAGTGCATCTGATTTCACAGGCCAGAAAGAAATGATTGGAAAGCAGCCAGCCAGGCCCTGGGGAACCCCCTAAAATTATCCTCTACCTTATGGACTGTCCAGATTGTTTGTATGTGTGGCTAGGGAAGATGGGGGCAGGGAAGTGGGATTTGGGAAATAAAATTTTCTCATGCCCAGATGCTGTGAGTGAGTCAGATGGCTGGGTGAGTTTACCCTGATACCTCCTGTGATTTTTAGGAGTTCATTTGCTCAGTGCCAGGTTTGGATGTCCAAGCAGCTGGGCGGACCCTCTGGAGTTCTAGTTAATTCAGCTCCCTGTCTGCACATTGTGTGGACTTCCCTTATGTGTGAAAACTTCCTAGACAAATAAAGGGGTTTCTTTAGGGCTGCATCTTGATTGGAATTGCTGTGGGTTAGAGTGACTAAGAAATATACTCTCAGTTACCAGAGTTGATGGATAATAGGCAATAATAACAGTTCTTTAGAATTTACTAAAACACCTTGCATACATAATTTTATTAGAAATGGAAAAACAGTGGGGAATTATTTGACTCTGTTTACAGATGGAAAAATTAGGGAACAGGGTTAAGAAATACTAGCTTTGGAAAACAGCTTGGGTCTAAAATTATCCAGTCAACCTTGCACATAATAAAAATAATTTATCACCTTTTCTATATATGTCTTCCTCCTTAGTAGAATTAAGAGGATACCACTATAAAAATACCACCAGTTGAAACCATTACTATGAAATTCTTTGAAAAATCACAAAGTAGTACCAAAAAGTGTAAGGTATCTTATCACAAATACAGTTTGGAACAGTGCAAGGTATACTTGAATACCATAAAGTGTTATTATTTAAATGAAAAATTAGGGGGACCTGGCTGGCTCAGTCATCAGAGCATGTGACTCTTAATCTCAGGGCCATGAGTTCGAGCCCCACTTTGGGCATAGAATTTACTTTAAAAAAATAACAAAATAAAAAAAATAATTAATTTCATCGTTAGTAAAGGTTCTTCCCTTTTCTGGCCTTGAAGAGGAATATGATAACAATTGAGATAAACTTTCATTATCTCTTTCCAAAATTATTTTCAAGCCCTTCTTTTTTCTACAAAATTAGCATAAATCCCACCTGCCATTTCTAACTATCCCCATCTCTTCCTTCAGGTTCCTTATATCATTGGATGAAGAGTCCCCAAGCTGTGACCTATAAAGAATAATTAGATTTTTCTCTTGACAAACCATTCCTAAGGTACAACATGTTGGGGTGATTGCTCAGGATTTTATGTTGCAGCATCTCCTATCCTGCTGGTGGCTGAGAGTGTTATCAATAGTAGACAATAATCAACGATTTTGTGGCACAGTGCTTTATAGATTTTGAAGCACTTTGACTGAATCCCCTGAATGATTCTTAAAGTATTGTCATCCTCATTTGACAGACTTAGAAGCTGAGGTTCAGAGAGGTAACATGAATGTCCCCAGATAACCACAGCCAGAGAGCAATGGAGCTAGGACTTCTGTTTCCATGTTCTCCCAGTCTTTCTAGGGCAACCTAGGTGTTAATTGTGATGCCCTCACCAATGTAAGGGAGCAACCAAGCTTCATATACATTAGTTGTCTCAATGATGACTCCAGTGTCACCAAGGCAAAAGTTGGTGTTCCCCACTCCCTATATCGTTAGTGATATTAAAGCCTGCTTTTTTTTTTTTTTTTAAATAGAGATGCATACAACATTATATTAATTTCAGGTGCACAACAGGGTAATTTCAAGTTTGTATATATTGTGAAACGATTACCACAATTAAGTCTAGTTAACATCTGTCACCATACAAAGTTACAGAATATATTTTGTCTTGTGATGAGAACTTGTAAGATTTACTCTCTTAGCAACGTTCAAATATGCAGTATGATATTATTGACTATGGTCACCATGCTGTACATTACATCCCAGAATTTATTATTTTATAACTGGAAGTTTGTACTTTTTGATCACCTTCATCCGTTTTGTCCATCCCACCTCTGGCAACCACCAGTCTGTTCTCCGTATCCATGAGCTTTTTTATTTTTAAGATTCTATGTGTAAGTGGGATGATATGATATTTGCCTTTCTCTGTCTTTGACCTATTTCACTTAGTATAGTGTCTTCAAGGTCCATCTATGTTGTCGCAAATAGCACAATTTAATTCTTTTTTTATGGTTGAATAATACTCCATTGTATATATATACACCATGATGTCTTTATCCACTTGTCTGTTGATGGACACTTGTTTCCATATTTTGGCTAGTGTACATAATGCTACAGTGAACATGGGGGGTGCAAATGTTTTGAGTTAGTATTTTTGTTTTCTTTGGGTAAATACCCAAAACCGGTATTGCTGGATCATATGGTAGTTCTTTTTTAAACATTTTTTGAGAAACCTCCATACTGTTTTCCATAGTGGCTGCACCTATCTCTTGTCTTTTCTTTCTTTCTTTTTTTTTTTTTGATAATAAGGCTGCCCTTTAATGATTATCTTCTAGAGTTTAAGCTAAATCTTTGCTCTGTCACTCATCATTTATTATTTGTGTGACCACAGGCAAATCACTTCTCTAAGCTCAATGTCTTCATCTATGAAGTGAGGACAGTGATTGTTATCCTTATAAATCAGAAATTACATGTAAAGTGTTACATACTATGCCTGACACATAATTAACATCAAATGTTACCTTTCTTCTTCTTTTTCCAGTTCATAACATTTTAGCACTGTTCCTCCTGTATTAATTCTTTGGAGGTGGGGTCTGTTTTGAGTGGACATGTGATGGGTGTGGGGAAGGCTCCATTATAGATGGCACCTATTGTATACTTTGTCTGTGGCCCACATGAAAAGCAAGTTAGATGCCACAGCACTAGTGATAAAAGATTGGTTTAATTTTTATTTTTTTTCCTGGGCAAATAAACCAGTGTGTACTTTCTTTCTGAAGTCTCTTGCTTACAACATTCTGTGCTATGCTGATTACTCATTGAACGAGTATTCATTTAACCCCAATTATGTGTCCTATATGTGTGCTTGGTGCTATAAGGATTACAAAAGGAACAAGACATAGCCTCTGCCCCAAGTGTACTTGAGGAGGCTTGATTTCTAAGCATGAAAACAGAGGGCTATTCTGAACTGAGTGTGTGGTAGAAAACCAGTCTGCCTATTCTGGGGAAAAGATTTCACAGACTAACTCTTTCCAGTGTGCTTCCAAATGCTGTGACAACCACTTAAAATATTTGTGAAAAGAAGCAGTCAATTCTGCTTTTCCAGATTGATGCTATAAATAGGGAGAATAAGTTATTTGTGTTTTATAGCTTTTTAAGACACAGCAATGATTAAAAGTGGTAAAAAGGTGGTGTTATGCCTGAGGTTACATCAAAACCTTTTTGAAACAGTGTCTCATTATTGTATTTTTTGATTTTGTTTTGTAGTGCCTTAGGCAAGTTAATTTCCACATATGTAAAATGCTCTAAATAAAAATATCTCACTGGGCTGTTATGCAGATTATATGAGATCTGATGTAAAAACACTTAGCATAGCACCTGGTACATGGCAGCAAGTATCCAATTAGCAATAGTTTTCTTTCTACATTGGCAGATATGCTCCTTGTCTTTTCTAAACTAGAGGCTTAAATTAAGTCCTCCTTTTGAAGCTCCTCCTCCTTTTATCCACTTTTATTTTCCTATCCCCTGGAGCATCTCATAATGTGTGCAGCTCAGCATGGCTTTACATACGTAGCCCATCAAAGAGTTAATAATGCTGTGCTCCAACCTTTCTAGTTTGCTGGAGCTACTTAATCAGAGAAATCATTGTGGTTCTTTTCATGCAACTCACTGATGTCCAAAGCAACTAATTAGAAAGAAGGAGTATAGAAAATCAATCTTTACCAACATTGACATTTCTTCCAATTTAAGCAATTGGTTTGCTTACATTCTTTGTGAAAACCTGTTGAGATCTAAAATTATCCCAGATGACTACATTAGAGAGTTCTAATAGGTTCTTAGTATCAGAATAAAGATTATTTGAACATTAAATACATAGAATTTGGAAGGGATCCAGCATATTGCATGAACTCACTAGACAAGTAACTTTTACTCATGACACCATTAAAGAAGCCTCATATCAAGCTGGGGGACAGTATAACTCTTTGAGAACCTAGCCTAATTAGAGGGAACCGGTTTGTGTTAGGTATTTCCCTTTGCACCTCTAGTTCTTCATCTTTCTCTAGTCTGTACTCTAGGAAGCCAACCTGTATGAAATATATCCACAGGGTTCTCTTGGCCTCAGTTTCTAATTGGGTTTGGCCAATGGGGAGCATTGGCCAGAGACTGGAGGGAGTGGAGATTATGAGGGCAAGGCATTTATTACTTCATCTTCCTATTTACAAGGTCACCTTGAGCTGGCTGTGTCCCTCTAACTAAGATCACAGCTCCTGTAAGGTGGTCTTCTCCATATAGCCTCTCTGTTTCCAACTTCCCACAACACTCCCTTCTCTTACTACTTTCTGGGGGGAGGGGTGGGTGGGTAATGAGGTATGTTACTAGCTCCAAGATATTGTACCATGCCTTGTGGTTTTTCTTATACCCTTCTTGTATCTTGGTAAATAGTCAGAGTTTTACTGAACTTCCCTTTAAATTACCCAATTTGAATATGTCATCTGTTTCCTATTAGAACTTCAAATGATAGAGGAACAATAGCAACTTCCTCTTGAAAGGTCAAAGTGACCGTCTGAATTACTGGTTTTTAAAAAATTCTGCCAATTCATAAAAGTGCTGTGTGCCTTGTTACATATTCAAGTAAAAGTGGATGAATTCACAAGAATGATATATAATGATGTGGCTTGTGTTGGTTGTGTTTTGTGATTAAATGGAATATTATTTGGGTTGAATGAGGATAGTGTTAAAGCTTCAGTAAATGCCAGTGTCGTAAAAGAGTAGGGCCTTTTAGAGACGGAGTAGACGCTGAATGCATTGCATCTTAACTTTTTAACTTGCATGTGAGGAATCTGAATCATCAAGAAGTTAGAGGAGTTGCCCAAGGTCAGACAATTAGTATGTGGCAAAGCTGGGTCTTGAACCACATCATGTGACTCTAAGACTAGTGGTTGTTTTGGTGCTCCAAATTGTGAAATAGAGTTAAATTTAGTTTCATTAGGCAAAATACATGGATTTGACTTAAATTGGTCAGCTTGCAATAAACTAAAAATGTACTTCAGTGTGGTGGTGTGGGTTTTGATTTGTTTTTAAACAGGAAATTAGGTGCAAATACGAAATTTCAGTTTACCATCACCCATCTGTCACATCAGCTTAGCCAAATAGAACAATGTTACAAAGATGTTAACATTTTTTTTTTTTAGAATTTGTTTATTCATAAGGTAATTTTTGTTGTATAGTACTTTTAGTTTCAGAATATATGATTTATACTATTTCTGGGTGAATACTCAGCAATACTAATCCCAAAATATATTTTATTATTAAAAGAGTTTTGGGTAAACTGGTCTCTCACTGTTTTTATACCAGAAAAATATTTGATTTTCGATTGCATATGTGGTGTATGTACCCTGAGAATTGGAGTAGTTGTTACATGGAAGGTGTCAATGTTTCTGCCCTTAAGATCATCACAACCTATTGCAAGGGATATGGGATAGAGATTATATCCCAATTGGAAAATAAATGGGATAAAATTTCTGCCTAAGTCACCTGTTAGCAGGACCTATAAGATGACCCTCTCATTTAAAGTGTAAGCCCCTGAAGTCAAGGGTGAAAATTGACATTTCTTCTACCTGTCTCCATGGTAGACAGGAAAAATGATACTTAGTACATATTTGACAAATAAATAAATGAGATCACAAAAGATGTTCTTGTAGTATTTAAGGTGTAAGAAGGGCATTCGGTCTTATCTGCTTTTTTATCCAGTTCATAGTTGTAAGACTAGATGGTTCACACATTGAGAGAATTACTTTACTATACATTGTGTGTGGGTGTGATGATTTTTTTTTCTATTTAGGTTTGCATATAGAAAAATTAGATTGTCAGTTCAATACTATCTAATAAATTAAAAAGTGAAACTGTTTAGGTAAATGAATCAACAGGTTGATTTAAATCAATTTTACTATGATACATTATCAATTTTCTTATACATGAAATCTTGAAAATTAATAAATATAAGCAGTTTATTGGCTTTTTAGTTTTTGTGCTTTGATACCATGAAAATAGTGACTAACACCAGACAGATGTGTTCCTTTTCCTTGTACTTTTGAATCGCAGTCAGATGGTCTTTGCTCCAATTCTGCTTTCCTTAATACTGCACATTACTGTATTACATGCACATTTTAGAATTTTGAACTATCAATTTTGCCTCTGTGTAATGCATATAGATGCCATTCCCTTCAAAACATAAATGGGTCCTTGTTTTATTTAATATCAAGATTGGCTCAATTATCTTTTGAAAGGTGGAGCTTTCAGAGAGACAGATCTGCTGAAAAGATAATGGTCAACTATGTGCTTACCCAGACATGAAAATTAGATTTTGATACTGACATTTCCCCCCAAAAGAAAGTTAAATAGAAAGTTATACAGTTCTCCCCTAGAGAGAGGACCTCATTGCTCTTTTATTACTCATTCCATTAAATTAGTTTTCTTCCTCATTTGACCCCAAGGTGGAGGAATACAAATCTGACAGGTTGCAGGACTCACATTGAGCCATGTCTGTGAGTGGGTGGATTCATAGTATGCATATGTCTCTCTTTTTCCTTCTTCCTTTCTTCCTTCTAAAATGGTAAGAACCAGGGAAAACTCTCACTTGTGAAAACACACAGCCAGTTCTCTCTTTTCTCTTTTTCTCTATTTCCCTTCTGTATTGCGAGAGTAGAAATCTGTTCCTCAGAAGAGGTCCAGCAAGCTTTCTTGCTATCTCTAGATTCACTCTTTTCATTACACACTGCAACAAATGTGGAGTTACTGTCCTAACAAGATCAATATTAGACAGTGAGAAGAACTATATTTATTTCTTCACTGTTGTATCCCCCAGAACATAACAATGTTTTCCAAATAGCAGTCTTATATAATTAATACACAAATGAATACATTTATAAAACCACACTACACTATGGAGACCTTCCTTTCTCCCCATAATCAGGGAAACTTAAAAAATATTCTACTCCATGAGTGTACATACTAAAAAATATAGAATATTTCTTTGATGGACTCCTTCCTCCTTTCTCTTTGACCTTGAAGACTTGTAGATTTGACTTTCATATTAACCTGACTTAATTTGCTTTCAAATATTGAGGTTGGATAGGAAGGATGTTAGCATTACTTAATGTGAAGGCACTCTACCCTAAAATATTTTATGATAACATTGGTTTTAAATTCTAAGATATATTATGATAGAAACTTCAGTGTTGTTTAAATTGATTAAAAATATTGGTATATGTCTGACATTTTTAATTTATAAAACTGAAATTTTATTCTTTTTAAGTTCCTGGTATTCAATTGAAGAGTAGAGAAGTGTGAAATATAATGTAGTTTTACTTACATATTTGGTAATTGTTTTGTTTGTCCATTTAGATCTTTTGAATTTTTTAAAAAATGAATCTTTAATCACAATTAATTGGAACATTTAGATAATAAATATAGAGATTTTCTTCACAAGGCATATGTTTCTGTTATATTCTACGATGTTCATAATTTTGAAAGGTGGTTACAAAAAATAAAAATGGCAAATTTACATATCATAAATACCACATTAACTTGAAATATTAAGCTATATATGGACTTTTGCTATAACAATTTTTAAAACAACATAATTGGCTTTTCTGCTTGAGCCAGTCTTTTTCCTACTTCTTGTGACTGTCCATGGTGCTGAAAGCATACTGTCTTGTTTTAGCCATAGTCGCAAAATGATGGTGATGTGAGAAATTTCTAAACTAATCCTTCCATTTTCAGTGAAAATTCTAGAAAGCAGAACTCACTTACCCAGTTTGCTACAGCTTGTAATGACTGATCGGGATAAATATCCATGTGTTTTCTCCACTTCACCATACTGGAAAACCTGGCTTCAAACCTAGAGAACTCGTAGTAGAGTTAAATGCACAAAACTCTAGGGTTCAGTTTGAAAAAGCAGTTTCTGTATTGTGAGTCTTCATAAACCTTTTGGATGTGGACAAATATGTAAGTTTTTTTCCCCTTGTTGTATACACTGATGAGATTTCATCAGCTTGTAACAACCCTATTAGGGCTCTAAATCCTGTTTGAAAAAAACAAAACATTCTGAATTATTCCTCAGCTCGGAGTCTTTTGAAGACCTTCTTAAAAATCTGACTGATTTTGGAGGTGCCTGGGTGGCTCAGTCAGTTAAGCATCTGACTTCAGCTCAGGTCATGATCTCATGGTTCATGGGTTTGAGCTCTGCGTCGGGCTTTGTGCTGACAACTCAGAGCCTGGAGCCTGTTTTGAATTCTCTGTCTCTTTCTGTTCTTCCCCAGCTTGTGCCTTCTCTCTCCCTGTCTCTCAAAAATAAATAAAAACATTAAAAACAATAAGATCTGATTTTGGAATACACTCCAAATGTGAACAACTGCCTCATTATCTTAGGATAATGAAATAATGATAATTTATTTAAACTCAGTGTCCACTCATGGTTTTAAATAATCATTTGGGAAAGGTGGCAAGATTTAGAGGAATAAATCTTGATACTGCTAGGTTAAAAATCTGAGATAAAATATGAGCCACCCTTAAAAATTATTCCTAGAAGAATTTTATCTGGTAAGGCTTTATTTCCTTCCCCAATAGTTTGAGATGCTACTTGTCTGTAGCAAGTTTGTTCTTGCATGTTGGATTGCTAATTTTATTTTCCCCATAATTTTTGTTTTTGTTTGGCTGTCTTTAGGAAACACAAAATCTGTTTTGGTACCTCCTTTGAAAAAATTAATAAGATCACTTCTTTTTTAAAAAATTTTTAAATGTTTTATTTATTTTTGAAAGAAAGAGAGAGAGAGAGAGAGAGCGCGCGCATGAGCAGTGGAGGAGCAGAGAGAGAGGGAGACACAGAATCCAAAGCAGGCTCCAGGCTCTGAGCTACCAGCACAGAGCCTGATATGGGGCTCAAATCCATAAACCATGAGATCATGAACTGAGCCAGAGTCAGACACTCAATTGACTGAACCATCCAGGCACCTCTATAAGATCACGTCTACATTTTTTTTTTCTTTCTGAGAGAGAGTGTGCGTGCATGTGTGCAAGCGCAGGGGAGGGGGAAGGGCAGAGGGAGGAGGAGGAGGAGGAGGAGCAGGAGGAGGAGGAGGAGGAAGAGGAAGAGGAAGAAGAGAATCTTAAGCTCCATGCCCAGCGTGGAGCCTGATACAGGCCTTGGTCTCATGACCATGAGATAATGACCTGAGCTGAAATAAAGAGTTGGATGCTTAACCAACTGAGCCACCCAGGTGCCCCAATAAGATTACTTTTAGAATATAGGGAAATTAAAAATAATATAGACATTTGTCTTCCAAATGTATCTAGTGGGGGAAAAAAGCAACAAAACAAAACACCCTTTAAATTAAACCTGTGTATTCACTGTATTATGTAAGTGCATATTATTTCCTCCTAACTGTATTAGGAAAAATTTAATTCATGACATTGCCCTGGCTTATCCTTCTTATCTTGTACTTTAGATTGTTTAAAAATTAACACTCATTATTTTTATAAATCTCTATTGGGGTGTAATTGACATACAGTAATTTGCTAGGAAAGTGTACTTTACAATTGCTGTAAAGTATACAATTTGCAGGTTTTTACATATAAATATACATGTGAAATGATCATAATCAAGGTAATGAACATATCCATCATTCCCAAAAGTTTTCTTATGCCCCTTTATAATCTCCCTCCCTGTCCCCAGCAACTACTGATTTGTCTTCTATCATTAAGGGTTAGTTTGCATTTTCCAGAATTTTATATCCATGGAGCCATACAGTTTATACTCATTTTTCTGGAGTTTTATCTTATTCCTTTATGTCATTCATAGTCCTCTGTTTTTTAGTTTGCTTTGACTCTCTGCATTGGTTTCTGTGCATTAGATAAAACAGCCAACTCTCTGTCTTGAAGGGGTGGCCTCATGTAGGAGATGAAACTTATTCAATTCTGCCCTACCTCTTGGTTGTCTCTCAAACCTTTGTGATGGTCCAAACAGTCTGCTTTATTTTTAGTGGCTCCCAGTAGTTAAAGGTGTGTCAAGACTTGTTATTATCCCAAAGGGGAAGATCTCAGGCAGCATCTAGATTCAGGCTGATTGGAAACCAGATGCTCAGGCGGCAGCTTTTAAAGTATGCAAATATACCTCTTTCAGGGGAAACCCAGGAGATGGGTATTTCTGTGTGTTTCTTCTGTGTTGGGAGTTTTACTCATTTTTGTCTTGCTTGTCTCTCGCTATTTTGTGATCAATCCATGTTATTGTATCTATAGTTAATTCTTTATTTTTTTTGAGAGTACTTTTTTATATGGATATGCCAAAACTGGTTTATTTATTCACTTGTTGGAAATTTAGATTGTTTGTTGTTTTTGGCTCTGACAAATAAAGTTGCTATGAATATTCATGAACAAGTAGACATATACTTTTATTTCTTTTGGATAATGCTTAGAAGTGGAATGGCTGAATCATATGATAGGTGTATGTTTATTAAGAAACAATAAACTGATTTTACATTTCCATTAGCAGTGTGTATGAGTGTTTTAGTTCTCCACATCCTCACTAGCACTTGGTATGGTTAGCCCTTGTACTTTTAGCCATTCTAATAGATATGAAGAGGTATCTCATTGTGGCTTTAATTTATATTTCCCTAATGACTAATGATGTTGAACACCCTATCATGAGTTTATTTGCTATTCATATATCTTCTTTGGTCAACTGTCTATTCAAATCATTTGCCCATTTTGATTTTTTTTTCTTATTATTGCATTTTGAGAGTTCTTTATTCTGGAGACAAGTACTTTATAAGTGATTTGCAAGTATTTTCTCCCACTCTGTGGCTTTTCTTTTCATCCTCTTAACAGTGTCTTTTGACAAGAAGTTGTTTTCAATTTTTATGAAGTTCAATTTGCCATTTTTCCTTTAATTGATCATTTGATGTATTTAAGAAATACTTAATCCAAAGACACAAAGATTTTCTCCTATATTTTCTTGTAGAAATTTCCCAGTTTTACATTTTACATTTATGCCATTGATCCATTTTGAATTAATTTTTGCACATAGTGTGAGATATGGATCAAAGTTCCCCCCCTTTTTTTGCATACAGATATGGAGTTATTCCCACTATTTATTGAAAGATGATCCTTTCTCCACCAAATTGCTTTTCTATCTTTGTTAAAAATCAGTTGTCTGTGGAAACATTCTGTACTTTGTTTTTAAATTTAAGATTAAAAAAAATTTTTTTTAATTTATTTTGAGAGAGAGTGAGCAGTGGAGGGGCAGAGAGAAAGAAGACAGAGAGAATCCTACACAGGCTCTGCACCGTCAGCATGGAGCCTGCCATGGGGCTCAAACTCTTGAACCATGAGATCATGACCTGGGTTGAAACCAAGAATCAGGCAGTTAACTGATTGAGCCACCCAAGCACCCCAACATTCTGTACTTTCTACTAAGTGTTACTGGGAACCTAAATCTGCTCTAAAAAATAAACCCTATTTTAAAAAAGGAAGAGGCAAAAGCAAAAAAAAAAAATGAGTTGTTTACATAATGTGAATCTGTTTCTAGACTCTCTGTTTCATGGATTTATTTGTCTATCTTTGCACTAATGCCACATTGTCTTGATTGCAGTAGTTCTATACTAAGTCTTGAAGTCAGATCCTTTAACTTTGATACTCTTTTTCAAAGTTGTTTTTGGCCATTTTAGGTTTCTTACATTTCCATGTAAGTTTTAGAATCAACTTACAATTTTCTACAAAATAACATGCTGGGACACAACAATATTGTATCTTCTGATAATAAACATAATGTATCTTTCACTTTTTTTTTTTAACGTTTATTCATTTTTGAGAGACAGAGTGTGAGTGGGGGAGGGCTAGAGAGAGAGAGGAGACACAGAATCCGAAGCAGGCCCCAGGCTCTGAGCTGCCAGCACTGAGCCTGACACAAGGCTTGAACCCACAGACCGCAAGATCATGACCTGAGGCTAAGTTGGATGCTTAACTGACTGAGCCACCCAGGCTCCCCATAAGCACAATGTATCTTTCCAATTCATTTAGGTCTTTTAAATTTTTTCTCAGTGATATTTTATAGTTTTCAGTGGATAGGTTTTACACATCTTTTGTCATATTTATCCAAGTATTTCGTATGTTTAATGTTATTGTAAATTGTATTGTTTTTTGAATTTTAATTTCTAATTGTTCATTGGGAGTAGAGAAAAATACAATTGGTTTTTGTATGTTGATCTTTGCTTTTTTTTTAATGTTTAGTTTTGAGAGAGACAGAGTGAAAATGAGGGAGGGGCAGACAGAGAGGGAGACACAGAATCTGAAGCAGGTTCCAGGCTCTGAGCTGACAGCACAGAGCCCCATGTGGGGCTGGAACTCATGAACCATTAGATCATGGCATGAAGTTGGATGCTTAACTGACTGAGCCACCCAGGCAACCCCGTATGTTGATCTTTGATCCTGCGACATTGCAAACCTCACTTCTTAGTTCTAGTTGCTTTCCTGTACATTATATTTTATTTTCTATGTAAGCATATTGACATATTTTTCTTTTATTATTTTAAAGATGTTTCTTCATTGTCTTCTTCTCTACCTTGTTTCCCATGAGAAATCTGCTGTCATCCTTCTATTTTCTTGTGTATGTAAGGTGTCTTTTTTACCCTTGTTGCTTTAAAATTTTTTTTATCATTGGTTAGAGTAATTTGATTGTGGTGTGTATTGGTATCATTTTCTCATGTTTCTTGTGCTTGAGTTAATGAGATTTTTGGTTCTGTGGGTTAATATTTTTGTCAAATATTTATTCAGAAAAATTCTTTACTTCCTACCTCCTCTTCTTCAGGACACCAATATATGCATATTCGAGCTCTTGAAATTGTTTCACAGCTCATTGATTCTCTGTTTTTAAAATTCTTTTTTCTCTTTGTGTTTAATTTTGGAAACTTTCTATTAGTTTGTCCTCAATTTAACAATATTTTCTTCTACATAGTTAATCTGCCATTAATTCCTTCTAGCGTATTTTTCTTTTTAGACATTGCAATTTTCATTTCTAGAAGTTCAGTTTGGGTCTTTTTCATATCTTCCCTATCTCTACTAAGTTTTTGAAAATATGAAATATAGTTAAAAACTACTGTAATGTCTCTGTATGTTAATTCTAACATTTGTGTCAGTTCTGGGTCAGTTATTTTATTTTTTAAGTTGTGGGCCATTTTAATTTTTTTTTCCCCCTGTTAAGCTTTGTATTTTCCAGCTTCCTTGCATGCTTGATAATCTTTGATTGGATGCCAGACATTTTAAGTTTTGCCTATTTGAGTGCTGGACATTTTTGTATTTCCATAAATATTTTTGTGCTTTATTATTTAAAAAAAATTGTTAGGGTCACCTAGAAGCGTGTTTAGTCTAGGGCTGATTATTCCTCACTTCTGAGGTATCATTCTTCCAAACACCCTACCTGATGACTCCTGCATTCTGATGGTTCTTTGCCTGCTTTGTGGGAACAGGCCCTGTTCCCAGTCCTAGGTGAGCTGTAGGTACTGTTCTTTCTAATCCTTTCAGGTGCTTTCCCCAGCCTCAGCTCTTTTTCTCACATTCATATGCAAATCAATTCCCTGCTAAATTGTTTTAGAGAGATCTTCTGCAGAACTTTGGAGTTCTGTTTCTGTGAAAGTTTTTCCTTTTTGGTATTCCACTGTACCAAATTCAGTTGCCTGGTCTCCCCAGACTCTGAGTGCTGCCCTTTCATCTCAGAGAATCAACTGGATTTCCTCTTGATTCCCTTTTTCTGGGTTGCAGCCTGGAAACTCTCTCAAGGCAGTATACTGGCCAAATGGAGGCCTCATCTTACTTGTTTCTTGTCTCTCAGGGATCATGGTTCTTTGTTGCCTGCTATCCAGTGTCTTGAAAACCTTTGCTTTATATATTTCATTTGTTTGGTTCTGTGGTTTCAGGCTGGAAGGTAAATCTGGTCTCTGTTACTTCAGATACTCTCAGGGAAGTAATTATATGCTACACCATGTGCCGGATGCAATAAATATAGCTGTAGGAATTCAATAAAAAATAGAAGTAATTTCTAGAGTGATAGGAGAAAGGTACATGGAAAAAGGGAATGAACTGGTATTTGAAGGTTAAGTAGGATTTGGATACATACAGTGGAAGTATCATATCCCTGTGGTCAAAGAGAGTCCTTCTCTTGTCACAGAAAAGCTATGAAGACATGAACGAACAAAACCTCTATTGTTGACTATTTTAAGCTACCGGTCTACATATTTACCTCAAGGAATTCTTTTTGCTTATCCATGTCTTTTCAATGGAAAGTATTAAGAGATTTAGTGAAATATAAAAGTTGGTCATTTGAGAATAGGTTGTTTGTTAATATAATACCAGGTTTTGATTTTCAACATCAACTTATTTTATTGTTTGAGTTTTCATTATAAAGAATAAATGTTAAATAGGCTTTGAATCAAGTAGGTCTGGATTTGAATTCTGGCTCTGTCATTATGAACTATGTCTTTAGATCAGTTACTTCTCTTAGTTTCAGTTTCTTCATCTTTAAAGTGGGGATAAAGGGGGTGCCTGGGTGGTGCAGTCAGTTAAGTGTCTTACTTTGGCTCAGGTCATGATCTCATGGTTTGTGAGTTCAAGCTCTGTGTTGGGCTCTGTGCTGACAGCTCAGAGCCTGGAACCTGCTTCAGATTCTGTGTCTCTCTTGCTCTCTGCCCCTCACCTGCTCAAGCTCTGTGTCTCTCTTTCTCTCAAAAAAATAAGCATTAAAAAAAAGTTTAAAAATGGGGATAATGATGGTTGTTATCAGGGTTAAGTGAGATCATTCATATAAAGTATTTGGAACAGAGCCTGGCAATGACTGAACCACTCAATAAATGATTGTTGCCACTATATGTTATACTATGAAGGCAGAATGACAGTTGCATGAAGCTATCTTGTGGCATTAAACCTTCTGACATAAAACTATCCTTTTGTTTTTTCCTCATTGACTCATATAGCTGATAAAACTATACTCAAGTGTAATATTCCTCCATTCGTCTTGTAAGCTTCATTTTATTTAGTATTCTCAGTCTTTGTCTACATGATAACAGACATGTGGGAAAAAATTGAAAAAGCATTGAATGTGGATGACTGGGTTCATCTTAATAACCATGCTGGATTGACCAGATGACCTTGACTGTGTTAATTCTGTTTGCGTGTGCTTCTCTTCCCAACTTTTTATAGTTTGTAGATTTTGTAGCCACTGTTCCCACATTGGTCGACTGTGCTTTCCAGTAAGCACTTGTTGACAATTTTTGGGTTTTCCTGTTCTCAGATTCATTAGATATACCCTTTGCTTTTTTCTCTTTCCTCCTTCATGGCATAACAAATGGGTCTTGTGGCTGCTGGTGATGTACCCCATCGACTCAAATTTCAGGTTCCTGGGGAAATCTTATTATTTAATTGTCACCATTTGATGTAAATATTGCTCATGGATTTTGGTTTTGGTATCCTAGTTGCTCTGTTTTTATGGGGGGCATTTGTGGAGATTTAAAAACTACATTGTGGCTGCCATCATATTCCCAGAATTCCTCCCTCATCAGTCTTATTTTTCACATTTATCTCTTTATTTGAGATATAGCCAACAGTTTTCTGGAAGCTTTGACCCAAAGGTTAATGAAATGGAAACTAGATTGTGATAAAAGAAACTAGCCTAGCTAGAGGTGGCTTGCTGGTGGGATTCTTTTAATGCAGGCATTTAATTTTTCTGGATGTGTCTGTCTGTGACTTAGGATACAATACTTCCTTATTATTTAATTTGCAAATATGATAATGTATTTATCATTTTTATGCATTTCAGATATGCCATGTATCAATTTATATTCTCCTGCCCTATAAATATGAGAATTGCTCAAAAATCTCTGATATAGCACCATTACTTAAAATTCAGGTATTGGTTTTACTCAATACCACCAGAATTATAAAAGGATTTTACTTTTGCCACGTTGAACACTTTTTAAAAAAGTCTTTGTGGT
Organism: Prionailurus bengalensis; assembly: GCF_016509475.1. Taxonomy (NCBI): domain Eukaryota; kingdom Metazoa; phylum Chordata; class Mammalia; order Carnivora; family Felidae; genus Prionailurus; species Prionailurus bengalensis. Next base: position 139,032,265 of record NC_057344.1, read on the forward strand.
GAGCCGAGGTTGCTTTCTTTTCTTTCCCTGATTTCTTATTTTTCTTTATCTTAAAAATCATTTGGATTGGAAATGTAGGAGATGAAAAGGTTTTTTTTAGGGTTTTCATTGGCTTCAAACCCAGAGTGTGTCAATTAAACCAATCCAATTTCTTTTGGAACTTTGCCCCCCCCCCATCCCCCCCTTTTTTTTGAGGAAATTAATCACTGCAGAAATAAACATGTCATCTGGTCATTTGCAACCTTATGGATTTTTGTTCAAGTTTAAAATTGATTAGTAGAAGCAGTGCTGGTAGTGGTCTGGGGTGAGTGAGAGAGGAAGGAAGCAGAATTAATTATCTCCCCAAATCTATCACACTCCAAGGGCATTTTCTGCAGAATCATTATTGTGAGTGTATTGTTGGACCATGAAAGGTGAGTGTATTAGCAATTTTACCTGATTCACAGGAGAAGAAAATTGGAATCTGAGGATTTTTTTAAAGTCATGGAAAATATAATTAATTCCCAAACTTCCTCCTTGTGTTCTATGTTCTACTGTAGAAAAAGCTGAACTTTTAACAGCATTAATCACTAATGACTTACTTTGCCTTACAATAACCATTTTCATTTAGTTTTCAGAGAGATTGAGAAAGTTCTCCTGTTGGAAACTACTGATCACATACATTTTTGTATACAAGTAGACTTCAATATACTTGGATGATTTACAGTAAGAAGAGGTTTTCTTTCTTTAAAAAAATCTTTTTTAATGTTTATTTATTTTTGAGAGAGTGAGAGACCGAGTGTGAGTGGGGGAGGGGTAGAGAGAGAGGGAGACACAGAATCAGAAGCAGGCTCCAGGCTCTGAGCTGTCAGCGTAAAGCCTGATGCAGGGCTCCAACTGACGAAGTGTGAGATAGTGACCTGAGCCAAAGTCAAATGCTTAACCAACTGAGTCACCCAGGTGCCCCAAGAAGAGGTTTTCTTCCATCTGATTTCATCTCTTGGTCCCTAGTACTGCCCCTCTGCTCCTCTCTTGAGGTTTACCGAGTGTGGTACCCACTTTAGGACTGGTTTAACCCCCAATTCCCTGGCTATTGTCTCCTCTCTGAAAAGCCTCCAAACATCAGCTGTGTTAGTAAGAATTAATCTTTCCATTCTTATTTTGCTCAAAACTCAATTCCTACAGGAAGCCTCCTCCTATTAAATGCTATTTATTCCCTCTAATGGTGCCATTGGGCAACATGCCCTCAACACATATATATTTGATTTTAACAATAATGTTTCCCACTAACTTAATATAACTTCCAATACAAACTGAGGTGTTAATAAATGATTATTAACTCGATTATCTTGTCTAGTTCTCCCAATACTTGGAGATAGGTACTATTATGATACTTATTTTATGAGTGGTAACCTTGATGCTTAAAGAAGCTAGATAAATTGTCCAAGATCACCTAGGTAATAAATGGCAGAGATGTGGTTTTATTACAGGCAGTCTGCATCTAGAACTTTTGTTTTTACCGCCCCATTCAGCTCTTAATGCCAAGAATAAGAACACCATGACGAAGCATCTTTTTTCCTTGTCCATTTTTATCATACCCTCGTAGATTTAAATGATCCAGAACAGTGTTTTTACAAAAACTTGTTCCAGACAACCTGCATCAGAGTCTCTACTATCCTATAACCAATTCATTGGCTAAGCATGGCATGTGGGATATAATCTAAGATCAGCTTTAGATTTTTCTCCCACTATCCTGGTTTTAGTCAGAGGTCCACTCCATACCAATTCTTGCTTTAGGACTGTTTTTTCTTTCCTTGTACAGATGAGATGTTCAATGTCGTGGAACTGGTTTGAAGCATTTCTTTTGTAAATTTTCGCATATGGAAGGGGAGGGTAAGTTGGTGTGTTTTGCACTCACTTTGATATCTATCATATTGTGCCTGTGCAGAATATCTTCATTTTGCCCCTCTAGACTCACTCCCTATTCCTATCCATCCTCTTGTGTGACCCAAGAGGGTGACATATATGGAGCCATTTACCAATGGGCTCTGTTGCCTTCTGGCTTCCTATTGAGTTTGGTCAATGGTGAGTCTGAGAAGCCAGGAAGAAGGGAGGAGCATGATGTTGGCTTAGTAATTCTTTGACTCCCTCTCTACTGGATTTTCTTTTGGGCTGCCTGCATTCATCAACAAAGGCCATAGCGTTTGTCAAGCAGTCCTCTCCGCATTCCACCTTCTGATTCTGGTGTCAATTTCCTTCTCTTGTCCTTTTGGATCTAATGATGTTGACTGTTGCCTTACTGCTGTGAGACCTGGGGCACTGCATTATCTCTCGTCATTTCCCTTCCCCTTGTGCATACTGTACACTCTGCCCACAACTTTTGTGAATACTTCCTTTATTAAGCTTCCCTCACATTAACCAGCTTCAGTGTGCAGTCTGTTTCCTGCTGGGATCCTATTTGATAAGACACCCTAGTTGAAACTGATTTTGTGATGCTGTCATTTTAACATCCTGTTACATAAATGTATTAAAAATATAGATTCCTTGGACCCTTACTAGACTTACTGAATCACAATTTCTGGTGGTGGCAGCATTTGGGATTCTGCATTTTTAACAAGCATCTCTGATGATTCTAGTGCTCACTAAAGATTTAGATTTAACAGAAGTCTAACATCTATTTAGGAAGAAGAAATCAAGTTTTGAGTGAGGCCCAACCTCTAGGGATTTAACCATTTTGCCAGCCTAGAAGGCTTACTGAGTTCAAATTGGCAAAGTTCTTTAGGTTTCAGTAATTGAAAAATACTGTGTTCATACTATGCACAGAGCATTTGTGTTTTCTTGTATTTTCTTTCAAAGTTGGCTTAATTCTTTTAAGTGAATTGATATTTTTGACTCCCATACAAATCTCCTATGCATGGTTTTTTTTTTTTATACTTTTCTTGAGATTATAGACATGGCTTACCAGTATCTATACAAGGTAATTGTTGGCTTAATACCATTTGTTGTTAATACTTCAACAAACAATGTTTGAAATAACTATTACTGTACATGCTTTGTAGAATATTTTTTTTTTAAATTTTTTTTTCAACGTTTATTTATTTTTGGGACAGAGAGAGACAGAGCATGAACGGGGGAGGGGCAGAGAGAGAGGGAGACACAGAATCGGAAACAGGCTCCAGGCTCTGAGCCATCAGCCCAGAGCCCAATGCGGGGCTCGAACTCCCGGACCGCGAGATCGTGACCTGGCTGAAGTCGGACGCTTAACCGACTGCGCCACCCAGGCGCCCCTGTAGAATATTTTTTTAAAGGGAGATTTTTGGAGTTACTTTTTAAAAAAAATTTTTGATGTTTTACTTATTCTTGAGAGAGAGAGAGAGAGAGACAGAGCATGAGCAAGGGAGGGGCAGAGAAAGAGAGGGAGACACAGAATCCGAAGCAGGCTCCAGGCTCTGAGCTGTCAGCACAGAGCCTGACACGGGGCTTGAACTCATGAGTGGTGAGATCATGACCTGAGCTGAAGTCGGACGCTCAACCGACTGAGCCACCCAGGCACCCCTGGAGTTACTTTTAATGGAGATGTGGCAGGCTTAATAATGGTCCACCAAAAATGTCCATGTCCTAATCCCTGGAACCCTAGTGAATGTGTTAGGTTACTTGCCAAAGAGGAATTAAGGTTGTAGATGAAATTAAAGTTGCTAATCACATGACCTAGATAGGCCAAGATTATCCTGGAACATCTGAGTGGTGTTAATGTAATCACAGGGGTAGAAAAGCGAAGCAGAAATCAGAGCAATGTGATCTGAGAGACTCTAGACCTGTTGTTGGCTTTGAAGATGGAGTCAAGGATTGAAGACTTCCTCTAGAAGCTGGTAAAGGAAATGGATTCTCCCCTAAAGCTTCTGGGAAAGAGCACAACCCTTTTGACACCTGAATTTTAGCTCAGTGAAACCCATGTTGGACTTCTGACCTACAGAAATATAGAGTGATACATTTATATTGTTTTAAGCCACTAAATTGATGGTATTGTATCACAACAACAATAGAAAACTGATCCGAAGGGTTAAGGGAAATAAGGGGAGGGAGGTTTCAAATAGTAAATCAATACTTTAACTGGGGTCACTTACTCTGCAAACCCTTGAAGTAAGGAAAGGCTGTAATTGCCATGTCTGAATGTTTGAAAATTTAATTCACTCCTTTGGAGCTATAATGGGTGACATCATGACTTTTTGATATTTTAATTATGATGTTGGCATGGGAGCAAATTGCACACTGAGAGTGAGAACTGGGAACCTGTGGTGCACTATTGGACCCATTCTAAGCCAGGGCTTGACTGTCTAGGATGTAGCCGACTTTCAGTGAATGGCAGGCCAACCACCAGGGATGATATCTCCATAGAGAACTTGTTCTTTTGTGTCTCTGGGAACCTGTTAGCCCATTGCTGTCCAGGTAAAGGAGGCTGGGCAAAGAGCAGGAGCACATGTGTCTGATTATCTTTCTTATCTTTTCCATTTTCTATTGTATTTTTAAATTTTACTTATTATCTCCCAATTTTCATATTGAAATGTTCTCATTTTCTATCATTTTTAATTCCCAAGGATTAATTTTTGATTTTTGAATGATGATAAGGACTCCCTCCTTGACCAAACTTTAGTCAGGCTCTGCTGACTCTTTTTGACTGTGCCTCCCTTTGGTCTGCTAGCCCAATTTTAGCAGGAATCCTGCTAAGCCAGTTTATCGAGAATTCTACCCACCCTCAACCCTTGATACCCGGGTCATCAAGTTCTTCATCCTCCTCCCTTTGAGACCTCACAAACTTCCTTAGTATTCCATCTCAAATTTCCATCTGATGACTCCCTCAATTCAGCCTGTTGGCCACAAATCCCCAGCTGTCCCTGTGGCTTTCAGAGTTGAGCTCAGTCTCTCTCCCTTACTGCTAATAGTTTGAATCAGTACTGCAATAATTTTGAATAGTCTTCCTTGCCTGTTAAACTTGTTCAGTGCAGTTTCTCTTGGACAATGCTTCTTTTATATAGACTCTTTTTCTTATTTTTTTCAGTTCAGTATCTTATCAGAGAACATTAGTGGTGTTAATTTTTTTTTTAACTTTTCTCTGCATTTTTTTCTATAACTTTAGATTTTTTTTGAGGGTTTTTTTTTCTTCTTCTTTTTTTTTTTTTTTTTTTTTTTTTTTTTTTTTTTTTTTTTTTTTCTGTTTTTCACATTGAAGCATGAGGCACTAAAATTCTGATTGGAAGTCCTGTGTGTGATTTGTGAACTGAAGGGTTTTGGTGTAAGATAGCTGGGCCAGGCCATTTCACTGCCTCTGTGCCTTCCTGAAGCAATTCCCCATGGATAGCATGGCTCCTTTCTCTGGGGCTGGTGTTTGGAGGGAAATTTCCCAAACTCTCCTTGCCTGTTGGGAGAGAGAGAAGCAGAAAGCTAGCTATGTGAGTTCTGGAAGCAAAGGTGAGTGAGAAACTAGGAATCTCATCTTTCAATATGTGGTTTTTAGGTACCCCACCTATTTTTGTGTCCTATCCCTTATTCTTCATCTCCCTGGTGACTCCTAGTCCACACCTCCTGAATCTAGAATCTTCTCAGAGTGGGAAAGATATGTAGAGGTCTCATACAATCTTAGGCAGACTCCTAGCTAATCTTCCTGTTTTAACCCTGCCCAATTGCCCACTCTTGGAGGTACTTGGTAACTAGTTACCAAGTCTTTTCAGCATTCTGAGGGAGTAATTGCTTGGTTTCTTGGTTTATTTCACTGCTGGTTTAGGGTTAAGTTTTTTTTTAGGTCTGCTAAGTCAGTACCACCGGAAACAATATTTCGTTTCTGTTGTTTCCTAATTTTTTTTTTTTTTTGGTCTTTTCTCAAAGTGGAGTATGAGAAGGTGTTCAGTACATCATGTTTAACTGGAAGTAAATGTGTACATTTTAGAAAGGTTTTCAAGATAATTATCTTCTAGTTTCCTCTCAGTCAGCAAGAAATTCAATTCATGTTAACATCCAAGTCCCTCCCAGCAAATTCAGAATTAATAAATGGTGATGGAACTATTGATTTATTATGTAAATAGGTATACTATGTTTGCTTGACACTTTTTAAAAGACATAAAGCAGCACTATATTAAATAAATCCAATTGAAGGAAAAGAATTCACAATGGAGAATAAATTACATAAGTGGAAACTACCTTACCCACCATATTGCATTAGAGCTGAAGATTATCTCAGTAATCACTTAACAATAGGGGTCCATATTGATTTTAACTGCTAATTATGTCAGGGATGTGCCCCCGAGTTAGAATTTTAAATTTAATTCTGTGTAATCTGAAAGTACTTCCTGAACTCTGAGTTGTAATTTAAACAGAAAAAAAATTTACAGAACTCAGCAAAACAACAAATCTGAGTAGTTTATCCCACATGAACTGATTAAGAACTTTTTCATCATTTTTTTTTATCATGGCAGGGTCTGGCCTTGTGTTTTAGAACAAGGAGTTATAAACTGGGATATTTAAGGCTAATCCAAGTAGAATAAAGCTCCAGACAAACTCAGAATTAATAAATGACAACAGAACTATTCCATGGAACTAAGCCATTAAGACTGGATATTTCCTTTGTTTGTCCAGGGCATTTGAATGAAAAATAAAAACTTGATTGGAATTTAAGGAGATGTAAGCAAAATAAAGAAAGATCAGGAGTAAATATGGAGGAATATAATGAAATCCTGTTTGGTAGAATCTAGGACTCCTATTTCTCTGGAATAATGCTTCAAATCTCTGCCCTCCTTTTAAAGGATGTAAAAGCAAACATTGATGACAGCTTTTTTCCAGAGCCAGGAATGATTCTTGGATCAATCTTGGTCATGTTCTTCATTTACATAAATTTGGTAGTGGCTGAGGTTTTTGAGAAATGTTTTTAGGTCATTATTGATCAACTCAGCTGATCAAAGGACTCTGTTTAGAGTAGGGTCCTCAGGTATCATATGAATAGTACATTTTCTTAGATGTTTGGATCCAACACAGGGTTTAAAATATCTTGTTAGTAGATAGATATGAATTTTTGGCTGTCAAGGAGATGTGGAAGATTAGCTGAATTGACTCCCACTTCACTTCATTCCAAACTCATGTTATAATGTTCCAGAACCTTCCCAAATTTTAAAAAATGCTTCTTATTAAAAGCATAGTTCAATAACTTGATGCCAGGTGGTGAGGAGAATCAATTTCTAAAGAATCTTCTGGCACATTTATGTTTTGATGACTAAGATAACCTTTAAAAATATCCTTTCAGTAAGCTGCTTTTACCTGTAAAATAAGATTTATATTTAGACACTCTTTCAACAAAGCCAAAAAGTTTTCCATACAAGGAAAGATAGGTTGTCATGCTGTGTCTTTAGTTTAAATACAATGAAAGAGACTTACAAATTATTTTCTCAAACTACCTTTGCCAAATATCCAGCTAGACTATTGTCAGTATTTCAGTCTACAAGTATGTATTCAATGTCTTAACATGTCCTGGGCTACAGAAAACATGTTTTCTTATTTAATTTTATGAAAGCACCTACCACAATTCCTATCACGTGGTAGATGCCTAATGAACATTTTCTGGACTTCATTACCTGTTAAACTTTTTGACCACCCACTTAAAAGTTCTTCAAAACTAAAGTATTAAACAGGACTTAAGTCTTTTAAGCAATTGAAGATGAAGAAATGTTCGAATGATAGTCTTGAAATAAATACATTACCTGTGACTTAACCCACAGAGTTGATATTTAATTAGTATCCAATAAAAATATAAACTATACCTGTTGGAATATTGCTGTTGCCCTGACTACCTCCTCTTCTGGGTGCCCTCAGCACCTGGACCTCCCTACAATGCAGCAATTGAAAAGTTAAAACCTGGACAATGGGGGTGGGGTGGGGATTGGAGTTGAGAGGTTGGAGGTGGAGGGTGGAGGTCTTCAGGGTTCATAGTCCATTCTGATTAGTCAATGTCTAGGATACACTGTTATTAAATATCTTGATATTGCCCTTCTCTACTCACCAGGTGATTTTTGCTTAGGGAGTGCAAATAAATGTCAATATTAGCTGGATGCAGATTTTATTAGTAAGCATATAGGGGAGATGCTTATAGTAAGGGGGATAGAATGTAGCATTTCTCAAGCTCTCGTTCATGGAAATATTTTTTCATTCACTTGCAAAATGTTACATTGAACAAAGTTGTGCCTATTTCTTGATGCAGGACTTTTCAAAGCTGTTAATATAGTACTTTACATGTTAAGTCTCTAGGAAAGGGATATCTCTATTTCTCAAACTTATTTGACTGAAGAACCCTTCTTTCCCCCTATGGGACACCAACTGATATCAATTGATAACAATGTGTACTAAAATCCTAAATATTTAGAATAGTCCTTGCTTCTCCTCATATACGTTAAAAAAATTAGCATTATTCACTCTTTGAATTATCAGGGTTCTGGCAAGACAGAAGAAAAGTTAGATTTTTTTTTTTAATTTTTTTCAACGTTTATTTATTTTTGGGACAGAGAGAGACAGAGCATGAACGGGGGAGGGGCAGAGAGAGAGGGAGACACAGAATCGGAAACAGGCTCCAGGCTCTGAGCCATCAGCCCAGAGCCCGACGCGGGGCTCGAACTCACGGACTGCGAGATCATGACCTGGCTGAAGTCGGACGCTCAACCGACTGCGCCACCCAGGCGCCCCAAGAAAAGTTAGATTTGACTATCGTTTTAGTCAGGCTAGGTTAGGTCATGTGTAGGAACGTGTAACTCCTGAATCTCGGTGGTTTAACACAACAGTTGTTCGCGTAAAAGTTTCTGTAGGTTGAGACACTGCCCTTCCAGTAGTGGCCCAGTATTTGAGCTGTTTTTTCCTTATAATGGGGAGCAGATGGAATGTTTGGTGGGCTTTACTCTCTTCACCGAAACTGTATTGCAAAAGTCAGGATTATGTAGTTCAATATGTTGATTTTCCTTCATTTTTATTTTGGCAAATAAATAAAAAGCTACATGTTTTTGCCTTCTTCCAAAAGTTGTTTTTACCATTCTTCAGATTTGCCATTAAAAAGTATCCATAGTCTTTCTTAGCTCATGCTTAGAGTATATGCCATTTTTATCATTGCATGATTAAGTATTCAGCTCAAGTTTTAAAATATACAACCTATGCTGTAAACATACAGAATTGAGAGTTTGGTTATCAGATTTCTCTGCTTTTTGTCACTTTGTTTATATATTGATGTTGTTCATTTTAGTTTTACTTATTCTGGTGTCTATTTAGTTAATTTGGATGTAGATCTTTAAGAACTCTACATTTGTTTTCTAAACAATGTCTTTTATCACGATTATTTCCTAAAAGACACTTGCCGAGTGAGAAATCTCTCTTGATTTTATCACAACTGACAGTCTCTGTTGAAGAGATCTTCTTGTCTTTGTTGTCAAGAGGATAGTGCAAAAGATATTATCAGGGACAGAACTTCACAAGAACAGCTGAATAGAGTATCCTGTGGTGCCTGGTCTAAATCAATTGTTACTAATTTTTCATTGTTGTGAGTAGCACATCCACTCACATTTGTTCAGATGTTCATAAAGCCCCCAGTGTTGCCTTTGCCTCTCAAGACGCTGGATAATCTTCCTGCATTTGAACACTTTATTGTTAAGAAAAGAGTGACCTTAACCTGGTATGACCAGTGCTGAAGGATGCCTTGAGAAGGGAAGAAATGAGCCCTTTATACTCATTACTTAAATATTTTTCCAGAATGATTTGGACTTAATGGGGTCTACTAGTATAATTTTCTTTTTCATAATGCTATAGGGGAGGAAAAATATCTTTTCCTTCTACCCTTTTAAGTTTTTTTTGTTCGGGCCCTTATGACAAGACACGTTAACAATAGAAAAGCATACAAATGTAATTAGTAGAACTTTTGACATGACAGCCTTGATAATGAAATGAAGACCAGAAGAAGTTGTTAAACCTGAGTGTTTTTATGCGAGGTTTGATGAACGTGGAAAGTTACGGAAAAAGGTGATAGGACAAAAAAGGGTATGAACTAAGTGTAGTAAACTGGGAGAAACAGCAAGCCCTGTTTTTTCAGATTCCTCTCACGTCCCTCCATCTTGGAAATAAGGATGTTCTTTTCCTCCCAGTATAGGGAGCCCACCACCCACATGAGGGTTTTATGACCTGCTTGAGGGGAAGGTCAGAAAGTCCTTCCTGAACATGATGTTTGTCAAGTTTCTTTAGCCTAAAATATTTTGAGGTGCATGTTCTGAACTGCATCAATGCTATGAGTAAACATACTAGGAAGTTCAGTGGCTCCAACTGCACCCAAGACTTTTCCTTTTTAGGTGCTCTTACTTTTTCTTCCCACTGGCCTTTTCCAATTTAAGAAATTGATAATGAACAAATACTGGGCAGCAGATATACTAAACCCCTATTGATAGTAGTTTCTCTGGGTGCCTGAATCCAGGGCTGCGAGAAAATAATTTTTCCTACAAAGAAGCTGGAGATGGGGTTTAGAGTCCTCAGTCTTTTGGATCTTTAAAATAAAAACATTTTAATAATTTAAATTAAATTTAAAAGCAATAGGTGCTTGCTGTAATAATATTAGAAATGACAGATAAAGAAAAAGAAAAAGAAATCTTCGTTTAGCTGCTACCACTCTCCTACACAGAAATAACCACTGTCATCAGATCTGTATTATGGTCTTTTATGACCCTTTTAATACAGGCATAAATAATTTCTCAAGGTTGCAATAATAGTATAGACACAATTCCATGTTTTCTTTGCTGTTATGTTTTATAGACTGTTTCCCATGCTTTTAACATAATCTGTATATTTATCATTTTAGTGGCTGTTGAATGGTTTACTGAGTTGACATATCATTATTTGAAATTGAATTATTGTTAGGAGAAACAGATTCTTTGAGAACCGTTTCCCTTTCTATCCTTTTTGTTTGAGCAGAGTTCTGGAATGTATAGGTCATTCTCCTCTGCACCTGGGGCATGTGCTCACCTATTCCTTAACATTCCTGTTTTCCCTCCAATGCTTGAAATATATATATATATATATATATATATATATATATTTTTTTTTTTTTTTTTTTCATCTAGGCATATGAGTAATACTAGAAATTTATTTGGAAAGAAATAGTTAAAGAAGTATTTTCTCAGGAAAATCTTTTTGGATGGGATTGAAGGCAGGGTTTTTCCTTTTATCTGACATTCAATTCCAAATGAAAATAGAAGGAACTGCAGCTGTATTTTAATGACAGAGTTGTGCATACATAGGTCTGAGGAACTTTTTGAAACAGAAAATGATCACTAATGCCTTGAACTGATTCATTATTGTGTGTGTACTTATTTAAGCATATTCTTGGGTCCTCTGCATTCAGACGGCCTGATTTGTAATATATGCCATTCTTTTCCATGCTTTGCATATCAGAGATGATGCCTTTTTTTTCTCTCTCCCCCTACTGCTGCTGCCTCTACCTGGGATTATGCAGATTTTGGTTTAAACCTCTTTATTCTTTTCTGCAAGTGCACAGCATGATGGGCTTCATTTCTGCGAGTAAATGATAATGGATTTCAGCTTTCACCAGTGACATTTGGAAACTACATGTCTTATATAATATGTGTGCCACACAATAAAAATGGTCACCCTGTCTAAAGATGTGAAAATGTAAATAAAAATGGAGTGCTGTCAATATGTAGAGGCCACCTCTTAAAACAAAAGTGTATGTGGGGGGGGGGGGTCCTAATTATTTTAATGGAGCCAATTTCATGATTTTTCAGGCTGGATATAAGGACAATCTTATCGATAATGGGTACTTGGGATAATCAAGGGAAGGCTGTTGGAAGGGATTTAATTTATTCTGTCAGATATTCAAGGCTATAAAACATTTCAACAAATCAAAGCCATCATTTGAGGAATAACAAAGATTAAAAGGCAGCACTGGCTACCATACGCTTGTGTCCTTCTTGCCCTTTCATCTGAGTGCCTGTTTTGTATTAAATAAAACATACTTATCCTTGATTAGCATTTATTTCTGTCTCATTGGGTGTACAGCGCTTTTTCATGCTTTAGATGTAAAGGGACTCAACTTCTCGTCTAAAATAACTGAGTATCTTCTGTTTATAAAGATGAACACAATGTGTGAAGGGTGTGGAGACAGAGTTTTGATAAATTGGTCAGGCCTGGGCTTTATGGCTGTAGTCTGTGGAGGGAGGAGAGGCCAGGGCACTTGAAAAGAGCAGAGGTATTTCACTAAAAAGCAATGACCTTGAGGATGAGGCTACCGAAACCTCAAATCCCAGTTTTGGTTCTTGAGGCAAAGAAACCTTTGCCTTATTCCTTTATTCTTCTTTTCCTTATTCCCACTAAGGGAATTTGCTTATTCCCTACCATCAGAGAATGGGCATCAGTTTCCTGTCTTTATGAAAACACAAGTTACTGAGCTTCTCACTCCCATGCTATTTATTCTGTAAGAGAAAGAGGGGGCTTTTCTGCTCCAAATGCCCAGGGAGGACCCTTCCTCATTTCATATTCCTGAATCATCTGGGCCCTTGCACTTGGAGTATTGACCTGTGGCAGTGACACCTCCACCTCTGTGTAATATGTCTTTCAAGTGAGAAGCCTCTTCTGGTCAATACTGAATCAATTTGCTCTGGCAGTCTAATTGAATGCCTCCCTCAGACAAATGGGTCACCGGGGGAAAGGGGAAAACCTTGATATGCAGATAGGAATCGAAGCCCCAGAGAAGGCTGTTTTAAAAATGTATATTCCTCCTGAGAAGGAGCCTATGTAACGAAAGCAGTGCTAGCTATTTGCTCAGCAAAATGAACATAAATCAATCTGCTTGCATCCTCCTTTTTATTGCACTACTTTTTACTTTAACTTGATCCCTGCAGAGAGACAGAGAGAGAGAGAGAGAGAGAGAGAGAAGACCCAAAGTCCAGAATGAGACTAGGATGAGCTTAAAATTTTGATTATGTAGATTTTTTTAAATGGCACACTATTTCCATTTAGCAAATTACACTGATGTTTAAATTATTTGATATCCTTAATATTAATAAAAGACAGCTTTTTGTTTAGATGAGCTTGTTTTTTCTCTCCGTGTTCCCTTGGGGGTTTAAGGGAAGAAATGGGCAGAAAACTCTGCTGTGAGAGCTCAGCATTGTGTTAGCCTCTTTCTAACACCTCACTCTTAGTTCTTACTCCAGCTCTACGAGAAGTAATAATCCTTGATTTACAGAGGAAGAAACTCAGAGAGCTTGGATAACTTGCCTCAGGTAATTTAGTTGCTTATCTATGTGAACCAGATTGTGGTGTCTCCAACGCCAGTGCTTCTTTTTGTATAGGGTTAGATTTTGATAGCAGTTTTTTTTTTTAATTTTTTTTAATGTTTATTTATTTTTGAGACAGAGACAGACAGAGCATGAACAGGGGAGGGTCAGAGAGAGAAGTAGGCACAGAATCCGAAACAGGCTCCAGGCTCTGAGCTGTCAGCACAGAGCCCGACGCGGGGCTCGAACTCACAGAGTGTGTGAGATCGTGACCTGAGCCGAAGTCAGCTGCTCAACCAACTGAGCCACCCAGGCGCCCCTTGATAGCAGTTTTTAAAGTGGTATCTCGGGGATAGCTCCTTTTAGGCATCTTTCTATCTGAATGATGCAAAAATGTACACATACTCTGTGTATTAGTTTCCTATTGCTGCTATAACAAATTGCCATAAACTTAGTGGCTTTAAACAAATTTATTATATTTCAATTCTGGATATCGGAAGTCCAAAAATGTGTCTCTCAGGGCTCTAAAATCAAGGTGCTGGCAGGCTTGCATTCCTTTCTGGAGGCTGTAAGAGAGAACCTGCTTTCTTACCTTTTCCAGCTCTCGAAGCTGCCCTCATGCCTTGGTACATGGATCCTTCCTTCATTTTCAAAGCTGGCAGTGGCGGGTTAAGTCTTTGTCACATTGCATTATTCTGACTTCTGTTTCTGTCACTGCTGTGATTATACTGGGCCCAACTAGATAATTCAGGATAATCTTCATATCTCGAGGTCAACTGATTAGCAACCTTAATTCCATCAGCCACTTTAATTCCTCTTTGCACTGTAACCCGACATAGTCACAGGTTCAGGGGAGTAGGACATGAACATTTTTGAGGGACCATTATTCTGCCTACCATATGAAATCTTTTAACGGAATAATACACTTGTGAGTGACCCAGCATTTGAAATCAGATTGCCTGATTTAAGTCTTAACCCACTACTTTCTCACTGTATGCTTTAGGGCAAGTTGAGTGCATTCTCTGTGCCTTGGCATCCTCATCTATAAAACAAGAATAATAATTTGTTGTGGAGATTGAGATGATGTATACAAAGTGCTCAGTATGTGCCAGTGCACTGCATACAGTAGACATCCAATGAATATTGGCTATTATTATTTACAAAACATCACATGCATGCGTGGTGCTTTGTGTTACACAAAAGTGTCACAGTTATTCTTATTAGATTTCAAACCATGCTGTGGCACTTATTGTTAATATATTTCCAGTTTATTGTGAACTTATTTTAAATCAAAGCTATAATTGTTAAAACAATAGCTTAAAATTAAAGGAAACTTTGGGGCAAATCCACCATATTAATACCTCATCATAATTATTTAATATTTAAATATGTCTAGGTTTTTACCTTTACACATTCTGTAGTTACTTATAAACTTCTAGAGAGGAGGGACAATGATTTTGTTTCTTCTGTAGACTCAGGCTTGAACATAATTAGCAAGAATGAGTGCAAGTAAATGCCTGAAGGAATCCAAGGAGGCTGAAATGGCTAAAGGTGAGGGCATGGGCTGGGAAATGGTGATGCTTTTGCATTCTCTTACTTTTTTTGCTGCATTGAAAGTCTCCTACTGTGTCCCTTAATTTTGATGTGTTTAAATCTTTTCAACTCAGTGAGGACATGGCAACTTATTAAGAGCTGACTTGACCAATTCAGTGAATTTGGCTTTAACCATGTGCAGGTAACAGAAAACTGGTCTCAAATTGGCTAAATCAATGAGGTGTTTATTAGCTCACGTAACTGAGAAGTCACAGAGGTAGGTCAGGCTGGAGCCAGTGGTTCACTGATAACCATCATTTTGTCTCCACCTTTCTCTTCTCTGTTTTTGCTAAGACTGCTTTAGCCTAAGGCTGGCCTCCTTTGTGGTCATAAGACAGCTGCTATCAGTTTCTAGGGGCTCCATGCTCCCTTGCTTATGTCCTGCAGGAGGAGACGGTACAACTCTCAATAGTAGTCACAGAAGAGTAAAGAGCTATCTTTCTTAGAAGCCTCCAAGAAGTTTAGTTCCCACATCTCATTTGCTTAGATGGAGTCTCAGCCTCTTTAGTCATCCCTGAACCAATTATAGTGACCATGGGAGATGAAGTACTCAAGTTGCATGATGAGAGGAGGTGGATTCTGAGTGGCCAAACACAGCAAATATGAAAACAACTCAGAGCATCTGGGGGCATAAAAGAAACTCTTCTCCTAGGTTGTGAAATCTGGCTGAGTTGGGGGTCCTAGTCCTTTATAACTTTATCAGCAGGTCTCTTTAATCATCCTTCTTGGTCATCATCTTGTTAATTTATGGAGCATTTCTTAAAGATTTTGATGCAGAGATTTGCTTTTAAAGTGCTAAATACTTCATTTATTTACAAGGATTTATCAAACTTACTCAAGCCAGATGCTCTTCTAAGCCCTGGGGATTCAGAAGTGAAAAAAACAGAGGCCCAAACTTTAAAGATCTTATCACTAAACAGAGTCTCTGAACTTCCAGGATCCTTAGTTTCAAGGGTTAATTCATATCAGATTCTTAGTATGATTTTTATTGTGTCAAAGTTAAGTGTTCATATCTGTACATGACTATAAAGAACCCACTCATCCCAGAGGGAGCAATTTTGGAAAAGAATCAAGTAATATGGATGAAAGGTGCATAGTCAGTAATGGAGATTGACACAACTTAAACTCCTCATATTAAAGTCATAAACATGGGGTGGCTGGGAGGTGGGACAAAGTGTTTGGGAGTGGAATATAGAATGAGGTGGTATCCTGAAGTGCCTGCTATGGAGGCTTGGTGTGAACTGAATTGAAAGTGGTTTGAAACCATGCAGTTACATCACAGTTCGTAGCCTCTATTGGGAGGCCCTAGAGAAGAACCTGGGATCGAATCTGTCAATTAAAATCCTATTTTCTCTGCAAGAAGTAGGTCCTCTGGGTCATCCTGAGAGCTTCCACTGATGATGAACTTCACATTTTAACTGCTTTCTCTCTAAATAACTACCTCCCTAGGGTGGAAGGTGCAGATCCCTTGGTGCATACAAAACTTACTTAAGTCATGAATTGACTTCCTGTAGGTCAGTACAGGAAATCCCAAAGGGCAAGGGTCTAGAATAGGGGCAAGAACTGGAGTTAAACCAAGGTGCTTAAACTGTATCCACTCACGTGGTTGCCATTTTCTCTCCATTTGTAATGGTTCAGTGCTGGAAGAACAGAGGAAGCCTAATTATATGGAAACACATTTGGTGTTATAATCAAATAAATTTCAGAGAAAACTAAGATGACATTAATGGCATTTTTAGTAGTTATACATATGACAATTAGTCACAATGATATGTTCTGCCAGTTATTCTAATTAGTATTAGTTTGACATAGCTGGACCAATTTTGCATTTTCCCTTTGCTTTGTTAGTTTTTCAGTATCCATAAGTAGCAGTAAGGCTTGTTGGGATCCTTGGAGAGGACCTGTTAAATAAAACTCTCAGTCTTCCCTGAGGGCTAAGAAAGGTGAGAAGTAAGAGAACCGAATAAAACTGATGAGGGTTCAAAATACTACCTTTATTACTCAAAAAGGCTCAGTTGGTGGATATATTTAATCATGCTTTCTTACCCAGTTATTGGCTATGCTGGACCAAGGCAGACTCTCTGTGGGTGGGGGAGGGGATCTCATGGGGATTTTAGGAGATGACTCAGGGCTGCCCTGGAGAAACAGCCAAAAAAACCCAAGAGATAGAAGGGAAGAGTTGAGCTGATCATGTCCAGTTTATTCCTCCAAATTCATCCATCAAATAGGTTAATCCCATAGAGAGGTCATGGGTGTTACACTAAATGAGCTCCCTTTATCAAGAGTAGAGAAGTATTCCCTTTGTGTAAATAATTTTTCTAGATATTTTATGAAGTTTAATTCTCTATATACTGACAAACTATGCTGTCAACTAGAGGCAAGGTCTTGGGTTCTAAACAACCATAGAACTTTTATCTTCTATCATCCTCTCTTCTACCCCATCCTCCTCCTCATAGACTAAATCTGGCCCCTGGGCTCAGGCTTCTTGAGGTCCTCCTTTATATTTATTTAAATTATTTAATTATACTAAATCTCATATTTAATCCTACTCAGTAGATTCGTAGCTTGTCATGTACCAGTCATTTTATATTCATTATCCCATTTAATCTACAACAAACCTGGGGAATAGGATTTATTCTCATTTCTAGATGTAGAGATTCTCAGAGAGGGTAATTCATCCAAGGCTAAAAAGAGCGTAAATAGTGAAAATAGGAATCAAACCTGTGTCTCTACCCCTTAAAGCTGAGAAAAACTGATAACTCCAAGCACATATTTCTCCAAGTCTCAGCAGTGGTGAAGAATAGGTTTGGATTGGAGATGAACTGTACCCACCCTGACCTGTGAAATGAGAAAGTTCACATAGGTCTTTGATAGAGGTGGTTCTGGTTAAGAGCATAGTTGGACATTGAACTCTCTGAAAATGTGGAGGGAAAGTAAGAGAAGACTAACTTACATTTTTTTAGGATTTTATTTTTAAGTAATTTCTACACCCAACATGGGGCTCTGAAGCCACAAGCCCGAGATTAAGAGTTGCACGCTCCTGAGCCAGCCAGGTGCTCCACTTACATTTTTAATATAGGCATCTGTCCTCGCCTGACTCTATATGGAGAGAAGTTAAAGCTGGGCAGGCTGCAGGGTTAATTTTTCTAGCTTTCTTGCACACATAGACATGAACTGGGGAAAGGCTTGATTTCCCTTTGGCAGGGGGGTGCCCTGTGGTGGAGAGATGGTCAGGTGTGTATACAGTTGAGCAGTTTCTTGATCTACTGTTCTCAGGTACCTGTTCTCACCCATTGGCCCCTGAAGGCATCCTTTCTCTTAAAACCCCTCTTCCCTTTCCTCCTCTTTCTCCAATACAGGAAACTGGCAGGAGTGGAGTGCATGGCAACCTGCACTGCTAAGAACTCTTGTGGCTCCATGGTCAACAAGAACTTCTCTGTTGTTGGTAGAGGAGAGAGAAAAAGAAAGTGTATATTCTATTTTTTTTCCCTTGAGGAACGGGCAGCTATGTCCATGCATACTTGTTTCTGAAGATCTGTGGTTTTTTGACCACCTTTGTCTCTCGAGCAGAATGTTTTCCTTCACTGTCTTCTTGGTGGATAATGCCATAGTGTGTGCCCCCACTCCCAAGCCACTAGTGTAAATATTAAGACAACTAGTCATTCAAATTCCATCTACCTATAACAGAGCACTAGAAATTGTCATCAGATTGACTGTACCACATGCATAGCAACTTTTTGATTCAAGAAACTTGCAAGTGTTAAAGCTCAGGGTTGCTGTGCTGGTGTATTTATAATGGCTAGTTTTTTTTTTCTCCCCTCCCTTATCTGGATACCTAACAAGAATATGAACATCTCACCCAGAACTATGGGCAAAAAACCCAAGCCTGTGGTGTGTGAATGACTAAATATTTGGCTGAAACTTGTTATCTGGTACATTGATAATTCTAATTGGCATTTGTAGATTTACTCATTTCTCCTCCTTATACTAAAAAGCAAAATAAATAAAAAAAGAGCAATGAAAATCCATTTTTCTTCATTTCCACACTGTTCAAGGGAACTATACAGTAAATACTCCAGGAAACTTAACTCAATTTTAAATTCTGTAAATAAATGTGAAAAGAAAAAGAAAACCCATGTTTGATTGATTTCTCCCACTCTGCATCCATCTCCTTTACAAACAAACTGGAAACAATGACAGGATTCTGTTTCATTGATTTCTCTCTTGGTTGGGATGATGAAGGAGTTCATCAGTCATTTCTTTAAAATTGTGTCTTTGAGATATTTGTGGTGTTCATGGTGTACTTAAGAGTTTAGTCCTTGAACTGATTGCCAAGCAGGGACTCATTTACAGACTTCAGTAGAAATATGTAACCTACACGTCCTTGAGTTTGGCAGGACTTACTGAAAAAGTGCTCATACGTTATGTACAATATATTTTCTCATAAGGCACCTTAGTGCCATGTCCTAGATCGAAATGGGCAAGGTGATTCTGGCCAAGAACATATAGATGGTTAAAGCTAGCCAGGGATGGAGGAATTTGTTTTAGGTTTAATTTGAAAGAGTCACCAAAGGGTGGTTTGTCTCAATTTTCTTTGTGTAATTGCAAAGACTTGTGGTGAGCAAAAGTTGGGGGGAAAATCCTTATATTTTTTGAGAGCTGACTATAGGCTAGCCCTTGTGCTAAATGCAGTGGTATACTGGTAAATGTTAAACAATCACTTAACAAAAATTTTAAAAAGCCCAAACTGTTTTCATTTTTGGCATCTGCCAATTTTCTGTGGTGTAAATATTCCCACTATGGCTAACTGCAAGCCATGAATGTGATGTTATTGAAAGGGTTGAAAGGGGAGTTGGGAAGAGATGCTACCAGTTGACTCTTGTGAACTAATAGGAGTGAACTTCAGCATACCACTGGCTGAGAGTTTTATATGTACTGAACTTTCATAACAACTCTATGATTTAGGTGTTGTAACAGCCTCATTTCAAAGATGAGAATGCTGAAGCACCGAGAGGTAAATTAACTTACCCATGTTACATGGCTGGTAAGTAGGATAGCTAGGATGTGCTCACAGTAATCTAGCTCCAGAGCCTGTGCTCTTAACCACAATTCCGTATTAACTGCAGCCCATGTAGTAGTTTCATCTGCAGTTTGGAAATTTGGTGGGAGTATTGTTTAGAATATGAGGTTGTTGAGTGTGAAAATTGTAAAGTGGAAAATACTGGATTAATCTCTAAGTTTATATCTATGTAAGTTCATCTCTGTAAATTACTTAAGATAATGGCTATGAGGGACCATCAGTTGGGGGCTAAAGTAGTGCCCACATGTGGAAATATCTTTAAGACTAAGTGAAAAACATCTCAAGGCAGGGTGTTTGAATAGAAATATGGGGAGACCCTGTGGATGGATGGTGATGATGGGCTAAGACTCTATCAGCAGGGACTGATAGTGTCTGACCCACTGGTTGGGCAAAGGATGTTTAGAGATTAGGTTATAATCACAGTGTTGATTATATTATTACACTGTTTTCACATGCGTGTGGGAGAGTGTCTCAGTCTTTTATTTTGAATATATCTAATTTCACCAATGGTAATCCATTTCTAGCATCTGTTATGCCAATTAAAAGCCACTAATTTCACCAATGAAAACCACTGTCAACATTTATTAAGCCAATTGTGAAAACCTCTGGTGTTGATCAGAGATAAGGATAGCTGAAGGCTTGTAGTAGTTGCCTCTGATTAAATAATTGGTGGCTGACAACCCCTGGAGAATGAATTTCCACTTAGGGCAACTGTAGTTACCATGTGGTTTAAACAAACAACATATAATACCATGGTGAAACCAAATACGAGTTGTGAGGGGCATATCCTTTGTCCCAAGATATTTAAGTATTTTGAATGTTCTTTCTAATCATAGGGCATCATTATTCCTCTCCTCTAAGGACTGTCTCCAAGACTGCAGAGACAAAACCATAGCTTTCTTTTCTCTGTGGTACAAGATTACAAACAAGGGCAGAATGCACTGTTGTAAATAGACATGAATGGAGACAGTCTGGTTTGATAGAAATATACTTTCAGTTATTGTGATGAGTTAAACTATAGAACTTCCTAAAAGGATAGATATCCATTTTTCTGTCATGTAAACTTTGTTTCCCTAAAAAATGAACTGAAAGAAATGCTAGAAAAATGTAGAAAATAAATCCCCGGCATCCTCTATGTAGTTCCTTGTTTTTCATTTCTTTGAAATTCAGTGTGGTAAATATTGCTCATGACTTGAAGACCAAATGAAATGTGTAGTAACTTGAAACTCTGCCTACCATTAAGTCTGTTTTTTTTTTTTTTCTGGTAATTTTGTGTGTCAATTCAGACAGATTGATGGCTTGTCCCATTAAGGTGAAAAAGACAAATAAAGAGAATAGACAATTAACCTTCCTAACCAACCTGCAAAATGAAATATTCATGGAAACTAGGGTTCTTAATTAGCCAGGGGCCATGGAAAAATGAGTTTATGAAAGGCCACTTGAAAATTAGGATTGCAAATACATCTGGATTTTTACATTGTTTGGGGTAGATCCTAATTGGGATCTCCAATAACTCAATGATAAAAATCTTATGTCAAGTTCCTTAAGAGGGTCTAGATATGAAGTGATGATTTTTGTTGATATTTGTGTCCTAGAGAAGAGGGTTCAAAATTTGATGTGCAATATTTTAAAGAAGGATTTGAATGAATGGGTTACTATCTTTCATTGTGGAGTGCTTATGCCTGGAATAATTCTACACTTTCTGGCTTCCACATCTTTGAGTATATTTCCACCTGTCTGTATTGTCTTATCCTTGCTCTCTCCCTGACTTCTCCATTCTGAACTATATTGTTTCTTTTGTTTGTTTTTGTTTGTTTGTTGTTGTTTTTTTTTCCTTTGGTGCTAAATCTGGCATTTCTTCAACTATAGGCTTCTTCAAGAAGCCAGGGAGGAGACTTGGATTTGGATCTGGATCCATTCTGGGTCTTTGTGGTGGGTTTAGAAAGATAGGTCCAACTGCAAGTGCTGGGAATTATGTGTGATAAGTTAAACATGGTACCTGATGAGGAGGGCCCATGAAACAGGGATAAGAAGGCCCTTGTACCCACCAGGCCTACTCTTCCATGCCTGATACTGATAGGTATCAGTAATTGATCATGACATCCTTTCCTCTAGAAACTGGATGTGGCCTTGGACTTCTTTTCAACAAAGTGTTCTAGGCAACTAGTACACTTAAATGAATGCTATGTGTGATCTAATTGGGTCACTCATCTGGTGGATAACAAATCAGATAAGGCAGTATCTAGAATAGCAGTCAAACAGGCCATAGGCATTGTTGGAGCAAGCTGTTAGCTACTAACTGGCCTGGAACTCCAGTCTTTTGAAGAGTGACAAGCAAAGCATGAACCACTCAGTTGTGAAGGGACTGAGATGGGGAACAGGACAGAATCCTAGAACTAGACTATCAAGTGGGGACTTGTGCTCAAGAAGGAAGAAAAGTCATTTTATCAGGACTGGGGAACAAGGTTGGAGCTGAGTTAACTGCCAAGAGAGCTTGATGTTGTTCCCCAGAATAATGGGGCAGAAAGGAGAGACAGAAAAACAATCTTTATTGGGCACCTGCTGTGTGCCAGGGACGGTTTGATGCTTTACTGACCTGATCTTATTTCAGAGGCAGCTTCTATAATCATCCCTTTTGCCTAGGTTTATTCCTGGGCTGGATCCAGGCTGAGCTGCTGGATCAGGCCAGAGCCTTCACTTGCCCCCTACTCTGATTACTTGTCTTTTAAAATCCCCAACTAGATTTTAAGCTCTTGAGGGAAGACATGGGACCTATTGCTGCTTTGTATTCTCTCCAGGGTGCTACTTGCCGTAGGTAGGACTCAGTAAATATTTGTTAATTGATTGCTATATCCTGGTACACGCAGAACCTACTTTAGAGGAAACATATTTCTGGGGACTGTGTCTCAAAGCAGATCTCTGTGAGACCAATCTCAATTGTCCTTGCACTGTGGTCTTGTGGTCACTGAGTGAGCAGGTAACAACAGTAAGAAATGAAGTCTGGATCTAAATGTTATAAGTGATTGGTCAGAATTCACTCAGTGGATTGCTTTCCACATCGAACCTCTATGTGAGGAAGAGTCTGGGCTAACAGCTATGAAAGCCAGAAAGGAAACACAGTGCTGAATTCTTCCAGCCTCTCTAGGCTGGGACTTTACGAGTCCCAGGATATGCCTTCCATACTCTCTGTTCACCTCAGCTTGCCTTTTGTGTTGTCCGACATTCCCATAGCACTTACTTGTGTCTCTAAGTCAAGCCCAAGAGAGTGTGTGTTAAAATACAGCCAGTGTCTGGAAGATTCAAATTAAGCCAGTATCCTCTGTTTTGCAAAATCAAGATTATGGCACTCTATTAGGGCTGTCAGGTTAAGCTTGGAATGGCAAAATAATTTGAGAGGAAACTTGTGTCCAAGTAAAAAGCAACCCTAAAAGACAGGCCCAATCAACCTTTCTCAACATGGGCCACCTCCCTTTAGGTATTTGTGGTGGATGCTGAGACATGCAGGTAAAGTAACATGGGCTTTGCTGGGGGGGGGGGGGTAGTGTTTTTATTTTGTCACTTACTTGTTTGGGCAAGATAATAAAATTCTCTGACTCATGGTTTCTACATCTCTAAGATAAGGGTAACAATGCCTGAATGTACAATTTTTTATAAAGATTTTGGAGAATGTTCACAAACTGTGCAGCATGTAGTAGATACCCAATAAAGTGTGGATGGTATTACTAAACTTTTGGTTGGTTTTTGGAAAATAGAGGATGAACCCATTCTTATCTGTTTTTATTCTTTTCTGACTTCTCCTTTATCCAATAACAAGCCAATAAACAAGCCAACCATCCAATAAAATGTAAAGTCATTGTGATGCATCACTTTTTTTTCCTTTTAGTATCTTTTACTCATTGGATATGGAAGTATTTATCATTTATTATTTTGTCACTCAGGTCACATACCAGAATGCGTGTGCAAGTGCAAAAACATGAAGTACCTGCTTATAGTTAGAGCATTTAATCCAGGCTGTTAGGAAATTCACAACAGAGAGACAAGGGCAAGGTGAATCTTTGATGTACAGATGCTATCGAAAGAAGCAAACATGAATTCCAAAATGCAAATATTGAGGATGTCTCCCTACTTCAGCCCCATGTCTGTCAGGTTCTTTCTTCAAAATTGTAGTTCTGGGATTGTTCTAGCTTTCATTCATCTTTGGATCCTAAGTGATATTCTTATTTAGGAGCTGTTTTTTACATATCTTAGGCACTCGTGGCAGATCAGTGAGATGTACTAAGGCAGTTATAACCCATTAACATCTTGGTACACATTTTTAAGTTAAGGAAACATAAACTTATGATAAAATGGAACTTGCTATGTTGTATGTATGTGTGTGTGGCCCTAGTCACTATAGAACTGTTTAATATTCTGCAAAAATATTTTTACAAGCTCAGTTCCAGTTACTATAATCATGACAATAATTTTTCACACCCCAGCACCTATTAAATTAGCAAGCCAGTTCTTTTCTTGAGCCATTATTCAAATGGATTCTGTCTGCATTCAAATTAATTTCAAGATCATAGAAATTAACAATGGGAAAGGTACATTAAATCACCTACTCCATTTATTTGCTACGGGACAGGAGAATTGATCTTTACATCATAATCTCTAGTGCTTTGTCCAGTCTGTTTTAAATGTCTTGAATAAGTATTATTCTGATTCTGGGAGGTCATCTAATAAAATTCCAGGCGAAATTCTTTTTCACAGTCTACTGGAATATCTATGGATTTTCTGGTGCTTTGCAATTTGCCAGTGCTCAGAGCTGCCAGGAATCAGGCAATGAATTTTCTAGAAGAGTATGAGTGTGTGTGTGCATGCGTGCACTCATTGAAGAGGGTTGGGTAGATCGTGTGGGGGGAAGAGAGAGGCAAAAAGAAGGCAACTTGAGAAGGATGATATATTTGATTACATTTGAGAGCTGACAGTTGTTTGCCCTGACTAAATGCCCTTCAGGAATTGAAGGGAGCAGTAGGCATAGTCACTAACCAGGGGAGGCAATGAAAGATGTGGGTAGGTCTGATGACAATTTGAGTGGTAGTTAATGAAATATTGTGAGGTCAGTCATCTAAAAGCCAACTAAAACATCCTTTAATTTAAGGTTGTACTTTATCAATCTTACACATGGATAGTTTAACTTACAGGCTCTAAAGTAGAAAGAGTCCAGGCATTCTAATGTTAGCTATTTTTCTTTCTTTACAAATTTAGTTGCAGCATTCTAATTAGATAGATAAATGGATAGATACATCTATATTCACCATCCAACTCAAGAAACAGAACATTATTAGCACAACAAATCCTTGATTGTTGTTTTAGTTAACTCAAATGAGATAGAGAGAAGGCATGAATCAAACACTTTGTAAATATTAGGGCACAAGGCTAAACCAAACTTTAAGGTCTTATTACAACTTATTCACTATTCAAATTAAACATGCTTCATAGAAGCCAGAGAAGGAATTGGTGCCCTAGAACTGACATGAAAAGCATGAGGATCCCTTCAGAATCTCATGGAATATAAACATCTTTACATTCATTCACCCTCTGTTGTGCTGCTCAAATTCTCACTTGAACATCCAGGACAAGTATTTGTTCAACTCTTGCTTGAATGCCTCTTGTGGTGAAGAAAATCATTAGCATGCACGGCTTCAGTAATAATGGTATGAAGGTTCTTATTTCCTTTGAGACCCAACCCTATAATTTTGAAGAAAGAACCTGACAGAGATGGGGCTGAAGTAGGGAGACATCCTCAATATTTGCATTTTGGAATTCATGTTTGCTTCTTTCGATAGCATCTGTACATCAAAGATTCACCTTGCCCGTGTCTCTCTGTTGTGAACCCTGTGTCCTCAACATGTCTGCCCAAGGGTCTTACACTTAAGGGCTGTACAGAGCTAATCTAATCTCTTGAAACAGCTCCTCACACGTTTGAACACAGTTGCCATTCCTCTTTTCTCAACCCTCTAGTGCTCCCCTTCCAGTTTCCTTTTTTTTTTTTTAAGTTTAGATATTTATTTTGAGAGAGAGAAAGAGAGAGCAAGCAGGAAAGCGGCAGAGAGAGAGAATTACAAGCAGATTCCACGCTGTTAGTGCAGAGCCTGATGCTGGCTCAATCCCATGTACTGTAAAATCATGACCTGAGCCAAAATCAAGAGTCAGACACTCAACTAAGCCACCCAGGTGCCCCACCTCCCAGTTTCTTAAGCTAATTCACTCTTTCCAAACACGGTCACTTCCTTTGCTTGGTTTGCACCTGACTGTCTTCAGTGGTGGCTCCAGGCAAACCCATTCTTCACAATGTTCCTGAAATATATTCCTTTAGTGCTGGGGACATAATGAGGGCTTACTCTATACTTGCTAAGTGGGTAAGCATAGCGTAATCAATCCTGCAGCATGTTTATCTAGTATTGTAAGCCTTAGCCTACAAAAACAAATTTTCTTCATTATCTCCCATATTCTCTTCTTGAATCTCAGTTCTCATTAGAATAAAAGGTGAAAACACAACC
Source organism: Prionailurus bengalensis (assembly GCF_016509475.1). NCBI lineage: Eukaryota > Metazoa > Chordata > Mammalia > Carnivora > Felidae > Prionailurus > Prionailurus bengalensis. The sequence goes on from NC_057344.1 coordinate 139,058,754, forward strand.
TTTGTTTCCAAATCCTTCAGTCTCTCAGGAACTGGTCCATCTTTTTTGATAAGCCAAAAACACAGCAAGAATTACTTCAAGCCTTCCTCTCTTCCACCTACTCTTCAAAAAAAGGAAACCAACTTGTGTTTAACATATATAGAATTCTCTCAATGCCAGCTAAAACATATTGAATCTGCACAAGGCACAAACTACAGAGCCCTCTCCCAGAACCTTCAGAGGACATGGCATAGATGTGACAGCAGTTGTATGGTGGTTCTACTCAGGCTGCTACTGGTGTAAGAGAAGTCCTTGTGCAAAGTAGGAAAAGGGGCCCTGGCTGGCAGGCTTTTAGACCCTCCCTGTTTCTGTCCTCTTGGTAGCCCTATTCCCTTTTCCACCTGGCACTGTTGTGGGCTCACACTCAGACAAGCCAGAAAATCAGATGGCTGATAATAGGAAAAACTCTTGGAAACTCTGGTTGGTTAAAGGATGATGTTATGAAAAGAAACAAACCAAATGCTAAGAATTATTTTAAGGGGAGCGAGCCAAATGAATTTGTTTAAATTTGGTCATTCCTGCCAACCAAATACACTTTTGCTCAGACATGGGCAATTTTACATAGAAAAATATTAACAGAGCCCTCCAAGGGTGAGGAAAGCTTGCAATTTGGAAGTGGACTGGCTGTGAGTCCAGGACTGGCTGATGCTGTTGAGTCCACCAGTATGGGACCACCAGCCTTGCCTGGTAAATGGTGCTTCACAAGACAGAAGGTGGAGGAGCCACCACAGCAGGTTGCCTGGGGCTTGATGGTCACAGCTCTCAAGCCCAGATATTTGTCTGGAGATGAAAAGCTGAGCTCATAAGGAAGTGGAGAGTGCTGGAAGAAAGAATTAGCACATCCCTCCTAGGGAGGCCAAATGTTAGATCAATCACTTCCAGCCACTGCAGAGACTTCAGGGAATGAGATGTTAATTTATGCGCATTGCCATCAGGAGGCTGGGAAGCAAGTTTTGTAATCTGCCTGATTCTCAAACCGACAGAGCTGCCTCTCTGTAATCTTTGGGTTCCAGTCAAGTGCAGACCGCTCCATGGCAGTGGCCACCTATGACATGAGCAGACCAGTTCCCTCCCCTCACTCCCCACTATTTCTTTCTTCCTTCTCCCTGTACAAGCCTGAGAAGCTCTGGTGGTAGTACAATAAGGAAAACTTTGCATCCACATAGAACAATTGGTGACTGACTGAAAATGCTTTTCTGCAACCTGCAAGGAAACAGTGAGTGTGTGAAAAAGAAATAGGTTCATTTCATGTGGTTTTGAAGAGGCCATTTGGAACCATGGAAAATAACACCCAGCTTTGCAGAAATGGAAAGTTGACCTTGCAGTTTGTGTATGGCTTTTTTATCCCTCTCACAAAAAGCGTACAATCTGTCTTTTTTGGGGAGGGGGTTGGAGAAGAGGTAATGGAACCATCAGCAAGAAAACCAGAATTCACCCCCCAGCAATATGAATAATTGGAAGTTCTTAAATGGAAATTGGCATGGTTACAGATGACATAACATTTGTTGATGTAAAATGGGATGTCCCCAGAGGCATAGATAGCTTTAATTGTTCCTGTCCCAGAGCTTTTATGAACCTGGGAATAATCTGTATTTTGTAGTATCTTTGTGGCAGGTGCCCTGGATAGCAACAAAGACATGTTTAATAAAGTTCTCTTTCCAGACAGAGCCGGAAGGCTTACAGAGCAGTGCTTTGTACTGCATGGCAAGTGTGATATGCCAAAGTTAATTTCCATTTCTTTTTGTGTTCTGTCACATATAGGACACCCTGTAGGGTTTAGCCATGTTCTTGACCTTGATGAAGCTCTCTCTTCATTTTCTGATTTATTTCCTCATCTCTGTGTGTTTCTCACTCAGGGTGCTGGGAGGGAAGATTACATGGTTGGACTTTTGAAGAGGAGAATGGGAGGTGTTCTTGGTCCAGTGTGTGGAAAGGTTAGACTGAACAGTCCAAGTGAGGGGTCTCCTGGTGGACCTCTTATGCTGATGGCTCTTGCCAACATCTAAGAGCTTGGAAAAATGTTATGACTCTGGGTCATGGAGGAGAGGTTTGTGTCATTATTTCTGAGGCTGGTTGGTCCTTAATGTCAGTGTGCCATGGTTCACTGATTATTCACAGAATCACAGGTGAAAAAGCCTAACCTCAAGGGCTGTCTTTACACTGTGTCCAAATTCACATCCACTAAGTTCTAAGTCTTCTACAGACCATGTTTCAGTAGAAATCATCTTTGTATTGTATCCATTTTTTTATTAAAAATTTTTTTTGATGTTTATTTTTTTTAAGAGATCGAGAGAGAGAGAATCAGAGCACGAGTCGGGGAGGGATGGAGAGAGAAGGAGACACAGAATTTGAAGCAGGCTCCAGGCTCTGAGCTGTCAGCACAGAGCCCGACGCGGGGCTCAAACTCATGAACCGCAAGATCATGACCTGAGCTGAAGTCAGACACTCAACTGACTGAGCCACCCAGGTTGCCCCATATTGTATCCATTTTTAATGTGCACTTCTTTTCTCAGTAAGATGTTTTACACAGTGCTCTGCACAGCAGTGAAAACATTCTTGGATTTTGAGACATGCAACCTACTTCTATGGCTTGACCCTTGGCACAGGCTTTGGCAAGGACTGGTCTGTCTGTGAGGTCCAGATACTGTGCCTTTCACTCTTACCCACTCTCTTTGCATTGCTGCAGATATCACTATGTTGAGATCTTTTATCTCATTGAGATGGCATTGCTCTGGGCTTTCTGCCACTCTGGTCTCCACTGCTTCATCTACCCAGGCTACATTTCATGGCCTATCTCTTCACTCAACACTCTGCTAAAAACAGGCTAAGGAATCTCTGTCCTTATTGAACTCATATTCTAGTTAGGAGGGAGAGAGTTAAAAAAAAATAAGTAAAAAAGAAAAGCAACATCAGCATATCTACATGTAAGTGTATATGGGAGTGTCAGTGCAGGGTTAGATCTTGTGCTACAGTGCCGTCCCCCTCCCCTTCGTAAGAGCTCTGCTAGGAAACTACCATCTTTTTTCTGGGTAGCCATGGCCCTGGACTTCCTTATCCTTCTGGGAGTTCTATTACAAACCCCCATAAAAATTGAGCACAGAGGGAAGTTGTGCTGAAGGTGGAGAGCTGTTTCAGTAATGGCACAGAAACAGAACCCAGTATGGTAATCTGAAAATCTGAGGCTTTGACTTCATCCAGATCCTTGCATTCAATTTGGGCTGATTTAAGAAAAAATTTTTTTAATGTTTATTTATTTTTGAGAGAGAGAGAGAGAGAGAGAGAGAGAGCGAGCATGAGTAGGGGAGGGACAGAGAAAGAGGGAGACACAGAATCCGAAGCAGGCTCCAGGCTCTGAGCTGTCAGCACAGAGCCTGACATGGGGCTCCAACTCACTGACTGTGAGATCATGACCTGAGCTGAAGTCAGACGCTTAACCCACTGAGTCACCCAGGTGCCCTTTGATTTGGGTTGATTCACCTAATTAATTGTAGCACTGAAATATTGTGCTCATTACCACTCACTTCTAAAAGAAAGGGATGCACATATAAGAAATGATGTGGTACTTTGCCATTTAAATAAGATATTCATGAACACAATCTCATTTTAGCCTCACCTGGGTCTTAGATGGCAGGCACAGCAGACAGCATCTTCCCCATGATAATATCATACCTATGAATTCCAGTCTTACTGTGTTTCCCTGAGTAAGTTACTTAAATCCTCAAAGCCTGTTTGTTCATCTCTAAAATGGGGATAACACTACTTAGCTTGCACAGTTCTGGTGAGGTTTTAATGAAAAAATGTAGATAAGGTACCTAAATAATGCCTGACACATCATAGGAATGCTAAATGACAGCTATTGTTGTAATCATTAGTATCTACAGTTGAGGAAACTGAGGTTTAGAGAGCATACTGCATAACAAAAATTTGTCAACCTGAGTCACAGGCACAGCATCCTTTTAATAAGAATATACTGTTTTTGAGAAATCTCTTTATGATTTAAAAATATTCTTTTTTAATGTTTATTTTTTGAGAGAGAGAGAGCAAGCACATGAGCGGCGGAAGGGCAGAGAGAGAGGGAGACGGAGCATCCAGAGTCAGCTCTGCACTGACAGCAGAGAGCCTTACACAATGCTTGAACCCACAAACTGTAAGATCATGACCTGAGCTGAAGAAAGCCACTTAGCTGAGTCACCCAGGTGCTCCAAGAAATCTATTTACGATTTAAAAGGTAAAGGCTGGGCACCTTTTTCAGGGCCCCCGGCTGGCTCCCCAAGCATTGGGAAGGCTGGCATCTGAAAGTCAGGACTCTCCAGCAGTAGGAGAAGGCTTAGGTAACAGGAGTGGAGGGGTGGCCCTGAGAGGGGCATGTTTCTCATTTTGGTAGGAAATGTGATGAGAGGTATAATGGATATATGTCCTCTGGTTAATTTGCATATCATCCATATCTTTTTCTTCCTGATCAAATTTTCCACTTTGCTTTTTAAATGAGTAAATAAATACACAAATATGGTTCCATCACTTACTTGCTGTAATTATGGCTGTGGCTTAGTCTCACAATGGCTGTTGCCCCACTGTAATGATAGATCACATCATGCATAGTGTGAGGGGGTTGCCTGGTTGGCTCAGTCAGTAGAGAATGCAACTCTTAATCTTGGGTTGTGAGTCCAAGCCCCATGCTGGCATAGAGCTTACTTAAAATTAAAAAAAGGAGGGGCACTTGGGTGGCTCAGTCAGTTAAGCATCTGACTCTTGATTTCAGCTCAGGTCATAATCTCATGGTCCATGAGATCGAGCCCTGCATAGAGCTCATGCTGATAGTGTGGAGTCTGCTTGGGATTCTCTCTTTCTCCTCTCTCTCTGCCCCACTCCCCACTCATGCTCTCTCTCTCTTTCAAAGTAAATAAATAAACTTAAAAGAAAAAGGAATAATGTGAGGAATAAATGAGTGTATGCCAAGCATTTAGCATAGTTCCTTACATGTCTGTTACAAAGGCTCAAAAAGTGTTAGCTATCATTATCATCGTTGTTTTAAAAAGCGATGGTAAGATCTTTTGGCTGGTATATATCAAAATATATAAACGAAACATTTATTGAGCCTTTCTGTACCTCAGACCATCTGCTGGGAGTTTACCTACTCATCACTGACTAGATCCTGGTGTGAGGCCCATGTACTGCTAGGGCAGAAACTAATATTATTCCCATTTGTTGTATGTGGAAACTAAGGCTCAGAGAAAATAAGTGATTTTCAAAGTCATTCAGCTAATAAAAGGCAAATCAGACTGAAATCCAGGTTTTTTTACTTAAAACGTAATGCTTTCTCTATAATCGCATGGTGTTGCTCTCCCCTGATCTGCTTTTGCCCATCTCTGCTGATTACCATGCTTTCCCTGAATTCTAGTTTGGCATTGTGGCAACCCAAATTCCTTTGTTTGGAGTCTTCAGGGCTGGCTTTCACTTTCTTGCTTTACAAAGACTTTTAATGCTTAAAAAAGTTTTTTTTTTCATTTAAAATTTCCTGTCCTCCAGTTTCCGAAATCCACAAATTCAGTGTTCTACCTCCTATATCTCATTAAAGAATTCAATGATGGCTACATTGAGTAATCTTCGGGATTTATGCTGAGCAACTTGAACATGGTCATATTAAGAGGAAGATAAATTCAGAAGTGGTGGCCGTACCTACCATCTGTGAGAGAGACTCAGAGCATCATAGTGCTTATATGTGTGTTTCAATCAGTGAATGAAAATTTGCCAAGTTGGCCAATTGGTTGTAAAAGAGTGAATTATATAATGTTTCTTTACAAAATGAAAGCTTAGTTTGATTTTTGGCCTGGTTTCAGTTTCATTCTTGCCTTTTCCCCTTTGCCAGGGCACTGCTTCATCTGCTCTAATTGTTGCCTTGGGGTCTCCTATGATCTACTTGAATACCGCAGAGCCCCAAACAGGTCCAGCAACAGTCAAAGCTTGTGTGCACTAGGCTGCATGCTGCATGATTACACTGGCTATGGAAATGCAGCAGCCTGAAGGGGGCTCCATGAGAGGGATGGGCTTAATCCCTCATATCCCCTTGCCATAGGCTGAAATCAGACAACTATTTAGTAATCTGGACATTTCTAGTCGGTTCTCATGGAGAAAAAATGCTAAGGGTCAGATCTATAAGTGAGTCATTCATATATTCACCTGTTTATCAAAAAGTTATTGGGGCTCTTGGGTGGCTCAGTCCATTGAGACTCTTGATTTCGGCTTAGGTCATGACCTCATGGTTGTGAGTTCGAGCCCTGCATTGGGCTTTGCGCTGACAGTGCAGAGCCTGCCTGGGATTCTCTGTCTCCCTCTCTCTACCCCTGTCCCCACCTGTCTTAAACATAAAAAAAGTTATTAAGGCCTCCTATGTATTCCTCTCTAGAAGGTAAGCTCCCAATATCAACATGGTGCCTTACATGATAATTTTCTGTTGAATGAATAAATGAATGAATGAGTGGAGGAAAAGCACTATGCTATGGGAGCATGTAAGAGGCAGACTTAATTCCTCAGAGATGACTCTGGGAGGAAGAGATACATTAGAAGAGATGAAGGGCAAGTAGACATTAGGCATGAAGTAAGAAATATGTTTTTGTGGATCTGAATCCAGCAGTGCAGTTTTCTCCAGAGCCCTCATCATAAGAGTGGACAGAAGGGGGCAAGGATGGGCACATCCAGGCACAGAGAGACACTTCAGAATAAGAGAGATTGGCAGCACAAGAATAGCAGCGGACATGGGGAAACAGATAGCTTGATCCATTTTTTGTTTGCTTATTCAACAAATACGTACTAGCATTAACTATGTGCTGGCACTTAAAAAAAATTTTTTTTACATGTATTTATTTGTTTTGAGAGACAGAGAGAGATAGAGCACAAGTGGGGGATGGGCAGAGAGAGAAGGAGACACAGAATCTGAAACAGGCTCCAGGCTCTGAGCTGTTAGCACAGAGCCCGATGTGGGGCTCGAACTCACAAACAGTGAGATCATGACCTTAGCCGACGTCGGACACTCAACCTACTGAGCCACCCAGGCCCCCCTGTGCTGGCACTTGTTAACACTATTCTGTATGTTTTATAAATTCATCTTTGTAACAAAAGTATTGTTCCCATCTTACACATGGGAAACTGAGGCACAAAGAAGTTTAATAACTTACCCAAGGTCATATGGTAAGTGGTAGATAGAGCCAGGATCCAAACCCAGGCAGCCCATTTCCTTCCTTCCTTTCTTTCTTTCTTTCTTTCTTTCTTTCTTTCTTTCTTTCTTTCTCTCTTCTTCCCTCTATTTATTGCCAAGTTAGCTAAATACAGTGTAATCTTGGCTTCAGGAGTAGATTCCCATGATTCATCTCTTACATACAACACCCATTGCTCATCCCAATGACTGCCCTCCTCAATGCCCATCTCCCGTTGTCCCTACCCCCTGAACCCCCCAGCTTCATCAAACCTCTGTTTTCTATGTTTAAGAGTCTCTTATGGTTTGCCTCCTTCTCTGTATCTTATTTTTTCATCCCTTCCCCAATGGTTATCTGTGAGGTTTCTCAAAGTCCACTTATGAGTGAAATCATATGATATCTGTCTTTCTCTGACTGATTTCGCTTAGCACAATACCCTCCAGTTCTATCCATGTTGTTGAAAATGGCAAAGTTTCATCCTTTTTCATCACTCAGTGGTATTTCCCATCAGGGCTCATTTTCCTAACCCCATCACCATGCTAACTCTTGCTGATGAGCAAAAAAAGTTGATCAGACACATGGTCTTTCAAGACAGGACAGGCACCTAGAGGCTATCTTTATACAAGGGGAAGGAGGCTTTCTGTATCAACACAGACAGCTTTGCGATAATACAGGAATCTACATTTCTGTTGCATTTAAAAAGTTCTTAACTTTTCTGACCTTTGCTATTGTATGTGAAGAGGAGGCATGGGGGGCTGGGAGGGGGAAAGACAGAGAGAGAGAGAATAAGTGGGGGGAATTCTAGTTCAGCGTTTTGGGTATTTAGACTCTGTTCATTTCTAGAAGGTGATTACTGCCAAAGCTTCCTCCTGTGTGCCCAAATCTGCTTATTTATGAAGTCTGACTGTTACTTTTGTTTTTCATTGCTCCAGACACAATCAGAATCTCCAAATACATTTGTAAAAAACTGTATTGTGGTAAGAACACTTAGCATGAGATCTGCCGTCTTAAATCTTTAAGTGTATGGTGCAGTATTGTTAACCACAGGTCCAGTGTTGTGCAGCACATCCCTAGAACTTGTTCATCTTGTGTAACTGACACTTCATGCCCATTGAACAGCATCTCCCTCTTGCTCCCTCCTCCAGCCCCTGACAGCCACTACCCAAATAATTTTAAGGTGTCTGGAATGATAATGAGCAGAATCTGGTGCAGAGATAGTATGAGGTTTCCTTCTCCAAATTACCTAGACAAAACTTTGATGCAAAGATTTAGCAGACATAGTTGTAATGATTACCCCAAAGAACACATTTGTGTATTTCTAGTAAGATATTAAAACAATGTCTATGTTTACATTAAAAAAACTGATGGCAGACTTCTCTTATAAACTTTCCCACATGGAGCTCTTCTGGTGTCCTATGTTTGCTAGTGAATATAATGCCTATAATGGGGTCCAGAAGAATTCTGTGAAAGGCCAGTATCGATAAGATTCATGATATGAGACAGTTGACAGGGTGCTGGTAATTCATATTTGCTGGGCTGGATTGACAGAAATGACTTGGTGAAAACAGCACGTAGCTATTGTTTCCAATAGATTTTGCTTCTAACCTGTATTTAGTGAGTAGTGCCCACAGCCAATTGTATATTGGTTTCTGGACTAGGAGCCCAAGCTCATTTTTCTCTCCCTAAAAGCACTATCATTTCCAGAGGGCAGTGCGTGTTAGAAACCTGTTCTTGGGGCTGCTTTGTCAGGAGAGGGAGATATAGTAAGAGGCTGTCGGGAACAAACAAAGACATCCTTGACAATGGCGATTTATCTTGCTACCTGCAACATGCCCTTTGGTGTGATAGCTGCCTGGGCTGGCTGGGATTATTTATCTTGAGCATACACTGATATATGGAAGTGTGCTCCTGGCAGGCTTCCTTGCTTTCTTCCTTTCCTGCCTGGCTGGTCTCCTCCGTTCATCCTTCCATATCAGAGGGCTGTCAGCCAGCGTGGTCCTGGGGAATTAGAGGGGAGGGCAAGTGCCTGGAAATATCTTAGGAGAAATGATCTTCTTTGCAAGCAGAACTTGATCTAGTTTCTTTTTTTTCCTGTCAGGCCTTGGGAAATCAGATGCCTCAGAGCTCGAGCTCCTAGCAGGTGCAAGGAGTGTGGGACTATGCTTCTCTCTGGCAGTGATCTCATTCAAGCAGCCCCTTTCTCATCTTCTGCCTTCAGAAAGGCCTCCTTCCTTTCTTTCTGCTGCTTGGGCTTGTTCCTGGTGATGCTAACACATGAAAGTTGCAGGAGAACCTCTGGCAGCCACTCTCCTCCATTTGTGCTTCAGAAAATGGTGCTCCCTCTGTTAAGAATCTTGCCCCCCCCCCCCCCCCCCCTTTACTCTTGACTAACTTCTGCTGGTTATTCACACATTCAGTTCAGGCATGACCTTTTCTCAGCACCGCTTGCCCAGTTACCCATCTTAGACTGTGCAGTGAGTTTTTCAGGCACTGGGAAGCTGGAGAAAGAGCTGTTGTTCGGGGTGCTTGGGCATTGGCTCAGATATCTTCCCCCACTCCCAGCACAAGTCCACAGTGTGCATGTGCGCGCGCGCACACACACACACACACACACACACTTTCTCTTTCTCTCTATCTTTCTCTGCCCCCCAAAGAGAATGTGCTCATATCTTTGCTGGTTTAGTTCATAAAGCAGGCAAGCCCAGTGTCTGTGAGTGGAATTAGGCTTGCAGAACATGGAAGTCCTCAAAAGGCTTTTAGCTGAGAAGAGTTTAATGAAGGAACTATTTCCAGTAGGGTGGGTGAGTTAAAGAACCAGCAAGGGGTAAAATACTGAAGAACGAGTGACAGCAGGAAGGGACAAGGCTCAGGAATAAAGCTAGTGGGGCCTTGAGCGAGATGGTACTGCACAACAGGGCTGACCCACGGGCGCTGTGGCCGCAGAGGAACGCAGCCTCTACTTGAAGCCTAGTGAGGCAGGGAGGGGGTAGGGGAAAGTCGTCTATCCTCCAAGATGAAAGAGGCAGAAGGAAGCCTGGAAGTCGGAGTCCATAGAGGGCACACTTCTGGGGCACAGAGCAAGGCAGAGAAGCTGTGGAGAGTACAGAATCTGTGGGCAGGAATGTAGGGGAGGTTGCAGTAGGGAGTAAATCAAAAATAGCCAGCATATGAACATTCCGTTTGTTCTGTGAACCCCTCTGGCAGTCTGGAAAGCTAACGGGCCCTTTTTCAAAATAATGTTTCTGAATACAAAACACAGAATACATAGGATGACAAAGGAAACCAATTATATTGAAATACAGCTATCAAAATACTAAAAATAAATTGTGATACAATAATATATATGCTGATTTATTAACACATGAGACTAAAAATATCTGGTGGTAGATCTAACAATTGCCAGGCTTTCTAACTAATGATAAATGTGAATGATATTTCAAGACAACTGCAACTGCTGCAATGAATACGGAAATATCTGTGATGTTTTTATTGATGCTAAAATCTTAGGTTCTTCTAATACTACCGAACTTGGTTGTCTACATTCATAGTTGAGGAAAGTGCTAAATTTCAGTTGAGTAGAGTTTAGTAACACAGATCAATATATAATTTTCTCCATCTAAGTTCACAGACATCTGAATTCTATCGAAGGGTTTCTTAGGGGTCTGGAGACTCAGGGTCAAGAATACTTGCCTTAAATATAAGTGCGAGGGTGTTAAGATCTAGTGGAGTGGTGTTGTAAGCCTGACTATGAGAAGGCAGCAGTATAGCCAGGATCCAGGTTCTTATCAGTAGGGAGATCGTCCCCATGTAGTGTCCCAGGGCCCTAAAAATACATGCCAGGAATGATGTATTTGCTCATTTCTCTGGTCAGCGTCTACTTCTGTAAGTAGTATATCCTTGGCTATGCTAGTATGTAAACTTCATGAGGACCTGAATTCTTAGTAGCTTTTTATTGAAGTATTATATATATATATATATATATATATATATATATATATATTTAGGTATGTGTGTGCATATAGTCATGTCCAGTCCACTCTCTCAAGGTCCCAAGAAATTTGAAAGGAAACATTTTGGTCCAGGTTTCCTGAAGATGGAGGTACATATCTGTGAGTCTCTTGGAGCTTTGTTATACAAAAAAAAAAAAAAAAAAAAGGTACTTATCTCTTGGTGAATTTTATGTTGCATTTATCCAAGGTAATTCACTTGTGATCTAGGAGAAGCAACAGATCTCTGGTTGTTTTAAAATTGTTATTATTGATAACAATACTGATAATGTCTCTTTAAAAACGTATCACTTTTTAAAAAATGTTTATTTGAGAGATAGCACGAGTGGGGGAGGGGCAGAGAGAGAGAGAGAGAGGGAGACAGAGAATCTGAAGCAGGCTCAGTGCTGTTAGTGCAGAGCCTGACACGGGGCTCAGACTCACAAATGGTGAGATCATGACCTGAGCTGAAGTAGGATGCTTAACCAACTGAGCCACCCAGGCACTCCTCAATACTGACAAATGTCTTAATTTGCATAATGTACTATTAAATCTATGTTCTTATTTGCTCTCCACTCTAGCTCCTGAGGAGGATAGCTCTGTTATAGATGGAATAACTAAGTGTCAGAGGGGCTAAGGGAAATGTGGGAGCCAGGACTAACAGCTAATTTAGTACTGGAAAAAACCTAAAGTACAATCCATGTGGTGACTGTTATGCATGCCTGTGACAAGGTATAAGGGTTGAGATGAGGAGGAACACTGATGAGATGTTTGAATGGAGAATAATGACTGGAGAATAATGAGAATAATGAATGGAGATGTTTGAGGTGGAGAGTTCAGCGACTGCCATCGCCAGGGGGATGGTTGTGGTGTTCTGTCATGTGGTGTTCCTCTAGATTATCTCAGTTCTGAGCTTTGATGATGTTCCAGAACAATGGCTTTGAACATTCAATTTAGTGACTTTTCACGTGGTTCTACTTTGTTTAGATGATATAAGTCTAGATATTTGGATTTACCTCGACTTATTGAATAGACCTGGGAAACAGCTTCAATGTCACCTAGAATTACCTCCTTATAACTTTATAAATGAGGAAACTAAGACCCAGAGAGGCAAAGTGACTTGTCCAATATCACAGAGGTGGCTAGTGTGGAAGACTGCATGAAATAAACTGAGGAGAGTAAGAGGGCAGAGTTGACTTTCAACAGGGAAAATTTTCTATATAAGTTGATTGTTGAGTTTTAATGGAGGTGAAAGTTCTAGTAGGTCTATGGAAAGAGAAGGATTGCTATGGAAAGAGAAGGACCAACAAAAATTTTAACTATCTAGCTGCTGGATAATAATGGCAGATAGTAGCCAGGGGGTTATTGTAGCTATGGACCCATAAGATCTTTAGACATAGCACTCACTCATACACCTTCAACTCCACACCTTAATCCTGAACCAGTGCAGAAAATAGAAACTCATTCTGAAAGGACATGGTGTAGGTAGTAGGAAGAATACTAAGATGGCCCCCAAGATTCCCAACCCCCCTTTATATACTCTTTATAATCTCCTCTCCCTTGAGTATGGACAGGTCTGTGAATGTGATGGAATTCACTCCTATGATTAGGTTACATTACATGACAAAGATGAAAGAATTTTGCAGATGTAACCTCCAATCAGCTGATTTTGAGTGAGTCAGAGGGATATTATCCTGGATAGTCCTGACTTACTCAGTGAGAGTTATTCAGAAGACGCAGAGAGTCATAGTAACAGAGATTGTCCTGCTGGCTTTGAAGTAAGCCTCTGTGCTGTGAGAGACCAACATGGCTAGAACTTGGGACAGCTCCTTTAGGAGCTGAGAGCGACCTCTGGCTGCAGCCAGCAAGAAAACAGGGACTTTAGTCCTATAATTCAAGGAAGTGAATTTTGCTCACCACCTGAATGAGCTTGGAAGAAGACCCCAAGCTCCTGATAAAACCACAAGCCCAGCTGACACCCCAAGACCTGATGAGAACCCAGTTAGGCTCTGCCTAGACTTGTAACATAAACTATGAGGTAATACATTTTTGTTAAAAAAAATTCCCTATCTAGGTAGGTGCCACTTTCCTGGAGTGTCTCCAAGTCCAGGAGCATAAATTCAGGCAAGAACAGCCCCTTGGGAGATACATTATTTACTCTTGGATGTCAGGACTGATGTGTTTTTTCATAGTATAACCTATTAATTATACAGGCCAGTAGCAGCAGATTTTCAGAGAATTGCCTCATAATTTTGTGAATCATTCTGCAGAGAAATAGTTTTCTTGGGAGTCACATCCAGCTTTGTAAGAAGCCTTACTTTAGAGAAGATAATATTCCTGGAAACCTACCAGAATAGGTCTTACCCTCCTGGATATAGGATTTCTTTATTTTAAGCAAAATCTTTGCTTGCTTGAAGAAATGAGTCTTTCTGATATATGAGGGAGCACACTGGTGTTTTTCTTTTCTGTTGCTTTATTATCTAAGAGTACCTTTTAATTCTTTCTTGTACTGATAAAACAGAAAATACTGAAAAGCGTTCATTTCAATTTGGCAGAAGACTTCCTGGGAGAGGAGGACTTAGACCTTTGAATGGGACTGGCCTCTTTCATCCCATGAGACAGTGCTTTGTTGCATGGGACTCTCTTCATTACCTGCATTTCTCGTGGTTACCCTGCTGCTTGGCTTCCATTCTACAGTTTGGGGTTCATCTGTTCTGAGAGGAAAAAGTAAGGCTGGAAAAATTCTTGCTCAGGAAGAACCACTTGGTGGCATTTACTTATACACTTCTAGTATGCAAATTCTTTATTTCACCTCTCAATCATGGCTGAATGCTTGTCAAGAAAAGATTGTTCTAGTAATCTTCAGCTGTATCCTCCAGATCACTCTAAATTTTGTGGCTTTTCAATCCAAATCAAAATGGCTGACAAAATTCTACTTTGTGGGTAGCACAGAAGGGGGCTTTAAGGAATCATGTCTATGATCAAGGAAGCCCTAAAATGTGGTGCTATTGGTTTCTACAACTCAGAGTGTCCAGGTTCCCCTGAGCAGCGACCAATGAGGGGCAAAGGGAGAAGTGAGAACATTGCCTCTGAGGAAGCATGCCAGATTAGTTCAATGGCCTTTGAAATTCAGAAATAAATCTCTGACTGGGAATCCTTATAAAGTGACTCAGGAAAGTGGAAAGAATACTGGACTAGGATTCCAATCTTTGCTGTTAATAACTGATTGGGTAACCTTGGCCAATTCATAGAACCGTTCTAAGCCTCAACATCATTAGGTATAAGAATGGGTCTTTCTGTTCGATTTCTTTGTCCTCAAGGAGCAGAAACTAGCTGTCACCACCTTAAGCAGAAGAGGATCGTTTGGAAGGTGCAGGGCTGCTCATGGAACATGCAAAGGCTTGAGACCCAGGCTGGAAAAGGACAGGAACAGAACAGGTGTGACTGAAGTCTGTGGAGCAGGAGTGCCTGCCACAGTAGTGAACGTGGTCAGCCTTGGTGGGTTCTTAGAGGCATCGTTCTTGCTCCCAGTTCTACAGTAAATACTTGTCTCTGCTAAGTAGTTACCCAGCTGGGGCTAAGTTTCCCAGCCCTTCTTGCATATAGGTGTGGCCATGTAACCATTTCTAACTAATAGAACCTGAATGGAAATGATGTATATTACTTCCTGGCCATAGTGTTTCAGAAGCAGGGATGCTCCCTCCATGTTTCTTTCCTCCTCTGCTGGCTGATGCAGATGACTACACCTGGGCATGGTGGTATCAAAGGATGAACCACTGGGAGGAGTTTCAGGAACATCCACCTTGTATTCTTACCTGGGTAGAAATAAAATTTTATTATGCTTGAATTTTTGTACATATATAGATCTATTTGTTACATCAACCAGCATTATCTTATAGGAAATAGGTTCCTTTGGCTAATCTCTGATCTTATTATTCTATGTTTGTTATATCTTCAAAACCCATTGTCTGTCTGAACTTATAGTGGAAAGAGAAGACCAGTCTACATTTCCTGTACTTATCATACCTATAAGAGGACACAAATATATGATTAAAAAATTGACACCCTCAAGATTTATAAATCATCTTCCTAACTTCTTCTACCCCAATTTCCACCCTTTGAGAGACAGTATGGCATAGTGGTTAAGTGTGTAGACTATGGAGCCAGAATGTTTGGATGTAAATATTGCTTCTGTTGCTTACTATTTCTGTGAACTTGGGCAAGTTACTTAACCTTTCTTGTCTCTGTCTCTGAATCTGAAAAATAGGGATAATAATACTACCTACCTCAGAGGGTTATGAGAATTCAATGAATTACAGTAATCCTCTTTTATATATACATCCTAAGATCCCTACTAGATGCCTGAAACTGCAGAGAGTACTGAGTCCTATATATGCTATATTTTTTCCTATATGTACAAATTTAATTTATAAATTTGGCACAATAAGAGATTAGCACTAATAACCAATGATAAAATAGAACAGTTATAACAATGTAGGGTAATAAAAGTTATGTGAATATGGTCTCTCTCCCTGTCTTTCTCTCAAAATATCTTATTGCACTGTACTTACCCCTCTTCTTGTGATGATGTGAGATGATAAAATAACTATGTGATGAGATGAAGTGAGGCGAATGATGTAGATACTGTGACATAGCATTAAGCTGCTATTGACCTTCTGACGGTAAGTCAAAAGGAGGATCATCTGCTTTCAGACCATGGTAGACTGTGGGTAACTGAAATTGCAGGTAAGGGAGCAGGGGGGACTACTATGGTACAGCTAAGCACTTAGAGTATTTTCTGGCTTGTAGTAAGCACACAATAAATGTCATTTCTTATAATTTTCAGGACTTATTGTTGTGGTTTAGCCTAGGACTCCCAAGGACCTTTGCATTTGTGTTTAGTTCTTTCATGTTAACATCAGGAGAATCCAGGCAGCTTTTACATAAATGGATGATGCCACTGTTAATGGGACAGAGATAAATCTAACACTCAATAAAATGACTGCAACCACTTAGTGACCTTGTGCATTAGAAATCTAAAAACATGATGATGAGAGTTTTATACTTTATAGTGCTTACTATGCGTCAGGCATTGTTTTAACTTCACATATATTAGCTCATTTAATCATCACAGTGACCCAGTGAGGTAGGTATGATCATCTTCCCTATTTTACAGATGGGAAAGTTGAGGCACAGCAAGGTTAAATTGCTCACTGCAGGTCACACAACTAGTAAGTGGCAGAGTTGTTGCTTCAAATCCTGTTAGTCTGGCTGCAGAAGCCATGTGTGGGTCCTGCTCATATTTATCACCTAGTCAAGGGTTTTTAGCACTTCACTCTTTTGTGAAGTCTTTCCAGGTCTGTTCAGGGGGTTCACTGTTTTTTATGCCAGCCACCATAATATCTTGGACTGTTTTGGTTGCAGCGGGAACCATGTATTTGTTCATGCTTCTGTGAGACCCTTGTGCACGTTGACTAGACTAGTGTTTCTCAAACTTCAAAGTGCCAACGAATTGCCAGGGGCTCTTGTTAAAATGCAGATTCCAATACAGTAGGTGTGATAGTTAATTTTATGTGTCAAATTGCCTGGGCCATTGGATGCACGGATATGTGGTCAAGCACTATTTGTGGGTGTGTCTGTGAGGGTGTGATTAACATTTAAACCAGTAGACTGTGTGTAACAGAATGCCCTCCCTAATGCAGGTGGGCCTCATCCAATCAGTTGAAGGCCTAAATAGAATGAAAAGGCTGACCCTTCCCTAAGCAAGAGAGAATTCTTCCTGCCTAACTGCCTTTAAACTTGGCCTCCTCCTGCCTTTAGACTGGAACTGAAACATCAGCTCTTCTTGGACCTCGAAACTGCCACCCTTGGACTAGAACTAAACCATTGGCTCTCCAGTTTGCCAGCTCATGCTGTAGGTATTGGAACTTGTCAATGTCCATAATTGTGTAAGCCAATTCCTTAAAATAAGTTCCTGTGTGTGTGTGTGCATCTATATCCATAGCCCCTTTATCTTTATCTCTTATTGTATCTGTTTATCTGAAGAGCCCTAACTAAGACAGTAGATCTGGGGCGGGACCTGAGATTCTGCATTTCTAACAAGTTTCTAGATAATGCTGATGCTCGCAGGCAGTGGACCACGTTTTGAGAAGCAAAGACAAGACTGTCACGCTCACCTTTCTATCCTGGGTCTCTAATACGGAGTAGGCACCCAGAACATTTCTTTTGACTATTTTGAATTAAGTTTTCTTACCAGGTGAAAGATTCTCTAAAAGGAAATTCAAGGAAATGGTGATAAGACGTGATTTTGAAGGCTGTAATTTCAACTTCAATGTAGTCCAAATTTGACCTAAATTAAAAGAAAAGAGAAAAGAAAATCAGAAAAATGACAAATTGTAAGAGCTAACATCTAGGAAACGGAAAGTAAGATTAATGAGACTGATTGGAACCAATGGAATCTATTAGTGGTTATGCATAGTAAAGATGAAATTAGTTTTAGCACTTGTGGTTTTAATAGCATAGATTTGAAACTACACACTGCCTGTGTATCTTAACATTATTTAAAATTTAGTTCCGCGCATTCATGCACCAAAAGTCATTATAATCATCTGCAAGGATGATAATGTATCCATGAAGTTTGAGCCTGATAACCCTGAGTAGTTTCATGGGTCATTATTTTCTGTTGTGGACATCGTGTAGCCCACTGGTGGTGTTTCCCTCTTGGAACTTTGCTCCTGACGTTTGGTGGCAATATAGTCAGCTCAACAATTCAGAGTTTGATTTTTGTATGGTGAGTGTTGACAACATGTTTCATCATTGACTTCGTTTTTTCCTAGTAACTAAGGTATATCTACCAGATTTGTGAACCTGTGACTCCTTGGGTTAAAATAACCTCAGGAGGCACATACAAAAGAGAAGTGCTAAAACAACAGCAAAGGGAGACAGTAGGGGTAAGATATACAAATAGACATATACATACAGTCTAAGATGCTGTTGATTTATAAATATCGCTAATGTATGCACTGGAAAAATTTAAAAAAATACACTAAAACATATTATTATGTTATAATAATGTGACATTATTAGATTTTAATATGCATACCAATATCAGAGGTGTCAACACGTGAAAAATGCATATTTTAGGATTTCTGAAATACACACATGTATACATGTGTGTATGTATGGATATATAAGTAAATGCACATACTTATTTATACACTTAGATATATAGGCAATATTAAAAGGTATGCCTCTAATATGTTGAAGACCAAACTAAATGGGAGGCTACAGATACTCTATGTAAAATGTACGGAAAATATGTTTCCTCTGAGCTAGAATATGAGACCACTAGTGATACTTTTAAGCCTGTTCGTTCGTTTGTTCATTCATTCATTCATTCATTCATTCATTCATTCATTCATTTAAAGTAGGACCCATGCCCAACGTGGGGCTTGAACTCACAACCGTGAGATCAAGAATTGCATGTTCTACCAACTGAGCCAGCCAAGTGCCCCTTAAGCTTATTTTAAATGTTGGGAATGATTGAAATAGAGTCCCTCTGTAATGTTCCTAGGGCTTAAGCTATTGCAAGCTTTAAAAATAATGCTTATTTTGCCCTGTGAAATTAAGGATCTCTAGTTAGTAAAGAGAATTATAATTCAAATAAAAGCTATTTGGTTATTCATATGAAATATATACTCTATGATATGTCTTCATGCTATCTTGAATTTTTTTCCCCAGACATTTTAGTACAGATCTGCTGCTTTTTAAAATCTTATTTGATCTGAGGTCTTGCTCTGATTGACCCTGTTCATCAAACCAAATTGCCAAGGCTTTCACTGGTGTGACCTTGGTTAAAATTGCAGGGCAAGTTCAGAATTGCTTCATACATACAGAACTCCCAAAAGTTCAATAATGATCTTTAGGGTATGTGGACTTTGTGACAAGTGGAATGGACTTTATGTGAGAAACAATTAAAATTGCATCAATACTCACTAATGTCTTGCATCGAGGGATCAGAATTGTGAAAAAGCTATGAACCCCAGGAGCATGATGGATATTGTAGGGCAACCACAGTTGTCATGGAAAAGCTAATGATCATTATTTTTCATGGATGAACCTTTCATACTGCCAATAAAACCTTTCAAATGGGTGGACATGTGTCCCTCAGGGAACACATTTAGGCATTGCTAAAATCTGTTTTCTCTCTTCCCTCTCCCCAAAGTCCCTTTAAGAGATTGATTATTTAATCTTGAGCCTTGGTTTATTTCATGTTGATTTCTGTTGATATCTTACATTTGAATTAAGGCTAGCTTATTCACTGCTAAAGCAAGAGAGAGAAGAGGATCATTAAGGAGTTACCAAGTTAGCAAGGTTACAGGTGTCAATAACTATAAAATCTCATTTCTTTTAGGACCATAGGCATTCTGCAAAATATTATTATGTAAAGTGCATTTTTTTTTGTCTTGAGAAAAGAACCAACACTATTTCAATAATGATAGAGATGGGAGTTAACGGTGCTTGCAGTTAACAGTAATTGAGTGTCTCCTGTGAGCAGGGCACTGGCAACAATCCTATAAGGTAGATTCTGTTACTAGACTGGTTATACAGATGCAGACACTGAAGCACAGAGGTGTTTGATAACTTTTCTGAGTATCAGTCAAGGTCCTGGCAAGAAATACATTCAAACTGAGTAACTGGAGGAGAGTTTATTAAAAGGGTTATTTACAAGAGTATTGGCAGGGTTTAGAGCAACCAACATAGAGTTAGCATTTCCACTCCTAGGACTGAGGGGATGGGGCCATGGAATAGTTCATGGATCCAAAGCTATATGAAGGGGATTTCCTGAAAGGATCTGTGGATTTGGGGAGGGAGGTGTTGTTAGGCTCAAAGACTCCGCAGGAAGGGAGCTGGAGAATAGATACCCAACCTCTTCTGGGGTAGACTTCTGGGGCACAGAGTTGGAAGGACTATCATCTAATTTCAACACCAGGACTCCTAACTATTGCCTCGTGACTTCAGGTTGCCTTTCAGAATGAATCTAAGATTTAAAAAAAATCCATAGAAATGTCTTAGCAGCCCCAAACATCATTTACTCATTCTTTATTATTCACTTAAAATTTCATTAAACTCTCTAGTATTACATAGTTCTGGAAGATCATCTTTCTTTCCCTGGATTGCATGAAGTTCAGATTTATCTTTGCTCTCAATTACTATGTGTTTTGTTATTTCACTAACCCTGTGTGGAGTGTTCTTTTATTTTTGGAAATGATTCTCCAATAATTATTTTAGCTGAGAAGAGTAAGTTCTTATCTTAAAGTGATCTTTAAGCCAGGTAGATTTGGACGTATTTTGCAGTGTCAAGAAAGTATCTGTTTCTAAAAAAGACAAGAAAATTGCCTTTTAGTGTATGTGTCAAAAAGCCAAATTGTCTGGAGAAAATAATCCTCCTTGTGAACAGGCAGGCAAATGAATAAATGTTATCTATTTTTAAACTGAAATGTGGTTATTTCCATAGATACCTGATTCATAAGGATTAATTATATAGTTGTGTTTTCCAAAGCCATTTGAATTATATATAGCAATGGTATGATAAATTTCTAACTTCTTATTCAAATATTTCACATTTTTCTTTCTAAACTCATTGATGTGCAGTGCCTTAAATAAAAGTTAATAGATTCAGTTTTCCATTTTTATATTCACCTGACATAAGATATATTTTGGAAATGTATTAGACTTTATCAGTTACAATGCTTTTTATTTTTCTATGGTTGAAAAAAGTATAATGAATACTTTATATGTTAAGATGGGTTCATATTGTGATGGTGTTTTGACCAGAGCAAGGTATTCTTTGTAGGGAATAGGGAGTCTCAGGTTAATCAGGAGTCTACATCTGGTCATGGGACATGTGGTAGTCACATTAACCTGGTGGCAGCCAGTTCAATGAATATTCTGCTTAATAGCAGTAATAACTAATAGTAATAACTAACTAGTAATAACTAGTTTCATAGTTGCACACGATTGCATAGGTATCTTCAGCCTGAACTAAAGGATAGATCACTTATATCTGGGAGTGATCAATCTGGATCTTTACCAGTGTTTGAGATGTCACAATTGTATATCAAGTATCAGGGAGTTGTTGTTTCTACCTCAGTAAATATCAAGTTTTCCTACTCTTTTTGCTTGATGATCATTTGTTAGAACATTTGATGGGACAGAATGCACAGCAGCACTTAAAACTCTGAAGACCACATATCTGAATACCTTGACACAAATACTAAGAGAAGGACTATGATCAGACTTTGTAGTCTGCTTCTCAACCAGAAGTCCAGAATGCCCAGATTAAACCAAGAGATTAGATCCCATACCAAATATGAAGAGCCCACAGAACTGGATGGGGTTATTAGCCACATTACATATTTTCTTTGTTTGCTTCCTGGATTTTTTAGTGCTATTAAAGATTCAAGAGAGGTCTGTGGCCATGTAAATACAAAATTCTTACTCTAGAATGGCACAAGTCCGCCTCCAGAGGCCAATATTATATTTCAGGTGGCTCTCTTCTGAACCACTCTGTACAATTTGTTCTATACTCTTGGTACTATTGTCTAACTTTCCTGCAAATCTCTGAACCATGGCATCTAGGCTTCTTATTTTCATAGCTTCTTTTAAAGCATGATATGAAGACGGTTGAGAATAGAAGAAAGCAATCAAGCATAGGGGCACTTGTACCCCAATGTTTATAGCAGCACTCTCAACAATAGCCAAATTGTGGAAGGAGCCTAAATGTCCATCAACTGATGAATGGATAAAGAAATTGTGGTTGGGGCGCCTGGGTGGCTCAGTCGGTTGAGCGTCCGACTTCAGCTCAGGTCACGATCTCGCGGTCCATGAGTTCGAGCTCCTCATCAGGCTCTGGGCTGATGGCTCAGAGCCTGGAGCCTGCTTCCAATTCTGTGTCTCCCCCTCTCTCTGCCCCTCCCCCATTCATGCTCTGTCTCTCTCTGTCTCAAAAATAAATAAATGTTAAAAAAAAAAAAGAAATTGTGGTTTATATACACAATGGAGTACTACGTGGCAATGAGAAAGAATGAAATATGGCCCTTTGTAGCAACGTGGATGGAACTGGAGAATGTGATGCTAAGTGAAATAAGCCATACAGAGAAAGACAGATACCATATGTTTTCACTCTTATGTGGATCCTGACAAACTTAACAGAAACCCATGGGGGAGGGGAAGGAAAAAAAAAAAGAGGTTAGAGTGGGAGAGAGCCAAAGCATAAGAGACTGTTAAAAACTGAGAACAAACTGAGGGTTGATGGGGGGTGGGAGGGAGGGGAGAGTGGGTGATGGGTATTGAGGAGGGCACCTTTTGGGATGAGCACTGGGTGTTGTATGGAAACAAATTTGACAATAAATTTCATATATTGAAAAAAAAAGTTAAAAAAAAAGAAAGCAATCAAGAATTTCCCTGAGCAGTTATGATTTTAGTTCTTATATTAGGGCTCACTTTTTCTCCTTAGGGCACAGTTTCTCCTAGAGCACAAACTGATAGGTCAGAATGGGCCTTGGGTGATGTTAGGGACAATCCTGAAAGCAAGCATTAGTTCATAAAAGTAAGATGTTCCTGTTGAGTTATGGGAAGTAGTCAGTAGGCTTTTCTTCCACAAATACAATACTAGTCTTTGGGGGCTGCACAATGATCTGCTTTTGGCCAAGGTACTCCTAAAGAGTTACCAAATAGTATTGTAACATTTAAGTGCCATCCATAAGGTAGAGTTAAGCATCACACAGTGAAATTTGTAGTATCAAGGGAATTAGATAGGTCTGAAGCAAAATTAAAAAAAAAAAAGCTAACATGTCATATGTGTAAAATCTGGGAAAGGGAGACAGCTTCCAAATACACACCAACTTAATAAACCACAACTATCTGTCTAAGCAGTGAATACATTCCCAGAAAATAAAATATTTTTTTCCCTTGAGAATTCATTTATGCTTTCAATTAATTTGGGGCTTTTTGAAATATGTCAGGCATTGCATATGTTGCAAAATAATTGTCTAAGACCTTGTTTTTCCTTTTTTATCATACTGGAAATAATTAGTATAGCCAGTGAACCCTACACCTAATGCAAGATCCCTCATGAGTATTTCTACTGCTTTGTGACTCTGATACATGTTCCTTTCCCAATCCCCTTTGTGAACATCTGGTTGCCCAAGTAGTTCAGAATCCTGGAGAATACTTGTGTGGGTCTGCGCCCTGTGAAGCTGTATGGGTATTCATATACATGTTGCTCATTATTTGGGAAATGGAATTGATAGTAGGGGAGGTGTTACAAGGTGGAGGAGAGACAGTAAAAGGACCGCCCCTCTCCCCCCCACCCCCGACTGAGAAGGCACTTTGAGACAGAAGAGTGAAGCAGCTGCTCCATACTGTTTACACAGTTTGTTCAGGGTAACTTACTGAGGGGCGGGGGGTGGATCGGCTGACAATGATCTAGGCGCTATGCAGCTATTCTCTTCCCTGAAAAGTTCAGACCTTAATCCATAGCTTTTATAGAGTGAGGGACAATGTGGTGAAGTCAAGGGTACTTTCCTAAAGTGGCACCATCTTTGTACCAGAGGGAAGAAACTGTGTTATCTCTACCAGTCATGTAAAGTGGTGCCATCCTTGTGCCAGAGGGAAGCTCAGAGCAACTTTTCCATTTCCCAGTTAGCGTATACATTAACCTCCAAGGGGCTTGGAGCACATAGCCCTGAGTAAGGTTATTGCGCAGACATGAACAAGATGGAGGGCCAAAGATGGAGTGGGTGTTATCAGCTCTCCTACATTCCACCCCTGGCATCCTATGGCTTGTATAATCTTTACATGCCATTCTTCTGCAGGGACCCTCGAGCCAGATATCAGGAGATGACTTGTATCCCTATGCCCCTGAGCAGCAATATAAACAGCAGCATGAGATTAACATACTTATAAAGCAAGCAGCAATGTGTAGAACTATGGTTTCTCAGTGACCCAGTAAAGAGGTCCTTTCTGTAGACCCAGCAGTCAGAACGATTGTTAATTTCAGGGTAAGAAGTGGCCTATGACAGGAAGATGTTTTCTGACACAACAGGAAGGGACATGAGCAATGTGAGGCTAGGGGCAATAAGAGATATTTTACAGGCAATAAATATGACAAAGATGAGGGTGCCTGGCTGCTTCAGTTGGTTAAGTGTCCGACTTCGGTTCAGGTCATGATCTCATGGTTTGTGAGTTCGAGCCCCACATCAGGCACTCTGCTGTCAGCATAGAGCCTGCATCAGATTCTCTCTCTCTGTCTCTCTCTCTGCCCCTCTTCTGCTCACACACACACTCTCTGTCTCAAAAATAAACAAACATTAAAAAAGTAATAAACTGAATCTATTGATTACCCACCACACACAAAAAATGTGACAAATATTCATTTAGCAACAACACGGTAGTGGTTTGGTCCCCATGAGCTAATACCACCCCTGGCTGTTCACCATTCCTCATTCTTGGATGATGGGGGCAATGGCCACTCTAGCTACTTCTTGCTGAAAAGGGCCACAGATCAGGATTTGAGGAACGAAACTGCCTTGCATCCAACCGCAGTTATTCCCTGGTACCAAGCCGAGACCCCATCCTTCTAGTGCCGGTGTTTTTAGAACTCTCATGTATAGTCTTCACAGCTTATTCCACATTTCATAATGAGGGGAATTACATCAGTTCAGTTGAACAGTTGTCTCATTTCAGGAGGCGGTCTTGCAGGAGGGTGCTCAGAGTCGGGTCTGTGGTGTGCAAGCCATCAGGTAGAAAATTCAGGATCCTGCCTGGGTTTGTAGGTAAACAACATTCAACGACAGTTAATCAGAACTAGAATCTAATACCCATAATAGTATGTCACCAAAACAAATTTTTTTTTTCTGTCTAAAGCCACTTTTATTTCCATCAAAAGTAGCCAAATTAAGACTAAGTTGGTTGTAAAACAAGTCCAATTTTAACAAGCTTGGCATAATTATTTACATAAGTGAAGCAAGAACAGTGACTGGCCATTTAGGCTTTTTTAAGTCTGCCTTGCTGGAACTTTTCATAACAAAGTTCAAATTGAGCTTTTAAGAGCCTTTGAAGGCTAGGTGCTAAGCCAAACACTTATCATCAGAGTCACTTAGAATACCTACAGATTTGGGTTACTTCCTCTCTTCTCAAGGTCCTCCAAATATCCTGAGGTTCCTGAGCCTGGCAGGAAGTGACCTTTGCTCCCCTGGTAAGCCTTCTGGGAACCCTTTAAGCAAGATACCAGGATGATTTTTTCCAAGGGGCTTCACTGGCTTCATAAAGTAAATCTTGGTTCCTTAAATCTGTCTTGTCATATCTGAGCCTATGTACATATGTCTCAAATGTAACATTCCAGTCAAAGCCTTGGTAATATAACCAGTGTTTTTAATGGTATCATGTTACAAGAGGAAGAGATTCTTATTGAACTTATGCAAATAACTATAACTGATTTCTCTTATGATGGAGTCTTTTGGTTTCATTTAAGTCAGCCATGATAGCAGCTACTGTAGCAATGGGATGATTAATCATAGGTGCAAGGATAGATACTTAAGTCCCATACCAGGCTGACTATGAGAAACGGTCTTTCATCCTCTGGTATCCCACAGCTGTAACACCCAAGCTGCTAAACTTTCTCAGTTCTTTTGTTTCCCCCATGGTTTTGGACAGGATATCTAGCAATTCCGTAGGCATTTAGGTGGCATCCTTACACTCAGACGCTGGTCCAAAATGCTCAAAAAACCTGGTCAAATCTCCCCACAGGGAGGTGGCTGACCAGCTGGGGATTTCCTCCATAGACAATGGGCTTTCCTCTACGGACAATGGGATTTCTCCTGAGGATGGTGAGCTTTCCCCTAACACGGTTCTTTTACCCATGCTTGTTTCATTTTTGGTCTCCTGGCTGGCTCACCGGTTGTTAGAAGGTGGAGGAGGGACAGTAAAGTATCCTCTAGATTAAGAAGGCACTTTAAAACTGAAAAACAAAGCAAGCTACTCCATACCATTTACACAGAGTGTTATTCAGGGTAACTCACTGATGAGAGGGATCAGGCAGATAATGATCCAGGGACTATACAGCGGTGTCTCTGCAAAGTCTGGACTTTCAGCCTCAGCTTTTATAGATCTAGGGGCATTATGTTGATGTCAAAGGCAGTTATCTGAAACGATGCCATCTGTGTGTTGGAGGGAAGCTCACAACAATCCTTCCTGCATTCTGGTTAGGAATGCCTCCAAGGTTCCAGAACCTCCAAGGGTTCTGGAACACATAGCCCTGAGGGAGGAGGTCATTGCATGGACACAAACAAGGTGGGGGGCCAAAGATGGAGTCAGTGTTGTCAGCACTCCTACAGGAGGGAAAAGAGAGATCAAGTGAAGAACATGAGAAGATCCAAGATGTTTTCACAATGCAGCATTGAATCGTAGAAAGGAAACTAAGGCCTTGGGACAGCAATTCTGTTTTTTAGGACATAGCTCACATAAAGCAATCTTTGACCTACCTAAGAGTATTTGGCTATATTTTGATGAGGTCTTAGATGAAAGTAACTTGGGTTGAGTTATAGCTAGAGAACCTTGTGGACTTAAGAGTTGGCTGAAGGAATATCATGAGGACATATGAAGATTACCTCTTAGCCAACAGTGGTCATTTCTTGTCTACTTGCTCTGTGCCGGGAAATGTGCTAAGTGATTATGGCATTTTCTCCTTTAACCCTTATAACAATCCTATGAAATGTCTCTTAATAGTAGTCTTATTTTACAGATGAAGAAATTAAGGCTGAAAACTTAGAAACTGAGCTTGGAAAGCTTAGGTAGCATGTTCAAGGATGTACAAACAGAAATACGGTAATGCTCATGTTTGAAGACAGGTTTCTCTGACTCAGTAAGGTATTTTAATACAATAACAATTTAAGCATGTAAGTAATTACGGGAGAAGCCTCTATGAGACCTGAAAGTGAATGTCAGTAGTTTTGCGTGGTAGGGGTGCCTTGGTGGCTCAGTCGGTTAAGTGTCCAACTCATAATTTCAGCTCAGGTCATGATCTCATGGTTCTTGAGATCAAGCCCCACATTGGGATCTGTGCTGAGAGCATGGAACCTGCTTGGGATTCTCTCTCCCCCCCCCCTTTCTTTTTGCCCCTTTCCTACTCATTCTCTCTCTTTCTCTCTCACTCTCAAAATGAAGAAATAAACCCTAAAAAGTAATTTGGCATGTTCAATAGGATCCCTAAGCTCCAAGCATGTTTGCAGTGGTGTTGGAGAAGTACCAAGTGGGTCTTCTGGGAAAGGGGAGGTTTTAAATATATAATTGGGGGATTTTCATTATTGGCTAAAATTCCTCTGGGAGTCCTTTGAAGAGCTGATGTCTAAATGGAGAACAATGAAGGACAGTTGTGACCCCAAAGCCAAGTCAAAGTATTTTTAATCTAGGAAAAGTAGAATCCTCTCTTAGACCTTTGTAATAGATCAACAAGCAGAATTTGTAGGAAGTGAGAGACATTTATCAGTCCTCAGAAACTGCAGGTAGGTGGGAGTGGAGGTCTCCTGATACTGAAGCTTATGGTTGGAGAAACCCAAATTGAAGTTTTTTAAGAGTAGGTCGCAGAGCAGGGTTTGTATTTCAGACCATCAGGAATCTATTATACTTTGGAGGTCTCCCAGCCCTTCTTCTAAAGTATATAGGGATGACTCTGACTTAGGGAAAGACCCTCTTGTGAAGAACA
This sequence comes from Prionailurus bengalensis, assembly GCF_016509475.1. NCBI lineage: Eukaryota > Metazoa > Chordata > Mammalia > Carnivora > Felidae > Prionailurus > Prionailurus bengalensis. The sequence goes on from NC_057344.1 coordinate 139,086,734, forward strand.
TGGGGTTGTTGTTACTAGAAACTTTGGGAGTCTACACTTCCTGTATATTTCTATCATCTTGAGAGTTAGGAGGGGAAATCAAAGCAATGGGAGTGCTACTGATCATAGCATTTCATGTCATCTGTCATTTTAAGGAAACATAGGTTTTATCATTTGGGATTCATCTTATATTCTCCAACTAATTAAACAGGAAAATTAGAAGATCAGTATCTACATTCCAAAGAATCCTGTAATTTAAAGAAAAAATTCACAGTACAATTTTTTTACATAGAGTTACTACCTGGGCATTAAAGTACACATTTATACGGCATTAATTAATTCAAAATGACTAGGGAGAAAGGAACATAGATGTGAAGAGTTCGGAGCCACTATCAATTGGAGATCAGTCAGAAATAAAGATACATATCTCTAAGGCAAAATATGAGTCAAGAGGAAAGCTGGATTTTATTTACAGACATTCTATTCACAGGCATAGCTTCTTAAGCATACTTGTGCTGGTTTTGTATAATGCTGTTGCTGACCACCTCTATTCATCTTGGTGTTTCTATATGGCTGATTCCACAAACTGTTGTTGTCAAGAATAGGAAGTCAGCTTTCAGTGACCATACTATAAGGATCCCTTTCTTGAATAGAAAGGCTTGCCCCTAAGATAGTCATAGATCAGTTATCTTTTTTTATAATTTCAAATCAGCATTCAGTATTGACAACCTGTGTCGTAGAAAAATAATGGTGCCCTGCTTATATATAATCTCTGTTTGTGAAATCTCTGCATAGGATTCTGTATAGACAAGTGCAGCATTGTATCTGGAACTTTGTATTTCTTGTATTTTATTCATTTATAAATAATACAAAGGCTATCCAGGATCTTATTTCTTTTTATCACAACCATCCTTCTTTAGACCAGTATAATATATGACTGTGGAATGAGAAATGGAATTAGTCCCCACATTTTTGACCCCCCTTTGCTTATTAAGTGTCACAAAAGAAGACATGAAAAACGAAACATGAAGGTGGAAATGTTTTTAACTGAAAAATAGGTGAAATAACTAAACATTAAGGTAAGTACTCATTGATTTACCAAATATTACATTCAAAAGGCAATCTGCCTGCTTGACTTCTCTCCTGAGATGCCTCACAAACTTTTCAAAAATCTTTATTTTAAATGGAGCTCTACATTTTCTTCTCTGAACCTGTCCCCCTCCCCCCCCATCTCCAGTTTCCCCAATTTCCACAAGTGTTCAGGCTGGAACTCTATGAATTGCTCCTGTATTGATACACCTCACACTCATTTTACAAGCAAGTTCTGTTGACACATACGTACAAGCAAGTCCTACTGATTCTGAAATGTCTTTAGTCCATCTGCTTTATCCACAGACATGGCCATTTTCTTTCTTTTTTTTTAATGTTTATTTATTTTGGAGAGACAGAGCACAAGTAGGGGAGGGGTAGAGAGAAAGAGAGGGAGACACAGAATCTGAAGCAGGCTCCAGGCTCCTTGCTGTCAGTGCAGAGCCTGACGCGGGGTTCAAACCCATGAACCATGAGATCATGACGTGGGCCAAAGTCAGACACTTAAGCACCCGAGCCACCCAGGTGCCCCCATTGCCATTTTCTTAGTACAAGACATTCTTTTGTTCACCTGAACTACTGTATTAGTATGCTAACTGGCCTCTTGTCTTTAACTTGTGTATCCTCCTATCTATTATCCACCCAGAGATAGGAAGGATTTAAAAAAACCCATCAGACCATTTTTGCTCCCTGGTTATAATTCATCAATACCTTCCCATTGTACTTGGAGCAAAATCTAAAATCCATATAAAGTCTACACAAAGGGATAAAATCCATATAAAGTCTACATAAAGGGCTACAAAGCCTTGTATGATATGCCTTCTGCCTCCTTCTTCAACCACTCGGTTTCTATTCTTTAGCCAGCACTGATCTGTTTGTTGAACACATTGTGTACTCTCTGCCATAGGGCTCTGCTGCACCTCTGAGTGCCCAGTATTCACATAGCTCTCCCATTTTCCATCCTGTAGGTCTTGGCTCAAATGTCACTTCTTCATAGGGTCCTTGCCTCATAGGTTTCTCTTGTTATTTTCTTTCTCAGTTTCTTATTTCATTTATAATACACAATACAAATTTGTAATTATTGTTTATCTGTTTGCTTATGTATTTCTTTCTTCCCATTCCATATGTAAACTCCATAGAACAGAGACAATTACTTGTAAACAAGTTCCTTGCCCAGGTCTTGCACACAGTAGGTAACCAGTAAGTACTTGTTGAGAGAATCATCTTAGAATTCACTGCCCCACAGAAAATTTGAAAATAATAGTTGATTTCCCAGGCACCCCATAAAAGCTTACTTATTTCAAGGATGTAATTTATCCATGGCTCTGGGATTAGCAGCCTGAGTTATGGGTTCTATGGATTCATAGCAGGGGCTATGCAGTGGGATTCAGGAAAAGGAGAAGGAATGATTTGCTCTCACTTTCTTACATACAGATTTAGCTGTAAGCTCAGTTATGAAACTGAGAAAGTTTGTCTTCAGCATCTTTATACTTCCTTTCCTGAAGACTTTATTTCAGCTGCTGTAAGGGGCAGAAATCCATTCAGGAAAGGCCAAGAAAGAGGAGATTAGATAATGGGTAACCGAGGATAGGAACTCGATCTCACAGAAATAGGAACTGGGAAGCCAGTGAGACATACAAGATATCCCCAAATGGCATGATGGACAAAGTAAGAAGAGAACAAGGGGAGAGTAGAGGTAGAGGCCAAGGGAAGAGATTCAGGAGAACAGAGGTGTTAGTGTCAGGAGCTGCAGAATGGTCAGGTAAATGAGGACTGCAATTTGGCGTTTAAGAAGATCATGATGACTGGGGTATAGAGCAAGGTGGCAGTTGCGGGGGGGGGTCTGAGATACAGAGTAGTAGGCAGTTACCTCCCAATTTCACCTAGAGCTGATCCTGCACAAAGGAGTCTCATTTAGGTCTGTTTGAATACTTTGTTAGCAGCTCTTGGAAAGGGTTTGTTGAAGAAGGAGGTTGAAGCTCTTGGCTTAAATGAAGGTTCTGGATTATTTATGGATTTAATTTATCCCTGTGATCCATGTCCCCAGTTGGCACAGACTATTAAGAGTTAGCTGCATTCTTTTCTTCTTGAAAAAGTAGGAAGAATATTTAATCACAACTGCGTTGCACTAATACAGATTTTAATAAAACTGGGCTGAGCTAGGACTGGGAAATTGCATAAGTGATTGGAGAGCGAACGTTCCTCTGGGTGCACTCTGCGCACTGGCATAATTCTTAGGATTGAAATACAGTATTTAATCCAAAGAGAACACAGCATTTTCATAAATGCAGTTTAAAGTCCATGTGAACACATGCAGCACATAAACAGAATATTCTGGGAATTTTAAGACTCCCTATAACTTGGGTAAAACTTAAAAGCACATCTGTGATGAATTTGATAGCATGTTCATTTAAATTAGTTTACTTTCTGTGGAAATCAAGGTAACGACTATTGACTGAACCCCTCCACCCCTTGTACATACTCAGTCTTTCTTTGAGCGTAAGAGAGAGGGCCTGAAGAATTATTGCCATCTGGAGTTTAGAGATCATCTTGTACAGCTTCTCCATTTTGCAGTGAAGCAACCAGGGGGATGGCTAACAGAGGAGAAATGACTTGTGCAAGGTGCCTAACTGTTTTAATGTCAGAGCTAGGAAAAGAACTGAGTTTAGGGTACTTGGTATAGGGCAGAAACCACATTACTACTAATGTTAGCAATAAAAAAGCACAATCCTACCAACTCTTCTAACTCCTCTCTAGATAAATATCTCTAACCCTGCCAGAGTTTTCTTTCCAAAAAGAAATCCAATTATGCAATTCCTACTTATGTAAAAGTCTTCAATGGCTCCCCACTGTCTATGGGGCAAGGTCCAGACTCTTTTGAATAATAGCCAGAACCCTACCTATTTCTATGGTCCAATGTAACTACCTCCTGCCCTTCAAGCTCTGCCTTTCAGACTTAGCATCCATGTGTGGTCACAGAATCATAGCCTCATACTTTTTCACAGTCACTGCCTGAGATTCTTAACCTTCTTCCAGTGCTTCACATTGCCCGTTTATCTTCCAGACTCAGCCTAAGCACCACTACCTCCCAGGAGCCTTCCCACACCTTCTCCCTTTGTGTTCCCTTTCTAGGATTTTGCATTTCTGTTAGAACACATGCCACATGGACCATTATTTACTTGTATGTATGACCATTGCACTAGGGAATCCTTGAGTTCAGAGAGAATATCTTACCATATTTACATTCTGAGTGCCCAATGCCTGGAATGTCTAGGTGCTCAGTAAATGCTTATGGAATTGAATCAAACAACAGCAACAACACATTCAGATAGTTGTGACCCCCTAGTAGAAAATTTAGGTAAGATTATCTGTGAGCCCTTACATTTGAAACTGCCCTACTTTGTCCACCTCTTCCATCTATTGTCTATAACCTTACAGAGAGTTTGGTTGAGTTGCTGTTCCCCAGGGATACTGTCTGCGTTTATTGCTTCCCCATGCCCTGGTAAGTGGCATTGACCCTGCTTAGCAAGCCCATCCTCCTTGCTTATTTAGAAGTTATTGACTACCTGTATGTCTGATATTGTACTGGTCTTTTTACCTGTTCAAGTAGGACTCTACTATTCAGGCTATCCAAGTCTTACACTTGTGTCTTCTGACCAATGGTCTCAGCCCTCTTTACTATGTTAGCACTTCCTATAGGTACTGCGTATTTGACATGTGATAATATGTACTACCTTCTTTGGTTTTTTCATTCCGGGCATATTGACCTACCCAACTAAAATATGACTCTTGAAGGTAAGAACTGTATCTTCAGCTCCTAATTTTATGAATCACCTTGGTAGTTGTTGGCCAATGGTTGAGAGGACTAAGGGAACTATTTTCTAGTGAAACTCTGTACTTTTTTTTCAATGTAGCTTTTATTTTATATTTTGAGTATTTTGCTTGAATGTTTCTTTTGCTACATAGATTCCAGCAAAGGATAGTCTAGTATCGGTCAGCATTTTTTCATCGAGTACCCAGCACTATCTAAGATCTATTTTTATTGAGATGTAATTGATAAATTACATTGTATTTGTTTCAGGTGTACAACAATGATTTGATATTTGTATATATTATGAAATAATCATTGCAGTAAGTCTAGTTAATATATATCACCATACATGGTTACGAAATTTTTTTCTTATGATGAAAACTTTCAGTGAATAAGTGCCTACTATGTGTCTTCTACTCTCTAAGCAACTTTCAAATCTGCAATATAGTATTATTAACTATAGGCATTATGCTGTCCACTACATCCCCATGAATTATTTATTTTATAGTTGGAAGTTTATACTTCTTTTTTTTCTTTCTTCTTTTTTAAAAGTTTATTTATTTTGAGAGAGAATGTGAGTGTGCACAGGGGAGGGGCAGAGAGAGAGGGAGAGAGAATCCTGAGCAAGCTCTATGCCATCAGCACAGAGCCTGACATGGGGCTTGAACTCATGAACCCTGAGGTCATGACCTGAGCCGAAATCAAGAGTCAGACGCTTGGGGTGCCTGGGTGGCTCAGTCTGTTAAGTGTCTGATTTCAGCTCAGGTCATGATCTCACGGTCCGTGAGTTTGAGCCCTGTGTCAAGCTCTGTGCTGACAACTCAGAGCCTAGAGCCTGCTTCAGATTCTGTCTCCCCGCTCTCTCTGCTCCTCCCCTGCTTGCATGCTTGCACTCTCTCTCTCTCAAAAACAGACATTAAAATAATAATAATAATAATAATAATAATAATAATAATAATAAAAATCCAGACGCTTAACCAACTGAGCCACCCAGGTACCCTGGAAGTTTGTACTTTTGAACCACCTTCACCCATTCCCCCCACAGACTGCGGCAACCACTAATCTATTCTCTGTATCTGTGAGCTCGGGCTTTTATTTTGTTTTGTTTCCTTTTGTTTAGATTCCACATATACTAGTGAGAATATTTAGTGAGGCAAATAGTATTTGTCTTTCTGTGTATGGCTTCTTTCACTTAGCATTATACCCCCAAGGTCCATCCCTGTTGTTGCAAATGTCAGGGTTTCCTTCTTTTTTATGGCTGAATCACATTACGTGTGTGTGTGTGTGTGTGTGTGTGTGTGTGTGTATGTGTGTGTATATATATATATATATATATATATATATATACACGTATGTATGCGTAACACACCCACACCACATTTTCTTTATTCATTTAGACCCTATGATTTTGCTACTGGAATCACCTGAGTGTGTTTGTGATGATGCTATGCAAGAAGGCAGGTCTGGATGGCTGTGGTCAGGGATTCTGGAATTGAAGAGTGACTTTTGGAAGCATAATTGTCTGAGTTCATTAAAAGTAAATCTCCCAGATGGGAAGACTAGATCATGTAAAGATTTCCTCAAAGTACAGTGATTTATAGAATTAATACAATAGCAATTAAAATCTGGGATAGAGAGAAGAGTTTATCTGAGAGAATAAATAAAATTTACAAAGGAGTTTCTTTTTTTTTATTAAAAAATTTTTTTTAACGTGTATTTATTTTTGAGGCAGAGAGAGACAGAGCATGAATGGGGGAGGGTCAGAGAGAGAGGGAGACACAGAATCTGAAACAGGCTCCAGGCTCTGAGCTGTCAGTACAGAGCCCGACGCGGGGCTCAAACCCACGGACAGTGAGATCGCGACCTGAGCCAAAGTCGGACGCTTAACCGACTGAGCCACCCAGGTGCCCATGGAGTTTCAATAAAAGTGTATTTGAGAGGCTATTTCTATCAGATTTTAAAGCAAAAAAAGTTGTAATAATTAAAATATTTTAGTACTCATCCACATATTGGAAAATAAATTACTCTTTTGTTGATTTGATGTCTGTGTGTATGTTTCAAAAATGCCTATAACCAGTACCACCCTGCTCCTAGTCTTTCTTGGAGCTAGCAGTGGAAAAAGCCTTGCATATGCCTTTCCTTCTCCCCTTCCCAGAGGCAGTAGGAAAAGAAACTGGATTATCTCGAAATAAAGGCATTGGGAAGTGTGTCACAAAACCATGGCCCTTTCACATAAAAAAAAATTTTAACTATACGATTCCAGAGATAACATAAAAACAGTGGAAAAGGCCAGATTTTTTCCCCTGTAAATATTGTTGAAATGACCAAGTAGCAATTTGGAGGGAAAATCAGTGCAAACCATCTAATAAGATAAATAGCAAATGAAACACATAAAAATTGAACCATAGTCCAGCATGAAGAAAGTGATTTCAAGAGTTATCAAACTCTAGAAGGGATATATATTTTACAGGCTTGGGGTTTAGGCAGGGGCTTAATGGTGACTTCATAGCACATAGAGGCCTGTAGTAATTGTACTGACTCTGTCCAGCACCGTGTCCCTAACAGCATCTGGCACATAGTAGGCTCAGTAAAAGCTTGCAGAATGTGGGTGTGCATGGATGTTTGAGGCAATGTGTAGACCCTTCCATCTGATAAAGTGTGAGAGTTCTCTGTGTGCTTGTTCTCATCTTGGCTCTCTGAACCCTGAAGAGAGGAGATGAAAAGACCCCACAGGGCCATCAGGCACCACTTCTGCTGCTTGAGGGCTGTGCTGTTCTTGTTCAGTGGGATGAAGGTGCAGACAAGGAGGAGATCCTGGAACCATAGAGAAAAAAATAAAGCTCTCTCAAGGATATAGGATAGGGAGTGGGTTGAGGGGGAGACTTAGTGAATTTCTAAATGCTCTTTAAGTGATCTCAATCCTCTTCCTCTTTTGTGGCGGCAAATAAAATGATTGCCTCTCCTGCATCATGTCTTTCTCTATGTACAAAATAGCTAATAGAGGGCTGCAAACTGAAAAAAGAATTCCTTCTTCTGGATTTGTGTTGGTTTTATAACTGCTTGAATACAGGGATCAATAAATAGACTCGTTGCACTATAGTAACGCCTTGTTTACTTGTCTGAGTTCCTTCCAGAAGGCAGGCCTTTGTCTGTTTGATTCACCAGTGTATCCTCTGCACTAAGCTTATGCCTATTTTAGAGTAGAAACTTGAAAAACGTGTGTCAAATGAATGAATAAGGGCCTACTGTGTGCCTTCAGAGAGCTGTAAGTGAAGACCTGTAAGACACAGCCTTTGCCTTGGAATTTATCATGTAAAAATATCTGGTCTTTATTAGTGCTTTCCTTGGGGCGCTGTGTTTTCAAGGAATGCTCAGTGTGTGAATTCTACACCTTAATTAGCTTTGGAGACATACGGATCCAGAATACATTATAATCATTTGTCTCGGCCTTATTCGTGCACTGGGTTCATCATTGTTTTATTTTGAGCACAGCTCCTTCTTCCCCTCTCTACTGTAGAGTTATTAATAGTAATCGGAGCTTCCCGGCGTCAGTCAGCGGCATGCTGAAAGGGATGTTCAAAAGAGATAGGAAGGATTCATCTCCCAAGTAATTTGTATGCCAGGGAGTACCACTCCTTAGAAATCCTGTTCTCTGTAGCTGACACGGTTCACGAGAGGGCTGGCGTGGAGCAGTGAGCCACGGCAACCAGAGTAGACAGGGAAAAACTGGAGCCTAGAGCTAAAGCCCTCCCCTATCCCGGGGCTGAACAGGTGCTAAGGGGGGTTGCCTGGTAGAGGCACCAGCTGGCTGTGGGAAGAAAGAACAAGGCAGATCGGCGGACCAGGGAACCCAGGTGATCACAGGGCAGTCCTAGCAGAGGCTCTGAATGTAGAAAGCAGATAGCAAAGCATATGGGAGATGATTAAATGTAGTGGTTGAGAAGGGCAGCTTTTGAAAGCAACCCAAGTGTCTCTCAGTGGATGAATGGATAAGCAAAATGTGGTGCGTACATACCGTGGACTATTATTCAACCTTAGAGAGGGAGAAAATCCTCATATGTGCCACAGCATAGATGAACCTCGAGGACATCATGGTAATGAAATAAGGTGGTAACAAAAAGACAAATACTGTATGATTCCACTTACATGAGGTTCCTCAACTAGTCAAATTCGGAGACAGAAAGTTGAATTGTGGCTGCCAGCGGCTAGGGGAGTTGGGGAATGGGGAACTGTTTGATGGGTGCAGAGTTTCAGATTTGCAAGATGACAAAATTCTGGAGATTGGTTGAACAATATTGTGAATGCAATAACATTATTGAACTGTACACTTAAAAATGGGTGGCACGGTAAATTTTATGTGTATTTTACCATAACTGAAAACTTAAAAAAAATCAGAGATAAAGTAAAGAAAACAAGAAAGGCGTCTTTGAACACAAACTGAGTCCAAATCCTGGCACAGACACTGACTAGATGAGTGCCTTTGGGCAAATCAGGTAACTTCTTTGGGCTTTGGTTTTCTTTTTAATATAGGGGTGACAGTTATAGTACCTATTCTTTCGGCTTCTTGCGAGGATTAAATGAGATACCGTATGTAAAGTCCATGGCACTTAAAAGAGCACAACGGTGTTAGTTTTCACCATGATTATCAGGAGAATGTGTAACAGTTCAAGAATACAAGCAGGTGGTTTGCTTTAGGATGTCTGTGAGCATTCTATGGGCGTGGAGTTCCAGATTCAGATTGAGGGACATGACTTCAGTTTGTAGTGTGACCTATAAAAAGCAAGGTGTAGCCCCATGCCAGGGTCAACAAATACTTACGGAGTACATACTAGCGGCCAGGTGCTGCTTGAAGGGTAGGGAGACAATAATGTGATCTCACTCACAGTATGGTGGGTATGTTGTCAAGTTTTTAAGGTGAAAATCCAGTTATTTTATCTGGATACATGATAGGCACTTAGTATTAGGTATATTACAGAAGCCTGGTCAGTTATTAGAATTATGGCACCGCAAGACAAGGATTGGATTTACAACTAGAGTAACTTTACGTATTGAGATTTTTCCATTTGCCACGGACAGAAATCGCAAGTCAACACAGCTTGAGCACAAATTTTAACGTACTGCTTTACAAATGGAAAATCTGGTAGTATACCTGACTTCAGGCGTGGCTGGACCCAGGTGTTCTAATGATGTTGGAAATCTATCTCTTAGCGAGTCTTCACTCTGCTTTTGCCTGTATTGGCATCATCCTTAGGCAGTTCATCATGATGGTGGTAACACAGCCAGTAATGCTGCTTGGTCTCTATTCTGTCAACTTAACCCTCCTGTTTTTCCTCTTTCTTTTCCTTTTCTTTTTCCCTTTTTTTCTTCTCTCTTCTGAACTATTCCATCCAAAAAGCCATTAAGTGGGACTGAGCAAGCTAAGAATCTTTGCTGGGGGGGAGGGGTGGGAAGCTGTGGTGGCACAGAGCAGGGTGTTCGAGCCCAGCAGGGGTGAGAAGGGTGCCCACGTGGGAGTGATGAAGCCCATGTTGGGTAAGGAGAGCATTCCAGGAGAGGGTGATCTTGGCAGCGCGTCCTGGGAGAAGGGCTGTTCAGTGTTTTGTGTCAAAGCCCGTGTGAGGTGAGGATAGTAGTCAGTGCAAGTTGTTGGAGATCAGGAAGGACGAGGAGCATGCTCACAATGGAAGGCCTGGCATGGAGCCCATGTGGGGTGAGGAGGGTGCCTGTGAAAGGGGATATCCCAGAACAAGGTGTCAGAGCCTGAGAAGGGTGAGGGGGCTCTCCCTGTAGGGTGGAGTGGCTTGGGAAGAGGTGTGCAAGTCCAGGCATAGTGTGAAGGGCTTTCACAGGGGAGCCAGGTTCTCACTGTGAGAGAAACGTGTTTCAGATATGAAAGGGAGAAAAATAAATGCAACCCTGTTAGATTGGATTGAAATTTTATTTTTCACTCTCTGATCAGTAGGTAGATATAGATAAATAGATTGATGTAGAAACAAATATAAATGTAAATGTGTATGTATATGCGGTAGTGGTGTGTGTGTATCTATGTACCTATGTTTCTAGATACTATTATTCACTAAAAGAAGCCAGGGATTCCTGGGGAAATAGTTGAGTGAAGGGCTGGGGCAGGGAAGACCCAAGTTGAACCTGGAACATTTTGTGCATGAAAGCAAGGAAGGGCTAAAGAACGCGAGACATACGTTAAAATGACTCAGGAGCAGTGTAAAGGGCTCCCACTGGCCACACATGGGACAACTTGAGCTTCAAAGTAAATAATGATAGCAACAGGTTAATGCCCACTGAGTAAAATCAGGGAAGCCTGAGTTGAAATTGACACAAATTGAAAGTTGATGGCTATGAAAAACGGATATGTATGTACTATCATCGCAAACTGTTTACTAATTACAATGGGAAAGGAATGTGGAGGTGATGTCTCCTAACAAAAGACTGAAGTGCTGGTATTGGAGGTGTCCCACAGTCCCTCCAGGTCCACTTGTGACGTCTTCTTTCTGCTCCTTCCAGGGAGGCTGGCCTCTACTGACCTTCACTCCCTTGTCCTCTGGTTTCTACTTGGGTTTTGCCGATGGACAGTGGCACCAGGTGATGAGAGGGTAAAGGGCTAAGTTGTCTGGCTCCTTGCTGGCTGGGCTGCAGTCTGGCAGTCCTGAGCTTCAGCAGTGAGCCTTCTCTGACATCTTCAGCTCTCACTCCTGGCACAAAACCCTCCCCTGGGCCCTGTGGGGCCAGCAGTGATAATCATTTGCCACTGTTGTTAGCCTGGAGTGAGTCCCCATTCTTTACTGATTTCCCTTAATCCTGTCTTCACCTCTGTATAACATCCCTTCGTTAAACCCTCTTCAGGGCGCTCCCTGTTTCCTGCTGGGAGCCTGACTAATACAGCGTTATAGTATTATTAGCAGAAGGAAGGGCAAACGGTAACAGCAGATGTCCACGGCAACTGATGCTGACCCGCCATTGCTCCTAGATTAGAACGTCCAGTCATCTCCCCTATAGATAGGATTGGGCCCCCAGATGTCAAGTGACCTGGGGTGTGGAAAGAGAACAACATCAGAGCAGCAGCTCAGTGACCAGAGAGGAATTTTGTCCCAGTCATGTATACAGATAGTCCTCTAAAAGGAAAGACTCCTTAAATTTGTGTGGGAGAGTCAGATACTTGCCCCTTGCCTTCAGTCAAGGAGGTGGTATCCCTCCTTACCTTATGAAAGAATCACAGTTCACAATGTCCTGGGCCTTTTGAATTAAACTGTCCTTGTGATTTCTTCCACAGATGATCAAATAATAAAACAACCCAAAGGTCACGGCATTATCGTCTTTCAAGACTGTGCAGTCTTGACTATACCATTAACACTGGACAAATCATAGGTGGCAGACGTTCTTATTTCTGGAAACTTTCCATTTCAGCCACTCCTTCTTGTGTTGTTCTGGGAAGCAAGCACAGACAAGGACATGGAGTAGGCTTTCTTAATGTCAGATCAGCTCAGAGGTGTCCTTTGTTCCAGCCTGTGAACATGGGGTGACACTTCGGAGTACAGCCTGCTAAGAGAGCAGGCAAGCACTCCCATGAGTTATTGGGTTGCTAAGCACCCCATTTGCAGAGTGATCCCATTAAATTACCCTGTAGCTCCAATTAAGGGAACTCAGACCAGAGTCCATATATAAGAGTGCTCCCTTGTCAGTTTTATCCTGGGGTTTAAATTGAATTCTTTTTTTTTTTTTTTTTTTTTGCTCACGAACTTTATTTTATTTTTTTTTTTTATTTTTTTTTTTTTTTTTTTTTTTTTTTTCTGAAATTTATTGACAAATTGGTTTCCATACAACACCCAGTGCTCATCCCAAAAGGTGCCCTCCTCAATACCCATCACCCACCCTCTCCTCCCTCCCACCCCCCATCAACCCTCAGTTTGTTCTCAGTTTTTAACAGTCTCTTATGCTTTGGCTCTCTCCCATTCTAACCTCTTTTTTTTTTTTTTTTCCTTCCCCTCCCCCATGGGTTCCTGTTAAGTTTCTCAGGATCCACATAAGAGTGAGACCATATGGTATCTGTCTTTCTCTGTATGGCTTATTTCACTTAGCATCACACTCTCCAGTTCCATCCACGTTGCTACAAAAGGCCATATTTCATTTTTTCTCATTGCCATGTAATATTCCATTGTGTATATAAACCACAATTTCTTTATCCATTCATCAGTTGATGGACATTTAGGCTCTTTCCATAATTTGGCTATTGTTGAGAGTGCTGCTATGAACATTGGGGTACAAGTGGCCCTATGCATCAGTGCTCCTGTATCCCTTGGATAAATTCCTAGCAGTGCTATTGCTGGGTCATAGGGTAGGTCTATTTTTAATTTTCTGAGGAACCTCCACACTGCTTTCCAGAGCGGCTGCACCAATTTGCATTCCCACCAACAGTGCAAGAGGGTTCCCGTTTCTCCACATCCTCGCCAGCATCTATAGTCTCCTGATTTGTTCATTTTGGCCACTCTGACTGGCGTGAGGTGATACCTGAGTGTGGTTTTGATTTGTATTTCCCTGATAAGGAGCGACGCTGAACATCTTTTCATGTGTCTGTTGGCCATCCGGATGTCTTCTTTAGAGAAGTGTCTATTCATGTTTTCTGCCCATTTCTTCACTGGGTTATTTGTTTTTCGGGTGTGGAGTTTGGTGAGCTCTTTATAGATTTTGGATACTAGCCCTTTGTCCGATATGTCATTTGCAAATATCTTTTCCCATTCCGTTGGTTGCCTTTTAGTTTTGTTGGTTGTTTCCTTTGCTGTGCAGAAGCTTTTTATCTTCATAAGGTCCCAGTAATTCACTTTTGCTTTTAATTCCCTTGCCTTTGGGGATGTGTCGAGTAAGAGATTGCTACGGCTGAGGTCAGAGAGGTCTTTTCCTGCTTTCTCCTCTAAGGTTTTGATGGTTTCCTGTCTCACATTGAGGTCCTTTATCCATTTTGAGTTTATTTTTGTGAATGGTGTGAGAAAGTGGTCTAGTTTCAACCTTCTGCATGTTGCTGTCCAGTTCTCCCAGCACCATTTGTTAAAGAGGCTGTCTTTTTTCCATTGGATGTTCTTTCCTGCTTTGTCAAAGATGAGTTGGCCATACGTTTGTGGGTCTAGTTCTGGGGTTTCTATTCTATTCCATTGGTCTATGTGTCTGTTTTGGTGCCAATACCATGCTGTCTTGATGATGACAGCTTTGTAGTAGAGGCTAAAGTCTGGGATTGTGATGCCTCCTGCTTTGGTCTTCTTCTTCAAAATTCCTTTGGCTATTCGGGGCCTTTTGTGGTTCCATATGAATTTTAGGATTGCTTGTTCTAGTTTCGAGAAGAATGCTGGTGCAATTTTGATTGGGATTGCATTGAATGTGTAGATAGCTTTGGGTAGTGTTGACATTTTGACAATATTTATTTTTCCAATCCATGAGCAGGGAATGTCTTTCCATTTCTTTAAATCTTCTTCAATTTCCTTCAGAAGCTTTCTATAGTTTTCAGCATACAGATCCTTTACATCTTTGGTTAGATTTATTCCTAGGTATTTTATGCTTCTTGGTGCAATTGTGAATGGGATCAGTTTCTTTATTTGTCTTTCTGTTGCTTCATTGTTAGTGTATAAGAATGCAACTGATTTCTGTACATTGATTTTGTAGCCTGCAACTTTGCTGAATTCCTGTATCAGTTCTAGCAGACTTTTGGTGGAGTCTATCGGATTTTCCATGTATAATATCATGTCATCTGCAAAAAGCGAAAGCTTGACTTCATCTTTGCCAATTTTGATGCCTTTGATTTCCTTTTGTTGTCTGATTGCTGATGCTAGAACTTCCAGCACTATGTTAAACAGCAGCGGTGAGAGTGGGCATCCTTGTCGTGTTCCTGATCTCAGGGAAAAAGCTTTCAGTTTTTCCCCGTTGAGGATGATGTTAGCTGTGGGCTTTTCATAAATGGCTTTTATGATCTTTAAGTATGTTCCTTCTATCCCGACTTTCTCAAGGGTTTTTATTAAGAAAGGGTGCTGGATTTTGTCGAAGGCCTTTTCTGCATCGATTGACAGGATCATATGGTTCTTCTCTCTTTTTTTGTTAATGTGATGTATCACGTTGATTGATTTGCGAATGTTGAACCAGCCCTGCATCCCAGGAATGAATCCCACTTGATCATGGTGAATAATTCTTTTTATATGCCGTTGAATTCGATTTGCTAGTATCTTATTGAGAATTTTTGCATCCATATTCATCAGGGATATTGGCCTGTAGTTCTCTTTTTTTACTGGGTCTCTGTCTGGTTTAGGAATCAAAGTAATACTGGCTTCATAGAATGAGTCTGGAAGTTTTCCTTCCCTTTCTATTTCTTGGAATAGCTTGAGAAGGATAGGTATTATCTCTGCTTTAAACGTCTGGTAGAACTCCCCTGGGAAGCCATCTGGTCCTGGACTCTTATTTGTTGGGAGATTTTTGATAACCGATTCAATTTCTTCGCTGGTTATGGGTCTGTTCAAGCTTTCTATTTCCTCCTGATTGAGTTTCGGAAGCGTGTGGGTGTTCAGGAATTCGTCCATTTCTTCCAGGTTGTCCAATTTGTTGGCATATAAGTTTTCATAGTATTCCCTGATAATTGTTTGTATCTCTGAGGGATTGGTTGTAATAATTCCATTTTCATTCATGATTTTATCTATTTGGGTCATCTCCCTTTTCTTTTTGAGAAGCCTGGCTAGAGGTTTGTCAATTTTGTTTATTTTTTCAAAAAACCAACTCTTGGTTTCGTTGATCTGCTCTACAGTTTTTTTAGTTTCTATATTGTTTATTTCTGCTCTGATCTTTATTATTTCTCTTCTTCTGCTGGGCTTAGGCTGCCTTTGCTGTTCTGCTTCTAGTTCCTTTAGGTGTGCTGTTAGATTTTGTATTTGGGATTTTTCTTGTTTCTTGAGATAGGCCTGGATTGCAATGTATTTTCCTCTCAGGACTGCCTTCGCTGCGTCCCAAAGCGTTTGGATTGTTGTATTTTCATTTTCGTTTGTTTCCATATATTTTTTAATTTCTTCTCTAATTGCCTGGTTGACCCACTCATTCGTTAGTAGGGTGTTCTTTAACCTCCATGCTTTTGGAGGTTTTCCAGACTTTTTCCTGTGGTTGATTTCAAGCTTCATGGCATTGTGGTCTGAAAGTAAGCATGGTATAATTTCAATTCTTGTAAACTTATGAAGGGCTGTTTTGTGACCCAGTATATGATCTATCTTGGAGAATGTTCCATGTTAAATTGAATTCTTAATGTGGGTAGGGCAAACCGAAACATTTCCTAATTCTGCTAGATGTAGCAGAGGAATCATGCACAGGAGCCCCCTTTCCAATGTGGGCGGGGAAAATGGGTCATATCTGCTGGGAGAGATCACTTAAATTCCCTTTTGTTTTCCATTAAAGTCCTGCACACAATGTACTCAGTCACAACAGCGAACTTAGATGTCAGAATACTCATTTTCATAAATGGGTCTGGAAAACAGTCACATTCACCCCTTGCTGTTTTCAACTTTGGAGTAACTTTATAGAACACACCATTTTAATTACCACTGACTTACACGAGTTAAGGTCAGAAGTCCAGGATAGGTTGGTATAATTGGATGGTAGAAGAAAATCCTGGATTTCTTTTATAAAGTTGTTTTTTTTTTTTCCTGTTGGTGCCTTGTGTGTGTGTGTGTGTGTGTGTGTGTGTGTGTGTGTATGTACGTGTATGTGGGGGTGGAGGGTAAGCCTCAGTACGTAGACTATTTTCACTTAAATGTCTTGCAGTTTACAATAAAATACCATGCAGATGGTCCCCAAGGTAGGCACACCCAATTTGTGAATGTGTCTTGTATCTGTGGTACCAGTTACATAATCACCCTCCCCCAACCTTCCTCACCACAAAGCTTCTCTTCTCTCCCTCCCTTCTTGTCATTTGCTGGCTCCAAAACACAATCTTGGGGTCCTTGGCCACTGATACCAACTCAAGTCTGACTTGGGTAAATTTCTGATCCACTACCTCTTTTCCATAATGTCCTTTCGTCCTCTTGAAGTAATTATGCATATGCAATACAGTTTCTGTGTATTTTGTGACTTTCATTACTCTGAACTCTGCTCATTCTTCCTTGGGCAATTCTCTCATATAAATGGTAGTGTTTAAGACCATGAATCAGACAGACAGGTTCAAGTCTTGGTTCTACCACTTACTAGCATTATGACTTTGGGCAAATTATTTTGCTTTCTGTGCCTCAGTCTTCCGATTGATAAAATTGAGATAATAACATAATTATACTCATTTCTTAGCCATGTTATGAATATCATGTAAAACAATGTAAGTTGGATGGTGTGGCAGGAACACACTGTAAGTGCTTAAAAACATGATTTGCTGATGTCTGCTATTATTTTTATTTTGTTTCTTCTTTTTCTTCCTTGCTCTAGCCTCTCTTTTCTAATTTTCCTCAAGTGTTTGAGAAAAATTTTTTTTCCTTTTTCCTTTCTTTTTTTTAATGCTTATTTATTTTTGAGAGAGAGAGAGACAAACGGAGCATGAGCAGGCGAGGGACAGAGAGAGAGGGAGACACAGAAACTGAAGTGGGCTCCAGACTCTGAGCTGTCGGCACAGAGCCCGACATGGGGCTCGAACTCACGACCGTGAGATCATGGCCTGAGTTGAAGTCAGATGCTTAACTGACTGAGCTACCAAGGTGTCCCAATTTTTTCCCTCTTTTGATGATCTTCCCCCATTTCTGTGTTCTTCAAGCTGAGGTACAGGTGACAATAGGCAGTAGTCATTCCCTAGTGAGGGCTGGCCTGGTCTCAGTGTCATCTGCTACAGGGAGCTAGCTGACACCCTGCTTTGTTTTTCTGCTAGTCTTCGCCAGTTTTTAGTCCTGAGTGACCCTATGGCTCCTAAAGATCAGAGTAGAGCTGGGGATGCACTTGCATCAAGAAAAGCAAAACTATCTGCTTGGGAGGGGAAGGTGAGGGCATCAGACATATTAGTAGTAAATAACATTTCTTGACATTTCTAACAAGGCCTCTTCCGAATTCCAGAATTTCTACCTTAGTCTCTATCCTCTTCAAATTAAATATGCTTTTTGATTCATTCAGTTTTTGAAGATACTGTTAGTGGGAAAAACAAAATGGTTTCTTAATTGACTTGATCATTTTTCTGCTTTGTATGACTGTTACCAAATAGTATACTATTTTTTTATTGAAATTGTGTAGCATCTTAGTTATATTCAACATTAAATAGGCCTTTGTGTTGTAGCCTATAGAATTATTTCTACGGGGAAAATAAGCTCTAAGTCCTTAATACCTAACTAATGAAAGAAATCTTTAGAAGGCTACAGGTTTGTAAATGGGGGACTGAATGTATAGTATGATATGTACAATGCAGGTCAACTTTTACAAGGTCCAACCTCCATTCTGTCTAGATAAGACATTGACCAGGAGAGACCCAAGAACTCATTTAATATCAAATGAAAATGTTATTTCTCTGGAATTGGATTGGATTTTGTATTAGTCAAGGTTCTCCAGAGAAATAGAATTAGTAGGATACACACACACACACACACACACACACACACACACACACAGAGAGAGAGAGAGAGAGAGAGAGAGAGAGAGAGAAAGAAAGAAAAGAAAAGAAAGAAAGAAAGAAAGAAAGAAAGAAAGAAAGAAAGAAAGAAAGAAATTTATTAAAAGACTTGGCTCATGCAGTTTTGGAGGCCAAAAAGTCCCACAGTTTGCTATCTGTAAGCTGGAAAACCAAGAAAGTTGGTGATATAATTCAGTTCGAGTCTGAAGGCCTGAGAACTAGGGGGTCAGTGGTATAAGTTCTGGAGTCCAAAGGTTTGAGAACCATGGCTCCTGTGTCTGAAGACAGGAAAAGCTGGATATCCCAGCAGAAGAAAAGAGAGAGATCATTTGTCCTTCCTTCTCCTTTGTGCTCCATTCAGAAGCCCAAGGGATTGGAAGATGTGCCCCCAGCTACCGTCCCCCCCCACTACACCCCCACTGGTGAGGGTGGATCTCTTTACTCAGTCAACTGAATGAAATGCTAATCTCTTTCAGAAACACCACACAGATACACCCAGAAATAATATTTTACCAGCTATCTGGGTGTCCTTTAGCCCTGTCAAATTGACACATAAAATTAACCATCACAACTTTTAATCCCCTTTATAAATGGAAGCCTGTCCTTTAGCTCATGTTTATTCTCATGGCTAAATGGAGTACAAAGTCTGAATCCATGGATGATGGATAGAATATGATATAAAAACCCAATTTCTAAATTTCTAAAAATATAAACAAACTCAGAATTTGTTTGCTTATGTTTTTAAGTTGGAAAGGTTGAATAACTGTTGCAAAGCTACTTTTGGACTTGTTTGAGTAATTTACCAACATTCAGCCCGTTTCAATTATCCTTGCCCACCCACTGGTTCAACCAAATTAAGAATTTTAACACCAGGCATTTAAAAGGGGAAGGAAAAAGAGATTCATGTATTTGGATTCTTCAAAGAGAAAGTGAGAGGGAATTTGTGCCAGTTTCTGTATTTTCTTACTTCTCATCCCAAGTTACTGCTGTCCTTGGCAGGCAAGTCTTCCTCAAATTGTAGTTTGTGTACCATGTATCTATTTGAATTCCCTGGGGTGCTCATTAACATGCACATTCCTGGGGACCACCCAGAACTTCTGATTTGGAATTTCTGGAGTTGGGGTTTGGCAAATTGCATGGCTAACAGCCCCCCAAATGATCTTTATGAACTCTGAAGTTTGAGGACCGCTGATGAAGACATTCTGCCTTAGGATGTTAAGTGGTTGACAATGAATGTGATGTTAATGGCCCCTTTTTACTCAGGATTTGGTTTTGCTGGACCTCCACATTTTAGATTCTTGACTTTTTGAGGAGGATTTGTCAGGGTCTATGTAATATTAGTTTGTTGGGCTGCCATCATAAAATACCATAAACAGAGTGGCTTAAAGAACACAAATTTATTTTCTCACAGTCCTGGAGGCTAGGAGTTCCAGATCAGGGTGTTAGCAAGGGCTGGTTTCTGGTGAGATCTCTCTCCTTGGCTTGCAGATGGCCGTCTTCCTTGTCTTTGCATGGTTTCCTCTGTTGGTGCATGTTGTCTATGTCTTAATCTCATATTCTTACAAGTACATCAGTCATATAGGATTAGGGCCCACCCACTGAACCTCATTTTATCTGACTTACCTCTTTAAAGGCTCTATCTCCAAATACAGTCACATTCTAAGGCATTGAGAGTTAGGACTTCCACAAATGAATTTGGGGGGAAGCAACTCACCCCATAATAGTCTAGATTTCAAACCGCTGTGTAAGTAAGTGCAAGATGAACACTGCAGATTTATGATCAGGTTCCCTCCCCATTCTGGCTTCTGTCCATTGAAGGGATGCTTACTCCTGGTTGGTCTCTTTTTCTCTCTCCTCTAAGACAGCAGGAAGGAGGAAGGGACAATGAGACCTTGATTTTCATTGGCTCTGTTCTTCCTAAGCTCCATTTCTTTGAGTGTGGGAGAGTCTAATTACTTAGACTCAACTGCTTAAATGACTAAGAATGGTGGTTCTCAAAGGAAATCTGAGAAGCCAAACTCTCCTCATAAGTAATATTAAGATCTTTCCTTTTTTTTTTTTTTTTTTTTTTTTGTTAAACTGGATGACATCTGCACTGATTGTGCAAGAGCAGGGCTGACCAGAACTGCTGGTGCTTCCACATGAATTGAGGCAGTAGCACCAAAGCTGTACTAGTAGTCATTATATAATTTCACCACAGTGCATTTGCATTGCAGGAAATAAGATGCCAGTTTCACTTAAAAATGCCCTTGTTGAAATAGTAAAAATTATTAGGTTTGCTATATTTCAGCCTTTGAATCTACCTGTTTTTAGGATGATAGGTGACAAAATGGGAGGTATGCATAAAAGTACTCTGCTGCATACAACTTCCAGTGGCTGTTTTGAAGAAAAGCACTGGTTTGATTGAATTGTGAGCCAAAGTAGCCTCTTTTTTTCATGAAACACCATTTTAACTTCAAAGAACGAGTGATGAACTCCAGTTATATTCAGACTCGTGTGGCTGGCAGACGTGTTCACAGAAATGAATGAAGTGAGCCTGTCACTTCATGAAAGGCGACTGACAGTGTTTGTTGCCCATGATAGAATTCAAGCTTTCAAGTGAAAATTGGAATTTTGGAACACTTGTATCTGTTACTGTGAGCTTGATAGCTTACCAACATTTGAAGATTTTCTACTGAGGTTGGTGATTAACAAATGTGATTTCTTTCATATTACGTAATGAAATATGTCAATATTTGGGAAACCTACATAATTCATGGAACCACTCTTTTCCAAATGAAATAATACATGATGCTACAAAATCATGTGTGGGTGAAAGATCTATGTGTGGGTTCAAGATAGGAGCACCTGGGTGGCTCAGGCGGTTGAGCATCCTCCTTTGGCTCAGGTCGTGATCTCGGGGTTCGTGGTTTTGAGCTCTGCGTCGGACTCTGCTGTCAACTCGGAGCTTGGTGCCTGCTTTGGATTCTGTGTCTCCCTCTCTCTCTGCCCCTCCCCCGCTTGCACTCTGTCTCTCTCTATCAAAAATAAATAAACGTTAAAAAACAGTGCAAGATAGACCAGCAAATTCTTATGTAGCAGTTCGTTATATGATTTCAGATTCTCATTGCAACCAACCTTTAAGAAACTATAATTGTCAAGTTTTTGCATATTATCAGAGAAGAATATTCACTATTATCTGAATGGATTATTACAAATGCTCTTTCCTTTTTCAACCACATATCTGAGTGAGGCTGAAGTTTCTTTATTTAATGCAACCAAAAATATATTCTTATCAAAGTAGATTAAATGCAGAAGCAAATATGAGGATCTAGCTGTCTTCTATTTAAGCTAAACATTACAGATTTGCAAAAATATAAAGACATGCCATTTTCTGACTAATTGTTTTTGTATTTAGGGATAGACACAAAATACATAAATAAATTTTATTTATTTAACATGTAATGGGTTTATCATTGCTATTTTAAAACAAATTGATAAATACATATTTAAAAAAAATTCTCAGTTCCAATTTCTAATACAGTGACTACCTATGCATATAACCCAATAAACAAAGGCTCTTTGGGAGCCCCAATAATTTTTAAGAATGTGAAGGGATCCTGAGATCCAACAGTGTGAGGACTACCAAATTAGACATTTTTCTAGCTATATTGTGGTAATTGGTTTAGAGTTAACTTTGATTCATGGTGCACTTAGAGCCAAATATATTCACTATCTGAATGCTAAACATAGTAAGGTTGACTTTTGCTTTTTTCTCATTGGGAGAAAAATCCTATTGGTATTCCATACCAAAGTATTCTCATGCATAGATTAGTGCTTGTTTTACCTTTCCTAATTCCAAATAAGATTAGATAATCATGAACCAACTGGAAAACAAAAAGTCTTCTCTAAGAACTAATGTTTGTGAGAGTTTTGTTTCAATGTAATGAAAATGTGTTTAAATTAGCAGAGAGTAAATTCTGCCCTATAGAAATGCACTTGGAAATCTTGGCATCAATGTACTATTTTCCTCATTCTGCTCCTGTTTTGTCCTTTTCCATTTTACAGAGCATTTGTGCCCTTCCCCTCCTCATCTTTCTTTCACACCTCTTCTTTTATTCATCCCCCCCCCCCCCCCGCCTTTTTCCTTTTGCCTTATTACAGCTGGGGTTATTTCCTCACATGCTGCACTTTGTGGTTTCTGCAGCGTCCTCTAGGAAAGATGCTGAATCAGTCACTATGAGCAAGGCACTGACAAAGCGTAGGTACACCTTCACATTCTCAGCTCCAGACCTTCCACAGTCTTCTGTTCAACATGGGACTAAAATTCAACATGGGACTCTATGCTGTGCTTCCATTCTTAGATTTCTAGAGTCTATGAGGGAAGGATAGAGAAGAGGATTTTAACTTAAAACTTATACCTTCTAAAAGAAATGACTTCAGAATAAGTCCTGCTGTTTCACTGTATGCTTCATAGATTTCTTTCTCATTTTTCCTCTAGTCCAAAAGTCACTCCCGAGTCGGCCTGAAATCAAGCACGAAGCAAAAGGTATGTTTTTTTCCCCTCTGCATCATTCTGTAAAAAATAATTATTTTGGTGGATGCTTTTATTTATTTTTAAAAAAGAGAATGATTTCTTTTTTGAAGGTAAGGATACTCCCAGAAACAAGGTATTTTGGAATTTTCATTTACTTTGCTTCTACAATAGCAAACCTGAAATGGGAGAAGAAATCCTTGAAATGAAATGGAACAAGAGAGATTCTGGAAACCCAGTGACAGAAGCTGAGAATTTCTCATGGCTTACAAGCAATTCTGAAAGCAAGGTCAGAAGATAATGTGCCAGATTCAGTTCTCGTATTTTTTAAGCCCTTGGCAGTGAAGGAATTTGTTTCTATCTCAGTTCATGTGTCCACTAAACTTTATTCTCTCAGGATCTGCTATGGAGAATGACCCTCACCTATGACCTGTGGCGAATTGGCTAAAACATGAGCTCTGAGTTAGAAAGAATTGCTTTCAATCCCTGGTTCTGTTACTTTATTAGCTATGTGACCTTGGACACATTTGTACAAAGAAGATGATTGTACCTACTAGTGAAGTATATTCTAAGGATAAAATGAGATAACATGTGAAAACACTTACATCCTAGTGCCTAGCACAAAATAGGCATTTAATTTTTAAAATCCTAATATTGTTTCATTGATACTTTAGATCAAAACAATAGAAAATTTGAAATTCCAAAATCTTAATCCTCAGACACACAGACATACACATTTACATATATTTAAATTATGTTAATTCCTGGTGATACATAGGGCGATGATATAAATAGATTTATTAGAATTTGGAGAAGTCCATGTTAAAAAATTATTATTCTAATGTCGATGTTTGAACTTGTTGGAGTACTTGCTGAACCTTTGAGGATAATGGATGAGTTAACTCAGAATACCTTTCTTGATGTTAATTGTTAGAGAAAAAACACTTCAAGAATGCAAAGCATCTAAGAGGTGCTTAAGGAGATTAAAAGAGGTAACATCTGTGAAAGCACTAAACCCAGTGCCTAAGTACATAGTAACTGTTTTTATTAGCAGAACATCATGTTGCTTGGGAAGAAGACAGGCAGACAGGGGTTCCAGCCCAGCCTCAACACTTACCTGCTAATAACAGCTAACACTGATAGAGCAAACACTGTGCTCCAGGTACAGTTCTGAGCACTTTCCAACGATCAACTTATTTAATACTCTCTACAGCCCTCTGACATAGGTGTTCTTGTATCCCCAGGGTCTGTTGGCAGAATGAAATTACACCAGTAATTTGAACAGAGAAAATTTAATATAAAGAACTGTTACCCGGTTGTAAAGTTGTTAACTAGGTAATGGGAAGAGTACAAAACATAGAGGAAGGAAAGAAAAATAAGAGAAAAACAGAAAGGGAGACAAATCATAGGAGACTCTTAAATATAGAGAACAGACTGAGGGTTGCTGGAGGGGAGGTGGGTGGGGAGATGGGCTAAATGGGTGATGGGCGTTAAGGAGGGCACTTGTTGGGAGGGGCACTGGGTGTTATATGTAAGTGATGAATCACTGGGTTCTACTCCTGAAACCATTACTACATGGCATAGAGCATTTTTGCCCTTGACTTGAATTTAAATAAATTAACAAAGGGGTGTCTGGGTGGCTCAGTTGGTTAAGTGTCTGACTTTGGTTCAGGTCATGATCTCACAGTTTGTGAGTTTGAGCCCTGCGTCGGGCTCTGGGCTGACAGCTCAGAGCCTGGAGCCTGCTTCGGATTCTGTGTCTCCCAATCTCTTTGCCCCACCCTGCTCGTGCTCTGTCTTTCTCCCTCTCTCTAAAAAATGAATACACATTAAAAAAAGTTTAAATAAACAAAAAGAAGACTATAGGGGTGGGGGTGGGGAGCAATTCCAGGAAGCAGGTATCACCCCCAGGGTGGAGGGAATAAGGCGAAGAGATGGGATTATGAAAACTTCTTAGATCTTTAGAGGAAGGGACCCACAGAGTTGAGGTTCAGACCTCTGAGGAGCGGGTGCTGGCCAGCATGCTGTGAGTCTGCACATGTGGCCAGACTGGACTCAGTGGCTGTGCAGGAAGCACAGAAGAATAATGCTGCTGGTGTGAGGCCCAGAGGAAGCACAGCTGAGGGAGCAAGTTCCTTCTCGCTTCTCCCCCTCTGCACCCCCTCTAGTGCTTCTCACTGGCAGAACTAACAAGAAGTCAGCCGACTGTGCAGGAATGTGTTTCTCAGAGCCCCAGGCCTAGATCACAAACCAGGTTACAGAAAGAAGGGTTTGGAGATGAGAGATAATAATTTAGCAACTGGTACCATTATTAGTTCCTTTTCGTAGATGAGGAAACAGAGGCAGAGATGTGTTAAGCTCTGTTTGCCCGGTGTTGTGCTCTGAGTATTTGTGCCCCACTCAGATTCAAATCGGAATTTGATGATATTAGGTGATGATATTAGGATGGGGACCTTTGGGAAGTGCATGGGTCATGAGGGCTCTGCCCTCATGAGTAGGATTAATGCTCTTATAGAAGAGACCCCATAGAGCTTCCTTAGCCCCTCCTCACAGCGAGATGTGTGCAACACAGTGAGATGTGAACACACGGGCACCCTGATGACAAGCTTCCAGCCTCCAGAACCATGAGAAATAAATTTCTGTTGTTCATAAGCTACCCAGCCTGTGATATTTTGTTATAGCCACCTGAATGTACTAAGACATCCATCTAGAATGAGGCCGGTCAGAAATTAAACCTAGCCAACCTGGCTCCAAAATTTATGCTTTTTAAGTTCTTGTACAAGTAACCATGGGCAAAAACACTCCAAGTCTTATTTTTAAAATCTACAAAATGAGGGGCGCCTGGGTGGCTCAGTCGGTTAAACGTCCAACTTCAGCTCAGGTCACGATCTCATGGTTCATGGGTCTGAGCCCCATGTCAGGCTCTGCACTGAGAGTGCGGACGGAGCCTGCTTGGGATTCTGTCTCTCCCTCTTGCTCTCTGCCCCTCCCTGCTTGCACTCTGTCTCTTTCTCAAAAATAAATAAATGTTTGAAAAAAAAATCTACAAAATGAGAATTATAATTCCCAACTTCTGGGGTTGTTCTAGGGGATTAAATAATATAAATGATGTGCTTATTGTATTTCTAGTACATAGTAGGTTCCTAATATTAGCTCTTGCTAAATATGGCATTTCTCTTGTTTTGAGTAGAGGGACCTCATTTTGCCTCAGTGACTCTATGTGCAGTTTCGAAAGGATTGCTCTTGGCCTTGGGGCGATCCCATCTACAGTGAGTTGTTCATTTAGTTGATTATCGCTCCAGGTTAGCATGTCTAAGTGTTTATGTCAGAAATTGAACAGCAGAGAGAATTTAATACTGGAGCTTGATCAATGGAGGCTTTATTGATGATGTCCTTAAAAATCAGAATTTATTAGGGGTGCAACAAGGCACTGAATTAGTCTTTCAATTCAAATTTTAAGAGGTGGGGGAAATCACTGAATTTATTTATTCATTCTTTGACACAACAGTTATTCATTGGGTACCTAATTGCACCAAACATTATCTAGGAATGGTATCCAGGAGTGATGATATAAACAGAGAACAGACCCTGCCCTAGAGACTGTTTCTTCCAATCTGGGGCGGGGGTGGGGGGGAGGGGGGCACATGAGATGCATCAACCCAGATGCTTATTCTCACTCCTTGTTTTTGACAGGTGTATATGGGTGTATCTTTCTTGCTATCATGCTATCATGTGGGTAAAATATCTATTGGGCCTACTACAGAGTTGACTAGTACCCAGTGGAGATTGTGTGGTGGTAGAGAGGTGTTAGGGAGAGCAACTGCCTCTTCCAAAGGACAGTCGTTCAATAACTGGGGAAGAGGTGAGTCTCAGAGCAGACTCAGGGGCTGAGTGGGAGAGGCTGGGAGGCAGCAGCACTGGAAAGCTCTTAGGCTTCTGGTGGGAGGTCATACGATGTTTGTGTGCAGGGATAGGAGAGTTAAGGGCTCCAGGCCTGGTGCTGTGATGCTGTATGGGCCCTTTTGTCCTTGCATGATCGATAGACTGGGAGACAGGACCTGGGAACAGGCAAGGCCTCAGAGCCCTGGAAGCAGCTGAGATAGTGTCAGGAACCTCTTCCATAAAAATTGGGTTGTTTTATGCTTTATTTCCTCTCTGTGTTTACTTTCTGTCTGCCTAAAAGTGCCATATATCCTGGTATCCCTAAGGAACTAAGGGAAGGGCTTTATATATGAGCTTTGGCCAGAATTTTAAGGCGAAGCTGTCGTGGAGGCTAGCATGGTAGCCATTCATTCGGCAAGTAAATACTCTGTTACCCCAGTGTGGAACGTCAGTGAATGAGGCTGAAATAAATAGAAGACTCTTCTGTCTCTTTCCCACAAAACGTACTTACCTACTCCCCAATTATCTTTTCAAGATTAATAACAATATTAGAAATAGCATACAATCAATGTTCTGGTTGCTTTGCAAACATTCCTTGGTTGCACTGTTTTCATTCGATTTTAATCAGAAAGAAAATTGAACTGCCAAAGCCTAAGGTTAACAGAGTGTTTTAAATATTTTGTCTCCTGCCCAAACATTTCTCTGGTGTTCAGGGATCTTGAGTGTACTACATATATCCTTTTTTCTATTAAAACCGTATCTGCAGATCTGATAAATAAATTCACAGTAAGTTACACTTGAATTATGTGGTTTAAAGTCTAATCTCTCCTAAGAGTATTTGCATTTTAATAGGTGATAGAACTAATGAAATGGAGTTGAAGGGGTAGAATTTTCTGGCATTAGCAAGGAGGGAACAATTTTGGGTTGGTAGAAAGATCTTATCCTTGCTTCTAAAATTACATTGTTTACCTGTAAGATGGATTCTGGAGGATATATTAACTGATTAGATGACCTAGGGTCACAAATGTATACAGTGGGTGGTGAGTCAGTACTCTAATTTGGAGCATCGAGGTTGGCATTTTGTTACTCAGCCCATGATCATCTCTTCCTCCCACCCCATTCCCCACCCGCCTCCTTATTTATGAGCATAAAGTCCATCCTTCCCACAGAACTATTACTTTCCTCCAAACAAAAATTGTGTTTTGTTAGTATTTGTATCTTTCCTCTACCTCCTTCTCTATGGTGTCTAGTGTCTGAGAGCTTTCTAAATGTTTATATCTGAGTAAACCTGAGTATATTTAAGTAAACCATGTTATGGACAATAATGGAGCCCTGTGTTAGTCTCGGGTCCCTGGAGAAGTAGCTTTTAGGTTTTCCTGGAAAAGACTAAAAAAGACTCTTGAACATTTCCTGTGGTATTATTTTCATTTTCTAATTCTATCTTTATGCTCCATCAGCAGTGTTCTTTTGCCCTTCCGTGCCCTCCATTCAATCCCCACCCCTCACACACAGCATGGTACATTTGTTATGATGGATGACCCCACAGTGATGCTTCATTATCACCCAAAGCCCATAGTGTACATTAGGGTTCACTCTTGGTGTTGTACATTCTATGCATTTCAAAAAGTGTATGACGTGTATCTGCCATTATAGTGTTCTACAGAATAGTTTCCCTGCCCTAAAAGTTCTCTGTGCTTCACCTGTTCTTGTCTCCATCCCCAGCCTCTGGCAGCCGCTGATCTTTTTAGTCTCCACTGTTTTGCCCTTTCCAGAATATCATATTGTTGGAATCATACAATACGTAGCCTTTTCAGGCTGGCTTCTTTCACTTTATAATACGCATTTAATGTTCTTCCATGTCTTTTCACAGCTTGGTAGCTTATTTCATTCTAGTGCTGAACAGTAGTCTATTGTCTGGATGTACCACAGTTCGTTTATCCACTCACCTACTGAAGGACATCTTGGTTGCTTCCAAGGTTTGGCAATTATGAATAAAGCGTCTATAAATATTCATGTGTGGGTTTTTACGTGAACATACGTCTTTCATTCATTTGGGTAAATACCAAGGTGTGTGATTGCTGGATCAATTTTTCTGTTTTCTTTTCTTCCCCAAAATGACTCACAGCCTTTGCTCAATTGTCTTTGAGTACCTGCTTCAACTTGTGTATTTTCTCAAGTGTCCTTCCTGTTCCTGGCTGTGTATTTCATGCATGGAGCCTCTAGAGTCCCTGAGAATGATTTAGGCCCCACTTGGGAGGATATAAGGAAAGAGACACACTGTGTAACAACAGTACAGAGAAATTTTTAATGAAGCAGCTAGATTTGGGCAAGTTAAGTAAAAACCAGAAGATGAGCACCCAAGAGTTAAAATTCTGTCTGCTCATGTGTTCCCACTGGCATCAGAGAGAGTCATTTGGGCCTTTTATGTAGCTGCGAGGATCTGAACACTGAATCTAGCTTAAGGGAAATTGAAAGTCACTGCTTTGTGGTAGTGGCAATTCCCCTTGAAGGTCCTGACAGGAGATGGGAAGGAAATCAGAATCCCTGAAGTGGAGCCCATATTATCTTTCATCTGTGTTATCTTTCCATGGCCTATGAAAGATACCAAGTGGCTTTCTGGAAGATGCAGCCCAAATAAAAAATGACAAAACAAGCAAGATGAATTTAAAAGAGATGGAGATCATCTCTACAGACTCACAACAATGGGGGACTCTAGGAGAGCCTACTATTTTTTCCAGAAAAACAAAATTAAAAATAAAAGACACCTGAATTCACATTTCTATGTTTTGGTTTTTAAAAATGCTATTTTACTTTTCTAGAAAGAGGGAAGTTTTTCAGTTGAATATTGTTCAAAGGATCAGTAACTGTGTGTCAGACACACTGACAGTAACCTTTTCAGTTATCTCATTTGTGAATTGTATCCTTAAAAAACCCGGAAGGACAAACCAGGCATTTCAGCAATGTAGGTCAAATTCTATTGCCATGAGCTCCAGGGGACGGGCTGTCCAGTGCTTTCTTTCCCCCCTCCTGAACTTGGGTTATACTGAATGGTATTTGGAAAATAGGAGCCTTAGGCTGAGGCTCGGGAAGAGTGTCGTGGGTTTTTAATGTGATGGCATTTATTAAATGGGTATTGGAGTCATTTCACTTTTCATTTTATTCCTATTCTTTTCCCTTGCCTTCGTGAAGAGCAATCTAAGTCTAACCAAAGCTTGTAGTCCCTCTGTGTCTCATTGTCCTGTGACTCAGGTCAAAGGTCTCCTTCATTCCTGTTTTCTCTTCCTTAATTTTCCAATACCCTGAGACATTCCAAAGACACAATGTATACTCAGACTTACTTAAGTTTAAGCCTAGTATCTCCAACTCAAAAGAGTTGGCTTCAAGGGTGGTGTAGGCCAGCAGTTCTAAGAATCCCTTTTATCGAAGAGCAAATGATATTCGTATAAATTCTGTGGGAGTGTGGGAATTCTGTCTGAGCTGGATTGCTCAAAGCATCTGCCATATATATCTGGAGCAAATGAAAAATAATAATGCCTCTGAGTACAGGTCTCCTTATTAAATATTATATATGGTCACTACCCAATCCTCCTGTGGTATTTCTTCAAGCTGGTCCTTTAATGGGCTTTTCTAACCTGAATTCAATCCAGTGTTTCAGAATGACAGTCTGTCTACAAGGAGAGCTAATGAGCTTAAACTTGGTAGTAGGAGGAGAGTAGGTGAGGTTATACCAGGAAATGTCACAAAGAGTCCATAAAGCAATCCAAGTGTGATGCAATTTCTTCTCTCTCTCTCTCTCTCTCCTTTTAATGTTTACTTATTTTGAGAGAGATAGAGGAGGGAGCAGGGGCGGAGAGGGGGGAGAGAGAGAATCCCAAGCAGGCTCCATGCTGTTAACGTGAAGCCCGACATGGGACTTGATCTCATGACCGTGAGATCATGACCTGGGCTGAAATCAAGAGTCGGACACTTAACTGACTGAGCCACTGAGGTGCCCCAATGCAATTTCTTCTTGTAATTGAAGGGTATATGAGCTCTGAAAAATTCATGGCACTTCAACTCAGAATTGATCTAGATACCCTTGTGTCAGACAGTTCTGAAGTCAAAACTTTGATTTTGTGTCCATAGCTTTCTCTAAGTGGCCTTTTATTTTAGGTTAACAAAAAGAAGGTATTTAAATTTACATAAATTAAAATCTTCCATCTTTCAGAAATGCTTTAGGTAGGATTTCAGAAGGAAAAATGAAAATATATACATTTCATTCATAGACAATCTCTATGCAGAGATTTGGCATTAACAGCTTAGTATGTTTTGCCCATTTGAGTGATTTTTTTAAATTTGAGCATAGTTGACACACTATGTTATATTAGTTTCAGGTGTACAATTTAGTGATTTGATAAGTTTATACATTATGCTGTGCTCACCACAAATATAGCTACCATCTGTCCCATTACATTGCTACTACACTATCATTGACTATATTCCTTATGCTCTGCTTTTTATTCCCATGACTTACTCATTCCATAACTGGATGCCTATACCTCCCTCTCTCTTTAACCAATTTTGCCCAACCCTCACCTCTGGTAACCATCAGTTCTCTGTATTTTTAGTTCTGATTTTGCTTTTTGTTTGTTTATTCATGTTTTAAGATTCCATTTATGAATGGAATCATATGGTATTTGTCATTCTCAGTCTGACTTATTTCACTTAGCATTATACCCTCTAGGTCCATTCATGTTGTTGCAAATAGTACAATCTCATCCTTTTTTTATGGCTCAGTAATATTCTATCGTGTATATACACCACATCTTCCTTATCCATTCATCTGTTGATGGACACTTAGGTTGCTTCCATGTCTTGGCTACTATAAATAACACTGAAATAAACATAAGGGTGCATGTATCTTTTTGAATTAGTGTTTTGATTTTCCCTGGGCAAATACCCAATTGTGGAATTATTGGATGATATGGTATTTCTATTTTTAAATTTTTGAGGTACCTTCATACTATGTTCCATAGTGGCTGCACCAGCTTCCATTCCCACCAACAGTATACCAGGGTTTCTTCATGTCCACATCCTAACATTTGTTATTTTTTTCTTATTTTGATTGTAGCTATCCTAACAGGTATGAGGTGATATTTCATTGTGGTTTTGACTTGCATTTCCCTGATGATTCGTGATGTTGAGCATCTTTTCAGGTTGTTTGTTGGCCATCTGTGTGTCTTCTTTGGAAAAAATGTCTATTCACATCCTCTGCCCATTTTCAAATCAGGTTGTTTGCTTTTTTGGTGTTGAGTTGTAGAAGTCCTTTATATATTTTGGATATTAACCCCTTATCAGATATATCGTTTATCACTTGCAAATATCTTCTCTCATGCAGTAGGTTGCCTTTGTGTTTTATTGATAGTTTTCTTTGCTGTGCAAAAGCTTTGTGTGTGTGTATATATGTATGTCTGTGTGTGTATATATCTATATCTATATCTATATCTATATCTATATCTATATCTATATCTATATCTATATCTATATCTAGACAGAGAGACAGAGACACCCAATAGTTTATTTTTGCTTTTGTTTCCCTTGCTTCAGGAAATATATCTAGAAAAATACTGCTATGACTGATGTCAGAGAAATTACTGCCTCTGTTTTCTTCTAGGGTTTTTATGGTTTCATGTCTCACATTTAGGTCTTTTATCAATTTTGAGTTTATTTTTGTGTATGGTGTTAACAAGTAGTTCAGTTTTATTCCTTTACAGTGAGCTGCCCAGTTTTCTCAGCACCATTTACTGAAGAGACTGTCTTCTCCCCATTGTATATTCTTGCCTCCTTTGTCATAGATTAATTGACCATGTAAATGTGGGTTTATTTCTGGGGTCTCTGGTTTGTTCTATTGATCTGTGTCTATTTTTGTGCCAGTACAATTCCGTTTTGATTACAACAGCTTTGTAGTGTATCTTCAAATCTGGAATTGTGGTATCTTCAGCTTTGTTCTTCTTTCTTAGGATTGCTTTGGCTATTCAAGGTTTTCCAATTTTGTTCTTGTGATTTATTTATAGTTTAATACCATTGTGTTCAGAAAAAAATGGCATAGTATTATTTTAGTCTTCTTAAATTTATTGAGGCTTGTTTTATGGCCTAATACGTGATCTATTCTGGAGACTTTTCCAGGTACTCTTGGAAAGAATGTGTATTCTGTTGTTTTGGATAGAATGTTCTGTATATATCATTATGTCCATCTGGTCCAATGGGTCATTCAAATACATTGTTTCCTTACTGATTTTCTCTCTGGATAATCTATCCACTGATGTAAGTGGACTGTTAAAGTCCCCTATTATATTATTATTGCCATCATTTTCTCTCTTTATGTCTGTTAATATCTGCTTTTTGTATTTAGTTGCTCCAATGTTTGGTGCATAGATATTTACAATTGTTATATCCTCTTGTTGGATTGATACCTTTATCATTATGTGATGCTCATTTTTGTCTCTTGTTACAGCATTTATTTTAAAGTCTATTTTGTCTGATATAACTTTTACTACCCTGGCTTTTTTTTTTTTTTTCCACTTCCATTTGTGTGGTGAATGTTTTTCTATCCTTTTACTTTCTGTCTGTGCCTTTTAGGTCTGAGGTGAGTCTCTTGTAGGCAGCATATGGATGGGTCTTGTTTTTTAATCCATTTTACTCCTATATGTCTTTTGATTGGATCAATTAGGCTGTTTACAGTCAAAGTAATTATGCATAAGTATGTACATATTGCCATTTAAAAATTTGTTTTCTGGTTGGTTTTTTTAGTCCATCTTTGTTCCTTTCTTCTTCTCTTGGTCTCTTTCTTTGTGATTGACAAGTATCTATACTGTTTTGTTTTACTTTCTTTCTCTTTACTTATTTATTTATTTAAAAAAATGTTTATTCTTGAGAAAGGGAGAGAGACAGAGTGTGAGTGGAGGAGCAGCAGAGAGAGAGGGAGACATAGAATCTGAAGCAGGCTCTAGGCCCTAAGCTGTCAGCACAGAGCCTGACATGGGGCTTGAACCCACAAAGCACAGGATCATGACCTGGGCTGGAGTCAGCTGCCCAACCGAGTGAGCCACCCAGGTGCCCCCTTTCTCTTTATTTTTTTGTGTGCTGTCATAGGTTTTGGGTTTGTGGTTACCATGAAGTTCATATATAATATCCTAAGTAGCAGTGCATATTAATTTGATGACTGTTCAAGTACAAATACATTCTTAAAAAAACAGAAATAGGGAAAAAAATCTTCTTTCTTTTTACTTTTTTTAATTCCTTTTTACTCCCTTCTCCACGCTTTATGTGTATCTTGTCATATTTTATACCTTTTAATTCATATTTATGTTTAATTATGGCCATTTCTTTTCCCCTTAAGTGCCTTTAACATTCTTGTAATGCTGGTTTAGTGGTGATAAACTCCTTTATCTTTTGTTTATCTGGGAAACTCTTTACCTTTACTTCAAATCTGAATGATAACCTTGCTAGATAGAGTATGTTTGGTTGTAGGTGTTTTTGTTTCAGCACCTTGACTATATCATGCCACTCCGTTCTGGCTTGCAAAGTTTCTGCTGAGAAATCAGCTGATAGCCTTATAGGTGTTTCCATCTAGGTAACTTTTCATTTGTCTTTTGTTGCTTCTAAGATTCTCTTTTTATCTGAACCTTTGACACTTATTTTGTGCCATGGTGTATCTCCTTGGGTTCATCTTGTTGGGAACTCTCTGTGCTTCTTGGACTTGGATGTCTGTTTTCCTGTCTAGGTTAGGAAGTTTTCAGTTATTTTTTTCTTCAAAAAAGTTTCCTACACATTTTACTCTCTCTCTTCTTCTTCTTCTGGGACCCCTATAATGTGAATGTTTGTATGTTTAGTATTGTCCAAGAGATCTCTTAATCTATCCTCCTTAAAAAAAATTTCTTTATTCTTTTTGTTGTTCAGCTTATGTGCTTTCCATTACCCTGTTTTCCAGATGATTGATATGTTCTTCTGCATCCTCTAATCTATTGTTGATTCCCTCTGGTGTTGTTTTTTTATTTCAGTTATTGTATTTTTCAACTCTCATTGGTTCTTTTTAATATTTTCTATCTCTTTATTAAAGGTCTCATTGAGTTTTTTTCATTCTTTTGTCTAGCCAAGTGAGTATCTGTATAGTTATTACTTTAAATTCTTTATCAGGTATATTGCATATCTCTGTTTCATTTAGTTCTTTTTCTGAGGTTTTTTTTTTTATTCTTTCCTTTGCAGCATATTTCTCTGTTTCCCTATTTCGTTTGACTTCATGTGTTTGTTTCAATGGAGTAAGCGAAATGGCTACTTCTCTTAAAGTTGAAGGAGTGGTGTCATGTATGATCCCCTATGCAGACTGTGTGTGCTTGGTGACTTTTGTTGGCTGGTTGGAGCTGTGGCTTATAGGCTAGTTACTGTTTTATTTATTTATTTATTTATTTATTTATTTATTTATTTTTTCAACCTTTTTATTTATTTTTGGGACAGAGAGAGACAGAGCATGAATGGGGGAGGGGCAGAGAGAGAGGGAGACACAGAATCGGAAACAGGCTCCAGGCTCCAAGCCATCAGCCCAGAGCCTGACGCGGGGCTCGAACTCACGGACCGCGAGATCGTGACCTGGCTGAAGTCGGACGCTTAACCGACTGCGCCACCCAGGCGCCCCGGCTAGTTACTGTTTTAAACAGTGGCTTTTTATAGAAAGAATAAAGAAAAAAATAGTAAAATTAAAAAGATAATAAAAGAAAAGAACAAGAAAAGCACAAAACCAAAAAGAAAAAAAATTAAAAATTAAAAAAAAACTAAAAACTAAAAAAAACCCACAAAAAAGTCCCATAAAACCATGGCTTGTTTTCTGTGTCCCAGCACCACAGTACAGCTGATGTGGGCTTGTGGACTCTGGGCTTTCTGAGGTTACAAACTTTCTGTGACAATCTGACCCACCAGTTATGGCCTCAGGACCCTGAAATTATGGCACCTGTAACCTGCCCCTTATGGTGGCCAGATCCTGCTCCAGTCTGGGCTTTTGAGGTGGAAGGGGAGAGAATGTTCTCGGTTCCTTGACCCTTTTAAGCCATGGCCTTTTTTCTGTGCCTCAGCATGTTTAGGGCTGGTATGGGCTTGTGGACCCCAGGCTCGCTGAACTTGTAAGCTCACTGAGAGGACTGGACCCACCTGTTATGGTGTCAGGACCCTGCTGTGGTCTAGGCTTTTAAGGCAGGGGTGGGAACATAAACCATGTTGTTCTCCAGTCCTTTTGACCTGGAAAACTTTCCCGCGGCTCCTCCGTTCCTTGTCAGAGTTTGTGTTGTCTCTTATGTGCTAGTTGCTCTTTCAAATCATGGGTTTTTTTTTTTCCTGTGCCTGAGGACAGAGGGGTCTATTCCTGGTCCCTCAGTTCTGTCTCTCCTCATTGCCATTGGTAGTAGGGGTGGGGTTCCCTTTGTTATCGTGTCTCAGTCCCTCTTGCTATTCTCTTGCCATTCTCCTTGTCTTTGGGTTGTTCAGTAGCTGTTCAGTCAGCCCTCTGTTCTTCTTCAGAAGGAATCGTTCTATTAATAGGTGTAATTTGTTGTGTTCCATGGAAGAGGCGAGTTTAGAATCTTCCTATGTTTCTATCTTGAACTGGAACTCCATTTGAGTGACTTTTAAAAATACTGAGCCAATATATTTAAATGTGAGTGTTTTTACATAAATACCTAGAATTGGAACTTGTCCTGAAATATTGGAATATCTGGAAAGTTAGCATGATTTCCAAATGACAATAATCAACCCTAGCTGAGCAGCCACTCTCCTCTGAACAGGGCAAGGCACCTCCAGTTCACCACATTCCTCCTCACTTTGTCCCATTGTCGTCCTGATACCCTCCAACTTATGCTCTTTATGTTTTCATGACCCTGAGAGATATTTGAGTTTTTGACCTCTAGTCTATTGGATATCATGCTTCTTCTATTTTTGAGGCATTTTAAGTCCTCATATAGATATTTTAGTTGAGATCAACTCCAGATGTCTTCTTGCAAACACATTCTATTTGGCAATTAATTAGGGTTCAATTTGTTTTAGTAACATGCTAACCTTTAGTAAAGAATAATTTTAAACTTTTTTTTTTGGTTGAAACAGATTTTCTTATGTATTATGATATTTAAGGCTTTCTGGTAAAAGATAATTTGGTTTCATAAGTCTTGCATTTCCCATCAGATCCTTGACTTACAGTAGTTCTGCATTCTGTTTAAACTAAGAATAATTATCCTTTAAAATGGAACCAAAGTTAGGAATCTGATACATGAATATCCTAGCTTCCTACATAATGATGGAAGTCCAAGTCCAGACATTATTCAAAACATGAATGCTGCAAACAAAAATATTCTCAAACATCAAAAATGTGATCACAAGACAAACCAACATAGGGCTAAAACAGGAGGGAGAAATATGATAGGCCACAAAAGGAGGAGTGGCAAGGAAAATCTAGACATTAATATGCAAATTGTAGGGTTCCTGGGAGCTGCTGCCTGAGCTGATGGTTCCAGGACCACAGCATCACTGCCATGACCAGGTCTAGATCTAGGATATGAGAAGTAAGGTAGATACAAAGTTTAAGAGGGTGCCAAAAAACTTAGCAATCATGATAAGTACTTTAATGCATGATTTAAAACATTTAATACAATATTTTATAAATAAAATTAATGCAAAAAAATTGATGATGTATAAAATGGTCTTGTTGGCCAACAGGCTGAAATTTGGCCAGCACTTAGGAATACTTACCCTATGCCAGGTATGGAGCTAAGTATGTTTCATGCTTTTTAAAAAGTTTAATATATAAAACAACTTTATGAGATAAATTCTATTATTTCCCATCCTTCTTCCCATTTTATAGGTGAGAAAACTGAGGCTTAAAGTTGAGTGGCTTGTTCAAGTTAGAGCTATTAATGGATAGAGCCAGGATCCAGGCACTTTTATCCAGAAACTGCTTGTGTTCATAGTACTATGGGATGGCTCAGCCTACAGTTAGATCATCAAGTTCTGTGGATGTTGAAATGACTCTACTATCCTGGTATTCCTACTGGATAGGGATAGGTTCATGACCTCAGAGAAGCCACGTATAGACTGACTTGGGGGAGCTGAATTAATTTGATG
This sequence comes from Prionailurus bengalensis, assembly GCF_016509475.1. Lineage (NCBI taxonomy): Eukaryota > Metazoa > Chordata > Mammalia > Carnivora > Felidae > Prionailurus > Prionailurus bengalensis. Next base: position 139,124,756 of record NC_057344.1, read on the forward strand.
GCAAGATATAGCTTATTGGTTTTCCTATGCTACATGGTTTCTGTCCCAGCCAGTGTTAGGAGGAGGGAGAGAAGAAGGAAGAGTGTAGGCAGGGGGGAGAGAGAGAGAAAATCAGGAAATATGTATGCATACAGGGAGAGGCATAAACCTAAAGACTGTGAGACCAGGATAATGAACTATTGTAGAGGTAAGAGTAAAGAGGAAGAGACTGTTTCTGCATGAAGTTCAAGCTCAGAATGGAGAGCAAGGGCTCCCTGCTGCTGAAGTGGACCCATGTATTTCAGTGCTAGAGCTGTAGTGAAATGCTGCTTCAGTCTCTGGGAGTTCATCTGAGGTCACTCCAGGCTGTTTTCTGCTTCCTTACTGTGTGTTCTTCCCCATAATTCTCTACACATCCGTAGCTTAACAGATAGCCTCAGGTGTACCCCATAACCTGAAATAGACTGACAGGCCCTTATTCCCAGTTTCGTGGGTCTCTCTTCCCAGCCTCAGTTGCCCTGTCCTCCTGTCCTTTCTCTGTTTTTACCCTCTTCCTGGCCGTGTTGCCTCCTCTTGCTTTAATGGAAGGGTGCTCATCAGTGGAGCCATGTTTTTCCTTCTGTGATGTTTTATGAAACTGTAAAGACCCCAGTGGTCTGTGATCCTTCACTGACTCTCCAGTCAGTTTCTTCATGCCCCTGGGGCTGAAGGCAGAGGGTCAGGAGCCAAGAGGGTCGGCCAAGAAGTGTCCAGTGTCTGAGAGGTAAGAAAGAGAGGGAAGAATCGGTTAGTTAGATTTGCAGTACACTCTAAGCACATCTGCTTACTTTAGTGGCCTAATTCTGATGGAATATTACCTTCAGCTGCAGACTTGCTGCTAATGCTGCAACCAGACTTGTAATACAGCTGGCAGATTTTCCAGGAGCACTCAGTGCACTAAAAATAATGATCAACCCTCTAACTCAGGGGCTCTCAGTCCTACCAAATCCAACAACCCCCTCTGGCAGTAAATATTTAACATTTTGTAACGACTCCTTTACTATTTGTATGGACAATATGACCTACTTACACACACTTTAAATAAAATTCTCTAATTGTATAAGAAGAAATAAAAGGAAAGTGAATTAATAAATGAAGCAAATGTAAATTCTTGGGCAGGACCACACCAGACACATAAAAAGCTGTTGGATATGTTTACCTCTTTTTAGAATCATTGAGAATGGGATGGCAAATAGTGCAGTCTGATACAGAGCTTTTATATTAGCCATTCAAAACCCATGAAGAATGTTATTGTCAGTGACATGATTTCCCAAAATGGAAACTATGGTAAGCAGAGTAATGGCTTTTCCAAGGATGCTTGTATCCCAATTTCTGGAAACTGAATATGTTACCTTACATGGCATAAAGATTTTATGGATATGATTAAGTGAAGGATCTTGAGATGGAGAGGTTACACTATATTATCCTGGTGGGCCCAGTGCGATCACCAAGGTCCTTATAAGAGAGAGACAGCAGGATCAGAGTCTGAGAAGATGTGACAATGGAAGAGGAGGTTGGAACGGTGCAGGGCCATGAGCCAGGGAATGTGGGCAGCCTCTGGAAGTCAGAAAAGTCAAGAAAAGGGATTCTCTCCAAAACCTTCAGAAAGTACGTAAGCTTGATGACCCATTTCAGACTTCTGATCCCTAAAATTGTCAGATAATAAATTGTATGGTTTTAAGCCACTAAGTTTGTGGTGATTTCTTACAGCAGCAAAAGAAAACTAACCTAGTGACTGACTCTTGCAACATTCCAAATTATCGAAGTTCAGTCTTTATAAGATTTATATGATAGCTTTCTTCCTGGGAAATTTATTGAATAGTCAAAGTGGGTGACAGTATTTTGTGGTTATATGTAAAATGGAGCTCGCTTGTAGACTGAACTAATTATAAACAGGGTTTTCACTGTGTTGCCAGGTTTTCTGTTTTCTCACTCTTTAGGTCTCTGCTCTCACCCATTTGCAGTTTTGCTTCACCTTTTGTTCAGCTTCCACCTTGTTTTGAGTTTCCTTGCCTTGTGATTTCACCTTCCCTTTGCAGAGTAGCCTTTCAAGATGTTTCTGCAAACATGGTTCCCTCTCTTAGGCTGCCAGCTGTTAAAATTCTTATGTCAGGAACATACTCTTCCTTCAACCTAAAATGACCTTCAGCCTGCAGTTCCTGGGTTTGACTGATGCCTGGTGATCCTTCAGAATTTGGTACCATCATTTCTAAGCAGCTTCTTTATCCTCCACTGTCATGGGTAGGTCCTTCTCTTGGGTTTTCATTGGTCCCTGAACTTATTTATCTTTTATCTATCATCTATTTTTAAATTTTAATATGTAGACACTGTGCTAAATACTTTAGAATATATTTTGTCATTTAAATCATGTATCAATCCCATGGGTTATTTTTTAATCCCTATTTTACAGGTGGGGAAACAGACTCAGTGAGTAAATATTTAAAACCTAAAGATTAAAAAATGATTCTTTTTCTTAGAATTCTTTATATTTACAAAACATTAAATTTCAGTGGATTATATTTAAAAAGATTAAAAGTTTACAGCTTTTTACTCATTGGTTATCATTTGTTAGGCTTGTATGTATATACAGAAGTTTCTAGACTATGCCCCAAGCTCTTCAGGATGCTTCCCTTTAGAGTGGATGAATGGTTTACTTTATACATTTGTGGTATTTGGGCTTTTTACAGTGGTCAGTTAATGGAGTCGAATTTATTTGGCTTTCATGTATAAAGCCTAAATAAAAATTAAAAAATAAAAGTTTGTATTATAGTTAAACCTTTGCGAAGCCAATTATATATATTTGTGTGTATGTGTGTGTATAGGTACAAATTTAATTCATTCACAAATTGTTCCATACTTACTGAGTGTCACTATGAACCAGGTTGTGTTCTAGGCCCTGGGGATAAGACAGTGAGTATTAAGAAAGACAGTGGAGCTCTCACTATAGTGGGGAGTATATTCAACACTGCATCAGGCAGTCACAGTACTAAGAAGAGAAAGAAATCAGGATAAGGTGATAGAAAGTGGTAGGAAGTTCTTTATTACATAGTCAACGAAGGCTTCTCGGAGGGGCTGTTATATGCGCATGAGGCTGAATGAAATAAGGGAGAAAGCTGTGTGAATATCTGGTGAAATGTCTTCCAGAATGTAATTTGCAATTATTATCTAATAGTTTGGGTTTTATTTTGAAATCAGACTTAAATATATGAATATTACTTTTTTTTTTAATGGTGAAATACTTTAGATTTAGCCACCTGGACTCAGTTTAGATGATCCCAATTTTGTTGGCAACATCCAAAGCATCATAGTCAGGAGCTGATCAAACATATGCCTTCTTCTTTCCATTGGGCCTGATCAGTGTGTTGACCCTGGCCACGTCAACATCTTAGGGCTTCTTCACAAACTGTTTGATCTGGTGTTTGTTGGCCTTGACATCTACAATGAACACAAGAGTGTTTTCGTCTTTTATTTTCTTCATGGCTGACTTGGTAGTCAAGGGGAACTGGATGATGGCATAGTGGTCAAGCTTGTTTCACCTGGGGGTGCTCTTTTGAAGATATTTGGACTGCCTTTGGAGATTCATTGTCTTGGGCCTTCAGAATGTAGATGATATATGGATTTTTCTTTTCTTTTCTTTTCTTTTTTTTTTTGGTGACTGTGGACACTTTTCAGCACTGCTTTCTTGGCTTTCAAAACCTTTGCTTTGGCTTCAGCTTTGGGAGGGTCAAGGGCTTCCTTCCTCACTGTTGGCACCATCATTATGAAAGGGCTGTATGAAAAGTACTTATTGAGCATGTGCTAGGTGCTTGGTGGGTGAGGTGGGTTGTTGGATAGCAGGGAAATGTGAGATCTGATGGTGGCTACCTAGTTTACAATCTTGATGGAAACTGAGAACAACACATATAAAAGTATCAAATGGAAACAGTATACAGTTACCTGGTGCTGAATTGTGTGGTACAGATTCTAGATTTGAGGGGACCCTGTTGGGTCTTACAGTTTCAGCAGTAAGAGTTTAATTTTGCTACATTTGAATATTTAAAAAAATGTTTATTATTTTTTTTTTGAGAGGGAGTGTATGTGAATGGGGGAGGGGCGGGGGGGGGCAGAAGGTACAAAGAGGACTCTGTGCTGACAGCAGAAAGCCTGATGTGGGGCTCAAACTCATGAATTGTGAGATCATGACCTGAACCAAAGTCTGACCCTAGATTAAACATTTTTAAGGACAAGTCTGTAGACTGAAGCAAGGTGAGAAAAATGTTCTTTAATGGAACTTTAGTTTTCATTCTTTTGGAATTTCCTTCTCTTAAGGAGCTATTTATGGAGTCTGTGAAATGTGATTCTAACTGGGGATAGGAAATGATTGGGAATCCAGAAAATCAGTTTGCATTCTGTGATATTTTGAGTAGTGGTAGCTTTCCACGGACCCAGACTCCTGAGTCACTGAATATGGTAGGAAGGGTAACAGATGCATTCTTTTTCCTACTTCTCTTCCGCATCACTTCTCTGTGCTATGAACAAGTGAAAGTTGTGATCTTGATTTAGACTTGTAATCAAATGGATATCATCCATTGTCTAGCACAGAGCTCTTGATAATGCCTCCCATTTGGAGCTCTCAATAAATGATTCATGACTCAGATAGGAATATGCTAACAGTATTTGTGCTGGTGGGATTATGACATTTTTGGTATTTTCCAAGTTTTCTGCTTTCCGCAAATCCCACTCACTCATATGTACGGCTTCTGATTATACTTTGGTTTCTGATTATATTACCTTTGAAATAAAAAAAAAATGAAAAAATAATTCAAAGAAATCATTGGATTTATTACATTATTGAGTGCTTGTTCAGTTTGCACAATAGATTTTCTTTGTTAAATTTAATTTTTTGCTTCAAAGATTTTATGCTTGAATCAACTTTTTCTTTTATTTAATGATGAGTATTATTGCAAGCTTTAATTATAATACCTAGTTTGCACATTATAATTCTCATCCTAAAATGTATAAACATATTTTTTAAATTCAGTAATCCCTTAAGTTCAAGCCTGCATAGAAGATAGGCTTCAAGTATTTACATTTTATAGAAGGGCTTGAAGGCTAGGTGACTAAAACAACAACAACAAACCAGTTACATTTGCAAAGCTGCCTGGTCTGTTCTTAATGCTACTCCACAGGATGCTAGTGAGAACGTTTCTGAAATATATGTAAGGGCTGCTACAAAACTGAATTGGAAGGCTTTCCCTGTGGTTTTGATGAATAATTTGATTAGCTGAAAAATCAAAGACTATATTCCCCCTTGTTTTGTTCTCTGGTGTTAGAATTCCAGGCAATGATCTTGACGAGCTGCTTCTCACACGGGGGCCTTTGATTGTTGTGGAAGAGCTTTGTTGCGATGTGTGCATGTCAATGTCCTGGCCCTGGAACTGTTGTCTGTGTGTACCTTCCTTGCTCATCTTCTGCTTTGCTCCCTGTGACGGGGGATCGGACCTGCCACGCTGGATTGATTCCCAGGCTCCTCCTTGTCTGTTGGTCTTTGGCAAGGGTCAACTTATGGGGGACATTAGGGTTAGAGGGTGGTAGAAGCCAGGACCCCAGATCCTGCAGGAGACCCCAAGTCCTGCCTTCTTTTGTGATTCCTCCAGCTTTAGGGCTGGTGGTGGCTTTCTGCTATTGCCAGTCTCTGGGCTATCTTGCTTTTCTGTTGGGTTTCTCAGCCTCTCTTCCATTAACTGTGCCATCAATTCTCTGTTACTAAAGTCTCTGATGTAGATATATAGGTGGTTTCTGATTTCCAGTTAGACCTTGAGTTATACAGTTACCAGTTCTCAGGGATGATTGCCAACAGAATGAACCGTTGTCTTTGTGAGAATTTTCAGACAGTTAAAGTCCATGAAATTTACCTCATTTTAGACCTTAAAGAAGAGAATAAAGTGGGAAAATGGAGATAATAGTCTTATCATTTTCTAGGCAGGTCCTTCGGAGCTGATGGTTTATTTTATATACTGCCATAAAATGAGACGTGTTAATTATGTTGACCTGTGAGGTTCTTTATTGTCCACCTTAGCTTAGTAACATTTCATAATTAGCAAATGATATAATGTAGTATAAAATGAAACTGCTGTAATATAGCGATTGAGTTATTTCAAAGTTTATCCCTAAAAATACAATATCTTTGTCGTTATGTGAGAAAGACATTCTCCTTATTAGCATACTACAAGATAGGCTGGGATATGAGTTTATGTGAGTTTTCTAAGACAGAGGGAAAATGTCTATCCAGCATTAACAAGTATGTAGTGATAAGTAAGGAGCTATCATTTCTTTATACATTTTTTAAATTTTTTTTTTTTTTCAACGTTTATTTATTTTTGGGACAGAGAGAGACAGAGCATGAACAGGGGAGGGGCAGAGAGGGAGGGAGACACAGAATTGGAAACAGGCTCCAGGCTCTGAGCCACCAGCCCAGAGCCCGACGCGGGGCTCGAACTCACGGACCGCGAGATCGTGACCTGGCTGAAGTCGGACGCTTAACCGACTGCGCCACCCAGGCGCCCCTCTTTATACATTTTTAAATGTTTACTTACTTGTGAGAGACAGAGACAGAGCACGAGTGGGGAAGGAGCAGAGAGAGAGGGAGACACAGAATCCGAAGCAGGCCCAGGCTCTGAGCTGTCAGCACAAAGCCCATTTCGGGTTCGAACCCACAAACTGCGAAATCACGACCTGTGCTGCAGTTGGTGCTTAATGCTTAACCGACTGAGCCACCCAGGCGCCCCTAGAGGCTATCATTTGTTTAACCGTGTGGAGTTCTGCAATGGGGAATACACTGGACTAGCAATTATAAAACACAAATCTTGCCCTGGGTGAGGGTCACTAGAGACAAGAATGGGCAAGTGATGTATTGAGCAAGGGCTCTATAAGAAGTGAGGGCACAGGACAGGGCAGAGGGAGAAGATAAACATAGATGTGTTTTAGCTCACCTCTAGCCATGACCTGATTGCCTGGGGAACTCTGGAGCATGAATGACACCACAGAGAAGCCCCATGTTGAGACAGGGTGGCTGAACTTTGGTTCATTCAGTCATTGACTGTGGTGGCCCCTGCATGGGGTATAAGTATGTAACCTCCACAGAGGGCATTCTCTGGAGAAAGGTTGTAGCTGTGAGCTCCTAGCAGCAACACTGCAGCCTCTGAGGGATGGGTAAACTGACCTATAAAGGAGCTTTGTACGGACACCCACAATAGCTACTATGGGTATCAATACACAGCACCCTGTCTCTACCACTTATAAACCCTTCGGCAGTGGGCAAGACATATAATCTCTGCAAGTCTCCTGCATTTGTTTAAAAAATGAAAAATACAGGGAATAATAACCACTCTATCACTTTTCCTATTACTCATAAATGTGCTTTGAAAGAAATGAAGTACTCTGGAATATTTATTTTTTAAGTGTTTTTTTGAGAGAGGGAGGGAGGGAGGGAGGGAGAGAGAGAGAGAGAGAAAGAGAGAAAGAGAAAGAGAGAAGATCACAAGCAGGCTCCATGCTGTCAGCATAGAGCCTGATGCAGGGCTTGAACTCATGAACCATGAGATCATGACCTGAGCCAAAGTTGGAGCCTTAACTGACTGAGCCGCTCAGGCGCCTCTGGAATATTTTCCTAAGTAGCTAGTCTATTGGGGAGACAATGCAGGGTTATAAAGCTGGTTTGAAAATGCCAGTTTTAAACATGATCAGGGTATTCCCTTGGATTCTTCTGAAAACATAGCCCCAAACGAGGACTTGGGTGAAGGTAGTTTATTCTGGAGATGATGCTAGCAGGCAGCAGTAAGGGGGTGGGGGTTGTGAGGCAGAGACGGAGGGTAATCCAATATACAGCTGTGCTATTGAGGTCCCTGCAGTGGTGTGGGCGGGCTCAGTCATGCACACTGGGGGCAAGCTGTTAGCAGGCAGGGAGTGAAGGCAGGAGTGGCACTGTTCACCCCAGTGCCCAAAGTCTTCTGTCTGCTACTACCACGCTCTTGGTGTTGCTCAGATCCACAAATCCGCTACATGAATTCTATTCTGTCACTGATTCTTCAAAGACTCGGCTGTCCCTGTCTCTAAGAAAAGATTTATCAATGCAACCAGCTACAGGCCCTTTTGCTGCAGCTGATTTTGAGGCTGCAATGGATAGCCATCATCTCTCTCCTCCGCTATCCATTCTTGACTTCCCTCATCCACAACCAACACTTCTGAGGATGCTTGCTCAGTGGGTGACCCAGACCCTCACCCCTAGTGGGGAGGTCGAAGCCTGGGTTGACTGGCTTCCTACAATTGCTTATTCTCTGTGATCAATTGGTGTAGAAACACCCCAGTGTATCCCAAGATATCCAGACTTACTCCTCCTTTTTTTTTTTTTTTAAATTTTTTTTTAACGTTTATTTATTTTTGGGACAGAGAGAGACAGAGCATGAACGGGGGAGGGGCAGAGAGAGAGGGAGACACAGAATCGGAAGCAGGCTTCAGGCTCTGAGCCATCAGCCCAGAGCCTGACGCGGGGCTCGAACTCACGGACTGTGAGATGGTGACCTGAGCTGAAATCAGATGCTTAACTGACTGAGCCACCCAGGCGCCCCACTTACTCCTCCCTTTTACCCATTGTGTAGCAGCGACTCTGTCTCCTTAGGATTGTCACAGCCAGTTTCTCTGCTAGTATGGGAACTCCATTCTTTACCTGTGATCCAGTGGCATGAAGAGCCTGAGTGACCAGCAGGTTTACAGCTTTAAGCTCAGCGTCTCATGGAGAAGTATTGGCTTCCAAGAACCAGAGCCTCTATTTTAGCAAAGGTTAAAGTTGTAGAAACGAGAAATCCCAGTTAAACAGTTGTGTCACTGGGAATGATGACAAGAGTCAACCTTGCACTCCTTGGTGGCCAGACCTTTGTTTTCCAGCTTTGAGATACAGAGCACCAGCTTTGGGGTGCACAGTATTGTTTCAGTGCATATAATGAATCCTGGAGAATGGCATCCCAACCCTGCCAGTTGTAGACATGGACTGATGCCATATTTGAGCCAAAATGAGGCCATTCTCAATCCTAACAGACAGGGTCCTTCTAGGTGATGCAAAATACAATAGGACCCGTGGATTCGGGGGTCAAGTATCCACTGTTGCATCTTCTCTAAGAGAGAGGTGGTCACCATAAAGCGAATCTAACTCACGTAACCAACTAACTCTGAGATCAGAGGCAAGCCCAAAAGAAGGTCAGTCAGGGCACCAGGTATGTTTGCTACAGTTACTATCACAGATCTTTTGTGAGGTTCCTCCTTGCATGCGATGCTAGGCTAGCGACTATACCCAGGAAGTGCACTAACACTAGCTATCTCTTATCTTCTATCCTGTTCACACAGTCACTCAGGAAATACTGGGTAGCTTTTCCAGAACTGTGCCAGGTTCTATGTTAGAGATAGAAATATGAGTAATTTTCTGTCCTTTGGAAACTCACCACCTAGTACAGGAAATAGATATATAAATAGTGAACTATATTTTGCAATTGATGCTTTTTAATACAGTGAATACAAGAAAGAGAGTAATTTTGCCTGAAGAAGTTTGGAAAGACTTCTTAGAGGAGGTGATTATAAGATGAATATGAGTTTTCAAGTGACATTGGTAGACAGAAGGAATGCTGGGTAGAGAAACAAGCATGAACAAAGGCACTGAGACATGAGGGAACATGGCACGACATGGGAATGACAGGAGCTTTAGGTACTAAAGAAAAGGGTATGTGTTGTTGGGATGGGAAGGGGGTAGTCAGAGAGGGGCAGAATGTGAGGAGAAAGGAAAGGTTTAACCAGATCAAATGGAAAGGCCCTGTATTGTATTTGAAGGAATTTGGACCTGACATCTCCAATGTAGACATGTGTGTCTAGGCCATACAGTCAGCACAGTGGAAACATTAAACTGGGATATGAATGGGTAGATAAGACAGTGTTGTAGTGAAGTTCTCAGAGCCTATGCCATAGCATTACCAGAAGGCTGGAGCTGGAAGGAACCTTTCCTGCCATTTTCGAAAGTGTTTCAAATGAAATCCTACAATGGACATCAACATAGTCTAGTACGGTCAGAGCTACTCTGAAGCAATGAAGATGATGGGGTCAGAGGAGTCTGAAGGGAAGGGGCCCTCAGACCTAACTAAATGCCCCCTTGCTCTTTTTGTTTACCAGGTAAAGAAATGAATAGTTGTATGAAATCATGTGTGATTTACCCCGGGCTAGAACAAGAATCTTTGAGAGTCTGAAGCCCTTTCTCCTTATCGTTATTTTCTTCAGATATCAAAATGTTATGGACACAGAATCTCAAATGACATGTGCGAACTTTTTTTTTTTCATAAAATATTGAGTGTTAATAAGAGTCTAGTCAATGTTGGCTAGTCTTACTATTTCAATTAACCAAAGCACACAAACAAGTATGTTTTGGAAGCAGGTTAGGGGAAATGTGAGGGAGAAATGGGGTAAGAATGTGTTGAGTCCCTGCTTGGATGGCGACTGGGGAAGGGAAATATGGGCATCCCTAGTGATGGGAAGTTTGTTAGAAGTTGTCTCTGACACGCCCTGTTCCCTTTTTCTGAAATTATTCCAGTCTCAACATTAAGCCTGGAAAATCAGCAAAGACTTGGAAAAGGGGAGGTCTGAGTGGTGTTGGAGGCAAGTTATAAATACTCTATCTCCTTGTTGCTTGGAGCTCTTATCTTTTGCCTTATGGTGACATCTATCTTCTTTTTAATTTGATCCCTAAACTAGATATCTCCATTGGATGAAAGGAGCAAAGTGGGGAGGAGAAAGAGAGAAGAGGAAACATGCCCATGAGTGGGGATAGCAGGACACAGGGCCCTGCTAGAATTACTTAGGGGGCATTTTTCAAACTACCCATGGCTCTTCTTCCACTAGTATAAATGTTACTAATACTTCCCTGTGGGAGAGGTGAGGTCACTAGTGAGCCACAATAGAATATGTCCTATCCCTTAAGCGTGCTAGGGAGAAAAGGGGCTCAGAACTCCTGATTTAACTGTTGTTTTCGCCTTACCCTTCTGATAAATTCTGGGAGAATCCTTTCTAATTTCATATTCTTCATGACATTAGAAAATTGATAGCTCCTGGTGTTTGTTTATTTATGACAGCCCTCAGTTTATAATTAATCCTAATTAATGATAGCATGATAAAAATCATAAATATCACTGCTAAGAGTCTTAGGCTCATATGCTAGATAGTTCAGGACAAATGTCTGCATTTGTTTCATGTTTTAGCAATGGAAAATGGAATAAGAGGGAGGATGTTTCCTATGTGTTTATTGTGATACTGTGTCATAAAAACATTCCCAGTGTTCTAGGTTGGTTTTAAACACCTACAAGTATGAGTGAGTAATAACGATGTGAAAAAAAGATCACAAAGAGCTTTGTATTTTGGTAATTTGTGGGCCGTAAGGACGGATGAGGGGGAAGATTTAATACTTTATAACCACATTTTTAAATAAAATAAGTTTAGTACAATTGCATTGCTTGCTTCCATGAATGGAAAAGGTTTTTTATTTCTCCAGTGTATTTTAGAAATATTTAAGTCGTGAAAAGAAAGGGCACAGGGTTAACTGTATTGTAATTTTATCCTTTTTTTTTTGCTTTAAAAAATTCATCACAGAAATACACGCACATGGTTTTAAAAGTCAAATAATGCTAAAAGGCTTGCATGTAAAAAAATAGCAGTCATCTGTGCCCTCCCTCAATGCCATTCTCCAGAGGCAGTTAACGGTTTGCAACTCTTTTCATGTACTCTGACTTCCTATTTTATGAAGCCAGAATTTTCAGTCTCATACCCTGTCTTGTATTTGACAAGACTGCTATTTCACAAGTTTGGGTTAACTTCGTGTTCCTGGTTTTTTTATTATTTTTACTAAGTAAATATTATTTTTTACTGAGCCAAATAGGCTATGATTCCATTTGCTTTACTTTATAACCTTTTTTTTTTTTTTTAAATTTAAGTTTATTTATTTTTGAGAGACAGCACAAGCAGGGGAGAGGCAGAGAGAGAGGGAGACACAGACTCTGAAGCAGGCTCCAGGCTCTGCACTGTCAGCACAGAGCCCTATGCGGGGCTCGAACTCACAGACCGTGTGATCATGACCTGAGCCAAAGTCGGACGTTCCATTGACTGAGCCACCCAGACGCCCCACCTTTTCTCCTTTTTTAAAAAAAGTGAACTATAATTAACATGCAGTATTATATTAGTTTCAGGGGTACAATATCATGATTCAGCAATTCTCTACACAGTGCTCAACAAGATAAGTGTTCTCTTACTCCTCTTCACCTATTTATTTTATAACCTTTTATTTTTCCTGAAATTAGTAATTGCCTCATTCATTATTTTTATCTGTTTCACTGCCTTCGGGTCTTTGGTTCAACTCTTCCGATACCCTCCAGCAGCTTTGTAAAATGTCTTTCCTGAGATTTTTCTCAGAGTCAAACCTATCTAACAATCTGTTATATTCTATCCTCTTTAAAAAAATTTTGTTTTTAATGTTTATTTATTTTTGAGAGAGAGAGAGAGTGAGAGCGAGCGAGCTGGGGAGGGGCAGAGCGAGAGGGAGACACAGAATCGAAAGCAGGCTCCAGGCTCTGAGCTGTCAGTACAGAGCCCACCGCTGGGCTGGAAATCACGAACCAGGAGATCATAACCTGAGCCTAAGTCGGAAGCTTAACCAACTGAGCCACACACACGTCCCCTGTCCTCTGGTTTTAAAGAGGTCAGTTACTCTGCTCCCCCCTGGAGTGGTTGCTCCCTGGACCTGCTGTAGGACTGCTGTCCTTTGCCTAATTCACTTTGCTTCTCTCTCCTGTGACCAGGATGTATGTCATTTTTCTTTCTTAGTTTGTTTTTTAATCCTCCTTGGCTTCCTGAAAAGCTATCGGAGGTCAATTTTCTGAGGCTTTAATATTTGACAATATTTGCTGGACTTTGACACTTGATAGTTTGGCTAAATCTAGAATCCTTGGTTTCAAATTATTTTCTTTTGAAACTTTGAAGCTATTACTATGCTGACTTCTAGTTTATAATGTGGCTTTTGAGACGATGGATGCTTTTCTTATTTCTGATCTTTTTCCTGTGACCACTTTTTCCTTGCTACAAACCTTTATGATCTCTTTATCTCTGGTATTCTCAAATTTTACAATGCTATCTTCAGTATGGGTTTCTTGTTGACTCATTTTGCTGTGTCTTTTAAGCAAGAAATCCATGTCCTTCAGTTCTGGCAAATTTCCTTGAATTGTTTCTTTGAGAACTTCTTCATTAATGGTTTCTCTGTTCTCTCTTTTTAGAATTCCTAGTGGTTAGATTAAACCTCTACCTTCTGAAGGTTTTTTTGTCCTATTTACCATCTTTTTGTCCTTTTGTCCTATTTTCTGGGTGAATTCCTTGACCTAATGTTACTGTTCTTTCACTGTTTTTTATTTGTAAACTTTAGCAATATTTTTAATATCTAGAAGAAGTTTCTTTTTTATGTTTATTTTTACAGTATGTTTTCATTGCATGGCTCTAGTCTCTCCCTCCACCGGTAGAGATGCTAATATGCACCCTTGGAGGAGAGGAAGGCGCTTTTGAACCTCTTTGCCATGAATATGTCATATCCCTTGGGCATGTTGGGAGAAGAGTTTCAGAACCCCTGAGAATATTGAAAAAGTGTCTTTGTAGTTTTGATTTTCTTCCTGCATTGTTTTAGTTTCTTCTGAGTTTTTTTTTTTTTTTTCCTCATTATTTGTTTGCTTGTTTCATTTAGTGTTACAGACTTTCCTCAGATGCCTGGAGTCTGTGGCTGTCCATTCATGTTTATGAGTGAATCTTTAGAAAGCTGATTGGAAGTTGTGTCTGTTCTTTGGACTTTTAAGATGATGGGCTTTGTTGCAGGGTCATTATGATGACATGGGTTTTTCACTGGGGACCTTCAAATGTCAGAATCTGTAGTGTTTCGTCTGGGGGTGGTTAAGATTTTCTAGAGAAGTTTTCTTCAGTCTTCTGGATGTTGCCTCTGTTTAGTCTGCAGACTTTCACTTAATCTCCCTGTTTTAATTTGCACACCTCACCTCCAGTCTCCCTTTTGCCTCTTGTCTCTGAGTGTGGACCCTCACTTTCTTCCTGCAGCAGTGGTAGAGGGGTGGTCAGACGCAGCTTTATCCTACCTTCTGTGCTAGCCTGTCTGGATCCAGTAGGTATTTGTAATTTGCTTCTCTTCATTATCTTCCTTTGTAAGCATTTAGATGTGTTCTTCCTTCTTTCTGGCAAGTCATTTACTTCTCTATTGCTTTCTGCTGTCTTATAATTTAGTTCAGAATTAAAATTGTCTCAGAGTCTGATCAGAGATTCAATTCCTGTTTCTGATTTTTACTTCCTTGACTATTAGGGTGATTTTTAAAATGGGAGAGGTTGGACCATCTTGAAACTGAAAATCCAGCAGTAATCACTTTAATTATAACGGAAAATAATTGGGGATGGCTAAATAAGTTGCTGAATGGAAAGACTTTTTTTTTTTCTCTTAAATTTCCCTTTTGCTAAAAGCTGAAACACTGATCTTATGAAAACATTTTTCTTAAATTTGTGAAATTGGATGGGGAGACCATGAAAGTGATTGATTATGGCTGAAAAATCATATTGCAGCTTTCCCCCATCATTGATAGTGTGAGAATTTCTTCCTTTCTTTTCATACAAATTCATATTTTCAGATCACACCAAGATTTCAATACAGTGGAAGGAAATTGTGAATTGTCCAGGCTGTCCGTAGTGCTCTGCATCTTTGCATAGAAATCCCAAGCACAATCTTAACCTATGGGAAAAGTGCTCAGTATTCTGCTGTCATAGAACTGACGTATCATGTTTAAAGTAATGGAGAGAATTAGATGAAGAGTCTAATGGCTGGGTTAGTTTGGGAGAAGGATGCGAAATTGTCTCCTGAGAGAGTGGTTTTGTGGGAGTGATACAAACAGGAACTAGGTTATAGGTGGTCAGAGAAGGCGGTTGATGATAATTGCTATTGAACATTCACTTTGTGGCGGGGACTGTGCTTGGAAATGCTTTCCGTTCCATTCCATTTCCATCCTTATAATAACCCTATGTGGAAAATACCGTTACCTTTATTTCACAGGTTGAGAAGCAGAGGATGAAGTGACTTGACTGAATTTACACAGACCCAGTATTCAACCCCTGGAAGCCTGGCCCTGGAGCCTCTGCTACTAATGTAGTCTGCAGTGGCAAAGAGGCATGGAGACGATATATAAAAAAGGGATGCAGTGGGTATAGACAAAGGAGGCCTCTGGTATGGGCAAGGGAGGCAGCCTGTATTGACAACATTCAAGGAAACTGTGCCCCAGGGTCTTGCGAATATTGCTGGAATGAGGGCGTGAGGAAAGGAACTGGGTAAACATTTGCTTCTGTTTGAGTGCATACCTCCCAGCGCCCCTCCACCAATTAGGAGAGCTGTCTTCAAGGATGCTGCCTCAGATTCTGAAAAGAAGACCCCAGGACACTCATTAATGAGAGGAGGGGAGTCACAGCTGACAGAAAAATAAAGCTCTCAGTGGGAGACCTGAGGCCCTGGTAAGGCCTGGAGCTTGTTGACTGAGCAGCAAGAGACCCCCTCTCCCCAGTACTGGGCTCCCCTCACTCGATAGCCTCCCTGCTGCATGTTCGAAGAGCCCTCTCCCCCTATGACTCGCCTTATATGGGACAATTAATGAGCAGCGTGATGACAGGAGACACCTCTCCATATTGCTCAAGCTTGGGCTTGTGACCAGACAGTCTGCCATTACCCTCCTGGTTCCATTAGAGAAGAAGTGCCTTTTCAGCAGTTTGCAAAATTAGGTTGTGAAAGCAAAGGGCACGGAGTTAACTGCATCACATCTTTCATTTATTTAGTCGATTGCTTATGGGAGAAGCATGGATTTAGAAGGGAGGGCTGTTTTGTTCTAAGATGTAATCCCTCTTTAATCAATATTAAGATACTTATTAGACTTACTTGGGACAAGAATGGCTGGATTCTGTTACCCACTAATTTAATACAAAAGGAAATCCCTTAGAGTTTTCAAAAGGTTTTCTTCTATGTAACCGTTTTTGTTTCTAAGAGGAAGGTGTTATTTTTCCCTTTCTAAGATCAGGAGACTGAGGCTCAGAGATGTCTATGTAAGTGCTATGCCCAAGGCCATGCAGGGTTGAAACAGACATGGAATTAAGATTGACTTGCTCATAATCCTGGGTCTTTCCTCAGTGTCCTATTGAGTTGCGTGTTGTGTAACATTTGCTAAAGCCAATAGCTCTTCGAGGCTTTAAAATCATTCCTGTCACAAGGTCCCAGGAGATCATCCAGGAAGAGTCAGTCAGTTGCTCGTTAGACATTTCTTTTTTGATCACATGAGTCCTCACTACATTTCTAGGCACATGGAAAAAAAAATCAAGTCATGTTTTAGGTCTTTAAGACATTTCAGTCACGTTGGAAGGTAAGTAAACAAAATACTTAGGGAACAATTCAGTTCTTAATTGCTACTAAATGGTAAATGTGGAGCTGCTCATAAAAAGGGAAAGAGATGGCAGAGGCTGAACTACCTGGGGAATGGAGACAGTGGAGACATGTGAGTAGATGTGGAGGAATGGGTAAGGATGGAAAGATGGTTGAGGCCCAGAAGGGCAAGAAAAGGTTTTTCCTACCAAAGGAAACAGAATTAGAATATGCAAGGGAATGTCTTGGGCCAGCTTCAGAGTTTGAGGAATGTGTGAACGTGCAGATATACATCTCTTTGGTCTATTTTCTTCTACTTGGTTTTCTTTCTCTCACAAGACTGCATAACTCATTGAGTATATTGTCTAACTTTAAATTCTAGCCACTTCCTTCCCCAGAATTGATTTGAAGGAGGTTTTTTTTTTTTTTTTATAACACTTCTCTATGTTTATCAGAATATCCATATGGAGGGGCGCCTGGGTGGCTCAGTCGGTTAAGTGTCCGACTTCAGCTCAGGTCACGATCTCACGGTCCGTGGGTTCGAGCCCCGCATCGGGCTCTGGGCTGATGGCCCAGAGCCTGGAGCTTGCTTCCGATTCTGTGTCTCCCTCTCTCTCTGCCCCTCCCCCGTTCATGCTCTGTCTCTCTCTGTCTCAAAAATAAATAAAAGTTAAAAAAATTAAAAAAAAAAAAGAATATCCATATGGAAACAATTTGTATTATTGTAATAAATTTAGAAAAGATAAATAAGAATAGGACTGTCATGCAAATGTCTCAGTGCCTACATAGGGGGAGAACCTCCATAAATGAGGCAGGCAGAACCAGTCATTGCCCTTCAGTATTTCCATAGTGTTGCAAATCATCTCTTTTCTTCACTACACCATGAGCCCCTAGAAGGAAGAGACTATGTCACATGCATCTTTATATCCCCAGTCTCTAGTATATACCTAGCTGGGAGAGGTTATTTAAACTTTACCATTCATTTATTTGAATGAATAAATGCACATAAAGGGAAGTCTAGCTTTCATCCTGTGTACTAATTAAGATAATGATAGCTGCTATAATAACTAAGCCCCTAAACTCCAGTGACTTTGTACAACAGAACTCTAGTCATCACTCATAATAGTCTAATGTGGTGTCCATGACTGATGGGTGGCCTTCCTCTACTTGGTGATTCAGGAGCCTGGGCTCCTTCCAGCTCATCGCTCTGCTTTCCACTGGGGCTTCAGAGCCCACTGTAGCTGGTGGGCAGACCGGGAAGAGAGTATAAGGAGGGCACAAACAACACACATCACTGTGTTCACATTCATTTAACTAGAATTAGCCACATGACCTTACCTAGGAACAAGGGGGGCAGGACATGTGGTCTGTGGCTGGGCAGCTTTCTCAAAGAGACTCAACACCCATCATCATGGATGAGAAAAATATGGATTTTAGTGGATAGTTTGCCATCTCTACCTCATCTGATCTTTAGCACTACCTGCTCTGTGACCTCAGGCAAGTTCATAGCCTCTTTAGATCTCAGTTCCTTACTTGTAAATGGGGATAATATATTTATCCTGTGTGATTGTTGTAAATATTAAATGGTACATATATTTGAAGTAGTTAGTAGTAGTACTTAATATATAAGAGATGTTATAATATTGTTACATTTTGGGGCACCTGGGGGACTCAGTTGGTGCCTGAATTTTGACTGCAGCTCAAGTCATGATCTTACAGTTCATGGGATTGAGCCCTTCGTTGGACTTTGTGCTGACAGATCCCCTCTCTGCCCCTTCCCTGCTTGCACATGTGCACCCATGTACACATGCACTCTCTCTCTCTCAAAATATAAACATTAAAAAATGTTACTTTTTCATACTTCAATTCCAGTAAGATACTTACTGTGTTAACATTTTTCTTTAACCATGACCATAGCACATACAGAACTAGGAGGGCAACCCAAGAGAATATGTGGTCTCAGGTCTTAAGTTAGAGGAAGAGGTGGAGATTTGTAGATTAGTAACTCCTACTGGGGCCATGGCACACACTAAGGCTAGGGTAACATATGGTGCCTGTTTGGTACTGTGGGCTTTAGATAAAAAGAGGATTTTTTTTTCCTTCAAAACTTACTACAGATGTGCTAAGAGAAGTTAGATATTGTCAGTGTGAAAAATGATTCTTTTGTAGATTCTCACTCCTTTCTAGTGGAGCTAGATGGAATGGGATTATTACAAGTTTATCCCATAGACCAAGGAGAACAAAGGAGTGTAAGGACTCAGGGCCATGGGGAAAGAAGAGAAGGGAAGGAGAGGGAAAAGTACAGAGAGTAAGAGAAGGGAAATAGAGCTGGGATGGGCCCCCTGGGTCTTCCTTTATTTCCTAGCTGTGGGAGTGTATTGGCTACTGAAGGCTCAGAGCCGGGTCCTCTCCCAGAGATTGCCCTTGGTTGTAGGGAGGTGCCTACTCCAAGGTCAAACCCCTCCTAGTCAAGGTGGCATTACCAAGACCCATTGCAGAGTCTCTGAAGAGCCATCCCAGATTTGCACTTCCCAGCGGAGTTGGCTGAGGCTTTGGTTGCAACTGAGTTCAGCTTCTCCTTCTGCTCAGTTCTGCCAGGTTCCTACACCCTTAACAGCTGTGGTTTCCAGCCCACTTCCAGGAAGTTTCCTGCACAGGACTCCCCATCTCAGAATCTGTTTTCCTGGGAACTGTACCTATGAGAGAAGAGAAGGGAAGGGAAAAGAAGCGTTATGCCCAGAATTCGTGATCCCCAAAGACCACCAGGGAGCCGAGTCCCATGCAAAAGCAAAGAGCCTTTATTCAAGCTAGCTCGAGCTCAGTCCCCTACCTGCACCAACGCAGCGGAGAGATGCCGGAGAGAGAGAGAGAGTTTCAAAAGCACAAAGGTTTTATAGGGATCTAGGGGCGGTTGGTGGGGTAATGGTTGTGGCCTTAGTCGATTGGCTGGGGAAGGGTCAGAGTCCTGTTGCCCAGGTTGACAAGCGTGGTTTGAACGGGAAGTTTGAACGGGTGAGCGGGAAGGTGCTCAAGGGGAGGAGGCGTGGTCTGAGGTTTGAGCTGGAATTTCTTTCTGTGGTTTTCCCGGAAAGGGGGCCATGTCGGGGACATAGTCACTCAAGATGGAAGACACAGAACAAAACGGGGTCGGCCGGCCTGGGTCCGCTCTTTCAGAAGGAGAACAAAGGAAGAGGAGAGGACCCACAGGAGAGGGAACTTTTGCTTTTGGATGGTCTTAGGCAGCACTTCCTGAAGGTGCCAGTATAAAAGGCCTCCTTCCTGTTTACCTCCGGGAAAACTCAAGGTTAAACAATATGACTCCGGCTTCAAGTGGAGGGCTCTGTGCGTTCTTCTGGACACCCTTGATATGCTTGCCCAGCTATCAGTGAGTTTGTTTAATGATGGATTGCTCTGCTCACCTTCCACTATTAAGAGCCAGTGCTGGTGTTATATAGTAATTCTGCATGCAGAATGTGCCTTTTACAAAATCTGTTTTCTCCCTGCTTTTCTGCTTGCCACCAAACATAGTCTAACTTACCAAGTTCTGCTCTGAATGGAACAACCATGTACCTTCCATGTTCAAGTGTTAGAAGAAAAGAGGAAAATTTTATTTATGGCTTCTATAGTGAAAGGCTTTCACCCAGAGGGCTTATGTTGCTTTTCACTCCTGCCAACAGGCTATGAAAGTACGTTTTATGCTCTTCTGTGCCAAGCACACAGTGGGCCTGTAAAATACATTAAAAAAATTTTTTTTAATGTTTATTTATTTTTGAGACAGAGAAAGACAGAGCATGAATGGGGGAGGGTCAGATAGAGGGAGACACAGAATTTGAAGCAGGCTCCAGGCTCTGAGCTGTCAGCACAGAGCCTGACGCGGGGCTCGAACTCACAGACTGTGAGATCATTACCTGAGCTGAAGTCGGATGCTTAAGGGATTGAGCCACCCAGGCTCCCCAGCATTTTAAAATGAATTGCATGGAATCTGTAACCAGTGTGACCTCACTGGCTGCGGTGAAAAGGATTCCTGGGAAAGCTCAGGCCCTGAAGCTGCCATGCACCTTTAGGCATTCCCAGCCTTCTCCATTTGCTATCTTTTTTATGGACTTATTCCATAACAGAGCTCCCACTTCAACGATACTGTGAATATTCTAAAATTTTCCTCTGTTTTAAAGGGTTTTGTTTTCTTCATGGGTGGGTTTGCCACCATGAGATTCAATTTCCCTGATAGAAGTGTGTGCTCTGCCTCTCATGTGTGATTAATTCAGAGGAAGCATTTATCCGTTGTGATCTAAATGTGTATTTGTTTTACCCTCAGCCAACAAGACAATTACAAATATTGTCTTTCCTGCAACTATAGGCTTGGAAATGCGGTTGTCACGGTGAAAGCTACAAAGCGTATGAGTTCCAGGCTCTGTGCTGACACTTGACTAGCTGAATACATGTAGGAGCCAGAAAGTGAAGCATTTTTCACATGGATATGATGAATGCTTTTCTGCCCCACAGAATTTGGCAATGTGCTTTACTTGGGCCTTAATTTGACCCAGAGATGTCCCTGGAAGCATGCAGACTGACATGTGCTTCTTCCTCCTGCCTTAGGGTCCTTGTCGACTCCAAAATCTCTGATGGGTCCCAGAATCTGGGACAGACTGTGCCTGCAACTTGAGCAAGTGGCTCATTCTGTATTCTCAAGGATGGAGCATCTCCATTGCTATCCTGGGGAAGGTGGAGCCCAATGGGACCATAAGTCCACATCTCTCAGACCTATTTGCCTAAAACCCATTACTCCTCTGTTGTCACATGCTGAACACTCATTCATAATAAATACATTTCTGCCCATAGTTCTAAAGACAGATGATGGTGAAAATAAGCTGATAACTGTGCCATCTTTGTTATTAAAACTGGAAAAAAAATATGACTGAGGTGGTGCCCTTCCTACTGACAAGCCTGAATATCTGATGCTATCCTGTGATGGTTCCTTAGGGAGTACTTTTATGTCATTGTCTTATAACTGTCACTCTACTGTGCCAAAGGGAAACTTTATTGTCATTTGCATATTCTGAAAGTTTATTGAATTTTAAGAGATGTGTGCCTGAAAAATAACTTGTCTGGATATATTTAGGAATTTGCATTTTTTTTTCCTGGTTGAAACTGCCAAGCCTGGCTCCTACTGTAATCATTTATTTAGTATATATATCCACATATATTTATGTGGATTTAGTCCAAGTACTTGGGATTTAAAAAGGTATGAGCCATGGTTCCTGTACGTCGTAAAATGAACAAGTAATACCTGTAAGCAAGTAGTTGGTGCCCTGAACCCTCACTGGAGCTATGTACCAAGTGCTCTGAGAGTAGACAGGAAGGGGGAGAGAAGAGCCAACCAAATCAAGCTGGGATACTACGGTCACAGTGGAAATGGCATTTGAACTGGGTTGTAAAGAGTAAGGAGGAGTTTGGAAGAGTTTGGACGGTAGAGATAGGAAAATAGAGATAGGAAAATATAGCAAAGATCACCCCAGACAAAGGGCAGAGCATGAAAAGGCAAGGGGATACAACACAATGGGGCATGTTTGTGGATTTGAAAGGCATTCCGGGGGCAGAAAGGCACACAGAGATTGTCAAAAGCTCTGTATGATAGTTTGAGGGATTTGAAACTTAGGTGGAACCATGGAGGCTTTTAGGCAGGAGAATGAGGATAAGAGTGAACAGCAGTCAAATATTGCACAGAGGGTGAGTAAGATGAGAAGTAAGGTGAGGTGGTAAACAGATCAGCCAAGGGCCCTGGTAACCCTGGAGGGAGCAGCTTCAGCCAAGTGGTGCCGTGGAAGCAGGCAGCAAGGAATTAGAGTAGCTTGCAGGTCAGGGATGTCAGCTATAAAGGGAAGGGGAGAGTGTGGGATGGTAGATAGAGGATAAAGGATGGTACGGGAAGATGTATTTTTTAGAATGCTAAAGATTTGTGAGGATGGTTCACCACCTTTATGAACTGTTTGCTATTTGTATGTTCTGCTGGATGTCTCTGATATGTTTGACTCTCCTGAAATCCCCAGGTAGAAATGGGTGTTGCTTGGACTTTCTTCTTGGCTTTTGAAATACTCAAGGAAACCTGGCTGCTTACATATTTGCTTTTCCTTACTAGACCATAAGTGGGTTGAAGACTGGGATTGTGTCTCATACCTGACACTTAGTAGGTGTTCAACTGGGGTTTGTTGCAGAGTGACTGAATGATGATGTAAATGTTGCAGGCTGAAGAAAAGGAAACCATGGACACGGAGAGGTTGAAGATAAAGAGAGAAAGGAGACATTGATAAGAGGAATTTTCAGAAGGTAGAAGGGGATAGATCCTCCAAAACAGTGGTCAGCAAACTTTTCTGTACAGGGCTGGATAGCAAGTATTTTAGGCTTTGGGGGCCAGGTACTGTTACTAAACTCTGCCATCACAGTGTGAAAGCAGCTGTACATGATAGATAAAAGAATGAGTGTAGCTGTGTTCCAGTAAAGGTTTGCTTATAAAAACAGACCTTGACCCGTGTGCTAGAAGAACTAGAAGGGGAAGAGAAATTGGCACTAGCTAGGAAGGTGTAGGAAACTGAGCTAGAGAAAATGGGGGAGGGGAGGGAAGTTGAAGGAAGTAGTTTGCATAAGAAAGACTATGTTAAGAGAGGAATGGAGCAGAAGTGGGAACAGAGTTTTAAGAAGAATGGAGGGTGCTTGGGTGGCTCAGTTGGTTAAGCTTCTGTCTTTGGCTCAGGTCATGATCTTGCAGTTCATGAGTTTGAGTCCCACATCAGGCTTTGTGCTGACAGCTCAGAGTCTGGAGCCTGCTTCAGATTCTGTCTCTGTTTCTCTCTGCCCCTCCCCTGCTCACACACTGTCTGCCTGTCTCTCTCTCTCAAATATAAACATTAAAAAAAAAAAAAGACTATTAAGATGAATGAAAGCATTCCAAAAGAACTCTCTAAAGAATCTTATCAGAAATATACTGGGAAAATTTTAGGACAGCGGTGGAACCAGGTAGAGTTGATACCATGGTCTCAGTAAGCAGAGTTATGTGAATTTCATCACTTTCATAGGAGTATCAGCTTAGTGTACACCTGAGTGCTATGCCCTAGTGAGGGGATAGACATTTTTCTGGATCTTGGGACATCCACAATGATCCCCATCTCATGAAGGCCAGGAGAATTAATGAATGGCCTTTCTTGCTGTGGGCAGGATGGTGAGTGCTGACATCAAGGTAGTAGCTTGCATGGGCTTGTCATTTCTTACATTAGGGTTAGGAATCTACCATTTTATGAACCCAGAGTTCCCCTTCTTTCCCAGGCCCCTGGTACCTCCAATTTTTTGACCCTTAGACATAAGGGTTTTCTGTATCCCATCTCAGGGAATAGAACATTCCACTTGCCCACTTTATCAAGGGAAGCTACTAGGATAGTCTTCAAGTGGTCCTGTACCTTCTCTTAGTTGACCAATAAATGTCCATTACGTTTGCAATGCCAGGCATTAGTATTTTTCTACCGGTGATTACCTTGATTTTCTCTTCAGAGATACAAAGGTTCTCACCAAAACGACAACAACAACCAAAAACCAAAAACCAAAAACAAACAGTAATTATAATGAGAACCACAGAAATATAATCCCTGGCAGGGAACCTATAGCATTTTCTGTGGACTGCTACTTTGGACCTCTATTCCATGCCCCCTTTACTATGCTCTCCACTACAGGAGAGGCCAGAAGGTTATAACTTTGGAGATTCTCTCCCAGGTATGATCTGGATTTCTCCTCTGGGATCACTAGTAAGTGACTTGATGTAGAAAAGGAACAAGAGGCAAGGTGTGAGGTCTCACCTTCCTGATTACATTGGCTTCTGCAGCCGTTGGGCTCTCCCATGCTGATGGAGGAAGCTTGGTCCCATCAGCAGGTCTCTGATAGGCTGTGCTTCAGCACAGGTGACAGAAGTTTTTTAGATCATAACAGAGGCTATGTGATTATGGGAGCTGTTCTTGGAAGCTTAACTTAGTCTATTTCTCCATTGCTTCTACTGAATTTGCTAAGCACCTAATACCGGGCAATGAAATATGTTTTTGCTTAAACAAGCTATAGCAGTATCTATTGTCTGCAATAAGACCTAACCTGATGCAGTGTCCCATCAGGCCTGCAGGCTGAGCTAGGAAGTCAAGAAAGAGATGGCTGCATTTTGCAGGCATGATGGTGAGGGACTAGATTGAGAGGGAAGCAGAAGCCAGGACCCACATGCAGATTGAGATGGTGAAGCCAGGTGGAAACTGAGAGTTTGGGAGGGTGGGGAAGCCTCCCAGCACAGGGGGTCTTCATTGAGGTAAGGGCTGCTTTCAACCGGGTGTAAACAGGTGAGGTACATCTTCATATCCGTGAGGAAAACACTAATACTTACATAAATCTCCCAATGTGCTGTTAATGGAGTGACATTTAAATTTGATCACAGAGCACAATAAAGTATGACTGAAAAATTAAATGAACCTCTTTTAGACGCTTAGTAAAGATTTTTTGTGTGTGTGATTATGATGCAGTAAACTGCAGTGAGATGCCCATGCTAGGCCATTGCTGGGTCCACTCACCATGTTCATTGTCAATGAGCTGATGGATCTCTGCATGCCATGGCCCTTTAGGAGTTATTTGCAAATAGCGAAACCACAAATACTTATATGTTTTATATGTTAGTTGTAAGCTTGTTTCTTAGTCAAACCATCAGATTAGATAGTAAGTAGGCCAGTCACATCTTTATTTTGCTTTTTAAGTGCTTCATATGTTAATCAGAATCTGGTGATTATTTAACGAATACCTGATAACTGAATTATTAGTCATTCAAATGTGATTGAGACCTTAAGAGTCTGTGGATAAAAATGAAAGCATTTTATCACTAATGTCTCATTTATAAATCCCTTACTTGCTATCTCATGCGAGACTCTCAGATTTCCCTCAAAGTTTCCCTCCCTTAAAACTAACAAAGACCTGGGTTTGTGTTGACAGCAAATATTTTTATGGAATTTGGTCAGATGGCTGGAAAGTAGATATATTATATCTGTTCTTCCAGTTGTTTTTAATATTTGAATAATTCATCAGAGATCACACACTGAAGCCTGCAACTGTGTTTTGTGTGCATGGCTTTTATAAAATGTATGAATTCATTGCCAACAATAAAAATCAAGAAATGCTCTCGGAAAATCCAGGTCTCCCAACAACACAGGTGCTCACCTTGGCTAAAACAGAGTAGCTGCTGTCCCATCAGGAGGCACGTGGCAGGCCACCTCCGGGAAGTCCCAGCCAGACTTCCTCCTTTACACTGGCTGCCCGACTCCTGTGAGCATTTAAATTTACGACCACATAATAGCTTATGATTGAATAAATAAAAGTTGTCGGTTAGAACTGGAACATGGGGTCCTCTGAAAAGAATCAATGATGTTAAGAATATTTAGCCATCAGTCATGAAAATTGTATTTGTAGTGTAATCGTCCTTGTGAAAAAAATTATTTGGATTTCCGTTTTGGGCTATATAGATTATGAAGATTGACCAAGTAATTCCTATCCTACTCTATCACTAGCCTCTTCATCTAACATCCACTGAGCACTTCCTCTTGCTAAGTTATTATTTATGCAACTTGGAAAACATTTTTGCAACCATGGTATCTGTTTGTCTTGTCCCTCTTGGTGATCCTCTTAGGTTGCTTATTTAGTCTATTGTTTCGGGTTATCTATCTTGGCCACATTCCTGGGGGAACTGGTTCTGCTCTATTTCCTTCTCTTTCTTCCAGTGTGTTGTTTTGTGCACTAATATCTGTATCACCTTTTTTCTCTTTTAGTTTGAAAAACGTATCACTCAATGAAGTGTATGGTTGGAGAGTGAACATAGACCTGCAGTCACTATTTTGATAAAACATACACAGAAATCCAGTGTAGTGTATATCAAGGAATTAAATTTATTCATTTATTCATTCAGTTGTTCACTCATCAGATACTTCTTGGACAACAAATGTGTGTCTGGTGTTTCTAGATCCTAAGGATGCTCTAGAACCAACATCCAGCCACATTCTATGGGGGAGTCAGGCACTAAACAAATATCTGGTAATATCTTATGCCAGTGGCATGAGGAACAATGTAGGAGGGGGGTGATGGAGTCATGTGGGTTCTATCCTAGATAGCAAGGCAAGTATGGCCTCTCTGAAGAGGTGACATTGGAACATGGAGCAAGGGAACGAGCCCTGTGGATGTTTGTTGGAAGCTTGGCTGGCTGTTGGAACAGCTCTTGCAAAAGTCCTGAGGAAGGAATGTTCTTGGTTTGCTCCTAGAAGAGCCTGAGGCTAGTGTGGCTGGAATGAAGTACCTGAGGGAAAAGGTGGGAAAGGTCCAGGTTCATGTCAGGTAGGCTTCTGAGGCTACGGAAAGGAATTTAGGTTTTATTTTAATTGTGATGGGAAACAAAGTAAAGAAGATTTTTTTTTTTTTAAGATGGAAGACCCTTGAGCATCTGTCTATACATAGAAGAGATAATGCCTGATCAGTGGTGGGTTTATTCCTGGCATCAAGTTCAAGTTCCACACAACTAAAGTGGTACACAGAACTTGGCTGTAACTATGGTCACCCTTTGCTCTTGTCCTGCCATTGCCCTGGGCTCTTTCTCTTCTCTTCTCTTCTCCCTGACCCCCTCCTGTTGGTGCAGGCTGTTCCCTGGAGAGTGTAGCACAGTGCAGAAATGGTGCGTGCAGGCTTGTCATACATTTGCGATTTGTGGTATATCCACATTGGTATTCATTTGAGTCTTCTGGGAGAACGTGGATTCCAGGAACAGTGGTCCACATACTTTTTGAATATGCGATCTCACCAATATGAATATCTGAATGTTCACTCAGGGACACATCTGTGCTTATTGGAACTGATGGCGGAAGCTCTGGCTGCATAGCAAGCTTTCTGTTCACAATTCTCCAGGTGCACATTTGGATGGATATGCATTTAGTCAGGTGCATCCATTAGAAGGGATAATTTTGATAGACAAACTAATTTGTAATACCCCATTGACCAAATGACAAAAGCACTCACTTTCCCATACTCCAAAGTACCTCAGTAATTACCTAACCGCTTGGAATTATTCTCATGTTAAAGACCTTATTACTTTTCCTCTTGTAACCACTGTTGGGAGGGCACTGGTTTATCTGTTTTTTCTAGTAGAGAGGGTGATCTACCATTGGGTTCTAACTAAAGCCCACTGATAATAAGTGTTCTCCTTGTCAAAAGTTAATTTACATCATATGTTAGAAAAATTATTATAGTATTGTTCCTGTTTTCACTTTGGTGTGATTTTAACTCAAAGTAATATGCAACACAACTCAAAACATTACGTCATCTACTACTCTGCCCCTTGTTTCTAATTCCCAGGACCTGACTCTTTTATTGCCAGCTTCAATTTTTGAACTTGCTGTTCCTGCCTTTTATGCTCTTCCCCAACATACCCACATAGTTCCATCACTCATTTCCTTAAGGTGTCTGTACAAATGCCAACTGACTATTGAGGCCTTTTCTGACTATCTTGTGTTAAATACATACCCTGCTATGGCAGTCATCTCTTTTGCTCTGTATTATTTTTCTCTATAGCATCATCACTCCCTGGCATGCTGTTTATTTACTTGGCTCCTTGTTTCTTGCCTCCCTCACTAGAGTGCAAGTTCTGTGAGAGTAAGACCTTTGTTTTGAATATGGCTTCTTTCCTAAATTCCTGGAAGAGCGTTGCACACAAAAGAGTCACTCAGTCAATATTTTAGAAAGTGGACTATAATGACTAATGGCTGATGAAGTCAAGTTCAAGCCCTAGAGCCCCATTAGCAGTATATTCTCACCAAGTGAGCAACATTCCATACAGATATTGAAAGCCCAAAGTAAGCAATCTTTCTAGCCAAAGATTTGTACAGGACAGTTTTCTAGGGGTATTGGTTGTTTTCTCTTAGGAAAGAAACTTGCAGGTGTGACTAACAGACTATATTGGAGTGGGCCTTTAAATCTGTTCTTCTCAAAATTTGCTCTGCTGCCCAGCAGCATTGGTATCACCCCAAGCTTGTTAGAAATGCAGGATCTTAAGGTCTATCCAATCTGCTTAATCACAATCTATGTTTAATGCAGTAGAATCCCATGTAAAATTAAGGTTTCAGAAGTAGATCTTCTAGAACTTGGTCACTTAGTTTTGGAAATTGTCTTTAGTAAAGGGGCCATTTTAAGTACTTCATATTTTTTTTCTCATTAAATTGAAACAAATAGGGAATTGGGGTTGGTCACTTAATCTCTCTGTCTTCAAGTGCTTTCTCTCTAGGAGGAGGTATTTGGTCTAAATGTTATTTGTGTGTGTGTGTGTGTGTGTGAGAGAGAGAGAGAGAGAGAGAGAGAGAGAGAGAGAGAGAGAGATTGGGATATGCCTTTCAGTCAGAGAAGATCTGTGGATATCTTCAGTTTCACTTTCCACTCCCCAGTTCCTATTTCTATCCTCCTAGTGATCTGTAGGACATCAGATGGAGACATTGACTTTCTGAGAAAGATGATGTCCATATTCTGTTTGAGGAAAACAGCCCAATGTTCTGGTCCCCAGAAAGAATACTACCCAATGTGTTAGTTAGATTGAAAACAGTAGTATTTGCACTCGTACTTTGGGTCAGGCCATTTGTGATTTACATCATAAACTCACATAATCCAACAACTTGATAAGGTGAAAATACTGCAGTTGTCTCCATTTACAGTCGTGAAAACCAAGGTCAGAAAGGGGTCAAATCTTTGTCAAGTTCACACACTTCACAGAGCGGAGAAGCCCAGATTCCAACCCAGGAAGTCTGGCCTTCCGGCCTGAGCACTTCACTTTTTCTGAAGAGGAATCTTGCAAATTAGTAATATCTATTAGAGAGAAATATGGATTAAATGTTGGTGAAAGGCAGTTGGACACTTCATTGGGACTTGTTTGAAAGGCAAAAGCATGACATACTGTATATCGAGCTGAGTGATCAACCTATTTTGGAGGCTCCTATGTAAACCTTTTGTTATGCAAAGCTGCTAATGGGATTTTCCAATGCGAAAGCCTTCTGGATGATGAACAAGTTGTATGTATTATTCACTGTAACTCCTAACAAGTAGAATAACTTTAGGTTGTTAAAACTGCTCTCAAGCCACCTTCAGGCTGTCATTAGCATGCAAATGCGGGCAGCTCAAGTGCAGGTCCACGACTTGGTGAGGGGAAGGGAAGGAGGCAGTGAGAAGCGACCCACATGTGTGTTTAACACCTTCTATGTGAGGCCTGCGCTGGATGTCTTACATACGTTCTCCTACTCAATCTTCACAACATACCAATGAGATAGTATCATTCCCTCCCATTGTACAAGAGGGAATACCAAGGTTTTTGGCCTTATAAGTACTTGCTTGCTCTGAATCTCACCACTAACTGCTAACTGATGGAGGCAGGATTCAAACCTGGTTTAGTTGATCTCAAAGCTCATCTCCATTTAGCACTTTGGAGAATAACTGGGAGATGCATATGGTGATATGTTTAAAATATTAGAAGTATGGATTTCAGATCTGTTTATTTATTTAAAAGACTTTTTTTGAGAGAGCGAGAGAGGCGTGCGAGTGAGCAGGGGAGGGGCAGAGAGAGGAGAGAGAGAGAGAATCCCAAGCAGGCTTCATGCTGTCAGTGCAGAGCCTGATGCGGGGCCCCATCTCATGAACTGTGAGATCATGACCTGAGCCAAAATCAAGAGTCGGCCGCTCAACCGACTGAGCCACCCAGGTGCCCCGAGGTCAACATATTTATTTAAAAAACAGATATTTCCCCATCTTAGTAAAATGATGCTATTCCCACTGCCTTCCAGCATAGATTAATTGACAACAGTAATATCAGTAAATTAAAAAAAAAAAAGATAAGTGGTTTCTGAAGACATCACTGAGTCTCTGACTAAAAACAAGAGTAGTGAACAACTGGTTTTTGTGTAGTCAGACACATTATCTACTGCATCTCAGTCCTGCTAAATTATCCATTCGTTTACTTTATTTGGGGGGAGAGGTTGACTTTGCTCGGAGGTAGCTGAAGTTATAAATACGTACATATGTCTCCAGCCATCTTAACATGCCACTCCACAGTTGGTGTGCATTGATCTGTGCTGTAAACACACTTGGCAGGAAATCCACCCTAGTCTTCATTCTAGTGATTTGATTCACTGGATGCAGTTACCCTAATGCTGGCAGAGTCTCCAAATTAAAAACCCATGCTGATTTTACCTATCCTTGTTCTTAGCTCCTACTAAGATATGAGAGACTTTGATTCAAACAGGTCAGCCCAGCCATCCCTGTGAGGTGGAAATTTCTTGACATATTTCTAGACATGTTGAAGGCAAAGTCTGCAAAGGAGAGGTGAATCTCTTTTTGCTAAAAATGCAGAGTTTTTTCACATTGCAAAAGGAATGCAGCCGAACCTCTCAGTCACCATGGAAGCATGTGGCTTTCTGCATTTTGCAAAGTGGCTTTCGTACCCTTTAATGAGGCAGCAGCCCCAGAAATTGCTAGGGAATCAGCAGATTTCCCCCATTCCCAATTTAAGTGGTTTCTCTCTTTTAAAATTAAGGGCTTTCTGGAAATCCTCAAAACAACCCATTGTTATGCTGCATCTTCTGGTGGCCTTTCTTAAATAGGGAGTCTTAAGTTTAGTAATTTGGGAAATCATTTTTGAATGTAGAGTTACCAAAGCTTACGGGGTTATCATTCTAATTTGAATAACCCTTGCAGTGTCTGGTGCAGAATGAAAAGGAAGGCCAGTCGCATCTCCCACATCTTTCCTTAGCTGGGGCTTCTTAAAATCCTGCAGTTATTCTCTGGTGACAGTATTTTTTCAGCTTCCTGAGGCAGCCAGCAAAACTCCAATGTAAAAGGATTTGTCATTTTGATTCTAGTCGAAATGAAGCATTTTGTACAGTACACGAAAAAATATAGAAGTCTTTTCAGTGGATGAACAGCCTATTATCCATAGCGAAACTACTGTGTTTTATGTCTGTCTGAGAATTACTGATTACGGCGACAGCCCAGGCAGGAAGCAGCTAAGCCACTGCTGAATCGTCGTGGCCTGAAAATGGATGGGAGCTTTATTTTTTTTTAAGTACTTTCACTTGGTGCCATAGTCTCCCTTTTCTAAAGTACAAATGTGCTCTTTGGTTAGAAATCCTGAGGGTAAAAGGCAGCTACATAAATGGAGGAGACATTCTCTGACTGCCCGGTCAGTTTTGCAGTTGGACGGGAATGATGGATAACCGATTCATTCCACTGGTGACAAAGCCTACCTCTTTGAAACCTGTTTACTCCTGTTGGATGATCCATCACCATTTACCCACTGCGTCTGTGATGACCAATTGAAGAGGAAGATCAGTACCTTCTGTGACTAAGGTGTCTCAATTTTAGCAAGCACACAAAACAGTCTTTTGTGGAGCCTTACGGCAGCTTCAGTATTTAGACACCATGACCACTAAGGTTTGAACTCACCTTTTCTGCTTTTTGGGTATAAAAACCCTCCAGGAGGGGGAGAGAGGAAAAAGAATGTGGCCAAAGAAAAGGCTGTTGGATTAGTTGAGGAACTCGTAGTCATCCTAATCAGATCGAGCACTTTTTGTTCTTGGACTCTGTGCCCACGGTGTGGGTGTGCGACTTGTGTGGTCACACAGTATGGGGTCTCAGAAGAGCCCGGTGCTTGCTTCAGAGCCCTGCTGTCACCTTCTTGAAGTTCTTAGTAATGTTTGAGCAAGGAATACTTTTTGTTTATTTTGCACCAAGCTCTGCGAATTATGTAGCCAGTCCTGCTCATAGTTTAATCTTAAAAAGTGGTAGAGCAGGGACTCTGCCCAAATATTTGTCTCTTGTTTGTTACCAATTGGGATTGCTTTCCTTTTTGATTTTTTTTTGTTCTGTTTTTCTCCTTCTGTTTCTTCTACACAGAAAGGAAATTTCTATAATGTACAGTTAAGAGAAGGCCTGAGCTGGGGTCCTTCTTCATTTACTTGCTATGTGACCTTGGGCAAGTAACTTTATTTCTTTATGACTTAGTTTAATTACTAGTAAAATGAAATTGATAACGGCATCTAACTTACAGGATTAGATGATGCTTATAAAGCTTTTAGCATAGCACTTGGCCGTGGCAAACACTCAGTAAATAAGAACTGTAAATTTTATCTTTTACTGATTTTCTCCAATATTTTATTATGAAAATTTTCAAACACATAGAACGGTTAAAGAATTTTATAGTGAACACCCATACCCATGTTTTAGATTCTCCCATTAACATTTCATTATATTTCTTTATTATATTTCTACCCATCTCTCTATCCCTCTAACCTCTATATCTGTCCACCGATCTTATTCTTATGATGAATTTCAAAGTCAGTTGCAGGCGTGATTTCCCCTAAACATTTCAGCAAGTAAATCATAAAATTCATTATTTGTTTACATATTTTTCTTTTGAGATAATGGACGTAGAGTGAAATGCCCAAATCTTAAGTATATAGTCACTGAGTTTTGACAAAGGCTTGTACTTGTTTAACCCAAATCCTTATTAAATTATGGAACATTATCATGACCCAAAAAGTACCCTCATGCTCCTTCCTAGTCAGTTCTTGCCCACACCCCCACCCCCACCCCACCTCTGTTTTTTTTTTTTCAAACCTTAGATAAGTTTGCCTGTAATGTAACTTTATATAAAGGTAATCATACAGCATATACTCTTGTATAAGACTTGAGGCACTCAACATAATGTTTTTGAGATTCATTCATGTTAGTGTTCTTTTGTTTGTCTTGTTGAGAATTAGTCTATGTATGACTATACCATAGTTTGTCCATTCTCCTATTAAGGGACACCTGGACTATTTGTAGGTTTTAGCTATTATGAATAAAGCTGCTATGAACATTCCTGTAGAGATTTTATTTTTATTTTGCTGGAATTGTTAGGTCAGAGAGGAGTTATAGATTTAGTTTTATACGAAACTGCCATAAATCATCCCCAAATGGCTGTATCTAGTAGTGTGCTTTATCAACTGGCTCTCCAAAAAAGAAAAATGAGAAAGAGGAGGAGGGGGAGAAGAAGGAGAAAGAGAAGACGAAGAAGAGGAACAAGAAGAAAAAAGAGGAAGAGGAGGGAGAGGGAGAGGAGGAGGAGGGGGAAGAGGAGGGGGAGAAAGGATCACTCATAACACTAAGTGCAAAACTGCCAATTCCATGATGAATACTTCCACCATGGCCAATTGTAAGCTGCCAATGTGAAGTTGTTGAGGGATAAGATGGGAAGAGTGTACACGATTGATTCTTGGGGCCAGTGTAAGCCCGCTCCTGCACACCGCTGGAAGTACTATTTTATATTCCCACCAGCACTGTAGAAGAGTTTTGGTTGTTTCATATCCAGGTCAACATTTGGTGTTTTCAGTCTTTTTAGTTTCAGTCGTCTTGATGGATGTAAAATGGCATCTCATTGGGATTTTAAATTTGTATTTCTCTAATGAGAATGCAGACGTGTTTACTGGCCTTTCATAAAACTGCTTTCATGATGGATCTGTTGAAATCTTACCCATTTTTTATTGGAAAGATTTGCCCAAGAAACCTCGAGTTACCTCCAAGTGTTGAAGATATTTCCTACCTTTTGTTGTAAAAGCTTTATTATTTAACTTTTATGATAAGCATGCAATCCGTTTCAAATTAGTTTTTGTATTTGGTGTGAAGTAGAGGTCAAAGTGCACTTTTTTTGCATATGGATATCCAGTTATTATAGCAACATTTGCTCTGACATTTCTTTCCCTATTAGATTGTCTTTATCAAAAATTAAGGGAGGGGCGCCTGGCTGGCTTAGTCAGTTAAGCGTCCAACTCGGCTCAGGTCATGATCTCACGGTTTGTGAGTTCGAGCCCTGCGTCGGGCCCTGTGCTGACAGCTCAGAGCCTGGAGCCTGCTTTGGATTCTGTGTCTCCCTCTCTCTGCTCTTTCCCTACTCATGCTCTCTCTCTCTCCTTCAAAAATAAATAAACATTAAAAAAAATTAAAGGAATGTTTCTGTTTCTTTTCTCTATTCTGTTCCAGTGATTAATTGGTTGATTACCATGCCAGTTAGGTATTGTCTTGATTGCCGTAGCTTAATAGTCTTGAAGTCAGGTACTGTAAATCCTCCTAATTTATTCTTCTTTTTAAGATTACTTTGGATAGTCTAGATCCGTTGCATGCATCATATTTTCCCCGAATTTAGTCTGAGAACATAGCAAATCATTTTTTAATAATAACCTGTCCACTTTTAGAAGTTAAAAATTCCTATTAAGCATTTAACATATTATGAATATTTTATAAATACTAAGCACCCAATCAGCAATTCTCCAACACTGTAGTAAAACATTGTCATTATTACTTTATTTCATGCAAAGGGTAAGTAGAGCACAGGGTTACTTGATAACTGCCATATGGCTGTTAGGCAAGGTAGGAATCAGGTTTTCTGCATTCAGAGACAGTGAATTCCATTAAATCATGCTGCCTGCAGCAAATAGTGTCAGTTCTTAATAAAAGAAGGATGCTAGATTTTCTAGTGGTCTGTCATCAGGTAGAAGTCTTAGACTATTTTTGAGTAATAAATATGTGCCAATAATGTTGGTTATTTCAGTGACCTTTCTTGACTTCTGTAAGAGTAGAAGGAATTCTACTGATGTCAAACAACATCCCCCTTCCAAAACCGTTCCTAGTCCATGTTGGAATCCCTTCTGAGAAATGTTAGAATTTAAGGGAGCCAATTAATCACATTCCCCTTCCTTTGGTTTTTAATTTAATTTAATAATTTTAAGGTTTATTTATTTATTTTGAGAGAGAGAGTGAGAGAACGAATGGGGGAGGGGCAGAGAGAGAAGGGGGGAGAGAATCCTAAGCAGGCTTCATGCTGTCAGCATGGAGCCTAATGTGGGGCTTGATTTCATGAACTATGAGATCACAACCTGAGCCCAAATCAAGAATTAGATACTTAACTGACTGAACCATCCAGGAGCCCCACATTCCTCTTCCTTTTAAATTCTGAAACACTTGAGAAAGATATATAGAAGTCAGGGAAGAATCAAACTCTAATACTGGCAAAGTTGGTTCAGAATCATGTGATCAAAGTGGGCTTCCTGTTTCTTATCTCCTGGATTGAGCTTACTTACCAGATGCAGTCTATGTAATCAGATAACTGGACTTCTTCTCACCCCATAGGGTCAGCATCTATCCTGGGAGCACTCCCACAGAGAAGCAGGAGTAGGGAGAAGAATGCATGCCATCTGTGTATAGGCAGCTCTGAAAGAGAGTCTAGAGACAGCCTTGGCTAAACATGAGCATTGAATCTGTCCTCTGTCCGTGGGGAAGAACATAAAAGGGTGAGAAGAGAAGGCAGAGCAGAAGATTTCCCTCTAAGACGAGAGAGATGAGGTCAAGGCCCTTGGAGGAAGTATCTCTGCTTGGCCCTTTCAGCATGGGAAACCCACTTCTCAGGGCAGCCTGCTTATTTTTAAACATCTCTTGTGATAAATTTCTTCCTTATCTTAAGTTGAAGCTGCCTCTTTAAAGTGCTACCTTTTGGCCCTAGTTCTGTTCTCCTGACACTCATGGGATAAATCTACATGTTGTTTCAGCAGACTTGAAGCACCTGAGGTGCTTGTTGTTATTTCCTTGTTCCTTGGCCCATGTTTAGCAGTTCTTAACTTTCTCAGATTGTGAAATGTACACTGTGTGTTTTCACCTGCCCAGCATCCTTTCATCCATTCTCTCTTCTGGTAACAGCCCTCTAATTTTTCTTCAGGAAACCCCCTTTTTCCTGCCTGAGCTATTTAATGGGATGGGTTTGAACACTGCCTCTCTCTAGTCCCCTTGTCCTTAGCTCTAGGAGTGGGTAAGTGATCCCATGACCAGTCAGTGGGTTTGAAATCACCAAAGTCAAGAACCCATAAGAACTTTCACTTCAGGAGTATAACTACATGCCTAGAATATTATCTTCTGGTATACTGTATCACCAAAGCAATATGGATACTTACAAATATTTTATTTATTTGTCAAATTTAACATCCCATCCATTTTCAGGAAGAATTAAGCACTAGCTAGATATTTCTTTAGCTCCATTGACTTGCTATCATTGGAGTGACCTCCAGAATGGCTGGAGAGAGTTGTTGGCAGATTACGTCTGAATCCTCTGCCCCTTGATTGCACACAGATTTTAATGAATATGCAGACAGGGCCCTTTCTGCTGGGTGAGATTGCCTCTGTGAAACTGACTGTTCTGTTCCATAAAATAAAATGAAGTAATCTATACTTCCCTTTGGATTCCTATAATGTACAATGAATGATGGAGTTTTTATTTTACCCTTCTTATTTTCCATAATTAAGAATGAAATTTATTTAGTGAACTGTACTGGCTACTTAGTGTTCTTGCATTACCCGAGGTAATTGTTACTCAGAACCAGTTCTTTATTGCCGGCATTTAAAGGTCTATTTTTCTTTTGTTGTGGTTTCTTGGCTTTGCTCCTGGCAGGGATGACAAATTCATAGGCATCAGGTACTAAAAGTATTTGCAATTAGAGCAAAGTGGTAATAAAGGTCACCTGTTCCAAGAAAGGTTTTCTTTCAAAAAAACCAAAAAACAAAAAACAACACAACTGCTTAAATCAATGCACATTGTATATAGATTGTTGTCTTTGCTGCAACCACTTTTCCACAAATCAGGTCTTAAATATTTTTTCTGCTAATTTAAAATGGACAATAATTGCAAATGTTAATCTTTAGCTTGATCGTTGTCATTTGTATTTTGAACTAGATCTCTCTGTTATAGACAAAAAGAAATAATGACACCTGTTTTAGCCTCATCCCATTTATTTATTCAAGAAATATTAACTGAACACTTCTTATGTGCTTGCATCTGGGGATGTAAAGACTCAAGGCTACAGGCTGTCCCCTTGAGGCATCACAGTCCATAAGAGAGAGAGATGGAGAGAGGGTAATTGCTAAGCAATGTGATTAATTTAACAACACAGAATGTTGGAAGTACAAGGGAGGCTGTGATTAATTCCATCTTGAAAGGTTAGAATGGATAGTCTTTAGGAAAGAGATGTGTTTTAAGGGATGAGTGGAAGCTCTTTCTGAAAGCTTCAGAGAAGTGAGAGAAGTGGGAGAAGAGCATGTCAGGTGGGGGAGGGGCCTGTGCAAAGCAAGGCAGTGTCAAACAACCTTTCTCATTTTGAGAATACAAGCAATTTGATGTTTTTGAAATATAAAGTCTAAGGTAGGAGATCTGGAAGTCTAGGCTTGGGGGTTATGCGTGAAAGAACCTGTGTTTGTCCTGTGTTAAATTTTCTTTTTTTGGAGATAAGAGGATTTTTAAAGCAGGGGAATAGCATGATTAGCATTATGTTTGGTAAGATCTCTCTGGAAGCCATCTATGAGTAGATATTACTTGCTAATTTTAATGAAACATGCAGTTAGCAGCCAACTGTTTATGATAATATGAGTCTAGGAAAAGTGAATAATTGAAGCCCTTGGATGAAAATTTTTTGGCATAAGTAAAAAAAATAGGTATTAGTCCCTTCCACTGTTACTAAATAACTATGTGACTTTGAGAAAGTCATTTAACTTCTCTTGGTCTTGGTTTCCTTCTGTTTCTTCATATAGCCAATGAGGTAGCTGAATAGATTCTCTGAAGTATCCTCCAGTGCTAGTATTTTATGGGTATCACCCAGTGGATTTAGTTTTCTTCCTTACCAGGCCAAGTAAGAGAGCTTAAGTGGCAAAGGAAACCAGATATCTCTTGCCCTGCTCTACCAACAAAGGACAGGGCATGCTATATTTTCTGGGGAGAGGAGAGATTACTTTGATTAATAGACAATTGCCAGGTGTCTTTTAGGATGGTTTGCACTTTGATAAATAGGAAACTTCATTTCCAGATAAAAGTTTAAAAATCTGTGAAGATTGAAGGAAGAAATCATGTTTTATTTATCTTTGTAT
The DNA here is from genome assembly GCF_016509475.1 of Prionailurus bengalensis. NCBI lineage: Eukaryota > Metazoa > Chordata > Mammalia > Carnivora > Felidae > Prionailurus > Prionailurus bengalensis. The sequence continues at coordinate 139,163,289 of NC_057344.1, forward strand.
CTCTGCTATTCTGTAGTAAATTTTCTTTCTAAAGCACTAACTGGAAGAAATTTCCAGGGGCCCTTTTAATTGGCTTTCTCTTTGCTCATTATATTTTCTATGCATCTACTTTTCTATTCTTAGTTTGAAGCATTCTTTTTCATTTATCTCAAGGCATGTAGATTCAACAGAAAATGCAGGAAAATAGCTGTTTCATGTCACCAGAATACATTGAAGAGTAGGCTTTTCATTATAATATTCTTCATTCAACTTCAGAATAATATGGTGGCAAAATAGTTGTTCCTACGTAAAGGAATTATCCAGTGCAAAGGACCTCAGAGAACTAAATCTTAGAAATATTTTATCCTGTGTTTTAGAGTTTGTAATAATTCAGTTATTGGCATTTGGATTAGAATATATTCATGGTCAGATTGAGTCTTTTCACCTTTATGATACCAATTCCGATGTAACATACTTGACTTTTGATGTAAGTGATACTTGTACCTTTCAGTACCAGTGCAAAAGGAAGATGATATACTGTATGAAGGCAGACGTCTGGAAATCAAGAGTTCTAGAAAGCACTTATTTTTAAAAATAGAATTTATTGTCACATTGGCTTATGTACAACACCCAGTGCTCATCCCAATGAGTGCCCTCCTCAATGCCCATCACCCATTTTACCCTCTCCACCACCCCCCATCCACCCTCAGCTTGTTATCTGTATTTAAGAGTCTCTTGTGGTTTGCCTCCCTTCTTTCCTCTTTGTAACTAATTTTTCCCCTTCCCTTCCCTGATGGTATTCTGTTAGGTTTCTTAAGATCCACATATGAGTGAAAACATACGATGTCTGTCCTTCTCTGACTGACTTATTTCACTCAGCAGAATACCTTCCATTTCCATCCACATTACTGCAAATAGCATGATTTCATTCTTTCTCATTGCCAAGTAGTATTCCATTGTGTATATAAACCACATCTTCTTTATCCATTTATCAGTTGATGGACATTTAGTCTCTTTCCATAATTTGGCTATTGTTGAAAGTGCTGCTGTAAACATTGAGGTACATGTGCCCCTATGCATCAGCACTCCTATATCTCTTGGGTAAATTCCTAGTAATGCTATTGCAGGGCCACAGGGTAGATCTATTGTTAATTTTGGGGGGAACCTCCACACTGTTTTCCAGAGAGATTGCACCAGTTTGCATTCCCACCAGCAGTACAAGAGGGTTCCTGTTTCTCCACATCCTCACCAGCTTCTATAGTTTCCTGATTTGTTCATTTTAGCCGCTCTGACCGGTGTGAGGTGGTGTCTCAGTGTGGCTTTGATTTGTATTTCCCTGATGAGGAGTGACATTGAGCATCTTTTCATGTGTCTGTTGGCCATCTGGATGTCTTCTTTGGAGAAGTGTCTATTCATGTCTTTTGCCCATTCCTTCACTGAATTATTTGTTTTTTGGGAGTGGAGTTTGGTGAGTTCTTTATAGATTTTGGATAGTAGGCCTTTGTCTGATATGTCATTTGCAAATATCTTTTCCCATTCTGTCAGTTGCCTTTTAGTTTTGTTGATTGTTTCCTTTGCAGTGCAGAAACTTTTTATCTTGATGAGGTCCCAATAGTTCATTTTTGCTTTTAATTCCCTTGCCTTTGGAGATGTGCCAAGTAAGAAATTTCTGTGGCTGAGGTCAAAGAGGTTGTTGCCTGCTTTTTCCTCTAGGATTTTGATGGTTTCCTGTCTCATGTTTAGGTCTTTCATCCATTTTGAGTTTATTTTTGTGTGTGATGTAAGAAAGTGGTCTAGTTTTATTCTTCTGCATGTTGCTGTCCAGTTCTCCTAGCACCATTTGCTAAAGAGACTGTCAAAGATTTGTTGGCTTTGTCAAAGATTAGTTGGCTATACATTTGTGGGTCCAATTCTGGGTTCTCTATTCTATTCCGTTGGTCTATGTGTCTGTTTTTGTGCCAATACCATACTGCCTTGATTACAGCTTTGTAGCAGAGGTTAAAGTCTGGGATTGTGATGCCTCTGCTGTGGTTTTATTCTTCAATATTACTTTGGCTATTCAGGGTCTTTTGTGGTTCCATACAAATCTTAGGATTGTTTGTTCTAGCTTTGAGAAGAATGCTGGTGCAATGTTTATTTATTGGGATTGCATTGAATGTGTAAATTTCTTTGGGTAGTATTGGTATTTTAACAATATTTATTCTTCCAATCCATGAGCATGGAATATTTTTCCATTTCTTTGTGTCTTCTTCAATTTCCTCATAAGCTTTCTATAGTTTCCAGCATACATATCTTTTACATCTTTAGTTAGATTTATTCCTAGATATTTTATGGTTCTTGGTGAAATTGTAAATGGGATCGATTCCTTGTTTTCTCCTTCTGTTGCTTCATTATTGGTGTATAAAAATGCAACTGATTTTTGTACATTGGTTTTGTACCCAGCGACTTTGGTGAAATCATGTATCAGTTCTAGGAGTCTTTTGGTGGAGTCTCAGGTTTTCCATGTAGAGTATTATGTCATCTGTGAAGAGTGAAAGTATGACTTCTTCTTTGCCAATTTTGATGCCTTTTATTTCATTTTGTTGTCTCATTGCTGATGCTAGGACTTCCAACACTGTGTTAAACAACAGTGGTGAGAGTGGACATCCCTGTCATGTTCCTGATCCCAGGGGGAAAGCTCTCAGTTTTTCCCCATTGAGGATGATATTAGCTGTGGGCTTTTCACATATGGCTTTTATGATGTTTATGTTCCTTCTAACCTGACTTTCTTGAGAGTTTTTATTAAGAAAGAATGTTGTATTTTGTCAAATGCTTTTTCTGCATCTATTGAGAGGATCATGTGGTTCTTGTCCTTTCTTTTATTAATGTGATGTATCACATTGAGTGATTTGTGAATATTGAACCAGCCCTGTAGCCCAGGAAGGAATCCCATTTGATCATGTTGAATAATTCTTTTTAAATGCTGTTGGGTTTGATTTGCTAGTATCTTGTTGAGAATTTTTACATCCATGTTCATCAGGGATATTGGTCTGTAGCTCTCCTTTTTTTGGGAGGGGGGGTGTCTCTGTCTGGTTTGGGAATCAAGGTAATACTGGCTTCATAGAGTGAGTCAAAAGTTTTCCTTCCATTTCTATTTTTTGGAACAGCTTGAGAAGGATAGGTATTAACTCTGCTTTAAATATCTGGTAGAATTCCCAAGGGAAGCCATTTGGTCCAGGACTCTTACTTGTTAGGAGATTTTTGATAACTGATTCAATTTCTTCACTAGTTATGGGTCTGTTCAAATTTTCTTAAAAAAAATTTTTTTTTCAATGTTTATTTATTTTTGGGACAGAGAGAGACAGAGCATGAACGGGGGAGGGGCAGAGAGAGAGGGAGACACAGAATTGGAAACAGGCTCCAGGCTCTGAGCCATCAGCCCAGAGCCTGACGCGGGGCTCAAACTCACGGACCGTGAGATCGTGACCTGGCTGAAGTCGGATGCTTAACCGACTGCGCCACCCAGGCGCCCCTGTTCAAATTTTCTATTCTTCCCATTTGAGTTTTGGTAGTGTGGGGGTGTTTAGGAATTTGTCCACTTCTTCCAGGTTGTCCAATTTATTGGCATATAATTTTTCATAGTATTCTCTGATAATTGTTTGTATTTCTGAGGGAATGGTTATGATAAATCCATTTTCATTCATGAATTTATCTCTTTGGGTTCTCTTTCTTTTGAGAAGTCTGGCTAGATGTTTATCAATTTTTTTTCAAAAACCAACTCTTAGTTTCATTGATCTGTTCTACTGTTTTTTTTTTTTTTATTCTATATTTTTAATTTCTGCTCTGATCTTTATTATTTCTCTTCTTCTGCTGGGTTTGGGGTTTCTTTGTTGTTGTGCTTCTAGTTCCTTTAGGTGTGCTGTTAGATTTTGTAGTTGGGATTTTTCTTGTTTCTTCTTCTGTTTTTTAATTTTTAATGTTTATTTATTATTGAGAGACAGAGAGAAACAGAGCATGAGCATGGGAGGGGCAGAGAGAGGAGGAGACGGGGAATCTGAAGCAAGCTCCAGGCTCTGAACTGTTAGCACAGAGCCCGATGCGGGGCTCAAACTCACAAACCATGAGATCATGACCTGAGCCAAAGTCGGATGCTTAACTGACTAAGCCACCCAGGGGCCCCTCTTGTTTCTTGAGATAGGCCTGGACTGCAATGTATTTTCCTCTTAGGACTGCCTTTGCTGCATCCCAAGGGGTTGGATTGTTGTGTTTTCATTTTCATTTGTTTCCATATATTTTAAAATTTCTTTTTTAATTGCCTGGTTGACCCATTCATTATTTAGTAGGATGTTCTTTAGCCTCCATGCATTTGGAGGTTTTCCTAAGATTGATTTCAAGGTTCATAGCATAGTAATCTGAAAGTGTGCATCGTATGATCTCAGTTCTTTTTTATATTTATTGAGGGCTGTTTTGTTACCCAGTATATGATCTATCTTGGAGAATGTTCCATGGGCACTTGAGAAGAATGTATATTCTGCTGCTTTAGGATGAAAAATTCTAAATATATCTGTCAAGTCTATCTGATCCAGGGAATCATTCAAGGCCATTGTTTTCTTTCTGTTTAAAAAATAATTTATTTAAGTTTACATCCAAGTTAGTTAGCATGTAGTGCAACAATGATTTCAGGAGTAGATTCTTAGTGCCCCTTACCCATTTAGCCCTTCCGCCTTCCAGCAACCCTCTGTTTGTTCTCCATATTTAAGACTTTCTTATGTTTTGTCCCCTCTCTGTTTTTATATTAGTTTTTCTTCCTTTCCCTTATGTTCATCTGTTTTGTATCTTAGAGTCCTCAATGAGTGAGGTCATATGATATTTGTCTTTTCCGACTGACTAATTTCTCTTAGCAAAATATCCTCTAGTTCCATTCATGTAGTTGCAAATGGCAAGATTTCATTCTTCTTGATTGCCGAGTAATACTCCATTGTATATATATATCACCTGTTCTTTATTCATTCATCCATTGATGGACATTTGGGCTCTTTCCATACTTGGGCTATTGTCAATAGTGCTGCTGTAAACATTGGGGCACATGTGCCCCTTTGAAACAGCATACCTGTACCCCTTGGATGAATACCTAGCAGTGCATTTGCTGGGTATTAGGTTAGTTCTGTTTTTATTTTTTTTGAGGAACCTCCATACTGTGTTCCAGAGTAGCTGTACCAGTTTGCATTCCCACTAGCAGTGCATAAGAAATCTTCCTTCACATCCTTGCCAACATCTGTTGTTGCTTGAGTTGTTAATTTTAGCCATTCTGACAGGTATGAGGTGGTATCTCTTTGTGGTTTTGATTTGTATTTCCCTGATGATGAGTGATATTGAGCATTTTTTCATGTGTCAGTTGGCCATCTGGATGTCTTCTTTGGAGAAGTGTCTATTCATGTCTTCTGCCTATTTCTTCACTGGATTATTTGTTTTTTGGTGTTGAGTTTGATAAGTTCTTTATAGATTTTGGAGACTAACCCTTTATCTGATATGTCATTTGCAAATATCTTCTCCAATTCTGTTGGTTGCCTTTTAGTTTTGCTGATGGTTTCCTTCGCTGTGCAGAAGCTTTTTATTTCGATGAGGTCCTAGTAGTTAATTTTTGCTTTGTTTTCCCTTGCCTCTGGAGACATTTTGAGTAAGAAGTTGCTGCAGCCAAGGCCAAAGAGGTTTTTGCCTGCTTTCTCCTCGAGGATTTTGATGGTTTCCTGTCTTACATTTGGGTCTTACATCCATTTTGAGTTTATTTTTGTGTATGGTGTAAGAAAGTGGTCCAGGTTCATTTTTCTGCATGTTCCTGTCCAATTTTCCCAGCACCACTTTCTGAAGAGACTATCTTCATTCCATTGGATATTCTTTCCTGCGTGGTCAAAGATTAGTTGGTCATACATTTGTGGGTCCATTTCTGGGTTCTCTATTCTGTTCCATACATATGAGTGTCTGTTTTTGTGCCAGTACCATACTGTCTTTATCATTACAGCTTTGTAGTACAACTTAAAGTCCGGGATTGTAATGTGTCCTGCTTTGGTTTTCTTTTTCAAGATTGCTTTGGCTATTCGGTGTCTTTTCTGGTTCCACACAAATTTTAGGATTGTTTGTTCTAGCTCTGTGAAGAATGCTGGTGTTATTTTGATAGGGATTGCATTGAATATGTAGATTGCTTTGGGTAGTATTGACATTTTAACAATATAGGTTCTTCCTATGCAACAGCATGAAATCTTTTTCCATTTTTTTGTGTCTTCTTCAATTTCCTTCATAAGCTTTCAATAGTTTTCAGTGCATAGATTTTTCACCTCTTTGGTTAGATTTATTCCTAGGTATCTTATGTTTTTTTTTCTTTATTAATGTTTATTTATTTTTGAGAAACAGAGACATGGCATGAGTGGGGTAGGGGCAGAGAGAGAGGGAGACACAGAATCCGAAGCAGGCTTCAGGCTCTCAGCTGTCAGCACACAGCCGTCACGGGGCTCAAACTCACGAGCTGTGAGATCATGACCTGAACCAAAGTCGGATGCTCAGCCAACTGAGCCACCCAAGCGCCCCAGTATCTTATGGTTTTTGATGCAATTGTAAATGGGATCGATTCCTTGATTTCTCTTTCTGTTGCTTCATTGTTGGTATATAGGAATGCAACCAATTTCTGTGCATTGATTTTATATCCTGAAACTTTGCTGAATTCATGAATTAATTCTTGCAGTTTTTTGGTGGAATCTTTTGGGTTTTCCATATAGAGTATCATGTCATCTGCAAAGAGTGAAAGTTTGGCCTCCTCCTGGCCGATTTGGATGCCTTTTCTTTCTTTGTCTTGTCTGAGTGCTGAGGCTATGACATCCAATACTATGTTGAATAACAGTGGTGAGTGTGGACATCATTGTGTTGTTCCTGACCTTTTGGGGAAAGCTCTCAATTTTCCCCATTGAAGATGATATTAGTGGTGGGTCATTCATATATGGCTTTTTTGATCTTGAGGTATGCTCCTTGTATCCCTACTTTCTTGAGGGTTTTATCAAGAAAGGATGCTGTATTTTGTCAAATGCTTTCTCTGCATCTATTGAGAGAATCATGTGGCTCTTGCCCTTTCTTTTATTGATGTGATGAATCACATTGAGTGTTTTGTGGATATTGATCCAGCCCTGCATCCCAGGTGTAAATCCTACTTGGTCATGGTGAATAATAATTTTGATGAATTTTTGGATCCAGTTGGCTAATATCTTGTTAGGATTCTTGCATCCATGTTCATCAGGGAAATTGGTCTATAGTTCTCCTTTTTAGTGGGGTCTTTGTCTGGTTTTGGAATCAAGGTAATACTGGCTTCATAGAAAGAGTTTGGAAGTTTTCCTTCCATTTCTATTTTTAGGAACAGCTTCAAGAGAATAGGTGTTAACTCTCCCTTAAATATTTGGTAGAATTCCTCTGGAAGATCATCTGGCCCTGGACTCTTGCATTTTGGGAGATTGTTTTTATTACTAATTTGAGTTCTTTAGTGGTTATGGGTCTATTCAAATTTTCTATTTCTTCCTGTTTCAGTTTTAGGAGTTTATATGTTTGCAGGAATTTGTCCATTTCTTCCAGATTGCCCATTTTATTGGTGTATAATTGCTGGTAATATTCTCTTATTATTGTTTGTATTTCTGCTGTTAGTTGTGATCTCTCCTCTTTCAGTCCTGATTTTATTTATTTGGGTCATTTCCTTTTTCTTTTTGATCAAACTGGCTAGGGGTTTATCAATTTTGTTAATTCTTTCAAAGAACCAGCTTCTGGTTTCATTGATCTGTTTTACTTTTTTTTGGTTGCAATAGCATTGATTTCTGCTCCATGTAGAAAGGTTAGGTTGTGTATCTGAGACCTTTCATCCTTCTTTAGGAGGGCCTGAATTGCTATATACTTCCCTCTTAGGACTGCCTTTGCTGCATCCCAGAGGTTTTGAGTTGTGGTGTTATTTTCATTGGGTTCCATGTACTTTTTAATTTCCTCTTTAACTTCCTCGTTGGCCAATTCATTCTTCATAGGATGATCTTTAGTCTCCAAGTATTTCTTATTTTTCCAATTTTTTCTTGTGGTTGATTTTGAGTTTCATAGTGTTGTGTTCTGAAAATATGCACGGTATGATCTCAATCTTGTACTTGTTGAGCACAGATTTGTGTCCCAGTAGGTGATATATTCTAAAGAACGTTCAATGTGCATTGGAGAAGAATGTGTATTCTTCTGCTGTGGGATGAAATGTTCTGATAATATTTGTTAAGTCTATCTGGTCCATTATGTCATTTAAAGTCATTGTTTCCTTGTCGATTTTCTGATTAGATTATTGTTCCTTTGCTCTAAGTGGGGTGTTGAAGTCCCCTACTGTTATGTTATTATTATCAATGAGGTTCTTTGTGATTAATTGATTTATATATTTGGGTGCTCTCACATTTGGAGCATAAATGTTTACTATTGTTAAGTCTTCTGGGTGGATAGATCCCTTAATTATGTTATAATTCCCTCCTTCATCTCTTGTTACAGTCTTTATTTTAAAGTCTAGATTGTCTGATATAAGTATGACTATTCCGGTTTTCTTTCGTCGATCATTAGCATGATAGATGGTTCTCCATCCCTTTACTTTCAATCTGAAGATGTCATTAGGTCTAATGTGGGTCTCTTGAAAACAGCATACAGATAAATCCTGTTTACTTATCCATTCTGTTACCCTATGTCTTTTGGTTGGAGCATTTAGTCCATTGACATTTAGAGTGAGTACTGAAAGATAGGAGTTTATTGCCATTATGTTTCTTGTAGAGTTGGAGTGTCTGGTGGTGTTCTCTTGTCTTTTCTATTCTTTGTTGCTGTATGTATGTATGTATGTATGTATGTATGTATTATCTATCATCTTTTCTCCCCTCAGAGAGTCCCCCTTAAAATTTCTTGCAGGGATGGTTTAGTGGTCATGAACTCCTTTAATTTTTGTTTGTCTGGGAAACTTTTAATTTCTCCTTCTATTTTGAATGACCGCCTTGCTCAATAAAGAATTCTTGGCTGCATATTTTTCTGATTGAACACATTGAATATATCCTGCCACTCCTTTCTGGCCTGACAAACTTCTGTGGATGGGTCTGCTGGAAACCTGATCTGTCTTCCCTTGTAGGTTAAGGATTGTTTTACCCTTGCTGCTTTCATGATTCTTTCCTTGCCTGAGTGTTTTGTGAATTTGACTATGATATGCCTTGTTGATGGTCAGTTTTTGTTGAATCCAATGAGAGTTTTCTGTGCTTCCCGGATTTTGATGTCTGTGTCTTTTCCCAGGTTAGGAAAGTTTTCCTGTATCATTTGCTCACATAAGCCTTCTACCCTTTTTTCTCTGTCTTCATCTTCTGGGACCCCTATAATTCTGATGTTCCTTTTTAATGAGCCACCGATTTCTCTAATTCTTAAATCATGCTCTTTGACTTAGTCCCCCTCTTCTTTTCTGCTTCATTATTCTCCATAAGTTTGTCTTCTATATCGCTGATTTGCTGCTCTGCCTCATCCATCCTTGCTGAGGTCGCATCCATTTGAGATTGCAACTCAGTTATAGCATTTTTTATTTCATCCCCACAAGCTTTTACTTCTTTTATCTCTGCAAAGAGGGATTCTGATCTATTTTTGACCCCAGCTTGTATTCTTATTATCATGATTCTAAATTCTGGTTCAGACATCTTGCTTGTATCTGTGTTGACTACGTCCCTGACTGTTATTTCTTCCTGCTCTTTCTTTTGGGGTGAATTCCTTTGTTTCATCACTTTGAAGGAGTAAAAGGAATTAGTAAGTAAAAAAAATTAAAGTTAAACAATTAAAAACAACACACACAGAGAAAAATCAAATAAATGATGCTAGATTCTAGGTGTGGTTTGGTCTGGTTGTTGAAAGGAGCTTGATAGATTAGGGAAAAAGGGAATGATAAGAAAAGAAAACAACAAAAAAAGGAAAACATTTGAAAATTTGAAAAAATGAATACAATGAAATAGAATAAAATGAAATGGTGAAAGTAAAATAGAATTTGAAAAATTTACAAAAAAGTAGTAATATAGTAGATAACATTAAAGAAAAATATTATGAATTGAAAATAAAAATAATTTTTTTCTCTTCCTGTATTCAAGAATAAGAAAAGAAAAAGAAAAAAATTGAATAGATGGACCAGTGAACATACTGAAATACGATTGAAATTACATCGGTTTCCCCTAGAAGTCAAACTATGAAGCACTTTATAGTCCCTGAACTAAGCAGGCTGAGAGAATACTGGTGTTCCTGAAGATTGAGGTTTGCCCAGTTGGGCAAGGCTTAGTGTAATGGCTCCGTTCTCCACTAGATGGCACTGCTAGGTGTGTTGTGCGTGAGTGGGAGGGGTGGAAATGGCATCACCCAGCTACCCAAGTCTCTAGTATTGGATCTCTGTTCTCCTTGACAAGCAGTTGCACACCTGTCCTTTGTCTCTGGCTTCTGCCCACTCCCCATTTTTACACTGTTCATGACCAATTCATCAGGTTGCCAGGCAGCACCTCCCTCCTGAGTTTTGTCTCAGATTTGGCTGTGTTTCCCAACCCCTCACTTCTGAGGAACTGTGGCTTTGACCCCCTCAGACTTTCTGGGCGAGGGTCTCACCAAGCAATGGCCGGGTGCTCGCCCACCCCCAGGAATGTTTGCAGGACCATGTTGCTGCTGATGCCCAGAGACTGTGCCTGGGTGCCAGCCCACCCCAGAAAAAGTTCATACGATCATGTAGCAGCAGTGTTTCAGGGATTATGGAAAATTACAACACATATCTGGCACCAGGCTTCCCACTTAACATCCTTGTTCCAGCACCAGCAAATGTGGTTGTTCTCTGGGGTCCGCTGGGATCTTTGCCTGTGGGGTGGCCACACAGTCTCTACCAAATGTCCTCCCAGCAGGAGAACTGCCTCTCCCCATTTGTCCTGAGGACCCCTCGGACCTCTCTCACTGCTCCTGGGGATTCACCTTTCCCACCACAGCACTCCCAGGTATTGAGCTATGGAGTTTCAGACTCTGCGCTCCCCCTGTTTATAGAGTCTTAATGGAATTTAAACCCTCTCCTTTTTCCTTTCTCCCTTTTTTGTTCAGTCCCTGTGGCTGTTTCCACTTTTCCACTTTCTCTCCAGCTGCTTTTGGGCGGGTGCTTTTCTCATGCTCTCCCCCCCATCTCCTTCCTCTCTCTGCAAGCAAAAACAGCTCCCTGCCCTCCGCAGCTTCTCTGTCTCCCAGTTCACCTCTCTGCGCTACATACCTGCTAGGTTTCTGTGGTTCAGGTTGTGCAGATTGTTGTGTGAATCCTCAAAGCAGTTTTAGGTGTGCAGGATGGTTTAGTGTTGATCTGGCTGCATTTCAGGGATGAGAGACGCAAAAAAACAAACAAAAAAAAACCCCCCAAAACTTTCATGCTGTACCGCCATCTTGGCCCCTCCCTCATGGCAGTTGTTTATTGATTTTCTGTCTAGATAATCTGTCCATTGTTGTAAGTGGAGTATTAAAGTCCCCTGCAATTACCACATTGTTAGCAATAAGGTTACTTAGGTTTGGGACTAATTGTTTTATATATTTCGGTGTACCAAATTTGGTGCATAGACATTTATATTTGTTAGCTCTTCTTGATGGATAGACCCCGTAATTATTATATAATGACCTTCTTCATCTCTTGTTTAAAATCTAGTTTGGCTGATATAAGTATGGCTACTCCAGCTTTCTTTTGACTTCCAGTATCATGATAAAGTTTTCCATCCCCTCACTTTTAATCTGAAGGTGTCCTCCGTTCTAAAATGGGTGTGTTGTAGACAGCAAGTAGATGGGTCTTATTTTTTTTTTTATCCATTCTGATACCCTATGTCTTTTGATTGGAGCATTTAGTCCATTTTCAGTGTTATTATTGAAAGATATGGATTTAGTTAGAGTCATTGTGTTATCTGTAGGTTTCATGTTTGTAGTGATGTCTCTGGTCCTTTGTGGTCCTTGCAACATTTCACTCACAGAGTCCCCCTTAGGATCTCTTGTAGGGCTGGTTTAGTGGTGATGAATTCCTGCAGTTTTTGTTTTTCTGGGAAAACCTTTATCTCTCCTTCTATTCTGAATGACAGGCTTGCTAGATAAAGGATTCTTGGCTGCATATTTTTCCTGTTCATCATATTGAAAATTTCCTGTCACTCCTTTCTGGCCTGCCAAGTTGCAGTAGATAGGTCTGCTACTACCCTTATGTGTCTACCCTTGTAGTTTAAGGCCCCTTTATTCCTAGCTGATTTCAGAATTCTCTCTTTATCTTTGTATTTTGCCAATTTCACTACCATATGTCATGCAGAAAATCAATTCAAGTTATGTCTGAAGGAAGTTCTCTGTGCCTCCTGGATTACAATGTCTGTTTCCTTCCCCAGACTGGAGAAGTTCTCAGCTATTATTTGTTCAAGCACACATTTGGCCCTTTTCTCTCTCTCTTCTTCTGGAACTCCTATGATACAGATATTATTCTGTTTCATTGAATCACTTAGTTCTCTAATTATCCCCTCATGATCCAGAATTTTTTTTTACCTCTCTTTTTCTCAGCTTCCTACTTTTCCATAATTTCATCTTCTTTTTCACCTATTCTCCCCTCTGCCTCTTCATTCCTTGCTGTTACCACCTCTATTTTATGTTGCGCCTGATTTATAGCATTTTTTAATTCATGATTACTATTTTCTAGTTCCTTGCTCTCTGTAGCAATAGATTCTCTGCTGTCTTCTATGCTATCTTCAAGGCCAGCAATTAATCTTATGACTATTCTAAATTCTTGTTCAGTTGTATTGTTTATATCTGTTTTGAGCAATTCTTTGACTGTCATTTCTTCTTGGAATTTCTTTGACGAGATTTCTTCTTTTTCATCATTTTGGCTAGTTTTCTGTCCCTTATGTGTTTTAAAAACTTGTTATGTACCCTGCACTTGTGAGCACTACTATATTAAAGAGGAGTCATGCACTGTCCAGGGCCTGACCCTTCAGGAGGTGTTTACTGGAGAGTGTTACTTGCTCTCTGTTGTGACTTTGGTTACTTTACCTTCCTACTCATAGTGATGTTTTGGACCCTCCACCAGGTGTGCTGTGATTTGTTCATTGAAGTAGCCCTATGGCCTGTCAGGTTGTCCTGGTGGGTCCCTCGAAGTGACTCTGTCTCTTTTCCTCCTGGACTCTTGGGGTTCAAAGTCCTTTGGCTTCAACACTTCTTTGAGAGATGAGGGAACTTTGATCCCCCTACTTTCAGCCATGTTGGCCCCTCTTTCCCTAGAAGGTACTTAAATACCATTTTTAAATGACCATAATGATAAAAGAATCACAGCATTTTCTATCATATTTACTTTGTTTTTGGATATGTGGTTAATTCAGTTTTCTGAAAGTAGCTAGAAAATCATACTATTGTGAAATTCACATTCAGTACCCTCACTTTTATTTTCTGAAGGTGTTTACATAATGCTTAAAGAAAGAGAAAATAATCACAACTTCTCTCTCTCTGTCTTTATGCAGACCTACATAGTTTGCATATTTGCCAAATTTAATGTTAAAATGAAAAGCATCTTCAATCTGTCTCACCAGTGTCTTTAAGTCTTTACTTTTTCCTCTGAATTATTTAAACTGTGTTTCTTGACTCCATTTACTTGCTCTTTTGTTTCTTGGATAAAATACCTATAGTTGCGGGAAATTCAGTCCTCACTTTGTCTGATAGTATTCTTTTTATCTGTGGAAGTTTCAGTGATCAGTTGGCTTTGGAGTGACTAGTTTTCTCATTATCATAGGGATTCAGGTATATATCTGCTAACGGAAGTATACTACATAAAGACATAGTGTGATTGGCTTCATTCATGTGGAAGAATAATGGGTTCCATTTAGGGAAAACATGTACTGTATCTTAACAGCATGAGTCAGCAGAATATGGCAGTTAACAACATGGGCACTGGATTCCAGCCGACTGGATATGAACCTCATCTCTGCCACTCATTGGTTATGTGAGCTTAGGCAATTATTTAATCCTTCTTTGCCTCACTAGTGATAATAAACTGTATCTATTAAAATAGATATCTACTTGGATAATAAACTATATCAAATAGAGTGTGTTGTGAAAATGAAATAAATTAATTCATTTGGAAAACATAGATCAAAGAATTAAAAAAAAATTAGCTATTATTTGAGGTCCTGCTCATTCCTTTTTAATTTGGTACCAGAAAGGGATGTTGGAAGAGGAGTCTGAACAGTCTTTATTTTTTTAATGTTTAGAAGGGCTCAGGGCACCTGGGTGGCTCAGTCACTTGAGTATCTGACTTTCACCGAGGTCATGATCTTGCAGTTTGTGAGATGAGGCTCTGTCCTGACAGCTCAGAGCCTGGAGCCTGCTTTGGATTCTGTCTGTCTCTCTCTCTCTCTCTCTCTCTCTCTCTCTCTGCCCCTTCCCCACTCACTCTCTGTCTCACCCCCCCTCAAAAATAAATAAACATTAAAAAATTAAAAAAAAAGAATGCCTCTCCACAGTCAAATGTCTGAGCTGTTTTTAAGTTAATCTCTCCACTTTGTCACTTAAAAAACAAACAAAAAAATCCGCAACAAACCCCAACAAAGCAAAACCCCCAAAATACCTGCACTGTAAAGGGCCAAAACAATTTAAAATTTTAAGTGTCTCAAAAATGCCTTAAAAATGCCCATAGCCAGGGCGCCTGGGTGGCTCAGTCGATTAAGCGGCCGACTTCGGCTCAGGTCATGATCTCGCGGTCCGTGAGTTCGAGCCCCGCGTCGGGCTCTGTGCTGACAGCTCAGAGCCTGGAGCCCGTTTCAGATTCTGTGTCTCCCTCACTCTGACCCTCCCCCGTTCATGCTCTGTCTCTCTGTCTCAAAAATAAATAAACGTTAAAAAAATAAATAAATAAATAAAAATAATAAAAATAAAAAAAATGCCCATAACCTCCTTTATACGGTGCAAAGCAGGAAATAAATAAGAAGTTTGGTTATGTGAAGCATGGGGTTCAAGGAGAAGGCAGGGGTCATAGAGAAAAGTGATATTTAATTTAGACATGGTGAGTCTGTATTCTGTAAATCATTCAGGTGAAAAGATTTAAGAGGACTTTATATGAATTTGGAATAATAGTCTATGAATGGAAATATGTATTTGAGAGTTTTGGACAACTGAAGGAGCAGAAGTTGTTTGGAGAAATGGAATAATAATTAGTGGGCAGATGATTGTGGTCATAGAGCATGATATAACAGTTTAGGATTTTAGAAGTAGAGCAGTCCTGGCTTATGACAAACTGTAGGATGAGAAAATTGAAATTAAGAGGATGTAAAAGAGGGTAAATTTTCACTTTTATAATCACATTGGAAAATGACTTTGCTGTTTGCAGAATTCTTTTTAAATAAAATAATGAGGGGCATTAAGGGAACTGGATTAGAGGTCTGAATGTCTTCTTTTCTAGCTGCCCTGCCTAATTTCTCCTACAACTTAGTCCCTGGTAGAAAGTAGCTATTCTTAGACTCATGATAAGCTTTGGCTTTTTAAAAAGACCTCTTTAAAGGAAAGATTGAGGTTAAATAATTTGACACCTATAAAACCTATTTCTGTGCAAAATAAGTTGCCAACAGTGATGTAATGAAAATACTTGATATTAGCTGTCAATAGTGAATGTTAAGTGTCCCAATGTAGGGAAGGTAATTGACCAAGGCAGGTGTGAACATGGCTTAACTATAGATAAGATTGAGGTCTTCTGAAGAGTTCTCCTAAGTTCTGCTCCCACTCATAGTGAAGTTCACTTGGGTCATATAGATGACTTGGGTACATTATTGTGAAGGAACTTTATGCTACTGGGCTTGTTCATAGACTATGTGCTGTTGTTTTGTTCTCAGGCCTCACACAGGGTCTGGCTTTCACCCTCTTCCCTACTTCACTCAGCACAGTTTTACAGTAATGCCCCATAGATGTTATATTGTATTCACCACTTTGAAGTCTTTTGGAGCAGTAATGGTTTAATCCTATTTTTGAAAGCAATTCTTGATGATCTATAAATTTATGTGTTGATTATATCAAGATGATTTTGACAATGATCAGCACTTTAAATCCTTAACCAGCCATTTATAAAAAATTAAAGAGCTGTAAAGATACATATGTACATATAAATGCATTCTCCAGACAAATGCATTCTCCTTGTTATTCCCTGAGGTTTTAGGTCACAAACCATCTTGTAATCTCCAGGTCTACTGGATGGGAGTATGTCTGACACCTTTTCCCAAAGTAGATCTGACTGAAAACACGGTCTACTACTTCCCCAGCCTCCTTTTTGAGTTTTACTCTGTACTATTGCATCCCTCCTGATGGTCAGGGGAAGCAAGGAAAAAGGAGGACATGCCTCTGGCTGGTTAGCATAGAAGAACTAAGGCAGCTTTTATAGAACTCATTTATCCTGGATTTAACACTACTTTATGCTTGCTTTTCTGAAGAGGAGATGTGAAGGTGATGGAGGAAGACAAGTAAATGAAGGAGGAGAAGAATGGTACCCCTGCTGTGAGACAAGCCTTGGGAATCTAACAGGAAGAAGGCAGGAGAGAGAATCCTAAAAGAAGTTAGGATTCCAAATACCATATCACCTTGAAGGCAGACCTTTAACCTTTGTCATACACAAAACTTCACCTTGTATGACCCAATACTATCGTTGTCTCCACCATCGCCATCACATGCTCTTCTTGGAGTGGAAGTAGGAAAATGGAGGAGAGACTTGGGCTCCTTCTGGGAGATCAACATTTGTTTATTTGCTCATTCAACACATTTTGATGTTCATTGAGTACTTATTTATAAAGTTATTGTTCTACACACTGTGTGGCTAGTGGGAAATAGATTTAGAGAAATTGGAATTTTGATTGTTTCTGGATTTATATGGAATAAAAAATAATCTCAATCACTCTTATAATCTCCCTGATGAACAAATGTTATGTACATATGGATTGGTAGTTTCTACACCACCAACCTATGAAATGTTAGAGTCTTTTACTCCTTTTCTTCTATATATTTTAAAATAATTTATTAATATATTTAATTACTAAAGATTGGGAAATTATCCAGGTCTATTTTCATTCCAAGGTAAGAAGTTGTTTGGAGACATACCAATTTATTGTCTTGGCAGTTTGCTTAAACTGGCTCTATGGTTTTTAGTCTTCTGAAAGCCAGGGTGAAGACTGCCAGGTTATTTGGCAAGATTTCTGTTCCACTGTGCAGTCAGACAGACATATGCTGAGCTGTGGAATAAACCCAAACCTTTTCTTAGACTAGGGACTTATGAGGCCTCTGAGGATGTAGGTCATGGTCACTACCATATACTGAAGAACTTTGTATTGAAGATCTGCCAGTGCATAGCTGAGATGGTAAACTTGTGGCTTTCTGTTGAGAGCAGACATGAGCCATTCTGACTGAATGTGGAGTTTCTGGACTGCTGGTAAATTGGCTAGAGATTACCAACACAGGGATGTCCCCATGCTGACATTTGGCCAGAGAATTTGGCACCAAAGAAGGCCTTCTTGGCCAGCTCCTGTGAACAAACTGGCCTAGAGTCTGACAATGAGAGTTGATAGTAATCCAAGGCTAAGGTGCGTCTTTGGAGAACATCTAAATTTCCGTTTTTACTTATCTTGTTTTTGTATCTTTTCATAATTATAATTGAATAATTTATATATTTCTCTATTAATAATTGCATTTGAATTCAGCTCATCTGATATGCTTTTCTATTATACTAAGTGAAATTATCAGTTATTTCTAAAGAGAGAATTGGTATTGTGTTCTTTTTGTTTTCAGTTAAGTTTAAGAAGTTAAACTGTATCTTTGGGCAGTTTAAGACGTTACATACACTTCTGATGGTGGGGTTTGGAAACCTCTTCCTAAGTTACTAGGAGTAAAGAATCTGGTAGGAGTAACTGGATGTGAAAATGTGAAATTAATGACCAAATCTACCATCGTATAACAAGTTTCTTGCCCCCGTGGTGAACTTCTCTGTACAAGTGGAAAACTGGAACAGCAACAGGTTGGTCCCTTTACTTAAGTAATTAATTAAAAAGTCTTGATCCTTCCTTGGTGAAATGGAGGAGATTTCCAACAAGAGAATAAAGTTTGCAGTGTTGGCGTGGAATGTTGGAAGCTGGACAGCTCCATCACCGGGATCAACCTGGTCCAATCTTTTTGCTACTTGTTCCATGTTTTAATGGGTTAGTGTCTCTCTTGAGTGCATATTTATTTAATCTTTTGCTCACATTTGGCTTTCTCTCTTTAAGTCTTCATTTTTGTCTTGTTTATTTCAGGTTTTCATGTAGTTGCAATATATGGAGACATGACTCTTGTGTCTTATTTAATTTTTTCTCTAGTTATAAATTCTGTTCTCTCAAGCAGAGATCAATGAATTTTGCTCTACATTCCAAATAACAGTAGCTTTTATTTTTAAATAACTAGCCATGAGCTTTATGACATAAGTGTATTCTTTTAAATTATGCCCTCATTTGAATATCTGCCTGTACTGCTATGTTGAAATACAGTTATCTCTGATTTAGTATGATTGCCTATTTTCAGACAATGCATTCTTGAAAATGGGCATGAAAGATGATCAATGGACTTCAAAATTTTAAGATGCCATGGGGTGGGATGGAGAGCTAGTGCTAGAGAGCTGAAATATATTCCAAAATCCTGATTACTCCTACCCTTTTAGATACTATCTTCATTGATCTATTTATCTTATTTCATGTTACATTCTTTAATTATTTTCTTTCCTATAGACCATACAATTGACAAGCTTAAGTCTCATCATTTCCTGACTGAAGTTGGGGTTTGTCATATTTGATAAAGCTAAAGTTTGCTTTTTTTTTTAAATCCAAAAGCATAATCTTTATCTCCATTGATTCTTCTTTTATGAATTTCATTGAAGTTTAGTAGTATTATTTATATAGGTTGGACACATTTCTTGTTAAGCTTATTGTTAGGAATTTATTCATTTAATTTCTGGGCTATAAAGAATCTATTGACTTTCTTACTTTGATTTTTCTAAGCAGACAATCATGTGATCTGCAAACAATGACATTTTTGTCTTTGTTTCTAATATTTATTGTTCTGATTTCTTTTCATATTGCATTGGCTTTTAATGTAACATTTTTTTGGGCTTTTAATATAACATTAAACAGTAGTTGCAGTGGGCACTTTGTCTTTGTCTTTTGTATCATGATTTTGATGAGATCTTTATTACTTGTTACTAATTTTAGCATATGAATGAATTGACTTGTTGCATTTTGGTTCAAAATGGGGTAAAAAATAGAACATAATTGCACATAGAACATAATGGCAAATAATTGTACATAAAAGATACTATGACAGAGGTAAAGATGGTGTCATTTCTGGAATTGAACTAGTGGTCAGCTAAAAGCATTGCCATACAATGGCCTGAAATGGTCCCTAGGCAGTTTATGTTCAAAAGTCTACTTTAGGATAGAAACAATTTTTTGGATATATTTATGGAAATGTGAGGTGTATCAAGGTTCAAAGTTATAAATATGACATCTTCATATAAGAAATGTGGCTGTGACTATTAAAAACATGGTCTGAAATAAAAAAAAAAACACATTATTTTCTGAGATTAGACCACTAGTGATCAGAAACTGTAGAGGGTACGACCCTCTTCCTCATTACCTCATAAACAAAAATTGGAACATGGATTTCTGATTGTCTATGAATTTAGACCAAAGTAAGTAGAATTATAAAATGAGAAGGGCACCTAATAAGAAGCATATGCATACCTAAAGAATTAAACTGCTTTCGTGCAGTTAAATTGTGGGCATCTTTAAATTAGTCTTAATTACTTGGAAATACAGATAAACAAGCATCAAAGTACTCTCTATTTAAAAAAACCATTTCATGATAGCAAAAAACCAAAGTCTAGAAATACTAAAAGATAACTTTGTAAAACTTTAGTTGAAGAAGTTTAAAACATTTTTCTCCCTGAAGAGGCTATAGGTTTTGTTTTGTTTTTATTTTTTGGTAAATTATAGTGCAATAGTATATTAAAAGTAACTCTTTGGAAGAGGTTTGACTGAGAATCCCTCTGGGATGTCTTTAGTGGATCAATGGAAAAACAAATGCATCTGTAGTAGCTCAAGGCTTCATGGCTGCCTAGTTGGCCTGGAGCCCAAAGGGCAGTCACCAGCATTCTTTATGACATCTCCAAAGATGTGTGATGATCTCTGGTGTGGTTAAAGCCACTTTTCTTCTCTTGTCTGAATTGGAGGGTGTGACAGAATAAGAAGCTTTGTTTACAGGTAGGTTCCCCCTCCAACATGGACTTCATTAATTCTTTTTGTACATCCAGTGCTCCAGTCAAACTAGATTGGTAGCTGTATCCCAACACTGCCACCATTCTTTGCATCTCTGAGCCTTTACTCTTGTCTGTTACATCTGTCCAAAATTCCTTTTCTAACTTTTTCATCTGTTCTACTCCAACCCACTGTTGAAAGGCTAGCTGATCTTGAGTAGGTAAAAAAGAAAATTGTAACATTGCCTCATTTGTCTCCTCTTCTCTCTTGTCACTCCTCTGCCACCAACCAAACACAAAACCAACAAAATCAGATTCTCTCTGAGCTTCCATAGCACTGTTTACTTGTTTGTTACATTCTAGTTTGTACAGCAATTATTGTACATTTTGATCTCTACCAAATTATCAACTCATAAAGGAGGAAAAAAGTATTTTATTCATTCGCCTCTTCGTTATGTATTCTCTGCTTTCTCTCTCCTCACTTTTCACTGTACTTTGCATATAGTGGATATTATAACAAATACTAAAGTATCTTAAAGATAAATTCTGTCATTACAATGAGATAAGATCAATGTACATGGCATGCACCATCTAAAACTCTCTGAAAAGGGCAGTTAAATAAAAAGGTTAAAGAGTCAAGGGAATTTTTCTTTTTTTTAAATTAAATTTTAAATTTTAATTCTAGTATAGTTAACATACAGTGTTATATTAGTTTCAGGTGTACAATATAATGAGTGATTCAACTATTCTATACATTATTCAGTGCTCATCATGATAACTGTACTCTTATTAAAATTTTTTTAATGCTTTATTTATTTTTGAGAAAGAGAGCATGAGCAGGGGACGGGCAGAGAGAGAGAGAATGAGACACAGAATCTGAAGCAGGCTCCAGGCTCTGAGCTGTCAGCACAGAGCCCAATGCGGGGCTCAAATTCACAAACCGCAAGATCATGACCTGAGCTGAAGTCGGATGCTTAACTGACTGAGCCACCCAGGTGCCCTATCTTTTTTTTTAATTTTTAAATTTATTTTGAGAGAGAGAGAGAGAGAGAAAGAGAGAGAAAACAGTGGGGGAGGGGGGGAGAGAGAGAGAGAGAGAGAGAGAGAGAGAATCAATCCCAGCAGGCTCCATGCTGTCAGCACAGAGCCTGACCCAGGGCTTGATCCCACGAACTCTGAGATCATGATCTGAGCTAAAATCAAGAGTCTGATGCTTAACCAACTGAGCCACCTAGGTGGCTAGAGTACCATTCCTCCACTCACCACCCCTCTGGTAGCCACCAGTTTGTTCTCTATAGTTAAGAGTCTGTTTCCTGATTTGTCTTTCTTTTTCCCCTTTGCTCATTTGTATTGTTTCTTAAGTTCCACATATGAGTGAAATCATATGGTATTTGTCTTTTTCTGACTGACTTATTTTGCTTAGCATTTTACTCTCTAACTTCATCCATGTTGTTGCAAAAGGCAAGATTAAAAAAATTTGTTTAGTGTTTATTTATTTTAGAGAGAGCATGAGTGGGGGGAAGGGCAGAGAGAGAGGGAGACACAGAATCTGAAGCAGCTCCAGGCTCTGAGCTGTTAGCACAGAGCCCGATGTGGGGCTTGAACTCATGGACTTTGAGATCATGACCTGAGCTGAAGTCAGATGCTTAACCGACTGAGCTACCCAGGTGCCCTGCAAATGGCAAGATTTTTTGTTTTGGCTTAATAATATTCTTGTGTGTGAGTGTGTGTGTGTGTGTGTGTATACATATACATACATACACATACATACATACATACATACATACATACATACATACCACACCTTCTTTGTCCCTTCATATGGACAATTGGGCTGTTCCTGTAACTTGGCTTTTGTAAATAATGATATAATAAGCAGGGTTGCATATATCTTTTTGAATTAGTGTTTTTGTATTCTTTGGGTAAATATCCAGTAGTGGAATTACTGGATCATATGGTAATTCAGTCTTTTAATTGTATGATGACCCTCCATACTGTTTTCCACAGTGGCTGCACTAGTTTGCATCCCCACCAACAGTGAATGAGGGTTCCTTTTTCTTTACATCCTTGCCAACACTGTTGTTTCTTGTGTTTTTGATTTTAGCCATTCTGACAGGTATAAGGTGATATCTCATTGAAGTTTTGATTTGCATTTCCCTGATGATTAGTGCTGTTGAGCATCTTGTCATATGTCTGTTGGCTATCTGTATGTCCTTTTTGGAGAAATGTCTGTTCATGTCTTCTGCCCATTTTTTAATTGGATTCTTTGTTTTTTGGTGTTGATAAGGGACTTTTTCTTGAAAGTATTTTAAGTCAAATTATGATGTTAATGTACCTAGAGCAAGATGGCTCTCATTTAGCTAGATCATGTCACATTCCCTAGAGACACACTCTGATGTGGAGATTTGTGTAGAGGGAATTTACTGGGGAATGTGGGATGGGACCAGAACCTGTGGAAAGGAGGCAGGATGGAAGCAGGACTGGGCAGTTCCAACATAGGCCTCAGCTGGTCTCCTGGAGAGCTCTGGAGTGAGCTCAAAGTTGTTCCATCTTGATTTTGAGTCAAAAAGGTCAAGTCTTTATACCACCATGTTGACCTTTATTGGAAAAGGTGACCTTGGGCTAGATGACACTTTTTTTGCTGAAGGCAGTGACTAGATGGTGACTTGGCTGAGAGCTATCAGCTGCCAGCATTCCCAGAAGCTGGGGGGAGTGAATGCCTCAGTTCTAAAGAGGGGATCCGAATGACATATCTTGGCACTGTTTCTATACTAACAGGGTTAGGACACTGGTTGGTTAATTTAAGAACTCAGCTAAAGAGGAGAATCATAAAAACAATACATATATATCCACAAATACTTTATTTCAATTTAAAGCATATCAATGTATATTTACTTGCCAATCTTTTAATTATAGGAATAAGGCCTTTATTTGAGTAGACTATCTGGTTGATGTTATATATCTTTTACAAGTGACATAAAATCATTGTGTAAAAAATTTAGAGATACTTGTGAAACATTTTTATACATATTTTGAAAGCAGTATTTTTACTGATTTGCCTTTAATACGTCTTTGTTTTAAAATTTGCTTTATATTTTATCATTGCATAAATGCACAACTATTTTAAAATATCACATAGTTCTATAAACCTTATAATTAAAACAGCAATGCTCTATCCCACCCCTTCTCACCTCTGAGCCTACTCTCCATAGGCAACTATTTCAACTTTTTTGGTCTGGATTTACCTCCATACACATATCTCTATTTTATATTGTTGTTATTGTCTTGATTTTTCAGTTTAGGTAGTTTGCGTTCATGTCTGCTATAGAAACTAATTATTTAGTTTTCTTATATCTCCTATATTTGTCTCCCTGGCCCCTTTCTTCACTCACACACTCTCCCCTTGGCTTCCAAGTGTGTTTATGTTCTAAAGTTGTGGTTGATATTATTGAGCCTATGTTACTATCATTTACAGCTAAACCATGTAGTATGTTATGATTGCATTTACTTTTCTATGTAACTTTTATGTGTTTTTTTTTTTTTAAGAGTTAGTGATTATCAGAAACTCTCTCTGTTTCAATCTCTTCAACTGTAAAATGGGAATAATAACTGTACCCACTTCTTTGGGCAGTCAGAGCCATATAAGTGTTAATTACTAATTTTCATTGACTTTTTAAAAGTTTATTTGAGAGATACAAAGACAGTGTGAGTAAGGGTGGGGCAGAGAGAGGGAGAGAGAGAGAGAGAGAGAGTGAGCGAGAGAGAGAATACCAAGCAGGTTCTACACTGTCAGTGCAGAGCCTGATGTGGGGCTCAAACTCATAAAACCGTGAGTTCATGACCTGAGGTGAAACCTAGAGTAGGATGCTTAGCCGACTGAGCCACCCGTGTGCCCCTATTGACTTTGTTTTTTTATCTTTCAGTCCCTAACTCATCTCACACTTTCTGACCATTGTAAATCTCCTTTTAATACACTTCACCACATATTAAGTGCTCAATGAATAACTGTTGAAAGATATGCACAACCAATACTTTAATTGTACTTTATGAACAGCAGAGTAATTTAATTGAGAGGACAATGCATTCAGAATTGGGAGGCCTGGTTTAGGGCCTGGATCTGCCTCTACCTAACTGTATGACCTTGGGCTGGCATATTTGATCACAGCTTTATAATCTGCAAATGAGAGAATTGAATTAGGTAATCCCTAGGGTATTGTTTAGCTCTGTAATTCTATTAATGAAATGAAGGGTATGCAGAGAATACCAAAGTGTATACAATATAAGATTGTAATGATATTAACGGCCACCACTTCTAGCAGAAGACCTCCCGAAGACCTCTTAATAACCTGTCAGGCAAGATTATGAAGACATCACTCACACTGAGATAAAGGAGAATTTTGCTTAGTCATTCTGTGACAGCAATTGTCCTGCCCCTTTGGGACACCTGGTTGTAATTTGAGGGAATCACCACTAAATGTCGCTATAGGTTACTTAACAGTGGTCAGGAGAGCTCTAAGTGTCAGCCTACAAGCCAAAGAGCTACCATGTAGTTTCCTTATAGATTTGGAACTATGTACTTGAAATACTTAAATTCAAACGTAAGGAAACACTAAGATGGAAATTATGATTTTAAAAAGCAGATGGTAAAACCATCTAAAATGCCCTTTACTTCTTCCGTTTGCCTTTTCCCTCAAAGGCTGTTTCTGCGTAAACTGGGTAAACTGGTATTTAAAGGAACTCCCAACTGAGGAATTGCTTGACACTTTGGCCTATATGTTCATGATTTCTTTCTTCTCAAGATAAAGACAGTAAGCTACAGAAGGAAATATGGAATTTTCTGTTTCCTGGTTCTCGCTTTTGTTATATCTCCAAGCTTATCTGCAATCCTAGGTACTTTATTTCATTAATTTTATGAAAATATGTCCTATTTTAACATTAATATTTACTTATTTTAACATTTCTCAAATTGTAATGCTTTATATAATCAATGGGAACATATAATTAGTATTTTTCCTTTTTTAGTGATGTCTTATAATCAATGATGTCTTAAGTGATAAAATACCATATCTGCTATTATGGGATACCCATTTTAATTTATTAGAATTTAGTGCTATGTCAAAAGTTGTTTGATAGATAAACTTCCTTTTCTACTCTGATTTTTTAAAAATAGTCTCAGAATGGAAGAGAGCACAATATTTATTGAATGTCCACCATTCAATAAAGTGCATATATGATTATATTTAATCTTCATCATGCTGTGAAGTGGGGTTTTTTGTTTGCTTTCACTATAGAGTCAAGTAAACTTTATAGTCAAAGAGGCCCAGGAAGTTCAGTAACTTGTACAAAGTCATACTGCTACAATGGGTCACTAATCAAAGCAGTGCATTTTAATGTATTTTGGCTACAAATCTTATACTTTTTTAACAATATTAATCACACTGATATTTTGTGGTGCACAGTTTCTCTTTAACAGCCCATACAACTCAGCCCTCTTTGAACAACATACAGCTGTCTTCTGAGAGCCCTTTAAAAATGTTGAGGTGTCCAATTAAACAATATAGGAATGTTTTTTCTGAACTTTAGCCTCAATCTTTGTGATCAGAAGTATGCAGTGAGACTTGATGTCCCTGAGATATGAATTGTTTGTTGTTCCATGGGCTTCCCAGAGTAAACAGTGTCCCTGCAACATGGGGCACAAGACAGCTCAGCTCGTTCAGGGCATTTGGATTTCCTTCGTCTTCTGGCAGACCATTCTAGGAAACCATTTTCATTATACCTTGAATTAAAAAAAAAGTTTCTAACTTATAGAAAGCTGGTTTATCTACTTTAGGATATGGTTTCAATCAGAGTTTACAAGCCTCACGGAGAGCCAGTCTGTATGTTGTTAATGGGAAGGATTTAGTTGTTCTTCCTTAAGTGCCCAAGGGGCAAGGCTGAGAAACTGAGCAGATTTCTTTCAAAGGTCTTTGTTGTGACCATCCCTTGTATGCAAATGGCACTTACGGGTAAAGTCAAAAAGGATGAGAGAACAGAAGGCAGTTTCCTGGTCATCATCGTGTTTGCCTTGGCCTGGGGTAGCTAAATTTTCAATTCCCTGCAACTCTCAGAAATTGCTGGAAAACATTCTCTTCTAATTACTCACCTCATGTCCTGAAGGCCATTTGTTGTCTACAGCCTGTACTTATGTTTTCTGTTTATAATCCTCTTTATTTCAAATTCTCTTATTTCTAAATCTAAAAACAAAACATTAACAATCTGGTGGAGGTACTGTTCCATTCATCTGTCTAGGGATTTATCGTCAAAATACTTCTTTTATATCAGCAACTTGAGGTCTTACGATGATAAATAATCTTCTGTCCTGTTTTACAATGATTTCCCAAATAGAGGGCCCAAGATAGCATGTATAGTGTATAATAGCCAAAAATTCAAGATTGCTAAGAAATGAGTTGATTACAATTGCTTAAAGTTCCCTTGACTTAAAGAGAATACTGTTTGCATGGGGCACCTGAGTGGCTCAGTCGGTTAAGTGTGGGACTTCAGTTCCGGTTATGATCTCATGGTTCATGAGTTTGAGCCCCGCATCGGGCTCTGCATTGATGGTGTGGAGCCTGCTGGAGATTCTTTCTCTGCCCACTCCCACATGCTTGTGCATGCACATGCTTTCTCTCAAAATAAATAAACCTTAAAAAAAAAGAAATGAGAAAACCATTTGCTGACGCAATTTTGAAATGATGTATTTAGCTTTCCATCTCTCAAAGGAAGTAATGACTCTATTATATGTTATCTGGGTAACATTGGATAAAACCTGTTTTCACCTATTCAGAGCCATCTGTCCGTGTTTGCAGTGATTGCACTTGGAAGGCCAAGTGATAGCTATGAGGCTTTTCATTTTATCTCAGATTCTTGAATCTTCCCATGTGAAATTGATGAGTTATATGATATATGTGGCAAAACACAAGGAATTCAACAAATACTTATTGAGCACCAGCTATGTGTCATGCATGGTACTGTCACTGACATAGTTCCTGCCTTTGGGGGAACTAATATTCTATGAGGGGTGCAGACAAGTAGACAGTTACAGTGCACTGTGATAAGCAGTCTGACAGGGATTAGTGTGGTATGAGGTGAGAGCACATAGCATGGTTCTGATTTGGAAGATCAGGGAGAATTTCTTTGAGGAAGTGCTATCTCCTAGGTTTCTTCTAGGAAGTGCTTTTCTGTGACATTCTGGTGTTTCTACTCTTCTGACTGTTTTTTGTTAATTTCTTTAGCTGGTTCTTTCTCTTCATCTTAATAAATATTAGTGCTCCCTAGTGGTTTGTCCCAGTTCCTTATTTCTTATAATCACACATTTTCCTAGGCACTCTCAATTATAACTGTGGCTTCAACTACCCTTATACACAGTTGGTGCCTAACTATAGCAAGTCTTAGGCTATTAAAAAGAGCTTTACGACTTGAGAGTTTTCTGTAGTTGAATCAATAGGTTGTGATGAGAAGGAAGAGAGAAGAATCAAAAAAGACATTGAGATTTGTGGTCGAAAGAGGGAATACAATGGTCTCACCATTAAATAAGATGTGAACAATTGGAGACAGTTTTTCAGTAGGGGAATGCAATGTGTTCAGTTTTGGACAAGTTGGAGATGCCTATGGGACATTCCAGTGCAGATATTTAATAGACAAAGATATTTAATAAAATAATGAATCTGAAGCTTGGGAGGGAGGTCAGGGATGAACATCCATATTTAGAATGATCATCATATACTAATAGTTGAAGCCATAGAATAGATGGATTATGTTCATATTCAATAAATTAAAAGAAAATCTATGTACCAGCCATTGTGACATTTAGAATAGGAGTATGAATATGGCTTGGCCTCTGCTTCCAAAGACTGCTCTGGGGTAAGGGGCATAATCAAATAAATGGAATATAGTGTGGCAAAGGTTATTGTAGAAATATTTACAAAGCACAGAAGTGGCACAAAGTAAAAAGAGATCACACAGGAAGGATGGAAGACATGTAAGAGAAGCAAACTAGGATCGAAACAACTCCTAGAACTTCTCCAAAGAATATGGGAAACTTCACAGATTTGCTGGTCGTCTCCCAAGGCACATGTCACATCTCATTCATCAATATCCTCCCAGCAGAACCCAGCCTAATGCTTGCAACATAAGTGCTCTGTAATGTTTGTTGAATAAATGGGCCCAGGGCAGTTGGAAATAAATGAAAAAAAAAAAAAAGCATGGGATTTCCTCAAGCTCTAGGGAACACTTTAATCATCTCTTATTAGCCTTTCACTTTGGGGGAACTTGTGCAGGTGCAACTCAAACTCTCTGAAGAAATGAAGATGTAGCAATTTACAATGAGGACAAGGGCTGTGCCTGGCAGTGGTCTAATTATGAAATGTGCTTATGGCAAGCTAGATCTTTTATTTTTGTTTCTGGTGCACAGTAAAGTTGTGGAGCCATTGTTTTTTTGTTGTTGTTGTCAAACTGTCACTTACAGTGTCTGAGATAATATGGTGCATCACCATTCATTTAAATTTTTTTTTTTTAATTTTTTTTTCAACGTTTTTAATTTATTTTTGGGACAGAGAGAGACAGAGCATGAACGGGGGAGGGGCAGAGAGAGAGGGAGACACAGAATCGGAAACAGGCTCCAGGCTCCGAGCCATCAGCCCAGAGCCTTACGCGGGGTTCGAACTCACGGACTGCGAGATCGTGACCTGGCTGAAGTCGGACGCTTTACCGACTGCGCCACCCAGGCGCCCCTAAATTTTTTTTTTTAACATTTATTCATTCTTGAGAGTGAGAGAGACAGAGCATGAGCGGGGCAGGGGCAGAGAGAGAGGGAGACACAGAATCTGAAGCAGCCTCCAGGCTCTGAGCTGTCAGCACAGAGACTGACGTGGGGCTCGAACTCACAGACCGCGAGATTGTGACCTGAACCGAAGTCAGACACTCAACCGACTGAGCCACCCAGGCGCCCCATCACCATTCATTTATTAATGACAGCGTCAGGCTTTTAAACAGGAACCATCACATTGGGCCTTGCAACCTCCATGCTTGTTGTGTGTCCATTTAAATGATTTGTAATCATCAGTAATTATGAAAATGTCTTTCTTTCTTGACCTTCTCCCTCCCCTCCTACCCCACCCTCTAGGTTTACATGTTAGTATTTTATCAGCTTGGATTACAAATTAACATCCTTGACTTTCTTTTTTTTGTTTTTTCCTAAAGATATATTTAGGTATATCTTAGTAAACAAAATTACTATGAAAAAGAGAAAGACATTGTGTTAAAGCCTTATGATAGAAAATATTCCCACCACTTCATTAGTCAGATCCCCTCCAAGAGTTAAGCACCTGCATGGGGCGCCTGGGTGGTGCAGTCGGTTAAGCGTCCGACTTCAGCCAGGTCACGATCTCACGGTCTGGGAGTTCGAGCCCCGCGTCGGGCTCTGGGCTGATGGCTCAGAGCCTGGAGCCTGTTTCCGATTCTGTGTCTCCCTCTCTCTCTGCCCCTCCCCCGTTCATGCTCTGTCTCTCTCTGTCCCAAAAATAAATAAACGTTGAAAAAAAAATTAAAAAAAAAAAGAGTTAAGCACCTGCAATGTCATTGTTCAAGGCTGGTACCAGTTTCAACCCCATCTTTCCTGTAAAGTTTGAAGGAAGGACTCGTATCATTAAGCACCTACAACTAAGCTTGAGATGAATATACTTCATACCATAAGTCATTATCCATGTAGTTTAGCCGAGAGCATGAAGATTTTCCAGTTTATAATAACCTGAAGATCATTCAAAGGAGGCCAATCCCTCCTCCCTGCTCCCAGCTACTTGCTCTTCTTGAGCCCAGGCTTCAAGCAAATTTGTAACTTTTTCCTTGCTTCCCCATTCACCATAATGGGCTTAGTGGCACAGATATAGCCCGTGGGTATTGGCGAAGTCCGTAGAGAAAGTGTGGCTGGAGACAGAGCTGGAGAAGAAGTCTAGAGTTCCCAGAAATAATAGTAATAGTTACTTTTTTAAAAAAATGTTTATTTTTGAGAGAGATAGACACAGATTGCAAGTGGGGGAAGGGCAGAGAGAGAGAGAGAGAAAGACAGAATCTGAAGAAGCTCCAGGATCCAAGCTGTCAGCACAGAGCCTGACATGGGGCTCGAATTCACGAACTGCGAGATCATGAGCTGAGCCAAAGTCAGACGCTCAACCGACTGAGCCACCCAGGTGCCCCAAAGATAGTTACTTTTTAGTGAGCACACATCCTCGTAAATTCTTGCAAAATAGTCTAAGGTAAATGGTCTTGTTCTGATTTTACAGATAAGGAATTGAAGCTCAGAGAATTTAAGTGATGAACCCCAGTCCACATAACGATGGGGCAGAGCTGGGATTTTGGCCCATTCCCTTTCCATTAAGTTGCCCTGCCTCCTGGGAAGCACACTTTAGGCCTAGCCATGCTTTTATGTGAGTGTCTTTTAGAAAAAGGTGTCAGGTTGCTAAGAGATACATAACAACAGTGACTTTCTTCTCTGTTCTTGGGAAGGCAAGTGGTGATGTGCCAGGGCCGAGGTGGGAATGAGGAGGAATGCAACAGGGAGGATGAGAGTATAGATATTGGTAGCAGCCAGTAGTTGGCTGAGGATGTGGATTCTCTTCTGTTTAGTTCAAACATGAGTATGAGTAGGCAGGAAATGAGAATAAGTTCTCTCTACATTAAGGAAATGCAGTCTTAGAGATGAAGGATAATTGGAATAATTAATTTGGAGTAAAGATCCCGACTTTCTAAAGATTCATGACCATGGTGAGTTATGCTAGTAATTTGGAAGGATACACTCCCAGCTTCTCAAGGGCATAACGGTTCCAGGGAAGTCCACAGACCTATGCAGCGTGAGCAAAATGGTATTTCCTTCTGTGAATTTCTTTGTTCCTTGGTGCTCTCTTTGGCTTTACCTAGTGGCAGATCTGGAAATCTGGAGCTGTCAGCTCAAGTCCAGTCCCTGCAGAGCACAGTGGCAATGTTCCAATTCCTTATGGTGGTGAGTGTGAAGACGATTCTGCATGCAGGGTAATATTTATGGCTTGTCAGCTGTTGGCACTATAGAAATGGGCTCAAGATGGCTAGAGCAGCTTTAGTGGATGATGAATGTTTAGAATGATGATCTAGGGAACTGAGTTACAGCACAGCCTCTTAGCGTCAGAACATTCTAGTCCAGAACATTCCCTAGAAGAAGAAATTCTTGATTCAGCAGTAACCCAGGGTCAAATATGACCAGAGATGTTGAACATTTGCCTTGGACTTGCTGTTTACCTCAGAAAGTCCATTTGCTCATAGCTTTGTGTGTGGTATGTGTCTCCTTGTCCACTTCCCTGATACATCTGAAGATGTGGGTGATTGAAGGGGCTTATGTCTGTTTCCACCCTGCCCTTGTCCCATGACTCAGTCAGTTGATCATCACCCTGAGCTTAGTGTTAATATTTATTTCTGAAGAGTAAGACAGAATAAATCTATCCACGTATCAATGCCGTTATGTGTACAAAGTATTTTAAAGTATATGGTTTTCATTTCATCTGCATAATAACCTTCTATGTGGGTAGAAAAAAGTCTATTATGTTCTCTTGAAGATGGGAGCCCATGATTTAATCAGTTACAAAAATAGTAATTAGTGGAATCAGGACTAAAGTCAGGTGTTTTTGATTCCTAGGTCCATACCCAGAGGCAGACAAACTATAGCTTAGGGGATGAATCTGGCCCACTGCCTGTTTTTGTACAGCCTGCAAGCTAAAAGTGGTTTTCACATTTTTAAATAGTTGGGAAAAAAAGTAAAAGAAGAATAATATTTTGTGACATATGAAAATTATACGTAATTCAAATTTCAGTGTCTGTAAAATAAAGTTGTGTTAGAATACAGCCACACTTATTGATTTATATATTGTCTGTGACTTTTTCATGCTGAGTTGTGACAGAGACCTTATGGCTCACAAAGTCTAAAATATTTACTATCTGTCCTTCTATAGGAAAGGCTTGTCAACCATGGTGATAGATGATTAGTGAATAGAGATCCCGGTACATATTATGGTATTAGATTGCTAGGGTTACCATAAAAAGCATAAACTGGGTGACTTAAAACAACAGAATTTCATTGTCTCACAGTTCTGGAGGCTAGAAGTTCAAAATCAAGGTGGCAGCAGGACCATGATCTCTCTGAGACTGGGTAGAATCCTTCCTTGCCTCTCCCTGCCTTCCGGTGGTGGCCACGAATCCTTGGTGTGCCTTTGTTTGCATCTGCATCCATCCAGTCTCTGCCTCCATCATCACATGGCTGTCTTCACTTCGTCATCCTTCTGTGTGTATCCGTGTCCAAATTTTCCCCTTTCTATAAGGATAGCAGTCATATTGGATTAGGACTCACCCTAATGGCTTTCTCTTAACTGGATCATCTGTAAAGACCCTATTTCCAAATAAATTCACATTCATAGATCCCAGGGGTTAGGACATTAGCATCTCTTTTTGGGGGACACAATTCAACTGATAACACTTTTTTCACTATAATGTATTGTCCCCACGTTAGCATTAGTCTTCTTCTTTCCCTACCTCAATCCCTTTGTTCCTCCTTCCTTGCTTCTTCCTTTTCCTCCCTCTTGCCTCCATTACCTCAGTCACTATACATTCAGCAAACGTTTATGATGTCCCTACTGTGTCCTCATCCTTACACCCATCACTATGCTAAAGGATAGGGTACAAACTTGATGAAGAGTTGGCCTCTGATAAGCAGTGTGGGTCAACTTCTATCAAGGGGTTTGTATAAGGGACAGTAGATATTATAGTCAAGATTTGGAGGGATCTTAAGCATCTAAATTCCCCAATATTGAGTATTAATATTTCAAAATAATTGATTTAAAGTATTTAAATTTAAATAATTGATTTAAAGTATTTAAAGTATCACAGCTTACTGACTCAAAAATTATAGATGCTAATAGACATAGAATTTTAACGTAGACTTCCCTTACTGCTCTTTTAAAATCAAAATG
The DNA here is from genome assembly GCF_016509475.1 of Prionailurus bengalensis. NCBI lineage: Eukaryota > Metazoa > Chordata > Mammalia > Carnivora > Felidae > Prionailurus > Prionailurus bengalensis. Next base: position 139,196,607 of record NC_057344.1, read on the forward strand.
TACTGAAATATTCTGCTCCTCTCATTTGCTTCAGTTCCTTCTATCTCTCTTCCTTTCAGCAGGTATGAGGTCTGATTAGGATATTCTGCTCCGGGAAGAACAATGAAATGACCCTGAGTAGGGTCATTTGGCCTTGTTATATTAAGTTGATGGCTTTAGAGAGATTTGGTCTGCAGCCTTGAGAAATGAAGCTCGACATCACTCAGTGGGTGTCATTTGCCCCAATATGTTGTATTTTGTTGTGTCTTCATTGAGGTTCTTTGTTGTTCTGCTCTCTCCTCCTGGCACTAATTGGCTATGTTCAAATACTGTCATGAAGTGCATGAAATGTGTTCTGACAGCTTCTCCTCCCTTTGCCCCAGAGCATACCATCTTGTTGGTCTCACAGGATCTTCCTGGCCAGGGTCAGGGGTGTGAGGGTGCAGCCAAGGGAGTCTGGCCTCTTCATGGTGATTATAGTGGGGGCTATTTGTGGACAACAGCCTCAGGTGCCATCATTTTACCTCTATGTTATTTGTAAGCCATGGAATTCCTTCTGCTTGCTGTATATTCAGAGCTTCCTACTGGTTATCTACCTCAAAGATACTAACCTGGTGGAAATATCGAAGGTCCGCTCCCTGCAGGAAGGGGGGGAGCTGGTACTAAAAATGTAATACCTCTTCTCCCAACGGTATTCTCTTCCTAGAGTTCCTAGAGTTCCTAGAGTTCACAGTTGCTGTCAACCTTAACTTTATTTTTGGACTTTATATATACATTTCTCAGTTTATGTTCGACCTAGCCCTTTTAAGGGAGCTTAAAAAAATCTCGTATATAATTCACTATGAATGCAAAGGCTCATTAGATTTTATAAATGATGCTGAGTAAGAAGAAATTAGTGTTTATCAGTAAAGAACCTTTGACATTGGTATTGTCAGACTGGAGCAACCTCACTTTGTTAGTTTTTAAATGAATTTCTTATTGTGCTCTGATGGTTACAGAGTACGATTCTCATAGCACAGTTCTACCCTAGAAATACTTCTGAAGGTCAGTGACCTGAATCTCGATTTGACTACTTACTAGTTAAGAAAACCCGGGCAAGTCACTTAACCTTTCTGTTTCTTGGTGTCTTACAATGAGATTAATAACACTACTTTATAGTGTTGTTTGGAAGTTGAAGTGAAAGATGTGTGTCAAGGTGCTTTAGAGATTGGAATTTTTATGTAAATGTCAGAAGGCATTGGTATTGCCACTAATTAAAATTATACTTAGGGAAATTCATAGACACTTTTTCCTTTTTGTGAAGTCAAAAAAGGACTTCACAAAAAAGTTATCATTGTTGCTAACTTGCTGTGGGTATAGCTGAGACCACTGATTCTCAAGGAATGGTTCCCAGACCAGGAGCATCAATCTAACCTGAGAATGTGTTAGAAATCAAATTCTTGGGCCCTTTCCCATACCCTCTACATCAGAACCTCTGGGAGGTGCAACCTGTTTAACAAGACCTCTGGGTGATTCTCATGCCACTAACACTTGAGACCCATGGACTTAGATAAGTTATGCCCAATTGGGTATGTGTAGATTCTGAATTTGCTGATTTTTTTCTTAATATGGCTTTCCTCTCAGACATGGAAGGGATCTGAAAAATACAAATGTGTGCACCTAAGATTGAGTTACCACCATTAGTTGACTTCCTGCAACATGCCTACTGGGTGTCCCATTTTCAGCATTGACATAGATCCTAGGATTGGAGGTTCTGGAAGCATTACCTTTGTTAAACACAAACTTGTCAGATTATGACGGGGACCCAGTGAGGGATTTAAGGTGGCATAGTAACAGTTGAATGAGAGGGCTGTAAACTATTCAGTGAGATTCAATAAAGCTGCACTGAGCTTGATTCCTGTTTTGGCTACCTCTGAATATCAAGTGTTGTCGTCCCTCAAACAGTCTTTAGTCTTCCTCACATGAACACTCACCTATTAATGAGTCTGGGCCCTACCCCTGAGATGCTCTGCCAGGTCTCAGAAAAAGCCAAGTGCCCTATTGTACACCCTGTATTTTCCCATCATGTCCCTGGATTGCAGCTATATCGTGGCGGTCATGACAGGTGGTCGGTAGTTACTTGGGTGAAGTGAAAAACAGAGCTATAAACTTAATTAAGGTGGAGGAGGGGAAGGTGGTGGGGAAAACATTAGGGAAATCATGGTGCTATTGTGTTGATCCACAAGGGCAGAGGCACATGGAAGGTGTTTAATAAGTATTGAATGAATGAATGAGGAATGAATTTCGTGTTTTGGGAGCTAACCTGCCTATTTAACTTAAGAGCATCTATCTTATCCCAAATGAACAGACATTATGCCTTGATTGAGTGAACTATTAGATATGTTTAGTTTTAAATGCAGACATAAATAGATTTGATCTTTCCATGGTTCGAATTTCCTCCCATCAGCTTTCCCTTAATTATCCACAAGTGTTCCAAACCTTCATTAGCTAAATAGGATGCAGATGATGGTCATTAGTCTGGGATATAAATCCTGCTGGCACATTCAATGGCTTTTCACTTGGTTAATTGAAATTTTCAGTATTCATGGACTACAAGAAAACACTGTAATTTTATCATTTATTCAGGGGTATAATTTTTTTTCCTTTAGCTGGTCGTGTTTTATAATTATGCACTTAAAAATATGAATGCCACACTTTGCCTGGGGGCATGCCACTATTTTCAGTGTACATGTATCAATACTAGTTTACTAAAGCATGAAGGCCAAATGGAAATTTATGCTTTGTCTAGAAATCCTAAAATTGGCTGACTATAATGTCTAAGAAAGCATCCAAGTAGTGTGTACTTTGGGGACCCATCAATTCACGTGTAAATGACTTCCAAATTGTTAGCAATATGAGTAGGTCTAGTTCTGACATCTATCACCGAGTAAGAAGTCATCCAGTGTGCCTGTGTGGTACAAATGGCAGGTTTCAAATGGAGATGCTTTACGCAGGCGTCATTCCTTTAAATGGTGCTTAGCTTTCAACTGTTTTTGACCATTTATCAAAACTAGCTGGCCTGTTTTGTAGTGCCTGGCTGAGTGGGAAACACACATACACACACATACAGGAACAACTGGCGCTTGGAATAAAATTTTGTAACATTACCATCTATCTCAGAGATTCGGTTTCTGAATTCCTTAACTTTTATAATCCAATGCTTAAGCCATTCTCTTGCACCTGGCTTTGTGCCAGTTTAATCAAGTAAGCATCATATGTTTGCTGTTTTCAAAATATAAATCTTAGTTACAGACATTACATGGCAGAAATCAGCTCGGTAGAGTTACAGTGTATCTGTTTGTTTTTTCTAAACCTACTTTAGTGGGACTGAGACAACGTTGTAATAACTCTCAGAGGTAAACTCTCTCTTAAAAAAGAGTGTAGAACATATGGAGTCTCTTTTCAGTGCTCATTTTGCAAACTGGAGACTCCCATCGGTGAGAATGGGGTGAACAGCTGCCCTTCCCGCGTGTTTTTGTAGGCTGGACTGGATGAGCCATCAATCGCTGATTCTCCATTTGGGTTCTTGGACCAAGGCCTTACGAGGGCCAGTTTTTCATCACAAGTCACTCTTCCTTCTGCGTTGCTTTTGCCTTTCTGCCCATTTGGAATATTTCTATAAATGGCTGTTAATGTTAATTTAAGGAAGATGTGTTTAGCCACCTCAGTCTTCTAAATTGACCATTTTATAAAATGTTGTGTTATGCTTTTGTGGATCACCTGTAAAACTCTCTCTACCTCTGTTAGGTAATCAAGAACTGACCATGTTATTCAGTCAAATGTTCTTTCCTCAGAGGATGGAGGGAAGAAGTAGGCAGTATATTCATTGATTTCTAAATGATGTGCCTAATAAAATCAGGCCCATTTTCTTTAAATTAGCCAGGGTTCCCATGACCTAAAAGGACATGAATATGGGTTTCCTCATTTCAAAATGAAGAATTCAAGACCTTATGGTCAGCCATCCATCTTAAGCTCACAAGGAGGTCATTTAAGGAGGGACACTAGAATAAATGCCTAGATTCCTGAGCAATGGCCCATTGGCTTATCTGTCTAGCGATTCTATCATAAAAGGCCAGCAAACTTCTAAGTTCTAATAAGGGATCATGTTCAACTAGAGTAAGTCAGTCACAACCAGTATCTGCCCTTGGCAAAGTGTATCAAAGTAAAGTATATTATAGTGGACACCACAGGGCTCTGCACAGATGTCCCGGTTGCTAGGGGAGCAGCTGGCTGACTACTGTCAGCTGTCGGCCCTCTCAGGAAATTGCCCTTGGCTAAAAATAGTCATCTTGTCCAGGGTCATGCCTCCTTTCCAGGGCAGCTCTTAGCTCCTCCCAAGATGGGGACCAGTCTACCCCAGTTCAGAGCTCCCCGTTTGGTGGGCTGAGACCTTTGTTGAGTTTGTACCAGGGCCTGACTCCCTCCTCTGCTTGGCCCCGCACCCTTCCCTTTCCTTCCACAAGTGGAGTTCCCAAGAGCATCCTCTTAAGTAAACCTCCTGTGTGCTAATCTCCATCTCACAGCCTGCTTTTTAGAGAGCCTGATGTGACCTATGTTTTTTAGATCTTTTCCCAACGCCGTGAGTGTCCAGTGCCCTCATTATGTAAGTCTTCATTTCTCTCCTATCAAAATCTGCTTTTGAAATTTATAGGAAAATTAAAAAAAACCATCATCAAAAATCTGCTCATAGGAAAGAATCTGGTGAACTCATTCCCTCTAAGGCATAACAGACCAACAATTATAATACATGAAATTTTCAATTTGCCCCTTTGCATTGACACTTATACCCTAGCATCCCTTGAGAGTTTGTCTATGATGATTCAAAGCCTGATTGGAAAAACAGAGCTCTAATAAGTGAGATTTCAGGTATCAGTATATAAATGGATAACAAGTAGGGCCTCATCTTTCTAGATTCATTTGGCGAATTGCTACAACTTCTATGTATAATACTGTTCACCTCATGCTGGTCACCTTGCCAACAGGGTTAGAAGCCAATGCTCTAAAAAGTCATTGTGTACCATTGTGCTTGTGCTCCTGGGACAAACGCAGCATCATGCACACGTTGGTGGAGGAGACTCATTAGGGGTTTCCTCTTTAGTACAAAAATATTGATGCAATAGTCAAGAAGGTCACAGTGTGGGTAAGTCACCATGTTTTGAGCCTTTCATTTCCAGTAATTAAAGTGAACATGTTATTGGAAGGTTTAGAAAGCCCACCCAAAGTCATTTACAATAGCTGTAATTAGGAAACTGGAATGCCAGTTCAAGTCTTTCGAGGGGAACAAAATGAGACCAGCCGAGCGTGTAAGTAAAATCCCCTTAGAAAATGGCCAAATTAAGGATACAGACTCTCATTGACCCATGCCCTTCCTCTTCCACACTCATTCCAGGTACTGAGATTTCACTGTACATTTGTCCTTTAGTTCAAGTGGTTCCTTTCTATAAATGTAGCATTTCTATAAATGTAGAGCTATTTGTATTTTTTTTTATTTATTTTTTTTAGTGAAGCCAATTTCACCCATCTCTGACTCTCATTTCTCCTCCAAACATGTTTCCCAGGTCACCTGAGACTATTCTCGAAGGTTGAATGGCATTGTTTAATTTCAAAGATCATTTCCCCTGGGGCTAGCGTACTAATGTCTGAGTTCTTAGACATGTTCCTTAATTTATTTTCCCCACTGGTATATCTTAAACTTACTTAAAAATGCAATTAGAGTGTCTCAAGTTGCCTCCACATGGAAGCTAGAATTTGGGTTCTCCAGATTTTGACCATTAGACTGTTTCCTGGAAAAAAATAAGTTACCCCAGCCAGGGAATCAGGGTCATTTCAATGACTAGCTCCCTTTGAGTTTAGACCACTGCTTCTCAACTGGGGGTGAATTTCCTACCCCCCTCCCCCAGGGGACACCTGGAAATGTCTGGATACATGTTTTGGTTGTCACGACTGAGGTTGAGGGGATGTGCTGCTGAAATCTGGTGGGTAGAGGCCAGGGATGCTGCATAGCACAGCATGCCCCCACCTTCACAACAAAGAATTATCCAGCCCAAAATGTTCTAGAAAAATCAATAGCCAAGCCAAGTGGATAATAGACGATAGAAATATACAAAATAGAAAATGTATTTTACTACTATTTGGGAGTCTTTTATCTCTTTTTCTCCTTTCTCCCTCGGTTTCACTTTGTAATGTTTTTATATGTGAGGCTGCTTTTCCAGCACTGTGCTTCCAAAATAGTGTTTTGGGATAGGGACTGCAATTTTTTTTTTTTTTTTTTGCATCCATTCAGTGCATATTATTGGATGCCTTTTTTTTGTGGCAGGCACTGGGCTAGTGATTGGGCTATAGCAATGACCAAGTCTTGTTGGGTCTTTACCTTCCTGGATCAAGCATTTGAGAGTAAATATTGGGCCCTCTTTCATAACGTGGTGCTCATGTATACAAATACATAAAGATGAAGAAGGATCATTAGGAAAACATTTGATGGGAAGATTACAGGTGGAGTGGTTCAGTGTAGCATGTTGAGAGCTGTTTCTTTGGCTTTTCTCTCTGTCTCTTTACTGACTCAATCTTTGAATGACAAGCAAGAATCTTTCCATCCAAAAAAGAATACTGAAACAAAAGAAACTAAAATACACCTGTCAGCAGCAATGGCATGGAACTTCCATAGTATATCCAGTCCTGTCAACATGGGCTGCTATTTGTCAGGGTTGTAATTAGGTCAGTGGGTTTAATTATGGTAAGAAGAATGAGTCACATGATCTTATTCTCTTTGAGCAAAGATGGCTGTTTCTTTTAGGGGAGCCATTATTTTTTTCATTTTCTTGATAATTCTGTTGTGTCTGTTTTTATGAACTTTTCATCTTGCCCTTCTTTTTTGAAATTTGCTGTTCTTCTTTTCTTCTACCACTAAAATTCTTCCCTTCTTCTCTTTTTCCACTTTTAACTCAAACTTTCTAGATAACTTTTATACCTTCCCTCCCAAACAAAGCAAAAACACAAAAACTGCCAGCAAACCATGTATCAAGATCATACCAATCTAAACCTTGAACTTATTTTTTTCATTAAAGATGCTTTTTTTGTATATGTATCCACATCTGTGTTTTTGATCTTTTAATGCTGCATATTATTTTGGGCTAGAATATATGCTGGCTCAGATCTTAATTATCTTTAGGGCTTGTCCCAAAACAAAGCAAAATCATAGGTGAGGTGGGAGATATTTTTATGTTATGCAAGGAAAGAATGTGAGAAAGTTTATGTATATTAGATCTGTAAGCCATACCAAAGTCTTTATTTGTTTTACATTTCTTTTTTCTTTGACTCTCCAACCAAGATAAAATTATTGGCATAAATATGTATATGTGTGTATACATATGTATATACATTCATATTTATATCTATATGAATGTTTACTGTAACATAGTTTGTAACAGCAAACAAAAATAAGCAAAAAGCAACAACAAAAGGTCCAAAACCTGGAAATTACCAAATATCCATACATAAAGGAAAGCGTACATAAATATGGCATATCTCTATTATGGAATATGATGAGGCTATTGAGAAGAATGAGCCAATCTATATGAACTGACCTGGAAAGGTGCTGATACTATATCCATTCATTCATTCATTTATTTATAGAGGGGGAGAGAGTGTGAGTGGGAGAGGGGCAGAGGGAGAGAGAGAATCTTAAGCAGGCTTCATACTCAGCGTGGAGCCCAAATGGGGCTCAATCCCATGACCCTGGGATCATGACCTGAGCTGAAATCAAGAGTCAGCCATTCCACTGACTGAGCCACCCAGGTGCCCCACTGATACTGTGTTCTTAAGTAGGATGATATCTCTAGAAAGAAAGAAATTTCTGTACGTGTGTATGTAACATAATACAGATAATTAATATGTAATTCGTGTAATTACATATAATGTAATATGTATTTGGATAAATGGGGAAAGTGTGTAAGGATTTTGTGTTCACAATTTTTATTATTGAGTACCTCAAGAGAATAGGTTTGAAAGGAGATGGACTCATTATGAATATATATTTTGTAATTAAAGAAAAAGTAGAAAGGTTTACTGAAAAATATTTCTGTACCATTTATGTGGTTGACCACAAAATCTTTTAACTCTTCACAAAACAGTCCAAAAGGAGCAAGCTTGCATATAAATCCCAATTGGCCTTGCATGCTAAAGTGCTTTTTTAGTGGCTCATGAGGCCAGGAAAATAAAAACATATAGCTAGAAAGTAAATCACGGGGAGAACAAATGTGCTAAAGAAAGTAGAGATGAGATGGCAAGACCTGGTACTGCTGTTCAGATTCACAAATCTCTTCAATGGGGAGAAGCTCCACTTCATCACTCAGGCTCATAATAGGTTTCATCTGAAAGATTGGGCATTTGACATTTTGCACATCTTTAAGATAGAGTACCAAGGTGGGTTCTAGAGTCAGACTTCTTGGCTTTGATTCCTCACCTTTTTCCAAAGTATGTGATTTTTGACAATTAACCAAATTGTGCTGCAGCTACCTTGTTTGTGAAATAAAGGTATATAAGAGTCTTATCTCACCCTATCGTTGTTGGCCCATAATCAATGTTCCAAGTTGGGTAAGGTGGCAGTGGGAACAGTGAAGGGCAGGCAGCTTTTAAAATCCAGAGAAGTAAATGGGGTCATAAGAAGTGGTGCCCACTATGGATTGCAAATGAACAGGGCAGGGTCAATATCATTACACTTTGATGGTTCTAATGTGTCACCCGCTTTCCTGTTTTGTAGACCTCCATTTTCAGCACATTGGCCAGCGAAAAGTCCTTATCTGACTGCAAAAAGGTAAGTTGGCCTCCAAGATTTCTAACCTGCTGTCAGAGTACTAAAAGGCTCCAGAGTTGATGACATTCAATGGAAAAGCTATGGGATCAATGAGAATGTCCTGGTGATATGTTGTAACTCCCTTTCTTCAGAGATGGCAATTTGAATGGTTCTCTTTAAGGATGTGGAAAACTCTGTTATCATTTGACAGCATTTTGTTATAAAGCAGCTCTGGTTGCATATATTTCTATCTTGCTATTATCTGACATTTCATTCTGCAAGATGAGCATCAAGGGAGTCCAGGACAAGCTGCATTGCAGGCATCTATATCTTTGTTTCCAAATTTAAATGTAATAAACATAAACTCAGCACAGTATAAAAATGATTTTGCATTTTGAAAGCTGATCATATAGCATAAAAATCTGGTTTGGATTCACCACAGTCAAGTTTGAGAAGCTGTCATGCTTTGCAAAAGGATTAGCCTCGCTAGCATCTGATGGAAGACGTTCCTGTAATGGATCATGTCTGGAGACTGCCTGCTATAGCAGTAGCAGCGTGTCTAATTCCTGGCCTTCGCAGTCCAGGGGGCACTTTTATCTGCCTCTTTAATCTCAGGTTTAACTAGATCTTCTCCTTCTTGAGGGGAAAGAAGCAATTTCACAGTCTGAACAACTCAAATAAATTCTTTGACATTATCTATTGATATGGAAAACCAGGTGCATAAAGAGTTGACCTGTGCCTCATATATTAGTAACTTGGCATTTCTTAGGGTTTTATATCATGATGTTGTTTTCCTGTGCTGGTTTTGCTTATGAATTTACTTGATATGGAAATAGGTAGCTGGGATGTTCATCTTTAAAGCTGATGTGAGAATCCACTATTCTGAATGCCATCCATTTCATTATCTTGATAGTTATTTATTGCCTATTAAATCTCCATCTTGATTGAGTTCTGCTGTGTTCGTCTTGGTCTGGCTGTCTGAGAGTAAGGTCCGTGTCATATTCTTAACATTTTGGATCCTAGAAGATGAAGGGACTTCAGGGCTTCTCTAGTCTCCCCTTTCTCCCAGAGCGGGACTGCCATTGATATCATATAAAGATGGACTTAGCCTCTACCTTGATACTCTATTGACAGGGAACCCAATGACTCTGACTGTTCACTTGTGAGACAAATCAAACTATTAGAGGGTTCTTCATTTATTGAACCATTATCTGTCTCCTTTTGATTTCTAAGTTTTAAAGTATGAAAGCAGTTAATATGCTTTCTTCTGAATCTTCTCTTCAGCTCACCTATGGGTTAATGATTTTCCTTCTTTATTTCTAGTAGAATATTGTTATAATTGATTTCCAAAATCATAGACTGCTGGGATCTGTCTATCTGGTTTCAAAACTTGGCTCTGCTACTTACCACTTATGTGACCATGGGTTAGTTACACAAGCTATCTGTGCCTCACTTTTATCATCTATAGAAGAGGGATAATAATTATATCTACTTCACATGATAGATGAGTAACATACATAAAGTGTTTAGAACAGTGTTCAATACATAACCAATGCTCTATTAGGTATTATTATTATTATTATTATTATTATTATTATTATTTCTAGACCGGGTAATCCTTTTTTGTTTTGCATACTCTTTGTTACCAATGTCAAAAATTATGTATTGTTCTTCAGTTGTGGTCAGTTTGGCAAAAGCACTTTGAGACTTTTCACTCTTCATTCAGCAGCTTTGTTTACATACTTGGTGTATACCAGGTACATCATCAGACATGGGCTATGATGCAAGGACAATCTACAGGCTTTCTTTCATGTAGCACTAATGGTCTAGTAACACGGCGTAAGATGGCATCAGTTTCTATTTATCAGTCATATCATATCCAGATAATTTTAAAACCCAGTTGTGTTATCCAACTTATTTACTACCTCTCTCAGTTCTGTGTCATGCACAAAGTGGCATAGTCTCTGTGACTGTGCTTTCATTCATCCAGCCAGTCAGTTACCAAGTGTTCACTGAGAACCTGCTATATGTTTTCAACTGGAATATCATGGTGAACAAGTTACGTATGATCTTTTCCCTCATAGAATATATACATAGTTGTTGGACAAGTAAAATTGTGATGGATGATATGATTCTCTTTTTCAGTTGGGAGGTTACAAGATCTTATACCAAGAGAACCTAACCTAATCTAGGAGTCAGGGAAAACTTTCCTGAAGAAGTGGACTTCTTGCAGATACCCAAAGTATAAGACCAAAAAAAAAAAAAAAAAAAAAAAAAAAAAAAAAAAAAAAAAAAAAAAATAAATAAATAAATAAATAAAAGCCTGATAATGGAGGGCCTTGTAAACCCAGAGTTTGGATTTATTGATTTATTAAATCTTGGATTTATTGATTTATTGATATACTGATTCAGGTAACAGAGCCCGGGAGGAAGTTGATGAGTTCAGATTGGTATATGTCAGGTTTGTAGCGTTTGTAAGATCTCCAAGCAAAGATGACCAGCAGGCATTTGGGTATGTTGGTTTATAATTCAGGAAAACATTCTAAGATAGAGATGTGAATATGGGAGGAATATCCATATATAGAACGATTGAGAGAGGAGGAAAGGACAAGATTGCCTAGGGAATGTGTGAAGAAGAATTGAAGAATGTTTATAAGAATCCAGGAGCATTGGTATATAAGGGCTGGGAGAGGACTATTTCCTGTGAAGTAAAGTGAGAAGATAGAAGATAGGGCCAGAGAAGCTGGAAGAAATCAGAAGAATGTGATGTCGCAGAAATCAAATCAATAAAAATAGAAAGTCGTTAAAAATGAGGTAATCACTAGTGTAAAAACTGTTGCTGGGAGGTTAAGTAAAATAAGGACTGAAAAACATCCCCTAGGTTTATCGATATCCTAGGTCATTGTTGGTTTTAGTGAGATCCAAGTGATGGGTGTATAAGCCAGGTTACAGTGAGTTTAGGAAGGAGATAGAAATGGTAGAATTGTCTTCTTTAAAGGAAAGTGTTGGAAAAGGAAGGAAAGAGGTGAGTAGTTAGTGGGGAGTTACTGGGTTGAGGAAGCGTCTCTTCAGATGGGGTAGATTTGAGCAAGCATGGTTAAGTGCTAGGAAGAAGACAATAGAAAGGCAAAGAGATGTTAAAGCACAGCATTAACCTTTTATACATGAATGGATGCCTCTTGCTGTAAAGTAGCAGGGAAGGAAGAAAGGATAGAACTCATATGGATAGGAGTTATGAAAGCAGGGAGACAGAATGGCGCCATGTCATTAGACAACTCTGGTCAATTCATCTACTTTTTTCTTGAATTTTTTGGTGAGAAGGTGGTATTATTATCAACCAACTTTGAGTCTACACAACTATACTGCTTCAACAGTATTTATTTAACCTACAGATATTCCTCTACAATATTTTACATAGTACCATGCACATGATCAGCAATCTCTGGCTGTCTTGCCTGTTCAGTTGGGGTCTGTTTTAATAAAATTACTCTCAAATCTGTGTCTCAAGTAATGAAATCTCTTCTGAACCCTAGATCTGTGTTGTTGATTAACTAGAGGTCTTTTTCACCATGGTGTCCCCTAGACCATGTTTTAATGTAAACAAATTTTTTACACATATTCTCTCTCATGCTGAACTTTTCTCTCTTCTAGTCACCACTCCAGTTAATGGCTTTACCATTCCAAGCTAGAAACCTCAGTGTCATCCTTGATTTCTCCTGTTCCTTTGTTTTCCACATCCAACTAGTTATCAAATTCTGTAAATTCCATTTTTAGATGCCCCTAGAATCTATCATCTCTTTCCTTTCCTTCTTATTCCTCCTTTGGAAGGTTGTAATAACTCCTTCTTTGCTCTTTTCTTACACCAAGTCTTCTCTTCTTCATTCCATTTTCCAAAACACTGCCAGAGTTACTTTCTAGAAAACAAACAACAAACACAATTATTCATGTCAAACCTTATTTAAAAACATCTAAGGGCTTCAAATTTTATTCAAAATAGACCCCATACTCCTCTGTATAACTTGACGAGTCATTCCCATTATCTTCAGCCCCATCTCCTGGTATTCTACTAGGTGCTGGGATCTAGAGGCCTTGAGCAGACTGCTTCTGAATACAAAACTTTTTGATAACCTTGTGTCTATGTACAAATTGTTTCCTCTTCTTGAATGCTGTCTTCCCTTTCTTGTTTGCTTAAAAACTTAGTCTTCTATGGAGAGACCCCTCACAGTATCATTTCCTTTTCAAAGACTTTCTTGGTTTCTCCAGGAAAGATGAGTGGTTTTACCTCCTGAGTTCATAACATTTTGTACTTACACCAAAGTGTAACACCTAACAACAACCACAAATCTTGTCAAATGTTTACCATATCCTCGGCCCTGTGAGAAGTGCTTTACGTGGATTCTATCATTTGATTTTTATAACAGTCCTCTGAGGTAGGTAAAATTATTACTACCGTTTACAGATAAAGAAATTGAAGACTAATGACATTAAAGACCTTGTGTGAGAATATTCCAGTAGTGGGTGTTGGAGCCAGGATGTGAATCCAGGCAGTTTGATGCCAGGACCATTGCTTTAGTGTTTTGCTACTTCCTTCTGCCATTGGATTCTAAATACTTATCTATGGGTTCAGCTTTCCTCTGAACTATCTTCTCTTAGAGGGGAGGAACAATGACTGATTCTGTTAGGATGAATAATACCCCGCTGGTAGTAAGAGCTAATAAAGTTTTATTGAGTGAATGGATTTGCTGGATACATGATTATCCATTAGTGTAATCTTCTGGGACTATTTTGTTAAAAAAAACACAAAAATTTTTTCCCCCTTTTCCTAGGAGTTGAGAAAAGAATATTTACACTCAGAGTTTATTTTTGAAGGCAATTTCTGTACTAAAATAAGGTATTAATGGATAGCTGGGCAGCAGGATGTGATTGAAGTGTTTCGTGAAAGATAGCAAATACCCTACTTCCTAACCACTACCACTCTTTAATTTGGAAAACCTAAAAACATTTAGGGAATATATATGAATCCATTCATTCATTCATGATTATTTATTGAGTTCCTCCTGTTGCAAGGCTGTTGTTATTGTTAAACATGTTATAGAGGAAAAATGAATATGCCAAGATATGAAGAGACATAACTCTAGGACATGTATTAAATCAAAGTAGACTCTTATAAGATAGGTATAATTTATATCTTCTGATTTCTTTCTTCTATAACCTCTCTACCCCAAACTATTTAACTAAAGTAGACACATGGGGGGATGTGTACTGTGGAACAAGCAGCAGAGAATGATCCTCAAGCATGTTCCATGTCTCCTGCTACCTGTTTTATGTTCATTGATATTTACATCTTTGTGTCTTGATACTTTTAAATCTCTCAGTGCAAGATATTTGGACCCAGATATATCAACTCAGCTATTTTTGTATAGGGACATTCTGTCACTGGACTATTGAACTTCCAATACTTCAATTTGAAATAATGGAAAAAACATATTATCTTCACCCCTTCTCGGAGGCTTTTTGCTCTGACCCTGACTCCCACCCCTGGTGTATAGGTCAGAGATAGGTTAGGGGTGATGGACGGGTGAGGGTGATGGATGGGGCGAGGAAGGGATAAAATGAATCCCAGGGATGAGTTAAAATATTAGAGATTTCCATTCACGGATTACTTGGAAATGAAAAATAGGGGTTTTCCGGTTTGGTGTCACAATGACCTGCTTTATCCTGTTGTAATGTTTATCTATATATGGTAACCTAGAATCCCAGCCACAATCCTTGTCTGTATTCGTACAATAGGTTCCTCTGGTTAGAGAGTTTATTTTAAAAATTCAGCTACCGGGGCGCCTGGGTGGCGCAGTCAGTTAAGCGTCCGACTTCAGCCAGGTCACGATCTCGCGGTCCGTGAGTTTGAGCCCCGCATCAGGCTCTGGGCTGATGGCTCAGAGCCTGGAGCCTGTTTCCGATTCTGTGTCTCCCTCTCTCTCTGCCCCTTCCCCGTTCATGCTCTGTCTCTCTCTGTCCCCCCAAAAATAAATAAATGTTGGAAAAAAAATTAAAAAAAAAATAATAAAAAAATAAAAATTCAGCTACCATTTTGATACTTTGTTGTACCATGGGTGGGGTAAAGCTCCATTTCTCTCTCTGTATGTCCCTCTGTTCTCTCTCCCTGGACTTCTGATATCTTAACCCATATCAATGACAACTTTTAAAAAATAGTATGTTTAGGAAATGTATCCTTATCGTATAGAAAATATTGTTTTTAGAATATGTGGGAACCTGAAGGAAACCTATCTGTTGGTGGCAGCAATTTGTGGGATTATATGTGGTTGTGTTGACTGTGCTAACTATGCGCCCTTGGCTTTGACTTGGGCCCATCCACTATTACTAATGATATGTGAATGTGCAGAGCATGTACCCATATTGTCTCTTAGCCCACTGTGTGATATTTTTATTTTTAATAGACATAAGTGATGCTTCTCTCACATAGGCAAGGTAATTTTACTTCAGGAAGAGATAATTAAGAATATAGAATGTATGTTGGAAAATTCGAGTTTTTCATCAGTGTTGATGAATTGGTCTCTGGGTAAACACTGCCCAAGATAGTAATATCAGTAGTTAAGATATTTACTCACAGTTGGTTCCTCAGCCTTGTGAAACTATACTGTATCTGGCTTCCTCTTTCAAAGACTAAGACTTAATATCTAGACAGTGTTCATTGACTTCTACAAAGCTGGCTGCCAAAGTCTCAGCTTTTTGGCAGAATTTCTGGGTTGGTAGGTCATGGTGGCTTTTCCCCATGCCCCTGAGAAAGGGCATAAGAGCAAATCAACCCTGTCAGCATAAAGGAAATTCCTCTGTCCTCCCCTCTCCACCCCTGAAAGATAGAATCCCATGTTCTGGAGCAGTCACAATGAAGGGCATCATTTCAAATAAATTTAAATGCTGTTTACTTAAAAAAAATTTTTTTTTAATGTTTAGTTTTGAGAGAGAGAGAGAGAGTGAGAGAGACAGAGTGTGAGTTGGGGGGGGGGGGTGGGCAGAAAGAGAGGGTGGACCAGAGAGGGAGACACAGACTCCGAAGCAGGCTCCAGGCTCTGAGCTGTCAGCACAGAGCCTGACACGGGGTATGAATCCATGAACTGTGAGATCATGACCTGAATTAAAGTTGGACACTTAACTAAGTGAGCCACCCAGACACCCCTGTTTACTTTTTAAATAGATTTTTTTGGGAAGCTAGGAAGGTTCATTTTTGGAAGAGTCTGTTTTTGCTGACCTGATGTAGTGCTCTCTGTTGGGTAAGGGATGATATATATATATTTGCAAAGTTCTATCCCTTTTTCAATGTGCCAACACAGGCCACTAATTTATGGAAAGGACAGGTGTATCTCCTTGAACAGAGGGAAGCACTTTACCCCTTCCTCCTTTCTTGCCTCCTTGCCTCTCCCCAGCCTTACTCTCCTAGCAAAGAAAGAGTTCTTAGCGTTCATTTGCAATATTTGGGATATGATAGGTGATTCTGGATTCCATGCACTCTTCTTTCATCTCTTATTATCTGATTCTGGTTTTTATTGTTTCATTTTTCCAATCCCACTCTCCCGAGATGCAACATGGTGCAGGGGTTAGGAACACAGGATCTGGAAACCAATTTCTGTAACTGGAGTCCCAGCTCTATCATCCATCAGCTCTATAACTTTGCCCACAGTTACTCAGCCTCTCTGTACCTCACTTGTCTCATGTATAAAATGAGACAAATCATGGTATAAACCTATAGAACTGTTGTAAGGATTGAATAGGTAGATCCATCTAAAATTCTTAGAACAGTGTCTCAGTATGAGATGTTCATTATTCCACCCCTGTGCTTGCAGAGAATAATTTGAGCCTTGGTATTTTGAGTCTCTTTGTCTTTTTGCTCTAAAAGAGTAGCAGCATCAAAGAAAATATATCAATCGACTTGAGCTAAAATGCACATTTGCAAAATGTAAACTAGTTGCACTGGAGAAAGACCCTTGTATGGGTCTCTAATTCTTAGTAATTCTAATTCTTAATAATGAGAATGCACTCAAGTTCAATATTATTATGGGTTTTAACTCTGTAGGAGCAAAGCATTTCTTAATAAATGAAACGTAAAGCCTTTCTAATAGTACAGTGAGTACACTTTTCTGTATCTCTAGCATCTTTCACAACTTTGAGTCCATAGTAGACATTTAATAATGTTTGTAAATTTGTAAACTTGGCATAGTATCATTTCACCAAAAGCTTCCAACAGAAGGCTCAAGGTGGAAAAGGAAGGAATGGGGAGAACCCACTCTTTGTATGTCCTCTTATGCCAGCACCTAGAATATTCACAGGTAGGTAAAAATACCTTATCACTTGCTTGGAGGTACAGAATAAAATATAAAATATCCCTGTCCCTCAAATAAATATATATCCATTGCCTTTTCTAAATGTTGAGATATGAGTTCCTTTTGCCCATTAGCCTATATTTGTCTCCTTTTTGTAGGTATAACATACACCAGGCATTTTTCCAACCATAATTTCTAGCCTATGCATCTCAATAACTTTCACAAATTTCTTTTTCTTTTTTATTTATTCTTCTTTTTCATCTTCTTCATTTCTCTATTTAGCTTTCTCTACTCCCTCCCTCCTTACTTCCTTTTTTCTTCCCTTGACCTAATATATCAGGTAACAAGGTATAGGTTATAAGCTGTGTCCATCTCCCCATCCTACTCCCCATGGACACATCAAGTTTATTCAAATCTTCTTTAGGCCCTGACTGAGAGGGTAGTTTGGATTCACCTAATAAATTCCCCAATTTATTAATTAGTACATATTGAAAGTCTTTCATGATTATTTGGAGGATAAAAGACAAATGAGAGCGTCTGGGTAGCTCAGTCGATCAAGCATCCGATTTTGGTTCAGGTCATGATCTTGTGGTTTGTGAGTTCGAGCCCCACATTGGGCTCTGTGTTGACAGCTCAGAGCCTGGAGCCTGCTTTGGATTCTGTGTCTCCCCCTCTCTCTGCCCCTTCCATGCTCATGCTCTGTCTCTCTCTTTCTCAATAATAAATAAATGTTAAAAAATTAAAAAAAAAAAGACAAATGAGTCCCTGTCATGAATGAACTCATAGTTTAGGGGGGGTGGGCAATACTATACTTGGATAAATCACAACAGGGTAAGTTCCATAATGACTGTATAAACAAAATACTTTGATAGCAGAGAAGAGGTTGTGATAACTTTCCCTGGGAGAGCCACTAATTTGGTCAGTCTCCCCCTCCTGTTCTTCTCTTACCAGGACAACACCTAAATGCCCTTCTGGGTTCTCTCTGCTTGGTGGCCAGGACTATTTATGTTTTGAGTCAGAGGCTGGAGGGTGGCCTTCTCAAAGACTTGCCTACCCCATTGGAATTAGTGGGATAACTCCAGTGTTGCTAGCATTTTAAATATTGTTATAGGAGATCATGTGCTCTGTCCTGCTTCTGGGGTTGAGCCTAAATTTAATGATCTTTAAAACCACAGACTGTGTGGGCTTGTGGACTGCCTACATATGTTGAAAAAAATGATGCTGCTGGTATGGAATTGCAAGATAAGCAGAGAACCCGGTAAATGACTCAGTGGGAGTTTTCCCCAAGGGAAGGATAAAGAAAAGAGTGTACTGTTTTTTGGCAAAGGAAACTGGCACTTAACATGATTATTGCAACTCTGGGCACTTGGGTTTTCCCACCGGGGAGATCAAATGTGATAACAGCAGAGCTGCTCTTCCAAAGCAGAACCTTCGTGAGCTCCAGTCTCCAACTGAGATGTCAAATGGCCAATATCCCTGGCAAGAAGAGCAGTTTAATTAATTAGAGCCTTGAGCTGGCAGCTTGCCGCAAAAGCACCTGAACTTGGTTGCCTGTGAAGAGAACTGCAGAAGGCTCCTTCCAGGGACTCGCTGCTCCTCCAGAAGCCTGCCTCAAGTGTCCACCTGTCTCCATGGGAAAGACTCCTGATGAGGGATCTGTTTCCACTTGATTTTCTTTATAGAGAGGTTTCTGGCAAAGTCTTTTCCTCTCCTGAAGTCCTAGAGGTGGATGACAAAAAGGAAAGTGTTGTTTTCAGTTTCTGTTTGGAGAGCCACAAAGGCCGGCATCTGGAGTAAGCAGAAGGTGTTTAATGAAAGGTTGCACTCTGGTGAATCCGAGCTTGTGATCTTGCATTATGGAAAGCTGGAAATCCTAAGGTTATTCAAGCAGGAAGAGGTCTTGCGGCTGGTCTAGAGTCATCAAGGTAATCTGGCATTTTGAGAACCATCCCCCTGTTACCTCTTAAGGGACTTTGAGACTCAGGTGTCAAAAGCAATGCTACCAGGTGTCTCAGAGGAAGCATCCTGCAGCTTTGCAAATGTTTTGTGTGCCCTTGTTGTGCCTCCACGCAGCACCTTCTGCTCAGGGTTGCTATGGGGATGCCCTCTGGAAGACTGTCTTCAGTTTACTTCTAAAGGACAGAGATAGGCTGGAGGACAGAGCTATGCTCACCCTTCCTTGCAGAGATATGCTGAGGTGCAAATCACATGATTGCAATGAGGACCACTGACGGTGCAGCTTCCGGTCCTGCTCCAACCAGGGCATCTGGCTTTCTTCCTTTGGTTTCAGTCTTAATCATGACAGGGGAAATGCTCTGTGTGACCATTTCCTCAGTGCTCCTCGTAGCTCTCTAAAGTTTTCCAAAAATCTTGTAGGGCTCTAAAAGAATGTGGTAATGTACTTTTACTCATCAAGTGGAGTTATTTCATTTGTTGGTAAACATAATCCATGTAATATGTAGAATATTTATAGCATCAAGTGATATAATCTGTAGTTGTATGTTAAGTGCTAAACGACTCTGGAGCCAAACTGTCTGAATAAAATGCTGCCTCCAGCATTCATTAGCTCTGTGATGCTCAGCAAGTTACTAAGCCTCTCTGTGCCACCATTATTATTATTGTTTATTTCTTCCTCTTCTTCTTCTTCTTCTTCTTCTTCTTTCTTCTTCTTCCTCCTCCTCCTTTTTCTTCTTCTCTTCCTCTTCCTCCTCCACTTCCTCCTCCTCTTCCTCCTCTTCCTCCTCCTCTTCCTCCTTTCCTCCTTCCCTTCCTTCTTTCCTTCTTCTCCTCCCCCTCCTTTGTTTTCAAACGAGAAAATATAAAAACATAAATGTAAAATTAAGATATTGTGTTACGGAGTGCCTAAGTTAGCAAAGTATAGTATTAAGAATGTGGGAATGACCAACTAAGGATATGGTGATCAAAGTCTGGAGACTAAATGGCCTTAGCCAGACTGAAAAGAGCAAGGTGAGAAACCAGGTGAAAGAAGTTTAGGGAACACTACTTTTTGGGGATGAAACTAAACAACAGACACAAAAGGAGACAAAGCTAATGAGCCAGGAGAGAGGGTCTGAGAGTTTGAAGATATTGAGAAAAGATGAATCAATTGGCACAGCAATGTTTTGGAGATGGAGAGGAAAGGATGCTGGCCATGGGAGCCAGAGCACAGGTATAGAAATTAACCTTGACTAGAAGGAGAAACACCTCACCTGCACAGAGAGCATTTCAGGATGAATGGATCTGAGTGGGGATAATAAAGGTACCTACCTCAAGGAGTTACCACTCGGTGATGACATCAAACTCAAATCTCATCAGAGTCTACTTCATTTCTGGAACTGGCTTCTCTTGATCTAGAGACAGATCTATCTACCCCCTCCATGGCAAATTATCTCCCTCCCTCCACAGGCAACAGACAGTGGTAAGACACAAGTGAGATAAGCACATTACTTCCTATCACCAGAAAGGGGAGGCAGACTCAGGGCAGCTGCTGGGTGTGTAAGCTGGACATCTGTGCGTTACTTTGGGTAGCCTTCGCTTCTGTCTCTAGGGGAGACAGAGGCCCCTGGCTCTGCCTCTGAGAGGGTTTTTTTTTTTTTTTTTTACTGTTACCCTCTTTGGCCACAAATGAAGGTGGCATTACAGAATATGCCCTCACCAAGCTGTGAGCACAGACATCAACACTGAATACTATACCTTGCCCACTTCTAGCACCCACCTGCTGACGTAGACAACTTCATTCTTTTTTTTAATTAATTAATTTTTAATTTACATCCAAGTTAGCTGGCATATAGTGCAATAATGGTTTCAGGAGTAGATTTCAGTGATTCATCCCCTATGTATAATACCCAGTGCTCATCCCAACAAGTGTCTTCCTTTATTTTATTTTTTTAAATTAAATTTAATTTAATTTAATTTAATTTAATTCATTTATTAATATGAAATTAATGTCAAATTGTGTCTTCCTTAATGCCCCTTACCCATTTAGCCCATTCCCCCAACCCACAGCCCCTCCAGCAACTCTCAGTTTGTTCTCTGTATCTAAGAGTCTCTTACGTTTTTCCCCTTCCCTGTTTTTATATTATTTTTGCTTCCCTCCTTTTATGTTCATCATGTGTTTTTGGAAGTTCCTAAGAGTTTTTCACATGGATTTCTCAGCCTTCCTTGTGGAAGTCTGCTAACTGGTTAGATGATGGAAGTTGGTCATTGCTTTGACTGCTAGCTTTCCATGAAAACACTGCTTACCTGTCAGCCAGGTGGGCGGGCAGGCACCACTGCTGTGTAGCTCTGCTTTAGCCCCTGGCAGGGGGCTGCTATTCCTCAGTGATAAAACTGGAGAACGCCTCTCCCCCCCAGCTCTGCGAACAGCTTGGGCCCTCAGCACTGCTGTTCTCAGAGTTCCACAAAGTCTTGCATGAACACAGTGTCTTCAACTTAGGGTCTTACCACCTTCCCCACTGAAGCTCAGGACCCATTCCTGAATCTAGGAGGAAAGGTATATGCCACAGCATCCTCTCCACTATGCTCCTCATCCATATCTTTCCTTTCTCCTGAACACCCTTGTACTGAATTTTCTGCCTTCTCTTTTCTTTTATCCAAGCGCAGCTCCTGTGTCTCAGTCCATTAACGTATGTGCTCAGATGGTCGCCAGCTCAGTTTCATAATAAACAGGGAATCTTAGAATCCCAATCTGGACAGGTAGGATGCTCTGATAATCTACTTTTTCAAGCTGTGAGTAGCTCAAAGTCTTTGCTCACAAGACTCCTAGTTCTAGAAAAGCATGGAGGTTAATTAACCAAAATGTTGGTCTTTTTGTTCCTTCAGACACCAGTCATTGCTAGAGGAAATCTGTGTTTATGTTTCTAATGCTCTCTATCTCTGTAATGTGCATTTCAGCACTGTCTGGATTTAAAGGATTGAGAGAGTCAGAGTGTCTGTAGATTCTTATCTTGACCTCCATTCATAAACAAAGGAAGCTAGATCATTTACTGAACCACCCATTCAACATCCTTAGAACCAAGCTTGCTACCTCAACATTTTAAAAGTTAAATCACTATGTTGTACACCTGAAACTAATGTAACTTCTTGTGTTTAGTATACTCAAAACAAACAAATAATAAATAAATAAATAAATAAATAAATAAATAAATAACTAAATAAAAGTTGGCTTTTGTATGCAGGCAAGCTATTTCTAGTGGAATCAGAGAGTACCAGGTAAGGTCATAACCTAGTCAGGAAAACCTGCCAGTTTAGCTTTAACTTAATGTCATTTTATTGCCATTTGTAAAGTTTTTTAAAAAAAGATTTTATATTCTTTTTAAGTCAGTCTCCTCCCTCCCTTCCTTCCTTCCCTCCTTCTTTCCTTCCAATTCCAGTATGGTTAACATACAATGTTATATTAGTTTCAGGTGTGCAATATAGTGATTCAGCAATTTTATACATTAGTGCTCTTCATGATGAGTGTACTCTTAATCCCCTTCACCTATTTATCCATCACCCCCCTATCCACCTCCCCTCTAGTAACCATAAGTTTGTCTTCTAAAGTTAAGAGTCTAGGAGTTCCTGGGTGGCTCAGTTTGTTAAGTGTCCAACTCTTGAATTGAGCTCTGGTCATGATTCCAGGATCATGGGATCAAACCCCGTCTTGGACTCTGCACGGAGCATGGAGACTGCTTGGGATTCTCCCTCTCTCTCTTTCTCTCTCCAGTGCTTGCACACTCTTTCTCTCTCTAAAAAAAAGTCTGTTTTTTGGTTTGTCTCTTTTTTCTTTGTTTATTTTTTTAAATTCTGCATATGAGTGAAATCATATGGTATTTGTCTTTCTCTGACTCATGTCACTTGACATTATATCCTCTAGATCCCATTCATGTTGTTGCAAATTGCAAGATTTCATTCTTTTTTTTATAGCTGAGTAATATTCCATGCCCCCCCACCAACATACATCTTTATCCATTCATCTATTGATAGACACTTGGGCTGCTTCCATAATTTGGCTATCATAATAATGCTGAAATAAACAGGAATGCATATATCTTTTCCAGTTAGTGTTTTTGTATTTTTTTTGGTAAACACCCAGTAGTGTGATTCCTGGATCATAGGGTAGTTCTATTTTTAATTTTTGAGGAACATCCATATTGTTTTCTACAGTGGCTGCACCAGTTTGCATTCACACCAGCAGTGTAGGAAGGTTCCATTTTTTCTATATCCTCATCAACATTTGTTTTTTTTGTGTTTTTGATTTTAGCCATACTGACAGGTATGAAGTGGTATCTCATTGTGGCTTTGATTTGCATTTCCCTGATGATGAGTGAAGTTGAGCATCTTTTCATGTGTCTGATGAAAAGGTATAGCCTTTAGGGTTTTCTAGAGCCTAGAAAACCTAGTCTGTTTGCTATCTGTATGTCTAGTTTGGAGAGATGCCTGTTCATGTCTTCTGCTCATTTGAATTGGATTATTTGTGTTTTTTGTGGTGTTGAGTTGTATCAGTTCTTTGTGTATTTTTATACTAATCCTTTATTGAATATGTCATTTGCAAATATCTTCCCCCATTCCATAGGGAGAAGTTTTGTTGATCGTTTCCTTTGTTGTATAGAAGCTTTTTATTTTGAGGAAGCCAATAGTTTATTTTTGCTTTTGTTTCCCTTGCCTCAGGAGACA
This sequence comes from Prionailurus bengalensis, assembly GCF_016509475.1. Lineage (NCBI taxonomy): Eukaryota > Metazoa > Chordata > Mammalia > Carnivora > Felidae > Prionailurus > Prionailurus bengalensis. Next base: position 139,220,406 of record NC_057344.1, read on the forward strand.
TATATAGAGAATGTTGCTGTGGCTGATGTCAGAGAAATTACTGCCTATGCTCTCTTTTAGGATTTTTTATGGTTTCAGGTCTCATATTTAGGTCCTTAGTCCATTTTGAATTTATTTTTGTGTATGTTGTAAGAAAGTGGTCCGGTTTAATTGTTTTGCATGTCGCCGTTAAGTTTCCCAGCACTGTTTGTTGAAGAGACTGTCTTTTTCCCATTGAGTGGTTTTGCCTCCTTTATTGAAGATTAATTGACCATTTAATCATGGATTTATTTCTGGGTTCTCTAATCTGTTCTAATGATTTATATGTCTAGTTCTGTACCTGTACTATACTGTCTTGATTACTATACCTTTGTAGTATATCTTGAAATCTGGGATTGTGATACCTCCAACTTGTTCTTCTCTTTCAGGATTGCTTTGGCTATTCAGAGTCTTTTGTGGTTCCATACAGATTTTAGGATTTTGTTTTTAGTTCAGTGAGAAATGCTTCTGGTATTTTGATAGGGATTGCATTAAATCTGTAGATTTCTTTGGATAGTATGGAAGTATAGACAATCTAATAATATTTGTTCTTCCAATCCATGAGCATGGAATATATTTCCATTTGTTTGTGTCATCACTTTCTTTCATCATTTTTTATAGTTTTTCAGAGTATGGTCTTGTACCTCTTGGCAAGTTTATTTCTAAGTATTTTATTATTTTTGGTGCAATTATGAATGGGATTGTTTTCTTAATTTCTCTTTCTGCTATTTCGTATTTAGTGTATAAAAATGCAACAAGTTTGGTATATTGATTTTTTTTTTTATCCTGTGACCTTACTGAATTCATTTATCAGTTCTAGTAGTTTTTTGGTATAGCCTTTAGGGTTTTCTAATATAGTATTGTGTCATTTGCAAATAGTGGCAGTTTTATTTCTTCCTTACCAATTTGGATGCTTTTTATTTCTTTTTCTTGTCTTTTTGCTGTGGCTAGGACTTCTGGTACTATGTTGAATAAAATTGGTGAGAGTGGACATCTTTCTCTTGTTCCTGATCTTAGAGGAAAAGCTCAGTTTTTCACCATTGAGGATGATATTAGCTGTGGGTTTTTCACATATGGCAAGCCTTGCCAGCAAGGTCCATGATGGTCTGCTGTGGGAGTGAACCTTCAGCTACCTGGGAAAATTCGTGCGGAGGCCAACTGTGTTGGAGAAGTAAGATCCTGGGAAATGCATGGGGGCAGGGCAGGCTGTAAACAAGCTAGGTGGAGAGTGTTGGCATCGGTTCCTGCAGGTGTCCATGTATCTAGGCTGGGGGACTGCTCTTTTGTTCATTGAGAAATCTCCCAAAGATCCCTGCCCTTGCACTGTGGTTAGTAAATAAATCTCCTTCCTGTATATACCAGGTGTTTTTAAACTGCTTCATCTATGCTATATCTCTGAGAGGCTGTTTGTTGTGGTGTCTCTTTAAAGGCAGGATTGTTTCCTATCGCCCTCCTGGCTCTCCAGGAGCTGAGCCCATTGATTTTTAAAGTTCCAGGTATTAATCCCTGCTGATTATAAGAACTTGTGAAGTTTTCAAACTCTGGATTTCAAAGCTAAATGTTATGGGGATTTGTCTTTTGCATGCTGGGTGCCTGGGGTACTTGGTGTGGGGGTCTATTCCTCTGCCCTCACCGTGCCCACCAGATTCCTCCCTCCTGTGGACACTCTGGAGGGTCCATTTAGCACTCAACTTTGCCTCCACTCTTCCTACCCTCTTCTACATGGCCTCTTCTCTACACTTAGCGATGGAGAATCTGTTCTGCCAGTCTTTGGGTCATTTTCTGGGTTATTTACACTAATGTGGATGTTACCTAATTGTATCAGGAGGTGAGTTTAGGATCTTCCTACTCTGCCATCTTCCCCACACAAAAAAGAAAAAAATATTTTACTATTTTTTTAAAATATTTATTTTGAGAGGGAGAGAGCACTCACTCACAAGTGGGGGGAGGGGCAAAAAGAAGAGAGAATCCCAAGTAGGCTCCATGCTGTCAGTATGTGGTGCCCAACATGGGGCTTGATCCCATGAACTGAGAGATCGTGGCCTGAGCTGAAATCAAGAGTCAGATCTTTAACCAACTGAGCCACCCAGGCATCCCCAAAAAATGTTAGATGAAAGAATAGTCATAAGCCCAGGAATAAAGGAAACTGAAATAAGATTGATTCTACAAAAATTAGCAATATATACTCTTGGAAAATAATATTGATTGATTCAAGGGAGATTATTGGAGTTAGCACAATGTTATGATAAGACCTAGATCTTAGATTTGATTTCATTATGGATTTGTGTGGTTTGGGGGCGGTATCTTAATTTCAGCATCTATTTCCTCATTCACCAAATGGTTATAATAGCATTTAGGCCCAATATAAGAAGTGTTTTTGGGGATTAACTGTTCACCTGCTGCAGTGGCATGAACGTGGTTCCCTGGTGTGAGGGTGGAGAAGAGGAAAAGAGGGAGAGGTGAAGAAAGAAGACCATGTTTGCTTTCTGTAAAGTCCAGGGGAGGATAGAAGGGGAAGATTTTTTTTTTTTTAATGTGCAGTTTTTATGAAGGGAAGAAGAGAGAGGAAAGGTCCACTTGGGGGAAATTTATTGTGCTGTTTCATGCTTTACTAATGAGAGAAGCTGGAGGGAGGGTGCCCCTCTTCATGAATCAAACTGTGATGAACCCTATGTACTATTGGCTCTTCAAAGGCAGGAACAATAATGCTATTGTTTCTCCCAGCACATTCAGACTGAGCAATGAAACAGAGCTCGTTTTTAATAAATGCCTGTTGAATGATGAATAAATGAATGAATGGATCCAAGGTATAAATTAACCATATGAGGGTACAAAACAATCTTCAGATAAATGCTTTTTGCATGAATGAGTACGCGACCACACAACTCATACTCGATTGTACAATTAAAGTATAAAAACAGGTGGGCACAAAACAGTTAAAGTGTAAAACCCCAGGGAAACAGCAGGTACACTGCTGCTGCTGCTGCTGCTGCTACTAAGGATGTTTAGGAATTTATTCATATCATAAAGGAAATGACCATGTAGATGTAGTTTGGGGACTTCCAAATAATAAAGGAGTCTCTTTTGTACTTTCAGTATGAAGATTTATCTTCCAAAAACTAGAGCAATTTTTAAAACCCTTATTTCCACAGTGGTACAGACAGTGTTTTCCAAATATGTATTGGGAAAGAGCAGTGGCCCCTGTAAAATCAGAGCTGTGTTAATAAGGTATTTAAGTCTGACCTGGAAGCATTTGCCAAACATTTAGACTTTAAGGAACTGTAAACCCACCAGGGCTGTGTTTGTTCACTGCTGATGCTCTGTTTACATTGGATGCATAAATGAGTGAATCAGGGGAAATTGGATAAGAATTTCTTGAACCTGTGGGGCACCTGGGTGGCTCAGTTGGTTAAGCGCCTGGCTTCGCTCAGGTCATGATCTCACAGTTTGTGAGTTCAAGCCCCGTGTTGGGCTCTGTGCTGATAGCTCAGAGCCTGGAGCTTGCTTTGGATTCTGTTTCTCCCTTCCTCTGCCCCTTACCTGCTCACGCTCTGTCTCTGTCTCTCAAAAAAAAAAAAAAGCCAAAAAAACATTAAAAAAAAAAAGAATTTCTTGAACCTTCTATTCTTCTGTTAAGCTTGCTGAAACACTAACTCCTAGAGAGTATAGGACAAAGAGCAGATTGAGTAGATGGGAGATTGTGATATATAACAGCCCCATTCACAGGAATGTTTAGGACTTGGCACGGAAGAAATGGAAGAATGCAGTTATCTGCAGGCCTGGACAAGTTTTTTCTGACACTCTAAAGTTTGTGTTATGTCACTTTGCTTTTATGGAAGACCTACATTAGTGTCTTTTTATTTTTTTTTTAATTTTTAATTTTTTTTTTTTTTTTTGCTAACCAAAGGAAATTAGAAGAGGATTTTTATTTTTACAAAATGGTAATTGCTTCTCTTTATAACATTTAGGGTTTAGGATAGGTTTTATAGTAACGTTCTACTTTTGGATAGTGGAGGAAAAGTATTTTTCATTTAAAAACAAAGAAGAATTTTAGCTGGCATAGGGAAGAACCAAAGATAAGCAGGGTATAGATATGACTCAGGAAATAATATCAATAAGAATATACAGTTATGAGATGTACTTTAGGGATAAAGAATGAGAATGTTTTTAATTTCTTGGATAACCTCTGGGGAAGGATTTTTTTTAATATAATTCATTGTCAAATTGGCTAACATACAGTGTGCTCTTGGTTTTGGGGGTAGATTCCCATGGTTCATCACTTATATACAACACCCAGTGCTCATCCCAACAAGTGGCCAGGCCCTCCTCAATGCCCATCACTCATTTTCTCCTCTTCCTCACTGCCATCCATCCATCCTCAGTTTGTTCTCTGTATTTAAGAGTCTTTTATGGTTTGCCTCCCTTCCTCTTTGTTGTCCTCCCTATTTTTACCCTCTTCCTTTCCCCCATGGTCTTCTGTTAAGTTTCTCAAGTTCCGCGTATGAGTGAAAACTTATGATATCTGTCTTTCTCTGACTGGCTTATTTCACTTAGCATAATACCTTCCAGTTCCATCCACATTGCTGCAAATGGCATGATTTCATTCTTTTTCATTGCCAAGTAGTATTCCATTGTATTTATAAACCACCTTCTTTATCCATTTATCAGAGACATTTAGTCTCTTCCCATAATTTGTCTATTATTGAAAGCATTGCTATAAGCATTGGGGTACATGTGCCCCTATGCATCAGCACTCCTGTATCCTTTGGATAAATTCCCAGTAGTGCTATTGTTGGGTCGTAGGGTAGTTCTATGTTGAAGTTTTTGAGGAAACTCCACACTGTTTTCAGGAGTGGCTGCACCAGTTTGCATTCCCACCAACAGTGCAAGAGGGTTCCTGTTTCTCCACATCCTCACCAACATCTGTTGTTTCCTGAGTTGTTCATTTTAGCCACTCTGACTGATGTGAGGTAATACCTCAGTGTGGGTTTGATTTGTATTTCCTTGATAATGAGTAACATTGAGTATCTTTTTATGTGTCTGTTGGCCATCTGGATGTCTTCTTTGGAGTAGTGTCTATTCGTGTCTTCTGCCCATTTCTTCACTGGATTATTTGTTTTTTGGGTGTGGAGTTTGGTAGGTTCTTTATAGGTTTTAGATACTAACCTTTATCTGATATGTCATTTGCAAATATCTTTTCCCATTCTGTTGGTTGCCTTTTACTTTTGTTGATGGTTTCCTTTACAGTGCAGAAGCTTTTTTTTTTCTTTCCTTGATGAGGTCCCAATAGTTCATTTTTGCTTTTAATTCCCTTGCGTTTGGAGATGTGTCAAGTAAGAAATTGCTGCGGCTGAGGTCAAAGAAGTTGTTTCCTAGGGTTTTGATGGATTCCTGTCTCATACTTAGGTCTTTCATCCATTTTGAGCTTATTTTTGTGTGTGGTGTAAGAAAGTGGTCTAGTTTCAATCTTCTGCATGTTGCTGTCCAGTTCTCCCAGCACCATTTGCTAAAGAGACTGTCTTTTTTCCATTGGAAAGTCTTTCCTGCTTTGTCAAAGATTAGTTGGCCATACATTTGTGGGTCCAATTCTGGGTTCTCTATTCTATTCCATTGGTCTATGTGTCTGTTTTTGTGCCAATACCATACTGCCTTGATGATTACAGCTTTGTAGTAGAGGCTAAAGTCTGGGATTGTGATGCCTCCCACTTTGGTTTTCTTTTTCTTTTTAATACAAATTGACAAGAGTTTGCCAACATAGGGTAGAGACAAATACCAAAAGTCTTGCTAGCTTTAGGGTCTTTAGAATAAGAGAGAAAGAGGAACAGTAACACTGGTAATGCCAAGCCACTTGAATTAGCTGAGCTTTCTTAACACTTCTGTATCCTTAGATATGCTGCTATTCCTTCTACTTTCCCTCTGACTCTACCAGGAAAGCACTTCATTAGGACCTTAATCACCTGTTACCTCTGTGTCAGAGCCTTCCGTGACTCTCCAGGCTGTTTCTGTTCTTCATTCCTAGCACACTGGACATTTGTTTTGTTTTTATAGCACTCATTCATATATGTTTATTGAGCACCTACAGTGTGCCAAGCACTGGAATGAACAAGATGAAATTGTTTGTCAGGGGTTCACAGTCCAGTGAAGGAAATAACATTCACATTAGACTAATAAGAAAAAGGCTAAGGAAGATGTCCCGTGGAAGGCAACTTGGTGGAGAGTGGGGTGTATTCAGACCATTTCAGAAAGCTTAGGTAAAGAGGGATAGGCTATAGGAACCTGTGGGTACATTTCTAGCATTGTCAGTATTTTAGTGTGTAACTACCCCATGTCCAGTTCTTGGAATTAAACTGACTCACCTGTAATGTAAACCACACATGACAGATGGCATTAAGGAAAACTGCATGGAACCCTGCCAGTTCCATCCCATTTGCTTCCATGTTTGATCCAGACATGTTTGCTTGACTGCTCACTCTCATTTTTCCAGATTCTAAATTCCTGACTCTATCTGAGATAGAGATCTACCTCTAGAGTGCTCCTCAGGTTCTTAACTCTTCCTGGCCCTCCTTTGTATACTGCTGCTGGTTTAGCTTTCTCACCCACCCCTGGTCTCTTCCAGGTGAATTCACTCCTCTTTAGGTCCTAGTACCACAGGGAGCCACCTGGTTCCTCAGCTGGTGCCACAATCCTCCTGGGAGGCTGGACTTTCCATCATCCATCTGGATAGAGTCACTGCTGCTACCTTTTGCCTCCTGCACCTGAGAAATAGGCCTGGGTGAGAAGACATAGACATGGCCACGAGGGGCAGCAGATGACTGGGCTGATGGACAAGAGCCCAAAGAGGTAAATTAAGGAGGCAGAGTGGTGTCTGTTTCTGCTTTTGAGGTTAGGAGCTTAGGCAGAGGTTATACCTGCTCACTATACCTTAGAAACACCCGAGGGGAATGAGCAAAACTAGAGATTCCTGAGTGCATCTCCCTTCCCTGAGATTCTGATTCAGTTGTTCTGGCAGGAGGCCTTGGAACTGACAAACTTTGAAGTTCTCTGGAGGATTCTACTGTGCAGTCATAGTTGAGAACCATTGAGCTAAGAGTGTGAGTAGTTTTCCATTCGAAGTCCTTTTTCTTATTAACTGGCCCTGGTTAAGTGGACTGAGTTTGCTATTTAACCTGATCTCCCCCATGCTGTGGACATTGTTCCCATGTGTCTACTAATGGGGGTCTGAAAAGCAGTGGCACTTCCCTCATTGATCTTTATTTTATACCACTCCTAATGTGGCCTCAGTGCTTTTACTTGATCTAGAACTAGAGCTTAAGCTAAATGTGGATGGCTTCCATATGTTCTAAGCTCAAGTCATAAGCTGTCTCTTGAAGACCATCCTCATATGGGTTTCATAAATTGACAACTATAAGTCCTCTGTCTAAATACTTGCACAGGTATTTTCCTGAGTAGGTGCTGCCATGTTCTTTGTGTGTGTGTGTGTGTGTGTGTGTGTGTGTGTGTGTTTTAATGTAGTGCTTCTCAACAGAGACACATGTCAGTCACCCTGGGGGAGTTTGTCTAGATACACATACCCATCCTAACCAGCTCTCCCAGGAAGAATATTTGGTCTGTGAGTAGATCCATGATAGCATTTGTGCATACATGGTTAGGAAAGACTTCCCAGATAAGTCTAATAGTTCAGACCCTGACTGATCCTCTGCTAAAGGTGAATAAGTTGGAACCAATGATTTGAAGATTACCTGGAGAACAGCATTATATATTTGAACTCTCAGCCTGAAAAGTGCAGCCATTTGTGATGGAAACTGCTAGGCTAGCTGCCTACCAAATCTGTTCCATCCCTTCTTCCAAGGGGAGAATAGATATGCTTTTAATTCACAAGGACTGATAGACTGCTATTATGAAGGATTTCACAATGGACCTGCTCCCTCCCATGGCCACAATGAAGGTTGTTACCCTTACCAATATGGCAGAACACAGAGCACCTAACAGTTAGCTGTACTCTGTTCTTTAGGAGAATTCCTGCCCCTACAGTTAATATAAAGCTTGACCTCTAATTCCACGTATCAATTTATGTCATGAATCTAGAAGACACAGTTCAAAATCCTGCTTGTCCAGAACCATCTGTCCTCCTTTCCTTATACTAATGGTCCAGTGGAATGTATTATGGCTCCTTTTACATAGAAACTGACATTCCATGTATCTCAACATTGCTGAATTTTTGTATAATGATTTACAGCTTTCCTCCATACAAAAAACCCTACAGCTTCCCTCGCTATTTTTTTTTTTTTGCTTCACCTCAATTGTTACTACAACTTCTGGCAGTTACCTAGAAAAGTTACCAGTTATTTGAGATCTGTAAGACATCATTTTCTATGTCAAGAAGTAATTAATTGCTAATTCTTGTAGGCTCTGGGAATCAGAAAAACAATCTGGATGAAAGAAACCTTACATTCCCAGTACAAATACAGAGCCTGTCCCAGACAAAATATGGAGGACTACTTTCTGGAATTATTTAAAGTCAACAGAAATAATGGAATTTCACTATCCTGTGCCTGTGGACCTAGCCTGGCTTTCAGTGTTTCCTGTCACATTTGCCCCTCAGAAACTGCTTCCTCCCGGACCCCTCTTCTTAGTGTAGCTCCTAGAGACTAAGGTAGGGAAGCAGAATATATGGGTGTGGACTTTCTACGACAGAGAGCAAGAATGCCTTATAATACCCGATTCCAGGGTATATGGGTATATGGGTATGGGCCTCAGCCCACCATTCATCTCAGCAATTTCTCAGTCATACCAGTGTGTGCAATGTGGCAAATCCAGGATGGCCTGAAGACCTACTGCCTAGGGACAGGCCAGGGGAGAATGGCATGTACCTTTCACCTAGCCTTTAAAAATGGAGTCAGCTATGAACAAAAGCTGCAAAGACTAGCTGGTAGTGTTCATTACTACTGGCAGTCTCCCCTTTGATTCTGACTGCTTACGCTCACTCTTTTTCTAAAAATTCAGATTTCAACAACCACCTGCACCTCTTTCCATATTGGTCATGCTTTCTACCTCTCCCACCAGTATTTTGGACTTCTACTCGCCTCTAAGTCTTCTTGGTCAGCTTATCCCCACCCCACTTGTCTTAGTCCATCCAGGCTGGTATAATGAAAATATCATAGACTAGGTGGCTTCAAAAACAAATATTTGTTTCTCACAGTTCTGGAGGCTGGAAAATTCAAAATCGAGGCACTGGCAGATTGGTATCTGGTGGAGGCTGCTTCCTGGTTCATAGACAGCCATCTTCATGTATATGTTTCTTAAAATATATATAAAATAGAAAAATTATTTAAGGGCCTACATCTTTCTGCATTGTAACAATAATTTGGCGGAAGAATTTAAGCTATATCTTGAGAAAAAATGGTGGGGCTCAAAGCAACCAATGTCTGATATATGAAGCTGACTACTTATAAATTGGCCAGAATATGGGATTGAAGCACAACATTCCAATGGAGTTTATAATTTGGACATAAAATGGGGAAGCTGATTAATGCAATCAATACTAGTAATATGCTGCAGCAAATAACGATAGATGTTAAAGGTAAAGTGAATACCTTTTGAAAATGTAGCCACAATAATAACTGAATTATTTTTTTCCCAAAAGGCTAGGGAGAGTTAGCAGGTAACAATTTGAAGATATTCAAATTCCTATTAGAACAATGAAGAGAAGAGGAAATTTGCTTATAAAATGAAAGTGGACAAGTCAGGTGACACTGAGGAAAAACTGTGAAGCTAGAAAGTTTCATTGTGGAGCTCTCTCATAGACACAAAAAGTGATTAAAAATGGGAAAAGTGCAAACTGAGCTAAGGTGTCAAAAATGAAGAAACAAAACATTTAACAGCAAACATGGTAGCTCAGGAAGTGAAGAGCACAGTCAAGTGTTGAAGAGTGTGAGTGAACGTCTAGGGCTCACAGATTTGCTGTTGTGCTACGTAAAACTTTTTGAAGACTGTATGGGAGGAAAATCTTTGGCAAATAGGATGAAGGAGGGAAGAAAAGAATGTCAAAGGCTAAGAAAGATATTAGAAATTGGAGGCCACCACCATTTCTGAAAGTATATTATAGTAGATTTTAGCTGTAGGACTACCTGCAGTGGTCAGCTAGGTCCACGAAGGGCACATCCCAGTGTGTTGTAATAGAGCATATATGGTGGGGAAAACATGAAGGAAAATCACAGAAAATTCCAAAGGAAAAGGTGAAGAGAAGGTATGTTATATTTGAATTAGTGATAAGATTTTGTTTGTTCCAACATACCATGATTATTTTTAAGACTATGCAAAAATATACAGTGCTAATGAGATGTGTCGAAAGATCTTTAAATTATTCCTAGGCCATGTGGCCAGTATATGTGACCATTTCTAAAATCATTGATTAGAAAGGATAGAAAATGAAAGCACTAGGTAAAATGGTAGCCAATACCTGACTTTGTGCATAGTCTGTTGATAATCTATTAGTAAGGTTCACCCAGAGAAGCAGAACAAGTAGAAGACCTATATCAAGAGATGTATTTCAAGAAATTGGTATATGGTTGTGGGGCTAGCTAGGAAAGTCCAAAATTCCTAGAGCAAGCTCTCAGGAAAGAAAAGCTAGAACTCCCAGGTAGGGGCTGAAGCTGCTGTCCATGGGTAGATTTTCTTCTTCTGAGAAGACTTTAGTCCTGCTCTTAAGGCAGTTCTGAATGATTCAGGTCCACCCAGATTATCTAGGATGGTCTTCTTTAAAGTCAACTGATTATGGATTTTAATCACATCTACAAAATACCTCCATGGTAATAGCTAGATTTGTGTTTGGTTGAATGATTGGAATTTTAGCTTGGCCAACTTGGCCCATCAGGAGACTATCAAACTATCAAATTTTCTTAAGAAAATTTGGTAAGAATGGGGTGTTAAATGAAAAAGGATAAAATTATAGGAACTCAGCCAGGGAATATCCTGGTCACTTATTCTGACAATAAGAGAAAGGGAGATTGCATTTAAAATATAAGAGTGGAATTGAGAAATCTGGATGGTGTAAGTCATTAATTCACTCACTTCGTCATTCACCTACCCATGTACATGCTCATTCATCAAACATTTGTTTCTAGTTAATGTAGAGATACTGAGATTATAACAATATGACACAGCTTCTTCCAGTAAGTATGTCCCAGGCTGGTGAGAGAGATACATATGTAGAAAGACATTTTCAAGGTGTATGTTTTAGAATACAATATTATAGCAGTGTATATATGCGGTGGTTACAGCAAGGCAGAGCAATGATGATAGTAGACAAATCAAAATGGACTTGCACTGAATGTGTAAAATGGTGATAGACCAGTGAGAAGTCTAGATATATATGAGGAGAGGATGAATAAAGAAAATGGGAATAAAATAAAGGGAACAGAAAAGTTACAAGCATGGGAGGGTAACACTTCTTATGCTAATTTTCCTCTTACATATTCATGATGGGTGGCACCCCGAAAGAGTATGTGTGATCCCACCAGCAGTAATGAAGCTCCTTTTATGGCCTGTGGAAAAGTAGCACAATCTCAAAGGGCAGCTGTGCATCTGCTAGACTAGAGGGAAAAAAACACACTGTATAGAATTTTTTCTCACCTCAGGGTTACGGAATTTCATCTTTAAGAAACCTTAAGATAAGAGTGATGGTTGAGTGTATGGGTAGCTGAAATGCCAGATGTCTGCATTGGCTCAAAAGATTCCACTGGAAAGAAATGATTTTTAAGGAGAACATATCTATCCCAAAAGACACAAGTTTATGTTTCCTCCTTTTCCCTTCTGCCCTTGCAAAATAGACCCCCCCTGTATTAATTTGGACTGTTGGTTGCAAGTAACAGAAATCAATTCAAACAGGATGAACAAAAATTGATTATTTGTGAGAATGCAGGAATAGATCATAGAACCAAGGGGTGGGCAGGTAGCCAGATTTCAGAAAGGGGCTGAGCCTGGGATCTTCACCCTGTCTCTCCTCTCTTTTCTCCTTATTAATTTCATTCTCTCTGGGGAGCAGTGGTCTTTGGTCTCATCCACGGGGTGAAATATCTGCCACATCGTGGAATATTTGCTCCAGACTTAACAATTATAGATGCAACCATACATAGAGATTTTCCCAGTTCCAAATTGGATTGGCTTAGTTTGGATCAGGTATCTGCCCTGTTTAATCAGGTATAGCCCAGGGCTTTGCCTAGAGAGGCCATGAGGTCTGTTGTAGGAGGGATGGATCGTGCACTAGTTAAACCTCTCCAGGAAACCACAGGGAAAGAGAAAGGAAAAGTGAAGGACATTGTGGACCTTTAGTCTCACCTGTGAACTTGATTCCTCTCTTTATTCTTTTTCATCCTGACCTATGGGTGGGCCTTATTTTCATAGCCCTAGAAAATTATGATGTCCAAGATCCATAGTGAAATCTTGAGGAAACCAACAGCCAGTGTGCTTCATTTGTGTTTCCATTTTAGTAAGACTGTAGTAACTCAGTGAATTAAACATCTACCCTTCCTTTTCTTCACTTCAATCTACCTATGCCAGGAATTAAGAAACACAAATTCAGTAGATCATTCTGTTTTCACCTAGCTCCTCTTATGTGCTTAGTTTTGTGGAGATCAGTATCAGAGATACAGAGGGAGCAGAAGACATGGATCTTGAAAGAAAGAAAGAGGGGCGCCTGGGTGGCGCAGTCGGTTAAGCATCCGACTTCAACCAGGTCACAATCTCGCAGTCCAGGAGTTCGAGCCCCGCGTCAGGCTCTGGGCTGATGGCTCAGAGCCTGGAGCCTGTTTCCGATTCTGTGTCTCCCTCTCTCTCTGCCCCTCCCCCGTTCATGCTCTGTCTCTCTCTGTCCCAAAAATAAATAAACGTTGAAAAAAGAAATAAAAAAAAAATAAAAAAAAAGAAAGAAAGAAAGAGAAAGAGAGAGAGGAAGGAAGGAAGGAAGAAAAAGGACTTATCTATTGGAACAATATAAGAGAAGATTGAGAATAAAGCTGCATTATATAAGTGTGTTCCAATAGAACACATTACTATGATATATATAATATCACAAAGAACTAGAGGAATAAAATACTTGGGACACTGTCTTCCCTGTGACTCACGTTACCTGCCAGGCCAGTCTTCTAGGTTTAGAGTGGGGAAAAGCATCCTCTGCCCCTTGGACCCTGTCTCCTTCCTCAGGGAGAGAAGAGAAAGGCTACTGAGATTAGGGTTAGAAGCCCCAAGAAATGCCTGGATGGGGAGAAGGTGAATATGAATATTGAAATATTTCTGAACTTGACTAGTGGTTTTTGAAATCAAATTTATTAGACTTCTCTCTCCATTATGCCATACTGCCTCTCTCTAGATGTATAAGTGATGGTAATTACTCTATTTTTCTGAGATTTAGTCCTAGTAATAGTTTTATAATGATAATATATTTTACATGGTTAATACCCTAATAAGAATACTACATATAAGATTAGGTGAATTGTATTTGACAAACTTCATTTTAGAAAGCCAACAGGAAAAACCACATCCCAATGAGATTAAACGCTGACTTAAGTCCTCAAAGTGGGAAATTGCTAGGTTAATTTTGCCTTTATCACTGCTCCATTCCCTATTCCTAGAGGGCTTTGCAGCTGCTCTTGGAACCTGTACCCCAGAGCCTCTGAAGCACCTGTTGGCTCCTGGGTGAATGGTGGTGAACTTCAAAGTGAGTTTTTCCTAGTTACTGTTATTACCTATCTCTCAATGAACCCTATAAAAAGCAGTTAAGCAGATGAAATTTAAGTGAAAGAATTTAGAGATTTGTGAGGAAAGACTATCAATAGGTTTAAAAATAATTTAGTATCTCCTAGCCCTGGATAATTTTCTCCTTCTTTAATAAATATTTCAACAGAGTAAAATATTTGTTTTTGGCAGAAAGGGGCTATGTAATTTCTCAGTGTATCAGTAGTTTCAGAAGCTTGGTTTTATAAAAATAAATGATCTCAAAAGTACCAGAAATTACCCCTGCCTTCCTCCCTTCCTCCCTTCCTTCCTTCCTTTCTTTCTTTCTTTCTTTCTTTCTTTCTTTCTTTCTTTCTCTTTCCTTCCTTTTCTTTCTCTCTCTCTCTCTCTCTCTCTCTTTCTCTCTCTCTGTCTCTCTTTTGAGCACAGGAAGGGCAGAGGGAGAGAGAGAATCCCAAGCAGGCTCTGCACCATCAATGCAGAACCCAATGTGGGGTGCAATCCCATGAACCGTGAGATCATGGCCTGAAGCGAGATCGAGAGTCAGATGCTTAACTGACTGAGCCACCAAGGTGTCCCTAAAATTCTTAAAGCTAAATTTGAATTTTAAAAACAAACCTGTCACATCATACTTTTAGGGAGATGCAATGGAATCTCGCTCAGAAATTATACCACAAAGGGAAATGCCTCTGATTGTGGTTGCTTCCTAAGGTGTGAGTAAGGACTCAGGAAAGCAGCCACAATTTTATTGTAACAAATATCAATAGGAAATATATTATTTCCCCTCTTGTCTATAGTTATACTTAGTGTAGTAGTACATAGGATATTCTTTCAAGGTTATAATGGTTAATTTTATGTGTCAACTTGGTTGGGCCCTGGTGCCCAGATATATGGTCAAACGTTCTGGATGTCTCTGTGAGGGTGATTTTGGATGAGATTAATTTAAATTGGGGGACTGTGAGTAAAGCAGATTGCCCTCCACAAAGTGGGTGGGCCTGATCCAATCATTTCAAGGCCCGACTAGAGAAAAAGACTAACCTGACCCTAACAACAGGGAATTCTGACAGCAAATGGCCTTTGGACTTGAACTGCAATGTGGCTATTCCTCGGGTCTCTAGCCTGTAGGTAGCACCTGCAGATTTTGGACTTGTCAGTCTCCATTATCGTATGTACCAAATCTTTAAAATAAATCTCTGTCTGTCTCAAGTGTGTGCATGTGCGTGCACATGCACGCATACATGCACATACCCTTCCTATTGAATACAGAGGTTGAGTTCCATTATTTAAAGAAAAAAATAAAATGAAAAAGAAAAGGGCATCTCCCTTTAAGAGTAGCTCCCTTTAAGAAATTATTTAAATTTTTTTTAATGTTTATTTATTTTTGAGAGAGAGAGAGACAGACAAAGTGTGGCAGGAGAGGGGCAGAGCGAGAGGAGACACAGAATCCAAAGCAGGCTCCAGGCTCTGAGCTGTCAGCACAGAGCCTGATTTGGGGCTCGAACTCACAGACTGTGAGATCATGACCTGAGCCAAAGTTGGATGCTTAACCGACTGAGCCACGCAGGTGCCCCAAGAATTTATTTAAATGGTGCAGACTCTATTAATTCCTTCAAAACACTCCCTCTTGAATGTATAAGTTTATTAATCATTTAAAAGGTGCTTTATTTAAGCAAGCGCTTAATGAGTTGGAACAAAAGCTGTAATAAGTACATTATGTGGGACACATTTTAACAAGTATTAGAGTGTGAACTCATGGAAGACAGGGTCGTTTGCATCATATTGAGTTCAATCTCTGATCTATTGTATTGAACCTTATGAAATTGCCAATATTGGAGTGTGTCTGACTTATTAAAAGAGGTAATTGTATATGGTTCAATCTAATAAACGTGTATCACATATTTTTATGGTTCAATCTAATAAAAGTATATCACATATTTTTATATGATAATGGCCAGAAAAGAATACTTCCAGGTTCTTTCTTCATATACATAGTTTTCTTCATTTAGAATCAGTCATTTATTTATTTATTTTTAGGGCCAGCAAGGTAAATATAAGTTGGAGGTAATCAAATACTATATGTGAAGAATACACAAACTTGGGCAGGATGATAGGTTCTTTTAAGTATTTTTCATCAACTCTTGAGATTTCAGCTCTTTTGTGAGTATACTGCAACACCCCTGAGATCACAGATACAGTCTCTCCCCCCACCAATGTATAGCTTCTTGCCTCAGTCACCACCATTCCATGCAAGTGAACTGGCTATGTGCCAGGTATTCATGCTGTTGCTATTGAAGTGCTAGCTGATATTCAGTGTATCTCTTAAATGGTGTTGACAAATCTGTGCAAGAATAACTTATGATATTTCCAGTGATCCCTAGCAAGGCAAGACCCATAGCTGTAAAATACCTTACCAGTTTAGAAAGCTCATTCTCCTTTCATCTTCACACAAACATCATGGAATGCATTGTCTTTCCCATATTTATAATGGACAAGATGCAGCCTAGAGAGCCGAACTCACTTGCCGAGGTTACATAACTTAATGGAAGGAGCCAGAACTGTAAATTACTCCAGACACCGGTGCTTTGCCACTTAGAGATTGATTTCCAGCTTTCCTGCAACTTGCTCTTCTTCTGATTCAGTTCTTCCCATTTTGTGGATTAGCTCAACACTGGACCTCAAGCTGCTTATGCAGCAGGATTCTGTGAACATTTTCAAGGCCATTTCCAAGGAAAATCTTAGCAGCTCCCTACTGCATTCTGGTGAATGGTCTCGGCTGTGTCTGAGCTTGCTCTTGTTCCAAAATGCAGTGCTGTCTTAGCAAACTTTCTGTAAAGCGTGTGCACTTTGAAAGCGTAGCCATCTGCATGCAGTAGAGCTGAAAATGTGGCATCAGAACAGCTGGCTGGTTAAAATACAACCTCCTTGTGGAGTGCATTCCAAAAAAGACGACATCAGGATACCCATGTAGCTGCTGTATAGTAAGCTGAATTCAGAAACAGTGGAAAATGTGAGAGGAAAAATTTGTGAGGGATTTTTCGAGGCTCTGACTCAAGTGCCAGAGAACAACAGGGAATAAGTGGGAATTATGTGACCATAGACCAGCTTGGCTGTTAACTACTGTGAACTGAAGAGTCCTTTACCAGTGAAGGTGCAGAGGGATGATTAGTCTCAGACAACATGCCCTGGAGGACAAGGGCTGTTCCTAACTCTGATTTGTGTCTAACTAAGGACTGTGCATTGGACCCAGACACTTGCATTAGAAGAGAAAAATTGTCAAAGTCAGCAGAATGTTCTTTGTGGTCACAGAATAACACCGACTCTCTAGTTAAGGCAAAATTACCCATCTCAAGGGTGTTTTCGCACCCTTGCTGGTATCTTTTATTCTTTGAAGGAAAAAAATTGCAGTTCTCTTTTGCTATTTGGGTTATCTGAATAGTAGACTGTCTCCACTACTGCATAAACTCAGAGTTTGTGAATATATCTTCAAATTTAGTTCACAATTTCCCTAATTATAGATTTTCTTTCCTGTGAATTTATTTTTCAGTCTTTTGCCTAGATATTTATAGTTGCTTCATGCTTTCTGGCTTAGTGCCACAGGGGCAATTCTGGCATGAAACATACATTAGCAGACTAGAATACAAGATCAATCTCTTATCTTACTAATTAGTACCCGTTCCTGCTGACAAAATCTTCAGGTCTTAAAAGGAAAACAAACAAGTTACCTGAAAAGCTGAGGTAAGATATGTATGTAATTTCACTTGGCTGGCAGAGGAATTACCTCTGTCAGAGGAATTTCCAGTGCTGACTTTCTGGTTGGTACAACTTAAACAGCAGCCAACGTAACAAAGCTGCCTCTGGCCTTGAGTCTCACAGCGAGTGAATTGAGCCTCACTTTCCCCACTGTAAAATTGGGACAATCAGGGCTACTCTGTAGTGTTTGAAGATCAAATGAGATGATGAATAAGAAATGCTTTGTTTGGTTTTTAAAAATTTTTTTTGCTTACTTATTTTAGAGAGAGAGACAGAGAGACAGAGACAGAGCCCAAATGGACAGGGGCAGACAGAGAGGGAGACACAGAATCCGAAGCAGGCTCCAGGCTCCAAGCTGTCAGCACAGAGCCCGATGTGGGGATTTGAACTCACAAACCGTGAGATCGTGACCTGAGCCAATGTCAGATGCTTAACCTACTGAGCCACTCAGGTGCCCCTGAATAAGAGATGCTTTGTAAGCTGTAAAGTGCTGTAAGAGCTTTAGCTGTGGTGGTGGTGGTGGTGATGATGATGATGATGATGATGATGACAATGGGATATGATTTTGGGAAGTCAGTTTCTACACTGTCAATTTCAAGTTGCCCTTTTATTTTCTTGTTCTCTTTAGATTAATGAGCTTGTTTGTAGGTATGACAGTAAGAACACAGACACACACACACACACACACACACACACACACGCACACGCACATCACACAATTCTCTGTGTATTTCTTCTAAGAATTACCAAAAGATTAGCTTTAAAAATGGCTACGCAGAGTTTTGAGACAGGCTGGCAAACTATGGCCCACAGATGAAATCTGGCCAGCTGCCTGTTTTTGTAAATAAAGTTTTATTGGAACACAGTCTGTCCATTTGTTTACAAATTGGCTATGGCTCCTATGCTGCAGCAGCAGAGTTGGTTTCTTGCACTAGAGCAGCCCAAGAAGCTACAATATTCACTGTCTGGCCCTTTACAGAACATATTTGGTGACACCTGAATTAGATCAAAGGGTTTGGCATAATAAAAGAAATTTTAACATTGTAGTATGAACATATCCTTTAATATCCCCAGTGGTTCATTAAAATGGACATTATGGTACATTGGTGGTGAGAAAGTAAATTGGGATAACCTTTTGGAAGAGCGATTTGGCAATACGTATCAAGAGTTTGAAAAATTCTCATCCAATTTTAGTCACTGAATACAAATACTATGAATATTAACAGTGCTTACTGTTGAGATATGGTACTTCAAATGATTTTAAAAGCGAACAAAGGCTCTTCTGATTTTAAAATTCCCTGCTGTTGGGGCACCTGGGTGCCTTAGTGGGTTGAGTGGCTAACTTTGGCTCAGGTCATGATCTCACGGTTCGTGAGTTCAAGCCCCGCGTGGGGCTCTGTGCCATCATCTCAGAATCTGTAGCCTGCTTTGGATTCTGTGTGTCTCTCTCTCCCTGTCCTTCTCCCACTCGTTCTGTCTGTCAAAAAAGGAATAAGTGTTAAAAAAAAATTAAAATTCCTTGCTGTCACTTGGGAATCTTCATAAGAACCAAATAAAAATATAAACATACCAATGTACATGATGTTGTGGGGGAAAAAAGCCCCTGGTTCAATGTCATTTTAGTGGTTGTTGCTTATGGAGCTATGGAGTGAAGACCTTTGATATGTATAGAAGCATCTTGCATTTTATTTTGCAAGTTTAGAAACATTTTAGATTTCCTGTAAGTTGAACAGATCCTGGGCTCCAAGTCCCTCTAGTACTTTTTAATCCAATGTTTCTGCTTCTCTTGTAATTGATACACATGCACATTCACACAAACACACATACCCAAAAGGACAATTAAGTATTACAACAAAAATATTGTTATTTCAACGTCTCTTTTTCTAGAGCAATTAATTTCATGTGGAAAGTCTTTGTGTTCAGGGCGCCTGGGTGGCTCAGTCGGTTAAGCGTCCGACTTCGGCTCAGGTCGTGATCTCACGGTCTGTGAGTTCAAGCCCCGCATCGGGCTCTGTGCTGACAGCTCAGAACCTGGAGCCTGCTTCTGATTCTGTGTCTCCCTCTCTCACTGACCCTTCCCCTGTTCATGCTCTGTCTCTCTCTGTCCCAAAAATAAATAAAAATTTTAAAAAAAGTAGAGAGGGAAAGATGGAAGACACAAAAAGAGGGATTAAAAAAAAAGAGTCTTTGTGTTCAACCAACAATTTCTTTTCCTTGGTGGAAAAGAATTATAGTGGCTAAATACATTTTTGTAAAGATTCAGGAAAACAAAAACAAAAACAAAATCCTGTCTCTTGTAGAACAACTAAAGCTGCAATAGCAAAATTTTGCCCTCAAAAAGAAAAAAAGTAAAATAAATAAAATAAATAAAATACAAGTTTAGTGTCCTAGCTGTGGTTTAAAAATGACTTTACAGTGGAATCTATTTGCATTTATTATTCTTCTATCATTGGTAGTAGTAATAGTTCCTTCTTACATTCTTCCTCCAGTGAGGAATGCATCAGAGAAAGTGGTAACTCATGGCAACCAGACGCCGTGTGAGAGGGGCAAACTAACTTGAAGTGTACTTAATACTTTTTTGGCAAGAAAACCTCATGGAAGCAACTTTTCTTTTCCCAATTTTCATAATTCGCAAATAGTGCCCTGTGGAATGTCCTAATGAAGGTGCTGTGGGATACGTTACTAGTGGTTGGAACCTAGTTAACAACTTCTGGAGTTCACTTTCAAAACTCTATAACTGTCGTAGAAAGTCTGGGGGCTTCTAAGGGTATTCGCAAAAGCCGAACGAGGGCTTATGAAAAGCGTGTTGTTTTTTTTTCACACCTAGAGGTGCGATTTTGGTGATTACAAAGTGACTTTTGTTTCAAGAAAGAGTCAAGAGCCAGACTCATGAAAAAAATAGACTGTGTATGCTGTGTATTTATTGATTAAAATAAGAATGTGTGCACAAATATGATTTATAGGTAACCATGCCCCTAGGTATCAGTAGAGTGCTACTTGTTTGGAAGGACTAGACACCCTGATGAAAAATTCTAAGAGACCTGTTTTTTTTTTCCCACTTAAATACACAAGCACACCACAAAGTGTTGTTTCAACATGGAAATAGGATGAGTATTGTTTCTATTTTTACTGTTAATATTTTCACCTGCAAAATAGAAAAACTTGACAAACTGATGATTAAGTCTAAGAATATAGACAAAAACATGAAAAAGTTAGGGCATGGGGGAAAATGCTCATTGTACTTATCTCCCTAAAACAAGACTTGGTGACAGTTCTCAAAGAAAAAGAAACCATCAAATCTTAAAGATGAGAATTAATGGAGATTCTCTGCATTTGCAGAATGGACTGCCTTCATTCCAAAGACCATTAGCCCATGGTGACTGTGTTAATTGTACTTTGCCCTATAAATTAAGTTGCAGAGTAGATTTTACCACAGGGGGAAAAGATTTTACCTGGAAAGTTATATCGGTGATGTGTGTGTGTGTGTGTGTGTGTGTGCTCACGCATGTGTGTGTTACGATATATACATATGTGTGTATACAAATGCGTGTATCTATCGTATGTCTATACATTCACATACATGCTACAGCATTATTTGCAATAGCAGAAAACCCCAGAAACAAGAAACTCCAATGTGTATCAATAGGGAACAGACTAAATAAACCATGGTTCTATAAAGCAGCTTTTAAAAGGAATGAAATAAATCTCGAGGTGTTGCTATGTTCTCCAAGATATAAAATCAAGTAAAAAGAAAAATGCTAAGCAGTATGAATGATTTTATATATATGTATGTATAAATTTATATGTATGTGTATATATATACATATATATGTATATATATGTATATATATGTATATATGTGTATATATATACACACATATATATGTGTGTATATATATATGTGTGTGTGTATATATATATATATATATGTATATATATATATAAAGAAATGCACACAGGTACACATAGGCTAATGAATGATAACTTGTTTTGGAAGCATGTGTAAAAACTATTGTGAACACTTAGACTTGGAGAGGAGTGGGCTTTGGAGGAGAGAGAATTTTACATTTCATATGTCTTTCTGAACTGGATACAGGTTTTACTATGTTTATGTAATAATTTTCTCATCTCAAAGTGTCAAGGTTTATCCAAGGGATAGTAGGAGGTTTGTTTTGTTCCATATGTTTTTCAGCATTTGAAAATATCTACGTTATTAAAAACAGCATTTGTTAGCTAGAATGACAGTTGACAGAATTTTACCTGTCCAGAATAGTAAGGGAATTTTAAAATTTTAAATTTTTCGTTGCTTTCTGTGCTACAGTTAATAATGAAGTCAGGTGGTACCTAATGCCATCCCTAGCTTGTTATCATTTCTGTTATCCATGCTGCTTCCTGGAGAGAGGAAACTCGGCAGAGGACGCTCTTTGCAGCTGTATGTGACACATGTATTTAACCATCACAGTTGCAATTATAATTTCACATCCTGACAATGCACAAAGTTGACCAGATCTAACAGCCAGTAGTTTGATAATGGAAAACACGGGGGCTTACAGTTCAGGGTTTAAATTTTCTAGTGACTTCAAATTCCATAATCAAGAGAGCCCAGCTTTCTGAACTGTCACCTTTCTCACACGGAAGAAACCAAAGAAGTGAAGAGATCAAGGAAAATCCAGTGGGAGCCATATATCTGTGTTATCACCTGTAGTATCTGATTTCTAAATTTGATGTAGACAGTATGTCTTCAGTAAGTATATAAGTACAGCTTTCATCAGTATATCAACATTTATTTGAAATTATGTTGTGAGACAAATTGGGGAAATATCAGTAGTACCTCTAACTTAGGGGTTTGTGATTTAGATTGCTTTGGAGTTAGCTCTCTTTTGGTTCATCCATGGAACCAATATTGTCAGAGAGAATGAACTTAAATCCACTCACATCAGATAAAAGGAGGGATTATTGTTGAAGGGAAAAAAAATATGAGGATGCATTGGAGGGAGTAAGAGATGCAGAGATAAATTTCCCAGAATCCCACTTCCCCCAAGGCAGCATATTTCAGTACCAAGAGAGGTCTTCTTTTTTAAATTTTTTATATTTACATCCAAGTTAGTTAGCATATAGTCCATCCACATTATTGCAAATGGCAAGATTTCATTCTTTTTGATTGCCGAGTAATACTCCATTGTGTGTGTGTGTGTGTGTGTGTGTGTGTGTGTGTGTGTGTATGCATGCCCATTCATCTGTCGATAGACATTTGGGCTCTTTCCATACTGTGGCTATTTTCAATAGTGCTGCTATAAACATTGGAGTGTATGTACCCCTTTGAAACAGCACACCTGTATCCTTTGGATAAATACCTAGTAGTGCAATTGCTGGATCATAGAGTAATTCTATTTTTAATTTTTTGAGGAACCTTCATACTGTTTTCCACAGTCACTGTACCAGTTTGCGTTCCCACCAGCAGTGCAGAAGGGAACTCTTTCTCCGCATCCTCGCCAGCATCTGTCATTGCCTGAGTTGTTAATTTTAGCCATTCTGGCAGGTGTGAGGTGGCATCTCATTGTGGTTTTGATTTGTATTTCTGCCAAGAGAGATCTTCTTTGCCATGATTTCTTCTGCTGGGGGAAAGTGAGAGGGTGTCCGTGAGTGCCTGGCTTCTCCAGCTGTGTGGGATGCTGCCAAAGAGGCTCATTTTCTCTCTTGCCTCATCCAGAATACTAGGTCATGTGCTGAATGACTGGGGGTGGGGGTGGGAATGGGAAAAGGCTGGGAGAGTGGCAGATAGGATTCTTAGAGGGCATTAAAGGGATGTGGATCCTACTAATTGCATCATGGACTCCATCAAGAAGCCCTCCCACAAGCTGCTGGCCATATCTCGCCCACAGCTCCCCCTAATTGGCCGTGAGGCACCCCAGCACTCCATGTGCCCCATTCATACATACACTCACCCTGTGGCCAGCTTTCTGTGCATGCTCCTGATCGTGGCGAGGGTGAGCTTATGCAGATGGCTAGTGAGCATGCACAGACACAGATGGCCAACAGGTACATGACAACATCTCTAATCATCAGGGAAATGCAAATCAAAATCACAATGAGATATCTATCACCTCACACCTGTTATAATGGCTATCACCAAAAGAAGTGAAAGATAAGTGTTGGCAAGGATATGGAGAAAAGGAAACCTTTGTGCGTTGTTGATGGGAATATAAATTAGTACAGTCACTATAGAAAACAGTATGGAGGTTTCTCAAAAATTAAAAATAGAACTGTCATCTGATCCAACAGTCATACTTCCGGGTATTTATCTAAAGAAAATGAAATCTTACTGTTTAAGACATATCTGCACTCCCATGTTCATTGCAGCACGTTATTCACCACATCCAAAATATGGAAACAACCTAAGAATCCATTGATGGATAAATGGATAAAGAAAATGTGGCATATATAGCAAATGGAATATTATTTACCCATGGGAAAGAAGGAAATCCTGCCATTGAAACAACATGGAATGGACCTTGAGGGCATTATACATTTTTATAGACAGAGAAAGACAATGCTGTATGGTATCACTTATTGTGGAATTTGAAAAAGCCAAGCACACAGAAACAGAGTAAAATGGTGATTGCCGGAGTCTGGAGGGTGGGAGATATTGGTCAAAGAGTACAAATTTCCAGTTATATGACAGATAAGTTCTGGATATCTAATGTTCAGCATGGTAATTATAATTAATAATACTGTGTTATATACCTGCAAGTTACTAAAGAGTAGATCTTAAATGTGCTCGCCACTAAAAAGAAATAGTATTCATTTGAAATGATAGGTTTTTTTAATGTTTATTTATTTTTGAGAGAGAGAGAGAGAGAGAGAGAGAGAGACAGAGTGTGAATAGGGGAGGGGCTGAGAGAGACACACACAGAATCCGAAGTGGGCTCCAGGCTCTGGGCTGTCAGCACAGAGTCAGATGTGGAGTTTGAACTC
Organism: Prionailurus bengalensis; assembly: GCF_016509475.1. NCBI lineage: Eukaryota > Metazoa > Chordata > Mammalia > Carnivora > Felidae > Prionailurus > Prionailurus bengalensis. The sequence goes on from NC_057344.1 coordinate 139,244,880, forward strand.
ATGAGCCATGAATCATGACCTGAGCCGAAGCTGGACGCTTAACTGACTGAGCCACCCAGGCACTGTTGAGGTGATAGTTTTGTTAGCTAACCCTACTATAGTACCCATTTCACAACAGATAAGTGTATCAAATCAACACATTGTACTCCTTAAACCTACACAGTATTCAATGTCAATTATATCTTAATAAAGTTGGAAAAAAAGTTGTTAATCATGCATATAGAGGTTATATCTTACTATGCATACTCATTACTTTGGGGAAGAGAAGAAATCCCAAACTATAGTATAGTTTATCCCAGTAGGAGATTTGACTTTTAAGACCAATACTGATGTAATCAGGGGACCAACATTACTTTAAAGCATGGTATTGGTTAGAGACTGGAGGACATCTGTAATGTCTATTTCTTATCGGATAAATGATGAAAATCTTATAGACACTGGGTGCTTTTCTGAATGGAAGTGTATAATCAGCTCTTTGCATAGCAGTTCAACTAATAAGCTGCCTAGGACTCTAGGTGAATTTTTTTCTTTTCCAAAATTGTTTCAAAGCTCATTCTAGCTAAGAAGCTCTGATATATGACAATTTCCTTCAAGTGATTTTTCAGGTATGATGTTCTCTAAATAGACTCAATGTTTAGCTTAGATAGGAAATTATACAATATTAAAGCTATAGAATCATCACTTTTCTAAATATACTTTCAAAATGTTATTCCATCTTCCCTCTTAAAAAATGCATATTTGAGTCTGTTGGTCCAGTATTTTACAGGAAGAAACAAGTGGGTTTCAGGCATAACTGTGTTACTAAAGGAAGCAGGAAGGCACAGAGCCTATGATTACAATAGTTTGGGGTCAAGGAATTCTTGAGATTTAATTATGATTTTGCTGCATGACCAAGTTTCTTTACTTTTCTGAGTCTTGGTTTTCTTCTTACTGAACATCAGAAGTACTTACTAATTAGTGTTGTTGCCAATGCTGATGAGATAATATTGATAGAGGACTTATTCCAGAATCAGGTATACAGCAAATGTGTATAAATGTGTCTTTAAATGTTGTTACTTTTAACTATTATTATACATTTTTACTATTAACACAAAAAAATCTGTCACATTCTATGCAGGATTGTGTATCTCCTTTATTGATTTCTGATTCTGTCTATTTCTTTATGGACCAAGCTATGTGAACCTAAATTTTTTCTTGGTAAGTAAAGTGACTGTTTTAACTGTTGCTTAAACCTCATCAGGTGCTATCTTTTCAGATGTTTCTGCATTTACCCTAAAATTGAAAAGACGACATTATCCATTATGTCACTGAGTGATCCCTGCTCCCTCCTTGCATGGGAATTTTCCCCTCGAGTGGTTCTAGGAACAGCTTTATCTCCCTTGGGAAAGTAGTGTGTTTCCTCTTCTCAGATCGAGATGATTTATGTGACTTATCATGTTTTCCTCTTAGTCTTGTTTGTCAGGAAGATTATAGTTGTTCTTTTTCACTCAATTGCAACCACTTGACTTATGTTATATTTTGAGTATTTTTCTTCTCTTTACCATTAAAAATATTTGCTTATTTGTTTGTCTTCCTTTTATCCAGTGTCTCATATCCTTTCAGGAAGGAGGAGAGGCAGAAATGTATGTATTTATATGTGTATATATGTATATGCAGACCTACATATGTATACACATATCTTCGTACAGAAATACTTCCATATGAATTTTTATCTGAAAGTTTGACACCCAAGTTTAAATTTTGATATTAGCAACTTCTTTAATCCAACTACTGCTTTCTTTCCCTGTGTTCACTTCCTTCACATGTTTTTCTAACCCATTTTCTTGGTGCCCAAGATGCTGCATTTCTAAGTGGGGAAGACTCAATGAAAATGAAGAAAATGTTCATCAATGAGTATGTCCTACTAGGGGGTTTGAACTCTTGAGAAGAAGACTGGGCATAATGAGGTCAGAGTTGCTTTGCATAAAAAAGTTGAGGTTTGACCCTTGAATATTAAGCTAATTCTTTTAAAAAAATTTTTAATATGTATTTATTTTTGAGAGAGAGAGACAGATAGACAGACACAGGATCCGAAGCAGGCTCCAGGCTCCAAACTGTCAGCCCAGAGCCCAACGCAGAGCTCGAACTCATGAACTGTGAGATCATGACCTGAGTCAAAGTCACACGCTTAACCCACTGAGCCATTCAGGTACCCCTATGCTAATTCTGATGTAAAAAAAGCTAGGGTAAGGGTGGGCTGTTTTCAGATATTATTACTGAATTTAATGGGATTGCACTAGTTTGCCCATAGCCTCAGGTGAAATTGCTGTTCTTTACCTTGGTACTTGTTTTTTTTTTCACCCTAGCTACACATAAGATGTCTTTTCATATCTGCAGGGTAAGAGAATGAGTTTTGTTTTGTCACATCCCTGACTCTGCTCTTAGAGACAGGGAGAAAATATGGCTTAAGAGCCCCTGGTTGTTGAATCCCATTTTCTTGTCATTTTGTAGTACACTTGTAAGATATTTCTCAGGACAACTTAACTATCCTTGCTTAATGTTGTCATATTTTCCTCCTTGTGGTTGTTTAAGACGACAAGAGGCCTTTTATCCTGTTTCGTGAGGAAATGCAATGTATTATTAATCATGATTACTTTATTCATAAGTCAACACTGCCTCAGCAGAGCCAGGATCACACCAAGGATAACTCTTCCTGTGTGAAAGAATGCTTTCAGGTCATGGACCTCTTCAGGGATGTTTCTTTTCATCTCATAGAATGTTTTTTGACTTTAACATAATAGTGGATTTTATATAGGAAAGCTGTTCCCCTTTTGGTACTCATTTTGGACTTATTTTTTCAATGCCTATTGAACTACCATTGTGAGTTTTATGCCATGTTGGGGTCTGGACTGAATATAACCAACACTTGGTACCTTAAAACTGTAGTGAAGGCTGAAGTAAGAATATAAGGTAGTTTGAAGGTGATTTTTGTTGGTCGTCTTTCATTTTGATTCTAAGATCAAACACTGGATATGGGAAGGGTTTTATAAATTTGGCATAGACTCTGTTATTGAAATTGGGGTGACCAGTTGTCTCATTTTTAGCACTGAAAGTCCTAGGTCCCAGAAACCCCTCAGTCTCAGGCAAACTAGGCTAGTTGGTCACCCTAAATTTGAAGCTCAGATGGAAACTATACCATAATTTGGCCACAAAGTGGTTTGGACTCTAGGATCTTAATTTCTAGTAAGGCTATCTTAAACACAAAATTCTATTTTCAAGGAAATTACACCTACTTATTAGCTTAAGTAAACATGCCTTATTATAAGGAGTATTATGAAAATCAAAGAAAAATTGAGCAACCGGGCTCCAGGAGAAGTGATATTGGGTGGCTCTGAGGATCTCAGCAGCTTAAGTTCAAGGAGTTTTAATCTGGTATTCTGCCATTAACATACTCCCTTAGGCTCTATGCCCCATAGTTCAAATATTTGAGAACAAGAATCTCAATGGCTCAACAGTGTCTAAGGATTAGATTGCTTCCCCTTAGTTCTTGTATCCAGACCTGGTCTATTTAGCAATGGCTCAGGGCCCAGATAGAGATCATTGCAATTGACTGTCTAGCATCCATCCCATCCCAGCTGATTATTGTAATTTCATTCCCCTTGGCTGTGGTTTGATTAGGAATGGATATGTTACCCAATTCTGGTCAATGATACCTAAGGGGAATCTTTTAGAGGGCTTCTGGAAATGGTTCATAAATCCTCAGAATGAGACACAAGTCCCCTGCGTACTGCTCTGTCTACTTTTGTTGCCTGGAATGGTGGCAGCCATCTTGCTGGTGGCCTGATGATGAGAATCACACAAGAAGGGCAGAAAAAAGAGAAAAATCCTAAGTCTTTGATGACATCTTTGAGTCAGTGAACCAACCCTAACTCTGGACCCTAACTGTGGACTTGATGTAATTTGAGAGTTAAGAAATTCTTTGTTTAAGGCATTTGACAACTATATAATGTATCTAGGATGTATAATATATGCTAGTGGAATAATAATGCATCCCCCTCCTTCTCCTCATCATCATATGTCCTAACAAACACCAACTGGGTCAGCTGGTACGAGTTGGTAGGGCTTCTCCTATGGGTGGGATATGTTCTTTTTAAAAAAAAATTTTTTTTAACGTGTATTTATTTTTGAGAGAGAAAGAGAGAGAGGGAGAGAGAGGGAGTGTGCAAGGTGGGGAGGGGTTGGGGGGGGAGACAAAGAATCTGAAGCAGGCTCCAGGCTCTGAGCTGTCAGCACAGAGCCCAACACCCACGAGCCGTAAGATCATGACTTGAGCTGAAGTCAGATGCTTAACCACCCAGGTGCTGGGTGGGATATGTTTTTTAAGAAAGCATGAGAGGAAAGAAAATGAGGAGTACTACTTCTATATGGGTAAACCAGAGATACACTGCATCTTCTCTTCTTTTATTATTAAATTTTTTAATGCTCATTTAATTTTTGAGACAGAGAAAGAGAGAGAGAGCGCGCGCTGGGGAGGGGCAGAGAGAAAGAAAGGGAGAGAGAAATCCCAAGCAGGCTCCTTGCTGTCAGCACAGAGCTCCATCTCACAAACCATGAGATCATGACCTGAGCTGAAACCAAGGATTGGACATTTAACCAACTGAACCATCCAGGTGCCCCATTTCTCTTCTAAATCCTTGTCCAGATGACTTGATTCCTGTCATGAGTGTGCTGGATATATACTCCCTTTCTCCTTAAAGAAAATAAAAGATGCTGTGTCCTCTTACTTACCAATGCAGTGGTGCTAGTCACATTTTGAGAAGGACTTCAATAAGTGATGAGCTCTGCTATTAGTTTCTGGAAGGGAGGAATGAAAGATAACTAAAAAATAGAGCCATCATGGTAAGGTAGACATCTTCTAATATTAATTGGACCAATTAACTTATTCAGGAAAGTATTTTGTTTGGTTACCCAGAATATATTGTGTAAGCAGTTCATTTTGGAGTATGTACAGGAAGTTTCATTGTTCAAGGGCAAATATTTTACAGGTGCTTATACCTATACATAAATATTTTTAAAATGGCAAAGCTAGGCATTTGAATATTATTTATTTTTGTAATTGTTCAGGCTTAAAATTTGCCATGTTTGTGTCACTGAGCTCTGCATATTATGATTGTTGATTCGTGTGTGAGTTAGATTGGGAGAATCTTGGATTTTCCCATGGTAAGAGGGAAGCTTCTTTGGAAGGAAGGTTTTCTTTCCAGCCCACCTAAAGGCATTTCTTAAGAGTAATCTGACTGGCTGCTAAAGCATATGGACAGAGCTGGCTTGACAGTATGTGGGCTATACAGTCACACAGGACCCCACCTTCAGAAGGGCCTTGTGCTTGATTTAATCTGCTATAGCCATCTTGAAATTCTTAGTAATTTTTTTTCATTTTTTTCCCTACTATATTTTCTGTTTCATTTTTTTCATCATGACAAATGTACTCATGAATCCCTATGCCTTATTTCTCCCACCCCCTACCCACCTCTCCTCTGGTAACCATCAGTTTGTTCTCTATAGTTAAGAGTCTGTTTCTTGGTCCCCATTGCTCATTTATTTCTTAAATTTCACATTTGAGTGAGATCATATGGTATTTGTCTTTTTCTGACTGACTCATTTTGCTTAGCATTATATTCTCTAGTTTCATCCATGTTGTTGCAAATGGCAAGATTTCATTCTTTTTTTTATGGCTAATATTCCAATACACACATGCACACATAGATACATACATACATACACACATATCATATCTTCTTTATCCATTCATCTATTGATGGACACTTGGACTGCTTCCATAGTTTGGCTATTGTAACTAGTGCTTCCATAAACATAGGGGTGAGTGTATCCATTTGGATTAGTGTTTTTGTATTTTTTGGGTAAATACCCAGTACTACAATTCCTGGATCATAGGGTAGTTGTATTTTTAATGTTTTGAGGAACCTCCATACTATCTTCCACAGTGGCTGCACCAGTTTGCATTCCCACCAACAGTGCATGAGGATTCCTTTTTCTACACATCCTTGCCAACACTTGTTTCTTGTGATTTTGATTCTAGTCATTCTGACAGGTATGAGGTGATATTTCATTGTGGTTTTGATTTGCATTTCCCTGATGATATGTGATGTTGAGATCTTTTCATGTGTCTGTTGCTACTTGGATGTCTTCTTTGAAGAAGTATCTGTATTTACTGGAAAGATGTTGAAGCTTATTGTTTATAACATTATACACTATCTTTATTATAGGGATCAACAAAAGATACTTCTTTTTGTTCTTAGTACCAAGAAAGCTTTTCCTGGCCAGTTTAACTGCTTTATCTCTAGGATATAGAATGGTATGGTTGTGTTTTCCTGGTTGTCTTGGTTGCTAGAAAGCTTTGAAACAAGTAGCAAATGACTAAATGCACAAACCTCATTGTTTGCATATTGTATAGTAACTTCATTTTTGCTTTCATCTTCCACACCTCATTTTCTTTCTACGTTCATTTTCTCACCCACTTATTTTTTTAATAGCAATCTATTTTTGTGGTGGCATGTGCAATATGCTTTAAATGTCTCTGGAATATGGTGTATAATAATAACTGTATAACAAAAATTATTTCTTGCATATGTTTCCTATGTTGTATATGCACTATGTTTTCACCTGGGAGCATATAAGGAAAACATTTTTAAAGGGTGGCAAGATTTGAGGGGTAAAGGACAATGACAGAGTTTTTTTTACCATGTGAGATACAAAGAAGTCGTTTATTTTATTTTCTATTTTTTTTTGAGAGAGAGAACATGTGAACGAGCTGGGGAGGAATGGGGTGGAGAGAGAGAGAGAGAGAGAGAGAGAGAGAGAGAGAGAGAGAACATCTTAAGCAGGCTCAATGCCCAGCACAAAGCCCACACTCCCATGAGTGTGAGATCATGACCTGAGCTGAAATCAAGAGTTGGATGCTTAACTGACTAAGCCACCCAGGAGCTCCCAAAGAAGTCATTTAAAAATGGTGTGAACGCAAGGAATGATAAGGAAAATGTTCGATGATAATAAAATATGACTTTGAAATAGATGCTTTCTCTGAAATTCGATTGTATTTGAGTTTTTTTTTTTCATGGTGACTCTTGAAAATCTCTCCATCTTTTTGTGCCTCATTCTTCATCTCTGAAAAGTAGATAATAACATACCATATGTTTCCAAACATTTAGAAGTATTTATTATTACCAGATTTAAAAGAAAGCAGAATTACTCTTACTATAGGTATTTTTATAAGCACGAAGAATTCATTACTGTTGATATATTTAATAAAGCCACTTTTATTTCAGTGCTGTTTCTTATAGGGCTTTTTTTTTTGGCAGAGAGTGGAAGATTGCTAATATACTGGATATAAAATAAGTTTAGGAAGAAATATGTGAAATTGTAATATGTGGCTTTGTTTTCTCATTTCAAAGTTGCATTGTCATGCTTTCCCGTGAAATTTTTGACCCAATAATGAATTTAATATTCATTCACTAATGTTTATTGAGAACCTATTGTGTACCAGGCATTGTCTGAAGTGATAAGAATACCCTTCTTCCGTGGTGTTCACATTGTAGCGATTTCCCCCAAATTGTCTTCATGTATTTCTCACACATATGTCCCTTTTCCAATACTGTATTTTATTCTCTTATTGGCATGTTAAAATCAAATTTGCCTGAGATATAACATCTACCAATGTTCTGAGTTTTCCTCCTCTTTCTATTTTTACTGATCAAATAGCTGGAAGTTTCATTTGATTTGCTAGTGAACTACATATTTTACTGATTATAGGGGTTATGTGATGTTCTTGATTTGGGCTAATTTACATAATTTCCTGATTAAGCTACATATTAGCCTTTTGACCTTTGCACTTCTTCAAAGTGCAGAGAATAATTAGGCTGCACAATTTGATAGACGGAATTTACATCTGCTAAAAATTTTTTTTTTACCTCAATTAGCAGACATTTCTGATAATATACAGAGTTTCTTTCAGGCTAAATGTGAATAAGTTATTTTCATTCTGTCAGGAACTGCACCATTGAGCATTGCCCATATTTAAAACAAAACAAAACAAAACAAAGCAAAACAAAACAAAACAATGCCACTACTTCTAAGCAAGGAAGAAAAATAATCAGAGCATTTGCCAGTGGAGGACAGCAATTTCCTAGTACCGATAGTGTCCTTGCTTTGCCACTTGGAAGCAAAAGGGGGTGAAGCTGTTTGTAAAAGCACATGAGTTTGCAGTTAGCACTCAAATAAAAATGTAGTACAATGCCTAGTTAGGTGAAGATTTGAAATTTCTTCTCTAGAAGGAATGCCATTCAAATATTCAAATCACTTCTCTGACTAGATGGGGAAAAGCCACCTTGAAATAGCTTTGTCCTGAGGATAATTATCCTGGAGGAAAGTAATAATGTGATCTTTTTTTGTAAGGCTTGGCAAAGGCCAAGGAGACTTTAAGCCATGATTCTATGTTTTTTTGAGGCTCACTGTTATCAGCAGCTCTCTGGTGGTTTTGATAACTCTAGGATGTCAGTCTCCTTTCCTAGTTCAAAGAAACTCATCGTGAAGAAAAGAGAAGTCTCACCTTCTCGTTGCTGCTTCAACATCAGGACATTTAAGTCTGTGGTGGCCTTGCTTTAGGAACACAGGCTACAGCTATGTTACTGTAGCTAAAGAACGAAGACATTGGAAGTCAAGGGGGTTAACCTTGTGGAAACAGAATTTCGTTTCCTTGGTAGATCAGCTTGGCCTGCATAAGGATCCAAGCCAGCCCAGGAGCCATGAAACAATGGACAGAATCCTTTCGGGCTGTGTGAATTTTTTTGTAGTGATTTCGTGTGACAGTCACAAGAACAACTGAGAAAGGAAAATGGCAAGTGGGCTGAAGAGACTTACCAATTTTGTCAATGTGAAGGATCTGCGATAAGGACTTTTAGTAAACTTCCAAGGATCTTGAACAACTCTGGGGAGGGGGAGAAACCTCCGAAAAGGGGAAACTCTTAATCTGCACGTTAGAGTGGGGGTGGGTGGGTGTTAGAGGTGGATATTTTTAAATATGAAAAATAAGAGAAATGAAGTGGAATAATCTAATTATATACACAATATTAGCCCATGTCAAGATGTTTGCAAGTGGATCAACTGTGAATGTTTTTCTACAGCAACGTAAGAGAGTGGCCGACACTCTAACAAGGAGTACTGCACTGAAGCAGCCCTTGCGGATGCTTGGTGAAATAGCTAGTGGGGTTTTTCCAGTGGTTAATGTGAGTGGTATCATTTCAGTTTAAAGTGTTCCCACTTGACTATGTCTGTGAATCTTTAAGTAGGCCTCTTGCTACTGGAGAAAGCCTGTGCATAGTTTTAAATCCAAGACTGTTCTATAATCTTACAATCCCTCTTGAGCCAGGGCAAAAGGAGTGCTACCTCAAATCACTTCAGTCTCTTTTCTGTTTCTCTCAACACATGGAAATAGTTTTCTTATGATCTGAGAGGGACTTTATTTGGTTCTCTCGGCCAAAGTAGTGTCATCATGGGGCTTTAGAATGGACTTTGGTTTTGGGTGCCTCTGTGGCTCAGTTGGTTAAGCTGCTGACTCTTGGTTTTGGCTCAGGTCATGATCTCACGGTTTGTGAGTTCCATTCCTGCATTGGGCTCTGCACTGATAGTGCAGAGCCTGCTTGGGATTCTCTCTCTCCCTCTCTCTCTGCCCCTCCCCCACTTGTGCTTGCTTGCTCGCTCTCTCTTTCACAATAAATAAACTTTAAAAAGAAAAAGAATGGAGTTTCACTTTTATCTTCCCAATACTCCAGTAGACAGTCCGGTTATTTTTCCTGTGTTAAGACTGGTTGTAATGCCCATGGGCCCCTGCAAAGCTCTCCAAGGGCACATTGCACAATAGTGCTTCAGCAGAGTATAAGGATGAGTTTCTCATAGATCTAAAATATGTCCTAGGGGTGCCTGGGTGGTGCAGTCAGTTGGCCATCCATCTCTTGATTTCAGCTCAGGTCATGATCTCATGGTTCATGAGATTGAGCCCTGCATCGGGCTCTGTGCTAGCAACTTGGAGCCTGCTTGGGATTCTCTCTCTCTCTCTCTCTCTCTCTCTCTCTCTCTCTGCCCCTCCCTGACTTGTTCTCCCACCGTCCCGCCCTCCCTCCCTCTCTCTCAAATGAATAAATAAACTTAAAAAAATATAATATGTCCCAGAGTACTTTCTCTTTTCCACTTCAGGAACTATATATAGTATTTTAAATATTCAACATTTAATGGTCATGAAAAGCTATGTCAGGAATAACAGGTCTGATATTGCCTGGCACAGGATCTGGCACATAGCAGATAGACAATAAATGCCTGTTGAAAAAATAAATGAAAAATTGAGTATTAAGAAAATATCTACCTGGAAGGGGAGGAACAAATTAGCAATAAACAGGTAAATCACTGTCACATTTGCTAACTTACGAAAAGTCTGCATAAAATCCCAAGGAATAACTAAAAGAATCCCAATTAGTGATACTTAGAAAAAGCACGTGGCCTGTTAACATCCCTGCTATCTGATTGGTGAACATAAGCTAAGTTATCTAATCAAAGAAACTAATCACAGCCATCGCTAAGGAGAAGGAGTTTACTCTTTTGGATTTTTAGTAAATTTTGAAGGCTCTTGAACAAGTCAGGGAGCAACAGAAACCTGAAATTTATATTGCAATTTTGGTAACTCCAATGTACAAGATTAAATTAAATGATCTCAGTAGGCTCTAAAAAACCCCAGGTCACCCATACACATTACTCATATAACCACATTTTGTTTTTCATGTAACTACTTTATGATGTATAAGAAGATACAAAAAGAATCTCTCAAGGTACCAGTTAATTATAAGCACAATAGCTCTGGTTTGAAAGTGGTAATGTTGAGCCAGAGATAATAAATATACAAGCATTTAATGCCTTCAAAAAGGTATAGACTATACTGTATTATACGTTCTCTGTATTAAAAAAGGCATGACTAAGCTTTCTCCTTAAATTAGAAGATTCACTGTGAATAAAAAGGCACCCAACTCAGGTAATGATTCCAAACCACTCATACATTTTATAAGTAGCTGAGCTGGAGGCAGAATAATGGAATTCTTTGAGTTCAGGTGTGATAGGAAGTTTGACCTCACAGAACTAAGCAAAGTGCCAAACCTGGCACCCACCTGGGGTATCTATAGATCGCAGGTTGTCTGAAGCCTGGGTTTGAATAGACCACATGTGCACTAAAGGAGGAAGCAAAGCCTAGAGCTGCAAGCAGATTAGGAAGTCAGGACAGAGTTTGCATGCAAACACAGAGCAGTATGCTCAGTGGTATGCCAGAAAATTTTCTGCCCCCAAGATGATGTGGCTATGCACCTGGTTCCTTTTTTTAATTAAAAAAAAATGTTCATTTATTTTTGAGAGAGAGAGTGTGAGTGGGGGAGGGACAGAGAGAGAGAGAGAGAGAGAGAGAGAGAGGGAGACACAGAATCCAAAGCAGACCCCAGGCTCCAAGCTGTCAGCACATAGTCTGACGTGGGGCTCAAACCCACGAACCATGAGATCATGACCTGAGCCAAAGTTGAAACTTAACCAACTGAGCCACATAGGCGCCCCTATGTACCTGTTTTTAGCTTTGTCTCTGGGTAGCACAAGGAAATAAAGAAAACTGCCTCCTCTGATAACCCCTGAGCATAAGCTTACACTCACACTGGATTGTGCCTTGAATTCACACTGTCTTGTTGGGGCCCAAACATTCCAAGCTGTATGTGAGATGGCCCTGGCTTATGTGGGCTCAGGTGGCAAGCAGAAGCCAAACAAACTTCCCTGAAGGTATGTGCTTTAAATAGGGCCTCCAAAAATCCCACAGATGAGGTTCCAAGTCAAATGCACTCATAATTAAAAAAAAAATCCCTATAGACATGAGGAAATAAACTACCACAAGTGATAAATAGCAGTAACAAAGAACTATAGAAACAGATATGCAGGAGCTACCAGCATTGGAATGATCAACTATCAAATGTAATGCAATAATAAAAAATTGAAGGTAATCATTTCACCATCGAGAATAAGAAGATGCCCACTATCATTGCTCTATATTCTCGACTGGGGCAGGAATGAATCAATGGCCCATGGTTTCTATTTGTATTTTCTTGACTAATAAATAAAACTCTAATATGTCTATATTAATTTGCTGTGCTACCATAACATAGCTCCCCAGAATGGATAGCTTAAACAACATAAGTTGATTTCCTCCCAGTTCTTAAGGCCTGAAGTCTGGATTCAGGCTGTCAGCAGGGTTGGTTTCTTCTGAGACAGTTTTCCTAGGCTTGTAGACAACCATTTTCTCCCTGTGTCTCTGCTTGGTGGTCCCTCTGTATATCTGTGTCCAAATTTCCTCTTCTTATAAGGACATCACTCAGATTCAACAAGGCCCATCCTAATGACCTAATGGTAACCATCTCTTCAAAGATTCTTTCCAAATACAGTCACATTCTGAGGTATGAGTGGGTTGGAACTTAAGCATATGAATTTTTGGAGGACATAACACAGCACATAACACTGCACAAGGGTGATAAGTGCAATAGGGAAAAGTAAGGTGGCTCAGTTGGTTAAGCATCCAATTCTTGATTTCGACTTGGGTCATGATCTCATGGTTCATGGGTTCGAGCCCTGTTTTGGGCTCTGTGCTGACAGTGCAGAGCCTGCTTGGGATCCTTTCTCTCTCCCTCTGTCTCTGCCCCTCCCTTACTTGTGCTGTGTCCCCTTCCCCCTCCCCCCAAATAAATAAATAAACTTAAAAAAAAATAAGGTGGGAAAAGGGATTGGAAATATCTAGAGGCTGCAGTTTGAAATTGGGTTGTCAGGTATAGTTTCACCGAGAAAGTGACACAAGCAAAGACCTCAAGGAAGTGTGGAAGCAGGCCATACATGTGTCTGGGAGTATTGGTGTATTCCAGAAAAAAGTAACAAAATACCATTTTATATTTATGATATCAGCAATAACTAACAGGTCTAAGGACACCAGTTTTTGGCAAGGATATTGAGAAATGGGAACTCTAATACACTGCTGGTCATAGGGATATAAATTGCTGTAAACATTTTGGTAGACATTGAGTCATTTCCAAGTAAGACTGAAGATGCTTATGTACTATCGCTTGGCTATTCCAATCCTACGTATACTCACAAAGAAACCTGTACCTAAATATTAGGACAGAAGTATAAGAATATTCATGGCAACATGGCAATATTCATAGCAGCAAAAGAATTGGGAACAATAATGTCCATCTAGCAGAAGAATTAATAAGTAAATTTGATGTATAAATAAATGAAATATTCTATGGCAGGAGAACTGGATAAAATATAGCTCTGTGTGTCCACATGGATGGCTATAAAAATAATGTGAAGCATATATACAGTATTCTTCTGCATAAGTAAAGTTCAGAAACAAGCAAATTAAATTATTTCTTTTAGGGGCACACACACATGGTAAAACCACCAAAAGCAGCAAGGGGATAGTTAAGGGGATGATTAGGTAGGATGGACATAACTGATAGATCAGATATGGGTTCAGGGGAAAAGTATAATCCAAGACAACACTGGTGGTTTGTCTTGAGCATATGGTAGCATTTACAAAGGTGGGGAAGCCCAGGAGAGAGCAGATTTGGCATAGAAAGGGGTAACTGGATGCTCATTTTTGGACAAGTTAGTTTTGTCTATTATATATCCAGGTGAAGATGTCAAGTAGGCAGTTATATCTATGGATATGGATTACAGGGCAGATATGAAGGCTGAGACAAAAATTTCAGAGTTATAAGCATGTAGATGATTGTATCAGTTAGCTGATGATTTCCTGTTACAGGATACCTGGGGGGGCTCAGTTGGTTGAGCATCTGACTCTTGATTTTGGCTCTGGTCATGATCTTACAGTTAGTGAGTTCAAGCCCCACGTTGGGCTCTGCTGATGGTGAGAAGCCTTCTTGGAATTCCCTCTCTTTCTCTCTCTCTGTCTCTCTCCCCCTCTCTCCCCCTCTCTCCCTCTTTCCCTCTCTCTCTGCCCCTGCCCTGCTTGCACTCTCTCTTTCTCAAAAAAACAAAACATAACAAAAAGAATATTTCCTGTTACACATAACAGGAAACCCAAATAGAAGTAGGTTAAATGATAATTATACATAAGAGGAAACCCACGTATAGATCTGGTTTGGCTTATATAGCACTTTGATGATTTTTTCAAAGATCCAAATGTTTCTTTCTTTCTGTTGTACTGCTCTAGTGTCTGCTGCATCCCAAAGTTGGTTTTTGTGTATTTGATATCAGAGCCGTGGGCTTTCTCATTCATATGTGAAAGGAGGAGAGAGAGGCAAAGAGAGACAGACACACACACACTGACTAACTGTGGCTCTCAATATAAAAAGGTCCTGGCCAAGAAACCCCTAACAAGCCTTTGCTCACATCTTATTGGTCCAAACTGGCTTATGTTTGCTCATCCCTGAACCAGTCACTGGCAGAAGTCATGCTATTTCTACTACTGACTTGGACAGAGTGCCTGGAGTGGAATCAATCTGTGAAGTCATCCTCAATGTCAATTATTTAAACCCAGGAACTCAAGTAGGGAAAAGGTAAAGATACAGGATAGAAAAGAATCCAGGTTTGTATCCACTGGAATTCTAATATTCAGAAGCTGACCTGAGGAGGAGGAAGAAACAGCAAAGTAGATGAATGAACTGTGGCCAGCGAAGGAAGGAGAAAACCAAGAGAGTGTCATGTCACAGGTAGATAGAAGAAAGTGTTTGTTGGGGGAGGGGGGCGCCCAAGTGGCTCAGTTGGTTAAATGTTTGACTTTGGCTCAGGTCGTGATCTCATGGTTCATGAATTTGTGCTTCTCCCCCACTCATGCTCTTACTCTAAAAAATAAAATGGACATTGAAAAGTAAAAAGAAAGTGTGGGAAACTGCAAAATGCTTTAAGGGACAATACAATGAGGCAGAAAAGTGATCTTTGGATTTTATTAGAGTCAGGTAAGGCCATTGTACTGTAAAGCATTCATTCTCCATTGGGGTGGGGCTGGAGGCAGGCTACTAACTCCAAATGCATGAAATCCTAGTATTGGTAAGTTATTGTTTCTGGAGGAAGAGTAGGAGTGGTAAGAGTTTATAGTTCTTTTTTCCATTTACTAATTATAAATTGATAATCATTATGAATAGTAGTTGTCCATAATTGGCCTTATTATGCAGGTAAAAATATCCCTTTTTTGGAACTTTACAGATAGACCAAAGATCATCTAGGAAGAAAAAAAGCAAAATGAATATGAAAGTATTAAAATCTGATCTCTTTATCCTCCTTCTTGTAGGATTCCTATACATTCTTTTTTATTTGTGCATGCCTGAGTAGACCACAGGTGTGCAGAGGGCAGGTATGTCAAAATTACCTGACTACACATGTGAAATTTGCATGGATGTCAGTGACAAGTCCATAGTCCCTTATGCTGAGAAATAAAATCATAGAGGGATGGAATGCTGTAATGCTGCATGGTCAAAGCTCAGGAGAGACAAATTCAAAAGTCATATAGAGGAGGTAAGGGCCAAAAGAAAAGGGAATATGAAAGAATGATAATATAGCAAGTTTTGCAGGCCATTTGGACTTTCTTATATCATTCCTTCAAAGTCTGTTTCTCCCTTGAATTCTGAGCTTCTTCAGGTAAAGTACCGTGTGTTTTTACATTTGTGTTTTCAGGGCTTAAATAGAGTGCTTTGCCTATAAAGATGCTAAGTAAATGTAAGGACAGAGGTTGAATGGAATGGGCCAGGTTGGCATAAGACTTAAGTTTCCTAAAGGAAACCAAGAGTTTTGCTTCTTTGTGCGAAGCTATTTGTTATGTTGTAAAACCTGAAAAGAGGACCCCCATGTTAAGAAATTAAATGTTTCCTAAAAGGCTCCATTGATTCTATTAAGCCAGTGGTTCAACCAGGGGCAATTTTGCTCCCCAGGGGATATTTGGGAACATCTGGAGACATTCAGTACAGTTTTCCACACAGTAAACTGTGCATTCACTTCCTGTTTCCTTGTAGAATAGAGCCTATAGTGATTTAGGTGACGATACCTGGAGAAGAGCAGAACCAATCCTTGATTTGCTGGTTATGTGGAGCTTTTAAAAATATTCCATGTGGTGTTTTTGTCTAGAATTTACAGACAGACACCTTGGGGTGACAGAAGTTGAACTTCACCTGTTTATATCACTTTTCTGGATAGAAACTTCATCATTCTTTACATGAGGACATAACCTAGCACACCTGGAATGCACAACAAAGAGAAAACAGCGATCAAATGAATGGTAGGGTGTGCAATGAAATGTACCATTTTGCCTCTCTCCACTCCCCACTTTGTACTCAAATGGCACAGTGCTTAACCATGTAACAATGCTGCTGTGTCCACTCGGGCTTCCCATTTGAAAATGAACAGCAGTTGGTGTCTGACAAGCTGAAGGATGTTGAATAAAGGTTTGACACAGCTGTAGATGGTAGGGAGCTCCCCAGGATAAGGCAGAGAGTGTTTGGATCATTTCAGATTTGCCAGGCTTCTGTGCAATCACTTCTGCACACATAGTTGCAGTGTCTCTCATTATAATTTTAAATGCTGAGCTTATTTTTTAATGCACATAAATTGCCTTCAATAGACTTGGTGATTGAACACAGTAAATATTTTTCTGTGACACTAAAAATAGTAAGAACTCTGGAAAGCGTTTCTCTTTCCTTTCCGGCAAAGGCTTATCTTCCTGTAGAGCGTGAGCTCTTGAACCTGATCATTTACACACACTCTTCTCACTGCGTCTTTTGCCATCTTCACTAAGGTGAGCTCTGTCAGGGCTTGGTTAAATCCCACTGCCCTTAATAAAACTGAGTGGGGCTGGGCCATCTGTCGCCCTTGCATGTGTGGTGGGGGAGTGGGGCAATGCCTTTGGGAAAGGTGGTGGATTTGGGACAGAAAAGACCTTCCTCCATCCAGATGCCTTGTCACATAGCTGGGCTGCTACACCTTGATTCCTTATGGCAAAAAATCAGCTTGCTCCTTCTGCACATTTTCAAGGGCCTGCCATCCCCTGAGGAGCCGTTCATGCAAATTATATGTGGCAAAGCTTGTCTTTCTCTATGTTTTCTGTGAGCACCCACCTTTACATTGCTGTGTTAGCAATCTGGTGTCAGACTAAGGGGCCCCACCATCTGGGCCCCAAGAATGCATTCCTGGAAAATGATCTTGATGGGTGGTGGAGGGAACTTACATTTAAAAAAAATCCATGTCAATGGTTCCAAGTATGATTGTCTAGCATTGCCCTAAATAAAATAGCTTTTCTTCCAATTCATACAAAGGACAAGCGGATTGAAAATGAGAAATAAAAATGTATAGCCCAGGGACAGAGTTCACAGATATTCAGAGGGATAGCCCTTCAGACATTTCACTTTAATGTCTCTCCATATTTTCAGAAGCTGGTGCATTTCTATCTTGCCTAATAGTTTTATAAAAGTAAAATAAGTTATTGTGCAGGAAGAATGAATGGGGTTCTATTGATTCTGCCATTTTGTTTTCTCACATTGTTGCCTTAAGTCAATACTTTTATATTTCAGTAATTTTATAGAGAAAAAGGTATAGAGAAAATATCGCTAATGTCTTCTAACATTTGGGAAAGTTCTCATTATGTCGATAAATCTCCTTTTGGGGAGCGAGAAGGCGGCCACTAGAATGAGTCATCTCAGGTCAACAGCATGAATTCAGCACAGGAATTGGATACTTCGGTCTCTGTGTGTCAATTTCTCTTTTGACCCCTGATACTCTGCTGAGATTTTCAGCTGTAAAACAAGGGAATTGTGATCTGTTCTGCTACCTCTCCTACTGCTAGGTCTAGGATCCCTGAACTGTTCATTGTCAAAGATGTAGTAGGCCTGTGTTCCTGATAACACTGTGATTATTGGCCTCAGCTGACTCCATACAAAAATGAGAAGATGCTTTTATTTTTTTATTGTAATTTTAAATTTTTTTTTTTCAACGTTTATTTATTTTTGGGACAGAGAGAGACAGAGCATGAACGGGGGAGGGGCAGAGAGAGAGGGAGACACAGAATCGGAAACAGGCTCCAGGCTCTGAGCCATCCGCCCAGAGCTCGACGCGGGGCTCGAACTCACGGACCGCGAGATCGTGACCTGGCTGAAGTCGGACGCTTAACCGACTGCGCCACCCAGGCGCCCCTATTGTAATTTTAAAAAAAGTTTTAATGTTTATTTTTGAGAGAGAGAGGGAGGAAGTGGGGGAGGGGCAGAGAGAGAGGGAGACACAGAATCCGAAGCAGGCTCCAGGCTCTGAGCTGTCAGCACAGAGCCCGACATGGGGCTCGAGCCCATGAGCCATGAGATCATGACCTGAGCTGAAGTTGGCCGTCCAAATGACCGAGCCAGCCAGGCTGGGTCAGCCAGAAGATGCTTTTGAAGTTCCAGAGAAATTGAGTGTCTGTTCCTTGAGGGCAAAACACTGGCTAAGCATCCTTTCTGGTCTGGTATGTGTGTGCATTTGTGTGTGCAGAGGTCACCAAAAGCTGCTGCTGATGGGGATCAGGTCCTGGGCGCTAGTGCCAAGTGGACCCTAGGAGCAGGGAAAGGTCTTTGGGGCTTTGCAGCCCACTGTTGTTACGATGCCAGCAGGAAGGGATAGCCTCAAATACGCTGCTGAGACACCAAAGAGGCTTCTTGCCAGAGAGGCTGCTGCTTGGCAAGGCGAGAAGAAGAGCTGTGAATCTATCACCCAGTTGGCAACAGGCCTGGTGGTTACAAAGGGTTGACACACGAATCAAAGGGGCTCTGGCTGTGATTTTTGAGTAGACCCCTTCTGGCAGTTCTTCCCTGGAGCTCAATCGGCAGGAATGAATAGATGACATAGACTCGCAAGTCTTTTGTAAAAACAGGCCAGTCATCAGTACATCCACGAATAAAATACATTTACTAATAGGATTGGTAAGAAAATGACATCCACAGAGTTATCTTTTATTTTTCTGTAAGTGTGTAAAATGCCTCATGGTATTTTTTTTAAATTTTAGGATGTTGTAGAATGTTAAATGAAGACCTCAGGTTTGGAAGCTAGCTCACTTGAAATGTGATCTTCAGGTATTATTGTGAGGAATACAAATAAGGGTGCTTCTCAAGAAAAAGGAAAAGATGGAATATGCTGAATCCTAGCATAAAACTCTACATGTTGACCTCTGTTGTAGGTTGAAGTGTGTTTCCCCCCGCCCCCACGCCCCCCAATTTGTAGGTTGAAGTCCTAACCCTCAGTACCTTAGAATGTGCCTGTATTTGGAGACAGGTCTAAAAGAGGTAATTAAATTAAAATGAAGTTATTAGGGTGGGCCAATATGAATGGTGCCCTTAAAAGAAGAGGAAATTTGGACACAGAGATGCACAGAGGGAAGACCATGTGAAGACACAGGGAAAAGACAGCCATCCACAAGCCCAAGAGAAAGGCCTCAGAAGAGACCAGCCCTGCAGGCACGTTGGTTGCAGACTCCTGGCCTCCAGAACTGGGAGAGAATAGATTTCTATTGTTTAAGCCCTTCAGTCTGTGGTATTTTGTTAAGGCAGCCACAGCAAACTAGTATACCGACCAATTTAATTGGGAGTCATGTGAAATGGGCTACAAATCTTATCAGAAAGAGTCTTCCTTCATTTGATATGTAAAAAAAAATGTCTAAGATGTATTCTTTCCAGCTCAGTCCACACAGTGAAACAAAGAAGCAGGTTGAGAAATTGTAGCCAAAAGAGAGTATTGCTCTCTATAGAGAAGAACAAGCAATCTATAATCTGTTAGCTAGTCCTCCGGACGTTGCCTTCTCCCTCTCCCTCTTTCTTTTCTATCCTTCTCTCTCTCCTTCATACCCTCACTCATATACAACCACATCCATGATCTTTAGGCCTGTGTGAGAAGTATCATTCCACATTCGTTGGAGAACTGAAGGTGGCCTGTGTGGCTGGAGGGCCAAGAGCAAAGGAAACTGACATGCAGTGAGGTTGGAGAGGTGCACAGGGACTAGATGACCACAGACTATGACAAGAATTTTTATCCTAGTCCTCACAGCAACAAGAAACCGTCCAAGGATCTTAACTGGGGAGATAACAGTAATCAAATTTTTATTTGAAAGGATCACTCTACCTATAATATAGATAATGGATTGAAGGATGCCTAGAGTAGGTCCAGGAGTATCAGCTTCAATGGTATTCTTATAGCCCAGGCTTGTGGCACTGGAGATGGAAAAAATGGATTTAAGAATTAAGAGGTTCACCTAACTCCCATTAGGATGACTACTATCAAATAATTAGAACATTGTAAGTGTTGGAGAGGATACGAAGAAATTGGAACCCTGTGCACTGTTGGTGGGAGTGTAAAATGGGGCAATCGCTATGGGAAACAGTACAGTTGTTCTTCAAAAAATTGAAAGTAGAATTACTGTACGATTTAGCATTTCTACATCTGGGTGTACACCTCAAAGAGTTGAAAGCTGGGGCTCAAAGAGAGATTTGTGCACCCATGGTCATAGCATCATTATTCTCGATAGCCAAAAGGGAGAAGCAACCCAGGCATCCAGCAACAGATAAATGGATAAACAAAATGTAGTATATACACACAATGGAATATCACTGGGCCTTAAAAAGGAAGGGAATTATGACACATGCCACTATACAGTTGAACCATGAGGACGTTATGCTAAGTGAAATAAACCAGTCACCAAAGGACAAATATTGTATGATTCTGCTTATATGAGGTACCTCGAGTAGTCAAATTCATAGAGATGGTAGAAGAACGGCTGCCAGTGCTAGGGGAGGGAAGGAATGGGGAGTTATTGTTTAATGGGAACAGAGTTTTCGTTTGGCAAGATAAAAGTGTTCTGGGGATTGGTTGCATAACAATGTGGATATTCTTACTAGTGAACTTAAAAAAAAGAAGTTGGCAAGTTTTGTGTTATATATGCTCAACCACAATTTAAAAATTTCATTAAAAAAAGAATTAAGAGATATAATGGAAATAATCTGATCATGGGTTGGATATAAGTGATTAAGAGGAACATTGAGGATAGCTCTTAGGTTTCTGACTTGCAAAATGGCTTAAAAGTGGTGTTACTGATTTAGCAGACAAGATTATGGGACCCAAATAATAAGTGCTGTCTTACACATTTTTTTAATTAAAAAAAAATTTTTTTTAACATTTATTTATTTTTGAGAGACAGAGGCAGAGCATGAGAGGGGAGGGGGAGAGAGAGAGAGAGAGAGAGAGAGAGAGAGAGAGAGAGAGATACAAAATCCCAAGCAGGCTCCAGGCTGCAAGCTGTCAGCACAGAGCCTGACTCAGGGCTTGAACTCACAAACGTGAGATCATGACCTGAGCCGAAGTCGGACACTCAACCGGCTGAGCCACCTAGTTGCCCCTTACACATTTTTGCTTTGAGATAGAGTTGAGACGTTCACATGGTAACATGGAGTAGGCATCTGGATCTATGTTGGATCTATGCTGCTTAGAGGAACAGCATAGAGTTGAGTCACCAAAGTACACATGAATGAGAATGGGCAGGAGGTTAAAGGAATGGAAGCCAATCCTCATCAAATAATATGGAGGTTATTTAAAGGTTGGGTAGGAACAAACTGGGGGTTGATGGAGGGAGGAAGATGGGTGGGACATGGGCTAGATGGGTTATGGATACTAAGGAGGCACTGGATTGTGATGAGCATCGGATGTTGTATGTAAGTGATGAATCACTGAATTCCACTCCTGAAACCAATATTGCACTGTATGTTAACTAAAATAAATAAAGAAAACAACAACAACAGAAATAAAGGTTGCGGGGTGGGGGGGAGATGAAAGATGAGCTACGTAAAGAGAGAAAAGGATTCCAGAGATATTTGTGAGGTAGAATTACACAAATATATGGACTGATTGGTGAGGGGGGTATCTATTAGAGGGTCATGGTTAACCCCTTCAGGTTCTTAATTTTGGGAATTGGGTAGATGGCGATGTCATTAATGAAACCCAGAATATTTAGGAGATATAAAGGAAGTATAAAGACATCCTAAGTTTTGAACCTGTCGAACATGAGGTATTTATGGACAAAATCAAAGTTGAGCATGTAATAGGCAGCCTGATAATGAGTCTGGATCTCTGTCACAAGCTCTGTCCTAGGGAGCTAGATCTGGAAATCAACAGCATAGAGGTGATAGTGGAAGCTGTAAGAATGAGCAGAAAAGACCAAGGAACAGGCACAATAGAAAATAAGAAGGCTGAATACAGATCAGTCAGAGAAAGATGAAACCCAAAAGGAACATCAAAGTAGAGGAGGAGGGGGAAAATACTGTTACAGAATCCAAGTTTAAGAAGGCAGAAGGTATGAACTATGACACTTTGTACAGCAAGGCTACTGAGATTAGGGCTGAGAAATACCACTGGACTGGTCAGTAAAGAAGTCCTTGATTGACCTGAATAATAGTTTCTGGAATGTGGTTGAAAGCCAGGAAGAATTTTGAGTGGAGTGAATTGGCAGTAAAGAAATGGATTATACTTTCTAAAGGTTGGCCAGAAGAAGAGGGGAGAGTGAAGGAATTGGCTAAAGGAAGACGGTGAACTGAAGGAAGGTTCTTATTAACTGGAAAGTGGTGAGAAAATCTATAGACTGGAAGGAAGAAAGTACTGAAAACAAAGGTTAAAAAATACAGGAGGAAAAGGCATGGGGGACCCTCAAAGAATATGAAAAAAGACAAAATTGATGCACAGAAAAAGAAATGTCTAGTTCTCAAGCATGTGAGGGAATGAGGTCAGAATAAGCATGGCTATGGACATATTTGGTGACAGTGAGGAGGAGGGAGGGGGAGGTTGAGGAGGTTCATGCCCGATTGCCTCTATTTTACTGTAAAATGAGAGACAGCTTCATTTCCTGAGAGCAGCAAATAGGGAATGGAGTCAGGGACTCTAAGATAGCGATGAAATCTTGAAATATGAAGGCAAAGAGGAAGTTCACTAGCTTAGGCTAAAGAATTGCTGGGTGGTACGAACAGAGTTTGGGAACCATAAATACAGTTGATATGATAGTGTAATCTCCTTTGAAAGTGATCCCTGGTCTGGGTAGAAGAACACGGAAGGCAGATGGTGCATGAATTAAGGAAGTTGAAGGGCAAGTGCAAAGAAAAAGGTTAAGTGGTGAATGTGCTAGTAAATGAGGGGTTGAAGTAATAATTTGTTGAATCAATCCTGGAAGAAGGAAATGAAGCCAAGAGGGTTGAAAATGAGAAGTTAAGCCACATGAGATCTGAATGAAATCTGAAAGCAAAGATATTCAGAGTTAGAGATTTGAGAGTACCAGGCAAAGAACAAGATCATGGCTAGGAGAAGGCATTGAGTAAAGCATGGTTAAAAGTCATTGAAAGTTAAAAAAAAAAAAAAATAAGGCATGGGCTTATTTTTATCATGATTTACCATGACAAATAAAATGAGGTGAAATCTTTGTGAGTCGTGACCAGCCAGGGCTGGGGTAGCAGAAGATATGCTTAATGATGATTGATTATGAGAAATTTTCCCCTTAGTAAAGAGCATTTGCTCGCTCATTTATTTTTGTGCATGCTTATTTACATAAAGGGAATGGGCTGTCTGGGTTTTTCCATTTCCAAAGTCAAATAAATCCCTAGGAGCTGGAGAAAAAGCAACACAGATGTGATTGCTGCTTTAAATAATGAATTTTCCCTCAATGCCACCAAATTGCAAATGAGTCACAATATACTCATGATTATTTCCTTAATGAAAATGTGACCTTAAGACATTCCCAGCAACATAGTAAACTTCTGTTTGTTGGTACAACAGGCTTTTCATTAACTTTTTCACACATGCCACACACAGGATCCATTTTCTGTTTATCAAAGCTTTATATTTGAATCTCTCCTAAGTTTTATATATGGACTTGGAGAGTTTTCCTTTTCAGCGTCTAAGAGAGTGGAAGGCTCTCCCTTCCAGTTCTCCAAGCACCAAAGCCACTAAAAGCAAGATGGATGACTGGAACAATTTGCAACCTCCCTGTAAAGTTCTCTTAGTGAAATACTATTACCTAACTAGCTCAGATTTAGTCTTTATGTTTTGTATTATCCCTGTTTGCTTACATTGAGAACACAGTTGATAGAGGTGGAGAAAAGAGGTAAGAGGACTTAAAAAGTTTATGTAGCTTAGGCAAAGCCCATGAGGCTGAGCTGCGTGGTTTCTATGACTCAGTTCTTTCACTTTTAGGTGATTTGTTAAGCATATCAGGTGTCGGGCTGTGCCTTGTAAATTATCCATCAAGAGTGTTCCAAATTATTTATGGTGCAGTTTTATTCTTCGTAGCTGTGTCTTAAATGGCTGCATAGAAAAAGCCACAGCAAATTTACGTGAGCATGAGTTCTGTCACCTGGTGAGGCACTGAGATGGCCAGGGCACTGTGAAACATGCATTTCTTAGGCTTCACTTTCAAGGGCCAGAAAATAGCCTGCTATTGTTTTCTTCTGTCTGGTTTCATGTTATACACTGTCAGTGATGCTTCTGTCAGAAAGTTAATTGTTCTGGTCTGGATCAAAGGGTTTGGTCAAACAGTATGGGTAGAAGAGACACTGAAGAGTCACTGAAACGTTGTTTGACAGAGCCAGAAGTGGGTAATGGGTGGGAATCAAGGTCGCTCAGCTGACTCAGGGCTACCAAGGGGGCAGGTTAGCTCAGCACAGTCAGAGGGAAACTGTCCTCCTGCATGTCTCCCTAGGTATCAGTGGATCCCGAATCTTTTCAAATGCATTCGTATTCCTTACGGACATACCAGTATTTCCCGAAACTGGCTACTACTCTTACCCGACCCCAGGCCACTGTTCAATGTGAAAGCATTTGGATCTGCTTTTAACCAACAACACAGATTGTCTAAACCTTGAGTTCCTGACCTTTTTCCAGTGCAGTCCCTATCAAAATTTTTGCTGTGAGAAATCACAATTATAAAGGAGATTTGCAGATGTTAGAGTCCACCCACTGCTCTAGATATAAAAAGTTTTCCCTTGGTTGAAGAAGGTCATCAGAGAACTGTCTACCTCAATCCTTATTATTGGGGTCTTGTCAAAGTGTTTCAACCGAATTGCACTTTGGGATTGGAACTGCTCGTCGCTCCCAGTGCAGGTTGACATCAGCAACAGCTATTGACTATTGCCTTTACCATGGGATGTGTTTGAGGGCATTGCTCATCACATCTCACAAGGTCCCCTTTATGAGATCCCACAGGGGACATTGCTTTTAGGTCTCAGTACCAGAAAAAGACCATGTTAATCCCGGGTAGTTGGTTTGTTTTCCTCTTAAAGGTGCAATTCATCTTGTAACATTATGTGTTTTCTCTTTGTCCTAACCATTAGAAAGTTAGAGCTGAATTGGGGACATAGTTCTAAAAAGTACAATGCTAATTTTATCCTTAGCTTTATTACATTCCCATCCAGTGTACCTTTTTTATACTGACTCCTTCAAGCAGTTTATATCCTTTTGTGATTGAGGTGTTAAGAACTAAGTGAAATTCTCTCTAATGTGAAGAAATTATGGTACACGGTCTCAAGTGTTTGCAAGTAAAATAGAAAAAAGTAAAAAACAGCTGCTGATGTTCAAAGAAAACGAAAGAACCCACAAGTGGAATTGGCTCAGTTCAAAGTGTTTGTCTCTTGGAAAGAATGTGTGCTGTGCAGCTTTGTGTTATTTATTTATTTATTTATTTATTTATTTATTTATTGTCATTTAAGTCAAGAAAAAATGGCTAGATTCTGTGCTCCTTGGAGTGTGTTCTATAGGGCATTAGTTCTTAAAGGATTCTATGTTCAAATATGCTTGGGGCCCTCAAGGAATATACTTATTTAGCTTTTTAAAAGCCTAAACTGCAGAATTTCTAGACGTTCTTAGCATACATTCATTATGGATCTTCAGGAGGCAGCTTATGTGATGCAGAGTTCTAAATTTACTTCACCCTTTATTTTTCTTGGAGCCTCTTCAAGAGCTTATCTTCTCTGAGAAATGCTACAGTGGAATAATATCATTATTATCATCATCATCATCATCATCATTATTATTACTAGGAAGGACTTTGTTTTCTCTTAAAAAGTATAGGGCAGAGTCTTAGCTATCCATTGCTAGTACTCTTTCAAAAAATTTTTTTTAATGTTTATTTATTTTTGAATGAGAGAGAGAGAGAGAGGGACACAGAGTGTGAGCAGGGGAGGGGCAGAGAAGGAGGAAGACACAGAATCCAAAGCAGGCTCCAGGGTCTGAGGTGTCAGCACAGAGCCCGACACAGGGCTTGAACCCAGGACCATGAGATCATGACCTGAGCCAAAGTCAGACACTTAACCGACTGAGCCATCAAGGTGCCCCTCCTTGCTTGTATTCTTAATTTCTTATTTAAAATTTAAAGTGACAGTGCACAAGAACATAACGCAGACATTTATAAACCATGTATGATATTTTATGGGCATATTTAGCAGGGTCTTTCATATTTAAGTTATTCCTTCTTAATGTTTAAGATTCTTAACTATAGAATCATGTGATGTTGACGTGGAGTCCTTAGCAACATTCTGATTTAATGCCATAGTTACACTTCAGGAAGGCACAGTAGTGAAGTGGTTGGAATTTGGAGTGGGACATAGTTTCAGTTTATGTCTCTATTACTTAGTAGATATGTGACTTTCTAGATCTGTGACCCTGGAAAAGTTACTTAAATTCTATCAGCCTTAGTGTCTTTGTCTGTAATGTGGGGGTGACAGTGTATCCGTCTCATAGATTTGCTGTGGGGATTAAATTAATTGGTGTGTTTGTGCCTGTGTATAGCGTCTAGCACAGTGGTTTTCATGTAATAACTACCTAATAAACAATAACTATTATAATTTTTTCTTTAGTTAGCAAATATTTATTGAGCAACTGCCAGGTAATGGGTACTGTGTTGTATATATGGTTGTAAATACAAATGAGGCACAGTCCCTGCCGTTGAAGAACACAGTTGAGTAGACAAATGACAGTTACATAAAGGTGTAGAGTGAAGAGGTTATGAATTAATGATAAATATAAACATAGAGTGGAGTCATAGAAGAGAGAACTGTCAGTTCTTTCGGGACAAGGTGGAAAGGTGGCTTACATGAGGATCCCTAGTAAATGCTACACTGGAAATTAAAAGGTAATTAGGTGTTTTCCAGAGAGAGGACAGCGAGGCCAGGGCTGCTGGTGAGAGGGCTTCCAAACTGACTTATGAGAATGAACAGAGGAAGAGTAAATTTGGGAAACTACAGGGAGCTCAGAATAGCTGTGAATGCCACCTGTAGGCAGAGGTGTGAAACAGCGTGGCCAAGGTTGGCAGTGGCTAGCTCATGAGGATCTTGGATCCCAAAGGGAAGTGTTTACAAATTATACTGTGAGATTGAGGCATTGAGGCATTTCAGCAGGGGAGTCACCGTATCAGGATTGTTTTAGGTCAGTACTAGTCCATTTGCAGTCAGTGTACTTGCTGCATTAATGTCACCTGGGAGCTTTACTAGAAATGTCAATTCTCAGGCCCCACACAGAGCTACTGAATCAGTCTTAGCAATTTATGTTCTGGCAAGCTCTGTAGATGATTTTTTTTTGTAACATTAAAGTTGGAGAAGCACTGTTTTAGATGGATCACTCTCTGTACTTTATAGAGGATAGACTGGACAGTCTCCAGTTAGAAGCAGAGAGATTAATGAGTGAAGAGCCATTGTCGTCAATGGAATGATGGCAAGGTCTGAACTTAATCAGGTGTGGAGAAAAAAGAGGAAGAAACAAACAGTAGAAATATCAATAAAGTTTATTTTATGGAACCTTAGTCATTGCCTGGGTATTGTATTAGGAAAAGGGATGATTCAGGGATAACTCCTAAATAAAACTCTTGTTTTATTTAGGATGTGATATTATGCATGGAAATAGAGAATATAGGAAGAGTATAAGGGGTTTTTGTTTGTCTTGTTTTGTTTTGTTTTGGGCAGTGAGAGGGCTAAATTATAATGAGTTTTGTTTCTAGTATATTAGAAATGCCTGTAAGACATCCAGACAAAAGTGTACTATTGGCTTTTAGACACAAGGGCCCAGTGCTGAGGGATGATGTCTTGACCAGTGTCAAGACTTTTGTGTTAATGGATTTGGGGCTCACAAATATCAAAGGATGGCTGAAGAAGCAGGAATGAATGAAATTGGAAAGTATGGAAATTGGGTAACAGCAGACGTATTAGTGGGCTTTTCTTGTAAGGCTGTTTATCTCTCTGATCTCATCTCACACCATTTGCTGTTAGCAAGGTACATACCAGTCAAACTAAAGCACTTGATGTTCACTGAACACACGTGCTATCTTAACCTTTAGGCTTTTGTGCATACTGTTCCCTCTGTCACGAACATTCCTTGCCTCATTCCTTGTTTAGCTCTCTGCATCTAGCAAATGCCTACTGATCCTTCAAGACCCACCTCCAGAATGATCCTCTATCCAGGAAAATTACCCCTTCTAGATGTTTGCTTAGGGTTACTACATGAGTAAAATGGATTCTTTGCTTGTTTCTTTTGTGCTTAGGTCCTGATGTTAACGTCTATGTCTGTTAAACATTTCACCTGTCCCTGGCAGGATGCCTGACACATAGCAGGTGTTCAATAGCTAAGTGTTGGATGAATAGTGAAAGAAGGATCAGAGAGAGAAGAGTTTTCAGAGGGCCAAGAAAGCAAAGTGTTAGAGGTAGGAGTGTAAGGAGGGAGTGATGGCATAGAAACCAGTGATGGAAGTTTCTAGAACGGAGGGGTCAGTAGTCTTAAAAACTTCCAGGAAATCTTGTAACATTAAGACTGAAATGGCCATGGGATTTAACAATCAGGTCAGTGGTGCCCTTTTCCAGAATAGTCTGATGGAGTGAGCTCTCATAAGAAATCAGACTGCAGGGGTGCCTGGGTGGCTTAGGCAGTTAAACATCAGGCTCTTGGTTTTGGCTCAGGTCATGATCTCACAGTTTGTGAGTTCGAGCCCTACATCTGGCTCTGCACTGACAGCACAGAGCCTGCTTGCAATTCTCTCTATTCTTCTCTTTCTGCCCCTCCCCCACTTTCAAAATAAATGCTCCCTCTCTCTTTCAAAATAAATAAATAGGGGCGTCTGGGTGGCTCAGTCGGTTGAGCGTCCGACTTCGGCTCAGGTCATGATCTCACGGTCCGTGAGTTCGAGCCCCTCATTGGGCTCTGTGCTGACAGCTCAGAGCCTGGAGCCTGTTTTGGATTCTGTGTCTCCCTCTCTCTCTGACCCTCCCTTCTTCATGCTCTCTCTCTGTCTCAAAAATAGATAAACGTTAAAAAAAATTCAAAATAAATATATAAACTAAAAAAAGAAAAAAGAAAAAGAAATGTTTGTAGTATGTGAGGAACAGCTGGTAAGTAAAAGAGAGGAACCCAAGACTATAAGTAACTGGCCCAGGATAGAAAGGATGGAAGGAGAAGACATGTGGCCAAAAGAAGATTCTTTGAAATGACAGATGATTTAACATATATGTGCTGTTGAATAAAGGTCTGGTGTATTTAGGAATCTAAAATAAAGGAGGAAGAGAAAGAATGATAAGGGAACCAGATTCCAGTTTGAGGAAGGGATCAAGCTTCACGAAGAAGGATTAATCTTAAGCTGGAAGAGGGCCTGGAAGGGAGTGGAGACGGGTGTGGACACAGACAAGTTTATAGGGGTGGGGAAGGTAGTTTGGAGAGTTGAGGATTGATAGCTTAATTTTCTCAGTGGAATAGGGGACAAACTAGAAGTTCCTGTTTATGAACTCTGTGTGTGTGTGTGTGTGTGTGTGTGTGTGTGTGTGTGTGTGTGTTTAGGGTTGGTTTGGACAGGCTGGGGTGTGCTCATAAAGGTTCTAAGTAGCCCTGTAAGACCTGACAGAGGGCCCTGACCAGAAACACGTTATTTTTTTTTTCTCAGAAAAGGAAGTCCTATCATTTTAAGGGTAATACTCTTTATGAATTGTAAGAGTTTATTGATTTTGATGAGAACTTTCCACTGAGTATGTAGGGAGTGCCATAAGGTCATTATTGATTTATGATATGATGCTCAAGAGACTATCACTGAGGAAAAAATAGGTATCCTTCCATAATTCAAGAAATGTTATCTGTCTCACTGTCAAGATATTTATATGCTATGTAAATGATCTGAACATTTAATAACAATGTGATCGATGTAAGCTTCCCACATTACAAGAGGAAGAGGGAAGAATCCAACCATGTTATCACTTTGGTTGAGTTTGTCATATCCTGTAGTTAAATGTATTAGCAACCCATGCAGTGCTGCTTTGAATAAACTATTAATCAGTATAAAAGTATAAATATATGCACCTTGAAATCATGACTTTTTTGGTCCCAAGTGGCATCATAATATTAATCACTAACATCTTCCATAATGCCATAAATTATGCTATAAGCTTTCCTAAGGTAATCCCACTTAAATGTCATAATAATAAAAGGAAACATTTAAGGCAGGAAATATTTAAGGCATATTTTATAGATGAGGAAATGGAGGCTTAAAAATAGGTAGCTTTCTTCTCTTTTGGCTTGCTATTCAAAGGAGGAGATGTAAAGTTCAGAAGGCCTGATATTTAGTAAGCTTAGAGTTCTGCATCTGAACTACAGTTTCACAGCTTTCCCAGTTTTCCAATTTTACAACATTGAATAACCTAGTTATAGAAGTTTAAATGTCCAGGCTAGCCTAGACTAGCCCCTGTGCTCATGTTGGACAAATACATGGCATAGTGCCTTCCCATTCCCCCTCTGTGTATGCTGCAGACATTGATGGTCAGTTGTAGCGCACTTTTCTTGGAGCCCAGAGTTGGCCTCAAAGATCTTCATGAGATACTGCTCCAAGCAACCACTACTAATTGATTTAACATCTCAGGCTAAAATACCCAATTATTTTGTGAGTCACAGCTGGTAGACTGGAATATAGGTTTGGAACCTCTGAGAAGCAGCAAGGATGGGATAAGACCAACAAGAGCTTTATTGGTGGAAATGCCTGTGAAGATAAAGAGGAAGGGAGAAGATGTAGGCAGGGAGAGCCTTCAGTCCACACTACAGGCTTGACATCTGCAAAAGGATGGAGGGAACAAAGGAATGGATAAGTAGGGTCTCATATTGTAGCATACTTCAGAGAAAGTCTCAGCCAGGATGATGAGTTTCTTGAGCCAAGGTGTCTCTTAGAAGACTCCTCCATTGGCAGGAATGGGCTGGCTCTCATACTTGCCCCCCTTACCATACTCGGTCACTGGCTATGAGGCTGGGGAAAGCATGGCCTCAAAACTAGAAGCCACAGATCAACTATGCTCTCTAAGACAGGGTCCCTTGATAGAGATCTGAGTGCATACCTCCATGGCAGCCATAGCAAGTATCCCTACAAATGCCTTAGCTGATTCTTTATAGATCTGTTAGCAACTGTGATTTTGCTGCCAAAGCTGACAATTCACAAAGCCACTGAAGATTTCTGAGCAGGTAGATGAGAACTCTATTTCTCTTTCTTGAAGCTGTGGCTCACATCTCTTGAGTTTTCAGGAGTTGTATGTGGGAGAAGTTCCTGTGTGTTTTTGAAGTCCTCGGCTCCTCCCCTCTGCGTTACAGTCTGAGGAAGAAGGTTAAGTGCCAGCCACTTTTTTCTTCTTTTTCATTTGGCAACTAATCGTTGGTCTTATCACTTCATTCAGTTGGAAATTATGTTTCATTTCCACTTAGCAAAAGCCATCCTCTTTGTTACAAGGATTGTAAGATACTAACTCAGTTTTTAAAGTAAAACATTGCTATGTACAGGGAATGTGTTTAAGATCTCCAAATGTTCCCTAAAATTACAAATATAGAAATGTTTACACTGCTCCTTGGCTTTCTCCCAAGTTATATTTTCACTGAAAGACATATGCATTTATTTTTCTTATGTGACAGGCACTTTTTTTTTCTGAACAAGGAATCACAGATTCTGCCACATCAAGAGTCACTAAGAATAAGTAGCAACTCAGCAAAGCCGCTTGGCTGGCAAATAGGTTTATTCACTAGCTAAGTGAATTGGTCCTGTGTAGTGCTCTCAGAGCATGTGGGACTCAATGTACTCCTGTAAAATGACACCTTACCACACTTTTAACAATGACAACAACCACAGCTATTACCTACCATTTATTTATTGCTCATTGCCAAGGCACTGCATCTGAAATATATTGATGCCAGCTATTTACAACAACCCTGTGAGAAAGATGGTACTATTTATCCTCTTTTACAGAGAAGTAGAAGAAAAAGGATCAGAGAGAGATTTTTTTTTTAATTTTTTTTTCAACGTTTATTTATTTTTGGGACAGAGAGAGACAGAGCATGAATGGGCGAGGGGCAGAGAGAGAGGGAGACACAGAATGGGAAACAGGCTCCAGGCTCTGAGCCATCAGCCCAGAGCCCGACGCGGGGCTCGAACTCACTGACCGCGAGATCGTGACCTGGCTGAAGTCGGACGCTTAACCGACTGTGCCACCCAGGCGCCCCCAGAGAGAGATTAATGAGGTTACAGTTAGTGAGGGGTAGAACTAATATTTAAAGCAACCCACTCCTTGGCTCCAAATTCCAAGTTCCTCTTTTTTAAAATATTTATTTATTATTTTTGAGAGAAAGAGAGAGCACGTGTGTGGGGGAAGGACTTAGACAGACAGAGACAGAAGATCTGAAGCAGGACCAGCACTGACAGCAGAGAGCCTGATGCGGGGCTCAAACTCACAAACCGTGAGAACATGACCTGAACTAAAGTTGGATGCTTAATGGACTGAGCCACCAAGGTGCCCTCCAAGCTCTTAATTATTATTTACGTTATTCATAATAAGCCAGAAGTTGTAGGTCAAATCACTTCAGACTAGCCATCTGCTACATACAATATTATATCCCCCTCTCCCCAGTTTGATCAGATTTGCCTTTACGGCTGGATGCAAATATCATATAGAACACATAAAGTTAGTAAGGCAGCCTCTATCTAAATACTGTAATTGTGCCTCACAACTTAAGGTTCGCCCAAGAAAAAGGAGCTTTGTAAAGGACTGTTCTAAGGCACATTAAAAATAGAGAACAGTTTCTTGTTTATCTCTTCTCATAGTCATCTTGGGGC
Organism: Prionailurus bengalensis; assembly: GCF_016509475.1. Taxonomy (NCBI): domain Eukaryota; kingdom Metazoa; phylum Chordata; class Mammalia; order Carnivora; family Felidae; genus Prionailurus; species Prionailurus bengalensis. Next base: position 139,278,103 of record NC_057344.1, read on the forward strand.
TGAGGATTGTGTTATATAAGCTATAAGTGAGCAGAGGCCATGTCTAGCTCATCCCCAGCTCCTAGCACCATGCCTGGAATATAAAGGAAGCTCCATTCAGATAATGCACCGAGAATTGCTGGCACACTGCTGAGAAAATGTGATTGTTCATTTAATAGAAGATCATAGGCAGGAAAAGAATATTGTAAGTTCATTTAAATGAAGATGGAAAAATATCTAGAATGACTGTGTCCTAAGTCGCATCAGTAGTATACTCTTCTTTGAGGTCAAGGGTGGTGCTTTGTGGATCTTATTTTCCTAAAGGACACAAAAAGGGGCAATTGGCTTAGCCATTGAGAAGGGAAAATGAAAAGGAACATCTGACTGCTATTTTTTTTAATGCCTTATTACAAGTCCTGGAAAAATGTGTATAGCAGATCAAAACAGCCAGGTGTTTGGATAACAGCCCTCTGGGGCCAGCTGGCAGAGGGCAACTGGTCATCAGAGTAAATGGAAAAAACATCCTCTAAAAAATGAAGAGTTAGCCCAAGAGAGGGCACAGAAAAGCACCCAGTGTGGGGGAGGCTATAAACAGATCATAAATTATGTGGATGAAAGAGCATTGAAGGAGCACATTTTAGAAGGTGCTGGGGTCTAATAAAAGGTCTCTAATCAGCAGAGGCAACCGTCCAGCTAGGGATGTCAACTGAACCTTCAGATGTTGGTGGATCGGAAGACACGCAAAGCATTCAAGAGGGAGAGCAACTCACTTCAGTGCATGCTCTGATGACAACCACCAACCCCAGTGGTCTAAATTACAAGGCAGGTCTCTCCACCTTGAGCGCAGGGGATGAAAACTACTAAATTTCAACAAATACAATGTAACTAATGGCCTTATGAGGAAGTAATTCAACAAGTATGTCTTGGATTTTGAACTTGTCGTTTAGTAAAATTATGGACTATATTTAAAAGGAAGAAATTCAAATTATTGCTGTGGTCTCCCTATTCTCCACCCCCTTCAGTCTTCTCTGACCCCACTTATGTCTATGTTATCATAGAAAACAACTAACATTGTTTGGCACTTCCTACTTATAAACACTGTTATAAGTATTTTCCATAAATTAACTTGTTCATTTTCACAATAGCTCTCTAAGGTGACACTGTTATTATCCCTATTTTATAGATGAGGAAACTGAGTCATAGAGAGGTTATTGATAAAGGAAAAAAGGACACCTAAACCCAATAGGGTAAGAGAACATAGTCCCACCATTGTTAAAATAAGCTTCTGGTTATGGTAACCGAGAGCCGGAGATGAAAGGTAAGAAGGGCAGACAGGAATGGGAGAAGATTTTTGCAAATGGCATAATGGATAAAGGGTTAGTATCCAAAATCTATAAAGAACTTATCAAACTCAACACCCAAAAACCAAATAATCCAGTGAAGAAATGGGCAGAAAACATGGATAGTTACTTTTCCAAAGAAGACATCCAGATGGCTAACAGACATGTGAAAAGATGCTCCACATCACTCATCATCAGGGAAATACAAATCAAGATCACAATGAGATACCACCTCACCTGTCAGAATTACTAAACTTAATTCAGGAAAAAAACAAATGTTGGTGAGGATGCGGAGAAAAGGGAACACTTTTGGTGGGAATGCAAACTGGTCCAGGCACTCTGGAAAACAGTATGGAGGTTCCTCAAAAAATTAAAAATAGAACTACCCTACAACCCAGCAGTTGCACCGCATGGTATTTTTCCAAGTGATACAAAAATTCTGATGCCAAGGGGCACATGCACCCCAATTTTTATAGCAGGGCTATCGACTAATGAATGGATAAAGAAGAGGTGGTGTGTGTATATATGTGTGTGTACACATATATACACACACACGCACACACACAATGGAGTATTACCCAGCTATCAAAAAGAATGAAATCTGGCCATTTGTGACAACATGGATGGAACTAGAGTGCATTATCCTAAGTGAAATAAGTCAGTCAGAGGAAGATACATATCATATGATATCAGTGCTATGTGGAATTTAAGAAACAAAACAGATGAATATAGGGGAAGGGAAGGAAAAATAAGGTAAAAACAGGGAGGCAGATCGTCAGAGACTCTTAAATACAGAGAACAAAGAGGGTTGCTGGAGGGGAGGTGGGCCAAGGGGATGGGCTAAATGGGTGATGAGCATTAAGGAGAGCACATGTTGGGATGAGCATTGGGCATTACATGTAACTGATGAATCACTGGGTTCTACTGAAACCAATACTATATGTTAACTAACTTCAATTTAAATAAATTAAAAATTACAACATTTGAAAATTTATAAAATTATATGGGGCGCCTGGGTGGCTCAGTCGGTTGGGCAGCCGACTTCGGCTCAGGTCACGATCTCGCGGTCCGTGAGTTCGAGCCCCGCGTCGGGCTCTGTGCTGACAGCTCAGAGCCTGGAGCCTGTTTCAGATTCTGTGTCTCCCTCTCTCTGACCCTCCCCCGTTCATGCTCTGTCTCTCTTTGTCTCAAAAATAAATAAACATTAAAAAAAATTTTTTTTAAAAAAGAAAATTTATAAAATTATAAAGTATATATACACATATATATACATATATATTCATATATATACATATATACATATATATACATATATATATATGAAAGAAAAGGTCAGACAGGAGAAATTGGCAAGAAACTAGAGAAACAATCTTTAAAAAAATTTTTTTTAAAACAACGTTTGTGTGTTTTGAGAGAGAGTGAGCATACACCAGTGGGGAAGGGGCAGAGAGAGAGAGGGAGAGAGAATCTCAAGCAGGCTCTGCACTGTCAGCACAGAGCCCAATGTGGGGCTTGAACTCATGACCCGTGAGATCAGGACCTGAGCTGAGATGAAGAGTTAGATGCTTAACAGGCTAAGCCACCCAGGCGCCCTGAGAAACCACCTTTTTAAGGGGCAAGAAGACCAGTCTTAAAAGAAGAAAGATAAGAACTAGGCCCAAAGTCTATAAAATGAGACCAATATTTACTTACTAAAGGGACTTGAAAGCTGAAGGAAAATCTCTAAATTTTAGAAATAAAACCCATCTGGTCATGCTCAAGTCAGCCCAGTAATTACAAACCTTGGAAAGGCATTGGGGAGAAGGGAGTGCAAGAGAGGGCAAGAGAGCACAGGCGGGGGTGTGCAGAAGGCAGAAGAGCTGTGCTGTTGCCTGTATAGTGCTGGCCATCTGTCACCGTCCTTAAACCCTAAGGGCTTTGGCTTCCACACCCTCTCTCATCTTCTGTGGGGTCCTTGGAGAGAAATTAACCGGGCTCCCACTCCCCTGGCACAGCAGTCTGTTGTTACACATATGTTCAAATTGAGACCCTGTCTTCTATGAGAAGCTGTTTTTCATTTATGCATATGTAAGCCGAATCAGCTTAACCAACCACTAGAGGTCCAAGGCCATTCCTAGCAGGTGTCTTTCTCCACCCCCGCCCTCCCCTGTCCACCTCCCCAGCTTCTGCTGTTGCCTTCAAAGCAGGTGCCCTAGCCTGAGTCTTATAAATGGAAAGTGTCCACATATAAGGCCTCTCTCTGCCTCACGATTCTCCACCTCAGTCACAGCAAGAGTCGCTACTGCCAAGAACTGGGCCAGCAAAAATACAAAGATGTTTTTCAATGAGGCAAAAATATGCAAACAAACTGGTTTGAAGGGAGGTGCAAGGCAAATTGAGAGTCTGAGCTCTTGACCTAGGGCAGAGGGAGGAAGCTCAGAAATCAATGTGCTTGTGGCTCAGAAGTAGGCATGTAGGGATTCCATTGATTTCAGTATCCTATGTGAGTCTAAAAGGAAAAAAATGAAACACGAATACTCCAAACTTTATCAGATTGCACTCCTCAAAACAAAAGTTTGGATTAAAATTTCTCTCATTTCATCAGATGTCTGATATTGTTTATTTGAAGTCTTCATGTAATAAATATGGAAGAAGTTATCTCTTCTTCTAATTTCCTCTGCTTTGGTTTCAACTTCGGGTGTGCCTAGTTCCTGGGGACGCAGCCCCTCTTCTACTGTGGTGAGACAGTTGGCTCCTGGCCTATGTTTCTACATCTCAAGGGTTACTATCTCTTTTGTGAGGAGCTTATCTCCCAAACCGTCATGTTGAGGGTATGAGATGGGTGCAGACAGTAAACTTCCTGAGAAGAGAGAGGGTCAAAAGTACCTCACCCAGTTGGAAACCGTAGCCAACTGGGGCAGGCAGAAGTGTGTGTGTGTGTGTGTGTGTGTGTGTGTGTGTGTGTGTCCACCTGTCTGTGTGTGTGTCTGCCTGTCTGTGTGTGTGTGTGCCTGTGCATATCTATGTTTGTGTGTGTTTATGCATGTGCACATCAATCTGCTGGCAACATCTATCTTGTCAGTTTATCAGGCAAATCTTCAGGATTAACTGACTGGAGACCTCTTTTTAGAGTAGACTTGCTTCTTTGGTTTTTTTTTTTTAATGTATTGTTAGACACAGGTGTATGTACAGGGTTTGGTCCGACAGTGGTTCTCTGAACTGGCTGTATATTGCCATTACCTGGGGAGCTTTCAAACTACCAGAATGTGTGGGAGAGTCTGCTTCAATTGGTCTGGGTGTGGTTTGTGCAGCAGGACTTTTAAAAGCTCTCCAGATGATTCTAATTTGCAGACAAGGCAGCACCAAAAGTGTAGAGCTCCTTCCTAATGAGAACCTTAAAGAGGATTCCTTAGGCTAAGGGGCCAGATGAAAGGACATGTTATGATGATATCATTAGTTGTAAAGAGGAAAAGATACTGCAAGTAAATATTCAAGTGCAGGTCTTTCTGTTTACAAAACAGCAGGACCAAAAGCTCTGAAGTAGTAGGGGAAGCCACAGAAAACACTCGATCTCTTCCAGTTGTATTCTTGCAAATGCATTTATGTCAAAGTATATTATGGCCCCTTTCTCTTAAATACTAGGAGAGGCTCAGGAAGCCTGGAGTCCAGAGGTATAGCTCTATTAGCAACATGTCCACTTATTCTCCCTGGAGTTCAAGCAACAGAATAATCTCTACAAACAAAACCACTGCTTTCAGCGCACATCAAGATAGACACCCAAGCCAAGCTGTCTAGATCTGTCACCCCCAATTTCCAGGTGAACAGACTGTGAAACCAGAAAATTATGCCACAGGGGGTTTGGAAAAGAGAATGGCAGTCAGGTTTGCATTGTCTTTCTGCATCGCAGACACTCAGGCAACTTTCCATGACATGATTAGATTTCAGTCAAGGAATTTCCTTCCTTATAATTTTATCAAACACTGTCAAGGATAACACACCTTTGCTGAGCACAGCTGTGTACCAGGCATTCTGCTAAGGACATTAAATGGATTATCTATCTCATTTCTTTCACATCCTCTATAGGAAGTAGATGGCTGTTTTCTTCATTTTACGGGTGAAGAAACTGAGACTTAATGTGGCCTTATGACATGGTCATTATCTTGTGTCTAGTAAATGATAGAGCAAGGATTTAAATCTAGATCTGTGACTTCAAAAGCCATGCTTTTATTACTGAGTTACTGCCCTTGGTTTATAGACTTCCAGAATAAAGCATTCCAATTTTCCTTGTTTTTCAGTCCCTTGGCTTATCCCTTTCTAAATCTGAATCCTAGTAATCGTACAGATGAGCAATTTTTTGTTGTTGATTTATTTAAAAATGAATCTTTCTCGAAGAGTTTGCCGATGCATACATGTACTCAAACAATAGCTGACTTTATCACTGGGGATTGAGATGTTTCTGTATGCAATCTGATTAATCACAAGAAGAGAACAACAGCAATAAAAATTAAAGAGCTGCTGAATATGCTCATGTGCTGACTCATGCCATTGGTGCTGCTATTTTGTCAACATTGAAACTGGATTTTATACTTTATACTGTTCCTTTTCTGTTTGAGCTAATGGTTGTGATAGCATTTTGCTCAATCTGCCAGAGATACTTGAAAATCTTCCCAAAGTTATTAGTAAGTAATGCAAAACAGAGCCAGTCAGGGTTTCTCTGTCTACCAATTCATGGATTCATCGAATGAAGATATGAGGCATGAGGATACCTGAGTTTTTCTAACATTGGCTGTATACCACAAAGTAATAAACAGAGAGGACAGGAGGACAGCAAATGAAGGTTCTGTTAAATTGCATTTGATGTGTCTATATAAGGGTCCCCATGTACATGTCTTCTACTAACTTCTATCCTGCACATTAATGTGATGCCTAGACTCTGAGAAATCTTGTCATTTCAGTGTAAGGGTTTACTGCCTAAGCTTGCCATGTTCTTCTGAGGGCCTAGATGGGATGGCTCTTCTGTCACAGTGGTGTGTATCTGGCCATTATAGAATGGTCAGGGACTCTTTCCTGGGTCTCTGCACTTGAACTCACAGTATCAGCAGGTGAAGGCTGTCCATGTGAATTTATGGAATCTCTAGCACATCTAAAATCTGTTTCAACCTCCTCAGGGTCTTTTGAGGCCAGAAAGCCTAGAATAAATAAATCTGAAAGATCAGTTTATTTCCTTTTGAGTCTTGTATTCCTCTGATGCCAAGATCAATTTTTTTTTAACCTCCTCAAATAAAGCAGGTGGCATAAAGTCTTTTTATGCTGTTGGGCTCTTCTAATTTCTGGGCTCAAGATTCGACCGGACTTGAGAAGGTGAGGAGAAGAGGCGATGCTCAGTCTCATTCATTGGTTGGCAGAGCAGCCATGTGCCGCTCTCCTTGAACCATGGGCAAGAAGCATGTGGCTGAATGCTGGAGATGTCCTTTGATGGGGAGACCAGGTTTTGTTTCCTTCTGGTTACAATATATATCATAATTTATATAATGATATCTGTATAATTACATATATTACGCTATACTATAAGTTATCACTAAAATGAATTTTGGAAATAATGCAAAGATATGAGCAAAACCTAGAAAGAGGCTGTAGTGGTCAGAAGGACATTGTAGTGTTCACAGGGCACTCCACAGCTTGCTTGCCCTCCAGGCACTTGTTGGAATTGCACTTCCCCACAATTCCCTTGAATTAGGCGTGGTCTTATGACTGCTTTGGCCAGCCAGGTGCACATGGACAGGAAGCTGAAGCTCTGAAGGCCGAGTGTTGCAAGGCTTGCCTTTCTGCTCGCATGGTGGGTGCTGCTCCATCAGCCCTGGTCCCTGAGGAAATCTTCCTATGGTTCTGCTTGGGCTATGTAGAGAGAACAAGAAGTAATCCTTTGTTATTTGAAGCTACTGAATTTTGGGGTTATTTGGATTGGCAGCATAGTCTGATTGATAAGGAAATCATCATGTTAAAGCCTCCATTTTTTTTTTAAATACGAAATTTATTGTCAAATTGGTTTCCATACAACACCCAGTGCTCATCCCAAATGGTGCCCTCCTCAATACCCATCACCCACCCTCCATTCCCTCCCACCCCCCATCAACCCTCGGTTCTCAGTTTTTAAGAGTCTTTTATGCTTTGGCTCTCACCCTCTCTAACCTCTTTTTTTTTTCTTCCTCTCCCCCATGGACTTCTATTAAGTTTCTCAGGATCCACATAAGAGTGAAAACATATGGTGTCTGTCTTTCTCTGTATGACTTATTTCACTTAGCATAACACTCTCCAGTTCCATCCACATTGCTACAAAAGGCTATATTTCATTCTTTCTCATTGCCACATAGTATTCCATTGTGTATATAAACCACAATTTCTTTATCCATTCATCAGTTGATGGACATTTAGGCTCTTTCCATAATTTGGCTATTGTTGAAAGTGCTGCTATTGGGGTACAAGTGCCCCTATGCATCAGTACTTCTGTATCCCTTGGGTAAATTCCTACCAGTGCTATTGCTGGATCATAGGGTAGATCTACTTTTAATTTTTTGAGGACCCTCCACACTGTTTTCCAGAGGGGCTGCACCAGTTTGCATTCCCACCAACAGTGCAAGAGGGTTCCCGTTTCTCCATATCCTCTCCAGCATCTATAGTCTCCTGATTTGTTCATTTTAGCCACTCTGACTGGTGTGAGGTGGTATCTCAGTGTGGTTTTGATTTGTATTTCCCTGATGAGGAGCGACGTTGAACATCTTTTCATGTGCCTGTTGGCCATCTGGATGTCTTCCTTAGAGAAGTGTCTATTCATGTTTTCTGCCCATTTCTTCACTGGATTATTTGTTTTTTGGGTGTGGAGTTTAGTGAGCTCTTTATAGATTTTGGATAATAGGCCTTTGTCTGATATGTCATTTGCAAATATCTTTTCCCATTCTGTCAATTGCCTTTTAGTTTTGTTGATTGTTTCCTTTGCTGTGCAGAAGCTGTTTATCTTCATGAGGTCCCAATAATTCTTTTTTGTAAAGCCTCCATGTTGAGAGGTAGTAGAAATATGACAAAGGAAATCACTCAAGAGGAAAGGTCTTACAAATTTCTTGTTTGCTTGTTTTAACCTTAGGAATTGCTGGCCAGAAAATAGAGGAAAGGATTGAAAGATATTAAAATGTCCAGGCCAAGCCCTATAAAGCTCATGTTTTTTTTTTAATGGAGTAAAATATATATAGCATAACATTTCCATTTTTTATATGTACAGCTTAATGGCATTAAGTATATTCACACTGTTGTGCAGCTATAACCACCATCCATCTCTAGAACTTTTCATCATCCCAAACTGAAACTTTGTACCCTTTAACCAATAACTCTGTTTCCCGTTTTAACCTCCTGGCAACCACCACTTTACTTTCTGTCTCTATGAAGTTGACTAGGTACCTCATATAAGTAGAATCATATAGTATGATTTTTGTATCTGGCTTGTTTAAAGGGTCTTTTTTTTGTAAAAAGATTGCCTGCTAGTTTTTGCTAGCAATTCCTTTATCTGTCTAGCTATTTCCAAGACAGTCTTAGCTCAGAGAAGAGAGGAGTGGCAGGAATCTGCCGTAATCACTGACTCCGGCAGTGGGTTGAGGCGGCTGCATGCTTTCCAGGCCAGAGGTCAGTAACCTTTCCAAACTGGAATGCCAGAGTTCCAAGACCTGTGCTTCCCTTGGGTCAGGGGTCAGGGATGGTTTCCAACCCTGAGTGACCAAGTTCTGCCTCCTACTGATATGGGGAAGGCAGGTTGCCATATCCTAAAATCGAGGTAGAGAGCTTTGATTTCTTTCAGTTGTAATGATTGAGCGCAGTGACAGCAGGTGATTATAGCTTTCAAAAGGGGCTATGACAATGATGACAGGTCCCAAAGCCATGGAAAACCATCCTATGGACCATCAGAGAAAGAGGAGGGAGGCTTCTTTATCATTCTTTTCACTTAAAGAAAAGTTAAGTTGTGAGAAGTTGTCTGGGTCAGTCTTTTTGCTTTTTGGCAATTGCTCTCCCCCGCCCTGCCCCAAGAATTGTACTTGTTAGAAATACATGGGCAGTCCAGGGTGAACATTGGAGGGGCGAGGGATGGCCATGGGAGTAGACTCAGTGGCACTGATTTGAGGGCACATGGGCAGAGTGGTGAAATCTCTGTATTCTGGCCATATTGAGGTTTGGAAATCATCACAATCAAAGGTTTATTTTTTTTTTAAAAGGGTCATAGGAAATTTCAATAATTGCCATAAAGATAATAAAGCTGTTCTCTAGTTTACATATCTCCCCAGAGGTATCATCTATGTGCCAGGCATTTAACTGGGTGCTGAGGATTCAGCAGAAGCATAAACACACATGGTTTCCTCCTTCATGGAGCTCCCACTCTAGGGAGCAGACAAATTTTAATCAGTAAGTCAGTCAATAAGTATTTATTGAACCTGCATTATGTTCCAGACACTGGGGATACTCTAGGAAGCTAAGCAGACACAAATCATGCAAACAAAATGTCAAATTGTAACTCTAATAGGGGCTAGGAAAGAGAGGCGTTCTGTACTGTGGGAGCCTATAATCCGAGTTTAAAGTAGCCAGGGAGAGCTTGCTTGGAGATCCAGGGCACAAAAGAGCTTCACCAGCTGAAACGGGACAAATGTGCACTTGAGGCAGAGGGAATGGCACTGCAAGGGCCTTGCGGGTGGGAGCTTGGGGAGAATGAGAATGAATGGAAGCCTTTTGTGGTTGGAGTGGGGAGAGGGATTGGTGGACAAGGTAAGGCGGGCAGGGTAGGTGGGAGCCAGTCCAGAAAGGTATCCTTATAAAAGTAAGAGGAAAATGACCTGTTATTTTCCTTGTTAGGATGTGTGAATCTTTTCTTGGGACGCCTGGGTGGCTCAGTCAGTTGAGCATCCGACTTAGGCTCAGATCATGATCTCGCGGTTTGTGAGCTCGAGCCCCACGTTGGGCTCTCCGTTGTTGGTGCAGAGCCTGCCTTGGTTCCTCTGTTCCTCCTTCTCTGCTCCTCCCCCACTTGTACTCTCTCTCTCTCTCTCTCAAAAATTGATACACATTAAAAAAAAAAAAAGAATGTGCATATCCTTTCTTTTCCTTCTCAGTATGGCATCATGATTAAGAAAGAGCATAGTTTCTAGAGCTAGACTTCCAGGGCTGGATCTCTGCTTTCCCACGTATAAGCTTTGTGACCAGAGAAAGGTGTAACATCTCTGCATCAGTTTCCTTATCTGTAAAATGGCAACTATAACAGTACCTACATCATAAGTTTGTCAGGAACATTAAATTAGTCTATATATGTAAAGTGTTTAGAACAATACCAGGCATGAATTAAAAACACCACGTGAATAAGACCTATTATTATGGCCCTGTATTGTAGAGAACATCACTAGTCACCAACTGTTGTTCCCCAGTTACTTCATGAAGAAGAAACCCAAACCGAATTATATCCAGAACACATAAATGTTTGCATGATGAACAGAAAAAAACCTAAAACAAACTGTAGGTCTCTTCAGTGTCCATTTATAGTATAGAAAAGTGCCTTTCTCAAGTAAATCACCTTAGAAAAGTGCTCTTTCAAAGCTGAGAGAATTAAAATACCTTCTACTTTGCCCAGTGTGTATTTGAGATTTTTGGAAGAACATATTATTCCTGATACTGATTCAGATGACACTTGGAACTGACTCAGGGCAGAACTTACCTCAAATCCTTTCATCATTTTGCCATCGATGTAACTGAGTAATCTTAGACGGTAGAGTCAGAAGCAACCTTAGAGATCAGCTAGTCATTTGTTCTGATTTAATTGGCTGTTGGTTTCTGCATGAAGTGATCACATTAGAAAATAAGAGCTGCCAGTTTAAGAATTTAATAGACAAGTAATTAATTTAACTGAGATGCTTCAGTGAAAATCATAAATACCATCTGCAGCTTCTCCTTTGGAAAGTGGTGATACATTTTTGCTGAAGTTTCCTTTCTCTTTTAAAAATCTATTTCTGAAAAATAAAAATAATAAGCAGCCTTTGTACCTATAGGTTTGGTAACGTTGTGAGTCATCAGGCCCTCCATGCGGACGATGCTGTATTATTAAACAAACTTTTATTGAAAGCTCACTATATCTGAGGCTTGTGATGGATGCATTTATATGATGCCTCATTTAATCCTCATGGTTATTATGTGGAGTCCTGGGTAGGTCTCGGGCCCCACTGGCCTTGGATCCCATCTCACCCTTCCTGCGTTGTGTTCTGTATTGCAGAAGACTGACTCCAGCAGCTGCTATTCCTAGCGTTTCCTGTCCAGTGGTTTCTTCTTGGGTTTGGGCATTGGGAGGCACTGGTAGAGATGTTGGGTGGCAGTGGGGAGAGAAGTCAGGGTATTTCTTCCATTTCTCTGCCTTGGGCTGTGCCTTCTCTATGGCTCTAGCTCCCATGGGACTGTCTGGCCATGGTTCTAGCTTCTACTTGGTGGCTCTGCCTCTAGGTTCCACTAACATTATCCCTTCCCTTGGTCTCTCTAGCCAGGGGATGGTAGAACTTCCTGCCCTTACTCATCTCTGGATTGCCCCATTGCCTGCTGTTTGGCTTCCAGATTCCATCACCTATAAAATCAGTTCTCTGCATTAAAAATAAACTAATTTCTTCTTTCTTGTTTAGGCCCTAACTGATAGAGTTCAGTATAAATGTACGTGTGTGTATGTGTGTGGAAACAAAGGACCATATAGGCTATATATCACAATTTTTTTTCTTTTTAAATTTAATTAAGTAATTAACTTATTTATTTAAGAGAGAGTATGCACAAGTGGGGGAGAGGGGCAGAGGGAGAGACAGAGAGAAAGAGAGAGAAAATCCCAAGCAAGCTCCACACTCAGTGCACAACCCGATGCGGGGCTTGATCCCACAAATCTGGGATCATAACCTGAACTGAAATCAAGAGTTGGATGCTCAACCGACTGAGCCACCCAGGTGCCCCAATATATATCACAATATTAAGCTCAATAGTATAAATCTACCAATGAAATCAAAGTCCTAGCACTTCTAAGTTCATATGTACCTTTTCTATTGTCATGTTATGGTACCTTCATAACTCTCTAGGAAAGGTAAACCCCTTTTTATAGAGGTGATCCCTCTTGGATCATCAGTATCATAATGGGGTTTGCCACAGCCCTGTTTTAGTTCAGTTGGATTGATGACTTATTGCGGGATGATTTTGAGGGTCAATATCCTGCATGTGTCCGGAAATGGAATTATTAGGCCTTGAAGTAGCACATTAAAAAAAAAAGCCCTTTTATGTGACTACTAAAGCTTCGTTCCTTTGGGAGTCCTCAGTAGATCCATGGGGCCACCAAGCTCTGACCACTCTTGAGAACTTTATTCCTCATCTTGAGTTTAACTCAGAATCATGATATGGACACTCTTAAATTATTGGTAAGTCCCACATGTAAGATTAAAGGCTTTGGACTTTGCCATAATTTTAGACTTAATTTTTTAGACTGTTTATAGGAATAAATCACAGGCTAGAATGTATGTGGTCTGAAAACACTGAAGGATGCTTAGGATAGCAAAAAATCAATAGGGCTCGACAGTATTTTTAGATTTCTAAAATACCCTTAAAGGGTAAGAATTTGTCCAGGGCCCGGCAAGGGGTGAGGTAATTAACCCCCTCAGATTCACCTGGGGTCAGGAGCAAGCCTTGAAGGGTGGTTCTCATACCTCGCATACCCCTGCCCTGCAATAGGGCTGGTCTATGTGCTGCCCTGAGGCGTGATCTCATGCCTGCCTTTTCTTACCTCATTGTCCTCACTTCTGCTGGTCCTCTCACCTGCACCCACACCGGCACTGTTCAAATCCTCCCCATATATCTTTCACAGCCTGAGTGCCACTTGCTGTCCAATTCCTCCTAAGTAACTTGTTTTCCTTCAAACTCTTACGGTGTGCCTACTTCCCATGATCTTGTACTTCTTCATTTTACTGGGTTTTATTACGCTTTAATTTCTCCAATTGCGTTAGCCTTGTCTTTCCAAGTAGATCACAAACTCCTTAAGAGAAGAACTATTTCTTACTCTTGATCATCTGCCGCACTACCTCGTACAGAGCCAATACGTGTTGAATAATTGATTTGGTGTGAAAACTGCTTCAGTCTTCTAGCTCCCAGCCACTTAATCTACTTAGTTACCTTACTGATGTCTTCTGTAGCCATTGGGCAGCCACTGCACAGTACAAGTTTTGAGCACTAACATATTTCTTCCAGTCAAAAGAGAACCATGACAGAGTTCCAGACACGGTGGCGAGGAGAGAGGGAGAAAGAAAAAAGTGTATTTAGAAACCCAGCTTGTTCTCTGACCTCAAAGAACTTGTTTGCTGGAAGTTACTGAAAAACAAAGCTGCTCAGAACATTTATCAGTCTGTCTTCAGACCAGAACAATTATCAGTCCATCTTCAGACTCTGGGATGTCTTCAAACAACAATAGGAAATGACATATGCCAAGAAATTCTTGGTGGGATGTTTGGGTACAAAGGGTTTTCTTTCTTTCTTTTTTAATGTTTACCTGTTTATTTTTGAGAGAGAGAGAGAGAAAGAGAGAGAGGCAGAGATACAGGGAGACAGAGGATCTGAAGCAGGCTCCATGCTGGCAGCAGAGAGCCCTATGCAGGGCTTGAACTCACAAACCATGAGATCATGACCTGAGCCGAAACCGAGAGTTGGATGCTTAACTGACTGAGCCACCAGGTGCCCCCAAAAGGGTTTTGTGCTTTAAGAACATTAGCTCTACATCCATATGAAAGACCAGAAGGTCATGGTTGAGTAACTATTATTTACTGAGCTAAGAATGCTATGGTAACTTAAATCTATATGCTGGATTTTTCACCACAAATGTAGATCTAGGTATTCTAAATTACACTAAAAATGAGAAAACTGAGATCCAGAGTTTAAGTAACTTAAAAGAAAAAAGTCACCTCCTCCAAGAGGCCTTCCCTGGACCAGGATGGGCTAAGCACTGTTAGATTTCCCATAGCAACCTGTGGCTATCTTTATCATAGTGCCTACATATTATTTTATATAGTGAGTAGAAAGTAATATAATCATCTATTTTATAGATGTGTCTCCTCTGTTAGATTGCAGCCTCCTTGAGGATAAAGTTCAGCTTCTGAGTTTTCTCTGTGTTACATTTATACTCCCACTTTCATACATGTCATAGACCTTGGGGTTTTCCACCACAGAATGCCCTTCAGTTATTGAGAATAATTACCAGCTTTATTATACAGTCAGGGATCCTCTGTGTGTCTTCCTTTTCTATGGAAGAGAGCATTTAGGACATTTTCTTTCTTAGGAGACACCAGCCCCACTGCATTTTAGTGGCCAGAAAGGCTCTGTTTCCACAAGTTAGCATCAAAAGAGGATAGCTTATAGTCATAATTGCTCCCTGGGAGAAGGGTTGCCACGGACACTGGAGAACATTCACGGTTAATTTTATAGAACCATGGCTAATGGGACAAATCACTCAGCCATGGAGACTCCTCAAGCTCAAAAAGCATAGAGATGCAAAGAGGGAAGCAGGTCATGGGCTCTGCCCTGGGCTTCTGAGGGGGTCTTTGGCAAGGGGAAAGCAGGCAGATGTGACTCACCGGGTCAACTGTGGGTGGCATTGGACTCAGCTGTCACAGCTGGGCTGACATCAGCAGCAGGGGATTGACATCAGTGCAAAGACAGCATCAGCGAGCCAGGAGTGTGTGGTAGGGACAAGCAGGGTTTGAATACCCAGAGAAGAAAACCTTCTGTTGTGGGGGGTGGGGGGAGGGAGGGGGGAACTACCAAATAGCAGCAGTAAGCTGGGTGTTTTGTTTTGTTTTGTTTTGTTTTGTTTTGTTTTGTTTTTTGCCATCCAAGGTCTAACTAGGCCCAGCTGACTTGGTGCTCGTCTAAGGAGGTGCTGTGATGTGTCCTAGATCACATGGAATATTAGAGGTGAGGGTGAACGGTAAGACTCCCAGGCCGGTGCTCTCTCCATACACCATACAGAAAGGGAGACAAGAGCAGATTTTTACAAAAAGTTGTGAAATCAAGTTAGGAACAACCTGACCCTTGAACAGCCTGCTTCTCAAAGCACAAAAGGTCTTTTGGGTGTTTAGTGACTGCAGTGATTTGACATAGCAGCTTTTCATTACTTTCTGGAGGTGATTCTTACAGATTAAGCCAGAAAAAGATTGCCGTAGTGCAGTCATCATGCATGTGCTGATCTTTATTGATGTTAAGAAGCAAGAAAGAGATTTAAGTGGGAACCCTTCCTGTGCAGGCAATACTCTGCCTTACAAACAGGAAACCGTAGTGCATAATTAAAAGTATAATAATCTTTAAAAGATAATAAGCAGCTTGAATTCCCTAAACACTTCACTTTTTCAAAATCCTTTGATGAATTCTATCTCACTTGATCTTCATAGCTACTTCTGCATAACTTGGGAGGCAGTAGTAATCACCCATTTTGTAGATGAATCCGAAACCAGAGAGGTTTGGTGATTTGCCCAGGATCACACAGCAGGTACTGTCCGAACTGAGACGAGCATTTCGCTTCTTTATCTGGTGTTTTTGTGTAGTAAAGTTCACAATCCCTTATCTGAAATTCTGAAACCCAAACAAAAACAACAAGTCTATTTTTTTCTTTCCTAACTCATTTGATGGCAAAATTTTTACCTATCTTGATCTAGGTTTGGCAATAAAACCTGTTTCGAGATGATGTGAAGCTCTTTTTGTCCTCTTTAGGGAGAATATTCGTATGTTTTTTACCAAAATTTTAATGTGTTCAGTTGCAGGATGCTGCCCCAAATCAGTGTGTTATATTTATTGTATTAGTCATATTGTCTTTCTACAGTCTCTCCCCCAAAAAATTCTGATTTCAAAAGCATAATACCAGAGTTTTGGATGATAATTGTAACTCTGAAGTAGACTGTCTTTGTCATCTAACAGAGCGAGGCAATAAGGTATTTCCATTAACCAGAGATTCTGGTTAACAGTCACTATAGATGGCGTACATGTATTGCTAATGTTGAACAAATGAGACTATAATGAAATAGACTTAATATCAACTCAGCAGTTGTTGTGAGAGTGAAATAAGATAATTCAGGTAAATCATTTATCACAGCGTCTGGTTCATAGGACACATTTCATAACGAGAGTGTTAGCTATTACCTTTCTCAATAAACTTTGTATCCCCATGTTACAGATGACAGGCAGAGGTTAAGTAACCTGCCAAGGTCACATGGCCAGTAAGTGGCACCGCCGGGGACGAGACACCCAGGCTGACTGTTCCACCCAAAGCATATGCACGACCAGTGGGGTGGAAATAATTCTAGGATCTTCCAGGGGGCTCTAGAAGTCCTTCCAGATCATCATTATGAAAATTAATTACTGAATCATTGGACTGCAGCATGTGGAAGTGTTGTTTAATAGCCTGCTGGTTAAGAGGTTTTGCTGGCTACAGATAGAGAGAAGGAGTAGGAGAGGGAGAGGGAAGGAGAGGGAGAGAGAATAAACTAGAGAATGTCTTATAAATTAAAAAGTTGGAATGACTTTATGGAACAATTGGCAAACCTCTATGTCAGAGAATTATTACAAGAATATTAACTCCTTTGGATAGACTAGATGAGGTCTTCCTGGGAATTCTGGCAAAGAAAAGATACTCCTAGGACTTTCCCCAAAGTTCTGTGGACTAGGCCAGTGAAACCTATGGTTTTTGGGTAGAATAATAACTATGTGTGTGTGTGTGTGTGTGTGTGTGTGTGTGTGTGTGTGTGTGTGTGTAATGAGAATTCCCTCCCCTTCTACCCTCCTGACAGCTCCCCTGATGACAGCTTTTTTGCCTTCTCAATTTCCTGCTTTGAACCCAGGAAATTTTCATTTGCTTTGGTGGGGAAGGTGGTGGGCTGAGAGAGAAGGGGCAAGAAGAGGAGAGTGGGATACAGATCCTTGAGAGAGGAGAGGAGAGGAGAGGAGGGAAGTGCTTGCTTCAAAAATGGATTCCAGTCCAGCCTCCGTCCTTCACGACTACTGTCCCAGATGGTGAGAGCAGAGCTCCCATGCCTGTGCCTGTGGTCTGTCCGGGCAGCCTGGCAAGACAGTGAGCCCCTTGGTGGCTAAGCCCGAGATTAAGAGGACCTCAGTGCCATTGTGCTGGCAGCTGCTCAGGCTCACCCGTGTGCCGTGCGCCTCAGCGCATGTCTGGTCTTCCTCGCTGTTTGGAGCAAGGCACTTGAAAGGCACCCCCTCCCCCAGACTCCTTGACATTTGTCCAGAGATTAATTGGGCTAATCCCCTTCTTGGAAGAATAGGTTGGAGAGTATGTATTCAGGGAGGGTGAGGAGGCAGGCCAGGATTGAAGAGGCTAGCATTAATGAAGGCACTGGGGCTTGCTGGAGCCTTTGAAGGAAGAAAAGAGCAAATTTCTCTGCTGTTCCTGGACAAGGCTGACAGGTGGGCAGGGAGACTGCGGTTCTTCTGTTCCGCCCGGCTTTGCCAGAAGGTCTGTGCGCACCAGCAGTAACAACTTTTGACAGCACCAGCTGTCACTCAGGGAGGGAGCGCTCCCGGCACACCTTGGCCTGCCATTCTCGTTTCTTGTACTGAGGGCAGAGGGTGAGAGCCCCAAGATAGGCCATCCTGAGTGTGGAAGACACGCATTGCCCGGACGCTTGTCTGGGATGCTTACAAAAGTGTATATTTACAGATTGTTTTGAATCAAGCATTCAAAATGAACATCATTTATTACTTGAGATTTATGGTCGAGGGGAGGCAGGGGGCCACGTACAGTGTTTTCTTGTGCTGTATGCAGCTGTCCATACTCGACAGGGGATGCAAGTCTCTTCACCTTATTGTCTAGTAATAATAGCTAGCGTTCCCTGGGAGCTGCGTGTGTGCCAAGGCACCGGTCTAAACATTTTACAGGTATTAATTAATTTCCTCTTCGTAACAGCCCAAATGAAGTAGATGCTAATATTGTCTCCATTTTACAGAGTTAGTACCATGCCCAGGATAATTTGTAAATCGTGGCACCAAGACTCAAATTCCTATAGTCTGCACTGGCTGCATTGCTAACAGAGAAAAGGGACTAAGCATTTTGCCTGGGCTAGTCTCGGTTTGGAACGTGACTTCAGTGAGATTGAACAGTTAATTGAGGATAATGCATCCCGGGAGAACTGAGGATAAAAAGCCATGGAAATGCTCTGAGGTCCCTGGGAACCCTCTGAAAGATATGTGCCTAATTGTACTATCGGTAGAAAATTTCCTCCAGCTAACAGGATTGCACGCATGTGCTGTGTTTCATTGTCAATTGCTGTAGGCACCAGCTTTAACAAATACGAAAGGACTGGTGGTTAATCAAATGAACTTAAGAGCATTCTTTAAATGGGATTTATATTGATGTCCATCATAAAAACTATTAATAATGAGGAACTTAAAAAACGTCATTGAGAAGTGAAAGGGAATCTGCAAAGGTATGAATATCTGTTCATCCTTTATCAGAGGTGGGGTAACCAGGTCAGAGAAATGACAGATGCTAATAATGGCAGAACAACAATGGGGAGGCATATCTTTGTGGTTTTGAGCACCGTGAGAGCTCTTTGAGTTCGGAGCATCTAACGTAAATCTGTTTGTTTCTTCTGTGTAACCACTGTCCACTCAGCAGGTCGCACGCACACAGCCTCTTTGGCCAGCGATATTCTTTCCTATTTTGAGAATCGGTTTCCTGGCACCAGAGACCAGTGCAGATTCTCAAGTGGGGTTCAGGAAGAGAAGGGAAAGTAGATACAGAGTCAAATCACCCCCCTCTTTGAACTTTAAAACCACCTAAGAAGGAGTACTGTCTTCATTTTATGATGAGGAAACTAAAGATCAAAGAAGTTGCTAACCCAAGACCACACAGTGGGTAAGTGGCCAGACTGGACCTGTGCACAGGCTGTGACGTCCAGGGTGGTGCTTTCCGCACGGCCTCCACGCCTGCTTGTCACCATGTGTCCAGCACTAGGTGGTGAAGATGGTGAAGGAAGGAAGGGGAGAACCTCATCTTGCCAGACTGGCACCATACCCCATCCCTCCTCGGCTTTGTTGCCAGACTGTTTTTGCCACATCCTAGTCAGTCTCCTTGCTATAGGCGGGGAAGGTGTGGGGGGAAAGGAGGTAGACATCCTTGCTTCCTAATTTCCCTCTTATGTCCTTCTCCCAGTTCAACCACAACACCCTCTCTCACCTCCTAACTGCTCTCATCCCATGTGGATCTTCACTGCTTGTTTGAAGCTGAGAGCTCACTGCTGGTGGCTACTTAAGATGGAAAATGACGGGGGCGCCTGGGTGGCTCAGTCGGTTAAGCAGCCGACTTCATCTCAGGTCATGATCTCGCGGTCCTTGAGTTCGAGCCCCGCGTCAGGCTCTGTGCTGACAGCTCAGAGCCTGGAGCCTGTTTCAGATTCTGTGTCTCCCTCTCTCTGACCCTCCCCCGTTCATGCTCTGTTTCTCTCTGTCTCAAAAATAAATAAACGTAAAAAAAAAAAAATTAAAAAAAAAAAATAAATAAACGTTAAAATAAAAGATGGAAAATGACAAATGACTTTGGTAATCTTTGGTAAACTCCTGGGCTTGAGAGATTTGAGCTCACAAATTGAGATCTAGGTAGATCTTTCTGTGTAGTTGGGAAGGTCTTTTTTTTTTTTTTACCCCCCCCCCCCCCAACGTTCATCACTGGAGCAGAGTTATAGGCTCATTACACCCAGAAAAAAGCTTGATGCTAGAGTTTGTCAGAAGAGAACCTGTCCCAAACAAAAGATTTCCAAATAAACTATTAAAACAGGCTCTTTTTACAAGTTGGGATCACTAGCAAAATCTCTTGCTTCTCCATATGTAGAGTCTTCTGATAAAATGCTCAGTGGTATTCAAGTTGTACTACTTTTTGCATAAATATCAGTCTTATTTATACAAGGTAATATCATATATATCTATCTGATTTTATTTTAAATTTTAAATGTGTTTATTTATTTTCAGAGCACATGCGAGCAGGGAGGGGCAGAGAGAGAAAGAAAAACAGAATCCCAAGTAGGCTCTAAGCTGTCAGTACAGAACCTGACCTGGGGCTCGAACCCACAAACCATGAGATGACAACCTGAGCCAAAACCAAGAGCCCAATGCTTAACCAACCAAGCCACCCATGCACCCCATACCTGACTTTATTTTAACATGGTTTAATTTGATAGGTGACAGGATCAAACCCAATTTTTCCTTCGTGGTACTGGTATGGTGTTTTGGGTCCACATAGCCCACTGCACGTACGTACCATTCTACGGTCTTTCACTCACATGCCTTTGCCTCACATCAGATGTGAATGCCTTAGTTGCACAGACTGTGTTTTAACTTCTTTTGCATCTTAGTGGAACATCCTTCCACCCTTACCCTGTCTAATCCATTTTCCACTCAGTAGCCAAAGAGAGCTTTTGTGAAAACATAAATCAGATTGTGTCATTTTCTTGCTTAAAACCCTTCAAGGTTTTCCCATTGCCTTAAAATACAATGTGCATGCCTGACTGGGGCTCACCACTCCCTGCAAGTTCTGGCTCTTGTCTCCCAGCTCTAAGCTCCTGGCCTTGGCTCAGTGCTCTGCTGCCTCAGGGCCTTGGAACCTGCTCCTCTCTCTGTCTGGAATGTTCTTCCCCTGGCTTTTGTACAGTTGGCTCCTTTTTAAGCCTCAAGTCTTAAATGCTTAAATGTCACCTTAAATGTCAGAAAGACCTTTCCCTGAACACTCCACACGAAGCAAGTTATTTCTGTTATGTTCTACCTCTCCACTCTGTTTAAATTTCCTTATAGTATGTATCGCATTCAGCGATTACTTTATCAACTCACTTTGGGTTCTCTGTTCTTTCATTAGAATGTAGGCATCAAGAGGACAGGGGCCTCTTTTGTTCACAGATGGATCTTCAGCACAAAAAATAGTGGTTGGCATGGATCAGTGCTCCATGTATATGTGCTTAATAAATGCAGGCATGAATGAACAAATGAACAATCACAGAGATTTTCCTACAGTCATTACCCAATAGGAATTACGTGTAGGGTTCTACCAATGGTTTGAGACTTTTGTATTTACCCAAATGGATGGTGTGACCCCTCATGCTTGTGAACACATGCCAACCACAAGAGAAAGGCTTATTCATATTATATATTTTATTATTATTATTGTTATTGTTATTATTATTATTATTATTATTATTATAAGAGAGCACTGCCTGAGAACGAGAGCAGAGACAAGGGACCCAGGGCTACTCTGCTTGTCTGCTGCTCCCGCATAGTCTGGATACCTCTTTCTGCTGAACCCTGCATCTTTTCAAGCCGGAGACAGCCACACTGCCTTTGGACACTCTTGAGTACAAATGAGAATGAATTGGGAGATTCTCAGTCCTGAATTTGAAAGATTTTTCTTCATAGCTCTTTAAATAAAGTATCTGCTTTTACAAGAAGCTTTAAAAGACACGGAGGTGGATAATTAGGATCTAACCCCTCGTAAGGTGGCCGCTGCCCTGATGACAACATCACGCCCTCCGGAAGCTGGCCATCTTCAGAAACTGGTTATTTATACTGTCATATCCAAAGCCCTAGGTTTCTTTTTCAGATCTGGTGTTAGCATGCTGGGAAGCAAAGGAGTGAGCCTCACTGACTCTATAGACATTTAGGGTGACTTATTTTTGGCTCTGCCGGAAAATTTCCAAATTTATCTTAAAGGAAAAGTGACCAGACCCCAACAGACTAGGGTGTTCTCAGTACCTCTATTGTTCCTCGATTTATGCACTAGGGGCCTGGGAGCATACTGTGGAAAATAACTTCTCCAAAACATATTATCAAGATCGTTTGAAATGTATTTTCTGAGACAAAGATGTTATCTTATTTAAAATTTTATATTTGTTGGGACACCTGAATGGCTCAGTCGGTTAGGTGTCTGACTTCGGCTCAGGTCGTGATCTCATGGTTCGTGAGTTCGAGCCCCACGTCGGTCTCTGTGCTGACAGCTCAGAGCCTGGAGCCTGCTTCGGATTCTGTATCTCCCTCTCTTTCTCTTGCTCCTCTCCCACTTGTGCTCTGTCTCTCTCTGTCTCTCAAAAATAAAATGTTTTAAAAAAAGTTTAAATCAACTTTTAAAAAATAAATAAAAATTTATGTATGTTTATATTTATAGTGCTTACTAGAATTTCCAGTGTACCATTTTGGTTAAGTTCCTACAGCACTATTAATAATAGCTAATGTGGACTCAAAATAGAAAATGACAAGGATTATTCTAATAACATTCAGGAAAAATTTCATCCCTGCATTATCAGCTCTTTTGAGATTGAAAAATAATTTCCTAAATTGTGGCCTAAGGTGCTAATCTCCTAAATACTGTCTCTTCTCTCAGTTCTTATTTTGTTTATTGCCTTTGAATCATTTATGGATTTAAAGCCACCCCACTGAGTACCAGCTCATCTCTGCCAGGTGCACTGGGTCTCAATGGGTTGGAAGTGAAATGTGGGGTCCCAAGCAGGGAAAGAGATGGAAGCCACACTCACAGTTTATTTGCTCACAGATGTTCACATAATAGAGGCTGAAATTTAAGAAGTAGTTTTTTTCTCTTTGTATTTGTGAGGAGACAAAGAAAAACGGTTGTGTGGGGGTTGGGGAGGCAAGGGGCAATGAAACTCTGAGAAGAATTGGGAATATCCATGTTCATCAGCCCTGGCAAGAGAATAAACTCATTGACAAGGGTATTGATTTTTATTCTCAGGAACACAGACTAGGGCATTTGACTCTTGATGAATCATTACCAAGTGACTTTTACATGAGGAAGGAACTAGGGCTTGATCCAAGATGAGGACTCCAAGAACCATCCATTGATTTCTCCCCTCTCCCAGCACCCTGAAGAGCTGTGGAGGAATCATTATGCAGTGTCAGGGTCATGACAACTCCCGATGCTTTGCGATAATGCTTAGACCTTGGCAACAGATTCCCCCTCCGCCTATGTCAGTGACGCCAGTTTTGGTCTGTGTTGACTGCGGTGACAGGTCGCCTCCTGGTACTGAGTTCTCTGTTCTCTCATGCAAGGAAAGGGAGGACATTGTGGATGAAAGAAAGACATTTGCTGTGACTCTCTAGGCGAGGATTTTCTAGGCTAGAAGTGTAGAAGCCACAGTGTTTCCTCCTGTGTGCGCTGCTCCTATAGTCAGGGTTAGTCACCAAAGGAGTAATTGCTTCTGGATTATGACTTTTGTGGTCAGAACAGCTAGATTTCTTTTAGATTTGATTAAGTGTTGGTGTTTAAGATGCTTTTCCAATGTGTTAGGATTCTTCTAAAATTGCACTTGTTGTGATGAGCCCCAAGGGTTGTATGTAAGGGTTGAATCACTAAATCCTACACCTGACACTAATATTACACCATATATTGGCTAACTAGAATTTAAAAACTTGGGGGGAAACTTATTACATATATTTACATATATTTTAAATTCATGCTAGGTTTTGCAGGCCAGTAGACATTATTCCATTCATATTGCCAAAGATCTTATTTAAGAAAACATCCTTGATTAGGCTTACTAAATCAGGACATTCTTTTATTTTCCTATCTCATTTACTAATTATGCAAAATAATTTTTTTATCTCGTTCAGCTAATTTCCACATGACATTTAAATTTGTCAATCAGTTACTCTTGAAACTAATCAGATGATGTCAAATCCCTAAACTTTTAATAAACAGGTTCAAACCCCACAAAATGTCTTCATTTGAGAGACTGAAAATAGATGTAAATCTTTAAAAAGAGCAGATAAGAGAATATTTTAAGTGAGACATAGTGTTTTCAGGCAACAAGATCACGTAATCATGGGAATATTTCCAGACATCTGTTTTCAAAATGTTCTCTTTTTTTAAAAAAAAGCAATTTCTAAATTCATTGTAAAAACACTCCTCCATTATGGAGGGGTAGATTTTAAAGGAAAATAGAATTACATTTTTAAAAAAATGAATTAGTGGATTTATTGTTTTGAAAAAATACCTTCTAGATACCTTACAGGGGTAGCAATCTCTTATATTGCAGAGCACATCAGAAGATTTGTATTTATGTAAAAGAGAAATACGAAACTCACCTGTAAGCCTGATAACTTCAGTATTGCCATGAGACAGTGGAGTACCAGAGTTTCATGGATACTGCCATCCCATTGCAAAATACTCTAGGCAATTAATGAATAGTAATTGAGTATGTATGTAAAGGGGGACATGGTGCTCTGAGTGTTTTTTTTTAAGTTTATTTATTTATTTTGAGAGAAGGAGAAAGCATGCGAGCAGAGGAGGAGCAGAGAGAGGGAGAGAATCCCGTGCAGGTTCCTTGCTGTCATCACAGAGCCTGATGTGGGGCTCGAACTCATGAACCATGAGATCATGACCAGAGCCAAAATCAAGAGTCAGACACTTAACCAACTGAGCCACCCAGATGCCCCACTCTGAGTATTTTGAATAAAATAACTTATAATTCAGGCCGGGAAACATGTATGCAAGAAGAGAAGAGGAGAATCCTTCTTTCCTCACAGCAAACCAAGATATCCTAAAGCCATTTCTCTCTCCTAATCTTTAGGTCCTTTCAAACTCTGGGGCATTCTAAAGGAATGCCTGAATCTTTTCTCTGCTGCTGGTGATCAGTCTTAAAGGGGCAGATGGCACCTTGTTTACAGTAGCCCTGGGGTGAGGATATCAATTACCTATTAAAGGGAAGGAACTCACCGCCCAGAGGAGATACTCATTGCACCAAAGGTCACATGAGTCAATGACAGTTTAGGACCTAGAACATTAACTGGAGCTTTATTCACTCAAACACCCAATTTTCCAGGACAGAAAGCAAGCTGGTTTCCCCTAAAAGATGGATCCTTTTTCTGTGGCATCTGACACTCCATTTTTCTTAATTACCTAGTTGTGGTGCTCAAGAAGATGTGAATGTGTCTGTGTGGGACTAAAAGAGGAAATCCAACTGTTCAGATATGAAGCATTGTGTGAACTGAAAGGGACATGTTATGATCGACAAACTGTCAGAAGAAATAATGATGAAAAATTTCCTTCAACGATAACTAATTTCCTTATTGAAAGGAATCAGTCTTCCAATACTGTTCCACACCGTGTATGTACTAAACGGGGCCTTAACCTGTGCCTTCCCTAGCAGCACAAACAGCACCCCCTTGAACCGTACAATGCAGAAGTCCTGGTCCCCTGTGAGGGCAGTGCCAGGTACATAGTAGGTGCTCAGTAAGTATTTGCTGGATGGGTAAATGCATTCAGTGGTCTCTTCAACTTCCAGAATCATTTCCCTGTGAGACTCCAACACACCCTCTAGTCTTCCTGGTTGAGGGGTTGAGATACTGGTGCTCACCTATTGTGTGGTGTCACCTATTGTGTTAGTAGGCAGGAACCATTATTCTCTTCCTTTTACAGGCACGCATGTGAGTGGCTAGTGTATTGAGAGTTTAGAAACAAGACTGCCTCTGGTTTTACCTTGATCCTGTAGTCCTAACTTGCTCTTTGGTCAAATAATAGTGAATTAGCCTGGACCTACAGAACAGTGGTCATCCAACTAGCCATTAAATGAGCATTTTTTAAAAACTTGTTATGGCCAGGCTATACTGGGAAGTACAAAGATAGATGATATAAACTCTGCTCTCAAATCATTATTTAGTACATGGCAACTTCTAGAAAGTTGGGGGTTGTGGGAAGGGGGCAAGTCCATCAGGTCAGAGGCTTCCCAAGGTATTTGCACTTAGAAGAAGACTGTGCTGTTGACCTATTTTGTGGGCCCCTTAGAATATGGTTTAAAATGGAGATGTCAGAATTGAATTTTAATGATATTCAGAAAAGAGGAGAAAGATGAAGCTTCTATGGCTCACTCTTACCCCCTGCCCCATCTGTTCCCCAACCATAGGCCTGGGCAGTGCTCAGTTTCCCTCCCCAGGGAAGATCAGGGCGGCGGCAATGTGAGGACAAGGAGGGGGCATTGGAGGTCTGAAGAAAACAAGACAGTTCAGAGTAGTGTGAGAGGGAAAGGCTGTATATGAAAGATGTGCTATGTATAGAGATGTCATTGGGGTGCCTGGGTGGCTCAGTCGGTTAAGTGT
Source organism: Prionailurus bengalensis (assembly GCF_016509475.1). Classification (NCBI taxonomy): domain Eukaryota; kingdom Metazoa; phylum Chordata; class Mammalia; order Carnivora; family Felidae; genus Prionailurus; species Prionailurus bengalensis. The sequence continues at coordinate 139,304,580 of NC_057344.1, forward strand.
CTGACTTTGGCTCAGGTCACGATCTCCCGGTTCGTGGGTGTGAGCCCTGCATCCGGCTCTCTACTGTCAGCACAGAGCCTGCCTCGGATACTCTCTTTGCCCCTCCCCACTTGTGCTTTCTCTGTCTTAAAAATAAACAAACATTTAAAAACAGATGTCATTAATAGTAGCTAACATTCACTTAGTGCTCCCCATTTGTCAGAGACAATTCTCAGCACTCTGCATTCATTGAATATTTGTAACCACATGTGGTTGATATTATTAATATTATAGTGTTTTTCAGATAAAGAGATGGAGGCATGGAGTCATTAAGTTTCTTGCTCAAGGACACACCTAGTATGTGGTAGAGGTGGGTTTTGAATACCTCACCACCGCTCTATGCCGCACAATAGCATAGAGTGCAGGAGTCCTCCCGTCTCTGCGTTTCCGTCAACATCAGTCTGAAAGCAGATGATCCTCCTTCTGACATCAGAAGGTCAATAGTAGCCTAACACTAAATCATGATTCCTACATCATTCACCCCACTCCATCTCATCACATAGGCATTTTATTGTCTCACATCATAAGAAGAAAGGGGAGTTCAGTATGGTAAGATTTTTCAAGAGAGAGAGGGAGGCCACATTCACATAACAGTATATTTTTATTAGTACATTAATAGTATATATTTATTACAGTATATTGTTATAATTGTTCTATTTTGTTATAGCTACTGTTGTTAACATTTTGCTGTGCCCGATCTGTAAATGAAACTTCATCGTAGGTATGTATATATAGGAGGAAACATAGTGTATACAGTGTTCCATACCATTTATAGTTTCAGGCATCCACTGGGGGCCTTGGAACACGTTCCTCCTTGGATAAGGGGGTACCACATATGATACTTGGATGTGAGAAGTACATTGAATGTAGGGCCCAAGGTGGGTACCCAAGTATCTAGTGTAGAACCACCCCCACCCCCCATGATATTATCATTATGATGGGGAACACCAGAGGAAGAGCAGATTCGGGAGGCCAGAAAAGAGTATGGTTTGGGACAATTTGAAATGAAGGCATCTTTGGGACCTGCAGTTGGAGATGTTCAGTTAGCTGATGGTATACGGTTCTGGAATTCAGGAGAGAAATCTGAGCCTAAAAGAATTTGAGATAGATCTAAACAAAAACAAAGTAACAAACAGAGAAATACACATAGCAGGAAGCCATTTTTTTTAATAGTACTTGAAACTTTGACCCTAGATTTTGAGCAGCTGATATTCAGAGTTGCTAGTTACCACGATCCCTAGCATTTATACAAAATAGGCTTTCACACATGAAGTTTATTTCTCTGGCTCTTCTCTTAGAGGGCCACACTGAGTGGTAATTTTTTTCTTCTATAGCCTTGATGGATTTGCAACCATACATCTGTAGTCTTCCACTCATCATTTGTGGCACCGTTTGCCAGCATTATTGGTATAGTTTGTGTCCGTGGAACTGATTGACATATGCGGACATCTGATGCACCGTATTGGTCCCATGAACACTACATACCCACCAAAGAAGCTGACTGATAGCAATACTGAGAAAGAGGGGAGATCCTGTTGATGTTTTTATGAGTCTGTAAAAATAATGTTTCTGGGCTTCTATGTTCAATAAATCTACTTGCAAAACCGATGGAACATTCTATATTGTGGGGAAGATAAATTAGCCTGATGCCTGTGAAGTTCTTTGTTTCCTGTTCAATAAAAGAGGGCTGCCCACATAGAGCTATTGCCCACAGGAAACTGGGTTTCAATCTTTTAATAAAAGATGTCCTTGAAGGGCAACACGTGCACCCTCTCCAACCCCAAATTAGAATATGCCCCTATTTTCGGACCTTGGATGAATGCCTATCAGAGAATCAGTTTCATGGAGATTTTGGGTGATGGGTGGTTTAAAACCAAAGGTCTTCAGCATTGGATTAGTGGTGGCTTCCTGTGGCCAGAAGTCATTCCCACAAAGCATCTTCTGTCTGTCTTTCTGTGGGGTGGAGTGGTGGACAGTGCCACTCCACATGAGGACCTGGCACTCGCTGGGACTTTTCGAGGCAGAAAATGGACGGAAAATTACAAAGAGAAAGAAAAATGGCAACCAATACATTAAGCAGTGCACAGTCATTCTGAAGAAAAGCTGGGCCTGCAGATTTCTGAATAAGCAGGATGATAGGTGCCCCAGGACATGCCTCTAATTTTCTCTCTCTAATAGGAACTGCCTGAAGGGCCATTCCTTCTATTCTGTGTGCAGCCAGGATAGCTGTTGCTAAGCGAGTCACCGCTGAGAGAAACTGATGTTTTCTTGAAAGAGGCTTTAGCATTATTCTTCCATTTCTCTCTAAACTACGAGTGTTTAAAATTTTTAAATTGTCTTCCCCTACTGATAGAAAAACTTCAGTAAATGTTTGTATTCTTAAATTGTGTGTGTGTGTGTGTGTGTGTACTCATGCCCGCCACTGACTCTTACATAATGAGCATTCGAAAACTCTGCCCCTTGCCTATTCAAGTGAAGCTCTTTGGAATGGACATGGGTGAGCATGCCATTAGTATTTCAGTTATAAATTGTTAGTAGTTGTTAGTGAAAAAGAAAAAAATTGTTGTAATGCCATATGTGCATATATATCTTGATACCTTAAACTGAGAAGTCTTGGGATGAAGAGAGAAAAGACTGGAAGAGACTTCTCTAGCATCCAGCAGAGAAGCGATTATGGAAGTCAGCACATTCTCTGTTCAGTGGTTATGCACTGAACACCTACTTTGTGCCTTCAAAGAAAGCAGGTCTCCGCCTGAATGAGCCTCTGTTCTCCTGAGGAAGCCCAGCTGCCCTGTTCCATGACTCAAGTGGGTGCCATTTACCAGGCAGCGTGGAAGCCCTTGGAGGGGTGGTGTTGGTGAGGAAAGGAAACTTAACCCCTGCTGGGGCAGGTAGAGATCAACAGTATGAGGAAGAATAATGCAGTGGGAGGGGAGAGATGGTAAAACGGGCTGCTCCTTCTGGTGGGACTGAGACAGCTCGGCAGCTGGGACACAGCTAGTCCTGTGGATATCCAAGGAGGAACATTCTGGGTGTTGATTTGGGGTCCCATCCTTGCACATGAACACAGCCCAGCAGGCCTGAGAATGACCTCCTGAGTGGCTTGCAGGCTCCCGGGGAACAGGAGGCCCATCCTCGGCAGCTGTGAGCTGCCACATAAATAAGGCACCAGAGCTTTGTTACACTCAGTCTGCTCCCTGTCAGGCCTGACAAGGCAGCCCCCTTTGTGCTCCCTGATAATGGATTTCCTTTCTGAGGCGCCATCAGGTTCTGAAACACGAACCGTGAACTGGTAAGCCCAGCTCCTGTCTCCCTGCTTCTCCCTCTACAAGGCCGGGTCCTCAGAAGCTTTTAAAGACTTTTATGAACGTGGATTGTCATTGTCTTGTATAAAATGAATGTCCAAGCTTTGCACGCAGTTTAATCACCAGCTGGCTAGACCTCAGCCTGCGGTTACGAAGTCTTTCAGAAAAATCGGCCCTTCGGCCACTGCTTGTGAGGAGGGAGAAGTATAAACTTCTGTTGTGAGGAGAGTTGGGAGTCTTTGGGGTCTCTCCCCCTTATGTTCCTAGTGAGCTTTTTTTTTTTAACTTATAGAAATAATGCATTTCTTAGTAAGTCCAACAGTACAATGGTAGAAAAAATAGCAATCTCCAACCCTTCTCTAATAATTTGTATAGTAGAATAGAGCAGAGGTCAAGCTTAGCCACACTGCCTGATGTAGACCCTGTCTGCCCCTTGCTAGTGACCTTGCACAAATCAATCTGTTTTGGCCTCATTTTCCTTATCTGTAAAATGGGAGTCATAACAATCTTTTACTTACTTTATGAGGTTGTAGTGAGTATTAAATGAGTAGCACGTTATACATTTACAAATAATATCTGGGGAAAAGTAAGCACAATATTCATATTGACTCTTATTAGCATAGCTATTAGGAAATGTCATTTGTTTCTTTGTTTTCTCGTAAATCATCACATAGAATTTGGCAACTCATTTTTTTTTTCTTAATTAACCTTAGTTCTATTGCGAGCATCTTTCTAGCTCCAAACCTAAACATATGTAGATGTTATGGTCAATTTTTAACAGCTGCATACTACTACTTAATGTGTACTGCCATTTATTTGTTTGAACATGTATAACACTTCAAGTAGGTTGTTTCTAAGTTCGTACTTTTACAAACAATGTAGCAATAAGGACTACTGCACATATACCCTTTGTTCTGTTGCTTTAGTTTCTGAAAGATTCTCTAAAGTGGGATTGCTAGATGAAAAGTTCAGAGACTCCGTCTTCTATTCTTTTATGATTTGTAATTCTATCTTGAAATTTTTTTATTTGGTTAAAGTTGACATAATGTCACATTAGTTTCAGGTGTACAACATAGTGATTCAACTTCTCTATACGTTATCCTCGGCTCACCACAAGTGTAGCTACCATCTGTCACCCTAAGTTATGAGATTTTAAAATGGTAATAGATGTCCCGAAATATCAGAGCAATTTGCACTCCTACCAGAAATTTATGAGTGCTCGTTTCCCCGTGTGCTTACCAGCAATGGATATTATCAATCTTTAATTTTTTCCAGTCCAGCAGGCAAAAAATAGAATCTCATTGTCCTCACTGACTACCAGTGAGATTGGGTATATGGAAGGGTTCTAAGCTGAGGCATTTAGTAGTAGGATTTCTGGTTTGAAAGATCGCTGGGGCTCCATATGGAGAGTCAACTAGGATGGGAGTAGGGAAGGCTTGTCTGGAATTACGGAGGATGGTCAGGAGGTTGTTTCTGTTCTCATACTTTTATCTATTATTTTGACACTAATCTCTACTCCCAGATGTCAGCCTCTAACCCTGACCTTTATCCTGGCTGCCAGCATAACTGTCCTTTTGCTGTAACAGGCATTACTGTCTGGATGCCACTTGCAGAGAAAGCTCAACCTCAAAATGTCCAGAACAAGTCTCTGTCTTCTGTTTTCCCTCTCCCCAAATCTATCCCTTCTCTTACTTTTCTTGATTTAGTTAATGGCCTCACTGTCCCCCTAACTGAATCTAGGATTAGGTTTAGTTAGGTCTTGCCTAAATTACAGCACTTTGGAGTCACTCTTCAATCCTTGTTCTCTACCTCCCACAGCCCATCTGTCACCAAGTCCTGTGATTTTACCTCTGTCTGGTCGCTTAAGTCCTCCTTGTGTGTCATTCTCTTTGCAGCTGCCATTTGATCACACCTCCATCATCTCCTTCTTGCTTACTATATACCTTCCCAAGTTCCCAGCCTGATCAGACGCCTTAGTTCTATTCTCTCTGCTTGGAATTTTCTCCCATCATATATCCCCAAACAGTGAAGGGAAACTCTCTCTTACACTCAGCTTGAGACTTCCTTTTCCTGCCAAGTCCTCTGTTGCTCACACTCGACTTCAGGAAGGACCAATAACTCCTTCTCTTGTGTTCCTGTTGTACTCTCTACATCACCCTGTACTACCAGTACTTGAATCCATAGCACTGTCTCCTTCAGAGATCTCTGACCTCCTTGAGAACATGGGCCATGGCTTTCTCATCTTTTTATCCAGCACACTACTTGGCAAAAGGTACTAGTTAACAAGAAAGGCACACTGGTTTAAACTTTTGTGGCTAAGAATTAAATTACTAGTAAAATGTCTTATCTTTAATTTTTTTAAATTTTATTAATTTTATTATTATTATTATTTTTTTCAACGTTTATTTATTTTTGGTAGAGAGAGAGACAGAGCATGACGGGGGAGGGGCAGAGAGAGAGAGGGAGACACAGAATCGGAAACAGGCTCCAGGCTCTGAGCCATCAGCCCAGAGCCCGACGCGGGGCTCGAACTCACGGACCGCAAGATCGTGACCTGGCTGAAGTCGGATGCTTAACCGACTGCGCCACCCAGGCGCCCCTATTATTATTTTTTTTAAAAGGTGCTTAGAACATAGTAGTTTGTTATTTATTCAAACACTATTTTACTTTTTTAAATTTTATTTGTTTATTTTGAGAGAGAGAGCAAGGCAGAGGAGAGGGAAAGAGAGAATCCCAAGCAGGCCCCGTACTGTCAGCACAGAGCCGGGAGATCACGACTGGAGCCAAAATCAAGAGTCAGATGTTTAACTGACTGAGCCACCCCAGTGCCCACCTTCTAAGAAATTTGGAAAGAAACTGAAAAGTGGAGATAAAAAAGTGGTATCACATCATCTATGTTTTCATTTATAATTTTATCTTGCCTTTCCCCATCTTAGTAGAATGAGTTCATAATTATCTATAGTGGGATGAGTACCTCCCATCTTTATGTACCCATTCCTAAAGTCTGGGAACCCTAGAATAACCCAAAAAGAAGGGAGCCTGCTGTAATATTAATTAATACTGGGAAGAGAAGGGCAATCCTTTAATATAGTAAGAGTTAAGAAACGTGTTACCGGAATGTTATTTTTCTCAATGTTTTGATAGATGTAATATTTTCCAGTGTGGTGCCATGGAGTTTACAGCTAAATTCCTGTGGGAACCGAGCTTGGGATGAATTGAAATGGATAATGGGTGCTCATCTTGAAACACTACCACCCACTGTATGCTTTATCGCTCATCATAATGTTTTTTCCCTCAACAATGAAGTTTCTCAGATGAGATTCTGCTGACCTTCCTTATTCATTTTCAATGACCAGCGTAAATGATGAGCAGACTAGTATCTGTTGTCTACTTTATGGTAGGGCTTGAAAAAGACAAGGGAGATGAGCCAAATCTCATCCCACCAGACCTTTATATCATTAGACTCAGAAACAAACAAAGCAGTTGAACTTCCTTTGGGATTTCTGGTGTGTGCTTCATCAGCTATGATGGTAAATCTGTTTTGTAACTGACTCTTCTCCCTCCTTCTTCCATGATGAGGGATGTGGTTGCAATTTCCATTTGTGCAGTATAACATCTTAATTTCTATTCTCAATCCTGTGGTGTTGGACATTTAAGTTTTTCCGTCTTACTGTTGTAAAAATTATAGTTAATAAATATTTTAGGCATTAAGCATTTTTCTGTATTTCAGAATTTATGTCCCTAAGCCATTTCTAAATACAAAACTACTGAATCAAAGGATTATTAGAACAGTTTAAGGGCCTTGATACATTTTGCCCATTTTTTTTTTCAAAAGGGTTTTCAAATTTACATACTCCCCCCGTTATGTATGAAAGTGGCCATTTTGTCACGCCATTTCAAAGAGTGAGTGTTGACTACTAAAAACTAAATCCCTGCTAATTTTCTAGGTGATATATTGTAATAGGATATTTACAGATGGGACCTCACATCTTCAGGAAATCTTCAGACTGACCAAGATTGTTCATCTGTTTGTAAAGTTTTTAACTAGACTCAAAGTCTGTTATAGATAACTTTAAATGTTCTGATAGCCCTACAATTCTAGGCTACTCTGAACATTATTTCCATTTACAAGGTACACAGTTACACTTCAAAAATGGATTGTCATGAGTAGTCGGTCTGTGTCGTCTTTGTGTAGGAGGGATGACTCCTGTAAGAGATGGCAGAGGCCCCAGGGAGAAAGGAAAGGAAAGATGTTTGATTAGGGGTAAGTTGGGTAATCAGGGAAAGGATGAGCTCACTGAAATTTGCTAACCGTAAGTCATAGTGTTATGACCAAAAGGGTTGTTAGAGAATGTAACCAGGGGCTTGCTTGCTTTTACAGCTTAAAAAAAAAAAATCACACACATTCCTCTAGATAAAGGCAGGGGAGGGGAAAGGATAAAACAACAGCAAAAAACCTTGTGAGTCTCCACTACCTTTAAATCTAGACCCTCTGAACATCATTGCAATTCATGGAGAGTCCCTGTTTTTCAAGAGACTCGGTTGCCTCTGTAGAGTCATCTGCCCTTCCTGAGCTCCTAACATGCAAACTGCAAGGTTTAGATATCAAATCACTATTTGGAAATCATAATTTCAATGTTCTCCAGAGCAGGAAGTTGCTATTTGTGGCAAATCCTTCTCAAACTATCTCTAGCACTTCACAGATATTTTCTCACTAGTCACCACATATTTTTATTGTTGTTCCTTAATGGGAAAGTTGGTCTGGTAAGATAAGATTCTGCTGCACTCCCTTATTTGTTTTTAATGCCCAACCAAAGCAATCGACAAATGTGTATTATTGTCTACTTTGTGGTGGGCCTTGAAAAGGACTGAGAAGACTGGCCTAATCTCATTCCACTAGCCTCTTCTGTTTAGGAAAAAAGCTAAGGTGATTAGTGACGGAATTCTGCTTCCAAATAGATTACAGTCAAGTTTAATAGAGACACACATGCACTAGCAATGGAATTATTTCAGTGGGTAATGTGTGCTAAATGTTGGGGTACAACTGTGAAGACAGACCAAAATTAATAAATAGTTAAATTTTTCTAGAGGTTAACAATTTAGAAAAACTTGCAAATAAATCATTCTTATTTGAGGTTCGCTAAAACCCTGCTGTGTATTGTAGTGACATTTTATAGCTATTAAATAAACAGCAAGTAGAATTCCATGTGTCAGAACATAGAAAGGAACAAATATCTCAAGTTCATGGCTCAGTGAGAAGGTTCACCTTCCTGGATTAAAATATTCCAGGGGCGCCTGGGTGTCTCAGTCGCTTAAGCATCTGATTTCAGCTCAGGTCATGATCTCATGGTTTGTGGGTTCGAACCCCATATCAGGCTCTGTGCTAACACCTCGGAGCCTGGAACCTGCTTAAGATTCTGTGTCTCCTTCTCTCTCTGCCCCTTCCCCACTCATGTTCTGTGTCTGTCTGTCTCTCTCTCTCTAAAAAATATATAAATAAACATTAAAAAAATTTTTTAAAAAGATGCCACAAAGTGACTTGCAGGGCATGCGATTTCCAAGGTATAGGAACCTTTGGAACTAAATTAGATATCCTTGATTTTTTTTTAAGTTGTGATTTGAAATATGATGTCTTAAAAGTGACGCTTGCATGGATATACAAGTTGAATTGGGATGAAGAGGAACTGATTTATAGAGGCTGACTAAATAATGTTGTAATAGCCAATGTATGATACACTTGGACTTCAATTTGGATGGGAGGCTGGTGTCAGATGGAGAGCAGAAGTTCTAATTGAAGGATGTATCAAAAGTCAAACATGGAGATCTTGGCAGTAAAATGGATACAGTTGATGACAAATAAGGGGAGAAAATTCGATTTTGAGGCTGGGAAAAAGAAGAATGGCAGTTCAGCTGGCACAGACCCGGCTCCTTGAATTCTCAGGCAGGCAAACAATTCTCTGAAAGCATTCCTGTTGCTAGTGGAGCACAGGGCTGGAGGTCATGACACAGCAGTTTTCCGGTTTGTTTATAATCACAAAGTTAATTTGATTGGGGGGAGCTCTCAAATAAGAGCTAGGGAGACTGCAAACCTGAGGAATAACTCTGTCAAAGCAGTGCTTCCAGTGTTGGTGAGTGTGTTTTTCTGCTGCAAGGACATCAACACTAAGCCACTTTATCCCATTTTCTCTGCCTTGTTTAGGGAAGGGGTTTCTGCAAGCTGCAACATGGACAGTTAAGACGAGAGTTCTTTTGTAAGATTTCCATTTGTGTAGATTTATAAAGTTTTCAATCTCCTTGCAGAAAAGTAGATATAACTATTTTGACAATTTGTATTTTTCTGGTTTCCCCTAACAGACACAGTTTCTGAATGCCTCTTTAGAATACAGTACTGCTATTTTAGTGATGCGGGCATTTGAACAGGTCAGTGGTAGCAGAAGCTTTCAAATACAAGGGTGTTCTAAGCAGATTTCAATATAATTAGTAGCTCATGGAATAATTATATTTTCATGTTCCAGAGTTTTTCTCATTTTAATAATCAGGAATATTATATAAGAGGAGTATTATGTAACCAGATCTCACAGATTTTAGTGAATAATGGAGAGGAGGCTAGGTTAGGTATATTTCATGGATATAGAAAAGTCAGAATTTTTAAATGGCTTTTTACTTTACCCGAGTCTCTGTGTGAGGGAGGCAAGGAAGCAAAATGTGAGGAAGCACAATGCTAACAGGATTTTTTTTTTTTAACGTTTATTTATTTTTGAGACACAGAGAGACAGAGCATGAACGGGGGAGGGGCAGAGAGAGAGGGAGACACAGAATCCAAAACAGGCTCCAGGCTCTGAGCTGTCAGCATAGAGCCTGACGCGGGGCTCGAACTCACGAGCCGCCAGATCATGACCTGAGCCGAAGTCGGACACTTAACCGGCTGACCCACCCAGGCACCCCCTAACAGGATTTTTTAAAGTAATGTATTTTTTTTTAATTTACATCCAAGTTAACATATAGTGCAATAATGGTTTCAGGATTAGAATTTAGTGATTCATCACTTCCATATAACACCCCGTGCTCATCCCAACAAGTGTCCTCCTTAATGCTCCTTGCCCGTTTAGCCCATCCCCTCCCCCACAATCCCTCCAGCAACCCTCAGTTTGTTCTCTGTATTTAAGAGTCTCTTATGGTTTGCCCCCCACCCTGTTTTTATATTATTTTTGCTTCCCTTCCCTTCTGTTCATCTGTTTTGTATCTTAAATTCCATGTAGGATTTTTAAATCCTTTTGTTCCAGATCTTTCTTGAGTAGATGAGACCTTAAGTCAATAGTGGTAATCAGTGGCTTCCGGAGGCAGACTCTTTGATCTGAAGTGGGGAAAAAAAAGGTATCTGACCAAAGACCTTCCAGTGTCTGGGGCACAAGAGAAGCTGACAGTTCTGCCTTCTTTCTCCTTCTCTCCTCCACAGACCACTCTTCCTCCTCTAGTGAAGTTTTCCTGCATTCTCTGAACTTTGCTAGGTTATCTGTATGGACTTTCTGCTCTGGAAATTATCATACATTGTGCTGTAAAAATGTATTCCAGGCTCTTCACAGCAAGTTGACAAGCACTTCCTAAAACCTACTACTATGTAGTCCATACTAGTTCCTGTGCAAAAAATTTCCTTTATGTTGATTGAGTCTGGCTCTTTGTCTCTATGGAAGCCTTGATAGAAAGCTAAATAATACTTCCAGTAGGATGCTGTTTGTTTGGGATTTGGAGAGTAATGCTGGGACAGAAGTTCATTAGTGAATTAGTGAATATATATATATATATATAGTGAATATATATATAGTGTGTATATATATATATAGTGAATATATATATTATTATATCTTATTTAACATTTGTTAGGAAAAATGGTACCTCCTATACCCTCCTACTGCTCAGTAAACTCATATAAACTATATTAAGGTAATGATGTTGGTAAAAGTTGCTTTGTCATTCAGAAACACATTTCCATCATTGGGAAATAAATCGTCTTGAGTGGATAATTTGTGTAATGTTCCTGTTGTGCCTCTTTAACTGGGTGTTTCATGTATGGAAAATACGTGTAACTTTTTTTCTAGAGATAAAGCCGCAGAATTTATTCAGACCATTTTACTGCATCTGCTATGTGGAGGAAATTTTTTTGTTTTGTTTTATGGAAAAATGATTTTTTTCAGTAGATTAATATGGGCATGACGTATTTCCATGGTGGGAATGAAGAGGGGGATACGGAGGTAGAGTTGGGAGAATATAGAGGAGAGAGACCTAGGTAGAAATGGAACAGATCCTAATAAAGCCTGTGCGTCCTTTAGGAAAGAGAAAAAGGCACAGCTGCTCCTCTGAATCTAAAATAAATAAATAAATAAATAAATAAAGATTTGTCATTTAATTATTCAGCTACATACGCCCTGTCAGTGATGAGGGTGAAGAGAACTGAATAATCTATTTAAATTAAACTGTCACAAGGCATTCTTTGGGGCCCTGGCTACTTCTCTGACTCACTGTGGGAGGTTTGCTTTTGGGGTTGGCATCAGCCCAGTCGTGATGGTCTGATGTCCTTGCCAGCAGAACCTAAGGGGTGGGGAGTGAGTGGGGCGCAGGGGGAGAAGGAGACTTGGGACACCTGTGCTTACCCTCCCAGACTCAGGTAAACACACTCCCTATGAGAACACAAACCCATGCCTGCTCCTGTGATATATCATACCCTGTAATTCTAGGGCAAATCATCATTCCTTTGCTTGCTTTTGAGATTTTTTTTTTTCTGAACCAAAGTTGGACTTTTCCACAAGATTCCCTACCCAGCGTTTAAAGCTCGCTCTGATCTATTCCCCTATTACTTTTGTTCCATTACCAAGGTTCTGTAGCCTTCAGTTATAGGACCCAGGTGCGATTTTGCTAGCAGCTAAATCTGGTCCCTTGATAACTAACCAAAGGCAATGGCTTCCTGCAGAGGCTGCTCTAGACTTGGGCTTGCTGTGTGGTCAGACTACTAATTGCTGCCTGCGACGTTTGTCCCAAATGCCTAGGAATGAAAATATTCTAGTCTAAGACTCTCGTTCTACCTCTCCTGTGATTTTGAAGTTACATATGGATGGTTCTAAAGGGGGGCAGGCAAGGTGCCTGAGGTCATAGCTCTTCTCCGGGTCTCACATTCCTCACCAGATAAAGGAGAGGGTTTTCTTAGGTCATTGCCAGCTCTAACACACCAAGAGATCACAGTGTCCACATCTTTATCACTGTTTTCCTACCAGTTCCTGCTCAAATCCCATCTGCTTGTGAGGCCTCTTTGACCAGACTCCCCCGCCTCCGTCAAAATTAATCTCTCTTTTTGCAATATCATCTCACCATGTTCCATTATAACCCTCACCGCAGCCTGCTTTGTATTTTCGGCCTTGGATGTGTATCTGTCTGCCTGACTAGACTGTTAAGTCCTGGGTATCAGCACTGCTCATGTCTTATTTATCTTTCCATTTCTCACAGCGCTTCCTGCACTGCAGGCAGGCACTTGAGAAATGTCTGAGTTGAACAGAACTTCTCACTTGCAGTCACAAGGAAATGATCTGTAAGCAAGAACTTAGGAATACAACAGGTAAAGTCTCAATTCTTATTAACCTCATTAAGAGTGTAGCAATTGAGGAGATAGCTCCTTGCTACCAGACCAAAGTTAATTAAAAGGACAGCTGGCTCCAACAATCCTAGTTCCCTAATGCACTTTTAAAGTTCTATAGCAAACAAGGTTCTTTCAATTCCTGCCAGATTAATGACCCCACAAAGAAGGGGCCTCTACAGATATTCCAGGAATAGCAAGTCTTGGAATCCACTGCGCACAGAGACCGATCAGAAGTCTTTTTCACTCTCCTAAGACAGAAAATTCAAAATGGTATTATTTCAATGTATTCTTCAAAGATTTATTGAGTCCATAGTATGTTCAAGGTTTTGGGGGACATACAAAGCTGAAAACACAATTAGCAAAGTGAGTAAAATGTCAGTTATGGGGTTCAGAGGGAGAAAGCTCATATCTGACTGGACAAATCCAAAAAAGCTTCCTGTACAATGTAGAATTTGAGGATGGCATTCAAAGATAAATACAATTTAAGTAGATGAGCAGAAGTGAGGAAGTGGGGAACCCTGGAGCATGGATTAATAGTCCAGTTTATTCAGGATAGGGGTTATATATGTCAGAGCAATGGGAGATAAGACAGGGAAGGTAGAGGGGGTTCATGCTGTGTGGGATATTAGATCCCAACTGGGTAGCTTGTCCTGAAATTGGCAGGCAGTAGGGTGCTAGAAAAGGATTTGATCAAGGGAGTGAATATTGTCAATCAGAGATCAGCAAACTCTGGCCAGTGGGCTACATCCAACCTGTTGTCATGTTTTATTGGAACATGGCTGTGCCCATTTATGTATGCACTGTCTGTGGGGGCCTTTGGGCTACATGGAAGAGTTGAGTGATTGTGAACGAGACATATAGCCATATGGCCCACAGAGCCTCAGCTATTTACTCTCTGACCTTTTATAGAAAAAGTTTGCTGACCCCTGAGGAACATCACTTGTTCATTCAGCCATTCATTTATTCACTCACGTATTGATTAATTCAACAAACGTTCAGCATTTCCTGAGTGCTAGGGATATGCTCTGGTGTGGTTTTTTCCCCATTATTTAATTTAAAGTTAGATCTTTATTCAAATTGCTCTTCAGGATTATTGACTGAATTTAAATTATTGTGTGATTCGTTGTTAGACTTGCAGTTTCTTCAAATGCTATGAAAATGTTCATTTTTCAAGCATTCTTAGCTAATCTTTTTGGGGCTAAAGTTCAAGGAATATATATATATATATATATATATATATATATATCTCAATGATTAGGTACAAAGCAAAAATATAAGATAGTAAAAGTTAAATAATGCAGTGGAAAGGTTATCATATTGTAAGTTAAAGACAGGGAAGCCAGTTATACTATATAGATGGTCCCTAACCTTCAGGTTTGACTCAAGATTTTCCAACTTTACGATGGTGTGAAAGCACAATACACATTTAGTAGATACTGTTCTTTGGGTTTTTAATTTTGATCTTTTCCCAGGCTAGTGACATGCCATACAGTACTCTCTTGTGATGCTGGGCAGTGGCAGTGAGCCACAGCTCCCCGTGAGCCACGTGATCATGAGAATAAACAGCTGATACACTTATAACCATGCTGTTTCTATACAACCATTCTATTTTTTACTTTCAGTGTAGTGTGCAATAAATTACATGAGATAGTCAACACTTTACTATAAAGTAGGCTTTGTGTTAGATGATTTTGTCCAACTGCAGACCGTGTCCGTGTTCTGAGCACCTTTAAGGTAAGCTAACCTAAGCTATGATGTCCAGGAGGTTAAGGATAGTAAATGCATTTTCAACGTACTAATAGTTTCAACTTATGATGGTAGGTTGAGAAAGATATGTATAAGCAAAAATTAATTTGGCCTCCTTATTGATAATGGTATATCTTTTTTTTTTTTTTTCAACGTTTATTTATTTTTGGGACAGAGAGAGACAGAGCATGAACGGGGGAGGGGCAGAGAGAGAGGGAGACACAGAATCGGAAACAGGCTCCAGGCTCTGAGCCATCAGCCCAGAGCCCGACGCAGGGCTCGAACTCACGGACCGCGAGATCGTTACCTGGCTGAAGTCGGACGCTTAACCGACTGCGCCACCCAGGCGCCCCAATAATGGTATATCTTAACTTCACCTCTAAGGAAAGGTAGCAGTAGAAGGGAAGGTTACAGGCCAGCCTCTCCAAAGCCTCCTGCCCACCCCACCTCTATGCCAACTGTTACCACCACTTTCTCTGTCACTTCTGTGACTTTGCATGGTGCTATGGAAAGTCGTCCTGTGACTGCATTAGTTTGCTAGGGCTGCTATAACAAATACCATAGGCTGGGTGGCTTCAGAGAAAACAGGACTGTGTTTCCTCATAGTTCTGGAGGCTGGAAGTCTAAGATTAAGGTGGCAGCAGGGTTGATTTAATTTTGGGACCTCTATCCTTGACGTGTAGATGGCTGTCTTCTCCCTCTGTCTTCACATGGTCCTTTCTCCATGTGCTCACATTTTCTTTGTGTCCTAATCATCCCTCTTCTTATAAGGAGCCCAGTCGTAATTGGATTAGAGCCCATTCTAATGACCTCCTTTTACTTTAATCATCTCTTCAAAGACTTTCTCCAAATACAGGCACATTCCAAATTACTGGAGGTTAGGACTTCAATGTATGAATTTGGAGGGGATAGTGATTCTCTTCCATTTTCCCCATAAGGGAGAACTTTTCCCCCTCAAGTGAATATGAGTAGCGGTAGTGTGTTCCCCATCTAACATTTCTGTAATAAGTGAAAAGGCTCATAACGAAAACGTGTGATTATAATTGAATATATAATGTGTGTATTATGTATAATGCTCTCTGTCTCTTCTGTCTCTATATATCACATTTGGTAATATAAATACATAACTATATATAACACATGTGCACATATGCACACACATGTTTATTTTTTATTTTTTTATTTTTTCACACACATATGTTTAAACTCATGTATAAAATCAGAAGACTGAAAGAAAGCATACCAAAACAATAATACTAATTATCTTTTGGTTGTGAGACTATGGATCCCTTTTTTTTCCTCCATGTTTTAGTATTTATCAAATTGTCTACAATTAATATGAATCACTCTTTTTTTTTTAAAGTTTACTTGTTTATTTTGAGAGAGAGAGAGAGAGAGAGCACCAGCAGGGGAGGGGAAGAGAGAGAGGGAGAGAGAGAACCCCAAGCAGGCTCTGTGCTCTCAGCAGAAATCTCATGAACCATGAGATTATGACATGAGCCGAAATCAAGAGTCAGATGCTTAACTGAGCCATCCAGGCACTCCAGTATGAATTACTCTTGAAAGAAAAAAAGCACATTTACTGAAATTTAAAAAGTAAATAATTAAATTATGCATCCCTAGACAAGTTATTCATAAGAAAATAACTGGCAGTTTTCATTGGCTCTTTTGGAATAAGTCCTGCCATAGAATTATTGCAAGAATTAGTGAAGCACTTTGAACAGGAATATTCTAAGAACAAATTACTCTTTCCAGAAACCCGAAAAAAAAAGTCAAATTTGAACCTTGACAGTCTATGAAGAAGTGAAAAATTATCTAATAAGAGAACATTAGAATACCAAACAAGTAAAAATACGAAGTTCTAAACATATTTTAAACTTTATTATCAGAAGGATTATGCTAAAATGGCAGTGCTGATTATCTTTGAGACTTGGACTTATGAGTATCTCTTGTTCTCTCATTAATAACATATGACTATGTTTTAGTCGTAATCACGTATTACTTTAATAATCAGAAAAAAAAAGTGAGTTCAAGAGCTAGCAAGCTGTGAGGCCGACAGAGAGGTTTAATCAGTGTACTGACTCAGTCTTGGGTTTGGTTAGCGTAAGTTTTACCAGCAAGATAAGGAAATTTCTTCCAATAAGAAAGGTAGCAGAATTGAACATTTTTTTTTCCAGATTGAGCTTGGTCCCTGACCTGGCTTTGGGCTTAATAATCTGGGGCTTCTTAAAAATGGGTAATGCCCATTGTCGCCACAAAGACATAATGCAAGGTTCACCTGCAGCTGTCTGTGGAATGCAGGCGGTGGGCCTGAGTGATAATGCAATGCACTCATGTCTCCTTTGGCCTGGGTAGTTTTTTAAGAAAATTGAAGATTTACAGTGGGTTCTACTCCTGAAGCCAAGACTACGCTGTCTGCTAACTTCAGAATAAAAAAAAAAAAAAAAAAAAAAGCATGGGACGCCTGGGTGGCTCAGTCAGTTGGGCGTCTGACTCTTGATTTAGGCTCAGGTAGTGATCCCAGGGTTGTGGGATTGAACCCCGCGTTGGGCTCTGCGCAGAGCAGAGAACCCGCTTAAGATTTTCTCTCCCTCCTTCTGCCCCCCTCTTGTGTGCTCTAAAATAAGAAAAAAAATTAATTAATTAAAAAAAATTTTAAAAAGCGAAAAAAAGTAAAAAGAAAATTCAGACTTAGATTAAAAACTTAGCTTCTAAAAACAAAACACGAAAATATTTGGTGTGCATTCCAGTATGGACACCAGCTCTAGGAAGGTGTAGATGCCCCTGGTCCCTGTTATTTCCCCAACATTGGCATAATGTCATGGCTGCAACTCTTCAACACACCTGTGCGGCTCCATTGACTAGTAAGCCAGGCCATGAGCACCTCATGTTTCAAGAAAAGAGCTCTCCTGGGGAGAGGGGAGGATTCATAAATGTTTGATGTGTACACGTTGGTGTGTTTACTCATGTCAATCACCTGCCTGCCCCTTAATGATTTGAAGTCATGACCCTTGTGTGGACATTGGGGAAGTTGTGCTGAGAGTATCTCCAAGGGTAATAGAACCCTAAGGAAACAGGTGTCATGGCCCAGGACCAGGCTGGGTGAGACTGAGGGCAAAATTGTCAGGGATACTGCATACCTCCCCTGTCATCCTCCCAGAAGTTCTAAGATATTTACCCTGTTGAAAAGCTGTTAGTCAGAGAAGCTTGGTGATGGCATGGAAACAAGGTACTCCCACGTCTCAGTGTCGTAGGAAGCAGGTTTTATTTTTTCCTCATACCGCATATGTCCTTTGTGTGTGACTAGGGACTCTACATTGTGTTCTTTTCACTTTGCCACCTCAGCTGACAAGCAGACGACGCCTGGAACATTGCCAATAGCTGTGGTAGAGGGAATGAGTGATATAGTAAATTGCTCACTGGCTCTCAAAACTCCTGCTTAGAAATAATACGTGTTTCTGCTCACATTTCATGGGGCGGATTAAGTCACATGGCCGTGCCTAACTACAAAGATTATACCTCACACAGTCCTCCCAGACCCAGAAGTCAGAGAATCAGAAACATTTGGTGGATATCATCAAGGACTATGGCGTAAACCTCTGGAATCTCTCTTAATTTCTGGTCCTGCAGAAAGAGTTCAAATCATTCTATCTTAAATTGAACTTTAGAAAGGAGTGACTGATAAACATTAACCTGACTGGTCATGTTGACATCTGAGGGATCAGGGACCATGTGCTTGGAAATGAACTTCAAGGAGGTGGGCCCTGTTTGTCCAGTAGGAGTTGCTCTGTGGCATGCTGAGTATAGTGAACTTTTAAATAGTTCCTCACCCATGGGGCGCCTGGGTGGCGCAGTCGGTTAAGCGTCCGACTTCAGCCAGGTCACGATCTCGCGGTCTGTGAGTTCGAGCCCCGCGTCAGGCTCTGGGCTGATGGCTCGGAGCCTGGAGCCTGTTTCCAATTCTGTGTCTCCCTCTCTCTCTGCCCCTCCCCCGTTCATGCTCTGTCTCTCTCTGTCCCAAAAATAAATAAAACGTTGAAAAAAAAAAAAAAAACTTTTAAATAGTTCCTCACCCAAAGCCTTAAACACCATTCCCACTGTGTCAGCCCAGCAGAAGAGCAGAAGCTCTTGTTTCCTTCCAGAAATAAAAAATAAAAGATAGATAAAATGAAACTATTATTTTGACCCTTCATTGCTCCCCGTCTCATCCCATCCTCAAAATGACTTTCAGCATATGTGATTTTTGGACATGGCATGATTTGAACGTATTGACAATTTAGTGTATTCTTTGAAAGTCCCATGAAGTCTACACAGATATTCTCCAGGTATGTTTGTATAGTGGTAGTGAGCGTCTTGCTAAACATTTAAAATTAGATCATCGAATAACCAAGTATGATTTCAGAAAACTCTCAGAACTTCTATTCACAAAGTCAGTGCACTTGACTGGTTTGCATTTTCCTAAGGGAATGCATCAGTATTGTTCCCTGAAAGATTTTGGTGGGTGTTCAGAAGTATTCAAACAGACAACTTATTCTCTCAGGGGGAATTTTAGCTACTGAAAAGATGTATGTGCAGTCATCAAGATTTATACTGCTGTTTATTTTTAAAGTACCTCTGTAAGATGTGTCTTTGTAGTGCGAGGAAGAGGAAGGTTAATTATTGAAAGATTTCAGACAGCAATGAAATATTTTGCCTAAAAATGTGATTTGAAGCTGGGAGTAGTCTGGTATGACTGGACATTTATTTTCTTTAATCAAGGAGGGGTGATAAGAAATATTTCTATATATTAATTAAATAGAAGACATAGAAGAAATGGTGGGGGAAATTAATGTTAGAAAAGCTCTATATTACTCACATATGATTTGAAGTTCTTTTGTTTTCATCAAAGACTCAAAAACCTCTTTTGTGGGTCTCTTTATGTTTTACCTACCCTGTTCAAAAGGAGAAATGAAAAATATAGTTAGAATTTCTTCTTAGGAAGATCTTCTCTTCTAAAGTACGTAATCCACAATGACATAATTATTTGATCTCCCCAAGTCAAGATCCATGAAAGACCCAGTCTCAGGGCTCAGAAAGCAAAATCACACAGCTCAATTTGGCCAGTGATCTCATAATATGTGAAAGATCATAGTTTGAGTTGTATGTATCAATGGATTTCTAATGACCGGTTTTGTGTAAGTAGAAACCCTTTGGATTAAGAATAGGAATGATGATGGCCTCGATAAAAGGGACAGGAGAATCAACTGTCCCTTTGGGAGAGTGGGAAGTAACCACCTTGAATGCCAACAAACTCCCCAAAGTCCTCACCTAGTATCCTGGCTTCCTTCAGACTGACTGTTCTCAGACTTTCCTTCTGCAGAGCCGGCTCCCCAGCGGCCTTTCTGCAAGACGTCTGGCAGTCTAGTCCTCCCCAGAGAAAAGCTGTTCATCCCAGGCAGCAGGAGGTTGTATGCCTTCTTTTCACAGCAATAGGTGGCTTCCTTTCATCTAAGGATCACTGAAGGGCCTTGCAAAGAATAAATAAATACTTGCAGATCATGGAAAACATGTTATCCCATTGTACAGATAGAGAAGCTGAGCCAGAGAGACTTATAACATTTTTTTTTATTAAAAAATATTTATGTTTATTTTTGAGAGAGAGATAGAGAGACAGAGAGTGAGCGGGGAGGAGCAGAGAGAGAGGGAGACACAGAATCCAAAGCAGGCTCCAGGCTCCCAGCTGTTAGCACAGAGCCCGACACAGGGCTCGAAACCATGAACCAAGAGATCAGGGCTCGAAACCATGAACCATGAGATCATGACCTGAGCTGAAGTTTGATGCTTAACCAACTGAACCATCCAGGCGCCCCAAGACTTAAAAATTTAAAAGGTCATTTTCTCAATTAAAGCAGAAGTCAGAAGGCCTATGTCATGACAGTGATTCTAAAGGAGTGATCTGATTAAATCACAATTCATAGGCACTTTTTTTTTTCATCTTCAAAATCAGCCCTGCAATTAAAACATAATTATGCTTTGCTCTTTTGTGGTACCTTTCACCCAGGGAACAGAAAGTGCTTCACAAACATTAATTAAGCAGCACAACACCCCTGTGAGGAAGGTAGGAATTATCCTGCTCTTAGATGTGGTGACATGGAAACAGAAGAATTTAGAAGCTATCCATGATTACAGTGGGGATTGTTGTCCAAGTTTCCATATGGTTGAAGTCTCTCTGTAGTCTTATCATTCAGTTAAATGGTCTTTGAAATGCATTAATAATCTTTTGTGGAAAGCATTTTCAACTGCTTATTGTTATTAGCATTTTATTATTTTTTATCTGTGCTGTTGTGAGTTCTTTTCATTGCATATCTATTTTTAATATTAAGTCAGAGCTCAAGTTACAGGGAAATCGTTGGTATTTTCATTTCTTTCAAATCTGAAAGTCATTTTAAGTGTTTTTATCTTTCAGTAAACTTTTTATTGAACTATACTGAAGTAATACATAGGTAGAGAAAAGTGCAAATATCATAAATATAAGTCTTGATGAATTTTCACAAAGCAAATATACCAGTGTACCAGCACAGGGCATTAACAGCACCCAGAATCCCCTTGCCTGTGTGCCCACATCTGGTTACTGCCCTCCCAAAGATAACCAATAGTCTGCATTCTCACAACATACATTAGTTTTGTCTACTTTTTTTTTTTTTTTAATTTTTTTTTTCAACGTTTATTTATTTTTGGGACAGAGAGAGACAGAGTATGAACGGGGGAGGGGCAGAGAGAGAGGGAGACACAGAATCGGAAACAGGCTCCAGGCTCTGAGCCATCAGCCCAGAGCCTGATGCGGGGCTCGAACTCCCGGACCGCAAGATCGTGACCTGGCTGAAGTCGGACGCTTAACCGACTGCGCCACCCAGGCGCCCCTAGTTTTGTCTACTTTTGTACTTTAGATACATGAATCATTCTGTAGGTACTCATTTATGTCTGTTTCTTTCTGTTAAAAATTTGAGGTAAAAATGACATACAACATTGTAATGGCTTTAGGCGCATAACGTAATGGTTTGATAATGTCAACTGATCATCACAATACGCCTAGTTAGCATCTGTCACCGTACAATATCAATTATACATCATTACACAAAAACAAACAAATCACTACATAGTTACAAATTTTTTTTCTTGTAATGAGAACTTTCAAGATTTAGTCTTAGCAGCTTTCCAATATGCAATATGGTATTATTAATTATAGTTTCTGTGTTGTACACTACAGCCCCATGCCTTATTTATTTTATAACCAGAAGTCTGTATCTGTTGACTTCCTTCACCCATTTTGCCCACCCTTTACTCCCTGACTCTGGCAACCATCAAACTCTTCTCTATATCTATGAGCTTGGTTTTTTTGGTTTTGGGTTTTGTTTTACATTCCACATACAAGCAAGATCATAAGACATTTGTGTTTCTCTGACTTATTTCACTTAGCATAATGTCCTCAAGAGCCATCCATGTTGCTGCAAATGGCAAGATTTCCTTTTGTAGGGCTGAACAATAGCTCGCCATTGTGTGTGTGTGTGTGTGTGTGTGTGTGTGTGTGTGTGTGTCTATGTATGTGAAATATTTATAACATTTCCTTTATCCATTCATCTATCAATGGATACTTAAGTTGTTTCCATATCTTGGCTACTATAAAATGATGCTTCAGTGAACATGGAGGTGCATATATCTTTTTGAGTTTATATTTTTGTTTTCTTTGGATAATTACCCAGAAGTAGAATTGCTGGATCATATGTCTTCTTTCAGTAAGCATTATGTCTGTGAGATTCATCCTTGTTGTTGCCTGCCATTATAGTGAGTTCATTTTCATTGCTATAGAGTAATTCAATTGTTTAAATACACCACAATTTCTTTATTCTACTGTTGATGAACAATTGGCTTTTTTTTTTTTTTCCAGTTTGGGATGATTTGAGTATTCTTTTTAAAAGTATGTTGTGGTGCCTGGGTGGGTCAGTCGGTTGAGCGACCAGCTTCGGCTCAGGTCATGATCTCGAGGTCTGTGAGTTCAAGCCCCACGTTGGGCTCTGTGCTGACAGCTCAGAGGCTGCAGCCTGCTTTGGATTCTGTGTCTCCCTCTCTCTCTGCCCCTCCCCCACTCATGCTCTGTCTCTCTCTGTCTCAGAAATAAACATTAAATTTCAAAAAAATAAATAAATAAATAATAAAAGTATGTTGTTATGCACTTTCTTCTTGAATTAGGTTGAAGTAAGTAAAAGTTATTCTTTTCATTTATCATGGAGGCATTGACACAAAAGAATGATGTGTACTAACAAGTTACTAAATGTTATTCGTATAAAGAGGATTGAAAGCCTTAACCTGTTTCCCAGTTGTAGAACAGGAATAATTAACATTTTTCTCTAAACCTGAAAATATCACCTGCCTTATTGGTTGGTTAAGTTCAAAAGAGGCAGCTTAGAGAAGTAAAAAGAGCTCAGGTGGCAGGTAAACCTGAGTGTGAATTCTCCCTCTACCACTTACTGTGTGGCCTTGGCCGGCTCATTCAATGGCACGTTTCTTAGCCATCGAATGGTCTCTAGGTGGGGCACCTGAATGGCTCAGTCAGCAGAGCATGTGACTCTTTAACAAATTTTTTTTAATGTTTATTTATTTTTGAGACAGAGAGTGACAGAATGTGAGCAGCAGAGGGGCACAGAGAGAGGGAGACACAGAATCTGAAGCAGGCTCCAGGTTCTGAGCTGTCAGCACAGAGTCTGACACGGGGCTCAAACTCACGAACCATGAGACCATGACCTGAGCCGAAGTTGGACGCTCAGCCAACTGAGCCATCCAGGCTCCCCAGGGCATGCAGCTCTTGATCTTGGGGTTGTGAGTTTGAGCCTCACATTGGGTGGGGAAATTACTAAAAAAAAAAAAAAAAATCTTAAAAAAAATGGTCGGTGGGTTTGTTGAAAGATTTGAAACTAAATACATAGCACTAAGTGGGAACAAAGTGAATGGCATATATTATTCGGTATTTTCTGACCCAGCATGACTCTTCAGTCCTACCAAATGTTAGTCTGACTGACTTGGTTTATGGTTTTGGATTATTAAGAATACTTACTTGAAAAATTCAATGAATAAGTATACAGTGAGTATAGAGACATCTATTTTCAAAGAGAACTCTAATAGTAAAGGGAATTTCAACATTAAGGGTTTCTGTATTTCTTTTTTGAGATATATTAATGAATATAGAGTGGCCAATTGATTCATTCCTGGTCTCTAGAAGAGTTGATCATACTTTATCATATAATAAAAGAGCAGATCAAATATCATCACAGACATACTCTGTAAACAGCTTGATTTAATATATGGTTTAGGTTTGGAAAATTGCTTGGCTGTAAGGTCAGATTGCGGTGAAAGTGGAAGCTTGGGCAGCAAATTGCTATGGAACTTTGTGTTTGTTGGATCCTAGATCAAGTAGCTTCATGTTAAATGATATTTTAGAAATGATAACAGTTGTCACAAATTGGATGGGAGGGGTGGATTTTTTTTTAATTCATCTGATTCTCATGTGGCTGGTTGCCAATTAAACACATTTGACATTATTTTTGAGTTTCTACTGGAGAATCATGTATCTGAATCACTCCTTTGTCCTATTCTACCTTTTCCCATCTGAGGAAATGGTACCCCGTTGCTCAGGCCAGAGCCTGAATGTTCTTGACTTCTCATTCTACCCAGACCCATCTAAATCAACAATTCCTGCCAGTTCCTCCTCCTTAATATTTTGTGAATCCACCCACTTCTGTCTATCTTCCTGCCACAACCATAGTCCAGTCTGCCAGCATTGCCCGCCTGGATCATTTCAGGAACCTTATACCTCATCTTCCAGCATCCACTTTCCCTCTTTTGCAATACTATCCCAATGTTGTAGCTTTCCAACAAGTTAGCTTTCCAAACAAAGCACAGCAGTTCCGTTTTCTGCTTTAGGCCTTTGAATAGTTTCACACTGAGTTTAAGGTAAAGTCTATACTCCTCAACTCAGCCTAGAAAATAGCCCTTGTTTCCTTTGCTACCCTGCCCCAGAGATTGCACACTGTAGTCACATAGGCCTTTTTCCTTGTCCTTGAATGCACTGTGTTCCTCCTTCGCGTGCTTCTCTCTATACCCTTTCTTTTCCTTGCAAACGCCTACTCATTCTTCAGGTCTCAGATTTAGTATGTTTTTGTTTTGTTTTATTTTGTTTTGAGGCAAACATCCCGTGACTCCATCCATTAAATTATTGGTTCCCTCCATTGTTGGCTTTTGTAGCACCTTCTACTTGTATTTATAATACTGTTCATACTTAGAATTTTGCATTTAATGCTTACTAATAGTCTATAAACTTTATGAGAGTAGGGATTCTATCTACTTTGTTTACTTATGTGTCCCTATTACTAAGTCCTCGATAAACCTTACTGACTGATTCAGTCATGTATTTCTATAGGTTCGGATTAGATTGTTAGCATCTCCAAAGGAAACAGTGGACCCATTTTTATCTCTTCACAAATGTGGAAGTGATTATTTTAAGACAGTTCAGGAAATTGTCCGTGTTGTTTGTGAAACTAAAGATAGCAAACTCTGCAAAAGGAATTATAAAGGCTTTATGCTGAAACTGCTGTTTTTCTTGATTTATTTTGTTATCAGTAGATAGGCCTTAACTTCACAATATAATTTGAAGAACAACAACAAAATACAATGCGTATGGTCTTTGATATCACAGTAACACTATGCAGCAGGAAAGTTCCCCACAGGAACTCCCTTTCCAGTCTAAGTTTTCTAAGCTTTTAATTACTTCTCTTCTCCATGTGCAGCAAGACCATCTGAAAGCTCAGAGATGATGCCTCTTTGCCTCCTGCTACATCAGCTGAGTGCACTGTTCGTTCCTCAGAGTGGAACATGGGAGCCATTTCACTTACATCACCTAAGGTTTTTACTACAAGTGCAGATTCCTGCTTTTCTCAGAAACCTGGAAATTAAAATCTCTGGTGGATGAGGCCCAAGGAACCACATCTTTTTTTTTTTTTTTTTTTTTTTTTTTTTTTAAATTTTTTTTTTTTCAACGTTTATTTATTTTTGGGACAGAGAGAGACAGAGCATGAACCGGGGAGGGGCAGAGAGAGAGGGAGACACAGAATCGGAAACGGGCTCCGGGCTCTGAGCCATCAGCCCAGAGCCCGACGCGGGGCTCGAACTCGTGGACCGCGAGATCGTGACCTGGCTGAAGTCGGACGCTTAACCGACTGCGCCACCCAGGCGCCCCGGAACCACATCTTTAATAAGACCCCAGGGTTTCAAAATTATTGGGCTACTGCCTAGTCATTACATGTTAGGAACTGACAATAGGCATGTATGGTACTAACTTGGAGGAACACAGAAATACAATTTACGCCTACCTTTGTCACTAAAGCTCCCCGTGTTAGCTTTAACCTTGAAATAAGCCTGAATCTCTAGCATGATAGAGCTCATAGAGACACAGTGAAAAAGACCTTAAAAGACCATTTGGTTACGTTTTGTGCTTCAGGCATATTTATACCCAACTACCTGGGATTGTTAATGGCCTTTTCCCTTACTGGAGATGTTTAAGGGCAGAGAACCCATTAATGTATCTTGGGTTTTTCACTGACTCTATCAGATCATCTTAGGTGATCTTCTTGTAACTCTAAAGCCTTTTGGCTTTACTTAACTAAGGTCCATTTCTTCTTGTTTGGTACCTTGTAAATGTGGAGAACAACTAACATGGTCACATTCTTAAAATACTTACATACAGACACCCCATTATTCACTAGGACTAATGCTGAACAGTACCCTAAACACAGACTCATTGAGTTGGAAGCCATCTTAAACACTACTTAAGTTGAACATTCTAATTTTACAGACATGTAAACAAATGTAGGGATTAGATGTCATTCAGTTATACATCTGATGGATTTATGGATATATTTCAACACCTCAAATTAATTTTTATCTTGAGTTATATTTTCCCATGGTGCGGTAGGAAAACATCCGGTCCATCTAAATTCGAATCTGCTTTTAAATCCTTCTCTATCACCTACTACCTGTATGATTTCAGCACCTTATTTGACACACTTGAGCTTCATTTTCATAACATTGCACCATATATGAAGATAAAATCTACTCTTGTATATCATATTGAGAACTAAATGAGATAACACATAATGCCTGGCACATAGTAGATGCTCAGTTAAAAATTCATGTTGTTGGTGCAACTTTTTTTTTCTTTTAGTAGGTTCCACGCCCAACATGGGGCTTGAACTCACAACCCTGAGATTAAGAGTCACATGCTCTACTGATTGAGCCAGCCAGGCACCCCAGTGCAATTTTTGGAAGGCAGTGTTGCAACATGTATCAAAATATATGATTTGTATACCCTGTGACTTGGCAA
Organism: Prionailurus bengalensis; assembly: GCF_016509475.1. Taxonomy (NCBI): domain Eukaryota; kingdom Metazoa; phylum Chordata; class Mammalia; order Carnivora; family Felidae; genus Prionailurus; species Prionailurus bengalensis. The sequence goes on from NC_057344.1 coordinate 139,331,704, forward strand.
TTCCAGTCAACATAGTGAAATCAAGCACCACATGCAGAGTTTGGAAATCTACAAAGCAGCTGGCTATTACAGGGCTTTAGTTACATAGTTGGTAAAGGCTTATTTCCTCAAAGAGGAATCTCCAGTAAAATCTTGATACAACCCAAACACCCTCCTACAGTGATGCTGTCTTCTTCTTCTTTTTTTAATGTTAATTTATTCTTGAGAGAGAGAGAGAGAGAGAGAGGGAGAGAGAGAGAGACCTGCATGAGTGGGGGAGGGGCAGAGCAAGAGAGGGACATAGAATCTGAAGCAGGCTCCAGGCTCTGAGCTGTCAGCACAGAGCTCAAAGCAGGGCTCAAACTTTCAAGCTGTGAGGTCATGACCTGAGCCACCCAGGCGCCCTATGCTTTCTTTCTTTTCTTTCTTTTTTTTTTTTTTTTTTTTTTTTTTGTGATGCTGTCTTCTGACAACTTTCTAGAAAAAGTTAACTGCACCTACATTGGTCATAAGAAAAATAGTCATGATAAAAAGGAGTTCATAGTTTACTTAGTGTATATTTTCTACCAACCCTAAGTTTACTCACTGAATCTTTGCCATAACTCCGATGTAGATAACAATATTATCCATATTTTAGAGCGATTAAGTAACATATGCATCCTGTGGGGGAGCTGTGGAGTGGAAGCTCTGTCACACGGTTAATGATTGAATCAGGATGAGACAAGCTAGTTTGATTCCAGAGCCAAGTATTCAAATCCGTAAATCTTATTGGTAGGGATTTAACAAAAATTACTGTGAGTGCCCATCGCAGACTTTCTGAGGCACAAAGGTGTAAAGCAGGTAGAGTTAAAAACAACTGTTGGGGTGCCTGAGTGGCTCAGTTGGTTAAGTGCTGGACTCTTGATTTGGGCTCAGGTGATGATCTCACAGTTTTGATAGTCAGATCCTCACGCTGGGCTCTGTGCTAGTCACAGGTAGCCTGCTTGGGATTCTCTCTCTCTGCCCCTCCCCCACTCGTGCTCTCTCTGTCTCTCTCAGAATAAACAAACTTTAAAAAAATATCAACTGTCAAAACCATTATGCTTTCCTGTCTTTCCATGCCCTCCTATGTGGTCTGCGTATTAAAAATAAAATATACTACCATACATGTGATTCCCTTAATAACAATAATCAATTACTGTGCTCTTGTTTTTACCCACCAAACTCTTTACACAGTCTTTGAATTGCTTCAGGGAGTGGGGTCCTCGTTTGAAAGACCTTGATGAAGAGACCTAATTAGGTACAGATGTCCTTGAATACTTGTTTTACTTACTAATGGTTGGGTGTAGATTTCCTTCTTTTCCCTGGTCAAGGAAGCTGAGGTTCTGAGGCAGCCACAGACTACAACATAAATATGGGGAGGAAGGGAGGGGAAATCTTGGGAAACTCAAAGACCTGATATTTCCCAGACATGCCCCAATCTGCTTTGACCTTACTCCAGAAGGCGTGGTTTCCACAACAGTGTATGTAACGTAATGGGACCCCTCTAAAGCAGGTCCGCCTGACACGGTAGGCTTTCCTTTCTTAGAGCCTGGGATTCTCTTCTTTGGTTCTAGTTGCTAAGGGCTGAGAGAGGGACCGGTGCTTGGACCGCACACTGCAGGGGCATACCTCCTTTCTCCACCGCAGCTCCGGTCTCAACACTGCTTCCTTCCCCACCAACATCACCGGGCTGGGTGGGGACAATTTGTGCCCCAGGTCATATGTGCCATTTACAAGTGCTCATTAATTATATCCTCCTATACTACTTGTAACTAGCCTTTCCTGGTGAGTAAACCGAGAGCTAAAACAGCTTCTCTTTACATTTGGCTGCCGAAAATACTGAGAAAGATTTGGGAGGTGAGAGAATCTGCCCGAAGCAGCACGGGGGTGCACACAGAGCCAGCCAGAACTCAATTCTGAGCGTTTCCAATCTATTAGGCAAGATTACCTCCCAGTTTGCTGTGTGGGCCGCCTCATTCTCCTGACCTGGTTATCTCCTGACCTGAGTTTTCTTTTTTGAGACGAACAACAAGGTTAGAAGAAGGGTCAGCCGTCTGGGTGACTTGGCAATGGCTTCCATTAGGACTGCTTCTTTCTCCATAATGATGCGATTCAATCTCACAGTTTAAATGCTTGTCCCAAAATATTTCAAAATGTGAAATGCATACGAGCCAAATGACAAAAATGTTTTTTTTAAAACAACAAAAACATGGGCTTCTTGTCATCCACCACACTGGCTGTTACTGTATCTGTTCAGTCAGTAAATTATTCTGTCTGATCTTCATTTCTGATGATATCCAGATGGTCTAAAAGTCAATCTTTTCTGCAAAGGAGAAATTCTCTGTGAAAAGTCAGTAGCCTTTATGTTCAGCTGGTGTGGATAGGAATTAAACGGAATGACACAGGATTGTCTGTACCCAATTAATACTAACTGATATTTAAACAGTTACAGTGCCTATATAGTCAAACTGGGGCTGGATTTAATTATTGTTCTGAAGTCTTAAAAGGAAAGTATATTTTTCCCCCAAATGATAGAACATTTTTGTGAAAGTCAAAATTGCTAATGTTAACTTTTCTTTTTTTCTATTTCTCTCAAATCTTCTGGAATTAAAATACCGTTTTGATGGGTTCAGAGACATTCTGTAGTCAACTTACCACAGGTAGACTCAGAGAGTTTAAAAAGGGTTGTGGTGTGTTTAAGGCTTATTCTGTTTGCTTTTAAATGTAACCTTAAAATGGTTAATAATAGCACAATGCTAATATAATTTTGAAGTCACTATCGTTTATCAAACTTCCAAAATTTTTTTTAATGTTTACTTATCTTTGAGAGAGAGAGAGAGAGACAGAGCATGAGCAGGGGAGGGGCAGAGGGAGAGGGAGACACAGAATCGGAAGCAGGCTCCAGGCTCTGAACCATCAGCCCAGAGCCTGACGGGGATCTCAAACCCACAAACCATGAGATCATGACCTGAGCCAAAGCAGATGCTCAACCAACTGAGCCACCCAGGCATCCTTCATTTATCAGACTTCTAAAACAAAATGCTAATTTTCTTTTTCAGAATGAAAATATCAATATTAGCTTGTATTTATTGGGTCTCTATTCTATACTAAGCACTATGGTAGATACTTTTTTTGTTATCTCAGTTAGTTCTTTCTAGAACCCAGAAGGTGGACATGATTATCCATATTTTATGGACATAGAAACAGAAGCGCAAAATATATCAGTAACTTCCCCAAATTGCAAAGGTTATAAGAATAGGAGCCCAGGAGTGTTAGACTGAAAATCTAGCACTCTCCACTTCTGCAAGATAATTTACCAAATTAAAACCCCCACAGACTATGTTTGTATACAACGAATGAAAGGTAAGCTTTGGTACATGGTTGCTCATTACTGCTAGAAGCCAATGGAAATAGGTGACGCTTCACTTCCCCTTTTCCCACACACAGATGTGTTCATATCAGGTTCTAGAATACCACTTACTGATTTTCTTACCGGCTGGATTAGGGGAGAAAACCCTACATAATTGTACATTATATGGCGGATACTTAGATACAGAACTTTGGAAATGCTTTTAGTTGTGAAAACCCAATAAAGAAGTATTAGGATTTGAGAAACACTCTGGGAAGTGGGGAGAAAACCGCAAAATGGATGTTGCCAAACAAAGACCAGATATTCAAAGGATATCAAAACTCCCACTTTTCCCTTGTTATCTCCATCTTTCCCTTTCCCGGCCAATCCATCTCTCTTTGCTTTTGTTTTTATTCTCACTGTCATGCTTTGCGATTATAAACAGCTTTCTTCTCTAACTCACCCGAAGGATATAACCACCATCCACCAATGTGAGAGCTCGCACCATGAGTGTAAATGAAGGTGGCCATGGGCACCAGTGTGGGCTTGGAAGCGGCTGCCTGGGCAGTGACTCCTCAGAGTGTGCTTTGTGAACCAGCAGCCCTTGGCAATACCTGGGAGTCTGTTAGAAATCTCAGGCACTATCCCAGACCTAAAGAATCAGAATGCACCTTTTAACAAGAGCCTCAGGAAATTTACATACATAGTAAGTCTGAGAAACACAGACCTAGAAGAGTCTTTAGGTCTTTCCCTCCAGAGTAGATTTACTGCTCTGAGGAGGAAAGGAATCACTGAAGAACACCAGTTCTGGGTTCTTTCTCAAATTAGCTGTGGTTAGGACCAGGGCTGTCTTGTGGGTGGGGAAACGTGTCACTGCAGGGAGCAGGACAAACCTGCACAGGTGAAGTGTCTGGTGCAAATTCTGGTTGCCATTTGACTACACCGTTGATGAGGTTGTCACAAAGCCAGTCCTCTGCAGCCTGAGTTCTTGTGGCTGCTACTTTAATTCCCGATTAACAGGTACACACACAGACACCCATGCACACACGTGCACTGCCACCCACATCAAAAATAGCCATGTATGCACCTAAAGAAAAGGGAAGAGAGAAATTCAAATCTATTATATGCCTACTACTTGCCAGCCATTGCGGCAGGTGCTTTTATCCTAAAGACTAGACAGCATGCAGAAGAAAATCAGGTCTTTGTGAGCACACATTCAATTACGAGCCAAACTTCATTAAGCAGAACCTTTGCACATTAAAGAGATCTATAACTGGTATTTTTAATGATGACCTCATTAAATGATTAAATTAAATGATAAGATCCTAAAAATCTAAATCATAAAAGAGTAATTAAATTATATTAATTAGAGTTCTCATGTTTATAATATCATCTTAAGCGTCTGTTTCCAAGGGACTTCAAATGAAAAATATATATTCTAGCATAAATATTATGCACTTAACCCCAGACGTTAGTGACTTGAAAGGGATCCTGTTTCCCAAAAGTGGTTTTCTGGGGTTGGAGACTGTGTGTGAGTACCGTAATTTATCCTGCCAGCCTCTGGGAAGGCTGTGTCTTACGACATTTCTTTGTTTTATAACTTGTAAAATTTCCCCGGAGTTTACCCTGCACATGGACTGCTACAGAGTTACTCATGCTTCCCTTCCTAGCATGGGGTTACTCAAAGAATCCGTGAATGGAGTTTTAGTCCTATCACTGAGATGGCTAGCTGAAAGATTCATTTGGAGCTGTCACTGAATCCCTTTGGGTTTCAGGTTTGTCCTCTGTGAAATGTTAGTGAGCTTGACTGGACTCTAAGATCCCTTCTGCCCCACATGAACATTCTAGACTCTGTGAACAGAATAATTTAAAATAGAACATGTCAACAAGGATTTAGATGGGTTCAGTTGGGTCTCATAATATGCTTCCAGCCTTTCCTGGCAGATGCCAGTGAATCAGCATGATCTTGACATAATTTTCACTGTTCCATGAGAGTGTCAAATAATTACAGTGCAAGTAGTTTTCCACAGATCTAAATTTATATGGTATTTATTTTTATGAAATGGTATTGATGATAGATGGTAATGATTGTTTTTATTTTACAAAGCAAAAAAAAATGGTATTTCTAAGACATCTGTCTATATTCTGCTTGTCTAATTTGTCTGATCTATAAACCAAAAAAAAAAAAAAAAAACCAACCAGGATTCACGAATTCAGACATCCTAATCCCATAGAATCTTGGGTTCTATTGAACAAGTGATTTTCGCTTTGAAATCATTTTGGTGGGGGCAGTGGGATTCTGGATCTGCACTTCTGCTACAGCCCGTTACTATCTCTTCAGTTTCTGTAATACCAATCATGCAGATAACTCAGTTCACACTCCCTGTGTGCGTGTGCACATCTGTGTGTGTGTGTGTGCGTGCGTGCACACGTGCTTGGCACCAGTACTCAATATGTTCTCAGTGTGTCTCGTTTGTTCTCCCAAAGAGTTTGGAGTTAGACACAATCCAGAAGCTATGGACTATTGTCGCCGAGTTTGCCCTGCAATCAAACTGCCCGGGCTCCTAGATCCAGCACAGAAAGCTGTATAACCTTGAGGAATCGACTTACTTTTCTATGCCTAAATTTCCTCATCTGTCAAATTTCAAAATTAACATTAACTACCTGATAGGGTTGTTCTGAAGATTTGCTGAGATAATCCTTTAAGTGTTTGGTATAATGCCTGATACATTGTAAGGGCTCAATACATAACAGGAAAAACAAGAAACAGAGAACAAGCCAACAAAAAACCTTTGGGAGTCAGACAGACGTGCGATCTGACACAACCCCCCTCCATCACCATTCCCACCTCCTCCATTTTACTGGGTATCTTTAGACAAGTTACTTAGAATCTCTGCATCTTGTTCTTCTCATCTATGTAATGCCTGCCTCACACATTTGTTGATCTCACCATTTGTCACCCGTATCAATTAAGTTATTATCTGTAAAGTACTGAAAATTATGCTTGACTCATTGTAGTTTCACAATGAATGCTTTATCTCCTCCTTGCCCTTTCACAAATCTGTGTTCCACACAGCCCACCTTTGTACGTGGCACATACTAACAATTAATGGATGTTTATTGCAGCCCTGTACTATCTCTCTCGCCACCTCTCACTTACCTTGTTGCTCTACAAAGTTACTCTACAAAGAAGAGCAGAGACCAAGTGCAGAGACCAGCAATCTTACTGGTTGGGACTCCAGATACTTAGGCCTGTTGGCTGTTCCTCTGCTGTGGCCAAGACTGATCCTGATGGACTTCTCTGATGACCAGTTTATGAGGAAAGACACTGGATAGGGACATTTTATGATATCTTGTCACAATTCGGAGATTTATGGGCCCAATACATTGTTTTAAAGACAGGCTATATTTTCAGAAGGTTGTGGCTTGATATCTCTCTTTACCGAGAGCTCCAACCTCAGCCTCTTCCTTTTTTGCAATTCTCACATTGTCAGTTCATGAGACAAAGTGGACTGCTTTGTTGAACTCTACCACAGAGACTGGTATGCGTGGGGAAGACTTCTAAGACATATTTGGGGGTTTATACTGACATACCTCTCATGTTAAATAAATTTCATTTGTCTTGCAAAAGAAAGGGGCACAGCACAGGGAATACAGACACTTGTGGTAAGCATAGTATAATGTATAGACTTGTTGAGTCGCCGTTGTACATTTAAAAGTAATATAACATCATATGTCCTCGGTAAGAAAAAAAAAAAAGGAAAAGAAAAAAGGACAGCACTCTTTTAAGAGCCATTTTGGAGTGAGATAATGTTTATTTTCAAAATTGTTGGGATGAGGCAATGAAGGAGTGAGTGCAAAATAAATCACTAAAACATTTATGAATATATATAAAAAATCCTGCCTGGATATTAATGTTCTAGCATATAAGGATGCAGAGCTCATTGCGCTAAACCCTGGCCCCCTGTCTTTTTTTTTCTCTCAACTTCTTGTAACTTGGAACACGTTCCTTTCCCTTTATCTTTTTAACATTGTTTAAAAAATTAATGTAGTATTTTAGGAGAGATTCCCTTCAAAATGTGAGAATTTAGAAGGAGCAGTTAAAATTCTGACTGTTTAAGACTTGAAGATGTATTTTAAAAATTATGGGCTAATAAAGTGGAGGGTGTGTTCTGCAACGATGGGTTTCCCACGAGGCGGCAGATGGCAAGTGGCCAAGAACAGGAAAGGAAGGAGCACCATGACTGGAACATTCGCTTTGGGCACATTTGTTGGAATCTGTTGCTCCTCAGGTGTCTGCCTTTTCCATTGCTCGGAACAGAACATTCCTTTACTGTATTTCAAGCACCTAGGGTAGCTCCGGACACAGTACTGTTTGCAACTCTTAGAAAAAGAGATTGTAAAATCTCATTAAATATTTACCCTCTTGATAAAGCTCTGTCAAAAGAATGAATTTGGACTTGTTTTGGTGCCTTTTCCTTGGCACCCTTTTTAACATACCTTTTTGTTACTATGTGACAATGTGTCTTGGGTAAAATGTGATTTTTGAAGAGCCTCACCCCCTCTTGGGGAGACAGAGTAACAAGTAAACAAAACATGTGTTGACATTTACCAGATTAGATCAGTTTTTCCCAAATTTAAGTTATTCAGAGACTGTTCATGATTTTCCTTTTGCCTTATCTATGTATCACCTCTCGTATTACTCCATAGTTTTTTTCTTTAAATAATATCTAATAAATTATTGGTGTTATGTTCTGGTTTCCTAACATATATAAAAAGAAACCCATGACAATTAAAATTAAAATTTTAAATGTGTGTATTTCTTAAAATCATCCTTTATGACACTAGTGATAAGCACACTAATGTTTGGGAAACACTGAACTGGGTTGTCCCACTGTTGAAGTTGAAATCAGGCCAAGACCACGTTCCTAATATGGGATTGGGAATGTAGGAGTTAATTTGCATAGCCAAGGTTGGTAGAAATACCTGTAGGTATGCCCAGGTATTTAAGGCCTTCTTCCCTTTCTGTCTGCTCTATTCAGCCTGCTCTATAATTCTAATTCTGTGTGTCTGAATGTTAGGCCTCCTCCTTCTCTTTTGTGTTCTTGACCTCCATTCTTAATTACTACCTCTGCTTCACCAGTGATTGTGATCTATGGGTTGCCAACCTCATATGAATGAAAACCTGGTGCTCACACATAGATGTCTCTTTGCCCTGGTTTCCTTTTGGCCTTTTCGACTGTGGGCTTCCCCCCAATTTCTATTATTATGAAATTAGTAACAACAAATTAGTACAGAACAGCAAATTAAGGTCTACACTGCTTAGGAAAGAATGATCTGGAAGGATTTTGTATGGTTAGGAGTGGGGCTGTTGTCAATTAAAAAATAAAATCTTGTGAGAAACTTAAACAGTATGTCTGCCTGTGTCTCTCATGATCATTTTATATCTTAACTATGAAAAATGTGGACCACCCTCACTGGTTCTCTCATTATCTCCTGAGCCAAAGTAGTTTTCATTGCTCCAAGAGTAATGGTTTCCAAATATTGTTAAACATTTCGCCATCCTTCACATGCATCCCCAGAGACAGTTTCAGGATGGGAGAAATGGAAATTGAAAGACAGTGAGGAAATTTACTAGTCTAAAACTCAGCCTTCTGCTTCTGGTTTAGGACTCTATTCACTAATCTTTATTTCCTCACCTCTTTTCTCGAGCTGAAAATAACATGTATAAGTTGTCATCAGATAAAAAATACCTAAGACTCTTCCTTTAACAACATATTCTCTAAATAAGATGTGGATTTTTTTTTTAAGGGACAAAATCTGTACGTAGCCCTGCTAAGTAATAAGTAATAAGTAGTTGGTTTACTAAATTCACAAGAATTCCTTTAAGATAATACCAATGGATGCCGTACTTCTGATAAATGGGATAGAATTGGGGGGCCGTGAGGTTCTACTGTAACATTAATAGTTTTCACCTGTGGTCTTATTTATACTGATGCAATTCAAATCACCTTTTGGGCAAGGAAGGGTCATGCCATCTGTTGAAGCATTAAATAGAGGAACATGCAGAGATGCCCTATACTTTTCAATTCTCCTTTCTCTAAAATGTCTGAGTTTTTACCTGGGTTTTGGAAATGTGGAATTCCTGAGTCATACGAACCACCTAAGCAAATTTAAAACCAAAGTGGCCCGTTGAAATGGGACTGTTGCCAAGGGCGGAGGTAGAAAACATGTTCGTGTGTCTTTGAGGCTAGGACAGGATGTTATGCATGGTGTGTGGGCAGCTGTTAGGTTGGGAGTCCTCTGAGAGATAGCCCAGTGTGCTGTGGCTGCGAAACTGACTCCTTTCCTCTGTCACAACCACATCGTTGTATGCGTGTGATGGGTGCAGCCCTTTACAGTGATATCTGCGATAATGTTTGTTCTTGCTTTTGTTGGGTGTGTGGAACTAGTTCCTTCTCATCACCTGTGAATGTCTTCAAACCTAACACAGGCTCAAAAGCATGGTTAAGGAGAAGCAGAAATGGAAAGCTTGTGGTTTTTTTTTTTTTTAGTAATTTATTTTTTTAAGTTATATCCAAGTAAGTTAGCATATAGTACAACACTGATTTCAGGAGTAGATTCCTTAGTGCCCCTTACCCATTTAGCCCATCCCCCCTCCCTCAACCCCTCCATAAACCCTCTGTTTGTTCTCTATTTTTAAGAGTCTTTTATGTTTTGTCCCCCTCCCTGTTTTTATATTATTTTTGCTTCCCTTCCCTTATGTTCATCTGTTTGGTGTCTCAAAGTCCTCATATGAGTGAAGTCATGTGATATTTGTCTTTTTCTGGCTGACTAATTTCACTTAGCATAATACCCTCTAGCTCCTTCCATGTAGTTGCAAATGGCAAGATTTCATTCTTTTTGATTGCCAAGTAATAATCCATTGTATATGGATACCACATCTTCTTTATCCATTCATCACCTGCTGTTTTTTAATGATGGTTTTCAAACTGTTAGCAATACCGAAAATGTTTGCTAATGTAACAGAGCCAAAAAGGGTACAGTAGACTAAGAATATCAGAATAACAGAGGCTTGGGCTTGACAGATGAGACTCACTTGAAAATGAACAAAGAGGGTACTTGCAAGAAAAGGGAGGCCAAATTTTTCTCTTTAATAGTCTGCATTTCTGTCTTAGCTCTATATTTCTTCCAAAATCCCCACACATGTACTTTGTGTCTCCACAGTTTCTAAGGCAAAGATGAGGCCCTTTAAGATTAAAATAACCTGTTTATTCATAATTCAGTTCTTAACTCTGCTAAAGTAAATAAACTAATAAATAATTGCAGAATTCCTTAATCCTAAAGCTCTATTTTGGCCCATTTAATTTCTTCACTTGACTTTGATAACATAAACACTGATAATTCATATATGGAAAGACAAGCACCTTGATTGGTGTTTTTTCTGAGTGGCAACTCAGAAGCAGCCCCATCTACAGAATTTCTGTTGCCGCCTTTCAGAGTCTGCCCTGATGTATCCATGAACTGGATCCTTAAATCTATTGGTGGAAATTCACGTTGCATCACCCCACAGACCAAAACCATCAGTGGTTTAAGTAAGGTAATCCGTCACAGTGGAAAGGGCACTGAAAACCTGGTTTCAAATCCTGGTTTTGTCACGAACGCGTTTGGTGACTTTAAGCAAGTAACTTCTTTGGCCATCACTTTTGATGAAATAAAATTGTTGAATCAGATCTGGGCTTGTCTCAAGTGCAAATTCAGATTCATTGGGAGTGGCATGCCGGATAATGTTGAGAAGGATTAAAAGACTACATCCACTCTCAGAGGGAATGCGCATCCTCTTTGATTCAGGTTTAGGCTTATCCTGATAGATTAGCTCTGTCTGTCCCGGACAGGTAATGGCAAGAATGCCTTGTATGTGCCAGCCTTAGCTAGAGTTGCACTCTATGGTGCATTTCATCTTTATTTGTGAGAGGTATAACCCATTTCAGAAGCAGCATGACTATTGTATAATTTCCAGAACCGGAAAGTAGAAAATTCTCTCAAACAACACAGGCTTTTAGAGACTCAATTCAAGAGTTGGAACTCCTTGGCTGAACCTCTCATACTTTCTTTCTGACAATTAATAAGCAGGTGGAACGAATGGCCAGATGATGCACCCTGTCTGGGGAATCAATGGAAGCATCTAGAAATTCCTTCTTCATTCAGGCTCATTAGGTGGGACTTGGAAGGTTTACTTTGCTTACTGTCAATCAATTTATTTTTATTTTATTATTTTTTTTAATTTTTAAAAATGTTAATTTATTTTGAGAGAGAGAGAGACAGAAAGAGACAAGGAGAGAGGGAGAGAGAGAGAGAGAAAGAGAGACAGAGAGAGAAAGAGAGAATGAATGAATCCCAAGCAGGCTCCGCACTGTCAGTGCAGAGCCCAATGCAGGGCTTGATCTCACAAACTGTGAGATCATGACCTGAGCTGAAATCAAGAGCCTGACGCTTAACTGACTGAACCACCCAGGAGCCCCCAGTTGATCAATTTATAATACATTAGTATGAAGTGCATAGACCTAGTTATAATCTAGAGACTTTATATAATTTTCATTTGCTAGGATCCGCTCTGAGAGGTCTTCAAGTCAAGCAAAAATCATCAAATTATTTAAGCCTACATAATCTTAAGGAGAAAGTCTGCCATGTAAGTGTAATATTGACTTCTACACTTACAAATTTATGATAAATGCCCTGAACAGCTTAAGATACACAAGTCTGTATTTTGTGGGTTTGTTTGTTTAGTATAGGTTTTCCTACATCCTAAAAATGTGAGGGAAATTTGCGCCACTGTTTATTTATCCATTAGAATAATTTGCCTGACTTGAAGCTGAGGTTTTGGAATCACTATTCATTACCATCTGGAGTGTACTGTGTCTTTGAGTAAGACTTAGAGTTTGGGAGTTCCAGTTTTGTTTTTTTTTTTTTTTTTTACTTGATATATTCCTAAATTTAGGAAAATTGTTAAACCCCTGTTTTTCCGCTTCCCTCCCCAAATGATTCAATACTTGCTTTTGTCCCTTGACTGTGCCTCAAGGACATTTGAAGAATCAAAGAAGCTCCAGGAGATGGATCCATCAAGGCCCTCTAGTGAACGTCACTCCTGTCATTGTCTGCTAGGTCCCAGTTACTTATCCTGGGCCTTTCTTTATGTTAAATATCCCTGCATATTCTTTTGAGGACAAAGATGCCATTTATCTGAGAGTTATAGCACCCAGAAACTGCAGAGGCTCAGAAGAAATAATTTTGACTGTGAAATATTAATACAATTGTTACCTTAATTCACAAAATTCACCTACTTTATAACTTCTTAAATGTCTGGGAGAACTTATGCAGCCAAGGCTGCTATCAGGGCATAAGAGTGTGTTGGCAGGTGCCCTAAACAGGTTTTATAAAACCACTCTAGACTCTTGTAGTTTCTTCATCTGTGGTCGCTTGTTCTGCTAAAGGCAAAAAGGAACAGGAGTAACATGTCATGACTTCATTGTCCTTAAAAATTTATTAACTTCAAGAGGACAGATGCATATATTTTCAGAGAATATGATTTTATTTCAACCAGTCCTCTCTTAGACTATAATTTTAACAGACTTTATTCATAGTATTAGAACTGGTTGACTATTTTTCGGCCAATATCCATCCTTTCTCCTTTCCAACCAATGTCCTCATTCTTTATTCCATATGACGAGTGGTGCATGAGTCAAGGTTTAACAAAATCATGATCTCTAAAGGAAAAAGTAGGAGTCGTGATTTATATCATTTGCTAATTTTTTGGTGCAAATACTCCTATCATGGCCATTTTCAAGTTGCCAACGTGTCATCACTGAACTCAGATTTGGGAAGAGATGCACAGTAACACATTCTATAATATGACCACCACCCAAAACTGTAGGTATAAATGCACTGAAGAGCATAGATAATAGTATCAGGTAGTAAAATAATGAGAAAGTGGTGAGTTTTGAGGATATATGACTCTTGTTTTAAACATAATTTGTTAGTACCTATACTTTCATTTTTTAAATAACAACCAGTGTTTAACAACTGGCCCACAAAATTCCTAAAAATTTAATAGTCAGTTCATGTGAGCTCGTATGGACTGGTCCCAGCACCCCATTACAAAGGAGATATTTAGAAACTAAAGTTTATTAATTTCCTGGAATGCTCGAAAAACCGGGCAAGGAAATGTAAAGTGATTGTAAACTCCCATCCTAAGCAAAGTAAATTAAAGAGCAGGGATATGTCCATTTAACATGCTTTATTTGGTGCCAGTACACAACCCTGGCATTTGTGCACTTAATGCACAGATCATATCAAAAGCAAAGAGTGGGGAGACGAGGCTTGCCAGATAGGCCTCTCCTAAAAACATCAAAAAGCCTCTTTAGAATTTTGAAAGGAATATAAACACAACTGAACACGAACCAAGAAGAACTTGGAGAGATACATTTTTACAAAGTTAGTTTAATCTAGACAGTATAAACATAGAGAGATAGTATTAAATCTGTCTGGAAAGGCAGTACTGCAGATAACATTGTTTATTGTGTATGAAATGAAGGAAGTAAAGAAGACAGGCCAAAAGGAAACAGATCCTTACAGTTTGATGTATGTAGGTAGATTAAGAAAGTACATTTTGTATTTACTTTGGCTATAAGTGAATGGATCTGAGACCACCACGAGTCAGTCTTCAAAGCTCGGCTGCTTTGTTAGAATAGCTTAAAGTGCCAGAGGGGAATATGGATTCTTCTGTGTCTAGAAATAGTGGGCAAAGATTTGTTTTACAAATCTTTCTTCTTCTCCTCCAGAAACTGCTTCCAAACAACACATTCCCTCACCGCCCACTTCCTATTGATTCTCCCTTTTCTACTGTTGCCAAGCACTTACCTGGAGGTCTCCTTATCCATTTCTTGCCTAGCCTCCCTCACTGTCTCCTCCCAGCATTTGCTGTTCTTGGAATTACAGCTTGAGTCACAGTTCCGGGAAGGCTATCTTGACCCCCACGTTCTAGCTGGAAGACACGATGAGTTGAAATGACTTACTTATTGGTATTTCTCTCCCAATAGACTTAAAACTGCTTGAGGTTAGAAGTGTATCTTATTCTATTGTATCCTATGTGCCTAGATCAAATCCTGATTTTGTAGTAAGTGCTCAAAAAATACTTTTTCTGAATGAGTAAAATAAATGAATCAAAGTCCACAGAGGAGACAGAATCCAAAGGAAGCTAGAAGGCTTTCCATTGCTTAGTATACATAGTAACATCTATATTACTAGGTGATAATATTGCCTTACCACTCTCACTGAATAAAGGAACAGAACAAAGTCAATTAAGAATTTTCCTTTAATGATCATGCCTGCTATTGCCTTCTTCATGCCAGTCCCTGTTATTCTCCCATTAGTTACATTAATATCCTTGCCCCCCTTTGCCCTAATTGCCTTCCTGGGCTACTTGCTTACCGTACCAAATACAACAGATGGTCTGTAATTACCTGGGATGAAATGAAGGAGGAGGACAGCCATTTCCAATGTTAGGGACTCACCACCCCTGAGCACCTGTGTTACTTCTCCCCTCTCTTTACCTATACCTGAATAATTAAATGCACGCTCCTTTGTATTACTCTTTAGCACTCTGGCAACAGAGTGCTATCTTTATAGTCACAGAGATGAAGCAAAGTGGAGTAAGGAAAAATTACAGGTTGGACAGGTGTCTGGTGATAGCCTAAATTATTATCTTCACAGGAAGCAAAAAGTTGATGGAGGCCTTTTACACACCTCTAAAGACATGAAATTCAGGTTCTAAATTAGAGGTAGAATTACATTATGTAGTTTGATATTTTGTTCTCAGGCGTATGAGAAATGTCTGGAGGTAGAATAGCTTTAGAACCTATAGATCGGGACTACTTAAGTGGGAAGATATGTCACATGCACGATTTTTAATAGGCAGAAATACCTTGCACTTTGATTTTTCAGAGATTTTCTCCCTTCAGTCCACTAGACTAAGCATGGATTTTATTCACTGCTTTCAAAGCCATTTAGGCACAACTGGTGACAGTCCACCAGCAGTGTGAAGAACTTTTACTTCCTTTGTGACCGCAGCATATGGAACGTCCCATTAGCATGGATGACATGATCAGTCTTTACCTATACTTTTTCCACTTGTTAAATCAGAATCAGAATATCTGGGAGTGGGACCCAGGAATCTGCATATTTAGCAGGTTCCCAGATTTTATTGATAGACTTGCAGACTAATGTCTATCTATTTAGACCATTAAAAAATAAATAAAATGCAACAAATACCCTGTCATTTCTCTGTAAGCACAGTGGAAACAGCATTTTTCATCGCTGCTGTGAGTTGATAAACGATGTATTGGAGAGCCATGTTGGATGTGTGTGGCAGAACCTGAGCTATGGTGGGTGGAAATTTGGAGTAAGCTCTAAAAACTGGTAGCCTTATAAATGGATAGCAGAATGGCCTATCATTGAACATTGTACATTGTGTATGAAATTGCCTGTTGTAGAACAGGCAATAATATAATAATACAGGTGGGACTGAACAAGTAAGTTTCCTGGGTCCCAGATAACAAGTACATTTCTTTGCATGGTGTCTAGATATTAGGTGAGATACGGACTAAAAATTGTTTAGGCCTATTTATTTATTCATCCATTCATTTGGCAGATAATTTGGGGGAACTCACTTTGTCTCAGGCACTATGCTATATTCTAGGAATATAGATGTGAGAAAAACTGGTGAATTTCCTATCCTCTTGGGGCTTATAGCAATGTGGGAAGGAAGATATTGAATAAATATTCCTGGAGTCACAGAAGTAAGTAGACAGATACATTTTGTGGTAAGCGCTGTGAAAACAAACTACAAGGTGCCAAAAGAGAATGACAAGAGGATCTAATACAAACCAGGATAAAACATTTAAATTTCTAGTACAACTGATAACTCAGCAGAAAAACCTACTGCTATTTATTATTGTATATGGAATAAATATCATCAAAATAACAGCAACCATTAGTGAGTACCAACTATCTGTTTTGGCACCATGGTAGATTTTTACAAATGTTTTCTCGCTAACCTTCCCGATGGCCTGATAAGGTATGTCTTATTTCACACATAGGAAAGCAAGTCTTTCAGAGCTCTTAAATGCCTGACCTGGGATTCAAATTCTGGTCTATCTGATCCCAATGCCTATATTCTACTCACTGCAACACATTAGACAGATTCCATAGAGCAAACTCTTCATAGGTGTATCTGAAGTCATGCAGCCTACTATTCAACACCTCATTTTATAGACTCAAATGCAGGAGCCAGGCACCTATAAAAACTCAAGTGAAAACTTGCTGATAGTAGAGCTGAGTCTACAACCCAGGTTTGGAACCTTAGTCTAAAGCTCTTTTCACTCTACCACGTTCCCACTGCATATCACAATTATGTGTGCCCTAGTAGGAATTCAGGATTTGATTGAATCTCCATGCTAGGCTGTAGAAATAATTCCCACTTTTCAAAAATCATGTTATATGGTTCTTATTTATAATTATTTCCATAGTTCCCTTCTGAATATTCAAAAAAACCATCCTATGATCATTAGTAGTAATGTGATGTTCTTTAAGTGCAAATAATATGCTGTTGCACACTCTTTGTACGGAATGTTCTTCTCAGTTGTATTTTCAGTAATAGGAATGGATTTATTTTTTCTACCTTTTGCCCTGGTTACATTAATCCCAAGAGCACCAATGGCAAGGGGTCTGAGATCCATAGACCTGCAGCCTAAACATGGTATATCTTCCTAGAGCATTAATTTAGCCAGTGGCAAGTATTTTTTTAACCCTCTTCTTTGACATTACAGCAAACATGAATATGCTAAGGAAAAGAATGCAATATTAGAATACATTTTTTTTTTAATTTTTTTTTCAACGTTTATTTATTTTGGGGACAGAGAAAGACAGAGCATGAATGGGGGAGGGGCAGAGAGAGGGAGACACAGAATCGGAAACAGGCTCCAGGCTCTGAGCCATCAGCCCAGAGCCTGACGTGGGGCTCGAACTCACAGACCGCGAGATCGTGACCTGGCTGAAGTTGGACGCTTAACCGACTGCGCCACCCAGGCGCCCCGGTAGAATACATTTTTTAGGTAAATAGAAGACTTCAGAGAAATTATGTGGATATAGCCAGACATTTCAGACTAATATTTTCAAAAGCATACTGTGTCCCCTCAGTGTATCCCCTCTCCATCCTGCAGCCCACATTCATATCCCTGTGCCCATGCACATCCACTCTTTTCTGCCATTAGGGATAATTTGGTGAAAACAAAATGGAGCAAATGTGCCTTAAATTCATCATGTACTCAGACCTTTATCTATTTATGAAGGCATGATGGGGAGGAAAATTTTGTGCTTTGGAATCAATAAGGCTTGAGTTTGAATCTTGAAATCATAACTCCCTAGCTATGTGACTTCTATACTCTGAGTCTCAGGTTGCCTAGCTGGGTATTAGAGATGTATTGTGTACACCATAATCCTATTTTTATAATTAAAAGAGATTAATTAATAGGCCAGTATCTAGGGTATAGATGGCATTCAAGAAATGACAGTTGATCATGATCACATATTTGTCAGCTGGCAGGCGGAGGGTAGAGGCATGGAGTGTGGCCAGGAAAATGAGGAAGATATTGATCCAAAAGAATTTCCACCACATCTTGGCTTCTAGAGTATTGAAACAAGATGTAAGAACAAAATACACACACACACACACACACACACACACACACGTGTGGGTATACATGCACATACACTCACATACCTGCACTCGTGGAAAGAGGGGACAAGCAAATAGTAGGTGGGAAAAATCAGAGCATAGAAGAAAGACTTGAGAAGCTTGGAGCTTTATGAAATATCAGGAGAATGAATTGAACTGTCACAAGGAAACCAACAGTAACCTTCCCATCTTGTTTCCTCTCAAACACTAATTTATGAAAAATTAAGGAAACAATCGGGATATGCGTTTTTTTCCCTCTCACATTTTATTTTAAATCTAGTCTTTATTTGCTTCACGTCTATTGCAAGACTGATATTCATGATGTCAGGGTTAGAAATTACATTGTACCAGAACTTGTGTGACTCAGATCTTGCCTTAAATTTGAACTTTTTGATTTTCCGGTTTATTTTCCTACTTCCTGTTTCCAAGGACAAGAGCTTTAAAAAGATCAGAAAATAATTATCATACAACATTAGGCCGGAAAAAATGTTTTTATAAGTCAAGTGCAAATTTATCAGAATGATACAGCTTAAAATATCTTTGGTAGGCTATATATAAGTTTATAGGCAAAAAAACCAAAAACCAAAAACCAAAACCAAAACAACAACAACAACAACAACAACAACAACAAAACCCTTGTATTCAATTCATCCAAGCTATGAAAACTCTACTGTTGGTTGACAAAATCAGCCAACAAATTCCTGTAGTCCTCATACATTATGTTTGTAAGTGCTCTCCCCCCGACACCCATTGTGCATGGAAGCCTAAACAACAGTTCTATATAGATCCATCTTCGGTCTGGGACGAACGTGAAGGGAAGAAGTAAAGAGAAGGCAATTGCTCTGAAGATCAAAGTGTTAGGCTTGTCCGCTGGCCTGGGGGAAGTAGATAGACAGAATTCCATACCCTCCTCCGGAGAAGATATTCTACCTACTTCTGTTCTATCTCAGCTGCCACCTGCATCTCACTACACTGACTCTCACCACACTCTTTGGGAATGAGAAGATAAGGGTCCTCATATCACATTCTCTAGGTATAGAGAAGACGACTTCCTGGTCTTTATCTTCAAACCGGCAGCATCTCCAGGTTGTTTCTTGCTTAAGCACATAAGGAGGTTTAACATCTTCTTACTTTTTTAAAAGTTTGAATGTTACCTCTAACAGTAAGAGGATCTAAGAGCAATAAGAATCTCCCCAAACCACATTCCCCCATGGCTCTGTCATACCTCCTGCTCAGATATACTTCTCAGGGCCTCTCTTCCTTATACCTTTTGAGGATATTCAGATAGACCTATCCCATTGAAGAATCAGAAATAGGAGGAAGTGACAAAGCTCTTAGAAATGGTTACATTTTTCCTCTCTGCCAAATATCTCTGAACATTGCATCACACCAAGATCTACTGTGGTCAATTCTTGCTTAGCTGGAAAGGTGTTATTGGCTGGCTAGCTGGCTTTGGAGAGAAGATCCGCTGCTCATCTTAATAGTGTATGACTAAAGCATAAAGAAAGGGAAATGCTGACAGTTTTGATCGGAGACAAAGATGGCCTATACCAGATGCACACACTTGTCAGGCCCAATGAGTCATTACTTGCTTCAAAGAGACGTCATGAGGCACAGGGGCCTTGAGACTCGTTCTGCCTTGTGGCACCTGGATAAGGTGAAAGGAGTGGGTATTGAAGGGATCCTGACAAGTACCTTCTGAGCATCAGCTTCCAAAGAAACCCCTGGGTATTTTATTTTCACATCTTAAAGAGTTTGGGCAAATTTCCTTGACCACTGAATGGACTGTCATTTTATAGACACAACCATAATTAGGAGCGTTTGTTTTCATAATACGTACTTTGAGATGACAACCGTCAGGACAGAGGGTCAATACTGTGACTTCACGGAAGTCAAGAGCACTTGGCATTTGTGGTGAATTGTTGTTGCCTCTCTCCATTTCAGCATGAGAAGCAAGTTTAGAATTTGAGGCTGCGTGTAGGTTTTCTTAAGACTTTTCCTAGCCATGGGCAGTTACCTACAGAATGTGATACGTGGAGCATTTCTTCATTCCACAGATATTTACTGAGTCAGGCACTATACTAGATGCTGGGAGAAAACAGAAGAAGCAAGTCCCTGGCCTCACAGAGTCTATAGACCAACATGAGAGTGGCCCATCAAGTATTTCCACAGGGAGTTGGAACCCCAGACCTCTCACGGGCCCCTACCAGCCTCAGTAAGTACTGTGGTTTCTCAGCTCTCCATCAAGAGTCAGCAAAGTCTGGCCTGCTCACCTGCCTACCACATCATCTCCCGAGGAACTTGTTTGCAATGCATATTTCTGGGACCTACCCCAGTCCTTCAGCTAAAAATCTTTGGCCTTTTTGACAAATGTCCTCAAATATTTCTTATGCCATTAAATTCTCCCTGCACATTTTAACTATGATGAGCCTTCATAGTGTTTCTGAAAGAGGGAACACATGAGCAAGGATGTTGGTCTGTGGTGGAGTGAGCACTGGATTTGTGGCTTTCAGACAGGACATCAAATGTTGGTTTCTCCAGTTGCATCTTTGCTTTTGAGTCTAAGTTTGCTTATCCCTAGACCATTGAAGGATTGTACATGATAGTGCCAAGTTGTGGTCTATGATAGCTTCTTTGACTTTGTTATCTAATTAGTAATAAGTTACTCATAAACAATGTTAGGACATAAGCCATGGACACGAAGAAGATATTTGTAATACTTATATACAAGGCACTATATACTATTCATATTAAAGAATTATTTATTTGTACATAAAGAATTCTACAAATCAGTAGACAAAAGACATTCACATAGAAAAATGGGCAAAGGGTGTGAACACACAATTCACAGAGAAGAAAACTGAATCAGAAAAACCTCAATCAGTTATGAGGAAATATGAACTAAAACTATCACGAGGCACTGTAGTCTAACATTAGCAAAAATTAAGGTCTGACAATATCAAGAATTGTCACCATGTGAGTGAAATGGTACTTGACTGCATTGGTCTTGGGAATGTAATTTGATATGCCCACTTTCATATGCCCACTTTCAACAGGTAGTGTTGAGGCCATGTGGTAAAATTCAAGATATAATACCTAGGTCTCAACATTCCACTTCTGGGTACATACGCAACAGAAACATCCACATCTTGTAGGTGCGCAGAGTTATGCGATAGGATGAGTATTGAAACCTCTCTTGTAAGAGTAGAAAAAAAGAAGCAATCTATACATCCATTTAAAAAGGAATGGGTGAATAAAATGAACAGTTAGAAGTGATCATCTAAAGTAACTGATTGAATCTCCAGAATTTTATGTTGAGTGAAAACAGAGAACCAAATACTCAGTATGAATCATTTATATAAACAAAATGTATTTCCACTGGTAATTAACACAAAAAACAAAAATAATATTCTAGGTTCTCTAATGCACATTTATGTTTGTAAAAGTTTTTTAATGAAATAAAAGAAAATTTGTTGCATGAGAATAATAGGAAAGGGATAGATAGGTGGCATAAAAAGATGTTTGACTATCTGTCATTTAACTCCACAAAAGCAAAATATTAAAACCTGGAAGAGAGACAACCAAACATTGACAGTTGCTAAATCTGGATCATAGGGCTGTGAGCGTTTGTTATTATGTTATTCTTTATAGTTTTCTACAACACTAATGTTTTTGAAAATTAAAAAAAAAATGAAACCAATTACTCTTTGTTTTCTCACCCCTGGAGACACTATATGGATAGACAAGAGGTAATTGCTAACCTGGAATGCAGTGAGGGGTCCTGGGATACCTACTGGCTGGGCCATCTGGGGTTGACTGGGGACTGTTGGAGGTCCCCAGAAGACTTTCAGGACTCACCCATGGAGGGAGGCCCCAAGAATGTGAACCATGTTTGTAGTATGTTTGTATTTGTTTTTAATGCTCTCAGCCACTATTTATGTAGACAGTGAAATTACCACTCAGAGATTCAGAGAATAAATAGCTCTTTCTTCTCTTCCATGTCCCTGCTTCTCACCCCCCACCCACCTGCGGTTTGGCAGCCACACTCGACTGCCTTACAATTGGCCGCCCCTCTCCATTTCTATTTTATCTTCCTGTCTGGGAGGTGGTTGCTGTGGGAGTACGAAGGAGACAAGGAAAGGAGAAAAGAGGGGAATGTAATTGACTCTGTATAAACGAAGGACATCTCTTGGCTTATCCAAAAGGTCAAGTTTCATGCCCTGACCCACGCATGATTTTAGAGATGAGGCACTGGAGACTCTCACTTCCAGTCTCCTCAGCAGTTTTGTAGTGATCTGGAAGTTTTATGCTGCCTGTCTTCCAGAAATGTGGCACATGTGTGCGCGTGTGCATGCACACACACACACACACACACACACACACACACACTCCTACCTCTCATGTTTTAGTAAAACCTCTGGTTTGTTTGGG
This sequence comes from Prionailurus bengalensis, assembly GCF_016509475.1. Classification (NCBI taxonomy): domain Eukaryota; kingdom Metazoa; phylum Chordata; class Mammalia; order Carnivora; family Felidae; genus Prionailurus; species Prionailurus bengalensis. The sequence goes on from NC_057344.1 coordinate 139,354,275, forward strand.
CAGCATCTACACCAATGAATAAAAACCAGGGTTCAAGAGAGTGGAACACAAGGCATCACGTTCATTTTAACCTGCTCCCCCATGTATGCATTTAGGTTTCAAGCTCCAAATGATACAAGCCAGAGGAAAAAGAGAGCGTATTTTTCTCTGCAATTAATGTGTTATCATTTGGCTTTGATATGGAACTATCCAGGTCTCTCTCTTCTTGGAATGAGGTTAGATGTTTGTTGATTCTGTCCACCTAGCGAAGAGCTGTCTTGGTGTCATATAAAGCAGTGGTTTCCAAAAGATGTGATCCTGGTGCCAGCAGCATCAGCATCACTTGGAAACTTGTTGGAAGTGCACATTCTTAGACCCTCCCCAGACCAGCTTTTAGGTAAAGGCCCTGGACCATCTGGGTTTTTAACAAGGCCTCTAGGTGATTCTGCTGCACAGTGAAGTCTGAGAGCCTGTGTTACAGAGAAACAGCACTGATCCAGGGATCTGGAGATGAGAGTTCAGATCTCAGGGCCTTTAAGCAGCTGTGCCACCTTGGGCAAATAACTCATTAAGATCAAGTGTTTCTTTATATATATTGTAAACAGCAGCTATCTAATGAATGAGTAATGTCTATGAAAGTTCTCTGAAAATTGAAGGATGGTATAATTTAAGTTGTTATTATTGCTGTTATCTCATCCTGGGAGTGGTTTTGTTTGGTAAATCAGATGTTCTGATTTAAGACTCTCTTCTGCTTCTCTTAGAAGCAGCTTGCTACTATCCATGAAGAGTTGCCAGATTTAGCAAGATACAGGACACCCAGTTAAATTTGAATTTCTAATAAACCATAAGTATTTTTTAAATATAGATATGTCTCAAATATGGAGCGGATATACTTACATTGAAAAATAACTCATTGTTTTTAAAAAGTCATACATTTGTAATAATTTAATCTGGTGTCCTATATTTATTCTGGCAACCCCATATGTATAGGGTCTTTTTTTTTTTAAGATTAGAAACTGGGTCTTCATGATTTCAAAATGTTCATGGATAACAAGGAATGCTTCAAGCTTCAAGTAACAGAAACTCTTAGTTTTTTTTTTTTTAACAAAAGGAGTTTATTTATCTTATATAGCAGGTAATCTTGGAGAGAGACAATTGTAGGAAAGATCCAGTGGTTCAAAGACATCAAGGATCTAGTTCTGAGTTCCTGTGATTCTCTTGGTCTTTCCCTCCTGATCACAAAATGGCTTCCATGGCTCTAAGCATCATACCCTCACAGAGCTTTCTTGTCAGACAACTTCATGGTATCAGGAAGAGGAATTTTTTTTCAGAATCTTCCTGGAAAACTGGAAAATTACCTAGCTTTTCCATTCACTAGAGTGGAGGAATGAGCTGGGAAGCATTTGGGGTAGCTGAGTGGGGTAGCTAAGTATCTGCCAGTGTTGAGCAAATATTTATTGAATGCCTACTATATGCCAATCCTTGTGTCTAGTGTTAGAGACACAGAATGTGTAAGACAAAGTTCCTGTCCTCCAGGAGATTTTCCTCAGGAAGGCAGAGTTAACACAAGATTTGATATCATTAGCTATGTGCTTTGTAGAACCCTAGTGGGTTCTAGGTGTAATGAGAGCCCGGGGCTGGGGGGGGGGGGGACTTCTCTCAGGTCAGAGTTGAGAAAAGGCCTCCTGAGGAGACATTACTTAGCAGATAGTAGATGCTTGGGATTGTGTGAGGATCAAATAAGTACATGTATATACAAGTCTTTATTGTAGTTTCTGCACCTAATAAGGATACAATAAATGTTAGCTCTTGTGATTACTATCATAGTGGGAGTCAGTGGGTGCTCTGTCACATGGATGCCATCTTTTATCAGCTGATCTAGATTAGGGCTTATGACCTGCCTTACCTTATACAAGGTTAAGAGGTTGACTATGAGTGGTGAAATTAAGCAGAAACTAGGCAGATGGCAGAGCCAGGGAAATTAAAATTCATACATCCAACGAACTGTCTAATCAGTGTCCCTCAAAATTTTTATAGCCCCTGCTTCTTTATGTATATAAGTGCATAATCCTCATATGATTATTGATGTTAATTGAAATTTAAAACAAATTCAAAACTGTAGCTGAAACCAAATCAGAACAATGGGACAATATACTGGTTATTTTCAAGTTGTATCACATCTCCCCTTCCCCAGCAAAATCCATTTTGACACCTACCTTTTGCCTACCCTGTTAATACATTATTGCTTTGAAGATCATGTGGATTGGTGGGTTTTAATTCTGTGATTACCCAGGTCTCTGGATGGTGCTACCTCAGGGACTAAAGAGAAGGCCAAATTTTCTAGACCCATGTGCATGCGTGCACATGTGCATGCGCACACACACACACAAGACTTCCATATAGCTAGAGGTCAAAAGCCAAGATGGAAGAGTCAGTCTCCCTGCTCTACTAACGGTGACTTCGGGCAAATTTTTTAACTTCTTTGTGCTTTGGTTTCCTCATTTATAAAACAAGAATGACAACGAAATTTCCTATCTTACAATGTTAAGAGTGAGAATTAAATGAGGTAACCCACCTGGAGTGTTTATTAGCACAAAGCCCGGCAGATTCTAAATGTGTAATGATTGTGACTTTTTAGTGGTCCCATTTTTATTATTACATATTGGTAGTTTGAATTACGAGTTTATGCAATAAAGAATTTCAGTGCCAAAAAAGAAAACCACAGGAAAGGCCACTGTTCTCATCAGCACCCCCTTCCCCACCTTCTTCTATAGCTGAAGACACTGAGGTCTGGAGAAGGTAATTGACTTGTCTGAGGTCATTTAGTTAGTGGTAGACTTGAGTCCAGACATCAGGTCCCCAGACCATCACAGTAAAGATTATATAGACTCACAGTTCACAAGGTTTTTACAGCTCAAAAGAATTTTACTTGAATTATTGTAAAACTGGCCACAGATAGCAAGAGTCTATATGAATGTATTTCAGGTACTGGTTTCCATACTTTGAGGTATGATGTGAACAGTGGATATACCCACTGTAACAGCAGGTATTAGCATCCACTTGGCCACTGACTTTTCGACTGCTACCCCAGACCTGTTCCACCCTCAGCAGTTTTAGAGAACAATCTCTCCCCCTGGCTGGCTGAACCCTCACTGAGCCACCAAGTAAACTCAGGGAGGTGGGCTTAGAAAAATAACAAGTTGTCCCTTCCAGAGAAGAAAGTCACCCACACTCCTTATAGGTATTCCATTCTCATGGGCTCCCAGTCTAGAATCCCAGAATTTATCTTTAATTCTCCTTTCTACCCCCCCCCCCGCCCCATTCCTACATTACTGTCTATAAAAACTTCGAGGGCTTTTCTCAAAACCTGGGTCTACTTGTTTCACTAATGTAATCTCTTCTACTAGCCAGGTCATTCCCCTCACTGGACCCAGCAAGTCATAAATCTGGTTAAGATGGGCTTGGACAATAGGAGTTATTGTCTCACATGACGAGAAATCAAGGAAGGCAGCTGCAGAGTTGATTCAGTGGCTCAATATTGCCATGGGTGCTGGACCAATTCCTCTCTAATTTTCTTGTGTTCATTTAATGATACAAGATGACACGTACCACAGCTCCTGGGATTGTGTCCTTTTAAGACAGTGTCCTGGGTAGGACATTCACCCCTCCCCACCCTCCCTACCCCTGTCTCTCCTTGTTTATGATAGAAGACCTTTCCAGAGTCCCTCTGGACATTCCCTTCTGTGCCAGGATGGATTCAGTTGTCTGTGCCCCAGCTGCAGGGGCATTTGGGAGACTCTGAACTCTGTCAGGTAGGAGGAATGGAGGGAGGAATGACTGTTTGGTAGGTGTATCAGTTTGCTAGGGCCACTGTGACAACAACAGCCTGGGTTTAAACAATAAGTATTAATTTTTCCATAGTTCTGGAGGCTGGAAATTCGTAATCAATGTGCTGACAGCATTGATCTCTTCTGAGGCATCTCTCCTTGGCTTGTAGATGGCTGTCTTCTTGCTGTTTGCTCCCATGGCCTTTCTTCTGTGTGTGTGCATCTCTGGTGTCTCTCTCTATATCCACATCTCCTCTTCTTATGAGGACACTGGTCAGATTGGATTGGAGCCCACCCTGAAGGCCTCATTTAATTTAATCATCTCTTTAAAGGCCCTGTCTTCAAATACAGTCACATTTTGAGGTACTGGAGGGGGGTGGCTAGGACTTCAATATATGAATGGGGGGGGGGATACAATTTAGCACCTAACAGTAGGTAACCAACTGTACCTGTCACCTTGCCATTGACAGATTTCTTTCTGCCTTTCCCGGAGTCTTTGCTTGTTGTATCCCTCTGATCCACCACCACCTTCTTCTCTTTAGATATCTAAAAGACACTCATTTTCCAAAACAAATCCAAAGTTCTCCTCCCCCAGGGATCCTGTTCCCACACCTTTCCTCATCTTGCCAGCCCACTTAAATTGAATTCTGCCTCTCAAGCCATATGTCTGCATCTTCACTGTTGAAGATTTGTCAGCTGGGAATAACTCGATTAGAGCTGATATTATAGACAAGTCATGACATCACACAGTGTGAATTCTTGTTTAGACAGAACCTGGGTTTTATTGAACTTTGAAGCTGGGAAAGAGTCATCATGCTGAGGTCGGAATGTGATCTGAAACCTTTCCTCAAATCTGCAAGTGAGTTCAGGTGTCACATGTTAAAGTGGGGACGTGAGAGGAACTTGGGACTCAATCTGGGATCTTTTGAGGGGACTTTAGAATAAGAAGCTGGAAAATGAGTATTTAGTTACAAAAGGGAAATTGGTTGGGCACCATTTTATATACGTTGAATTCCCAGTGAGGAGATCCTCCACAGAAAAATAGTCTTGTGCTATATGCTTTCTCCTCTCCACGTGTTATGCTTATTATAATGTATTAGTATGGAAATGGGAGAATGGCAATTTCAAGATTAAAAAACTCAGCTCGTAGACTTTTATAGCAGCAACCATGTTTCAATTTTATTTTGAAATGTGCAATTAACTCCCTCATCCTCTATAAAAAGAATGTATGTCTCAGAGGAGGGATCTGGAGTCGCTTATTGATAAGATCCTCCTGGGTATGGAATTCTCATTTGCCACAGCTTCTCTTGGTGACTTTTTAAAATGGACTTTTGCAAGGTTATTTTGAATCTGGAATTTTTTAAAAAAGAAACTGCTACTACGTTGGCCTGCTTTAAAGCGCTGTGCTTTTTTTGTTTGTTTTGTTTTGTTTGTATTTTTTGTTTGTGTTTTGGTATTTATTAATTTAATATAATTTATAGTCAAGGTAGCTAATATACAGTGTATACAGTGTGCTCTTGGTTTTGGGGGTAGATTCCCGTGATTCATCACTTACATACAACACCCAGTGCTCACCCCAAAAAGTGCCCTCCTCAATGCCCATCACCCATTTTCCCCTCACCCCCACCCCCTGCCATCAACCCTCAGTTTGTTCTCTGTATTAAGAGTCTCTTATGGTGTGCCTCCCTCTCTGTTTGAAACTATTTTTTCCCCTTCCCTTCCCCCACAGTCTTCTGTTAAGTTTCTCAAGTTCCACATAGGAGTGAGAACATATGATACCTGTCTTTTTCTAAGGCACTGCGCTTTCAAGTTGCTCCCCTCTGTCAGTGCAAAGGTCTTTTTATCTCTGATCAGTGATGGACTTCAAAGAGAGGGACAGGTTTGCACATTGTCCTCTCCACCAATTCCTTTCTTTGTAGCTTTTATTGAAAGGAGGCCAGTGCATGCCTACATACATGACATGCACACAACGTAACAGGTGTCCTGGGCCAGAATCTTTCTTTCAAAAGTCAGCCCCCCAGTGATGTTATGAGCCATGAAAATGGTCTTGCAAGTCAACAGCACTTTGTTGTCAGGCTTATAAGGAAAATACAGTGTCAGAAGTTTTGCTTTATGGTTAAATGAGCCTCTATTTTGTCACATGTGCATCTGGCATGCTTTCTTACTTAAATCAGCAGAGGTCTATCAACTCTAATCCACTGTGGTAAGTCCTAAGTTACTGGCATAAATAAAGTGCAGTAGGAACATGAAGCAAGGCACCATTAGCTCTGTCTGACAAAGGAAAAATCAGAGATGAGTTGAGATGGAAGGAAGCCTTGAAAATTAATAGAGTCGAATTTTGCCAGATTGGCGAGTACATAGAGTTCTGGGCAAAGGCAGCTGAATGGAGGGGTGAAAATGCAGCGTCTGGTGAGGAGATGTAGAATCATCACAGAATAGTCAAGGCACTGGGACAAGGCTGGGTAGTTGAGATTTTAGAGAGAAGAAACAAATGCACAAATTAGGTCTTACAGGCTGCTAGGTATTGTGAAATCGGACAAAGGAGCCTCAGTGGAATAACAGAGTATACAGAAAAAGATCTTGGCACTAATATTTCATACGATTGTAGGGACCATAGACTAATAGTTGTAAAATAGTTAGAAAAAGTGTTGTATTACATGTTCTCAATGAAATTATTTGGAAAATAAGTGCATATTTAGATACAGGGTTTGTGTAGAGGTCAGCATATTCACAGAAGTCTTCCTGGAGCGGGTGGGGTTGGGCCAAGGTCTGGCAGGTCAGAGAGACTTGAATTATGAGAGAGGAGAAGAGAAAGCATTCTCCCTGAGCAAATGAGTAGGACTGGGGGGGCAGAGGTGGTAGATATGAAGGGCAATAAATAAATGAGCCCAGGTTTGTGCTGTGGAGTTGATTGGTTTACTTAAGTACTTCTCAATACTGACTGCGCTTTGGACTCACCTAGGGAGATTTAAAAAAATATTGATGGCTGGGTCCCTCACCCAGAAATTCTAACTAAATTGGTCTGGAGTGTGGCCTGAGCAACAGGATTTTTAAAAGCTTCCAGTTGATCAATGGTAGTGTATAGCCAGGTTTAGTTCGGAGACCAGTACATTCCAAGATGAGGACTTTGGATTTGGTTTGACAGGCATTGCATGTTCTTAAGTGATGGAGAAATAGAAGTGATCTGTTCGAGGAAGATGGTGGTTTAAAAGTGCATTGGAGAGAGTAAAGTTCATGGAAATGAGCCCAACCAGAAATTCATAGGGAAGTCCTGGTGTGAATTATCAGAGCATCAGGCTAAGCCTTGTGTCCTTGAGCAAGGAAGGAAAAGGGCAGACCCCAGAGATGCATTAAAGACTCATCCCGATGGGCACCTGGGTGGCTCAGTTGGTTAGGCTTCTGACTTCAGCTCAGGTTATGATCTCATGGCTCGGGCATCCAAGGCCCGCGTCAGGCTCTGCTCTGATAGCTTAGAGTCTGGAACCTGCTTTGGATTCTGTGTTTCCCTCTCTCTATGCCCCTCTCCCTCTGCCCTCCCCCCCTCCCCAAATAAATAAACATTAAAGAAAAAAAAAAAGAATCATCCTGAGAACCTAATGACAGACAGCAGGATTTAGCAGAGAGAATGCTGATTCTGGGAGTAGATGGACATGGGTTCAAATTGCAGCTCAGCCCAATTTTTAGCATTATGTCCTGGGCAAGGCCTTTAACTACTCCTTTGGGTCATCTCTCTGCTGTAGAGATGATAAACCTGACAAATGCAAAGGAGGAAGAGTAAGATGAAATATACAAAGTACCTAGCATAGAGCGAGTGTTCGATAAAAGCAACCTATGGTATCATTTCCATAGGGGATTTAAAAAAAACTATGGTATCATTTCCATAGGGAATTAAAAAAAAAAAGAGCATTTATTTTGCAGACAGACCAGTGATCTAAACCCAGCTCAGCCCCTTGAATATCATGTGCCTTTGGATAAGGGACAAGATTCTCCACACAAATCTTCCCATCTGTAAAATGGGAACTGTAAAATAGTACTTCCTTTTTTTTTTAGGGTCCAGTATTATTCCCTTGAATGAATATAGTACATTTTATTTACCCATTCCTCAGCATGTGGACATGTGGGTTGTTTCCACTTTTTGGCTATTAGGAATAATGCTGCTGTGCACATTTGCATACATGTTTTTTGTATGGATGTATGTTTTCATTTCTCTTGAGTATATACGTGGGAATCGAATTGCTAAATCATATGGTAACTCTGTGTTTAACATTTTGTTTTCCACAGCATCTGTACTAGTTCACATTCTCTTTAAAAAAATTTTTTTAACATTTATTTATTTTTTGACAGACAGAGAGCATGAGTGGGGGAGGGCAGAGAGAGAGAGACAGGGAGACACAGAATGTGAAGCAGGCTCCAGGCTCTGAGCTGTTAGCACAGAGCCCCATGTGGGGCCTGAACTCACAAACCGTGAGATCATGACCTGAGCTGAAGTCAGATGCTTAACCACCCTTACTGTCAATATGTAAGAGACCCAATTTCTCCACTTCCTTGCCAATGTTTGTTATTATTTGTATCTTTTATTATAGCCATTTTAGTGGGTATGAGGTAGTATCTTATTGTGGTTTTGCACTTTTCTATTAGCTAATTATGTTGAGCATTTTTTAATATTCTTAGTGGCTATTTGTAAATCTTTGGAGAATTTTTAAAAAATCCTATGCCTATTTTTAAATTGGGTTATTTGTCCTTTTATTATTGAGTTGTAAGAGTTCTTTATATATTCTGGATGCAAATCTCTTATCAGGTATGTAATTAGCAATTATTTTCTTCTATTCTGTGGGTCATCTTTTCACTTTCTTGATGGTGTCCTTTGAAGCACAAATGTTTTAATTTTGATGAAGTTCAATGGACCTATCTTCTTTAGTTCTTTGTGTTTTTGATGTTGTATCTGAGAAAATTTTGCTTATCCCTAGGTCATGAAGATTAACTCCTATGCTCACTTCTAAGACTTTTATAGTTTCAGTTCTTACATTTAGGTGTATGATCCATTTCAAGTTAATTTTTGTCTGCAGTGTGAGGAAGGAGTCAAGTTCATTCTTTTGCAAATGGGTATGCACCACTTGTTGAAAAGACCATTCTTTTTCCAATAAATTGTTTTGGCACCCTTGTCAAGAATGTGTATATCTAGGGGTGCCTGGGTGGCTCAGTCAGTGAAGCGTCTGACTTCAGCTCAGGTCATGCTCTTACACTCCGTGAGTTCAAGCCCCGCATCGGGCTCTGTGCTGACAGCTCAGAGTCTAGAGCCCACTTCGGATTCTGTGACTCTTTCTCTCTCTGCTCCTCCGCCTCTCGCGCTCTGTCTCTCTCTCAAAAATAAATAAACATTAAAAAAAAAAACATTTTATAGAATGTGTATATTTAGCCTTATGCTGCCTTATCTTTTCAATGAGAAATAATTCAAGTTCAGGAAATCTTACAGGACATACTGTTACTATTCTCCTTTGTTATTTCATGCCATTGAAACATTTTAAATTATCTATCGTTGCTTTTTAAAAAAATTGATCTCGGGTCACCTGAGTGGCTCAATCAGTTAAGTGTCCGATTCGATTTTGGCTCAGGTCATGATTGTGGGATTGGGCCCTGCATTGAGTGTGGAGCCTGAGTGTGGAGCCTGCTTAAGATTCTGTCTCTCTCCCTCTCCCTCTCTCTCTCTCTCTCAAAAAAAAATTGATCTGATTTAGCTTTATTCTGTATTTCACATAAAAAATTGGTGGTGAGAAAATTATCATTGTTTTTCACTTTTGCAGGAAAAAAAAAGCAAGCGAGCAAGCAAACCATGCAGACTTGGCTTGAGGTCCCAGCTGTGGTCCACACATTGTTGTTCACTGTCACACATTCTCCCAAACACCTCTCCCTTTCAGCATACTTTCCTTTAATGCAGAACCCGTCTGGACCAACAGTAGGTTTTGTGGTTGGATAACCATGCTTAATTCTTTCTTTGTGTTCATCACTGTGGACTTTCAACACAACTCGAGCAGTCTTGTTTATCTACCTCAAATGTCTCAAAAATCCTTTTAGAAATGTGCATTGTTTCTCTGCCCTGAAGGTAAAACACCACAACCTTGTTTAAAGTAAAGCTCATGTGGCTGGTAGGTTAGGAACAGAAGGATTGATTGTCCTCCCTCTGGGTCTCGTCCTCATTTGTTCAGCGAAAGGATGAAGAGCAGGGCTAAAAAAGAGCCAGCAGCCCCGTTCGCCAGTGCTACTTTCTGTTGAAGGATAAAGCAGCATATGGGGCTGCTTTTCATGGGACATTCTGCCTACAGAGTGCGTGAAAGGCAGACAGTGGGCATCAGGCCTTGGGGCAGAGTTAATCCGTATCCTCACGGGCACAATTGATTTCCAAGTCTTCAAGCTGCCCCAGTTGTGATCTCGGAATATCAGACTATCAGAGCAGAGGGTAATTTGAACCCAGAAAGGACAGTCAAAAGTGATTCCGGAATGGAATTTAGTGTCTACTGATCCCTCCCCTGGCCTGGACTATCAGTGATTATCTCCTTAATGACATATGCTACGGTATTTTATGTTATCTTTGTAGAGAGGAGCAAGGTGGACACGTGGGGAAATGGCATTTCAGTGCATCCAGAAATAGTACCGAAAAGACAAACAAAACGGCCTCGAATCATTTTTGTCGGATGATCTAAGGAATTAGCGCTAGGTTTGGTTTTCTCTAAAGCCTGGATAATTCTTTAAAATAGCTCAAGGAAAAAAAAATAATAATAAAAATAAAATAGCCCAAGAAATTAATTTGTTGACAAATTTCTTTTTAATTTTTTCTTAACATTTATTTATTTTTTTGAGACAGAGAGAGACAGAGTATGAACGGGGGAGGGTCAGAGAGAGAGGGAGACACAGAATCTGAAACAGGCTTCAGGCTCCGAGCTGTTGGCACAGAGCCCGACGCGGGGCTTGAACTCACGGACCGCAAGATCATGACCTGAGCCAGAGTCAGACACTCAACCGACTGAGCCACCCAGGTGCCCCTAATTTGTTGACAAATTTCTGAAAGACAACTGTAATTATGCCATTCATATAATTTGTGCCCATTTCTGCTTCGTCCTTTCTGGGTGCTTGCCAGAGATAAAGGATTAGTCTATTCCACATCAGAAATGGGAACTTACTATCCCTACTGAGGTACTTCTTCTTTGTGGGTGAATATAAGCTAGAAAGGCACAAGTTACAGGAATATCATTTATTGAAATTGGATTCTCCTTTGAAGAACTGTGTATTTATCAATTTAATTTGTAACATAGATGTATTCTGAAGCACTTACCTTCAGTAGAGCCTATTACTTTGAAGTTCTAAATCCCTCTCTAAACCTTTTCTGGGCTAAGAGTTTCCAATCTTTCTTGACTACAAGATGATTTCAAATTCAAAATACTCGTGGTGAAAAAGCTGATTCTCAATGGTGGACAGTCGAACCTGGAGGGTGTTTAGAAAAGCGTGGTTGTCACAGGGACTGAGGGACTACTGGAATATAGTGGATGGAGCAAGAAATGCTAAATGTCTTGAAATACGAGGGACAGTCCTGCACAACAAAGAATTTTCCCCCCCTCGGAATTGTGAACAGAGCCCCCTGCATGGAGAAAATGATCCATTCACCTGCCCCCGAGTCTTGTCCCTATACTTTTGAGTGGACTGATGTGTACTTGTCTACACATCCTGGACCTGATAACCAGAATGAGCAGTCACTGGGTGGTCTGATGCAGTTACAGTATCACCTAGGTCTGTGGTGCTCATTTTTCTTACTGCTTCCCCTGTGACCTGAACTCAGACGAACTATCCCTAGGTACCATCTTCTCCCCACAGTCTCATTCCTGCCACATCCTGGTATTCTTATTACTAATAATAACTAACAGGGGCACCTGGGTGACTCAGTCAGTTGAGCATCTGACTTCGGCTCAGGTCATGATCTCGCAGTTCATGAGTTCGAGCCCCACATCAGGCCCTGTGCTGACAGCTCAGAGCCTGGAGCCCGCTTTGGATCCTGTGTCTCCCTCTCTCCCTGCCCTGAAGCCTGCTCGCACTGTTTTTCCCTCTCAAAATAAATAAACATTTAAAAATTAAAAAAAAAAAAAACGCAACTAACATAGACTGAGAGCTTATTTTATAGTAGGGAGGGAGCAAGATGATTTTTATGCATTGTTTAGTTTTGTCACCATCATGAGGTGGTCACCCAGAGGTGGACGTTATAGTATCTTCCACAGAAACGAAACTGTTATTTTGAAAGGTTAAATAACTTCCTTAAAGTCGTAGAGAGGGAGCAGAGAGGTTGTAGAGCTGGAGTTTGGTCCCAGGTCTGTCCATGTCCAAACCCCTCTCCTTGTATCCACCGTGCTGCATTGTCTCCCAGCCTTTGTCTCGCGGCTAATGGACTCTGCATGGGCTTCCCTGCCAGCTTGTTAACCATATATGCTAGGACCCCTTCCTTTCCTCGTCCTCATCCTAGCCTCCTTTGCCTGGCTGATTCCTACCTAGACGCCAGTCTCACTTCCTTGAGGAAGCTTTTGGTGACTTCCCCACTTTGGAGGCAGCGACCTCCTTTCGGTGCACCCTCAATTCCCCCAATCATGGGCAATAAGGACATAAGTACAGTTCACGCGTCAGTACCCCTTGTTAGACACTAGGGGATCATGGCTTTTTTTTTTTTTTTATCACTCTCTTCCTGATGCCTAGCTCAGGCCCAGCACATATCAGGTGCTACACACGTATTTGTGGATGTGGAGAGGGTGGCCTGGGCTCACCCTTTGGCTCTTGCCATTGTAAGAGTGGCTCAGGTGGGTACCTCTCCCTGGTTGCAACCAGCCCTCAGGATTGGGACCCTCTGCTAGGCCAGCTCTAAGTGAGGGACCTAAGCTCTAAGCAGAGCTTGGTGGGGAGACCAGCACTGGTGGCGTATGGTGGCAGGGATTTTCATGAGAGAGCTGGTGGGGAATTTGTGGTACTAAAGCAAGACGTACAGGACAAGTGGGACAAACTATCATAATGTGGACTCCTTGGGCCACATAAAGAATTAGAAAGGGCTTCCTGATCCCCTAATTTCCTCTGACCTCAGTGCAATTAAACTAGAACCCGACATGGGTCCAATGGAGTCCCCATCCCCAAATCCTCCAAGCAACTTGATAGGAAGAAAGTTGTGGGTTTCAGGAGAAAAACAATTGAGGAGGAACATTTCTTTAGGAATGCTTTTGGTATTTAACATTAAAAAAAAACTAGGTCATTATTAGTCAACAACTCATGCATTTATTTTGATAAGATTAGATAGATTCTCAACATAATTATTACATTGCGATGGTGCCTACTGTATGCCAGGGTCATTAAATATGTGTATGTGTGGGTTCATTTGTTTGTTTATTTATATATCTTTCTAATGCTTACCATACTTCTAAGACGTTGGTGTTATTTTCCCTATTTTACACATAGGAAACAAAGTTTATGTAAGTTGCCCAAGTTCGTGCACCTTGTAGCTGGCTGAGATGGAATTTGAACTTGTGTCTGTTTGAATCGACAGTCTGATGAGCTGTTGGTTGCCTCATACAAATGCATCACTGCTGTTTTTTCCCACTGTCTTGTCACTTCCTCATTCTTACAGAGACAGTGTTCTCTGTCACTGGGGTGAGCCACGTGGCCCAAGAAAGCATGAGGAAAAGAAGACTCAGGAATGACAGGGGTGGGTGTGTGCAGAGGAGAATACTTGGCCTTTCTTTCCCAAAAAGTGGGATAAAACCTCTGCCAAGTTGCACGTGTAAGTGATCTCTGATGTGACCGGAAGCCTTTCTTCTCCTTTAGGATCTTCTTCATCAAGCAGAAATGATTGAAAATGCCCTGGGTTAAAGAATTTACCTCTGTTTATTCTTATCCAAATTTTGTTTTTTAAACCCAGAAAAATATTCACTCTGACTCAACCAGGAAACCTGTATTCATAAATAGATCCTCCTGAACATAATCAAAATGATAATTTCTGGGCTAGACCAACCCTGGTCACCCCACTGCAATTATTGTCTATCTGCCAGGCTACTGTGCCATTTCATTTTGTCAATCCACACTCGTTTCCAGGCAGCACAAAGAGTGGGTATTTCGCTGTTGTTGTTGTTGTTGTTTTTCTGCAGCTCAAATCCTCCCAGTCTCCAGAGGCAAGAGTGACTGCTGTAAGTCAGATCGAATTTGCAATTCCCAGGGTCGCCTTTATCACTGTTGTGCAAACACCATTCTCCAAAAAATCTGTCTGAGGAGCAGCACTGGGTACCCCTGTGTCTCCTGACTCCACCTCCATGCATATTCCTGTCAGGCCGGCACAGATATGGCCTGGTGATACTATGAAATGGCTGTTCTTTTCTGAAGTGCTCCCCACATATGTGGCTCCATTACCAATGGGGGTCGTCACTAAATAAAGGAAATGAGTGAGTGGAGGGGGAATTGTAAGTGTTCCCTGGAGGTTAAACATTTTAAATGTGGATATGTGTGTCCATTTACGACAGGGCCGCTTCCTGTCCTGAATCCCCTCTGCAAACATAGGACAATGTCACGAGGTGTTCGCCGTGGATAATTACACAGCGTGCTGCAGGGACGTCTTTAGAGGTTGTCATCAGGAGAACTTTTGATGATAGGCAGGTGAGGACTCTATTTCCATTGTCCGGAGAGAGAAGCTGATGACAGCGAGATTTCAGCATTGTAGCCTGTGTCTGTCAGCACGATGTAATCAGCTTCTGATAATTTAGAGGCAGTTTTTCTGCTCAGTGAATGATTTAGGGCCTTTTATTCTGTGATTGCCAGCACTTCTTTCACATAAAGGGCACGGGGAGGGGAAATGAGATGAAACTCAAACATGTCCATTTTTCCAACTCATCGGCAGGTTTACTGAAGGACGCCCCATAGGCTGGGGAGAATAACACCGATAGCTGGGGTGCCTGCGATGGCTTTTGGAGGAAAGTATATTTAATAGATCTGTCTCACTCCATTCCTAAGAATTGTCACAGATGAAATTTAAAAAATAAAAGTCAGGAAGCAGAACTCCCATATCTGTGCCCCACCTATAAGGTGTAAGAAGAGAATGTCCAAGTCATTATGGCTGAGGATCTCACCAACGCCCAGTCCACACTGTGCTCCTAGAAACTGTCTCTTCCTCCTGTTCCCTTAGTCTCTTTTGCTTCTCTCCTCCCTGTTGGCACATCCTCAGCCTCCTTTGCTAATTCCTAGTTTTTCCATTCCGCACCGTGATGGGGGAACAATGTTAGTATCTCTAGTTAGTATCTCTTCTCTGCTCCACTGTCTTCCCCAGAACAATTCCATACACTTCTGTGTCCTCACTCACGCTTGGATCCTTTAAGGCCCACGCTAAGCATCTCACTGCCTGCTGGGTATCAACATAGACTCTAGTAGGCACATCAAAAATCAAATAAAACTTGGCTTCCATTCCTTTCCCTGCATCTCCTGAGCCCCTAATTCCCGCAATTGCTTATCATCATGAAAAGTGTCCATTTATTGCTGCTAGAGCAAAGATTGCTTCACATCCTGTGTAAAAAAAATCAAGAAGACTGTTACAATGGAAAATCCAATACCCTTTAACCCAGCAATCCCACTTTGGGTTCCATCTTATTGAAATCAAAGTGCTACTGTATATAAGACGATATGTGTAAGGTTGCTTATTATTTGTAGTGGTGGGAACTTGGCAGTGACCTGAACATCCATTAGGGAGAGTAGATGGCAGTGAATTATAGGTACTATGCGGCTATTTGATGGGAAATGTAGTCCATGTATTCTGAAGTCAAAAAGCAACTTGCAAAGTAATGTGTATAATATTATTTAATTCTTGTACTAACAAAATGAAAATGATAAAAAACCTATATGTGTATATGTGTTTGTTTGCTTGAATGGACATGAGGAAAGAAGTGGAAGGATGTTCACACTATTAGTATTGCGTCCCTGGTTGGGGCAGTGGCCAGGAGGAGTGAGGACATGGTGCTTTTGTTTGTTTTGTTTTGTTTTGTTTTGTTGCACATGTCGTTCTTGTAATATTTGAAAAAAAAAATCTAATGGTTCATCCTCCCATATTTCTTGCTAGTCATTCAAATAAGAATATTAGCATCATTTTAGCCACGCCCTTTCCCTTCCTCTTTCCAAGGATTTATTGTTTTTATGTTTGTATCCTCCACTAGACTATAAAGCCACTGTGAGCAATGATCTTCTGCATAATACCTTGCATATATGTCTTAATATTGACTTGAATGAAGATTCTCGTGTGTGTCATTGCTCCATATTTCTCTTATAGATATACGTCTAAGCTTTTATTTCTAATTCAGAGAGATACTGATGCTTTCATCAAAACTCTCAAATACATATTGCCTTTCCCCACCCTGCTTTGGAAAATTGACCTGGGAATATATAAAATATTACATCATGTACTTTTCCATCCCAGGTTTACTTATTTAGTCTTTTCTTATACATATTTTTACTTACCTCTGCATCCTGCTTTCAGTATCATTTAGAGTTCTCTGAGCACGAGGCAGGTAAACAGGGGATAAACAGCCCCATGAAGAGCTGTGTGCAGATTTGCAGTGACGTAGGCAAATAGTAGCACACGTGTCAAACACAATGATGAAGAATTTGGTCAAACATGTAGGTGTCTTCTGAGATCAAATGTTTGGCGATATGAAACCACAACACTCAGGCATTTTAAAACCAACTCTTTAAGCCTAATCTCTGTACTAAAGATCGGGTAGGGAACATTTTGCTGTACCCAAGGGAACCTTTCAGCACACCCACGACCTTCATACACCCACATCCAAACACATACACATAGCAGTGAACTTTACCTGAACCCTAACTTGCTGAATCATTATTTCACTGGCTTTGCTCCAGTGGCTTTCCAGGACTGATGGTTAATGTGTGAGTCTCCTGAAAGGGGAGTGGTAGATGTCCCGTCAGGCCTGATGAGTGAATTGCTGTATCTTTCCACCAGTTCTGCATGCACTGTTCCAGTCTGCGTTCCACAGCCTTGAACAAATTCTGATGCAAAGATCTGCCGTTGATCATCCTCATAGTTTGTGGGATTGCACAGCACATTGAGTGACCGGGCATGATGTCATTTTCATGCAAATAAACAAGAACACAGGATCTCTGAAAGCTCACTGAGTTAAATCATCAGTATGCATTTATATTCCCAACACTCGTCAGGCCAAGAGTTCAGCATAATAGCAAATATTAATCACAATGTTCCTTTGTTCCTGGAAGTTGCCATATATCACTATTGCCATTTTATCAATAGGGGAAGTGGCGACCCTGTGACTTACCCACAAATATACTGCTCATAGGAGACAGAATTTGACATTGCATTAAGAAAATAAACTCTGCAAATAGTGAGACCCCAGTAGTTAAATACAATTGACATGGAACAAATTGTGGATCCTAAAGAATGCCACCCTTTGTGATAATATCTACATACAGTTATATTAATAGGTTCTAAGTTGAACATGGCCAATAGATAGAATTTCATGTAGGAATTGTGCTTCTTGAGCTCTGCTGTCTGTGTGTTCTGCATATTTTAAGGGTTGATATCAAGCTAGTAGCTATTAGGGGGCTGTACTTTCTTCTATTGGAAGTGAATTCTGAAGATTCCCCTTCACTCCAATCATTTGACTATTCTGGTTAGAGTCAACTCTTTGGAAAGATACTCTTACACATCTTGGCTCTTTATTGATCCCACCTTCCCTGCAATCCTCCTCCCCAAATAAATAGGAAATACTACCCCAAGCAGAAAAATGTCCTCTGAATGAGTATAATCACCTAGCATTAGAAGTTAGCGGGAGCTTTGCCCAGGGAGAGGAATTAGAAATCAGCCCATAAAAATAAATGAATCTGTTTCCATAGTGACGGGAATCTTTCCCTCCATAGTTTTTATCTTGCGTTCCCCCACAGATCCCTTAGGCAGAATAACAATAAACTCGAAGAAAACATTTTATTATCTTAATGGATTCTTAATTTAAAGCCAAAAGCCTTTAAATTATCTTCCCAAGGATACCATTGGCCATAACTTTTGGAATTGAATACCTGAACAGAGTTGTGGGAGGAATGTTACCTCCCAGAACCCAGCCAAGCGGGAGACACAGAGTGGGGAAGACCTCGTGGGTTACACATGCATTTTGTATGCAGCCTTCCTGATGGGTAACACACCTGTCATGTTTAATATTTCATCGGTGAAGGAAATGTACATCTGTCTGTGTTCATCTGCCGAATGAAATTTTGCACTGATGAAGCCTGCATGTGGTGAACACGACAGGGCTTCCTCATTACGTCCCTAAATCGTATTCCACAGCAACCCGGAGGAATCCATGCTAGCAGCAAAGCCTGAGCCCCTGCTCTTTCCCACCAGCCAGCTCCGGGGGGCCTTTACCTTTGTCTCTGCAGCTGTGACTGGGCCTGCCTCTGCCAATCACACTGAAGAGGCTGAGGGAGGCCCAGCTGCCATTGTGAGAAACACAGTGGCAGAGACAAAGGACCCAGCAGAGCAAATTCCTGGGCCGAAACGTCCTAGGATGCAGGTGAGAAACTGGGAGCTTCCCCAGGAAGACAGAGCGAGTGGGAATTGTCCTGGCATAAACATGGCAAACTCATTGTATTAGTGGTCCATGTGTGCAATGGTGCAAGCTGCATGAATGGACATTATTTCAACACTGTCAAAAAACTAGATGTGGAAGGTCTCAGTAAATACCCTTGATTTTCTGAAGTCATCTCAGTAGAAAAAAGTCTCGACTCCCTTCTTCAGTCCCTTACGAGGGATGAGGGTGAATCTATGTCTCAGTTCTCTTGGAGGGTCTTAGTTTAATGCTTGTTGTCCCAAGATAACTATTAATGCCACCCCTCTCCAGTCTCAATAATGTCTCAAAAGTTTGGACAATAAACACTAAGGTCACTCTGTCGTAATCAATAAATTTAAGTCCAGGAATACTGACATTTTCTCTGTCTCTTCCTAGAAATATCACATGCTTTTTCCTAGATAGATTTTTGCAACTTTCCCTTAGTGCAGCAACTACCAGGTGTGGACTCTTTCAAGATAAGTGGAGCCATGAAGACATTTTTCTAAAGATGAAAATTGGAGAAGGAAGGAGTTGCTTCTTTCTTATATTCTAATACTTAGGTTGTATAATAACCTAATCATTACTTTTTCACTCTAGATGCAAATTTCTTGAGGAGAAAAAGAAACTATTACTTACCTTTCTATTACCCATTCTATTCATAGGTATTTAGTAGACATGTACAGATGCAATCATAAAGGAATGAATACAGCAGTAGGAAGGGGGACAGTTTATTTGGGCCTGAAACCAAATAAACTTTTGGGGAGAGGGTTTGGGAACTAACACATGACAGTTGGATAGATAAGGCAGAAAAAAGAAAGAATTTTGAACACTATCATTTTCTTTCCCATAATTTGTTAACTTTTTCCTAATTATAAAATATTGCATGTTCATGTTCATTTATGAAATTTAGAAAGAGAAACAGGCCAAAAGGAAAGAAAGAAAGAAAGAAAGAAAGAAAGAAAGAAAGAAAGAAAGAAAGAAAGAAAAAGCAAAAAGAAAAGAAGGAAGGAAGGAAAGGAAAGGAAAGGAAAGGAAAGGAAAGGAAAAGAAAAGAAAGAAGAAAATCAGAATAACCATGATGAGCTTTGGAGGGTTTGGATGTCTTGTGTTTCCTATTATGTTCACAGACATATAAATGTGTGTGTGTACATCCACGTGGTTTTTGCCATACAGTTTGTTACTGGAATCACTACTCTTCTAAGGTCTGCACTGTTGCAATTGACAAGATTTCTTATAAAGTAGTCTGTACTTCTTGTTCAGGTGGCAAATGGGAACTCGGAATTATCTGGAGAATTTTTGTGAGTTCTCTAAGTGGCAGAGGAGAAACATGAAGAAATAGTGGAGATTGTTTTTATTGTATTATTTGGTGGCGGAGACACCATCCTTTCCAAGGATATTCTGCCTTTTTCCAGAGTCTTCCATCACTAAAGTTGAAGTGAGTACTCTCAGGAATACAGGACTTGGAATCAAAATATTGATACATAATTAACCATATAATGGTGGCCTAAGGCTGGGTGAGTTATTTTTTTTAATTTTTTTGAACATTTATTTATTTTTGAGAGAGAGAGAGAGAGCATGAGCAGGAGAGGGGCAGAGAGAGAGGGAGACACAGAACCCAAAGCAGGTTCCAGGCTCTAAGCTGTCAGCAGAGAGCCCGATGCAGGGCTCAAACCCATGAACCGTGAGATCATGACCTGAGCTGAAGTTGGACGCTCACTGACTGAGCCACCCAGGCACCCCAAGGCTGGGCGAGTTCTTTAACCACTCTGAGCCTCAGTTTTATCACTATGATAAATCTCTCACTATGATAAAACTCATCACTGTGATGAGAGCATTGGTTCTCATCACATGACATCATTGTGAAGATCAAATGAAATCAGGAACATACTTGACAACACAGGCGGTGATCACTAGGTGATGGTGGATTTAAGGAGTGGTGTAACATGTTCTTTATAGTTCCTTATGGAATGGTGTTGGTGTGGAGAACGCGGCATTTGGGACATGGAGATAGGTTTGAGATTGTGTTTCACCCACGATGACTTTGTGATTGTTAAGGCAATTTAGAAACTTTTTTGAGTCTTTGTTTCCTCATCAGCTGCCTGAAATCATGTATAAAGTGTTAATTTAACAAATAAAATTTGACATTATAACAATGATTACAATAGTGATGATACGGTGATGAGGAGGATAGTTTCCTTGTTGGTGGAGTTGGAAAGTGGAGAGGAGAGGAGGAAGAAGATTTCATAATGCTATCATAACGATAGATGAGAGAATGATATTTTGCTATTAATGTCATAAGCCCTATATCCTCGAATGGAGGTGTACTTGATTTCAGCTGTTTTCAGCCATGGCTGTGCATTAGAAATCGCAGGGGAAGATGAGAAAACAAAGAATAATACCTGCGACTAGTTAAATAAGAATCTCTGAGGGGTTACAGTGGATATCATATTTTAGAAAGTTCCTTCGCTTGTTTTCATAGTCTGTCGGGGGTGAGAGCCACTGCTACATGTCCCTGCCTCCAGAAGGAAGCTCTTGGTAAAAAGCATGACTAAGTTTTATAACTCAGGGGTCTTGAACAAGAAACTTGTGGGGACTTTGTACCCCACATTGGCAGGAAGATGGAGAAACTGAGACTGGACCCATTGGAGCTGGAGGAGCCAGCCCTCCCAGGGAAAGAAGCTCCCTCCCAAGTGGCTGGATGCTTTAAAGCACAGAGTTCAAAGGCAGCAGTGAGTTCAGCTCAGCAGGGCAGACCTCATTGTGATTCCAGGCACTCATCCTTCATCTGGATGGCTGTGGCAACCCCCTCACTGTCTCCCTGTCTCTAGCCTTAACCCTCTGCAAGCTGTTTTCCACAGAGTCTGGCCAAAACCTGTATTCATTCTCCATTGCTGCACAATAAATCATCACCAACATGGCAGCATAAAACCACACCCATTGATTAGCTCACATTTTGGGAGGCAGAGGAGCTGGATTCCCTGCTCAGGATCTCACCAGGCAAAATTGAGATGTAGGTTGGCTGTGTTCTCATCTGGAACTCAACACCCTCTTCCAAGCTCATTCAGGTGGCTGATAGAATTCAGTTCCTTTCTGTTGAAGAACCGAGGTTCCTGTTTCCCTGCTGGCTAGCAGCCAGGGACCAGTCTCAGCAACTACAGACCATGCCCATTTCTTGTCACATGGCCCCTCCAGCAATGGAGAATCTCCCTCATAACAAATTTATCTCATGCTTTGAATCTCTTTTGCAGGAAGAGGTAAATTCCTTTTTTTTAAAATTTTTTTGACATTTATTTATTTTTGAGAGATGGAGAAACAGAGCATAAACGGGGGAGGGTTAGAGACAGAAGGAGACACAGAATCTGAAGCAGGCTCCAGGCTCTGAGCTGTCAGCACAGAGCCTGACGCAGGGCTCGAACCCACAAACCCTGAGATCATGACCTGAGCTGAAGTCGGATGCTCAATCAACTGAGCCACCTAGGCACCCTGAGGTCAATTCCTTTTAAGGGCCCATCTGATTTGGTCAGGTTCACCTAGGATTGTCTCCCTATCTTAAAGTCAACTGACTTGGAACCTTAATTACATTTGCAAAATCCCTTCACAGTGGCACCTAAATGAGTGTTTAAGTCAATAACTGAGAGAGGATGTGTGTGCACAATGGGCTGGAAATTTGATGGACTGCCTTAGAATTCTGCCTACCATGGAGTCTAAATATATGCTTAACGCTTTTCAATGGATACTTATTTTACCTGCTGAAGAAAGCCCATGCTCCTTTGTATACCATATAAGGCTCTATATAATCTAGCCTATCTATCCAGACTTGCCTCTCGTAACTCTGTGCTCTGCCCCTTACTCCAGCTGTATTACATATGTCTGCATCTATTTGTTCATAAGTTTGTGGCTTTGTACACCATTTTGGTTTTCACTTCTAAGCTTTAGCTGATGGTGTTCCCAGTGTTAGAATGCCTTTCCCATCTGTATATATATGATCCAGCATGGGCTTTATCCTCTAGGAGCCTCCCTTGATTCATCCATTTTCTCAGTAAATATTTGTTAAGCACGTATTATGTGCCAATCATGTCTCAGATACTGGAGATCTAGTAGTAAATCTGGCAATGTCTCTTTTTCTCTTACAGAGCTTACCTACCAGTTGGGTAAACAGGAAAAATGCAAAAATAATTATAAAATTTGTCAAATGGTGATAGTGCTCTGAAAAGAGTGAAGCAAAAAGAGAGAGAGAGAGAGAGTGATAGGCAAATTGTTATTTTATATACCACTCACCTGTAATGCTTCTGTCATAGGTGACATTTAAGCAAAGATACAAAGGAAATAAGAGAGTGAGCAGTGGGGAAGTATGAGGGAGAGCCTCAAGGTTTTTCCCTTCTGTTTTTTTGTCTCCATGATTTGCTGAATGGACGAATGGGGGGGCAGGGAGAGAAAAAGAAAAAGAAAACAAAGAGTGTTCTAGGCCGATGGAACAGCAAGTACAAGGCTCTGAGGTGGGAAGTCCTTTGATGCTCAGTTAATATTTGCCTGGCCTGATGTAAGCGATTAGGCTTTTCAGGGAAGAACTCTAGCCATTGGCAGCTGAACAGGGAGGAGAAAAAATAGACGTCATGGTCCGATTCCTGGGCAAGGACACTAGTGAGTACAACAGGGCATCATCAAGTACCAACAAGTAGTCTGTGTTCATGGCAGAGTACTAGGTCCCATGGGGCCCTTAGGCCCCAAACAGGGAAACTGAGGCTGGAAGGACAAACTCAAGACATTGAGGGTAGCGAACTCAGAGACAGTGGGCCGATCCCTGCTGATTTGAGTTGTCACCCTCAGTACCTGCTCTGTACTTTGAAAATCCCTATTGCCATTCATCTCATTTCATTGAAAATAATGGTTTACAGGCCCGTCTCCTGGTCTCCCAGAGTTGGGAATTAGTAAGGGTCTCCCCTGTGTCCCTGGTGTCCAGCAAAGTTGCCATGAACCAGTCTCCTCTGGCATGGTTGTTGGTTCACAGCCCTAGGAGTTCCCTGGGTGAAATTTGAAGCTGGCCCTTATAAATGGAGGGTGGAGAGAGGCCAAAGAAAGAGGCAGGCCACTCCAGATTGGTGGGTGGCAGGCTTCATAAGCAAAGGAACTTACATATGAGGTCTATCTTAGGCAGCTGCAAAGTGAGTAGATCTCTGCACCTGCCTGCCAGAGCCTGAAAAGTTTATGCAGAGGCCTTAACCAGGTCTAGTCACAGTCCAGAGTCCACAGATCAGATGGTCTCAACAATACCTTAGTCTCTCAAGGTTGTGTTCTTGAGATGGCCCTAGCCGTGGGAACAGTGGGCAGAACATTCCAAGGACAGGGGAGAGGTGAGGAGCCTCCAATTGTCTAGGTCCAGCTCTTTGGTCAACCAGTGGTCACATCCTCTTGAGGACCTCCTTCAACAATGGTCAAGTTGCCAAATGGGTTGGGGGTGAAGCATGAAAGCTGACAAGACCTGTAGGGTTTGGTTTGTTGACTAGGCTTCTCTGATTGACCTTTTCAAGGTGGCTTGGATAACATAGTGTTTGCTGCAGGGATATATATTGACTTAGCACTCTAATTAAAGCTAAAACTGGAAAGCTTTCATGATACCACTCTAGGGGATGATAAAGTACACTCACTCACCTTTCTCTTTCTCCTTCATTTTCTGGGCCCATCTCCAAGTGGTAGCTTGTTTTATTTTCTTTGTTATGAGGCTTTTTCTGCATAGTCATAGTTTCTACTGCTTCATAATTTTGGATTGCACGTGCCTTTGACTTGCCATGAACCCAGCCCTTCTTCGTGGCATTTTTTCAGCTTCAGTTCATGCCACCAACTGGTACACTCTGACTGCATGACTTAATTCAAATTTAGGAGACAGAGAACTTAGTTGTCCCAGCTCATCTTTTTTTTAATACCAGCAAGCCAAAGGATTAGCTTAGCTCAGGTGCTCACCATTAGCTTAATTATCTGAAGCTTGGATGGGAGTAGGAGGAAGGAAGTAAAGAAAAGGGATTATGCTGTATAAAATGTAGCTGCCTAGATACCAGGGGCTGAGGAGGGTGGTTCCCTCAAAAGGCAGTATAGGCAAGCGGACATTAGTTGACATCTCTAATTTGAGGAATGAGATGCACCCTTGAGGAGGAATTGAGAGTTCACTGTGGAGTTTAAATATCATCACTAAGTACCGAGAGTCCAGAGCAGGCTTGTGAGGGAACAACGAAAGCAATATTCAGTAAATCCAGCAAAGGCCAGTTGGGAATAGGAACCAGTAAGCCACCAGAGGAGGAATGTAAAGAATATCTCTAATGGAGAGTCATCTATTTCTCTGCAGAGATTAGCATCTGGCAATCCTACTTTCTTAGGCAATGGAGGAATAGGGCAAGCCCTCAAGGCCATATACATGTAAGGTGGTGTTAAATTTCTCTAAGACAAGAACTGAAGTGATGCTGAGAGTTTGTATAATTATAGCTGGCATGTTCCAGTGCTCTGGTCCTCATTCACTGAAGACTTACTTACTTTGTGTCTTAAATACTGGGAGTGTGGCAACCCTTCCCCACTCTTGATGCTCCCTGTCTCCTTGGCCCAATTTATTTTTGTTCATAGCATTTTTAACTTTCTTAAATTCTACCTATTTCACCCCTTTATTTTTTATTTCACCTGTGGAATCTAAGATCCAGGGAATCTGAGCTCCATGAAAGCAGGGATGTTCTCTGTTCAGTTTTATATTTGCAGCATCTAGAGAGTGCTTTGCTCAAAAATAACTTATTGAATAAATTAATGAATTCCATCATTGATCTAGGTTACTCGCACAGGAAGAAACAGATCATATTCATAAATCAGAAGCTATCTAGGTGTTCCCTGGCAACACTGATGAGGCATGTATACATTTTTTACATTTGAGTATTTTCCTCTATTAGGCATAAATATGTCATCAACATGCTTACCAGTATATTAGTCAGTATAGGCTACATTATACTGTGATAACAAATTGACCTCTAAATCTTAGTGGTTTAACTTAACATACACAGTGCTGGGTAGCAGGAGCCTCTACTCCATATAGTCACTCAGGAACCCATGCTAACAAAGCCTCCATCATCCTCTGACGCCATTGCCTCAACATGATAGAATTGGCTGCTACAAGAGAGAACAAGGATAATTTATAACTCTCTTCATGTTTGGTTTGAGTTTGCTCCTTTCTCCAGTAAGACCACCTCTTTTTCCAACATGACCCATGTATCCAGGAAGGAGAGGAAAACCAGGTGTAGTAACACACTCAACTCTATCATAGCTAGTGACTAATGCTATGGAAATATCATTTATATTTAACATGAAAAGCTCTTAGAGAACACAGAACTGACTTTTGGGGTTAAGTTGTTTAGTTTAATAAGGTTTGAAATACAGGTCTAGAAGTGAATAATGATAATAACGTGAATGTTATTCCATATGTATGAGCAACACTTGAAGCAATTTATTTTATTTTATTTTATTTTATTTTATTTTATTTTATTTTTAATTTAAAAAAAAAATTTTTTTTTCAACGTTTATCTATTTTGGGGACAGAGAGAGACAGAGCATGAACGGGGGAGGGGCAGAGAGAGAGGGAGACACAGAATCGGAAACAGGCTCCAGGCTCTGAGCCATCAGCCCAGAGCCCGACGCGGGGCTCGAACTCACGGACCGCGAGATCGTGACCTGGCTGAAGTCGGACGCCCAACCGACTGCGCCACCCAGGCGCCCCTATTTTATTTTTTTTAGTAAATTAGAGGGAAACAAAACACACACAAGGATGTCATGAAGTGGTCACTGATGCACTCAAGTGATTCAGTTAGGATTCTGGCCTGTTGTGAAATTCTGTATCTGAACCACCACTCTCAGTACTCCTTCCCCTTCCCCTCATAGAGAGGAAATTTGTTTTTACCACTTATTCGTGTGAAATTGCTGCAACAGAATCCATCTTTCTGAATAGAGATGTCTATTCGGACCTGACCTCCAAGGCCCCATTAAGCAGGAAAAGCAAGAGCTTACTATTTTGGAAAGACAACACATTCTGGCTTTTTATCTTATTATAAGGGAAATTCCATCTTACCAGCTCAGCCACTGACCTCCAACACTCAGGCTTGGCAGGAAAAGTTGTGCATAGTCTCAACAAGCCCAGTTTTCATAAATTCCCCCTGCTTCTCATGCGAAATGTTTGCAGAAAGCAGTTATACGAACAGGCAAGGAATAATGCCCTGTTCCTCTTACATTCTTTTAATTTATGGATAGACTAGTTGACAAAGTGGCTCATGCAAGCAAAAGAAGTAGAATATTAAGCAATGTAAAAATAGCATTCACTTTCATTATTATGAAAGTATCTTCATTGTAAAAAATATTAGGAAATACAGAAATGCACACAGAATGCAACTTAGCAATAAGGACTCAAAACTGTATTCATTGTCACCTATTTTGTCCAAGGAAGAACGGTAAGTGCTAGGATAAACCAGTGAATAAAACAGATAGAATCCCTGTCCCCATGGAGTACTGTTCAGAGATAATCACTGTTACATATTTAACTGTCAAACGAATAGCCTCCCAGTCATTTTTATTTATTGTATTTTATTTTTGAAGACTTTATTTTTTAGAGCAGTTTTAGGTTCATAGAAAAATTGAGAGCAATTTCGGAGATTTCCCATCTACCCCCTGCCCTCACACACACAGCCTCCCCCATTATCCACAGCTTCCACCAGAGTAGTACATTTGGTACAACTGATGAACCCATATTGACACATGATAATCACCCAAAGTTCATGGTTTACCTTAGGGGACACTCTTGGTGTTGTAACTTTCATGGATTTGGACAAGTATAGAGTAACATGATAACAGATATCCATCATCACATAGTATCAAAGTAGTTTCGCTGCCCTAGAAATTTCCGGTGGCTCCACCTATTCACCCCTCTCCCCCAACCCCTGGCAACCACTGATCTTTCTACTGTCTCCGTATTTTGCCTCTTCCAGAATGTCATACAGTGGGGATTATACATTATGTCTTGTCAGATCGGCTTCTTTCACTTAGCAATATGTATTTAATTTTATCCATGTCTTTTCATGACTTTATGGTTTAATTATTTTTAGCACTGAACGATATTCCATTGTCTGGATGTAGCCACAGTTTATTTATCTATTCACCTATTGAAGGACATCTTCAATTGCTTCCAAATGTTGGCAATTTTGTATGCAACTATTCAAAATTTTGAATAAACATCTGTTTGTAGGGTTTTCTGTGGACATAAGTTTTCAGATTTCTTGGGTAAATACCAAGGAGTGTGACTACTGGATTGTATGGTAAGAGTATGTTTTGTAAGAAATCGCCAAATTATCTTCCAAAGGGGATGTACCATTTTCTATTCCTGCAAGCAGTGAACGAGAGTTTCTGTTGTTCCACATTTGCCAGCTTTTGGTTTCATCAGCGTTCTGGATTTGGGGCATTCTTACAGGTGTGTAGTCATATCTCATTGTTTTATTTTTAAGTTTATTTATGTATTTTGAGAGAGAGAAAGAGAGTGAGTGCAGGAGGGGCAGAGAGAGAAACCCAAGCAGGCTCTGCACTGTCAGCGCAGAGCCCGACGCAAGGCTCAAACTCATGAGCGGTGAGATCATGACCTGAGCCGAAACCAAGTTAACCACTGCTTAACTGACTGAGCCACCCAGGCGTGCCTCATTGTTGTTTTAATTACATTTCCCTGATGATATATGATGTGGAATATATTTTCAGATGCTCATTTGTCATCTGTATATCTTCTTTGGTGAGGTGTCTGTTAAGGTGTTTGGCCCATTTTCTAAACTGGTTGTTTTCTTATTGTTGAGTTTTAAGAGTTCTTTCTTCTTTAATATACACACAAAATTTTTGTTTAAAGATTTCTTTGTATATTTTGGATAACAATCCTATATCAGATGTGTCCTTTGTGAATATATTCTTCCAGTCTGTGGTTCGTCTTCTCATTCTCTTGACATTGTCTTCCACAGAATAGAAGTTTTTAATTTTAATGAAGTCCAGCTTATGAATTATTTCTTTCATGGATCGTGTCTTTGGTGTCATATCTAAAAAGTCATCACCAAGGGGTGCCTGGGTGGCGCAGTCGGTTAAGCGTCCGACTTCAGCCAGGTCACGATCTCGCGGTCCGTGAATCGAGCCCCGCGTCAGGCTCTGGCTGATGGCTCGGAGCCTGGAGCCTGTTTCTGATTCTGTGTCTCCCTCTCTCTCTGCCCCTCCCCCGTTCATGCTCTGTCTCTCTCTGTCCCCCCAAAAAAAAAAGTCATCACCATACCAAAGGTCATTTAGGTTTCCTTTTATGTTATCTTCTAGGAAATTTATAGTTTTGCAATTTACATTTAGGTCCGTGATCCATCTTGAGTTGATTTTTGTGAAGGGTGTAAAATCGGTCTAGATTCTTTTTTTTTTTTTTTTTTTTTTTTTTGCATGCAGAAGTCCACTTGTTCTAGTACCATTGTTGAAAAGAATGTATTTGCTCCATGGTGCACCCTTTGCTCTTTTGTCAAAGATTAGTTGACTGTATTTATGTGGACCTATTTCTGGCTCTCTTCTCTGTTCCACTGATTTATTTTTTCTATTCTTTTGCCAATACCAGCCTGTCTTAATTACTATTGCTTACTTCTAATCATTTTCATTTTTGTTTGTACACACACACACTTCAGGAGAATGAACCAAATGGGTATGGGTATAATTTACCACTGCTTTGAGTGTAGCCTATTTTCAAATCAAAGTCATTCTCAGAATATATGAGATTCTCAGATCCTCCAAATCAGGACACATGCATTGGGCTTACATTAAAAATTACAAAAGGAAAGCAAACATCTGCATGTGCCACATGATTTTCACTAAATTGATACACTTAAGGGCTACATTTCAAGTATATGGATGGCATCCTTAGAAAGTAACCAATCAAGTGAGTCCTCTCGATCCATTACAAGTTTTAATATTAAGCTGAATTCTTAATGTTAAGAGTAATGCTGACCTTAGCCAGTTTCCAAATTTCAGCCAAAGCAATAGATTTCATAGAGACCAGAGTTTAAATTCAGCCAGAGAGGGGGAGCCCCCTGGATAAAAATAGAGAAAACAACTCTTCCTTGCTCTGAATTCTGTTATGTTTTCTGTTACACTGTCATTTATTTGGCAGTCAGGTACTAGGAGATTGTAGTTCTTATCATACCAGGTCACGTAGAGTTCAGATAAAGACCAAATGTAATGATACATTGCGGTGCAATGAATTTTTTTTATTGTTGGTGTTATTTTACTATTTGTATATATACACGGATATTAGAGAGTAAATCCTGAAGGTAAAAAGAGAATGCTAGGAAGAATATAGTGGCTGTGTTATTATGTTTTATCTGTATTTTTAACTTCCTGTAAGGCTTTAAGTAATGAAAATCCATTAAAACAAGGGGGATAAGGAATTAGAGGGAGGGTGAGTCAGAGAAAGCACCTAAATACCAGGTTCCAAACAAGTGGTGGTGGTTCATCCTCTGAGTTTCTTAAATGGATTTTTTTTATACTTATTCATTTTTGAGAGACAGAGACAGAGCACAAGCGGGGGAGGGGCTGAAAGAGAGAGAAACACAGAATCTGAAGCAGGCCCCAGGCTCTGAGCTATCAGCACAGAGCCTGACGCGGGGCTCGAACTCACAAACCACAAGATCATGACATGAGGCTGAAGTCGGACTCTCAACTAACTGAGCCACCCAGGCGCCCCAGATTTTTTTTTTTTAATTCAGAGCCTAAAGGGATTGTTATGCATCAAGAGCTTAATTCTACCCAATCTGTCTTTAACTGTCAAGTACATTTTCATGGTTCGGAATCATCTTTTTTTATGATTATAAATTAAATGGTGGAGACACTCCGAAAGAATAAAATGTCCATTCAGAGTATTGCTTGAATGTTGTTACTGGGGTTTACGTCTTCCTGGTATTGCACAGTTGGGCCTGGCATCTGCTACACCTGCTCTTCACTACAAGCGGCTGCCTTTCCCTGACAATGGAAAGGCATCGCCCTGTCCTTGAATATGACTGAAGATGAAGTGCATGAAGATGTCCAGGCCCACCTGGTATAATGCGTGGAGGAGTCAGCTGCCCACTTTCTCAAGGCTGAAGCGGCCCCAATGGGAGGAGCAGCTGATATGCATGTGCTCACATCGGGCCATGCTGCAAAACCACCAAACACTAGCTTTGCATTTGGATGGGGGACACTTCTCTTCAAGGCTGATTAATTATACAATTTGCATCTAGCAATCACTTGTCAATTATAAGCAGCAGGCAGCAGATGATACTGTAACTGTCGGCTCAATAGTAATTTTTAGAGAGAAGTGTTCAAAATAGAATTGGTTCAGGAAACAATGTAATTAAATAAGCAGCCAAGGGAAAATATGTTAACTCTTCTTATTGCCTTACTCTACCCTTTTCTATTTGGCTGAATGGAAGTTTTTTCTTAGGAGTTGTTAATGCTGATTTCTTTCCTTTTTTTAAAACGTTTATTTACGTTTTTGAGAAAGAAAGAGACAGAGCCAGAGCAGGGGAGGGGCAGAGAGAGAGCAAGACACAGAATCTGAAGCAGGCTCCAGGCTCTGAGCTGTCAGCACAGCGCCTGATGTGGGGCTTGAACTCACAGACTGTGAGATCCTGACCAAAGCCAAGGTCGAATGCTTAACTGACTTAGCCACCCAGGCACCCCTGTTACTACTGATTTCTAAGTGGATTCCAATGTTGCCTTTTGATGTGACTTGATTTTATAATCACAGCTGCATAATATGCAGAAATGCTGCTAGTGTTGGCAAATCTATTCAATTTAAAATTTTTCTGTTAATTTTATCTAAGTTTTAGAATAATAGAAACTTGAAAAGAGAATTGAGGGAAATTCCACCCAAGGAAGGAATACCCTTTATTTGAGATTATATTGACACATTGTCCTTAAAGCATTTATCAGCAACCATGCATCAGTAACATTTTAGGCCAATCAAACTACCAACAAAAAACTAAAAAACTACCAACAACATAGCGATAGCAACAAGGCAAAACCAACCGTCAAAAAAGCCAACCAAAACACATCAGTCTTACAATCTGTAAAATTCTTACTGGTTAAGTCAGTTCAGTATTTTGATAAGCTGGTTTAAACTTAGTATTTATTTGTAAGAATAAAATAAAATGAATGTATCAGAAAACAAAATTATAGTCTTCTCTACTCTGTACCCCTCCTGAAAAAAAATGTTTAATTTTAAAGAAAGACCCGAATGTAGATGGTGAAGAAACATGTTGCTCCTTGTGACCTAGCAGTGTTCTGACCGGTGAAGTTTTAGGGTGCAAAAAATTTTATCAATATCAGTTACTATTATTATCTAAGACTCTCCATTTACCAGAGTTGGAATGCCCCATCAGTAGCTGCAAATAATTAG
This sequence comes from Prionailurus bengalensis, assembly GCF_016509475.1. NCBI lineage: Eukaryota > Metazoa > Chordata > Mammalia > Carnivora > Felidae > Prionailurus > Prionailurus bengalensis. Next base: position 139,386,155 of record NC_057344.1, read on the forward strand.
TCATGCTCTCCATTCTATCGAGTGTCCCATCCTTTCCATGACAAACCGGCCATCTTGCCTAGGATGCTCTACACAGATACTGGGAAATGTAAAGAACCTTGGAAGGTAGTTGGTGCTGTCTAATGTCATTTAGAGTTAACAGAATCTGTTCTAAATGTTCCTGATAAATTAATCAACTCTTTTTTTTTTTTTTTTTTTTTTTTTTTTTTAGCGTGGTATATCAGTGAACAGCATAGCTTTTGGAGCCAGACAACCCTGGGTTCAAATCCTGCTTTGTAATTGTATATAGATTATCTTAACCAATTTACCTCAATGTATTAAGTGTTGGCTTCTTGTTATGCATAAATATTAATCATACTTACTTCATAGGGTTTTACTTAACATACTACCTGCATACAACTGTCAGGTAGAGCAATTAACTGAGATTATTTCTGGTTATCTCTCTCTCTCTCTCTCTCTCTCTCTCCCTCCTATCTATCTGGATGTCTGTGTGGGTGTGCAAACACTTCTCCTTACTGTTTTCAACCTGTAATACTCCTCTCCAGGTTTTTCACATGTGTTATGAAGTTCCTAGTTGTAAGCAACAGAGACAAGCTCTGGCTATTATAGGCAGAAAAACAAATGTCGTAAAAGATAGTGCTGGAGGAAATATAAATTTGGTAGCATGCCTATTGGTACAATCACTTTGGGAAACTAGTATAGTTTATTAAAATTGAATACAATCTGGTAATTCTACTCCCAGCTATATACCACATAGAAAAAAAATATATATATATATCGATACCAAAAGGCATGGGTAGGGATGTTCACAGAATTATTATGCATGATAGCCCCAAATGGAAACAGTACAAATGCCCATCAGCAGTGAAATGGATACATTTTTATATGTTCATAGACTGGAATACTACAGAGCAATGAAAGTAAACCAATTATATACATATACAAGCATGAATCTCAAAAACATAATGATAAAGAAAAGAATGAAGATCCAAAAAGATACATTTTGCATAATTTCATTTGTGTGAAGTTCAAGAACAGTGGGGAACAGGGGAACCCAGTGGGGTTAGAAATCAGGATAGTGGCTGCCTTCACAGGCATGACCGGGAGGAGTTTCCACCTGGATGGAACCTTGACTGGCCTCCAGGTTGCTGAGCAGGAGACCATCTATCCCAAAGGAAGGAGAGAAAACTTCTATCTTCCTTGACCTGAGAGGTCTGGGAAGCCCCAGACTGCTTTGATTAGAGAGATGAAAGGAAAGTCAGACCCACTGGGGGACAAGGGGGCAGAGGTGATTCCATGTGCTAAACCATAACTGCTTTTCAAATTTTGACCTTTCATAAGAAAATTTCAGAGGAAAATGTCATTGGCATGCATCCTCTCTAATCTACTAAGCATCACTGTAAATTCGATTTCTTTTTTTTGTTTGGAAGAAAAACCATTTGTGTGGTACTATACATTCTAGTTTGTAAGTCATGCTGATACGCTTTATCTCATGTGGAGTATCGCTCTGAGATTTGAAGACAATGCCAAAAATGCCCCTATCGTTGTGTCTGATCAGAGTGACCATTCATTACAAAACTATGAGGTAGGTAGGGCAGGTAGGAAGTGTCTTTACTTTGAGGAATCAAAAAGAAAAAATTCTCAAACTCAGTTCTTCTGACACTAAGTACTATGCTCTTCAAATTGAATGCAGTTTGGATAATGTATAATATCTAAGAAAACCAAACAGCTGATTTAACAATTGAAGTATAAAATGAGCATATAGTGCTGTGCTGTAAACCCTATACCAGATGCATCTCTGAGCATGTCCAAGTAGGAGTTACCTTTGGTCTTGGTCTTAAGTCTAGCCTAGATGGCTTTTCTTTTGCCAGGAGGAGCTTATCTATTGGTTAGTCAATAACTGCTTCCATAAAATGCCGTTCCTGTTCCCTGAGAAGTATAGCCATAATCACATGTAAATATCTAAAATGATATAAAGTACATGGTGTAGACTCTGCAACGTGGAAAATATTTTTAGGTATTTTTTTTCTTGCCCTATTAAACTGGAGAGGGCTGCTTTGGACTTATAAATCGCTGTAGAATAGGGGCACCTGGTCTGACTTCAGCTCAGGTCATGATCTCATGGATGATAAATTCAGGCCCCATGTCGGGCTCTGTGGTGACAGCTCAGAGCCTGGAGTCTGCTTCTGATTCTGTGTCTCACTCTCTCTCTGCCCCTCCCCCAACTTGCTCTCTGTCTTTCTGTCTCTCTCTGTCTCTCTCTCAAAAATAAACATTAAAAAATTGTAAATCGTTGCAGAATAGAACATTCAACCAGGGAACCCAAAAACCCAGTGATGGGACAGATGCAGTGTTAGGTACCCACGGTACCTGCCCCCACAAATGCAGCTCTTGGTTGTTCTTCTTTGCTCTATTTCCTATCAAAATCTGATCTTATTCTCCCTTGGTCATTTTCCCCTTATTGTGAATTAGAACCCACATGCCATCTTTCCCAGGGAATTTTACACACTAGGCCTTTTGCCAATAATTAATTACAGAATGAATGTCTTTTCAGTACAAAAGAAATCTCAGGTGCAGATAACCAGTGGGTGGAGCATCCTTTACCTTTGTACTTGAAATTGCACTGCCTGTCTGCTTTCTGGGAAGACTATGTCCATGGGTTATGGCTCCATTTGTGAACTGCCATCTGACCTCACTTAATTTCTAGTAGCACAAGGAAATTTTAGGGTGACTAGTTAAGGGCTATGTTATTTGGAAATGTTATTGCTATGCTTACTTCTTAAAATGTTAGACTAACTCTGAACAATCATTTAGCTTCAAGGAGGGAAGATCGATTAAGACATCTTTCACTTTACCATGTCCAGATCTGAAAAATGAATCCAAGAGTCACTGTAAGAAAGATATGAGTACAGTCAAAATACATCTGCTTAGGGAACCGAAAAAAGCTTGAAAGCGTGAGAATGAAGGCTTATTTCCTTTTTCCTTAGAAGTTGTGTTGGAGTGTAAAGGATGCATGGGTATTTTCATTTTTTATTTTTTGCATTGCATAAAATTTGTACTAATGTCAATTGATTGGATCTTTGAAAACAGAAATTTTGTCTGTATTGTTTCAGAATCCAAAACTTAGCCTGAACCTGTTGTTAAAGGGCATTTAGAGGTGCCTGGACCAGATGAAGCTCATACATTTTCAGACAGATCATTTTTAGTGATTCCAGAATCCAGTTTGACTGCCTTTGTCACTTGTATTTTACGTGAGCTCCTGATTTGGGAAAAGTGCTGGAATGTATCAAGTACAATTTGTCGTAGTCTTCTCACATCATATCAAGATAAATTTGCCTGAAAGCATAGGTTTCACCCATCATGCCATGCACACTGTGGCAGTTTGTATAGACAAACTAGTTTTTAAAATACAGTTGAATTTTGTTAGCTCTTTTTTAACTGCTTACCAACAAGATTGGTGATTATCTTGCCACTACTTTTAGTACCTGGCAATGCTACCTTAGTACCTGGCCGTGCTTAGAATTTTAGGAGGGTTCCTGGCTTCATTAACTGCAGGGCCCTCAGCCAAATGCAAATGCAGGACCCTTGGTTCAAAATACAGGTGAAACTAATGCCATTAAATGTACTAACATATATAGTGTTGTCCTTTCTTCTGAAGTCTCTCTCTCAACTTGTCATGGTGTTTTTTATTTGCTGTTGTCATTCCACGTAAAGAAATATTAAATCAAATTATTAGTATGAATTTTATCACTTATATATACTGATTGCAATGCTAACTTTAAATGTAAATATAAGAGCATTTAACTTTTATGCAGACCCACTGAAATTAAACAATACTTACTGGCTTGTGTAAGCACATGTATTTCATTCTTGCCAGAACAATGGACATACTGCACAGTTAAGTGTTTTTATTCCACCTCTTGACACACACATACTATACCAACACTTTCTACTTTTGGTTTATGGAGGAATCAAGAAAGACTATAAGGAAAAAGAACTGTGGATTGCTCCATCTTTTCCTTTCTTTCTATATGATCACTTTTTAGCCTAAGTGGCTGGCTTACGGGAGAATAAAGAATATGATTAGGTTCCTTGGTTGTTCATGTTTCTTAAAACACTATTGCCTTCATGTTATGTTTGAAGCAAGTTCAAGTCCAAATGGAAAGCATGGTCTGATGGGGCTCTTGGTGTCTCTGTTTACTCATGTGTAGACATAACACACCTTGTACTTGCACTAAGTCTCTCTCAAGTGCCACCCGTTGTGGTTCCACTGGCATTTTATGCTCATGAGACATCGCTGACACCGTATGCAAATAAGATGACAAGGAGCAGCAGTCATATGTACTGTGTGTATTTCCTCTATACGTGTGTATCCTCCATCCATCATCCCATCGGATTTTACTTACAAAATGAAGTTTCATGATAAAATTGAGAATTTTAAGATGGCAACAACAGAGCATTATGCCAAGCACAGGGTTCTTGTGAGCACTGAGTTCTGTGTATAGGTAGAGTTGGCTCCTATACCCATGGAGCTGGCTCCGAATATTATAGTGGAACTATAGTGAAGGTGATTTGTTGCCAAAATGTCAGTCAGAGGATATCTACCATAATTTACTTATATCTTGCCGATTTATTCGCATCACCTGTCCACATTTTGTTCCTTTGCTGTGGAACAAAAAGCACACCTTAGTTTAAAAGTTAAGTTGGTTTAAAGGTTAAAGTTAATTGATATCCCTAATTAATGAGCAGGTTTTTATACCTTTGATTGATGACTTCTTTTTCCCATTTCCTACCCATGCTCTAGAGACACCTCCACTCTCATTTGGGAACACAAAAATATAATACTCATTATCTGGATATATTTACAAGATGGAGTGAGGGCATTTACTAGGCACAGGCAAAGAGCCAAGTAATATTAAAAACAAAACAAAACAAAACAGGGCACCTGGGTGACTGAGTCAGTTAGGCATCTGACTCTTGATTTGGGCTCAGATGATGATCTCGTGGTTCCTGAGATCGAGCCCCGTGTGGGGCTCTGTGCTGACAGCGTGGAAACTGTTTGGGATTCTCTCTCTCTCTCTCTCTCTCTCTCTCTCTCTCTCTCTCTCTCCCCCCCCCCACCCTGTTCTCTTGTGCTCTCTCTCTCTCAAAATAAGTAAATTTAAAAAAACCCTTGAATATTGTTCAACAGTTAGCTGTCATGAGGACAATAGACTGATTTCTTTTGAATCCAGTTTTCTTCTCTATATCCTGAAATGTCACTGCCTAGTTTAGCTCCCAGGGTCCTGCCTGAACTCTGGGCCTTCAGCCTCACACTCTAATATGTTCTTCACCATGACACCACAGTGATTTTTGTAGAGCACATGGCCGATCTAGGTGCTCCTTGCCTAAAATATTTTGCTGGATCTTTCATATCTTCATGATAATCATCATCCTTAAAGGTTTGACCCTGCCGTCCTCTCCAGCTTCCATGATATCCTGTGTCCCTTCAGACAATTTGCAGTTATTTAAATACCTTTGCTCTCTCATCGCTCCTATATGTGTGTTAACCTACTGCCTAGAAAACTCTACCCTGTTTTCTTTGCCTGTTCTCTTGTTTAAGAAGCGCCTTAGGAATTCAGCCATTTGTTCATTTACCTATTCATTTATTTACCCAATGTGTATTTGTTAAGCGCCTATGGTATGTCAGGTGCTGTGTTAGAGTTTGGAGACACAGTGATGGATAAAAATAGAGAAACCCTGACCCGGGGGGAACTTAAGAATTATGGGGAGTGGAGACAAATAATACATATTCAGTATTTTTGCTATAAGCACCTTCCACAAGCATATTCATCATAGGCATTTTCACTGCATAACTAATTGGCCATAAGATAATTTTGGTATAAAAGATAAAATCATGAAAAATGAAAAGGACCTTCATTCAAAAGAACATAATGAAACATGAAAAATGAGTAATAAAATTGAAAAGATTTTATTGTAAAATATGAAATATTTGAATACATGTAAAATGTATATAGATTTATGGCAATATTACACAAATAACTGATTTTATTTTGCAGATTGTACCTAAATGCTTACCTTCAAAGTCTTTTGGTTATAGTTTTATGCATTTGTGGGGTTTTTTTTGCTTATTTATTCCTTTGTCTCCTTTAGCATCTTGCTTTTTCTTTTTTCACTGAAATTTCTTCATTCATTAAGAGAGGTATCAGTTTCCAAACACTGGAATGTATATTTGTAACTAAGCTTTGTATTGTATTGTGAAACCCGTCTACACTGTTGTTTGTTCTTGGCATATTGTCACATGTCTACTGGTAGACATTCCTAAGTTCTATCAGAAATGTGGGTTCAAAATTCTGCACCACTGTATAACCATTATGAGGGCTAAGATTTTTTTTAATGAAAAATATTTTTTTATCTATCTATTTATCTTAGAGAGAGAGAGAAGGAGAGAGAGAGAGAGAGAGAGAGAGAGAGAGAGAGAGAGAGAGAGAGATCATACATGCGAACAGGGGAGAGGGGCAGAGGGAGAGAGGGAGAGAATCTTAAGTAGGGTCCATGCTCAGCACAGAGCCTGACATGGGACTTGATCCTATGACTCTGGGATCATGACCTGAGCCAAAATCAAGAGTCGAATCCTCAACCAACTGAGCCACCCAGGCACCCCAAGGCTAAGATTTATATAATATGAAAAAGGGTTTACTGTGTCCATGGAGAAATCAAACTAACCTTCAACCAGTTATCTTTTTATCTCTTAGGGCAAAATTGCCTTGTGGCAAATGAGTTATGTGGTGAAAATATTTGTGGTAAGGAATCTACAGCAAACATGCTTATGGTGAAAACACTACCTAGAACCCAAATAATATGTGCTTTCTTATTAAAAGTCCTACAAATACAGGTACAAAAAGTGCCCAAATCAAGAACAGCTCTGATAAGAGCTGCCAAGGAGAAATGCTGTGTGGGATGAGAACACAGAAGGAGGGAAATAGAACCCGTGGAAATGACAGCTGAGCTGACACTGAAGGGGAGAATTGGAGTGACTTGGAAAGTGAAGTGAGGAGGCTGAGTGGGATGCAGGCATGGGGGGAAAGTTTTTCCAGAGGAGAGAAGAGCATAAGCCAAGGTCCTACAGCAGAAGAGAACCTGTCACTCAAAACACCAAAGGGAGGACAATGGTGCAATATGAGTCAGGTGAGGTAGAAAGAGGTTTGACCAGGGAGGGTCTTGTAGGCCAAGATAAATTTTAGTTTTTATCTGAGAGCAGGAGGAAACCTCTGGAGTGTTAGGTTTAAGGGGAAAGGCAGTAGAGCAGGAGGGTCATAATTCCATTTATTCTTAAAAAGACTTCTCAGTCTCTCAGGTATAGTGTAGAGAGCAGATCTGAGGAGAGGAAGAGTGGAGAATCCTCCAGAAGTCCAAGGAAGAGTTGTTTATGAGTGAAAGTAGGTGGAAGTGAGTTTACCACTCGTGTGAAGATTTCTTGATTTCCCTGAACCTCACCCGTCTCCACCATCAGGGCTGGATTAGAGCATCTTTCCTTGTGCCTCCTTGAAACCCTGTGTTTTGTTGTTGTTGTTGTTGTTGTTGTTGTTTTCATTTAATCCACACAATGAACTTGTTGCAGTGGGCATTATCATTATCTTCATTTCCTGTGGGAGGAAGTGTAAAGTTTGGAAAGGTGAAGCAACTTGCCTGGGTTTCCACGACTAGTAGATGGTAGAGCCAGTGTCTGTGAGAAGGGGAGGCGAAGGTGTGAGAAAGAACTGGGGAATGAATAAGCCAAGTGTTTGCATGGGAGAGAGAAGAAAATTTTGACTGCCCAAGAAAGTTCAAGTTGAGACAAGAAGACAGGTTGGAGCCAAAATGTAGTACAAAATTGCCATCACATAATGATACATTTAAAAAATCAGAACTCCAAAGCAGTGAGTGCTCTTTGCACCCTGATGCAAACCCACGGTCCCCCCACATGCCTGACCTGCACCTTTACCACGTCCTCCCCTCTTCTTGGAATCCTAGCAAGAGTCTGTATTCCTTGCCTCTACTTCCTTACTCCCTAGAACCCTGGAATAGAACAAGTAATTGTTCCCAGCTCAACCTCCACTTTCAAGCAATGTTTAAGTTCTTACGATTTTAACTGCAACCCCTTTCTTAAGTCTCTCCATTTGTGTGGCCCTGCTGCGACTTGGCTAGTCCAGATTTTCAGGCATTAGCCCATCTTTCCAGATTTGTTCCAACGGCAGCTTGAGTAGTTACAGTCTTTTCCCCTCTCACATTCACACTCCTGTCTGCCAGCCAAGGAATCCATTCAAACATTGTTATGAAAGAATCCTGGGCTTCCCGCCTACCTTTCCTGTGCCATCTCTCACCACCTCTGCCTTACCCTGTAAGATCTAACAGCTTCAAATTATTTGTGGCTCACATAAAAAGTCAACATTTCTTTTTACTCCATACCTCTTGCCCTCATGATATTTCCTCTTCCTGAAACACTGTAAACCATGTTTCAAATCCCCAGCCCCCTCCAGCCCCTTGTGCCCCACACCACTTCTTTGTCTTCCTAACTTTGCTTTGATCTCTTGTGCTCCACTCCTGCACCAGCTCCTCTTAGAAGCCTCCAGGTCACAGGAACTGCTCTCCTGGCTGGGCTGGTTGCTCTTTCTCCTCAATCCTTAATATGCACTGCTCCTTTTGGATCCTCTCTTGCCCCCTGGACTTGGGTGAGCTCCTTGAGGGTAAGACAGCCTCTAATTTGCTTTTTTTAAAATTTTTTTTAATGTTTATTTATTTTTGAGACAGAGAGAGACAGAGAATGAACAGGGGAGGAGCAGAGAGAGAGGGAGACACAGAATCTGAAACAGGCTCCAGGCTCTGAGCTGTCAGCACAGAGCCCGACGCGGGGCTCGAACTCACGGACCGTGAGATCATGACCTGAGCCGAAGTCGGACGCTTAACCAACCAAGCCACCCAGGCATCCAGACAGCCTCTAATTTGCCTGAGTATCCCAAGGGCCTGCTCAGTACTGATGTACAGAACATCACCCATTCAAACTCTGTATCTGCTTTATCACTGGTCGCTGAAGCACCCTTTCTCCAATTGATTTGGGAACCTTTCCTACACTGACTACCTAAAAGTCCCCAAAAGGTTTCTGCCCTAAAAGCTCTTCCCCTGATACTGTCTTTCTTGCTAAGATGGCTTGTGTTAATTATTCATGGCTGCCATAACCGAGTATCACAGACTAGGTGGCTTAAACAATTTATTTTCTCATAGTTCTGGAGGGTAGAAGTTTGAGTTCAAGGTGTCAGAAGAGTTGGTTTCTTCTGAGACTTTTGTCCTTGGCTTGTAGATGGCCGCCTTTTCCCTGTGACTTCACACGATCTTCCTTCTATATATGTGTATGTATAAATTCCTTCTTATAAGGACCAGAGTCATTTGGATTGGGACCCTAAGGACATATTTTAAATATTAAATCACCCCTTTAAAGACCCTAACTCCAAACACAATCACATTGTGAAGTACTGGGAGTTAGGATTTCAACATATGAATTTTGGGAGGACACAGTTTAGCCCAGAAGATGCCTCTTACCCATTGATAGCTTTTCCCAAATTGACTGCCAGTCTCTAAGCAGCCCTCTTCTGCAAAGATGCAGGTTACAGCATCCCTGGCTTCCTCCCTCCCTCCTGTTGAAATCTCCATTGTGATCACCTTAGATTTGGATCTCGCAGGGCGCAAACATTTGGGATCATTTTGGGTATGAAGTTGACCATCAGTGACATATGGGGACTGGGAGATCAATTTATTCTATGTGATGTTTTGACACATCACATAGAAAACATCTGGGGCGCCTGGGTGGCGCAGTCGGTTAAGCGTCCGACTTCAGCCAGGTCACGATCTCACGGTCCGTGAGTTCGAGCCCCGCGTCAGGCTCTGGGCTGATGGCTCAGAGCCTGGAGCCTGTTTCTGATTCTGTGTTTCCCTCTCTCTCTGCCCCTCCCCCGTTCATGCTCTGTCTCTCTCTGTCCCAAAAATAAATAAACGTTGAAAAAAAACCCAAAAAAAACATCTATGTGATGTTTGACATAGATGACCTCTCGTTTTCATTTTCCTTCCTATCTTTTCTGAACTGCTAGAGAATTTAGGGTTCATATCATACAAGTGAATAGACCATTGTGTGATGTAACTATCACACCTTGGTTTTGACATTCCAAAGAGATGTATAATTCTTTGGTGGTGCTGATTGTTTTCAAATACCTTGCTTTATTTTGATCGTCTTTTAAGAAAATACAAATTATATGCGATACTTTTTATTGCTGAAGTAATAAAATCCCAGACAGGTCACACATCAAGTAAGTGTCACAGCTGTTCTCAAATTCAAATCGTCACAATAGGAGACCAGGGCCCTTTCCATTATATCATTATTATCTTATTTACTAGGTCCCTAGAGCTAGACATATATTTATTTTATAAGCATTTACTTTTATGAGCCTATGCTTATTTTATTAACTCATAATTGTTTACTTTTTAAAAATTTATTTTAATTTTATGTTCTATTTTAAATACATGTATAATTATGATTTACAATGTAAACTTTTGAATATTTTTTATTTTTTAATTTATTTTAGAAAGAGAGAGCATGAACAGTGGAGAGGGGTAGAGGGAGGGAGGGAGGGGGAATGAGAGAGAGAGAGAGAGAGAGAGAGAGAGAGAGAGAGAGAGAATCTCAAGTAGGCTCCAAAGTCAGTGCAGAGCCCAATGCAAAGGCTCAATCTCACGACCATGAGATCATGATTGGAGCTGAAATCAAGAATCAAACATTAAACTGACTGAGCCACCCAGGCACCCCAACTTTTGAATATTTTTTAAAGATAAAAAATAAATCTATATAAAGTTATTTAATAAACTTCTGTAGCTTTCCTATTGTATCTGTAGCTTTTACAATTATTATAATCTATAATTGTTAAAATTTTTATTGAAAACTTTATAAGCCTTTGTATTAGTTATTAACATTTCTATACAAAAATTCTTATAAACTTAGCACAGAGCTAAGTTATAGTACTCAGAGGATAATTTATTGACTGACAAAGGGGAGGAAATCTATTTATTAAATCATAATAGAGATTCGTAGGTATGTGATATTTCACTCTGAAGAGGGCATCAAGGAAGAATAAAATAGAACATTTGTTACTCACATGAAAAAATAATATTAGCATTTTTTATGCATTTTTTTGTTCGGGTGAGCCAAATTTTAATTTAAATCCTCTAGGCGAGCCTATGGTGTAGGTATCACCTTGTTTTATATTTGGGGAAACTGAGGCTTATCGTGATTCAGCAGCTCTTACTCAAGATCTCAAAGCTAGCGAGTTATGGGGCTAGAATTTGAGCTCGTGCCTCTGACTCCATGCTTATTGTTTCACTGTGACACAATCTGAAGAAATTACAGTATAGAGACATAGTCAGCAATTACTCATTGAAACCAGGGACATACTGGGTACAGACACTTGAAGTAATGAAGCCCATAAAAGGGGCGTTGTACTGCTTTGGTTGGTCATCTGACACTGAGTTACTAACCCCCGTGGGCTTTAGTGTCTTCATCTATAAATATGTAGCTAATTGTGACATCTTTCTCATAAGTTTGCTATATATAAAAAAAGAGTTGTGTGTATATGTACACGTGTACGTATATGACAAATATGAATTTTAGCTGTGTCAACCAGTTTAATCCTTTTGAAAAACAATAATTGGATGGTATAGAATAAAAGCCATAAAAAAGGTCCATATCTTTGGCACAGGAGCCCTACTCCTTGAAATATGTTCTGAAGAAATGATTCAAAAGAAAAAAAGAGTATACTTGAGTGTTAATTATAGGAAAAAATAGTTTGGTTGTTCCTCAGAAGGTGAAATATACAACTAAATTATGATCTAGTATTCCCACCCCTATGTGTATAGTCAAGAGAAATGAAAACATACATCCCATCCATTGTACATGAATATTCATGGATGCCTTATTAATATCCACAAAGTGGAAACAACTGAAATGGATGAGTAGATAAATAAAGTGTGGTATATCCATTCAGTGGAATATTTTTCACAATGAAAAAGGATGAATTAGTGATACGTGCTACAACAATAGGATGAACTTTGAAAATATGCTAAATGAAAGACCACATATTATATGATTCCATTTATATAAAATGTACAGAATAGGCAAAAATATAGACAGAAAGTAGACTAGTGGTTGCCTGGAGCCTGAGACAGGGAGGAGAGCCGCTGGAGAGATGCTGAATGACTGCTAGTAGGTAATGGGTTTCTTCTGACAGGGGACAAAAATATTTTAAAATCACATTATGGTGATGGCTGTACAATACTGTGAGTAAACTAAAAAATATTGAATTGTGCACTTACTATTTTTTTAGTTTTTAATTTTATTTTCGAGAGAGAGTGAGCAAAAGCAGAGGAGAGGGGGAGGGGAGAGAGAGAGAGAGACAGAGACAGAGACAGAGACACAGAGAGAGAAAATCTTAAACAGGCTCTACACTCAGCACAGAGCCTGAAATGGGGCTCAATTCCACGACCCTGGGCTCCTGACCTGAGCTGAAATCAAGAGTTGGATGCTCAACCGACTGAGCCACTTCATCGTGTGCTTTATATGGGTGAATTATACGTGACATGAATTGTTTCAATACAACTGTTTTTTAAATTTCAAAAACAATTAGAGGGAAAATGGAAATGATAAAAATATCTATCAAGATACCGAATACATTATGGTCTATTTTGTTGATGGAATATTATGTAGTCACTAAACATTAAGTCCAAAGACTATGTAATAACACAGAAAACATGTAATGTGATGTTAGGCGGAAAATGTAAAAGAGTGTGATGCAAAGTGGTGTCGTAGCTAATTATACGTGCATTTGGATAAAGGCTGGCAGGAAACTCATAGACACAAGCAGGCAGTGAAGGGAATGTGCCTCTTTCTTTCAGGAGTCCCATTAATGTTGTTGAGTGTTTCGAAAGCACTTGTTTTAATGTTCTTTGTAATGGTAGCCTTGTGGTAGGTACAGGTGCTACTGAAGATGCATAAAACATAGCAAAGGAAGGCAGAAGCACAGGAGACATTTTAAAAACCAGCATGTGAAACATCCAAGAAATGGAAATTTACATGCAAAAATTTAGCTGAGCATTTAAGGGAAATGAGCACTGAGGGAGGTGCTGAAGAATGCATAAGCAGGGCGCCTCTACCAGAATTCTGTCCAGAAAATATAGAAACTGGACTATTTGTGGGTACATTTGCCCCTGTGACTCTATGCCTGCAAGTTTTAGAGGGAGAGGATTTTCATATACTGGAGCTGGTCTAGGTCTGTGATAATAACCCAAAAGGAAGTAAGAAAAGTTAGCAGTATGCACAGTTTACTTAAGTTCACCAAAATTGTTTTAGAATGTGGAAAAAGGGAGGAAGTCTGGGTAAGCCTAAGTGAGTCAACATTTAATGGCCCTCCACCCAGTTCTCCTCCCTTCCCAAGGCCACCTCACCTCTGCATCTGTGCGCTTGACCCTTGCAAGGAAGCAACTTCAGTGGGGATGGGCGGGGTAAACCCAATTCCCTGTTGGTTGGCCTCAACCATCAGGTCAGGCGGCCAGAGAAAACAGGGGCCAGAGCAACGCTGATGACCTATAGCATGTCCTTTTTCCGGAACTTTCTCCTTCCTGGGTTCCCACTGAATGTTTGCAATGTCCCAGTTCCCTCAACATCCTAGGTCCCAGAAACAGCTGATGACTTTTGTGAGGAGCAACTAAAGTGCTGCGTTGGCAGTTCTTTAAAAGCACTCCCAATCATATTTACTCCAGATAAATAATGTGACAAGGTAAGGCTAGATGGAGGCATGGCAATCTTTAAATTAGGTTCTGGTTCCATCTCAAAACAGAACACATTGTTCCTAGCCCCAAGGTGTTGGGGAGGAGGGGTGGGGAGCTGATGGACAACAATGTCCATCAGATTTCTGAGGGAGGACTCATTCTTTCCTTCAGGGTTATTAGATTCATTTGAGCTGCCCAGCGATGCACCCTTAAGTAGATGCCATCTGGACTGATCCCACTGTTCAATCAACTAGCTGAGCCTAACAGGTGATCCTCATGTCCTTTAAAATCCTAGATTATTTCTGTCCTTTAGCACCAGGAATTGCTCTTACATTTCAGGCGCCAGGATAAACACTGAAGGTTGTAATTACAGTTCAAGTCCTTAACCACTTCTTCCCTCTCCCTTTAGGAATTCAGTCATAGAACAAAAACACCAGGTACCTTTCCTGTGGGGATCTCTGAGCAGTTCTGTAGCTTCTCAGGGGTGCTCTGAAGTTATTACAAAAAGAAGATGAGGGCAGTAATTGCTCTCTTTTTGCAGGGAGCTGCCTGAGGCTTCAACAACTTTTCTCTAATTCTCTAATTCCACTTGGTCCAAGTCCATTCTCCGCACCCTCGTCCCCCACATTTAGCAAATGGGGAGTTCAATGCAGAGCAGCAGTTAGCACCAGCCACCCCGCTGCTCAATCCCCCGAACAACAACAGCAAAACCTTATGTGGAAATCCTGAAATGAGGAAAAGATACAGAAAAAGGGAGACACTGGCTAATAATAACTGTATGCCCATCACTACTTTGTGTTGCATATGAACCCATGATTTCAGAAATTCCCTTGTAGGTATGGCCGAAAATCATCACATATTTCCCCACCAAACCAGTAATTTCTAGGTAAGAAATCTATGTTTTGCAACTACTGGGTTGTTTTAGTCTTAACTATACGCAGTGCAAACACATCAAGGGAATCTTTAGTCTAAAGAAAATCAGGCTGCAAAACAACCTAAGAAAACTAGTTATATGTTGCCATAGCAACTGGACCAGCCTCAGAGTGAAGGGCAGAGTTCTTCAGATTCATCTACTGTGTCTGCATATTGACTTCCTCAAAACAGAATCATATGTCCTGATCATCAACATTTTCATTAAAAAAAAAGTTGTAATCTCAAGTAGATATATTTTGACCTTTTCCCTGGTGCCATGCAGTGTCTTTTTATCTCTGGAAGGTGGGGTTTGGTAATGGGAGCCCTTGGAACTTTCATCATGGCTTCACTAATATGGTTAGGACCTGAGCCAACAGGGTTTGATAGTAATTAAACTTTGATGGCTGGAATATGACCTGTGAAGTGAGTTGCTAGTCTCCATTTAACTCCTAATGGACAGAAATCCTCACCTCCCTTGGAATCCAGCCATAACCCCTGTTTTCAGACCCGGGGAAGAAGGCAGATATTTGAATGACTTCTCCTAAGGGTAAACTACAGGGCTTCTTCCCCAGAAATTACGCCTCACCTTTCCAGGTCACAGACATCTCCACAATTAGTCTCAAAATACCCTGCATGATGTGTGTCGATAATGCAAACCACATTCACAGGCAGGGCCACCCTGGAACAAGTAATTTGCCCAGGGTAAGATAATTAGTAACAGCAGGGGTAGAGATTCCAGAGGGCCAAACTCTATCCTTTGCTAAGACCACTGAAAAATCTTCTTTTCACTCAAGAAACATGGCCAATTAATGGACAGCAGGAGGTAGGGATGGATCAATACTTGTTAATTAATTTTTAAAGGTCATTTTTATTTTATGGGGTTATTGGTACCTACAGTTAAGAGTTTTTCTTCAGTAACAATCCTCTTGGTGTCTCCTCTAAAAAGACTGCAAAGAGAGTGAAAAATGTGTGTTATGGGCATGAGAACTGGGAGCTGGAGAGAGCCGGATCTGGAGGGTCTTTGGAAATTAGTGACTACATAGAGAAAAAGATTCAGCCGGCAAAAAGAAAGATTGCTCTAACAGAAAGCACCTACAGTATATCTTAGTCAGTTCTTGCAACTATGACAAAATGCCATAGACTTGGTGTCTTATAAACAACAGAAACTTCTGTCTCACAGTTCTAGAGGCTAAAGCCTGAGGTCAGGGCTCCAGCACTGTTGGTGAAGGCCCCTTTCTAGGTTATAGACTTCTCATTGTATCTTCACACAACAAGGAAGGTCTCTTGTGTCTCTTTTAATTAATTAATCAGACCTTAATCCCATTTATGAGGATTCTGCTTTCACGATCCAGTCAGTTCCCAAAGGCCCCATCACCTAACACCATCACCTTAGAGATTAGGATTTCAACATACAGATTTTTGCAGGGACACAAATGTTTAGACCACAGCAATGTATAAGACCAGTGCTACACTGTGAAGGATACAAAGATAACTAAGACACGAGTTCTTGTCCTCGGTAGCTCACATTCCCAGCAGAAAGTGACAAGCACTCTAATAATAAATAGTACATGGACTTTGTGGTAGGGAGAGATTTACTCTGACTCTAGTCAGAAGTAGAGGAAAAAACAATCTACAGATTTAATGTAATCTCTATCAAAATACCAACAGCATTTTTCACAGAACTAGAACAAATAATCCTAAATTTGTATGGATTCACAAGAGATCCTGAATAACCAAAGCAATCTTGAAAAAGCTAGAGGCGTCACAATTCTGGACTTAAGTTATATTACAAAGCTGTAGTCATCAAAACAGTATGCTACTGGCACAAAAATGATGAATAGATGAATAGAACAAAATAGAGAGCCCAGAAAGAAACCTATGATTATATGGTCAATTAATCTTTGACAGAGGAGGCAAGAGCATGAAATGGGAAAAAGACAGTCTCTTCAACAAATGGTGTTGGGAAAATTGGACAGCTCCATGCAAAAGAACGAAACTGCACCACTTTCTTATACTGCACACAAGAGTAAACTCAAAATGGATTACACCTAAGTGTGAGACCTGAAACCGTAACAATCCTAGGAGAGAGCACAGACAGTCACTGCTTTGACATTGGCCACAGCAACTTTTTCTGGACATATCTCCTGTGGCAAGGGAAACAAAAGAAAAATAAACTTTTGGGACTACATCAAAATAAAAAGCTGCACAGCAAAGGAAATCATCAACAAAATTAAAAGACAACCTACTGAATGGGAGAAGATATTTGCAAATGACATATCTGTTTCGTGTCCAAAATATGTAAAGAACATACAAACACCAAAAAACCCCCAAATAATCTGATTAAAAAATGGGCAGAAGACACGAATACACACTTTTTCAAAGGAGACATCCAGATGGCCAACAGACTCATGAAAAGATGTTCATCATCAGTCATCATCCGGGAAATGCAAATCAAAAGCACAATGAGCTGTCACCTCACACCTGTCACTATGGCTAAAATCAAAACACAAGAAACAGCAAGTGTGGGTGAAGATGTGGAGAAAAAGGAACCCTCATGCACTGTTGCAGGGGAATGCAAACCAGTACAGCCATACTGAAAAACAGTACTGAAGTTCCTCAAAAAATAAAAAATAGAGTTACCATATGATACAGTAATTGCACTACTGGATAGTAACCCAAAGAAAATGAAAACACTAACTTGAAAAGTTATATGTGCCTCTATGTTTATTGCAACATTATTTACAATAGCCAGGGTATGAGAGTAACCCATGTATCCATCAATAGATGAATAAAGTTGTGTATATACATACATACGCACACACAAAGAAATACATAATGGAATATTACTCAGCCATAAAGAAGAAAGCAATCTTACCATATACAGTGGCATGGATGGATCTAGAAGGTATAATGCTAAGTGAAATAAGTGAGAAAGACAAATACCATATGATTTAACTAATATGTGGAATTTAAGAATTAAAACAAATGAACAAGGAAAAAAAGAGACATCCAAAGAACAGACTCTTAACTCTAGAGAACACTGATGGTTATCAGATGGGGGGTGAGTTGGGGGATGGGTGAAACAAGTGAAAGGGATTAAGAGTACACTTATTGTGATGAGCAGTGAGTAATGTATAAAATTGTTGAATCACTATATTGCACACCTGAAACTAATAGAACATTATGTTAACTATACTGGAATTAAAATTTAAAAATAAAGAAAAGAAGTAGAGAAAAATAGCAAAATGTTTCTTAGGGAATCTGAGCTGGGCTTAATAGGACAGGTAGGAAATCATAGGCAGATACTAAGGAAAGGATATTTTAGGAACCGGGAACAACATTAACAAAGGCATAGAATGGAAGGAAACACATTGAGTAATGTGGCTTGAGTTTTAGGTTAAATTGTGGGACAGAATTAGAACTGAGGCAGAAAAAGTAAAAACAAAACAAAAAGAAAAAGGAAAACAACAACAAAAAACAACCCCCCCCCCCCCCACCACAAAAGTCACTATTTGGAGTATTCTGAAAAGCAGCTAGAGAACTTTGGATAGTATCCCACATAGAATTAAAGATTTGAAGACTGACATTGACTTGTGGCCAGTGTTTTTGTGCAATGAGCTATTAGTAAAGTTATTTTTGTTTTAAAAAGATTCACATAGTCTGATTTATGTTCTAGGAAGATACCTTAACAGATTAGGCTGAAGTATTTTGCATCTAAGTCAATATGTGTGCATGAATTCCTTCAAAATGTCTTAAACGGTTTTGTAATATGTCCTTGTACAAGGTTAACTGAGTTTGCACAGACTGCATATTGAAGATGCCCGTGCAAAACTGCTGACTTAGGTACTTCAAGTGACAACCCTTAGGTTTATGTGCTTGAGGCACTATTGTGAGCAACTGGAAAATGGTTCTGTGCAGCAGAAAAGCCAGCCAAGTCTGAAATCTCTCTGTGTCTCTCTCTCTCTCTTTCTCTCTTCATGTGTTTCATTTCTTGCAGGAACAGCAATGGAAGCTTTCGATGTACAGCAGTGGCATAACTCCAGTCTGCTTTACGAGCCCTCTGATTGAGAAGCCAATTGGCAAAGTAAGAATGAATCCATTTCTTACTCAACAGTATGATCTGAGTGTGTTGGCTGTTATGCCTTTTGTCTTGAGCTATTTGGGTGAAATAATCAAACTGATCTCATAAAAGTGGTTGATAAAATCCAAATTTTGACCGGTCTGGTTGGCCCTAGTGTACCCTTGCCCTTAGCAAAATGTTAAACTGAGAGATGTTAATCTGAGGTGCCTGTGTTCAGCTTCTACCCCCACTCCCATCCTGCTGATGTCCTCCCTTTCAATGTCCTGCTCTGATCTCTTTAACTTACCTTCCCTGGTCTATCAGAACTTGTTAGAAGGAAAGAGGGTGCTTTTAGTAATTTACATTGTAGGGGAGAGGGGAAAAAAATTTTTTTTTCTCTACTCCCTTAGGCTTAGTACCTGGGGTTATGCAAATCAAACTGGAAAAAAAGAGACAGATAAACAAGAGAAAATGTTTATTACTACAAATAAGGAGCCCTTCATAGAAAAGAAGTGAGGGGCCAAAGAAGCAGTTACATATTCCGGGCTTATACTATTTTAACAAAAAGCAATAAAATGTGGAGAAGTGCAGGAGAAAGGAGAAGGTCGGGGGGGGAGGGGTTGGGCTTCTCAGAATGGTAAATTGTGAGAAGATAAACATATGGAGAAAATTAATGGGTTAATAAGAGTTATTTATTAAGTTTGTTATGTAGACTCAAGTTGGTGCCTTACCCATTGATAAGAATCATCTCTGGTGATAAAGTCATCTTCTTGCTGGTATGGGAGAAGAAGACACATTTAAAAATTTATGTAACCTTTGGGGGTGCCTGGGTCGCTCAGTCGGTTGGGTGTCCGACTTCAGCTCTGGTCATGATCTCACAGTCTGTGAGTTCAAGCCCCGTGTCAGGCTCTATGCTGGCAGCTCAGAGCCTGGAGCCTGCTTTGGATTCTGTGTCTCCCTCTGTCTCTGCCCCTCCCCTGCTCATGTTCTGTCTCTCTCTCCTTCAAAAATAAATAAACAATAAAACATAAACAAAAATAAAAATGTATATAACCTTTAGAAAGGGAGATTTATGCCCTGCTTTTAGACTGAAAGTGATGGGGAACTGTTTCTCAGTTGACTTCAGCTCAAAATAATTCTTTTGGCAAACTGGCATATTTGGGAGTGGCATATTCTGATCCCCTTCAACAGGTTAGTGTTAGGTCCAGCCACGATACTACTTTTAACAACATACCTGTTATTCAAACTCTCTTGTGCAATGAACGACTACTTCTAGAAGAGAAATTACAGGTTTTGCCTGAAGTGCTACTCTTCTGAACCTGAAATCATACCCATCAATCCCACCAAGAAGTGTAGAGCGTGATGGTTGAGTGTGGGCTCGCTAGAGCCAGCCTGCCTGGGTTCAAATCCCAGCTCTGCTATTCACTTGCTATGTGACTTTGAGCAAAGTCACCTGTAAAAAGGACATCATTACAGTACCTGCCTCATGGGACTGTCACCAGATTAAATAATTTAATATAAATCCATAACAGCAAGTTTTAATTTATTTTTTATTTTTTTATGTTTATTTTATTTTGAGAGAGACAGAGAGAGATAGAGAGAGAATCCAAAGCAGACTCCGCACTGTCAATGTGGAACCTGATGCAAGGCTTGAACTCACGAACAGTGAGATCTTGACCTGAGCTGAAACCAAGAGTCAGACACTTAACTGACAGAGCCACCTAGGCGCTATGTAAGTTGTTATTTTTACCTATATTGTTCACTATGTATCCAAGCACTCAACAAATTATCCAAGTGAATGAATGAATAAATGAAAGGCAATACATGTGGTAAGCCTAGAGGAAGCACATCCTCAATTTGTTTATGTCAAGAAATGGAAGCTGGGGAGGGGGGGTGGCGCCCCTGAGTGGCTCAGTCGGTTAGGCATCTGACTCTTGGTTTTGGCTCAGGTCATGATCTCATTCATGGTTTGTGAGTTTGAGCCCCGCATTGGGCTGTGTGCTGACAGTGCAGAGCCTGCTTGGGATTCTCTCTCTCCCTCTCTCTGCTCCTCCCTGGCTCATTCTCTCTGTCTCTCTCCCAAAAATAAATAAAAACACAAAAAAAAAAAAAAGAAAAAGAAGAAGAAATGGAAGCTGAGGAAGGGGATAGAAGAGAAGCATATGTTGGGAAGAGAAGCCTAAGTCTGGTATATTGAGCACACTTTACCAGAAGGGCCGCAGTATATCTGGGATTCCTGCTGCCTTTCTATTGTTTGCCCAGTAGAGCATCTTCAGGCCACACACAATCCAGTGCCTGGGATGAAACAGAGCTGCTGTTGACAAAAGTCAAAAACAAACAAAACTTCTTGTAATAGGGCTTTTCTCTCCAACTTATAGGTATCTGTGGTAGGAACCAGAATTTGTTGTACCTTTTTTTTTTGTAGGTACTCAATAAATATTTTATTTTATTTATTATTTTTAAAATTTATATCTGAGTTAGAGTTTTTTTGTACTTTTTAAAAGGAAATGAATCGGGGCGCCTGTGTGGCTCAGTCGGTTGAGCGTCCAACCTCAGCTCAGGTCATGATCTCACGGTCCGTGAGTTCGAGCCCCGCGTCAGGCTCTGTGCCGACAGCTCGGAGTCTGGAGTCTGCTTCAGATTCTGTGTCTCCCTCTCTCTGACCCTCCCCCTGTTCATGCTCTGTCTCTCTCTGTCTCAAGAATAAATAAACATTAAAAAAAAAATTTTAAGGGAAATGAATCTATTTGCCTGGCGATTCCTGGTAATTTTGCCTTGGTGGCAAGTCCCGCCCAATGCAGCAGTCCACAGGGTGTGAAACCCTGGCTGAACAGAAGCCTCTTCCTCATGCAGTTGCAGGCCTGACGTTTTGCAGGCATAGAAGGGAAGCAACCCAAGCTACTTGGAACTGAGTTTCTGTACTTTGTATTCAGTGGGTCTGCACTTCCTCTCTGCTGACTTGAGTTCCTAGTGAGAAGAGTATCACTTGGCACAAAGATTAAACAAGCAAACAAAAACCCTCTCTGCACATCACAAAATGTGTTGGCAACTGCCCCAGCCCTTCACTGCCTTGTCTCTGCTTCATTCCCCTTCAGCCCCACCTATTTTGTTTATATAGGTTCTTTCTTTAAAAATTTTTAAAATTCTTATTTATTTTTGAGAGAGAGAGAGAGAGAGAGAGAGAGAGAGAGAGAGAGCGAGCACGAGCAGGGGAGGGGCAGAGAGAGGGAGACACAATCCAAAGCAGTCTCCAGGCCCTGAGCAGTCAGCGCAGAGTCAGATGCGGGGCCCTAACCCACGAACTGAACCCTGAGATTGGGACCTGAGCTGAAGCTGGACAGACACTTAACCAGCTGAACCACCCAGGTGCCCCAACTTTGTTAATATAGGTTCTAAATAGACCAGCAGTTTGTGGGGACAGAAAGAAGACATTTCAAAGGCTAACATCAGATGTCAATAAACCTTGGAGGGCTCTGTTTTGACTAAGTTTCACTTCATCCAGTAGACAGTTTACTCAGTTTACTGAGTTTACTCAGTGTTTTCCTACACCTGATCAGAAACAGTAACAGCACTATCAAAATGGTAGGGAGTGACTTTCTGGAATGCTTTTCAGAGAGCAGAAGGAAATTAAGTGTAGTATGACCATTCTTGGTTTGGTGGTATTTCACTCTGTGATTCTCAGGTCTCTCTCCTCTGGCAGGGCAGAATTAGCAGCCAGGTATCATACAGTGACACCGGGACTGTCTTGGGTTGAGTGGATTGCTCCAAAGCTCTGGCTTCTGGGATCTATACATTTGCTGTCAAATACTCTAATGAATTCATTTTGCAATCAGCTCTGTTTGCCATCTACCTGAAGGGGGAAAATGATGCCAAAAATGTAAGCAAAGTCAAGCTTTTAATTATAGGGGTCAATGGAAAGCAGCATTGGTGTGAATAATTGAATCTATGGTTACTTGACCCTGAATCCAAACTCTCTTCCTCACATCAAAAAATGTTCTGTTGGGTGAAAGGCTGCACGCCGGACCCAGTTATGGTGTCCCAAACTGAACCAAGGACTACTGTTCCCTTGCTATGGGGGGTGGAAAGGTGTTATGAAAATCCCAATTGGATAACAGAGAATACCAATCTGAAAAAAGAATATTTTGGGACCGACTCCAGTCTTATAATTAAATGATAACTCTTCATTAATGGTTATGATTAGAGGGTAGATATAAAGGAGGAAAACTTCCAGGAGCAGAGAGGGAAAAACCAAAGAAATCACTCTGGGCAGCAGGAAAGCAAGCCTGGAATGTGTGATTATCCACTCTCAGATCAAGA
Source organism: Prionailurus bengalensis (assembly GCF_016509475.1). NCBI lineage: Eukaryota > Metazoa > Chordata > Mammalia > Carnivora > Felidae > Prionailurus > Prionailurus bengalensis. The sequence continues at coordinate 139,409,289 of NC_057344.1, forward strand.
GGAGTTGCGTGTTTTATTTTGCATAATTGGAGTCAGCGCCTTTTGAACGAAGCATACAAATTTATGTAAATAAGAATGCAAATGTTAAAAATATATGTCTTGGGATTTCCAGGGGATGACCTGGCAGCTTTGTCTTCCTTGCCTTTGCAGCTGCTAAATATCGTGTTGTGAAAGCTCAAGATGAACTTATTCCCCCAAATCCCACAATGTTATAACTGGAGGACTTTCTTTGTAATTCATAGGAGATACTCTGGAGAACGAATTAAGACAGACTACTCTTTAATGTATTTGACCGTAAACATGTTGCCCCCAAGAGGTTGCACAGGCTAGCAGTAAATGCAAAAGGGATTTTGGGATTTCAATAAATTAATGGCAGATCCAAAGTGGACTGTTGAAAGGGAATAAGACAATGATGATGGAGACAAAAGCAGGGATTTTGAGAGATAAGTAACATTAGAGGACGACATAAAATTTAACTTAACAGGCTCTCCCACAAAATTCTCATTGGCCCTACTGGCAAGACAAGAGACTGGGCTGAAAGAAGCATTATTTCAGCTCAGCAAGCATTGTGTAGATCATGCCGAGTCAAAACAACCCAGTAAAGTGCCATGACCTTGGCAAATTGCGCAGAATACACAAAGCGGATGGAGCTGTTTTTAGATTAGGAGCTGCCCATGACCATGGCTATGCCAACCTGCCTTTCTCAAAAGGAATTTAGGTGATAGGTAAGCATGTCCCCAGTCAAAAGGAAAGTAACTTTAACTTGATTTGACTAGAAGGAAATGGAGAGAGACACCGCCTTGAAGGATAGCAGTGTTATTAAATGGAAGGGTGGCTAACAAAACAAACAAGGCTCCCTGGGCCTTCTGTATTTCCGGGTGAGCAAAAGGGAGACTGGAGGAGGTAATTGGAAGTAACTGGATAAACAATAGATAAAAAGAAAGGAACTGGTGAACTCGGAATCAACAAAATGGAGCACCGCTTTATTTCAAAGGTGGGAGGCATCTGTGGGAAGAAAATAAAGAGAGGTGTCCCTTTAACAGATTAATCTTTAGCTCCTTTTAGCACTTGGAGAATATTTCTTATCAAAGGTTAGGGTAGCAAACAGGGACATTTTAAGAATAGTCTTATAAGTGACAGCCCACTGAGAATCATTGAATGTTACATCATGATGTGGTAGCTGGATCTGGATAGATAGCACCTATTCTGTGAGAAGCACCTTGGGATGAATATTCAATATTCAGGGCTCTCAGTGACCCGAGAGAATGGAGAAGCCAACCCACAGGCTTACTGCTGCTTCCAAAAAAAAAAAAAAACCAAAGTCAGGAATAGTAATTAGAAAATAATAATAATGCTGAGCAAAGGAAGCCATTACAACTACTACAGTTGCAGATAAACAAAAGTTTAATTCTTTGAGCATGAGCTGTATGATTGGATCACTATCTCTATACATTTAGCTTCTGGTCTATGGAGCAAAATGCATTAAGTATTTCTCTTCTAGAGCTTTTTGTGACAAGGTGAGAATGAAACTTTCAAAGTAAGGGGTCAATTTTCTTCTTGTGAGATAATGGAAGTTTTAGTTGGGATACGTCCATTCAGCTAAAGAGCACATTTTCCAACCTCCCTTGCAGCTAGATGTGGCAACATGATGAGATTATTGTCAGTGGGATGTGAGTGGAAGTGATGTATGCAAGTCGTGAGTTATGCCTTTTGTAGGGAAAGGCGTGCCTCGCTTGCTGTCTGGGCTACAGATGAGGTACCAAAAGCAAGAAGAGCCACCTTAGACCAAGAGAGGATGGCAGAAAAATGAAATTTAAGTGTCAGGGTTTCTGACTCCATAGAACTGTTGACTGCTTTTGTCCAGCCTTCTATTGCCTGAGACAGAAATCAACTTGCATCTTGTCTACACCACTACTATTTTGGCCAGTGGTACAGTGGACAGTGGTATCCTAGTGCACAATTAGACTGTGGGGAAAGTGGCTGTGTGCTCTGTGAGAAGTCACTTAGGATCTAGTGAAAGTAGAAAACAGTAGGCAATATCAATTAAAGAAGTGAAAATGCCTAGTTGCTAAGACCCATCTCCCAAATTGAGCCTGAGTAAGGAAGGCGAGATAAACACATTAAGGTCTGTCTCTGCGAATGAGGTGATGAGCAGAAGTCCGCTTAGCAGAGAACCCTGTCTTTGAATTCTGAACATAATAAACTCAGATATCTATCATACCCTGAATTTCGTAAAAGCTCCCCCTGGAACTGAGGCAAACCAGTTTGTGCTGAAAATACTCAAACTCAGGAACAGCAATGGGACCCATTATCTGGTCAAATAACATTTCTATTGATATTCATTGTATGTAGGAGCTGCCATTAGTTTGAAAATATTTATAAATATCTTCATGCATATATTTGACATTGTATTCTATTCTTTCACCATTGGAAGCAGGTTTGGATTCCCTGGGGTAAACATTTTGGGCTCCAGCTTTTGCTATAACCCTGTCACACAGGATTTTAGTCAGCTATTTTCAACTTCTTGTCCTTGTTCATAATGGTTGTTAAAGTAGTATTCGATGTGAGTGACCTACTACATCTACAGACAAAGAATTTTACAAAAGTCAGAACCCCTCTACTGTCCTGTACTGGCCCACCTCAGAGATACTGCAGGTTTGATTCCAGACCACCACAATAAAGCAAATATTGCAATAAAGCAAGTCAAGTGAATTTTTTTTTTTGCTTCCTAGTGTATGTAAATGTTATGTTTATACTCCACTCTAGTCTTTTAAGTGTGCGGTAGTATTGTGTCTAAAAACAAATACCTACCTTAATTAAAAAATATTTCATTGCTAAAAAATGCTAACCATCGCCTGAATTTTCAATGAGTTTTTTGCTGGTGGAGGGTCTTGCCTTGATGTTGATGGCTGCTGACTGATCAGGGGGTAACTGTGGCAATTTCTTAAAATGAGACAACACTGAAGTTTGCCACAGCGATTGACTTTTTTTTTTTAAAACAAATGACTTCCCTGGAGTATGAGATGCTCTTCGATAGCAATTTGCCCATAGGAGAGCTTCTTTCACAACTGAAGTCAATCCTCTCAAACCCTGTTGCTGCTTTATCAATGAAGTTTATGTAATATTTGGAATCCTTTGTCGTCATTTTGACAGTCTTCACAGCATCTTCACCAGGAGTAGATTCCATCTCAAGAAACCACTTCCTGTGTTCATCCATAAGAGGCAATTCCTCATGTGTTCAATTTTTGTCATGAGATCCCAGCAATTCATTCACATCTTTAGGCTCCACTTCTAATTCTGTTGCTCTTTCCATCACATCTGCAGTGATTTCCACCAAAGTCTTAAATCTTCAGTTTGTAAAAAACAAACGAGAACAAGATCTACAATATCTGTGAATCACAATAAAGTGGAGCACAATAAAACAGTAGAAAATATCAATTAAAGAGGACTGTCTGCAAATATTAAATAACCAGAGATGAGAATATATATCCTTTAAATTTAGATTCTTGGATTCCCACTATTACCCCAGCATACCCTTGGCTGAAGTTTGGGTCCACTGGCAGGAGTTCACGTGGGTAACAAATGCAACCTGATGCACAAGGACAAGAAATCTATCCATCCCAGTATTCCTAGCAGAAAAAATGGCCCCATTAATAGGTCTGATAAGCTCCAAAGAGTTATAATAAGGTTTAACAAATATGCTTAAACCAATAGCTGTTCAACTTACATTCTCCCATCAGTATATAAAAATATTCAATGCAAGATCCCCAATCCTACAGAAAATAAATGAAATATGAACAATGAATATCTCTAGAATATATTTTATTAGGTCTACAAAATTCATCGGTTCAGAAGCAGGTAGATGCCTATACACTATAAAAATGGGAAACAAGAAACTTGAACAAAAATCATTCTTATTCTGATCTTGCTTTACAGCTTATCTATAAAGGTTGAAATATATGGTACAACATGTACAGCCATATTATGATGTACTTGATGTTTAAATATGAGGTAAATGTTTTATTAACAATACACACACACACACACACACACACACACACACACACACACACACCAGACCCTTGCTACTGGAGACTGTGCCATTATCAAAGGTCATGGAGTCATATTTATATTACAAAACTCCTGTTTATTCTTTTCTTATCTCAGTGTGCTGACACTTTCCCATTAACACTGCCCTGATGTCTCTCCCAGAACCCAGCTGAAAAATATCAAGCGGAACTTCTGATAGAAAATGCTTAGTAGACTGCCTCATCTGTTATTGACAGAAAGAGAAACTTTAATTTGTCCAACCTGGGAATAGGGAAAAAAGATCTAAGACTGCCATAGGATACATATACTCTCTATTCACATAGATCTAAAAAAAAAATAATATCACTAAACTCTGAGAAATAACACTGTAGCATTATCAGCAGAATTCATATAGAACTTAGGCAGTTTTGCTTCCTTCCCAATACTGTGGGTTCCCTTGAGAAAGCCAAAGGAAGCCCTTCTTGAAAAATTACAGTGTAAGCATTCTATGCCAACCAAATATCCATGAAGAAATAAACAGATATTGAATGGCTTCCATGTGTGAGGCAATCTGCTATAAACAGTAATCCAGTATAAGTGATAACAGCAATAATAATTATTGTAATAACCACCATTGTTTGAGGACTCTGCAAAACACTAACCTAAGTTCTTCATATCCAGTCTCCCATTTAATCATTTTACAGATGAAGCCTAGAGAGGATAAAGAACTTGTTCAAGGTCACAGAGCTAATAAATGATAGAGTTGGCATCCAAAACTAGGCATGCCTGACTCAAGAACCCCTGCCTAACCACCTGCTGGAGAGATGGGTTTTTATTTGGACGATCTCTTTTCTGTTCCTAGTTAAAATATAATCAAAGTTTCCCGAGAGCACACAGAAGGATGCCAAAAAAGTATGACCTGGCTTATATTATGGGTCACTCTGGCTACAGCTAACCAACCTTAGATTTTCATTTTCCAAAGGCCCCAGTTAAAAATAGCAACCCTGCACAAGTGGAAATAATGTGTGATCATGCAACGTTAGGTTGTCTCTTTAAAGGCAGTTGCTTTACAAAGAACTTTAAAGGGGGTATGAACTGCAAAGGTATCACCATGAGGTTACTCAGATCAAAATAGTATCCTTCAGAAGCCTTTCCATATATTTTGGTGTCCCAGTTTGTCTCCATTCGGAGAAAGAGGTTTCGTGTTCACCTAATTCATGAGGCTATGTGTTTAATTTTAAGAACTTTAGCACTTTCAATGAAGAGTCAAAGTGGTATTATTAAATATCATTAAAGTTCAATTTAACAAAAGAATCGCAATAAAGCCAAGGGTAGAGCTGGAATCTCCACTTGCCACTAATGCCTGTTAAGATTTTCATATAGACCGTTTGGGTGCCTGGTGAAATAAACGAGTACGAATGAAGTGAACGGAGAGTAGATTGCATAAAAGTTTATGATCTAAAGAATAGGGGAGGTAATTAGTGGTGCGGTGAACTCCCCAATTGTGTCTACATTTTTAAAGGTCATTTCCTGCATTTTATGAGAGATGGGGAATTATATTTGGGCTCCCATAGAACTTTGCTTTTACTATTATGAACATTTATTTCACTGGACCTCACTTAGGGTTGGTTGATTGCATGTCTGTCTTTTGCAGGGCTTGTAATCTCTGTGGCTGGGGGCTTAGGCGGGGCAGGATTGTGCCTTGTTCATTATTTATGTCCTCAAATCGCCAAGCCTAATTCTTTCCACATTGTAAGCTGCTTTCCACATTGTAAGCTCCCCCTGTAACCAAGGGGAGAGAAGTGATAGAAAAAGAAAGGGAAAGAAGTTCTCATATTGTTGTATCTTAGATCCCTGTTTTCTTGATCACCTGGGTTCAGCCTGCTTTTCATTCAATGCCTTCTGAAACCTCTCTAACAAACAGTGAAAAACAGTGAAAAATTCAACTATACCTTAAAAGACATTTGCTTACAGGGTAACTCTTAAAAGACGTTATTCATTTGCAAAAGGCAGAAGCTGATTTTTATACCGAGAACTTACAAAGGGAAATCAGCATTTAGATTACAATAGAAAAAGAGGTTGAGGGTGGGAGGGTGGGAAGTGTTTCCATTCTTTGTGGCATAGAAGATTCCTTCCTTCACTGTACCAGAGAAAGTAGTCTTGCCAAGGTCAGTAGGAAAATCCTTACTGCTAAATCCAGAGTACATTTCAGTTCTTCTTTGGCTTGACTCAACTGACCTTTTCTTGCAAGTTGTTCCTCTCGGTTTTTTTTTGAGAGCTGACCCTGAAAATTCCCATCTGACCTTCTCAGTCTCCTCCACTGTTTCATTCATCTTTCTTCCTCAGTGATGCCTCCGATTTTGCTCTCTAGTGTTCCATTCCTGGTGCCCATTAAAAAAAAATCAACTCTCTCTCCTTAAGAAATTTTCTTCATTCTCTTGTTTTATTTGCTCAGTATGTTCAAAAACTAAAGCAATTGGCCCCTCATTCCCTTCTGATTCTGCTGCTGTATAAATGCTCTGTACCTCTCCCAGTGAAGCGTTCCTACGTTCTTCCCAAAACTTTAAGGCGGGTGCCATCCCTCATTCTTTCTCTTCCATTCAGTCAGCCACACAATTCAGGTGGCTCTGAATCCTTGACATTCACCCTCTTTTTCCCCCTTGTGATTGTTGTAATTAAGGCCTTTGTCATCTCTCCTCTGGTTCCAGATGAACTCCCTAACTGGTTCCCCTCTCACCACTCACCTTCTTTCAGCATCCCATCAATACCACTACAGAGTTATCCTTTCCAAGTGCAAATATGATCAAGCTCCTTACTTGACTGAGAGGCGGAGTGACTTCCCATTACTACCGAGTTAGGCTGAATGTCTCAATGGCAGAGTGAGGCATGTATGACGACATACCTCCCGGCCACCCCAGCCTCAGCTCCATTGCTCATTCCCTCGACTCCTACACGCTACTTCACAGCTCTGTGCCATTGTGCAGGCTGTTTCTGCCTAAGCCCCTCCTCTTTTTCAAAATCTGTCTTACCATTCACTTCCACTTTTCTTCTGCTCCTCCTCCACCCTCTATTCTGAGTTAAACCTGTACTTGTTTTCTATTACTGTGTTGCTCTTACTTTGTTGAAATTGTTTGCTTGGATTTCCGTCTCCTCTTAGTGATGGACCATGTTTCTTTTCTTTGTATTCCTCCCTGTGTGGCACAGTGTATGGCACACCCCAGGGACTGAATGGTCTGGAAATCTTATCTGTGCTTGTGAATGCTTTGTTTATTTCACCACATACCCGGAATCCAGAGCTCATTCAAACCCAGAATTCAGAACTTTTCTTCCCATTTACACATTTTAGGATTCTCTTGGCCAGATAACCCAACTCTAAACTTTCATTAATTAAAGTAAAACACTTCCCACAGATGATTAATGCCCACTGTTATGCTGGAACTCATTGTAAGAAAAGGAGAGTTTTTTTTATCAATTAGAGACCATGAAGACAGGGCCTTGGCCAATGTGAATTCCTCCCTATTTAACTGATAACAGTGAGATAGTTGAGGAAGATGGGTATATTATCCTGTTTAGGTAATTCCACCAGATCTATTTTATTAAATAGGATTGCCAAGGGAGCTAGAAGTGTCTGCTCTGCCTGTAGAACGTAAGAGTGATCATGGGCAGCATTTCCAGAAGCGGCCTATGCAAAGAGAAGGAAAAATGGTTGGTTACTGGCTTCAGCTTGGACAGATAGGAAACCGGTCATGAAAGAAAGTTCAGCCTTTTGTTCCTTGAAAATATCTGACCAGTTTAAAATGAGGCATTCTGATAGGTTAACTCCAAGTGTGAGAAGATGAGAGGCTTGTACATATGGATTTCAGTGTCTCACAAAGAAGAATTTGTAGCACTAAAACTTACACTTTTTCATTTTAGTCAATATTAGTAATCATAAAAATAAAATTTTATGGTATCCTTTTTTCAAAGAGCAAATTAGATACAGAAAAATCAAGAACCTTCACATATTTTCATTTCAGCATGGAACAACTCTTACTATGAGAAAAGTATACATTTATAATTATATGATCAGACAATTTTACTAAGAATAGTAGGTGAATATCATTTGATCCATGATGCTAAGTATTCTGGGAGATACTAAAGAAGTTATTCCTGTCTTAAAGGATAAAGAATGGCTTATTCAGCACTGGAAGGTAATTTAAATGTCATCTAGTCCAACTTCTCATCTGATGCTTAAATCTGTCCTACAAACACCTGCCAACCCTCCTGTGGCCATTTCCAGTTAGAGGGAGATTTCTACCACCTGAGGCAGTTCATTTCATATTTATATAGCTCTTATTATTAATGATAATAAATAAGGTGCATTGCATGCTTACTCTGTGTTAGACACTGGGCTAAGCATTTTATCTTCAAAAATCCTGCTTAATCTTTATCATAACCTCATTAAATGGTACTGTTATTATTTCCATTTTACAGATAAAGGGGAAACTGAGGCTTAGTGAGGTCGGGCAGCTGCCCAACATCATCCAGCTTTAAGCAGAGGACCTAGTTTTGACTACATAGTCTACGTTCCTTTTTTTTCCTTTTTTTTTTTAAAAGTTTATTTATTTATTTTGAGAGGGAGAGAGAGAGAAAGAGAGAGAGAGAGAGAGAGAGAGAGAGAGAGAGAGAGAGAGAATTCAAGCAGGCTCTACACTGTCAGCACAGAGCCCCACATGAGGCTCAGTCCCATGAACTGCGAGATCATGACCTGAGCTGAGATCAAGAGTTGGACACTTAACTGACTAAACCACCCAGACACCCCAACATAGCCTACATTCTTTTTTTTTTAATTTGTTTTGAGAATGAGCAGGGAATGGGCAGAGAGAGAAGGAGATAGAGAATCCCAAGCAGGCTCCATGCTGTCAGCACAGAGCCCAATGTGGGGCTTGAACTCATAAACCGTGAGATCATGAGCTGAGCCAAAACCAAGAGTCAGACGTTTAACCAGCTGAGAAAACCGGGTGCCCCTAGTCTACAATCTTAAACAGTATGCACATGCAGCCTCTCTAATTCAACCTCTTCCCTTTGGTGACATGAAATATACCTTCTTATAGCTTCTATTCATGAGTCCTAATATTCAAAGGTCCTAATTTTTAATGAGGTGGCACTGAACACGTCCAGCCTCTTTTCCACATGGTAGGTCTTTAAATAGTTAAGACATTTATCTTATCCACTCTACCTCCTCGATATTTCCACTGGATACCCAAGTGCATTGCCTTCCATTGTTCCTTGTGTGCATTGATTTCAAGGTCCTTCAACATAGTGGTCAATGTCCTCTGGACAAACCCCACTTTGGGGTCTGATACATTTAACACAGCATAAGTCATGAAATCATAGCTTAAAATCCAGCTTTGTTAGAAGAGTAGAAACACAAGGTTGAGTCATATGCTTGCGGTCAATCAAAGCCACTAAGTGTTTTGTATATATGTTGATAAGGTACTGGTATTGTGTATTCTTTACACAGTTAGCTTTTTTAACTGAAATTTAGAGTTTCATACTTCCCTTAGTTACATTTTACCTTAAGAGTATAGTATATTTTTTCTAGAATGCTATAGTCTTTTAGGATCAAAATGCTGTAATTTAGTATTTTTTATCTTTCCCTTTGTATTTGTTAATTTTTGCCATATATTAAGCCACCCTAAACTTGGTGGATTTGGTTCCTAATTCTATGTGTCAGAACTTATGCTGGGCTCAGTTTAGCAGTGTTTCTGGACTTCACCACTCATATATCTGTGGTTAGCTGCTAGGTCACCTGGAGGCTGGTGGGTCTAAAAAAGTGTCAGCTGGGGTAGCTAGTCTCTGTTCTACATGGTTTCTCATCCTCCAACAGGCTAGCCTGGACTCGCTCACATATCAGAAGAGAGGCCCAAGATAGTAAACAAAACCAAGAAAGACCGTTTGAGTCCTAATAAACTCAGGACAGAGATACCATCATTTTCCCTGTAGCCAGTTGGTCAGAACAAGTCCCAAGGCCAGGAATCTTCAAAGGCTGGGAAAACAGCCTCCATCTCTTGATGGGAGGAGCTTCAAAGTCACTTTACAAAAGGCCACCATATCAGAAGACATGAAAATTGTGGCCATTTTTTAAATCTCTCATACTCTTAGGGTCATGCCATTTGCGGATTTGATAATCACATCATCAAAATTATCCTTTAAAAAATTCATAGGAATTTCAATTTAATGGGGTCCAAAAATGAAGTCCTATGTAGCATAGTACTTTGGCTCTTACAACCTACTTAGACAACCATAACAAACACACTGTAAACAGTGAAAGAAAAAACTTACATGTTAAATAAACTATGCCATTTTCTTTCTAAAGACATATAAAGAACAAAGAGATCTTTAAGGCCAGTACCAGGAAAAGAAATGTAGATGACTGTAAACTTGATCTGGATTTGAAAAAGAAAAGGCTAGAATCTGAGTTAAAAGAGAAATGAGAAAGGTGTTCAGGTTAGGAATTAGCATGTGTAAAACCAAATAGACACAGAATAGACCAGAGTGACAATTTTGAGGAGTTCCTCTGAGGAGTAAGTGGTGAGAGAAAGGGAGGCCAGGTGTGGGGGATCCATAATGAGAGAACTTGAAGGTGGAAACTTGAATTTGAATTTGATTTTGTAAATAACGAGGAACTATGGATGGTTTTGATAAAAAAGATAATGTGATTCAAATTTTTGCACAACTAACCTAATATTAGTTAAATTTTTTGAGTCAAGAAACCATTTTTTTTGAGTCAAGAAACCATTGAGAAAGTCTTACAGCTTTTTTATTGCTGATTTAAACCAAGTACCTGATAATTTTTTCTTAAGGTAGTAAAAAACAAAACAAAACAAAAATGACCTAAATAATTACCCTGTCAGTGAGATTTATTTCTGCTGACTTAAGGAGCAGACAGAAGGTGTCAACATCTGGAAAGAGGTGACTATGTTCTTTTTCTTAAAGAAGAAGAAAAAGGAATGTAACTACTTCTGCTTATATTTGAGTCATTATATCATGTGTACAGATTTTTCAAGGTTATTTCCCTCAATGGCAAAATGATAGTTTGCAGAAATAAAAAGCTGACACTTTCAAGATTTAAAACTTAGTGATTGAACAAAACCCTGAGTAATCACAAAAGTCCTAGTTTTCCATTCTGGTATAGAAGTGCTCTTACAATATGTAAGAGGTCATGACAGACACCCAACCATGTCAGATACTCTCAGTCTGAGTCCTAGTGTGATGTCTCTGTAAGTAACAGAATCTCTCTCCAATCAATGTACCAATGTCAGGGCACAGAGAGTGCTGGGAAAATTATTGAATATTTGGAAAATAGTTTGGGGTCCCACTGAGAAAAGCTCTATGGCCAGTCAGAATTCCATCACTAGGTGGATGGTGCAATAAAGGCCATATTCACTACTTGTCTGGAGACATTCTTGGAATACATACTTTCTAGAAGAAATCAATTTAAATCCTCATCTCCCTTGTACACTGAAGTGAATTTCAGATTGATCCAAGATTTAATGTTAAAAAGAAAAAAAAAAACAAAGTCCTAGGAAAATATTTAATGATCTGAAACTATAATAGAGCAAGACTTTCTAAGCTGAAAAGTATTAGAAACCTAAAAAAAAGTATTAGAACCCTAATGCACTACTGGATCCAGGAAATAATTATCAGTGACCATTAAAACTGATAGCTCAAACATTGATTGCCTGCAATGTTGATTACCTGCAACCACTAATTAACTTTAACATCAGTAAAAGTGAGACACGTAGACATTATGTGTCTCATGACATGATGCAAAAGGCGGTTCACAGTATCACCTGTGAAGTATTGTCTGTCTAAAATTAATCCTGAAGCTTACCGAATCTGTACCTATAAATATCACTTGATAGAAAATTCACAGGATAGAGGAATGTAGTAAATGACATCACATGGATATAATCATCCAAATCTAGAAAGGGGGCGAGGGTATTCCTTAGGACAAATGACTCCCGTTTTTTCAACAAATGAATGGCATAAAATATAAAAAGGAGAGGGAACTTTTGTGATACATGACTAAACACAGTACATGGGTCTTACTTGAATCTAGATTTAAAAAAAATTCGGCAATGACATTTTTAAAAATCAGAGAAAACTGAGTCTGACTAGATATTAGGTATTAAAGAATTATTGTAAATGTTGATGGGTGTATTGATTGTTCTTTGAAAAGCTGTGATCAACTAGAAATATATTTTGAAGAACTTATATGTGACCTGATATTGTGTCTGAAATTTACTTTAAAATACGTCAGCAAAAAAACAGTGAATGCATGGGAGGGAATATATGATAATTTTTGTCCTCGGTAATGAGTACATTATAATGTTTTTTTTCTATTTTTATATAAGTTTGGAAGTGTCTGTTCAAATTATCTGAAAGTTGTTGGAAAAAATATCACAAAGGAAAAGGTCAAGGTAATATACAACATAAACAAAATTAAGAGTTTCTATGTTCTCTTAAACAACAGGCTGGGGAAAATATTTGTTACAAATGTGACGAAGAATTAACATCCATTTTGAAATGCATACATGCACATACATATATGCATACAGGCTGATAGGAAAAATGCTAAGAACCCAATAGCTAAATGATATAAACATTGAATTCAAAAGGGATAATGCAAATTGCTTAAAATATCACTTTAGAAATAATCATAAAAAAGCAAGTTAAATCCTTTTGAACTGCTAAAGCAAGCTGTTCTCTAGAACATATATGCCTTTTGTTCCTTGGCAGACAATCATTTCCTATGATCAATGGAGAAAATTTTTTAAAATAGCAACAGATTTTTTATTAAATGCCAGAGAAGTGTCATGTACAGTAAGAACTATGTTGGGAAAGTCCAACACTTCTCCAGGGCTGATAAAATCCTGGCCAAGAGGCATGATGGGCCTGAAGAGGGAGTGCATTAAAAAAAAAAAAAGAACTTGGGGAGCGGGTTATGACACGGAAGGGCCTCACAGGATGCTTCTACAGGTGTTGACAGTGTTCTTAATTTGGTTACTAACTACGTGAGTGGTCCTTCATAACTATTTCTTAAATTGTATATGTAGATTTCATACCATTTTAATACATGCATTATATCTTATAATAAAAGTTTGTTCTAAAGTAAAGTCCAACCAGTATGGTCACCCACATGGTTTGAGTTGCCTTATGTGGTGGTTGGCCTGAAATTGCCCTGAGTGAGCAAAGAGGAGGATGACTGCCTTGGAATGGCGTCTGCATGGGAGTAGCAGACTCCACTGAGGTTCTAGAGTGGTGCAAGCTGTTTCTCAAGAGAAATTCTTAACTCATGTTTGGTTCTAGGGGCTCCCCAGATGCATCATTGGCTGTTGAAGAAGCGTTCATCTCTGGAACTACCTGAAAATTAGAATACCCCAGAAAAACCCAAGAATTCCCTGAGAATTGTCTTTTTTGCCAACAGTTCTTTGAGAAATAATTGACATACAGTACTGTAGGAGTTTAAGGCATATAGCATGATAATTTGATTTACATATATGGTGAAATGATGACTGCAGTAGATTCAGCTAACAGCCATGTTCTCATATAGATACAATAAAAAGAAAAGAAAGAAGAAAAGAATAAAGGGAAAAAAAAGGTGTTCTCCTTATGATAAGAACTCTTGGGATTTACACTCTTAACAACTTTCCTATATATCACACAGCAGCGTTAGCTATAGTCACCATGTTGTGCATTACATCCCTAATGCTTATTTATCTTATAAGTAGAAGTTTGTCCTTTTGACCAACTACCTCCTGTTCCCTCTCCATACCTTGCCTCTGGCAACCACAAGTTTGATCTCTTTTTCTATGAGTTTTTGTTGTTGTTGTTTGTTTGTTTGTAAGATTCCACATACAATTGACACCATATTGTATTTTTCGTTCTCTATCTGGCTTATTTTCACTTAGCATGATGACTTCAAGGTCCATTCATGTTGTCATAAATGGTAAGGTTTCCTCATTTTTTACGCTAAATAATATTCCATCATGTATATATATATCACAATCTCTTTGTTCATCCATCCATCCATGGACGCTTAGGTTGTTTCCACATCTTGGCTATTATAAATAATGCTGCATTGAACGCGAGGGTGCAGATAACTTTTCCAGTTAATTTTTTTAGTTACCTTTGGATATATTCTCAGAAGCGGAGCTGCTAGATCATGTGGTAGTTCTATTTTTTAAAAAATTTTGAGGATCCTCCATACTGTTTTCCATAGGAGTTGGACCTGTTTCTTTTTCTAATCCCATCCATATGGGATATTTTAATGGCTAGAAGAGCTCCATATACATTACACATTAAGCTAGCATCAAGACATCCTAAGAATGGGCAGACTCTCAAATGGTTTTCTAGTAGTGAAGATGGATTTATTCTTATTTCTTTTCATCTTTTTACCTAGTTCCCCCAGGTGACTAATACCATGTGTTCATAAGATGGAAAGTGAAGGTAAAAGAATAGATTATTTGGTTAAGCTATGATCTTACAAAATCAACCAAGTTTGTACTCCAGTGTTAACTCTCAGTTCTAAGATGCTGTGTGCAGTTTGTAATTGGTGTGTCCAGAAGGCTGGCGTGTAAAGCAATTGTGTCAGGTCAATATCAAATCCTATTCTTAGCATCAGGTGCTCAACCATGATCTGTCCATGGTCATGCACTTTAAAAGAAATGATAAATGATAAAAACAACCAAAACTGTCAAAGAAAGATGTGACCATTTGTTGATACAACTGTGGAGATAATCAATTTAAAAAGTCATTTAGAACAAGGAATTAAGGCTTTCCCTGAAACCATACAACTCACATTATGCTCTATAATTCTCTTTCCCCACTTGTCTTCTCAATTTGCTCCAACTTTATCAAATTACCTGGAACCTGATTATTATACTCTGTCCTCAAGAAAGTTTTTCCTGGGGACAAGGGAATTAGTCTGTAAGTTTCATCCATGAGTTTGAAAATGTTAATTAATGACAAATTAGAATGGCATTTACAATAGATTATTTGCAATAGAATTTGGTTGTCTTTGCTTAGTTCTACAAAAAAAAATCCTCTTTTTGTGTTTATGGAAGTAATACTTTCAATGTTCTTCATTATGGCTAATCTGGAAAATTCAGGGAAGGTCAGCAGGAAACAAAAATTTCCACAATCCGAAGATAGCTACAATCCAAAGTTAACATTTTTTTGGTATCTTCTTCCTACTTCTGCATGCATTTGTGTTATATAACTAAGATTATAAAACATATGCAGTTTTGTATTCAGTTCTTACTTCACATTCCTATATGAGCATTTTACAATGTCATTACGTGGATTTCAAAACTATCATTTTTTTTATTGAGGCATACATTAACATGCAACATTATATTAATTTCAGGTGTATACCATAATGTCAAAAATCTCAATATTAATAAATAATATTTGAGTATATCATTATAGCTTAAATTATTAAACAAAAATTTTTAATGTTTATTTATTTTGAGACAGAGACAGAGCACAAGCAGGGAAGGGGCAGAGAGTGGGGGGAGAGAGAAAATCCCAACCAGGCTCCAAACTGTTAGCACGGAGCCCGATGCAGAGCTCAGACTCATGAACTGTGACATCATGACCTGAGCCAAAACCAAGAATGGATCACTCTGCTACCTGAGTTATCCAGGTTCCCCTTAAATTATTCTTAAGTTTTGGATATTTTTTTGTTCCTAACTTTTGTCATTCTCAATAATACTAAAGTAAAAAACATGAACATATTTATACATAGATCTATATATGTTTCTCTAATTATTTCTTTATAATTTTTCCTACACATGGCAAAGGCCAGAAACTTTTAAAATGTCACAATATGTACTGCCTAGATGCATTTCAAAAGGTTATTTAGTATGTAGTTCTACTAGCATTATATCCGAATGCTAATCTCACTATACCTCTATCATCACTGAATATTATAATGTTTAATCTGCCAGGTCAAATCATGACATCTCATTGTTTTCATTTGCTATTGTTTACTAATGGGGCTGATTTCTTTTCCTGTATCTATTTGGTTCTTTATTTTTATACTTCTGTATAGTATATGTTCACATCTTTGATCCATTTTTTTTATAAGAACTTCAGTTTTTTTTTAATGTTTATTTTTGAGAGAGAGAGAGAGAGAGAGAGCACATGAACAGAGGAGGGGCAGAGAGAGAATCCCAAGCAGGCTCCACACTGTCAGCACAGAGCCCAAACCCATGAACTATGAGATCATGACCTGAGCTGAAGTCAGACACTTAACCAACTGAGCCACCCAGGTGTCCCAGAACTTCAGTTTTTTATATTGGCCTTTTTTTATATGTGTGACAGGATAAAAGGAAACCATCCTGAACCGTAAATGTTTGTGACCCCTCCCCGTTTTCCTCTCTCTTTCCCATCCCCCATTTCTCTTCTCATAAGAAGGAATGTTGAGCCTTCAGCTCTGTTAATTGGAGAGAAGTGTGGTTGGGAGAATACAGGCTAAATTATGTACATAAGTAAAGGCATGGCAATATATAAATGAATAAGATGTAGACATGTGGAAGCAGTTAACTGGGGACAGCAGGCGGGGGTGGGGGGAAGTTATGGGAATAGCAAGAAGTTGGAGACACTGGACAGGAGGGAGAAGGAGAAAAGAAAAAAGGCCAGAATAGGCTATAGTTTGGAGATAGGATACTAAGAGATATGAATAGCTGCTCTGATTGATGAGGCTTCATGAGAAGGACAGGCAAAGAGGATTTTTAGTAAATTTTACCGTATTTTATTCAGTGAAACCCCATATTTGCTGTTACCTTTCCTTCTCAAGACAAAATAAAACCATGTTCCCTAAGTAAGTAACTCTATTACTCTTTAAGGTCATGGAGTTGGATTTGTGTTTCTTTTGTATGTGTAATTGAGTTAGAATGCACCTTAAGAAAGGATCAGATAGCCCATGTTTATTATTAAGGCTGAACTCACATAATAAATATAAATAATGCTGTAATGTGTTTAAACAAATATTTCCCGCCTATTGGCTGTTCCATTTTGTTTAAGAGAATTTGCACAGACATTATAGAAGGTGGAAATAGCAACTTAGAAAAGTTAGACTGCAGAACGGTCCTTTCCTATTTGGGAAAGATGTGTCCTTCCTTCCATCCTTCCTTCCTTCTTCCCCCCCCTCCTCCAAATGTGTGATATTACACACACATATAATACAGTGAGGTTTGAGAGAACACCCTCCCGCCCAAGTAGGTCACTTGGGTCAGCCCAGGAGATGACTTGTCACAACCAGTGAGTCTGCTCACAGTTATTTGTATTATTATGATACTTTTTTACATTTAAGTGAGTCTCTATAGCTGCATATACGTCTTTATATGACTACATTTACGTGTGTGTGTGTGTGTGTGTGTGTGTGTGTATTGTGTGTGTATGTTGGACTTACCCAATATCATCACCTTGCTTTTCTTCCAGTTTTTCTGTGGCATCAATATTTATATTTAACACTTAAATAATTATGGGATAAATGACTTTTGATATAGGATGAGTTGAGAATCTAGGTTGATTATTTTTTAAATTATCCAGTTGGATCTAATGTCATCACTGGAAAAGTTAATTCCTACCCTGTTAGTATGTAACACTCACTTTATTACGTATCAAATTCTTAGAATCACTGGCCTTTGTCCTTTCTTTTTTATGAGTATGCTGCATTTATTTTTGTAAATTTATAGTACCTTTTGATATTCCATATTACTTTTTTCAAAATTATTTTGGGTGTATTCTAAACATTTGTTGAAACTTTATCAAAAGTATTCTAAATCTATAAATGACTTTGCAAAATATTGAGATCTTTACCACATTTGCTCATCACATTTAGAATAAGGAATATATCTCTGTTCTGATATTTTGTCTGTTTATTGGAAAAATTTTCTTTATGAAAGGTACCACACAATTTTTAGTCAAAGTTATTATTATACATTTATATATTCTGTTGATGTTATAAATGAGATTTTTTTCTCATAATATTTCCAAACTGGTTATTGTGAATACTTAGAACAAATTTTGAACTTTGAATTCTTATTTTGAATCTGATCATAGTGAACTTTAAAAAAATTAATTCTAATATTTTATTAGTTGGTTCTCCTGGAGTTTTCTAAACAGATTTATGTCATCTATAACTAGAAGTAAAATGCCAGGAAAGACATATAATCAGTTTTGTTTCTTATACTTTGATTGGAAGATTTTCTAGGAAAATTTTTACCTAATATTGAAAAACAATGGGAAGATCATGGCTAACTATGGAACACCCAGAGACATTCCTGTGTATTCAGAAACAAGAGAAGGATATCCATTAAGACCACATTTCAAATGTTATTTAACCTTCTCATTAACTTAATGGGGAAGGCATTATTGAAACAGAATACATTTAAGCTTGAGGGAATACCTAATACATCAATGATACCATATTTTAGATGAGGAAACCAAAATGCAGACTGGTGAGGAACTTGCCAAGGGTCAAGCAAATGGGATTTGAACCCATGTCTGTGATTTGCCAGTGTGCTGTTCACTAGACCTTTTTGCCTACTTGACCTTTCAGCAAAAGCGAAGAATTTTATTTGTAAATTGCTTAAAAATTAATAAAATGCTTTTATACTTTGCATCTGATTTCTTTTCAGAACTCACCTTTGAGTTAAGCGAGCCTAGGATCATTCCTAAATAATACCAAATAAATATTAAAACTTTGTCTCTGACCTCATAGATGGTTTAGCTACCTCACAGTATCATCCACCTCCTGAAACAAAACAAAACAAAACAAAACAAAACAAAACAAAACAAAAGTAAGGCAAAGCCCTCAGAGAATGGCTGTTCTTCCAGTTCAGATATGCCCCTGATGCTTTAATTACATCTGTGGGTTTTCTCTTTCATATATATTTGATAATCTTGAATTGGTGTAATTTTGTAAGAGGATTGGTGTGAGTTTAGTTTAGGGGTTTGGGAGAAACCCAGATGGAAAGACTCATTTTTCTATTATGTTGAAAAGAGAACTACAGGAGAATTTTCGAGTTACACGTGAATGAAATTTGTATGAAGCAAGGTGATAAGCTTTTTTCCCCCAGACAATTTCCAAACCCGCAAAGAGCAGCATTTGATATATTTTGAAACTGAGAATAGAGCCCAGATTCCTCACAGCTTGTCTGAGGTTTTAGCAACAAGCATTGGTGCCAATCCATGAACTGATACAGTTTCTGCTTTTCTTTCAAGAACAATCATAGCATTATATGTTTTTGCAATCTTTCCATTACAAAGAAAATGTAGATTTAGGGTTTAGGTGCCTGTGTTGTTTCTGTGTGCCTAACCTGTTTGGCTGGACTTCACAGTGGCCTTTATCCCAGATTTTCTTGTCCCGTGACTAAGATCAGGTTAGGGTGGGGCTCTGCCTTTCTTATTCTGAGTTACAATGGCATGGGGAAGCTGGAAAATACCCACTGTGCCCTCATAAAAGTATTTGTAATGGGTTCAGTTAGGAAAACAGTACTCAAGGGATTTTTTGAAGAAAGACTAGATGTCTCTCCATTAAACTGGTGTGTGTGTGTGTGTGTGTGTGTGTGTCTGTGTGTGTGTGTGTATTGCCACTTCTGGTAGGGAAAGGATTCTTGAAAGAATATTGGAGCTTTTTCTGAATCATTTGGACAACAATTCTTAGATGTCTTAATACTCAGGATAATTTTAATAGCATTAACAGTAATCAACTTTGTTGTCATTTAGGTTTCTTATACAGTGTGCCCATACTATGAAATATTATCTAGCCATTAAAAACTATGTATTTAAAGCATATGTAATAACTTAAGGAAGCTGTTTTATAGCAGTCAATAAAAATTTCAATTCATGAGCTCCTAAGTGGCTCACTCAGTTGAGCGTCTGACTTTGGCTCAGGTCATGATCTCACGATGGGTTCTTATGGGTTCAAGTCCCACGTTGGGGCTGCTTGGGATTGTGTCTCCCTCTCTCTCTGCCCCTCCCCCACTCATTCTCTCTCTCTCTCTCTCTCTCTCTCTCTCTCTCTCTCTCAAAACATGAATAAACATTAAAAAAATTTTTACTGTCAATTCAGATTTAAATTGTTCGAATCAGGTCTCTTTTGGTTGTCTGCAACAGTGAACAAGCTCAGATAAAAGGGGCTTTAAGTATGTTTTAGAAGTCTCATGAGAATCAAAGCATAGGAATCAAGGATGCATGGATCTCTTGGAATTTGCATCTGGAAAATTACTGAGCCTAAAACTCCTTTCTTGGGCACTGAATTTCCCTGTCAGAACTTCTCTCTACATGCATCCTCCATATTTTTCTCTCTACCAGGCCCACCTCTTCTCCTTAAACATAGATTTGGCTGTTTCATACCTTCAGCTTACACATCTCCAGATGTTTTCTTTAGTTTCTGTTATATCTCACATGTGTTCATCTTAGCTATATTACTCACTGGCCTCACCTCTCAGTCCCCCAATTCCAAATTCCTAAACTGATTGGCTCAGCTTGTCTTTTTGAGTCAGACCACAATTTGTCAGTCTAAGAATAGGCCACCCTTGAGTCTGGGCTAGAAAGATCAGGTCACTTTGGTATGAGGTACGTACCCTTAGGCTGGAGGAACCCTAGGTAAGAAGCATCACAAATGTGGCTAGTCCTTAAATCCTTTGGGGAAATAGGCATGGATGGAAAATAGATTTAGGGAAATAAACCAAAATATTAACAGCAGTTGTCCTTGTACAGTGATACTGCAAATTGATTTCTTTTTCTTTATTTTGTCTAATTTTTCTTCCATAAGCACATATTATTTTATAATTACAAACATAATAAACTTCAAAATACTAAAAAATATTGTTAAAGGAAAATGGTGTTAAAACTAAGAGAGATTTCAGGATGATGTAATTCAACACCACTTCCATTTGCAAAGGTTGCAGCAAGCCCACATAATTACATGGCTTACCCTGAGTGACTTCCCCAAGGTCACAGAACAAGGGAGACGCTAAGCTCCAAGGCTCCTGACTTGTTCCTGAATAAGTTCAGCAATGCGCAACACTGCTTTGTCTGAACCAAATCAGATAAATGCCTGTGATTGCAAGTCAGAGCCTGTAGGTAGTGGATCCCTGAGTGTGAGATCTAACTATCATAAACTATGCTCTAAATTTTTAGGACTTAGGCAAGTTTGTTAAAATAACACCCAGATGACTTGAAACAGAACTCCAATAACCAGGTTTCATTAAACGATCATTTTGCTATGAACTGTATTTTGCTTCTACTCACACACTTCAAACTGTCAGCTCTGCTTTGTGTTAAAATAATACCAACAGTAGTGATGTCGCGGAGGAATTAAGAGTTTTCCAGACATGAAGTACAATCTACCTCTACACTTGCATCTCTCTGTCTACTGAGGTGGTTTTGGCTTCCTTCCCTCCCATGTGTTTTCTCTTGATGAATTAACATGATCTCTTAAGAAGAGAATAAAGTCTTTTGGGGTGAGAGTGAAGTAGAGGGTAGGAGGGGCATAAAATCAAATCTACGCTAAGGGAGAAAAGAAAAGAAAAGGTAGAAGACTCTTAAAGTTTTATTCAAAAATAGGCCATCAAGCTACCATGATATACCAGGCCTGACAGGAAAAGGTTCCCACACAGTTTGAAACTGGCTCCTGCTTAACCTAGAGGAAACTAAAGCCCTGAGGGATTTAGTCAGTTCTGGCCATCGAAATGCTTAGTGATAATCCAGCTCTAACACATTTAAGGTATGTGAATTCCTCTTGCTTACAGCCTCAGAGAAGCTTGAGATGTGATTCAGGTAGAAGTCCCTGGGCCATTTAAAATTTATTTCATTGTTGGCTTAGTGTTCTAAGATGAAGCTAATACGATATATGTCACAAGAATGATAGGCACAAGATTCAGAAAATCTCAGTAGTCTATAATG
Source organism: Prionailurus bengalensis (assembly GCF_016509475.1). Classification (NCBI taxonomy): domain Eukaryota; kingdom Metazoa; phylum Chordata; class Mammalia; order Carnivora; family Felidae; genus Prionailurus; species Prionailurus bengalensis. The sequence goes on from NC_057344.1 coordinate 139,431,285, forward strand.
GTAGCTTGAAAAATCATTCCCAAACAAATGCGATGAAAAAAAATTTAATATAAATAAATATAAATTCTAAACGGAAAAAAAACAAAAATTAATCATGAAAGTAAAAGATAAGGTAATGTTGCCTGCTAGCAGTTGACATAAAAACATCTTTGAGGTATTAATTTCAAGTTAAATATGAGTTAAGCACACCCAAAACAATGAATAGAGGGAAAAACATGCAAAATAATTTTTTAAGGTTTTAGTATTTCATATTAGAAAATGGCACAAGCAGACTGGAACATGCTCAAAGTAGGAAAGAGAGTACACAAATCATGTCCTAGGGAATCAGGAATATTTATCTTGGATAAGGATATTCAGTTTGGGGTAGGGAGGAAGATGCATATATAATGGTTTTCAAATGCTTGAAGACTTCCTCAAGAAGAAAATTTTTGAATAAACAGTCTAACCTTGCACCTAAAGGAATTAGAAAAAGAACAAGCAAAACCCAAAGTTAGTAGAAGGAAGGAAATAATAAAGATCATAGTGAAAACAAATGAAATAGAGACAAAAAAATAGAAAAGATCAATGAAACTAAGAGTAGGTTCATCGAAAGGATAAATAAAATTGGTAAACTTTAACCATATTCACCAAGAAAAAAAAGTGAGGGGATTCAAATAAATAAAATCTTAAATAAAGAGGAAAAGTAACAACTAACACCACAGAAATGCAAAGGATTGTAGGAGACTATGTGAAAAATTATATGTCAACAAATTGGACAACCTAAAAGAAATGGACAAATTTTTAGAAACATATAATTTTCCAAGACTGATTCAGAAAGTAGAGAATCTGAACAGACCAATTACTAGTAACAAAACTGAATCTGTAATCAAAAAACTCCCAACAAACAAAAGTCCTGGATCAGATGACTTCACAGGTGAATAATAACAGACATTTAAAGAAGAGTTAATATCTATCTTTCACAAAGTATTCAAAAAATGAAAAAAAAATAGAAGGAATGCTTCAAAATTTATTTTATACAGCCAGCATTACCCTGATGCCAAAACCAGACAAAGACACTACAAAAAAAGGAAATTAAAGACCAATGTCCTTGATGAACATAGATGCAGAAATCCTCAACAAAATGTTAGCAAACCAAACTCAAAAATACATTGAAAGGATCATTCACTATGATCAAGTGGGATTTATTCCAGGGATGCAAAAATGGTTCAGTATATGTAAATCAATCAACATGATACAGCACATTAATAAAATGAAGGATTAAGATCATATATCAATGAAGAAAAAGCATTTGACAAAATTTAACATCCATTCGTAATAAAAACTCTCAACAACGTGGGTACAGAAGGAACATACCTAAATATAATAAAGTCCACCTATGGCAAATCCTTAGTTAATATCATACTCAATGGTAAAAAGCTAAAAACTTTTCCCCTAAGATCAGGGACAAGACAAAGATATGCATTCTCATCACTTTTATTTAACATAGTACTAGAGGTCCAAGCACAGAAATCAGACAAGAAAAAGAAATAAATCTTATCAAAATGGGAGAGGAAGAAGTAAAACTGTCACTACTTGCAGATGACATATGTAGAAAACCCTAAAGACTTCACCAGAAAACTATAAGAACTAATAAATGAATTCGGTAAAGTTGCAGGGTGCAAAAGCAATATATAAAAATGTTGCATTTCTGTACACTAACAACAAAATAGCAGAAAGAGAAATTAAGAAAACAATCTCCTTTATAATTGCATTAAAAAGTATAAAATACCTGAGAATAAATTTAACCAAGAAAGTAAAATACCTCTATTTTGAAAACTATGACATTGATGAAATAAATTGAAGATGATGTAAATAAATGGAAAGATATACCATACTCTTGGATTGGAAGAATTAACGTTACTAAAATGTCCAGGCATTTTGAAAACTATGACATTGATGAAATAAATTGAAGATGATGTAAATAAATGGAAAGATACACCATACTCTTAGATTGGAAGAATTAACGTTGCTAAAATGTCCAGGCTACGCAAAGCAATCTACAGATTCAATGCAAAACCTATCAAAATGTCAAGAGCATTTTTCAGAGAACTAGAACAAACTATCCTAAAATTTGTATGGAACCACAAGACCTTGAATAACCACAGAAATCTTGAGAAAGAACAATGCTGGAGGTATCACATTCTCAGATTTCAAACTATACTACATATTATAATAATCTAAGCAGTATGGTACTGGCACAAGAATAGACACAGAGATCAATGGAACAGAATAGAGACCCCAGGAATAAACCCGTGCTTATATGTTCAATTAACCTATGACAAAGGAGGCAAGAATTTATATAATGGATAAAAGACAGTCTCTTCGCTAAAATGGTGTTAGAAACCCTGGACAGCTACATGCAGTCTACACCTTACACAAAAGTAAACTCAAAATGGATTAGAGCCTAAACGTAAGACTGGAAACCATAAAACTCCTAAAAGAAGACATAGGCAGTAAATTCATGGACGTTGGCCTTAGCAATGCTTTTCTGGAGATGTCCCCCCAGACAAGGGAAACAGAAGCAAAAATGAACTGTCAGTACTAACTGCATCAAACTAAAAAGCTTTTGCACACTAAGGGAAGCAATCAACAAAGCCAAAAGGCAATCTGCTGACTGGGGAAGGATATTTGCAAATGATCATATGATAAGGGGTTAATATTCAAAATATATAATGAGCTTATGTAACTCAACACAAAAAGAATCAAATAATCTGGTTTAAAAAATGGGGAGAGGATCTGAATAGGCATTTTTCCAAAGAAGATATACAGATGGCCAACAGATACATGAAAAGATGCTCAGCATCACTACTTATCAGGAAAATGCAAGTCAAAACCACAATGAGATATCACCTCACACCTGTCAGAATGGCTAGAATCAAAAAGTTAAAAAATAACAAGGGTTGGTGAGGATGTGGAGAAAAGCGAACCTTCATGCCCTGCTGGTGGAAATGTAAATTAGTGCAACCATTCTGGAAAACTTTTTCACTCAAAAGTTAAAAATAGAAGTACCATACAACCAGCAATTAGACTTCTTGGTATTTACCCAAAGAAAATGAAAACAAAAAGGTATATGCATGCCTATGTTTATTGCAGCATTATTTACAATAGCCAAGATATGGAAGAAACCTAAGTGCTTATCAATAGATGAATGAATAAGGAAGATATGGTCTATATGGACAAAGGAATATTATTCAGCCATAGAAAGAATGAAATGTTGCCATCACGGATAGACCTAGACTGTATTAGGCTGAGTGAAATAAGTCAGAGAAAGACAAATACCATATGATTTCACTTATATGTGGAATCTAAGAAACAAAACAAATGAACAAACAAATGAATAATAACAACAAGATAGAACCGGACTCAGAACAAACTGGTGATTGCCAGAGGGGAAGAAGTTGGGGGCTTAGGTGTAATGGGTGAAGGAGATCATGAGGTATAAACTTCTGGTTATAAAATAAGTAAATGACAGTGATGAAAAGTATAGCATAAGGAATAGAGACAGAATATTGTAATAACTTTGTATGGTGACAGATAGTAACTTCACTTATCATGGTGAGCATTTAGTAATGTACATAATTGTCAAGTCACTATGTTGTACCCCTGACACGAATATAATATTACGTGTCAACTATGCTAAAAATAAATGTTATTAAAAATTACAAAACATTAAAATTAAAAAAAATAAAATTTAAATTTAAAAAAATGCTCAAAGGATCCTTATGCAGTAAGAAGTCTTTGGTAAAAGACCAACAGTTTGAATTTACAGGAGGCAAATTCCAGTTCAAAATGAGGAGGATCTTTATAATAATCAGAGCTATGCCAAAACTGGAATGAACTGTACAGAGTTCTCTTATTTAGAAGAGTTTTAGCAGAGGTTTCAAAATGTGCTAGATGATGGTGGGGGTTCTCCTAAGACTAATGATATGAGTCTGTCTGCTAAAACTTAACAGTCATTTAAAGCATTGTTTCTCTTTTTACACTATTCTCTGCATTAACTTAGTGGTATCACTGCCCTTGTTATTTTAATGTAAACATTGAGAAAATTGGGATATTAAAATGACTTAAAAGAGCAGCAAAACACCAGCAGTCTCGGTTGCCCCATGCATGCCTCAAGTAATGAGTTCACTTACACTCGTGGGGGTGGTGTTATGAAATCTCCACCGTATTTACTTATAGTTCTCTCTGCAAGCAATTATTGGACATCTGACACAAGCCAGGCAGACACTGTGTCAGGATCCAGGACCCAAACATGAGAAAGACATGGTTCCTCAGGATGCAGTTTTATTTGGGGTTATAACCCACATAATGTGATATGTTCTTCATGCTAAAATGAACTTCTGTTTTAAACTTCCTTGATTTAATGCTCCTCCGTTTTTCAGATGCTTTGACCTCCTTAGATGAGTGTTGTTCAGGTATATGTACCTTGATGAACCACCTGTAATATATGACTTTCAGTTCAAATCTTTCAGTGTATTCAAATTAAGAATGTGGTTTTATTGCATTTCTGTTTAAGTGAGCTAGAAAACAAATGAGTGTGTATTTGTTACCAACATCTTCCCCTATGGTGCTGTCTTTGAATATCTAGCAGCTTTATTCAGTACGTATATACGGAGGTATCTTATGAGTTGAGCTGGTGAAATTTAAGTTCTCAAGAAATATTTGATAATTAGAGGCCCTTTGATCTGATCTATTCCCTGGTTAATGTGTGAGCAGATATTGGCCTGCATTAAGCATTAAGATAAAAAAAAAAGGGGAGTTAAATGGAGGTTAATTTTGCAGGAGGCGTTAGTGGTATCCAACTGGTTCTTTGGACTTTTGCTTAAACATGAGGCAACTGGCAAATTGAGTTCCAGTTTTACTTGCTCCTGAACTACCTTGCAACTAGCTGCTTTCTTTGTATTTTTTTTTACAAATTAAATCAAGTTTTTAAAATAAGCAATCTCTAAGGTTGCATGCAATTTGCTAAAACCACCAAAGTTCATCTGGGTTTGTGAGGAGAGGGGTCAGGGAGGAGAAATCCTTGACCAAGCCTGTACTACTACTTTTGGGACTGAAATGTGATCCTTTTCAACAGAAGAAAAGACAAATTAATTCCCCAATGGAGAGCAATCATTCTCCTTAGCAAGCTGACCACATCTTCATTGTTGCTTGCTGCTTAGGTTTGGCTGTCTAATGAGTCCATATTCTGAGGATTCAAGGATACGAGTCATGTTCTTAGAAAGATTCATACACACTTTTTGGAATACTCATCTCCTTCAACAGATAGCACAACACAGTTGACTGTAGGTTACTTTACTTCAGGGTGTCCGACAACTATTTTAGAAACAATAATGATAACCTATGACTATTTTCTTTTAAAATGCGTTAGCTCTGAAGCAAAGTCATGCTTGGTGAAACCCACACTCATTCATGAAAGATACAACTGTAGGAAAATAGATAGAGCTGTCCAGCTTAAAAATTAAACAACAAAGGTTGTCAAACAGCCAATGAGTTTGCTTTATTTCATTTATATTTTGGACATCGATTAATTTATTGGCTCATCACAGGAGAGGTGGGGGGATTGGAAGACCCCCTATAGCAGTGGAGGAGTCACAGCCTGTCCTCAGAGCTACTTCTCAGTCAGGACACAGGACTTCATGGACGGGAACTTGTCCCAGGCAGCATGGGCAGTTGGCCATAAAATCTCAGGGAAGTACAAGGTACATGACTAGCAGACAGTAGGACAGGAACTTAAGGTTGATTAAATCCACCTGCAGGAGGTAGGCATTTAGCTCCCTCAGCTTCAACAGGAAGTCCACCATGTTGGCATGCCATTGATCTTGTTGCCCTGATGGCCCCCACCCTGGAATCCTTTGTGTGCAGCTGCACCCAGCTGGCTGCAGGTCGAAGTGCCTGGAAGCACTGGGGAGGAGCTGGGGAGGAGCATCTCCAGGGCCTCAGCACCCATGGGGCTCTCCTGTGTGTAGATCTTACTCCACACATACAGGATGATGGTCCTCTCAGCCTCTGTCAGAGACATGGTGGGAGTTGACCTGGTAGCAAACTCAGAAGTAGCAGAAAAATTGTAACTCGGGACTTGCAAACTATGGCAAACCATAGGCAAGTGCAGAGAACAAAGGAGGAAAGCATCCTTTTATAGAGAGGAAAGGATAAAGTTGGCCCAGGTTGTTTTGAACAAAAGTTCATTAGAGGAAAATGAGAGTTGGAAGTGGTGGTGGCTTCTCATTGGCTACAGGGTAGGCCAGCTTGCTGTTTCCTGGCTGAGAGAAAAACTTCCTTCCTGCTGGACTCTTAAGCTGCCAGGATTGGTAGCTTGAGAGCTCTCTCTTCCTGGCTTCCTGACTCCATTTCGAGTGAGGTGTCCTTTATTTGTTTTCATGGAGCTTAATGACAACAGTGAACCAGATATCACTAAATTATATAATGTCTTCCATGCAGTTTTATGAAATGCAAGAAGGATGCTTTTTCAAAGTTGTGTCTGTCTGTATTAGGAACAGGAATATCAGATGTCTTCAGCAGTTGCTGGGACCCATGAAGAATCTCTAATCTACATTTTAACAGTCCTGGTAACCCTTAGGTTGGAGTGGCTGAAATATGCATACCTGGCAGCTTTAGAGGAGTTCCTTCTAGGATACTCTTCCCTAGCAACCCTGGGAACAGCACCTTCACTGTCTTTCCTGCTGTCACACCTGGACCCTGGCTCTTGCAGAAGTCAGGCCTGTAGCTTTCCTCACAATAGCAGAAGCTCAGGGACACCTCGGTTGCTCAGTTGGTTGAGTGTCCAACTTCAGCTCAGGTCATGATTTTGCGGTTCATGAGTTCGAGCCCCACATTGGGCTCGCCGCTGTCAGCCTGTCAGAGCAGAGCCCGCTTCGGATCCTCTGTCCCCCTCTCTCTGCCACTCTCCCACGTTCACTCTCTCAAAAATAAATAAATATTAAAAAAAAAACAATATCAATAGCTCGCATTGTTCTGTTTGTGGTTCTTTTCAGTATTTCACAATTTTGTCAAAAATGAGCAGAGTGTTAAGAGCAGACTCAAAAGGATCCATTTTACCATTGGGTTTTTAAAAATATATATATAAATTTATATTTAAGTCTGGACAGAGAGGGTCCATGTACACAAGTCTCCAAGACTGACTTATTCTTTTCAGTGTGTAAGGAAGCATGTTCAGTACAGGTGTCCTTACTAGGCAGGCTCACGCTTTTAGTATCCATTCATGTTCATATCATACAGCATCATACTGTCAACCCAGGTCAGTTTCCATGCCACACATTTCTGAAAGTCAGCTGAGACAACTACAGACTTCATTGCCAGGAATCTCCAAGCACCATTCCTCTATGCAGAGTCATGAACTGTTAATATGAGGGATGAAACAAGAAAAATTAATGTGATTTTGCATGTAATTAAGAAAATTCTCCAATCCTGCAAAGTCAGTCTAGTTTCTTGTCTAATGATTCTTAATCAGTTTCTATGGCTTTACTACAGCCCTGCACCTTTATATTTTTCTCAAATTCTACTTCAGGCTATTAGACATTGATTCTGGCCAAAATTTTTTTCTTCTTAAAAAATCTTTTTAAGATGTCCCGTGTATAGTGTGGCCAAGATAAAATATGAATGTGTCAGAAATAAAACTGTTCACAAACCATCAGTATAAATGCCTTGCTCATAAATGATGCATTCTAGGGAGGAAATCATGCTAGTATTTCAAGAGGCTCTGACTGCTCTTGTCTCCCAGTTTGATGGGAATCAATCTGGACTCCTACGAATCAACTGTGCATTCTTATTCTAGTAATGAGGTGAATCAGAGAAGCTTTAAAGCATCAAAATATCAATTGGAGCTGGGTTGCAATAAATTAAGGTCCACCTTTACAGGTGGTTCAGGATATCACTGTTGGGTATAATAGCTCTTACAGCTTCAATAAAGCATTTAACAGAAGACTCCCATTTAACATCCTTGACGATGAATCTAAGTAGGACATTGATAATGGCCTAAGAAAAAGGCATCAGCTGTCAGACTATATTAAAACACACAAATGAATTAATGGCTATTGATGATAGTGTTACTTCTAAACTCAGAACAACCAAGACCCCAGGCCAATGAGAACCAGAGAGCTGTTACATTAGGTTGTGCCCCAATCTTGTTTATTAGTGAGTGGGGTCTGGAAATAGTGTTTCCTCTGATTAAACTCAACCCTAATGCCCTTGTGAGCCCTGATCCACAGCTTTCCTTAAACTTTATGAGCATGGCGACTCTGTTTGCCTAGCCCATCTTCTAAGTCTCTGGTGCCTAGTTACTTTCTTTAACTCTTTAGCCCGAGATGACTTTCTTACTTGGTTTTTGTGTAACCATTTTCCTTTGAACTGGACCTTGCTTCTTGCCTTCCTTAACTGGTCTCATCCTAGGTTTCCAGGATTAACTGGACATTCATATCATTGCCAACTAGAGCCAAATGCCTCAAGATCCAGACAAGATGACCCCCTAAAACCTCTCAGATCTATCTTTCCTTTGACCACTGAGTCTGACCCAGATTGGATTGAGGTTCTTCACCATCCCTCAACATTTGTTTTGATCTAGCAATGCTTCCCAGCTTTAATGAGACTGACTTGGTACTGGCTTAGTCTTTTCTCCCAGGCAAGAGCTTCTATCATAGCATAGCCTTGGCTAATCCATGCAATGAGACATAGAGGTGTATTGCATAACACAAAGGGAACTTTCCAAGAGCATCAGCAATCTAGGATATTTCAAATATTCTCACAGATGAGAAACTGCCGAAGGTAACCTCTAACATCATTTTGTAAATTCAGGAGTGTGGCAAGCTTAAGAAAATATGCTTTTCAAATCCATTAAATTATAAACCAGGAGTGTGTTGTGGAAGTTACATCATGAGGAATTAATATTTATTATTCTTTACTATTAAAATATGTGAATTTTATATATTCAGCTGGCATTGAGCAATGCATCTCAGATAAATTTAGTAATACCCATTAAATGATTCTCTTGCAATGAATGCCAAATAAATTTTATTCTACTTATAGTTTATCAATAATCGGAAAAAATAATTTACCCCAAAGCTCCTTGCTAAAGTTCAGAGACTATATAACCACAATTAATACTGCTGAAATTGCAATGTAAACACACAAAATGGCTTTTTCACAGAAAAAGCTCCCATGTAACCCTGAGAGAAGCCTAGGAAAACCTCTTGGAAAGGGAAGTCATTCACAGACAGAATGAATGGTCAATTCAATCATCATAAGGGATCAACTGTATAAAGCAGCCAATATATATACCTGGTTATTATCTAAGGAAATCAGAGTTTGAATGAAGGATCTGTCATTACTTTTGGATCCCACTAATCCATTACTTTATTTGAATGTTAGAAAAGTATATTTTGCTTGAAGAAACAATTGACAGCTGAGCTCTGAAGATAGTATAATATAACAGTTGTCCTTCAGTGTTCCAGTGCATGAGAATCACCTGGAGAACTTATTTAAAGAGCAGATATCCAGGCCGTACTGTGGGAGATTCAGCTTGGGAGCTTCTGAATGAGGCTCAGTAATACACATTCAAAATAAGCACCCAGATGATTTTGATGCTGGTCTCATGAAGGCCACTTTGAAAAACTGGGAGAGAAATATAGAGTTTGAATCAGACAGAAGGCTTCGAATCCCCAATTTGAACCACTTATTTGTTTGTAGTCTTAGTCAAGTTATTACACTTTCTGAGTTTTATCTTCCTCATCTGTAAAATGAGAATCTAATACTCTCATGGGACCGCTGTGAAAATAGAATGAAATGTGTGTAAAAAGCACATGGAGCATATACTGGGTGCTTGATAAATGTTAGTTTTCTACCTAAGGTCCTTGGTGGCTTATAGCAAAGGTGTAATGATAGGATGAAACTTTGAGGGAAACTCTAAGTCCACTATTAGTGCATGACTATGTAATCTATTACTCAGACATGGACACTTCTGAGAGTAAAAGGAAGTGCTATTTTTTTTTAATATTTACTGAGAGAGAGAGAGAGAGAGAGAGAGAGAGAGAGAGAGAGAGAGCATGAATGGGGGAGGGACAGAGAGAGAGGGAGAGAGAATCCCAAGCAGGCTCCACTCTATCAGCGTGGAGCCCCATGCCGGGCTTGATCTCCTGATGGCAAGATCATGACCTGAGCCGATATCAAGTCAGATGCTTAACCAACTGAGCTCCCCAGGTGCTCCAAAAGGAGATGCTATTAATAATTGTGCTGAGACAACCAGAATAACCCCAGGGCTTTACAGTCACCCTGATTATTAGTAAGATGAAAGACCGCATAATTGCACTGCCTTACCCCAATCTATTCTACCTTCTTAAACTGAGAGAACAGGATGTGGTCTTTGCTGTTCACTTGGCAAAAGCTTTTCAAACACTGTTGGTAATCTTGCAGTCAGAATCTGTCCTTAATACATTTTTAGTGTCACTGCAGTGCCTAATATCAGAACTATGTACTAAATAAATGTAGTAGGTTCCTCAGAAAATAATTTTGAATGCTTAAATGATTTAAATTCTGTGTTAATCCAATTTTCCCAAATAAAAAGCACTCTAAGTCAATTCTCATTTTTTATTACATCTGAAAATTTCCAAAGAACCAAAATAATAGGGAATAGTACAATTCTATTCAAATTCCTGTTTTTATTCTTTAAAAACATTTTTTTAATGTTTATTTATTTTTGGAAGTCAGAGAGAGTGCAAGCAGGGAAGGGGCAGAGAGAGGGAGACGTAGCAGGCTCCAGGCTCCAAGCTGTCAGCACAGAGCCTGACACGGAGCTCGAACCCACAAGGAGTGGGATCATGACTTGGGTTGAAGCTGGACACTTAACCGACTGAGCCACCCTGGCACCCCCGTTTTTTTTCTTTTATATAGAATTTATAGAATAAAATATCCTCTGCCTGTGAATCTCAGAATGCAGGGCAACTGACATTGAAGATACTTAAGAGTATGTTAAGAGTATACTTAAGAGTGTTATTTTAGCAGTAAAGGCTGGTTGCTCTTCATTTTAACAGGATCTCATACTTGTTGTCATGATAAGAGAGACAGAAAATAAGGGAATTTTAGCTCTTTAATATCCTTGAAACCTAAATCATTTTACAAATGGAAAATCAAGGAATATTGATTTGAGGATATTGTACAAAAAATGTTTGTTAAATTAGCATAGGACCAGAAACAATCTAAATGTCCAAAAAGGTGTTTAAATAAGTAATAAGAACAATTCTCAAAATGTAATCCATAAACCCTTGGGATTAACTGTGAGGTCAAAACTATTTTCCTAATAATGCTAAGACATTCTTCATCCTTTTCATTGTCTTGACATTGGCACTGATAGTACAAAAGCAATGGTGGTAACACTGCTGGTGCCTTAGCATGAATCAAGGCAGTGGCACCAAGCTATACTGGTAGGCGTTATTGTCTTTACCACTGTACATGTCCGTTAAAAAAAAAAAAAGCCGGTTTTATTTAAGAATGTCCTTGATGAAGCAGTACAAAGGACCAATTTCATTAAATCTTGCCCCTTGAGTACTTGTCTGTTAATAATCTCTGTGACGAAATGAGAAGCATGCAAGAAGCATTGTTATATACAGAAGTATAGAGGTTGGCTCAAGGAAAAGCACTTGTATAAGTATTTGAGTTGCAAGTTGAACTATGAAGGGACATTTTTACTTGAAAAGCTGACAGGCAAACTGTAGTTATTCAGAAATGGGTATTTGGCAGATACTTTCTCCAAAATAAGAAGTGGACTTACCTCTTCAAGGAAAACAATGGACCACATTAATTGTCAGTGGTAAAATTTGAGCTTCCAATAGAACATCAGAATTTTGGAGAGCCCCCAAGAACTTGACACATTCATAATACTTAAAGACTTTTGTGGGGAGATTGGTGGTGATATTAATAAATACTATTCTTCTGTGATACAACATAATAAAATAGACCAACATTTGGGAGATCTGCATTACTCAGTAAATCCTATTTTCCAAATGATTAATGCATGATGCTGTAAAACATGCAGAGGTAAATGATCCATTCAAAGTGTAAGAGACCAATAGATTTTAATATAACCAAGTAGGAAAGTTTATTTATGTGATTTCAGATTCTATATTGTAACTAATCATTAATATACTGCCCCCTCTTTGATTTTTTTGTACAGAAAATATTCACAATTATCTGAAAAGACTATCAAAATACTCCTCTCTTTTCCAACTACATGTCTATGTGAGGCCAGATTTTCTTTATATATTTCAACCAAAATGAAATTTCATAACAAATTGAATGCAAAAGCAAATATGAGAATCCATTTCTCTTCAATTAGGCCAAACATTAAAGAGATTTACAAAATTGTAAAACAATGCCATTTTTTCACGGTATGTCTGGAAAATATAATTAATTTTCACCAAATATATTTATATTAATATGCAGTGGGCTTATAAATGTCATCGTAATTAATTAACATATGTTTAAAATTTTTCTCAAAATTGATTTCTAATACATAGACATTTGTATATAGTAAATTTTACATAAGTTTCCATATAAGTAAGAAATCTTTGGACTCTTAAGTAACTTTTAAGGGTATAAAGGTTTAATAAGAGACCAAAGAATTTGAGAACTGCTGAATTATGGAATATTAATAAAATGGAATTCTATGTGACAGTGAAAAAGAATGAAATAGATTTGTAAGTACTTACGGGAATTTACTCTATTATATATTGTTTAGCTAATGAGGTAAGTTATGTTACAATATGTACAGTATGCTTCCATCTGTATAAAAATAGGGGAATAAGGATCATAACAATACAGTTACATATGCATAACATGCACATTACTGTTTATGAATGGAGATTTCTTGGATATCCTAAACTATGGTTGCATCTGGGAAAGTGACCTGGGGTTTTGGCATATGGGAGAATAAGTTTTCATGATATATTTTTTAAAAGTACAATAGATTTATGCTATTAAAAAAAATTACATTTTGCATTTAAAAAATTACTATATTTTGGGGCGCCTGGGTGGCTCAGTCGGTTAAGCGTCCGACTTCAGCTCAGGTCATGATCTCACAGTCCGTGAGTTCAAGCCCCGCGCCGGGGTCTGTGCTGACCGCTCAGAGCCTGGAGCCTGTTTCGGATTCTGTGTCTCCCTCTCTCTCTGACCCTCCCCCATTCATGCTCTGTCTCTCTCTGTCGCAAAAATAAATAAACGTTAAAAAAATTTTTTAAAAATTACTATAGATTCATGCTATTAAGAAAACTAATAATTAGAAAAACAAAAAAACATATGGGAAAGTGATAAATTGAATACTATTAGATAAAAATACTCAATAGGACAGACCTGGCAACAGACCCTAAGCATATTAACACTGAGCTTGCCAAATTTGGCTCCTGAACTATTAAAAGAAATGTCTCCTTTTGAGTTCATAGTATCAAATTTGAACTTCCACCATAGCAAATAAGTACTTTTTGTCCTGCTTCCTATCTTTCTGCAAATATTTATTTTTCATTAATGTTAAGCAATTCTGCTGGCAGTGCTTATTTTTGTTAAAAAGTGGAATGGCAAAATTTCATGGGCAGGAAATGTCTTTTCTTCTCGCCAGATTCAGTTTATCAGGAGAGGGAAAGCAAGACAAACAGAGCCTGAAGGACAGAAAAGATAAGGTCATGCTCAGAAATGACTAAAAGGAACAAGGGAAAGAATTAGGATGAGGAAAGGAATGGAGGACGCGGGAGAGGAAGGAGGCAAAAGAAAGTGCACCAGGGGAAAGATGAAGAATGATAGAGAAAGAAAGCTGGAGGGGAGGGGGCAGAATTAGTATAAGGTCAGAGAGCAAGCACATAGAGATAGGGGAGGGAGAGAGAAAAATAGAAATCCAAACAAAGGGAAGCTGAGTCAAAATAGTCTGTTGAAGGGAAATAGCCCCCTTAGCAAGGAACTGAGGGATAGTTGACTTTGGCTCCAAGAGAAATGGGAGTGGAAATCACTGGACAAAACTCCAATGGAAATTGAGTGGGATGTGACAGGAGAGGATCCAGAGTATTTTGATTTGGAGGAGACTTTTTTTTTTTTTTTTGAGATGTAAATTCTGAGGAGTTTCCAGGCACAAATGACGAGTCCCCTAAACTTTCTGGTTCCCTCTGGAAAGCTGAAAGCATAGGGAAGGCAATGCTGAGCTGTGATGGCTGCGTAAAAGAGACGCAGAAAGAAACTTCTGTGATCCCTAATCCTGTGAGGAGAAAGAGAGGGGCGCCGAATGAGTCCTTTATCCACCGGCCACGCAGCCCAGCCCAAGGCTGTCTCAGCAGCTGAGCGTCAGCGCCATCAGCGCCAGTCACTTTTGACCCAGACAGTCCCTGACACACGGAGTTCCACCCACCAGCCTCTGACTGGGGCCAAGGGCTGTGGGCGGCAGGAGTGAGCAGAACCACCTCCAGACTAAAATATTAGGGAAATGGAAACTTTGAGAGAAGGGGGAAGAGGGGATTGGCATCAGCAAAAGTGAAACTTTCACAGTAGAAAAATTTGAGTGCTTAAATTGGGGAGCAGAAGTAGGAAGAGGAGCATTCATCAAACAAACAAGTATAGAATACGCCCAACTGAATTATTCCTTTTAACGAGTACTTATTCCGTAATAATAAAGAATTTGGGCATTCTGAGTCAGCAGTTTGTCAGTGTTGTTACCATCTCCTGGGATCCCGGATTCCCCCAATTTTATCTTTTAAGGCTGAGCTGTGGCAACCAGTTTATGTCAACCATCATCTGCTCTTTGCAAGCAGCTGGTTGTACCCAAGGGAGTCACAGAGCAAGTTACACAGGACACCAAAAGAACTCGCTGCACAAGAATAATCTGCTGATTTACTAGTCTAAGACATTCATTAGCCTACAGTGGATACTGAGATGAGCACCCATAAAAAGCAAGGATGGCACAACTTAGCCACATTCTTGTCTTTACACGCTACTACCTCTTGTCTGTATATTGTCAGTCTATAGGGGGATTATTAACATAATGGTCCTATATTGGACTAACATTAACCAAGAAGCAAGTGTTCTCAAGTAATGAGAAAAGTGAGCAAAAGGTTAAAAGATTACAGTACTAACAGACTATCTTGAAACATCTGGGGATGAGTCATTCCATAGAGTTGGCAATTTATCCCCTGGAACACAGGAATATTTTTGTTGTAATTGTTTTATGTGGAAATCATATTAAACAAACATAATTTATTCTCCTCTTTCTTTTTTTTTTTTTAATTTTTTTTCAACGTTTTATTTATTTTTGGGACAGAGAGAGACAGAGCATGAACAGGGGAGGAGCAGAGAGAGAGGGAGACACAGAATCGGAAACAGGCTCCAGGCTCTGAGCCATCAGCCCAGAGCCTGACGCGGGGCTCGAACTCACGGACCGTAAGATCGTGACCTGGCTGAAGTCGGACGCTTAACCGACTGCGCCACCCAGGCGCCCCTATTCTCTTCTTTCTTAAAGAGTATATTCTAGTTATAATTTTTCCTTTCCTTTATTACTCAGTATTATAAAATTCAGTTATTATTATAAAATTCAGTTATTTTTCTCTACAACGATATGAGTCCTGCGGAAAGATGTAAATTTGTTTGCCTCCTATGCTCAATCTCTCAATCAACTGAATGTTTAAAGGTTGTCTCCTTAATTTTCTTTTTATAGCTTTCCATCACTTTCCTTGGTGCTAGGCTGTCAGCAGCTGCTCCACACCCCCAGATTCCTCCAGATTTGTCTCTAATCTACTAAGCTTGGAATTCAAATAGCTATGTGTACAAAAATTATGGATAAGGTACCGGGAAATAGGTTCAGAGTCGGTACAGGGAGCAAAACACCTGAATTTCAGTGTGACAAATTTGTCAGTCTGTTGTGAACTCTGTGACATCATTTGGATGCTCACAGTTGCTTTTGTTTGTTTTTTAAGTTTATTTATTTTGAGAGAGAGAGCATGTGAGCAGAGGAGGGACAGAGAGAGGGAGAGAGAGAATCCCAAGCAGGCTCTGCAATGACAGCGCATAGCAGGATGTGGGGTTCGAGCTCACAAACTATGAGATCATGACCTGAAACCAAGAGTCAGACCCTTAACCTACTGAGGCACCCAGGTGCCCTGTCACAGTTGGTTTTATTTTATTTTATATTCTCATCTATGATCTTGTTAACAGAGACTGCCAGTTGAATTCAGGAAACATGAAGTACTCTGAACATAAAGTGAGGAAATCCTAGGCAATTATTAAAGCTTTACTGAACACAACCTTGACAGTAAAAATATTTGTGGAAAGGGAGGGAAGATCCCCCCCCACCCAAAGCAAAACACATTTATTTATTACTCTCAAAACGCAAATTCACGGTTATTTTGTAAAATTTCAAAAATAAAAAGGAAACAAGTATCTCAAAAATATTGCTGGGGTGCCTGAGTAGCTCAGCCAGTTGAGCATCTGACTTCAGCTCAGGTCATGATCTCACAGTTCGTGGGTTTGAGCTCCACATCAGGCTCTGTGCTGACAGCTCGGAGCCTGGAGCCTGCTTTGAGTTCTGTTTCTCTCTCTCTCAATGCTCCTCTCCAACTCATGCTCTGTGTCTCTCTCTCTCAGAAATGAATAAAACATTAAAAACATTTTTTTTAATTGCCAAAGATACCTGCTATGAATATTAAAATCTTTCATACAAAATTACAGATATGAAAGGGTACGTGCACCCTGATGTTTATAGCAGCACTATCAACAATAGCCAAGCTATGGAGAGAGCCCAATGTCCACTGACTGATGAATGGATAAAGAAGATGTGGTATATACATACAATGGAATATTACTCAGCCATCAAAAAGAATGAAATCGTGCCAATGACATGGGTGGAGCTAGAGTGTATTATGTTAAGCAAAATAAATCAGTGAGAGAAAGACAAACACCATATGATTTCACTCATATGTGGAATTTAAGAAACAAAACAGATGAACATATGGGAAAGGGAGGGAGAAGAGAAGAGAGGGAAACAAACCACAAGAGATTCTTAGTGATAGAGAACAAGTTGAGGGTTGATGGAGGGAGGTGGGTGGGGGATGTGCTAGATGGGTGATGGGTACTAAGGAGGGCACTTGTTGTGATGAGCACTGGGTGTTGTATGCAAGTGATGAATCTCTGAATTCTACTACCAAAACCGATATTGCACTTTATAGTAACTGACTAGAATTTCAATTAAAATGTGAAAAATATAGTAAAAATTTTTAAAAATGTTAAAATCTTTCGGGAACTGCCATTTAAATAACTGTGTTTTTTTTTTCTACATAGACCGATAAGATGGAGGTGTTAAGTAACTCTAGTCATTTTGTATATGCAAGTTTGTTGCCTCTCTACTTAATATATCATAATTATTTTTTGCCTTACTAGATAATCTCCTTTGACAGTTTAATGATTGTATAATACATTGAATGGATATCCTTCAATGTACATATCTATTGATCATTGTACATACTGGCATATTCATATTTTCCCACTTTATGAATTTATCTAATTTTGGCATATATATTTATTTATTTATTTTTTAATGTTTACTTATTTTTGTGAGAGAGAGACAGAGCGTGAGTGGGGGAGAGGCAGAGAGAGAGGGAGACACAGAATCTGAAGCAGGCTCCAGGCTCTAAGCTGTCAGCACAGAGTCCAATGCAGGGCTTGAACTCACGGACCATGAGATGGTGGTCTGAGCCAAAGCTGAACGCTTAACTGACTGAGCCATCCAGGCACCCCTAATTTTGGCATTGTTAAAATTTTGGTATTTTGAACATAATTGTTCTTTTATTCGATGGTTGTAAAAGTTTTCTTTAAGATTTTATTTTGTCAGTTTTAACCATACTACTCAAAATGAAGTCATTTTTTTCTAGCGAAATATATTTTTACAAAGAGATGAACTAAAAAACAATTCATTTAGATGGAAATGTTCCTGACAGCAGACTCTGTGAAAACACACTAATCAAAGACATCTGAGGTTGTTTTGCTTACTCGGATGTCAGAAAGTTCTTTCTCTCTCGCTCATCCTACTGATTTTAAACTCTGTATTTGTTTTTTCATTTGAAATACAGTGGACTCCTCTTATGTGGATCCTGAGAAACTTAACAGAAACCCATGGGGGAGGGGAAGGACAAAAAAAAAAGAGGCTAGAGTGGGAGAGAGCCAAAGCATAAGAGACTCTTAAAAACTGAGAACAAAGTGAGGGTTGATGGGGGGTGGGAGGGAGGGGAGGGTGGGTGATGGGTATTGAGGAGGGCACCTTTTGGGATGAGCACTGGGTGTTGTATGGAAACCAATTTGACAATAAACTTCATATACTGAAAAAAAAAAGAAATACAGTGGACTCCTAAACAACTCAGGAGTGAGGGTTGCTGGTCCCCTGAGCAGTCAAAAGTTTGTGTATAACTTTTGATTCCCCAACACTATTTTTTACAACCGTCTGCCTACTATTGACCCGAAACCTTAACAATAATATGAACAGTCTATTAACACACATTTTGTATGTTATGTGTATCACACACTGTATTCTTACAATAAAGTAAGCTAGAGAAAAGCTAATGTTATTAAGCAAATCATAAGGGGGGGGCAACTGGGTGGCTCAGTGGGTTAAGCGTCTGACTTCGGCTCAGGTCACGTATCTCACGGTTCATGAGTTTGAACCCCATGTCGGGCTCTGTGCTGACAGCTCAGAACCTGGAGCCTTCTTCTGATTCTGTGTCTCCCTCTTTATTTGCCCCTTCCCCTCTTGCACTCTGTCTCTCTCTCTCTCTCTGTCTCTCTCTGTCTCTCTCTCTCTCAAAAATAAACATTTTAAAAAATTTAAAAAAAAAGAAAATCATAAGGAAAATACATTTGCAGTCTGTTCTCTATTGGAAAAAATCTGCATATAAGAGGACCCCCGCAACACAAACCTGTGTTGTTCAAGGGTCACCTGTAATAATTTTCAAAGGGCACTCTTTTTCTGAATCTTCTGTATTCTCCAACTTATAAATAAAATTCTTTGGCTCCTTTTTAAGTAGCGGCGACTCAATCCTTATATTCAAACCAGGTATATTGTTTTTATATTCACTGGAAATAAAAGATGATATTACTTCACAGCATCCCAATGGGCAAAGAAAATTGCTATTATAGATGTATATGCCACAGGGAAATCTGCTTACTACTGATCTTTTTCACAGATATCTTGAGAAAGAAAACACAGCTTTCATTTCTCTGCTCCTGAAGTACATGAAAAAATATAGCAAGGAATTTAAAATCAGATTATATGACATCAAATTTATTAGAATTTATTAATTTTAATTCTCTAGCATGAATTTCCAGAAAAGGAGAAACTTCCCTTTGGAGACTCAATAATAGATTTAAAATGCATAAGCCAGGTGTTAGGCCTCTCCCAAAGATTTAAGGTTTCCTTGAAAAAGAGTCTAAATGCAATAAGTTAAAGTAACCTAACTAATTTGCTGAGGGACAATTTAGCCATCTCAGATCTCCTAGTAACATGCTTTCTGACTGTGGGCTAGCCACTGGCTTGTCCAGGCCTCAATTTCCTTGTTGGTAAAATGAAATGGTTGGAGGAGGAGATCTGAGATCTGAGATCTCCTGGGATCTCTCAAAGACAGCCTGCATGAGAACGTCAGTCCATCTGAAAAGCTAAGCTAAGGATATCCTTTAGGTAGGACACTGATTCAACTACCAGTAGAGATTGCAGGGGAAAAAAATCAATACTTTCTCACTTTCATTATTACAGTTGCTGGTTTCATTTCCTCCTTTTTAGGAATCCCCTGCTGTGATGTACAGGAAGGATGCTTGCAATGGAAGTGAGAGCAGAAACTCCAGGCAACATAGGAAACACTGAGTGAACCTATATGCCTGGATGGGGGTCCTGGCTATTTATGGTTCTGAGTAATTTGGAAGGAAAGGTATTTAACAGTATCCACTTCCTCAAATAATACCTTCTTTATATGAAGGTACTGCCTAAAAGGTATTAAGTGTATGAGTCAAAATTCCAAGGCAAAACCTCCCTTAAGAATTTTCTTATAGGGGAAATACATGTTGTCACCTAATGTCAAAGGTCAGTTGGAATATTTTTTGTCATAAATACCTATAATTGTACCAGTTAAATAGAAAACAGTGAGGGAGCCATCAAGTAGAAAAGCTCTTGAGCAAGGCTGGTAATAGAGATGTCTTGTAAAGAGCATGGATTCATCAAAGATTTATTTATGAGTGGCTAGTTCAAGTCCATCCAGAGTACCATTTTATTTTGCCAAGTAGGTGATTGGTGGGAGTATGGACATGCCACTCACGAGGGCCAAAAACACTGCTCGAATTCCGCATCTCTCGTTGGCTGTTCATGCTGCAAGCTATTTACAAGAACCATGACCACCTGTAAGTCTGGGTCTACAATAGCATTTTTAGTTCTTTTCTGAACACAACATGCAATAGAAATACATTTGAAACTACGAACCAGTAATCACATATATGAATACGTGTATGTATGGATATAAGTAAAAACATCTGAAAAAAGTCTCAGGAGATGATATACCCACCATATGGGATGTACCATGAGCCTCTATTTAAGTCTATGCTGCTTTGCTTGTTAAAAGCGTATGGCAACCTACTATATTGACTATGTAATCCACAAATAGGTTGCAGGCCATAGTTTAAAAAACACTGGCCTAGATTAATAATGATGATGATAAATATAAAAATAGTACATAATAATAATACAATAAAAGCATCAACCAACAGGACCCTGAGCCTTATTTAAAATAATCAGAGTTAAGAGTGACCTACAGTAGAAGACATGGAGGAACTGTCTTCCAATGCAGGAGGATTTTCTGAGATAATAATTGACAATCACTTCGGAGACTCTTTGTCCCCATTCCACCTGTGTTCCTGATTCATCTAAATAGGGTTGCATTAGGTCTTTGAAAGATCTGCGTCTATATATATTCTGACCTTAACTGTATTTGAGAGTTAAAGGAAAATTCAATTGTATAAAACACTATTATCTTATGAACTGCTAAGAAAGAAAATATGCTGTCAGTTGTGATTCCAAAATGCCTTTGGTTATATGACACATCTCTGCTTCAGAGATGTTAAGATGTGAGAAAAAGATTTTTAAAAATCTTTTTAACATTTATTTATTTTTGAGAGACATAGTGCAAGCAGGGGAGAGGCAAAGAGAGAGGGAGGCAATGAATCCGAAGCAGACTCCAGGCTCTGGGATGTCAGCACATAGCCCGATGCAGGGCTTGAACCCACAAACCGTGAGATCATAACCTGAGCCGAAGCCAGATATCAACCAACTGAGCCACTCAGGCACCCCATGAAAAAAAAAATGTTTAAATCAATACTAGACTTATCACTTGAAGAATTCTCTTCAAGCCTTCTAGGTCCCCTGTTCTTCCCTAGGTAAAACCAACAGGAGTTTTCTTATTCATGGGGAAAGTTACAGAAGATTATACTTTATTAATCCTATGAAATTTCATAGAATTTCATAGAATTTTAAAGGCACCCTCAGTGATAATCTGGACTATTACATGTTAACAGTTGAAGAATCCGATACCCAGGGAGATGATGTGACTCACCCCAGATAACATACAAAAAGAAGTTAAAAAACAAATGAAAAGATCTAGGTTGTCAGAGTGGAAAGGAGAAATAAACAGTAGCATGGAGAAAGTCAAGGTTGGAACCAAAATCTTGGTCTATTTAGTCTGTCTCCTCAGTTTTTGATATGGAATTGGTCATATCAAAACAAGGCCATTAAATGGGGGACCATCAGTGCCCTGTGTGTTTTTAATCCAGTATCTCCATTCTGTGAAGAGAGAGAAATTATTGCCAGACGCTGCCTCTCTTAAATATCTTTTTAGTCATAATATTTTTCCCTCCTCAAAAGCTCATGAGCTACCTTACTTGGTTTCAATCCAGTTATTTATTTTCTGTTGGGCTATCAGGATCTTCCACCACCAACTCAATTTGCTTATTTATTATTTATATCCCACCCATTCCCCATAAGGATTAGTTGGATCGACCTTTCTGTCTAGTTAACATCATCTATCGTACTGTCCTCATTCTCACTGACTCTTGACAAAGTCCCAGAGTACTGCACATTATGTAGATCTGCCTGCTATCAGCCGCATGTGGTCTTCCGTTGCTTTACAAATGCTTCTCCTGCCAGTTCCTGTTTGTTTTTCTTTTAGACCCAACAGTTATCCCCCTCTTTTTATTATTAATAAAACAGCCTTTTATTAATGGTGTGTTGTGGTCCCTGTATGCTTGAAACACATTCTACGTTCCTTTCATTTGACTCAGCAGTTGACTTGAAAGATGCTAACCGATCTCAAATTTGTGTATATTGTGCTCCTCTAAGGGCACAGCTTTGGCACCGCCCATGACTTTGAGGATGATGCTCTGTCTGAAACATTCTTTGATGGATGTGGCCCCTGTCCTCGGAGCCGGAGCTAACCACTTAGTGGGAAGGAATATTCAAGTACATGCACACGCTCCACACTGAGATGTAGGAAGGAGCACATGAACAAAACAGCAAAGTTCTATTAATGTTTATTCAAAAGAGGCTAGTTCATCAGCTAGTGAGCAGCCAAAGGTGCAGACTATTTAACTAAATTAGAGACTGACCTACCATCGCAACAGTCACTCTCTGCATCTTAACACGTAACCAATACTTAACTGTTTCCAGGTCCTCAAGGTTGCTCTGTCATCCCCTGTGCCTTTATCTGTGTACCTTCTCAGCCTAGAGCATCCTCACCCCTTTTTTTTTTATTCAATTAGTGTTTCTTGAACCTGCAATATGCAAGACCCTGTAGTGGCTTTGGGGGCTGACACAGTGATGTATTAGATGCAACCCTTGTTTTTTTTTTTTTCAATATATGAAATTTATTGTCAAATTGGTTTCCATACAACACCCAGTGCTCATCCCAAAAGGTGCCCTCCTCAATACCCATCACCCACCCTCCCCTCCCTCCCACCCTCCCTCAACCCTCAGTTTGTTCTCAGTTTTTAAGAGTCTCTTATGCTTTGGCTCTCTCCCACTCTAGCCTCTTTTTTTTTTTTTTTTTTTGTCCTTCCCCTCCCCCATGGGTTTCTATTAAGTTTCTCAGGATCCACATAAGAGTGAAAACATATGGTATCTGTCTTTCTCTGTATGGCTTATTTCACTTAGCATATACTCTCCAGTTCCATCCACATTGCTACAAAGGGCCATATTTCATTCTTTCTCATTGCCACATAGCACTCCATTGTGTATATAAACCACAATTTCTTTATCCATTCATCAGTTGATGGACATTTAGGCTCTTTCCACAATTTGGCTATTGTTGAGAGTGCTGCTACAAACATTGGGGTACAAGTGCCCCTATGCATCAGTACTACTGTATCCCTTGGGTAAATTCCTACCAGTGCTATTGCTGGGTCATAGGGTAGGCCTATTTTTAATTTTTTTGAGGAACCTCGACACTGTTTTCCAGAGTGGCTGCACCAATTTGCATTCCCACCAACAGTGCAAGAGGGTCCCTGTTTCTCCACATCCTCTCCAGCATCTATAGTCTCCTGATTTGTTCATTTTGGCCACTCTGACTGGCGTGAGGTGATATCTGAGTGTGGTTTTGATTTGTATTTCCCAGATGAGGAGCGACATTGAGCATCTTTTCATGTGCCTGTTGGCCATCCGGATGTCTTCTTTAGAGAAATGTCTATTCATGTTTTCTGCCCATTTCTTCACTGGGTTATTTGTTTTTCGGGTGTGGAGTTTGCTCACCACTTTCTTTACCTGGATCACACATATCCTATCTGAAATATCTCAAAAGAAGTACTTTCTGGGGCGCCTGGGTGGCGCAGTCGGTTGAGCGTCCGACTTCAGCCAGGTCATGATCTCGCGGTCCGTGAGTTCGAGCCCCGCGTCAGGCTCTGGGCTGATGGCTCAGAGCCTGGAGCCTGTTTCCGATTCTGTGTGTCTCCCTCTCCCTCTGCCCCTCCCCCGTTCATGCTCTGTCTCTCTCTGTCCCAAAAATAAATAAAAACGTTGAAAAAAAAAAAAAATTAAAAAAAAAAAAAAAAAAAAAAAAAAGAAGTACTTTCTTACCACTGCTCTGTCCATGTTCCCCCTCGCTGTGCAATCATGGAGCCCTGAGCAACTATGGCCTGTCATGGCATTTGTCACAATATCTTGACTGTCTGTTCGTATGTTTCCTTTCTCAACTTGCCTGAGAGATACCTGAAATAAAGTGCCAAAGATCCTTTTTGAAATTTTGGCAACTACAGTGGTGCTGGCAGCTTGTCAATTCATATTGTCCAAAAAAAAAAAAAAAGGAAGAAGAAGAAAATAAATTTGAGAGAAATACTGTATCCACCAGTGGATGGAATAACTCTGGAGTTAGTGAACAAACAGAACCACAGTTAATCCTCCTAGATATTAGAAGTTATTATTAGAGTCAGGTTGCTCTTTAGAGTTTATCTTTGGTGTGGAATGAGTCATATACGCTTGTTAGCAATATCTTAGAAAAAATATCTTCTAAAAGGTTAGAGCCAGTTGGGCTTCTGTTTCAATGACTCATCAGACAGCCTTAGAAACGTTGTTTCTTTCTTTAATACTGTAGTAGCTTTATGACTGCCATAATATTGTTGACATGCTATATCAATCTGCTCATTTTCTCTTGAATTATGATTTTCTTTACTTTTAAAATGTAGTTATATATGTATCAGCTTTAATACAGTTCTATTAATTCATTTCACTTCACTTCATTCTCTACTATTGCTACCACCCCATTGACAGTGTTTTGGGAGCCAGGAAAGGGATCCTCTTTAAGTAAGGAGAAGGCAATTGGAGTCTATTTTGAAGTAATCAATGATAAATCTGATTATCAGTCAATTTGCACTCTGGAAACTTGTAATCTGAGAGGTATTCCTTTTACCTTGAAGAAGGACATCTCTGGACAGCCCAATGGTGGGACTCAAATATAAGTCACATTAGAGTGTCTAACTTCCCTGTTTTGCGAGGGTCAGCAAGTTTAGGGTAGTGAAGATGAAGTGGCCTCTGTAGTCACATTCCAACATCTGTGGAACGCCACATGCATTATGGATGACACAAAGGGCGTCTGAGTCACATGAAGCTTGATTTAACTTCCTCTGCCATTTGCCACGTGGGTGATATAGGGCAGTCTACTTTACCTCTGTGCCTGTTAACTCATCTGTAAAATGGGATTTATTATTTTTTTTAATGTTTATTTTTGAGAGGGAGAGAGACAGAGTGCAAGCAGGGGAGGGGCAGAGAGAGAGGGAAACACTGAATCCAAAGCTGGCTCCAGGCTCTGAGCTGTCAGCACAGAGCCCGGCACGGGGCTTGAACTCACAAACTGCAAGATCATGACCTGAGCTGAAGTCAGATGCTTAATGGACTGAGCCACCCAGGTGCCCCTGTAAAATGGGGTTTAAAACACCTGCCACATAGAGTTGTTCTGAAACACGTATGTAAGAGAGTACATGTAAAGTCTCATATGTGTTTAATGTCAGGTACATATTAAATCTTAAAAATGTTTATTATCAATAACGGTATCACTTCGAGGCTATTTTATAAAATTGTTACCTCATTAAATAATCTTTCATTAGTATCTCATATCATTTAAATTTAAAAACAGGCAATAGCCTATGGGGCTTTGGCACCACCTTTGACACCATAGATTTGGAATTTCTTATGTAATTTGTTTCATATTGTTTATCACTCAGGATTTATTGCTGGCTTACCCTGTGCCAGGCACAAGTATTATTACAAAATTGAATCATTCATAGACCCAGAATACCATTATAGGTGTTCGACAGAGTTCCTTGTACGTGGAGTCCTTGGTAAAACTGCCTGGTGATTTCTTTTGGCTGAATCAATGACACTGGAAAATTTTACTGATCCAGGTAAAGCCTGAGTTGGGGAAACAGCATTATAAAATGACTCATAAATTCAAAGAGCAGCTTCAAAATTATTTTGTCCATGATATGTAGGAAGACAGATTTTGATAAGTCAGCAGAAAACAAGAGAGGCTTACTCCAAAAAATCTAGACATGCCTACTTAGGCCATGAGAAATCACCTCAAGGTTCTGCTTAAGTTGGTTGAAGGGAAAATGCTATAGGCAGCAAATCTGTTTAAAAGAATATTGCATTTTGGAAAGTTGTCCACAATTTAGTTTTAAGTGAAAGACAAATGTTAAAATACAGAAGATGTAGACATATAAACATTATAATGTGGAGAGAGAGTGGTGGGATTGCAGGTGGAGTTTTTTTATTTGTGTGTCTTTCTAATTTTTAAAAAACAAGCATACACATCTTCTGCAGATAGAGATAAAAGTCACATAAAAGAGCAAGTGAGTGCTGTTTAAAATGTATCCGAATGAAGTTCAAGGACTTCTATAGCACTTAATATCACCTCCTAACAAGTGATTTAAGTATTGACAGAAAAGTGAAGGGAGAGGTGGATTTGATTTAAAGTATCCAAACCGACAGGTCCCTGGAAACTACAGTGCTTGCGGGAATACTCAGCAATACCTAAGAGTACGACGCACATGTCTACATTTATTTCCTATCCATATGGGCAAGAGCATCTTACACAAAATATTTTATTCTTATTTTTGAGAGAGAGAGAGAGAGAGAGAGAGAGAGAGAGAGAAAGAGAGAGAGAGAGAGAGAGAGAGAGAGAGAGAGAATCTTAAAGCAGGCTTCATGCCAGCGTGGAGCCTGATGCAGGACTGGATCTCACAACCATGAGATCATGACCTGAGCCGAAATCAAGAGCTGGATGCTTAACCAACAGAGCCACACAGGCTGCCCTTCCACAAAATGTTTTAAAAGTTACTTTTGCCAGGATCATTGAGACCAACATGCATCCTACAATATTTCAGTAAAAATAGTTGTTATAAACTGTGTTGTTTATTGGTTAAAATTATAATCCTATCATAAAAAAGAAGAGTCTGCATGCCATTGCAAGAGAAGGACACAGGAACCTCTCGGTAAAGAATTGGCTTAACCGGCTAGGGATAAGCTGGCAGAGTTTATTCTAAATCCAGAGGATTAAGAAGAACTAAACAAACAGAATTTTACCAAAAAAAATTTATATTCATAAAAATT
This sequence comes from Prionailurus bengalensis, assembly GCF_016509475.1. Taxonomy (NCBI): domain Eukaryota; kingdom Metazoa; phylum Chordata; class Mammalia; order Carnivora; family Felidae; genus Prionailurus; species Prionailurus bengalensis. Next base: position 139,458,478 of record NC_057344.1, read on the forward strand.
AATGTTGGTCATATGAAGCAGAAGCTTTCCAAGAAAGAGTAAGCTTGTGTTGCCTTCCAAAGTGAAAATCTCAGTAATTAGAATTCAAAAATCAGTATGGAGAATCGCCATATAACTGCTTAACAAAATAATACAAAATAACAAAGCACGCCAAATGTCAGACCACAAAACCTCACAGAACTCAACTTCCTCCTCAACCAGGGAGGATAAAGGCAGTCACAAAATAAAGAATGCTTTGTGTTTCAAGTTTTGGTTTAGATTTGCAGATGCAGGATAAAAAGAATATTTTCTAAAATGAAGCTAAGACATCTTGAAGGTGAAGTCTGCTGGCAAGAAGCCATCAGACATTGAACTTTCAGTTACATGTCGGTTAAAGTGGAGGTCCAGGTTAGAGAAAGAAAAGCCAGAGGTAACTACCTTGAAAGAGACATCCAATAATGCTACCCCTATAACCTCTTGTCAATCGAAAGCTGATGTTGGTTGGGGGCAAGGGGATCTGAGGGAGAGGAAAGATGCTGGGTATGCCAGGGAAGGATGGTATGATATTGGTTTGTTCATTTTTGTGTGGCTTGTTCCTTTCAGATCTAAATCTTTCATGATTGAGGAAGTAGAATGTAGGTTAATTATACATGTCTTCACTCTGACAATGTTTTGTGATTAGCCTCTACCTTTTCCTGCCACTCTAAACACTGCTTGTCTCGAATGACAAATTATATGTGCTGGGAGTCATTGATCTTTCTTGGTTATTAATTCTTATTTATCCGGAAATCCATGGATAAAGAGTAGCAATTCAAGCAGAGACAGGTAGTAGTATTTCTAGTCTTACATTTGTAGACTTCTCAGGAGTGGGACATAGGCGAAATTCCAAATTGTAAAATACATATTTAGTTAAATAACAGATGATTTCTATTGTTGGGGCATGACCATTCCAATAGAGTTAAGGAGAGCAAGGTGAAACTCTCTATCAGGATTATTACATATTACATAACTTTGCAATTAATTGATTAGATTAGTCATGGTAGGAACTAGATTGTGGTACTCCATGTAGGGGTCCAGTCTGTGCTTATAATAATAGTAACTTTAATTATAATAGAAAGTGTCATTTCTTTCCGCAAATATGTTTTTGCAATTGCATAAGCAGAATATGGTGAAAATTATTTTCCAATTGTTTTAACCTGAGTACTATCCCATTTACTGTCCAGAAACATAGTAATTTGTTTATAAAATCTAGCCTTTCTAAAAAGAAAGCGGTGTTAATGTATATAAAACATAAACATTAAAAATATATATATAATATTAACATCAATGATGCTAAATAGCTAGCTGTGTGATTTTTTTATTTTATTTATTTATTTTTTCTGCTGTGTGATTTTTTAAAATGTTTATTTTTGAGAGAGAGGGAGAGAATGAGTGGGGGAGGGGCAGGGAGAGAGAGGGACAGAAGATCTGAAGCAGGCTCTGCGCTGACAACAGAGAACTCATTGTGGGGCTCAAACTCATGAACTGTGAGATCATGACCTGTGCTGAAGTCAGATGCTTAACCAATTGAGCCACCCAGGGACCCTAGCTGTGTGACTTTTTGTTTTAAGGATAGATTCTGGATTGTTCATTTGAAAAAATATTTATTGAGCATCTATTACTTGCCATGTAGTAGGGAATCCTCATCTCCAGGCATTTACAATTCAGTGGAGGAAACAGATAAAAGACAATAAGAATTCATGTGATAAATATGAACTTCAAAGAGAAGGACAATATGCTATAATAAATTTTGTAATTTATTGATTTGTTTTTCTGAAATGTATAAGTTTCCACTAGACTGAGGGCCAGCTAGATCTAGGGGCTCAAACAATATTATCAGGACCAGGGACACTTTCTCTGCCTCCTTATCTCAGCTTTGCTTTCTTTGTGACAGTGTCATTCTGAGACAGCAGACTGGCTCTGACAGCTCCAAGCTTACTCCCACCAAAACAGAAACTCCATCCCATTAGTTCTTGCAAAGGTCCCAGTGCTGACTCTGATTGACCCTTTTTAAGTCACATGTTCATTTCTTATGCAAGCACTGTGGTCCTGTGATATACCACTCTCATTGACTCCCTGGTCATATGGACTAACTTAGCAATGGGTGAGTCTCCAAGGAAGAACCAGGGTGCTACTAGCAGAAGAAATAAGAGATGCCCACCATGTATGATCACTGATTATATTAGACAGTATGAGCTCCCATGAGATTTAATGACTCCATGCTGTATCAATTTCTATGTTATATCAAATATATCTATTCTATACTTGAATATGATCTGTAAGGAGAAGTCTATATTGGGCTATTCAAGATGAACATGCACAGTCACTTACTCAAAGTGAGGTCCATCAAAGAGCTGTGCAGTATTCAAACATACCACTGAGAAGCCTGAGGCATGAGGCAGCAAGGTGGAAACTAAGAGACTGCTTTGGAAATTGAGGTGCAATAAGGAAGAGGAAAGGAAACCAACATAAAAATAGAAGAAACAAGGTGGACCCAGTAGAGTATTCTCCCAAATCCTTCAATCTGTTGATATTTAGGAGCTGCCTCTATGAATGGTCTTAGAAATTTGTCCTACTAGCCCAGAGAGATCATATAAATCAAATGAACTATGCTGACATCTCCAAAGGCAAGGGAATTAAAAGCAAAAATAAACTATTGGGATCTCATCAAGATAAAAATCTTCTGCACTGCAAAGGAAACAATCAACAAAACTGAAAGGCAACTGACAGAATGGGAAAAGATATTTGCAAATGACATATTGGGCAAAGGGCTAGTATCCAAAATCTATAAAGAACTCCCCAAACTCCACACCCAAAAAACAAATAATCCAGTGAAAAATTAGGCAGAAAACATGAATAACACTTCTCTAAAGACGACATCCAGATGGCCAACAGGCACATGAAAAGATGCTCAACGTCACTCCTCATCAGGGAAATACAAATCAAAATCACACTGAGATACCACCTCATGCTGGTCAGAGTGGCTAAAATGAACAAATCAGGAGACTATAGATGCTGGTGAGGATGTGGAGAAACGGGAACCCTCTTGCACTGTTGGTGGGAATGCAAACTGGTGCAGCCACTCTGGAAAACCGTGTGGAGGTTCCTTAAAAAATTAAAAATAGATCTACCCTATGACCCAGCAATAGCACTGCTAGGAATTTACCCAAGGGATACAGGAGTGCTGATGCATAGGGGCACTTGTACCCCAATGTTTATAGCAGCACTCTCAACAATAGCCAAATTGTGGAAAGAGCCTAAATGTCCATCAACTGACCAATAGATAAAGGAGATGTGGTTTATATATACAATGGAATACTACTTGGCAATGAGAAAGAATTAAATCTGGCCATTTGTAGCAACACGGATGGAACTGTCTCAAGAGTGTTATGCTAAGTGAAATACGTCAGGCAGAGAAAGACAGGTACCGTATGTTTTCACTCATATGCGGATCCTGAAAAACTTAATAGAAGACCAGGGAACAAAAAAGAGGGAAGGAGACAAACTATAAGAGACTCTTAAATACTGAGAACAAACTGAGGGTTGATTGGGGGGGGGGGGGTGGGAGAAAGGGGAAAGTGGGTAATGGGCATTAAGGAGGGCACCTGTTGGGATGAGCACTGGGTGTTGTATGGAAACCAATTTGACAATAAACTTCATCTATTAAAAAAAAAGAAACCAATTTGACAATAAGTTATATTAAATAAATAAATAAAAATAAATAAAATGCGTAAACTGACTATTAACCAAGAATATATTAAATCAGAGTGTTTCACTTTTCAATTTATGTGAGTGAAAGGACACCTACTGATTTGATTTGATGTTTTTATTTATCTGCATTTTCATCACTTACACGTTTTTAAGAGACCAAACACTATATTCTCTTGAATTTCCTGTTTTTTTTTTTAAATTTAAAATTCCAAATTTAGGTTCCTGATGATAAAGTAAATGTGGAAATTCTCACCATTTTTTTTTTTGTTCAATCTAAGGTAAAATATCAAGCCTTGGGCCCCAAAGAAGTTATTATACCTTTGCTATGATAGATAATACTAGCATTGTGCTAGATAATACTGAAGGTTATGAAAATAAAGACTGAGCACTTGATTTACTAATTTATTTAATAAATATTTATTTATTTATTTATTTATTTTTAATTTTTTTTTTCAACATTTATTTATTTTTGGGACAGAGAGAGACAGAGCATGAACGGGGGAGGGGCAGAGAGAGAGGGAGACACAGAATCGGAAACAGGCTCCAGGCTCTGAGCCATCAGCCCAGAGCCTGACGCGGGGCTCGAACTCACGGACCACGAGATCGTGACCTGGCTGAAGTCGGACGCTTAACTGACTGCGCCACCCAGGCGCCCCAATAAATATTTATTGAACAAAGAAAAAAATGATCTATGTTGACTTTCAAATAATTTTTTATGTTTATTTATTTATTTTGAGAGAAAGAGAGAGAGACACACACAAAGAAAGAGACAGAGCAAGTGAGGCAGGAGCAGAGAGAGAAGGAGAGAGAATCCCAAGCAGGCTCAGTGCTATCAGTACACAGCAGGAAATGGGGCCCGAACTTATGAATGCTGAGATCATGACCTGAGCCGAAACCAAGAGTCAGATGCTTGACCAACTGAGCTAACAAGTACCTCTGATTTTAAAATTACACACTAAAAGAAATGTTTTTTTTAATTCTTTTTTTTATGTTTTATTTATTTTTGAGTGAGACAGAGAGACAGAGCGTGAGTTGGGGGGGGGGGGGCGGACACAGAGAGAGGGAGACACAGAATCCGAAGCAGGCTCTAGGCTCTGAGTTGTCAGCACAGAGCCCGTCGCGGGGCTTGAACCCATGAACCACAAGATCATGACCTGAGCTGAAGTCAGACTGAACCACCCAGGTGCCCCTAAAAGAAATGTTTTTAAACACTTTAATTTTTTATCTCAGATAAACTGAGCAAAAGCAAGAAACAAACAAACAAAAAAGTTTAAAAACTTAAATTCAATCCTTTCTTTTCAGAGAAGCATATTTGTTTGATTTTCTAAAATATTGCTTGAATGAGGCTTTAACATGGCAGGTCAGCTACGTAAACAGGAAATTTATCAGTAATTTATCAGTAAACACATAACTGTGTTTTTCCACAAGACCAAGCTGTCCCAGTGATTTCCCAGTAAGTGTGTTTACTTTATTAAAGATCTATTTTCATAAGCTAGAGGTCATTACTAATCATGGCTGCCATGAAAATGCCATAAGTAAACCGAAAAATAGGCACATTGAACAAATACCACAGTAGAAATCCAGGCTTAGAAATAGTCATTTACTAAAAAATTAAGCCAAGGTACTTATCATCTTTAATATGTTCCCAAATCTTTCCAATTTAGAGATTGCCTAATGTTATATTACAATTACTTGTTACCCCTCTATACCTCACAGTAGTTTGTATCTGTTATTATAGCATGTATCATGTTGCATTTTTTTCTTTTAATTTTTTTTTCAACGTTTATTTATTTTTGGGACAGAGAGAGACAGAGCATGATCATGTTGCATTTTTTTATAAAATGTTATATGCACCTTTTTGTGAAAAAGGATTTATGACCCATGTCACTTACATGTCTGTCTTTGTACCTGGACTGTGAGCTCCTTAAGGACAGAGAGTAAATCTTTATCTTTTTATCCCCATGAACTGTGTTTGGTGCCTACAATTATACTTTATAAATGTTGAGTAAAATAAAGAATGAATAAATGTTTCACGGACCCCTCCATTTAACTGAATTACTGAACTCCTGTTTATTATCACCTTGATTAGTTTTCTGTTTTAAGTACTTCAACGCTCAATTCTATGTAAGCTAACCAGCTTCCAAGTATATACCTGCTTGTAAAATTAGATGATGACTTATGCCAAGAGTGTAGAATGATAGCTTAGTCCTGGGTCCGGTTCCCTGCTGGAGTGTAGGCATGCTTGGCAGGTTCTGGTTAATTCACAAGAGAGACCCCCATTTGCCTTTTGGTGTTGAGTGAAGAAGAGAGTCCTGGTGACAAAACTGCTGGGATTAGACACATGTGGGTATGTCTGGCAAATTCTGGAGTCTGCTCCAAAGCAGGTTAGGGGACTGTGATATCTTCTGGAAGAGAATGAAGTTTAAAAGAAAATAACCAAGCATGACAGACCAAGCCAATGGCACATTTTTCCTTATTTTGGAAGGAAAGAGAATTCTGTGCTCAGCCAGGTCTGTCACTTGGATTTGTCTCCTCTGCCCGCCATTAGATGCAAGGAAGGCAGAAGGATGATAAGCCAAAGTTGGAATAACTCTCTTAATAAACTCTCCAACATTTGGGGTTCTGGTTTAAAGTACTCTGGGATCCCTCAAATAGAGTGTAACACAAAGTAGGGTCAGCCATTCTGCTTCTGCCCCTTCCCCAGCAGCATTTTATCATATTCTACTACATAGTCTTAAGGGAAGAAGTTTAATCTCCTGTCTTCATGTTTGCAGAGAAGGAACCTTATTCTCCTCCTGTTGGGACTGTGGTCTTTGAAAGTAAGCTTCTAGCTTCTCTCCCAACCCCACACCTGCTTCCCACAAAGGAGGAACAGGAGCTCGTTTCAGGGAGAATGCCCACATGTTGAAAGTGACTCTCCTGCACAGAGATCTCTTGCTCTGTAGGACCCCTCAGGAGAGCAGTGGACACTCAGAGTCTCTGGCTCGCTTTGTTTCTGTACGAGAAAGCACAAAGGGAGAGAATCAACCTCGTACCTTTCCCTCTCTACTCTCTGGTCAGCCAATAACTGGGTTGATGAGGCAAGTCTGTGATCTTCCAAGCATCTGCCTGAGTGCTGAGTTTGCTCCAAACATCCATCTTCCCAACCCGCCCCAGGCTCCAGTTGGCCCCAAGGTCTGCATTTGGATGGGGATGGGATAAAACACTTTGATTTTAGATCCAAATTGCATTCTCCAATCCAAAGTGTACCCAAGTTTGCAAGACACACTGGGGACTTTCCCAGTTCATTAACAATCTGGTTCATTAATAAACTCATAAGTGATCAATTAACTATCAGTTCCTAGAGTCTGTACTTTATCCACTGGGATTAGATAGGGAGTCAGGGTGGATCATAACCTCCTCTCCCATACACCTGAGATACTGCTCTGCCACAGTCAAGGCCCAAGGAATCAGTGGGCTTTGCCCAACAGGGTAGTGGCAAAGGAGTGACATGCGCCCTAGAAAAGCCAACATGGCAGGCCTGATGGAGCAGTGGTGAACTATGCTTGGAATAGCTGGGCGTTGGTGGGGGGCTGCATTGCCTAGCAGGAATCTGTTCATGATTGCACGTGAGAATACAAGATACTACCTGGTGGCTTCCAGAAATGTTTGAGGCTAGAGAAGCTTTACATGGCTAGTGAGGACCTGCATCATGTTGGTGAAGCCAGTGATAATTAAATTATTCTTTTAAGTGATCTCATTCACTCACAAACTGCTGGCTGCCAGGAAATCATGGCTACCCTTATTCTACTCTCTAGCTGAGCACTTGTTCATCAGAGCACCTTGTCTGAAGCAGGCAATTATAGTAGGGATATGAACTGATTAATTCATTTGAAATGCTGATCATTCACATATTGCTGTTTAAAGAATTGCCAGTTGAAATAAGAAAGCCACTATTGTTAGGAGGTGTTAATGTGCTAGCTCAAGAATTAAAAAATTTTTTTTTCAACGTTTTTTATTTATTTTTGGGACAGAGAGAGACAGAGCATGAACAGGGGAGGGGCAGAGAGAGAGGGAGACACAGAATCGGAAACAGGCTCCAGGCTCTGAGCCATCAGCCCAGAGCCTGACGCGGGGCTCGGACTCCCGGACCGCGAGATCGTGACCTGGCTGAAGTCGGACGCTTAACCGACTGCGCCACCCAGGCGCCCCAAGAATTTTAAATTATGTTTTGTTCATTTCTGAGTGAGTTTGGAGTATGAGTAAAAAGTAAGTCTGCAAACTAAAACTATGAAGGCTTATTCCTTAAATAATGTTTTAAAGCCGATGTCATTATCCAAAACTGATTCTCTATGTCCTAAAGAAATTCTCTTTCTTGCCGCCTCAAAACCACATTGCGGATCAAAACTGTTTGTTCGCAAAGTGAGTTTTTTTCAGCTAAGTTATTATTTCAGAAGATAATGCCAAATCTGCATACAGTTTACATTTGAAAACTGTTCCAACAAATAGATGCTACTTACTTTTTTAAATTTGATATTTGACTCATCTCCTAAATATACACAAATATACACATGCATACACAAAATTTTATTTTGCTATAAAATGCATCTTTTCATCTATAAATATTATGGTTATAATTTTAGACATTTCCTTTTTTCTCTAAACAATTACTTATTCTCTTCCAGATAGTGGCAATATTTGTTTCCTAATTTCATTAAATGAAAGCTAATAGAATTCTGAAATCACAGAAAAATTTTCACTTATACAAAATTGTATTTATTTGTAATATTTCTATTTATTTATAATATTCATATGGTTTCTATTCTTTTTCCTCTCAAGAATAATGTTTATATTAGTTTTTCCCTATCTTCTGAATCAGTTATCAGAGATTTTTTAAACATCAAATTTGCATCTAAATTGAGTTTGATAAACTTTCATGTCACCCAACTATTCCATGTATTTAAGGGATTAGTTACAAAATGACACGTGTTCTCGATATTCTAAACAATTCTAAACAAGGCCGTGTTTGGGATGTTTTTCCAACTGTGTTGACAAACGGACAAATAGAAATTTTTTCTGCCATCCTGTCTCAGTAGCTTTATCTCAAAGTTAATAATAAGAGTGTTCTGATCACAGAAAGGTAGTTTGATGTGGTGGAGGAAAGGAGTAGGACTTTGGAGAAAAGGAGACCAGGGCTCAAACTACTTACTAGTTGTGTGATCTTGAATAAGTTATTGCACCCCTCTGGACCTCAGTTTCTGCATATGTGCAATAGGAATCAGGCATGTGTGCCGGGCAGATTAAGCAAGACACTTTTTGTGAGTACTTGTAACATGGTAGGCGCTGAAAAATGCCAGTTTTATTATCTCATAACATACTTCTTCCTGGAAGCCGGGCCATTTCTATGGATTTAATATGCCATTCATCTTTTTAATAGTTATAAAGTCATGGGACTTTGGGACGATAGGTTACCTTCGAAATCAGTTATTTAGTGGAATTTCACAGATAGGGAAACCAAGGCACTGGAAAGTTAAATGGTGTAGAGAGTCCTTTTCTATATGTTTTGTAAAATAAGGAAATTGGAGCTAGAATCATCACTTGCTCACATTTCCATCTGAAAATGGTAGGAACAACCAACGCTCGCAAAAGTGGCGATAGGTGTGAGGCAAACTTCATGACAGTTCATGGTTCATACCTCAAGGAAGATAAACCCAACCTATTCTGAGAGAGGGATTTCTTCACTTTACTATTACGATGCATCTGAATGTTTTGTAGAATACTGAAAATTATGAACTGAATGAACATAATCAGTTGTCTAATATGGAAAGAAGTAGACATTGACTATGATTGATAATTCTACATCCCAAAGATATTTCAGATGCACTTTCATTTGAGACTGTTACTATCATTATCAACTGGGCCTTGAGAAGTAAGAAACTTGAGGCCCTAATTCCCATGAATTTACTACGTAAAGAGGGTTTCATATTCCTCAGCAGAACAAAAGGGTTGGATTAAAGGCGTATTTCCCATATTGCAATCCTTTACATCACCACTTCACAATTTTTATTGCATACATATCTGTAATGTTATTTACTTTTTCAAATGGCTTCACTTTTTAAACTTAACCTCATCCTAAACTGTAACGTCTAGCACATTTGCTATACTGATTTTTTCTTTTTAAAAATTGTTTTTAATATTTATTTTTGAGAGAGAGAGCATGAGTGAGAGAGAGAGGCAGAGAGAGAGGGAGACACAGAATCCAAAGCAGGCTCCAGGCTCTGCGATCAGCACAGAGCACGACACGGGGCTCAAACTCACGAACTGCAAGATCATGACCTGAGCCAGAGTCGGACACTCAACCAACTGAGCCACCCAGGCGCCCCGATTTCATTTTTTCTAATATAAAGATCATTTCATGACTATTAAAATAAATACCTGTCTAAATACCACCTAAAATCACCTCATGTACCACTCTGGCTTCCTTATGGCCCGGCAGAATCTCAATCTTACGCCTGCTCATCCCCGAGTCTAGTCGGAATAAAGTAAGATGTGCGACCACGAAACCCTTTCTATTCTCAAGTGTTTAGTCTGTGGGATAAAAAAGCCACCACCTTGGATCCATGTGCTTTTTGGGGGGAAGGGAGTTGTGGTAGGATCCATGTGCTTTTGAGTAAGCACTAAGAGAACACGAAGGCAAATCCAGTAAAATTTCCTGTTTAAAATATTGTTTAAAGGATCTAATCACCACCATGAGAAAGTATATTTTCAGATTACTTCCAATGGCATCAAATTAAGTCCAAATCTTTCATAGCAATTTGTACTTACCCAAGGACACTTGATCTAAAAACTAACATTCTTTAATAACATTCCTAAAAGACTATGGAAATTTTAACAAGCCCCAAAACAGCATTCCTTCAAAAATAAAATATTTGAATAGGAACAAGTGGGAGAAAGCACATAAAAAATTAGCTCTCATTAGTGAAGAATGTATATTTTGGAAAAGCTCTTGGAGAGTAAAAGGAAATCCCAGCCCCACATAAACGTTCCCTAGTAAACCTCTTGATTGAACTGGTTCATTTTCACAAAATTCTTTCTCGTCACCAAGAACTTAAAACTGCATTTCACCATTTCTCTCAAATTTAACAAGTCTATTTTCTTTTAGGTTTCGCTAAATGCGTAAGTAGAATCATGGCTATTTTCTATTAGATGGGTAGGTGATGCATAGATGGCATGGATGTAGATAAACATATACACCCACATATTCAGATGTATGTATACAGATATCTGTATAATCAACACATACACAGAATGCTTTACTTGGAGGGACTTTAAGGTTCATTGAGCCTAGCACCGCGCAAACTGTGTTATACAATTTGCATGCAGTGTTAAGGAGTTTCCTTTACAAAAAGGAATCCATGGGGTGCCTGAGTGGCTCAGTCAGTTAGGTTAGGCGTTTGACTTAAGCTCAGGTCATGATCTCATGCTTCACTGGTTTGAGCCCTGCGTTGGGCTCTGTGCTGACAGCTCATAGCCTGGAGCCTGCTTCAGATTCTGTGTCTCCCTATCTCTTTGCCCGTCCTCTGTTCATGCTCTGTCTGTCAAAAATAAATAAAACATTAAAAAAAAGGAATCCATGATGAACTAACTTTGGTAAACATTGGACTCAACAAACTTATAGGGGCACCTGGAGTGGCTCATCCGGTTAAGCATCTGACTTTTTATTTCAGCTCAGGTCATGATCTCATGGTTTGTGGAGCCTGCTTGGGCTCTCTCTCTGCCCCTCCCTCGCTTGCACTTTCTCTCTCTCAAAGTTAAGATTTAAAACGAACAAAACAAAACAAACTTAACAACTTAGAACACTACATATATATTGAATTTTCAGGAAGGGCATATAGCCGTGCTTCTTAAACTTTAATGCATCTAAAATTGCGTATTGCGTAGTTCTGGGATGGGATCTGGCATTCTGCTTTTCTAGGAAGCTCCCCAGTGAGGCTGATGCTCCTGATCCAAGAACCAAACTTTGACTAGCAAGGCTATAGGTTTCCTAAAACTTCTTTTACTTGCGAAACTAGTAAATACGCATGCCCTCCTTATACGTGATTGTTTTTTTGAGATGGTTGGTTGGTTGGCTGCCTTGTTGATTGGTGTTTGTTGGTTTTGAAAGTAGACATCAGGGTTTTATACTTTTTGAGACTATTAATATAGCTGAATCCCCTCATTTTATAAGGATGGTGAATATCATTTTAAAAAATCACTCTGAGTTTACCCAGTTGACTTTTACCTTTTCAGTGGCTTTGCTTTGTTTCATTCAAGTTGTAATTTGGGAAAACTCCAAGTCCTGTACCATTGTGAGAAGGGGTGAAGGACATAAAAAGACATGTGTTTTTTGAGTTCTCTTTCAATGCACAGTGAAAGATGTGCACTTTACAAGCACAATAAAAAATGTACTTGACTCCTATAGCCAGACGAAATTTTACTAGCAAACAATTGTTTGGGTTTATATTAGACATGTTTTTTGGTTGGCTATCGAACACTTAATCATGGGATCATACAGCAAAGTACCCGAGTGCTTTAGGTAGCCAGCAGACCAGCCACCCAACCCTCTTCCACCTCCTAATCCACTCACCACCATTCACCTCTCTATCCACTTGTCGAACCATTCACTCATCCACTCACAAATCCAGTCTCCACCCATCCGTTCAGTCATGCGACCACCACATGGCCACCTACCTACACAACCACCCACCCATCCATCTCCACACCCATCCCTTTACGTTAATTTGTTGAACAATATTCACGTGACATGGTTTCTTTGCAAACAGAGTAAAGGCAAAATTACTCTGTGAGTTTAGGGTAGGTAAAAGAGCAAATGACAAAAAAAAAAAAAAAAGAGTAAATGTCATATTATTTTAAAATCTCCTAATATACAGTACTTCCTTATGCACTAAACTCCCAATCCGTAAATAAGAGTTTTTCAGTGGTGGTTTTAAATAGTGGCTGGGGTGGTGCTCATGTAGGGAGACAAACAAGCTGCCTGTGAGAGGAGATCTGAGTTGTCTAACATACCTCCTTAACCTGACCTTCCTCATTCTTCACTCCATGAAGTGTTCATTCAGTCCTTTGCTTCCACATTTCCTAGCGTTCTCCTTCATGCTAGTCTCCAGCCAGCTAAACTAAGTTACTTGAAATTGCCCAAACCATGCCCATAACTTTTCTCTCCAGCTGGACTGCACTTCCTGTCCATCCTGTGTGTCTAGTCCACAGCTTAGTATGTCTCTTTTCTCCCAAACGTTTCCCCAAATCTGCTTTCCCTGATTTGTCATCCACACTTCTCCTGTGGTAATCACTACTTTGACCTTGTGTTCTAGTTATTTATGGGTATGTTGATCTCACCTATTAGGCACAAATCTCCCTAGGAAAAAAAATGAGGTCTGTGCCTGATTTTCTTTGCATTCTTCATAGACTCTCAAACAGAGCCACTCAGTAAATTCATTCCTTTCTGGAATGAGTGAAATCCACATAAACTTCTGATTGAATGAAGACTGAGTGTGCTGATTTCATGATTAACTAGAGTTTGAAGCCAAGAAATATCCCAGTGCCTATAAAATTTTAGTTAACTATATTGGTTCGTTATTATTCTGCATCTTTTGTAAAGTATTTTGCCAAGTCCTTGCCTGAGGATGCTAGTGTGTTTCAAAGTGATGTTACAATCTTGATTTAATTAAAGTGCTGACCTACTAGGGGCACCTGGGTGGCTCAGTCGGTTAATCGTCCAACTTCGGGTCAGGTCACGATCTTGCAGTTCATGGGTTTGAGCCCCGCATCAGGCTCTATGCTGACCTGCAGAGCCTGTTTCAGAGTCTCTCTCTCCCCACCGGCTACCTCTACCCCGCTTGCATGTGCACTCCCTCTCTCTCTTTCTCAAAAGTAAATTAATAAACTTAAACAAAAATAAAATATTGACCTTCTGGAGCATAAGCTATTAAAATAATAAAGAATAAAATAATATATTCTTACTTTTAGATATATTAATTCTTACATTATTTTTCCCTCTAAAATATTCCTTCTATTAATAGTCGATTCAATGTCAAACTTGTAAAGAATCACATAGAGTTTTAGTCTGGGACTTAATGTCCAGTGACAATTTCTACTATGACCTCTGGCTTTCAGATCACGTTGGGGATGCAAATCCTTTTACCATCGGCAAAATTCTTACCCATCCTTTTTCCATTTAGGAAAATGATTATAGTTTTTGTTGTTGCTATTCATTCCTTTACGTTGTCTCAAACATTATATGAATTCTTAATAATTATTATATGAAAGAGAGAGATAAAGAAGAAAAGAAAATGACTCAGCTGGTAGTTCAAAATAGTATCCTACAGATTTGTCCCAAGGCTGGAGATATGACTGCATTTATGTTAAAATCTTTATTTTCTGAAAAACATGTTTCTTCAAGTCCAACATCTTTAGGCATTAGTTTTAGTATCTTTGCTGATTGTATGATTGTATTGAGGTAGACCTACATTGTACCTTTGGTGTTTCTTTATCATCAAAATCTTTAAACTTTTTTTTTTTAATTTTTTTTTCAACGTTTATTTATTTTTGGGACACAGAGAGACAGAGCATGAACGGGGGAGGGGCAGAGAGAGAGGGAGACACAGAATCTGAAACAGGCTCCAGGCTCTGAGCCATCAGCCCAGAGCCTGACGCGGGGCTCGAACTCACGGACCGCGAGATCGTGACCTGGCTGAAGTCGGACGCTTAACCGACTGCGCCACCCAGGCGCCCCTAAACTTTTTTTTTTTAAATATTTATTCATTTTTGAGGGAGAGAAAGACGCAGAGCATGAGTGGGGGAGGGACAGAGAGGGAGACATAGAATCTGAAGCAGGCTCCAGGCTCCGAGCTGTGAGCTGTGAGCACAGATCCCAATGTGGGGTTCAAACCTACAAACCATGAGATCATGACCTGAGCTGAAGTCAGACACTTAACCAACTGAGTCACCCAGGCGCCCCCAAATCTTTGAACTTTAAAATGACAATGTTTGCTACAGCTTGGGCAGCAGAGAGGTGAGGTCCATCCTCCACCCCACCCAAGGCCTCAGAGCCAATCTGGGTCAGTGGCAGGAAGCTTTGAGGTGCTGCAACGGGCACACAGGCCCAGTGGACACAGCTTAGCTCACTGTTTTCCTCTGCAAGGGCTACCATGGAGGTCACGTAACCATCCGCCTTGACCTGAGTGGCTGTACTGACCAGCATTTCTACCACATTGTGACTAGTTGCAAGTATCCCAGGGATGGCCGTTGGTGGAGCAACTGGGCTCCTATGATCCACTGCCCAATAGTCATGGAGAGAAAATGGTCGCTCTCAACCTGGACCAGATTTAGCATTAGATGGGCCGTGGGGCCCACCTCTCTAAGCCTGTGGAGAAGTCTCTGGGTCTTTCTGGCTTTTTCCCTCTGTATCCTGTGATGATCACAAATGCTGAGAGGCCATGAAGGCAAAGGACACATGAAGTCCTCTTAGCATCTCAGAAAACTGATACAGAGTCTAGAGAAACAAAAATGAGCTGACTTTGAAGACAGGGCATTAGGAAAAAGGTCAAAGTCCTCTTACAACACTTGTGCAGAGTTCCAAGTTTTATTAGATTTGGGAGTCAATAAAGTGGAGTTTTCTAAGTCAAAAATAAATAAATAAAATGACAATTTTGAAAATTAGCTACCATACCTATTTTTACTTTGGATCGTGACAGGAAAGCATGAAAAGGGTTTCATCGGCATTGATTCCGTTGTTGATGTAAATTTACCGGGACCTTTTCAGACCATAAGTCAACTGGCAAGTGCTGTAGGATGGAGCTGTTCCCACAATTGCCCAGGAGCTCCTGTTATCATTCCTCAGTGGCCAGACTTTGTCAGCCCTGTCAACCGAATGGACTCCTTAAGTTGAGAGACATCACTTGATTCCAGTGACCATGAACAAATTTAACACATGTATAAAATGTTGTCATGACCAGAGTTCTCCATCACGTCTCCCTGCCAGGTGACGCTCTGTAACTGCCATGCTCCCGTTTGCCTTTGGCTTAGGACTATGGCCTTGGGCTCTCTGACCACCAAGAATGAAGTGATTGTGGGGGTGCCTGGGTGGCTCTGTCAGTTAAGAGTCGGACTCTTGATCTCAGCTTAGGTCATGATCTCAGTGTTTGTGAGTTTGAGTCCTGCATTGGGCTCTACACTGACAGGGCTGAGCCTGTTTGAGATCCCTCTTTCTCCCTCTCTTTCTGTCCCTCTTGAGCTCTCTCTCTCTCTCAAAATAAATACATCAACTTAAAAAAAATGGAGTTATTGTGGTTTAGGCACCTGGAAGTATTGCCCTTTCATTAAAGAGGAACAAAAAAAGGAAGGACGAGAACAGTACGTCAGCCTAGCGGTTTTCCTTCTCTCTGTGCCTTGAACAGTTTAGCAGACAAATGTTGGGACATACTTTTTAATTTACAACAGTGTGAAGGGCACTTTTTCTTCAGTACTTACAAATGGGTCCTCTGGCACGTACTGGAAGTCCCATCTGGCCTGCCTGCCTTTGGAAGCCTCTCTTGACACTGGCATCCTCCACTGAAAGTTCCTCTCCTCCTATCCCGCCTCCCTGTCAGCTGCCCAGGATAGAGCACCTCTGAGAAGTGGTCCCCGAGGGACACTCCCCAACCTGGCATGTGCCAGCTCTCCTTTTTTGCATGTATCTGCCAAGTCTATAACCCAGCCCCTCAGTCTTCCCCACCAAACCCTTTACCCTATGAGGCCTTGGAGGCAAGAGGGACCAGGGGAACTATCAGTACTTTCTCCTCTAGAAACCTGTAGACAGACTCATTTTATCATTTCTAACATGGTCTCCTCCAGAAAAGATAGTTTAAATTGCAAACAATCCACTTTGCAGGCAATTGGGAACACAGACGGTTTGATTTGGGGACACTGTGTGTTTACGTTGAGGAAGTGAGGTTGCATATACAAACTACTGTCTGCTGCTGAGTGAGCACTTAACATTTTTTGATACATAATTGAATTCTCTGAAGACAGGAAACAGCAGGCAGCTGGTCTTGCACCCATTCAAGAAGCACTGTGCTCCTTTACAGCAAGAGAGCTGAACTAGGCAATGAACTGTGCTGTCCGGACTGGGGCTAGGTATTTTGTCAGTCATTCAAAAGTCTCTTCTGATGGTGTGTCCATCAAATAGCAGTTCTGGGAAGTGCTGCTCAGAGATGCTCGGTCTTATTCTTTGAAGATTAGAGTGGGGAGGGAACGGGAATCCAAAGTTGCACATAATTTTTTCTTTGCAGCTGGAGAAACTGAGGCAATGAAAAGAAGGACATTATGCAGGGGCCCAGAGGGGAGCCTGCAATTTTGAGAAAATGATCTTCATTTACCCTGTCATTTCCACGTAGCTGGTTGAAAGCTAATCTTATTTTTAGATAAGCTTAGTTGTCTCGGTTATTATTGGCCACTCCATCGCTGGGATATGTGGTGTATTTCAGGAATAAGGGTGGTCAGACCTTATATCTGATATACGTCAGACTTATATCAAGTACAAAATTTAAAAAATAGGTTTATTTCCTTATAAAACTATATTATTTTTTTAACGTTTTATTTATTTTTGAGACAGGAGAGACAGAGCATGAACAGGGGAGGGTCAGAGAGAGGGAAACACAGAATCTGAAACAGGCTCCAGGCTCTGAGCTGTCAGCACAGAGCCCGACGCAGGGCTCGAACTCACGGGCCACGAGATCATGACCTGAGCCGAAGTTGGGCGCTTAACCCACTGAGCCACCCAGGCGCCCCAAAACTATATTATTTTTGTATAAATTTGTATTTATTTATTTTTGAGAGAGAGAGAGAGAGAGACAGCCAGCATATATTTATTTATTTTAAAGAGAGAGAGAGAGAGAGAGAGAGAGAGAGAGAGAGAGACAGCCAGCATGAGCAGGGGAGGAGCAGAGAGAGGGGACAGAGGATCCATAGAGGGCTCTGCATGCACAGAACAGAGCCCCATGCAGGGCTCAAACCCACAAACCTTGAGATCATGACCTGAGCCAAAGGAAGTGACTTAACCGACTGAGCCACCCGGGTGCCCCCATGCACGGTGTTCTTTATGTCCATCACTATGAATATTAAGATCTTGTCTCTCACATCAATAAAGCGCCCTTAATGAGATAAAAAAAAAATGGTTCCACAAACTTAAACACTTCTAGAAGTCTTTTTTTTAAAATCTAAACTAAATTTTGAAAAAGCCCAGCACAATATGTACCAGAGTTTTTAATAAGATAATTTTTCATATCACTTTAGGAAATTTAATCTTGTCATGAGACAAAGCAAAATGTTTTTTCCGGAAATTTAATCTTGTCATGAGACAAAGCAAAATGTTTTTTCCTTTCTTTTGCATAGGAGATAATAGGTGGCTTTCCAGATGAGGGGCCAAAAAGCTAAGCCTTCTGCTTGGGCATCTCCCCTGTGGGTTTCCATCTCTAAACAGTGGGCATGAGGTCTACCCCTATCTCTCTCTTTGACTGCATAAAGACACTCGGAAAAATTCTGGACCTTAACCTCCTGAGGAGAAGAGTCTCTTGGAGAAGAGACTCTTCCATCTATCCTGAAATGCAAAGCAACTCTAAACGGTCCTTTTTGTGCTTTATCAGAGATGATGGAGATTTTTTATTTTTCATCCCGGTTACAAACATCTTCAAACTTCAATGGACACAGTTCCCTTCCTGTTACAAGAGAATTCTGGAAGGCTGGGTCGATCTGCGTGCCAGGTATCCTCACCCCAAAGAGGACAGAGTTGGAAGAACAGATTCTGTTGCCACTTTCCCATGTACCCCTTTCACATCCACTGTGGGGAATGGGTTTAAGGGTGTGGGATCCTCAGTGGGGTAGCCATGATTTTAGAATGTTCTATTTGTCTCTAGACTCTCTTGCTTGGGAATGGGATTATTCTATATTAGAAGAGCTACTAGTGTCCTCTCCAAGTAAAGCAGGAAACATTTTTAGGAAAGACTAGAAACATATTTTTATAATTATGATAACACTGGGTTGTTCTTGGATCATAAATTAGTCTCTTCCTTCTTAACCTTCCTTTCTCTTCTTCAGAGATTGGCCAAAACGTTACAAATATTTCAATTCCTATTCTTTAAGGAGATTTTTAAAAATTTTTCATGTTCTTTCTTCCTTTCTATGTGATTTTATTAAGGAGTCCTGATTAGCATTCATAGTAGTGTCTATTCCCCTTTTCCCTTTACTTCTTGTTTGTAAATCATTGGCTGTTTTACAATTTTTATTTATGAAACAATGTTTATGGAAGAGACAATTTACATTTTGGAAAGAGTCCTTAGTGATTAAGAGAGAGAGCTCTGGAGCCAGACTTCCTGAGTTCAAGGCCCAGCTCTTCTAACTACTAATTTTGTGAACTTGGTAAGTTACTTAAACACTTGTGCCTCAGTTTCCTTATCTGTAATATGAGAATAATATCTTTTCCAAGGGTTTATTTGTAGGATTAAACAATTTAATACATATAAATGCATAGACCAGTACCATACAAAAGCAAAGGCTCAATTCACATATGATTCTTGCAACTATCATCATTAGTGTATCTTTAGACAGTTAATAAATATATTATATGGCAACCTATGACATCCCTCTTAATGCCTAAGAAGCTACGACTGATTTTTTGTTTCTAAATTGGTTAAAACCAACATATTTTTCCCTCTTTAGACAACTATTTATCCAACATAACTTTCTGAGGAAAGCTTAGCTTTACTTAGTTATCTAATGAGATAAAGTATACAAAGTACTCTGCAAATCGTAAAGTACTATACAAATGTCATTCATTATAACGCCTACTGCTAAGAAATTTTCTATTTTCCAGATGCCATTATTTAAGAGAGGTCTTATCTTTCCTTTTGGAAATAAATTTGAGGTTATTTTCCCATAAAGAAAAATCTTCACGGAGTCTCAAAGATCTCAGAGTAAGATTTGTAGATGACATTTTTCATTATTGGGATAAGGATTTAGATTGTATCAGATTGAAACACATTTGCAATTTCAGCTTTCCTTCAACAAAGATATGAACAGATTGCTGTCTCTTGTCTATAAAACAAAACAAAACAAAGCACTCTTGGTTGCAGGAACTGCAAAAATAAATATTAAATAAAATAGGTATCTAGAAACTTCGACCATTAGGTCATTTGATGTGTACTGAATTTGGCTAACTGTAATAATTGCATATCTTAAGAAATTTCCTAAGAAGGAGACATCCAGTCTGCAGATCAACACTCAACTGCTGAGATTTCTTAGACTGTCACACACAGTATTCTCTCCTTCTTCAGTTTCCTTTTGTACACACAATGCAAGTCTCCCCTAAATAAGACCCTATCATGATACATATTATCCTCTTCTCAGGCTGTCAGCCCTATACAATCTGGCATTTCGTTATCAGCCTATAATGTTGTCATACATAAAGTTATTTCCTGAGTGTATTTGGCTCCTTAGGTAAAGTTTAAGCCCTTGAAATTAAAGATCATACTTTATACTGTTCATAATCTTTTTACAATGGCCAGCCAAGTCCTAAGCATATAGTTGCTCAGGGAATGCTGATTGATTGGTTGATTGATTGATTGATTGATTGATTAATCAAAACTCACGTGAGACTCTTCTAGAATCTAATGAGACAAAACCCACCTTTTCCCCAAATGAAACAAGACCTCATAGCAGAGTTTTTTCACTTTGCTCAACCTCTTGTACAGTCTTCTCTGACGCTCCTGTGACTGGCAGATAAAGCACTACAAAGGAGAAAGATCTCTAGCTGGAGTTTAAAATGTCTGGACTTCAAGTACTGAATGCAAGCAGAATATTTAACCTCCTTGACCACCAGTTTTCACATCAGTAAAATGGGAAAAATGATGTGTGCTGCCTCCTCATTTTGAGAATTGGGGAAAATATTTTATATAAGATGCCTAGCACAATGTCTTGTGGGGGCAGAGTAAGAGTAGGCTGGTAAACACATACCAAAGCGGAGGTGCTGATTTGACATTCGCAGTGGTTTTCTCAAAGACTCAGTATGTCCAAAACGAAGCTCATGATTTCCCCCAAACCTGGTCCTCCTTCAAAGAATGGCACCATCATTTGCAGCAATGCGGATGGAACTGGAAGGTATTGTGCCAAGTGAAATAAGTCAGTCAGAGAAAGACAGATACCATATGTTTTTGCTCATATGTGGATCCTGAGAAACTTAACAGAAGACCATGGGGGAAGGGAAGGGGGAAAAAATGAACAGAGAGGGAGTCAAACCATTAGAGACTCTTAAATACAGAGAACAAACTGAGGGTTGATGGGGGGTGGGTGAGGTTGGGGAAAATGGGTGATGGGTATTGAGAAGGGCACTTGTCGGGATGAGCACTGGGTGTTTTATGGAAGCCAACTTGACAACAAATTATATTAAAAAAAATAAAACTATATATAAATGGTGACAAACCAAAAAAAACAAACAAAAAACCCACAAAAACCAAAAACAAAGAATGGCACCATCACCCATCCACTTATGTAAACTAAAGTCTGGAATCCATCTCTAACACCTCTCATACCTTCTCCCATACCTCCCGTGCACAAACCGACACAGACTTATTACCTGCTGAGTCTTCCCACACCTCCCCACCTGCCACAACCACCAGATCGGTAGAAACTACCGTCATCTCCCACTGGGTCCACCACAACACCTCCAACAGAGCTTCCTGCATCTACAAGTGGCTCCAATCTCCTCAGAGTACAGGAGCGACCTTCCTTTATGAATGCAAATCGTATCTCGTCTTTCCCTTGCTGCCTACCACTTTTAGAAAAACAAATACCCGAACCCTTCACTTGGCCCATAACATCTGGGATGATCTGGCCCATACTCTGCACGACATTTTCTGTTTGCCCCTCCATATCCGCATCATCCCTCTCCACCCCGTCCTGGGCCCCAGGAGCTGACTTTTATGTTCTGCCTCAAGGGGCTCCCTCTCTGTATGATTTATAGCTCATTTGACTAAAGAAAGATGGGAGATGGGAAGGCAGCTGGAAATTGCAGCACGGTATTTATTCCCCTGAATGTCTCCCTGCTGTGTAACCTCAGACTGGTTGCATCTCCTTACGGCCAGGGCTTCTGTGAGCTGTCTCTTTCCTGTAGCTCTTGTCTTTCATAAACACTCACGCCTTCCACTGTGGTGCCCAGGCATAGTGACAGCTTTTCATTCTTTTCAACTTTGCATTCATAGTGGGTGCTGTACATCCCTTGTAGATTCCCCTTTACCATCCAGACACCATTGTAAAGAGTCCCTTGATTCACCTGTCCTCAGTGGCCCTGTTTGAGTATGCCCTGTCTTCTGCTAAACCCCTGACTGAATCATTCTTCCCTCCTCAAGCCACTAACTTTTCAGTGCTTCAAACATGCCAGGCTTCCTTCCACTTCTACCTGGGTGAATCTTTCTCTTCCCCTAGTTAATGCTAATGCACCCCTCAAGTCTCAGCTCAGATATCGCTTCCTCATGGAAGCTTCTCCTGACTTCCAAAATAGGTCGAGTAACTCCACCGTATGCTTTCCTACTCTGTGCGGTTTTCCACAGCGCTTATCATTGGATAACAAGCACATCATCTAAATAAAGTACGTCTCTGCCATTATTGTAGGAGCCACATCTGTTTTGCTCATCACTGTGCCCAGTTCCTAACACACTGTGTGGCACGTGTGGTCCTTAGAACATAAATGATAAAAGAATGAACGCATTCAGTTTGGTAGCTGCTATCTAGAAAAATGCCAGTCTTGAGGACTGTATAAGTGGATCCCATTTATTTACTTTGTAGATCCATGTTCCATACGCTTAACCGGAAACAAAGATTACTTGTCATTATTTCTTCCACTCACAATTTCCAAAGCCAAGCATTTCAAAGTTACACGAGGAATTCTCCGACTGCCGACTTGCCTCAAATGACTATCCCTCTCCTCTTTCTCTGTTCCTCATTGAATCGTTTTTCCCTTCCCATATTTCCATTATTTCTTGTTTGTAGCCTGGGATGCCCTCCCCTCTCCACCTACCCACATCCACGTAACTAACTTCTTTAACTCCGTCAAGGCTTTGCTCAAAAGTTTCCTCAATGGGGCCTACCCTAACCACGCTATTTAAAATTTCAGAAGCAACCTCCTCTCTGAATCAGCCACGTCTTGCTCTGTTTTTTTTGATAACTTTCATCGTCACCTAAAATCACTGATATTTTTACGACATTTATCATTTATTGTCTCCTCTAGTAATATCCAGTGCCTCCAACAGCACCTGAAACATAGTAGGCCTTCAAAAATGTTTGTTGATGAATTTATTTCATGCCCTTTTCTCAACCTTTTACTTGTCTGCACCTCTTTGTTCACATCTCTTCTTTCCCCCACAAACCAAAAGACAATTATAGATTCCAAGATTGTTTCTTGCCCCTTCCTCTGCCTACACAAAACTTTACCTAGACAAAAATGGATGAAGGGGAGTGGGAGATACAGGCTCCCGGTTATGGAATGAATAAGTCATGGGAATAAAAGGCACAGCACAGGGGACATAGTCAACGGTATTGAAATAGCATTGTATAGTGACAGATGGTAGCTATACTAGTGACGAGCATAGCTTAACATAGAGAAGTTGAATCACTATACTGTATACCTGAAACTAATGTAACATCACGTGTCAAGTATACTCAAATAACATTTTTTTCATTAAAAAATAAAGAAGAAAGAAAAACTTCACCCAGACCAAACTTTATGATGAAAAAAATTTTTTAAAGAAATCTCCTGTGTTTTAAAGGAAATGCCGTAAATACTTCGTAAATTATTAATTGAGCAATGTGAACACAGAAATCATGCTTTTTGGATTAAATGTCCCGCACTCAGTAAATGTTTTGTTATGAGAGCAATAAAAATGAAAGCAGATGTTAATGAAAGTCCATAAAGGCATAAATAAAATGCCTAATCTCTATTTGCTAAGCAAATAGAGAATTCCTGTCTCCATTTTACCTTCAAGTCACTTTAGAAATATTGCATAAAAAGCAAATTTGTCATAGAATCTAACAGTAGAAACTTCTTATGAATTTGTATGTATGCCAGCCTGTGTTATTTCATCATTGATGTTCAGAATAATTAGTCAAGGCTCTGCAAGATCCCAGAGTGCCTTCTGAATCATCCAACATTACATTCTCCATTGAATGTTGGTTATCCGTGCCCTGTGGATGTGGTCACCCTTCTGTAACTAGCGTATCTCAACCAATCAGTCTGACAAGAAGTACCTATTAAATGACTAGTATGCGTTAATTGTTTTATTAACCAGAACAGTGTGCCTCTGAGGATGCTAAATACCGAGAATCTCCTGTATCACTAACAACTACAAATAACTTAGTCTGAAATTGCTTTCACCCAGATGCCGCTAAATGGCTGAGGAAAAGGAGAGGTGAAATCTGGTTACCATTCCTGTCCTTTCTCATCCCTTCCTGATGCAGCCTCTTCTCTGAGGCATCTACCTCCTATCTCCTCATGATTAACCATATTGAAACTCTAACTGTTTCTTTTTCCTTTAAGGGAAGCACGATAGAAAATTTTATCTGAAATATTTTGTGAATCTTTTCCCCCTTTTACATCACATGTTAATAAAAGGGTAATTAGGAAGTACAGAAGGGAAAGCAAAGAAAAATCAATTCCTAGTTCTCCCATATATTTCATCATGGAAGGTAACTGCTGTAAATTTGGGGGAGTTATTTATTTTCATGGTTTTTATACACACACACACACACACACACACACACGAACAGTAATCTGAAACATGTCCATGGTGGTAAGCTAGAAAAAGAACAGCCCAACCCTATAAAAGTGGCATCTATAAAAAACATACCTAAAAGAAAAAAAGAAAGAATGAAAACCTAGCCTCTAGGGTAAAGGTTAACAACTGAACTGTCATTTAGAGTTGATGATTTGCTTTCCCCTAAGCTTAAGACTTTCAGGGAATTAGTTTATGATCCCAGGCAGCTTTCTTGTCAGGGGGAGGGTGCCCAGTTAGCCCTAATTATTACATTTTGTTTCACATTCCCACTTAAACAGCTAACCTTTTTTCTAATGGGTCTGGACTCTGGCAGCCACAGCGTGAACTGACGGGAGGGGGCGGGGTGGGGGGAGCTGTTCTTTCTCTAAATGGCCTTTTGTGTGAGGATAATGACCCCACTCTCTTGAATAGGGTTTTTCTCTACTTGCTGTAGCTAAATGCATCATTGGAGAAAACAAAGCAAAGAGAAATTGCAGTAAAATGGTACATAATGGCCCCCTGGGATGGAGAGTAGGCTTGGCTCTCAGACTTCCCTCTCTTCTTTTTCTAAAGTTTCATACAGAATAGTATTTTACCTGGGAGGTGGGGAAGGTGGAGAGGGAGGTGGAGACTGGCACCCTGAGTGATTTGGGCAATGTTTCGGGTTGTGATTTGAGAAGACAAGCTGCCACTGAGTTAAGGGGTGCCTAGCAGTCTTCTCAGTAGAAATAATTCCCTGCTTCTTGATCCAGAGCCTGGGTGGGTCAGAATAAGTGCTCAGAAATAAGAATTTCTTCCTGGTCAACCTCAGGCTTCTGAAGGACACTGGTCATTCTTGTCCTTGTGCTACAATTCTGTTGTGATACTTGAATTCACCACATCCATGGCACGTGGGTGAGGGGTGGGGCTTGTGAAACAGACGAATGAAAGCTTTCGGAAACCCAGGTTGTGTTAAGATTTAGAATTATGTTTAAAAATTCCATATAATAAGAGCAATGGTATAAAAGTTCACAAAACTTTAAGGCAGATTTTGATCCACCTGGTTTACATTTAAAATTAAATAAGGGAATATCTAGATTTCTCTGTAGTCTCAATAATAGGTTTCATTACCTTGGTGTAACTTAAAGTCACAACAGGGCAATTTTAAGGTCTAAAGACTCCCTACTCATACTAATTCACTCTCCTCTTTTGTTGACTCTTTCTGTATGTAAAAAGCACTTTGCAAATTGCTAGACATTTTATAAATACCAGCCAGTGTGATCTAATTTATAAATACTAGCCAGTGTGATCTTCTCCTCTAGTGAATTCCCTCCATCGCTCCTTATTTACTGGGTGCTTACTCATTACAGCCAATCCATTTCTCCCACCTCATCCCTTGGGTATTTTAATGGTTTCATTTAATAAAGTAATAACCCATAATGGGTTAATAAAGGGCAGTTAAGGATGCTGGAGTACAGCCCTTGGAAGATCTGTAGGGTACTTCTCTAAGGTGATTCATTTCCCCCTACTTCTGGGTGCCTTAGGTACCTCATCTTAAAGGGGGTAATAATAACACATATCTTCTTTACTCAAACAAGATTGGGTATGGCACATGTACGTGTGTTTACTATTTTTTCAGGTGGGCCTCTGCATCAGCCAGAGAGCAAGAAACAGGACTGAAACACGGACAGAAGGGACCCGAGGAGATTTTCACTCAACAACTAGCTTTGCAAGGAGACACAACTGTTAGGAATTACAATATATATTAGTTGAATATAATCATTTTTGTTTCCTCAGAAGAGACTCTGAATAGGTTTTGAGCAAGTTGCACCTAAAAAAAATTTTTTTATAACGTTTATTTATTTTTGAGACAGAGAGAGACAGAGCATGAACAGGGGAGGGTCAGAGAGAGAGGGAGACACAGAATCCGAAACAGGCTCAGAAACTGTGCTGATGGCTCAGAGCCTGACATGGGGCTCAAACTCACAGATGGCAAGATCATGACCTGAGCCGAAGTTGAATGCCCAACCGACTGAGCTACCCAGGTGGCCCAAGCAAGTTGCACTTTTATAAAACAGTATTCATTTTAAAAATCGGTGAAGTTTGGAGAACATTCAAACAATCCAACTTCTTCTCAGTGAAGGTGTAATCCAGCCATTTATGTGGATTCCTACACTTCCTGGAAAATTTGAGGCAAGTGCAGCTTTGCCCAATAGTTTCGGGCTGCATGGCACTAAAGGGAAATACTGATTTGTTTATAAACCCTGCCTTCTTCACATGTGGACTAAGTGCCTTTGACCCTTTCAAACTTACACTTTAGATGTGACCTAGTCTTTTTTTTTATGAGTTTATTTATTTACTTTGAGAGAGACAGACAGACAGACAGGGAGGGGCAGAGAGAGAGAGAGAGAGAGAGAGAGAGAGAGAGAATCCCAAGCAGGTTCCACACTGCCAGCACAGAGCCTGATGCAGGGCTTGAACTCACAAACCATGATATCATGACCTGAGCCAAAACCTAGAGTCAGATGCTTAACCGACTGAGCCACCCAGGTGCCCCTAGATATGACCTAGTGTTTATAACCCCTATGAGAATCTGAAAGATAATGAATGTTTTTAATGTAGGAAGGCTGGTATATCTTAGACTGACACTCCTCTTAAGTGCTCTCTTTTGGTCTCTACGTGTGTCATCATGAGTTAAACCATTTACTAGTGACCTGGATCAGTGCAGACAGGCTTGGGAAACTTACAAAGCAGATGTTAAACAGTGAAGGCTAAAATAAAGAAAGGTCACAGACTAGGGGGAGGACAATTACAATTAGATCGTTACTGATGAAATGGTGACATTCTGTGTCCCTTTACACTACATGTGAAATTCATTCACTCATGTATTCACAAATCTTTACTGAGTATCTCTTATTTGCTAATCATCATATTAAGGTCCAGGAGCACAGAAGATAAATAAAACACGATTATCATTTCAATCAGGAGGTCACATTCTACTACAATATATGGAATGTAAGTAACAAAATAATAGCTCTCATTCAAGGACTTCTCCTGAAAATCATTGTTAAAGGGTTTTCATGGCCTAAGAGATACTAATTTTTATACTATATTTTAAAACTTACCTCCCTGGAAAAATAGTCACTTACTTGTATGAAGTGTATTATAGCAATAAACCATTTATCTTTAAGAATCATCATGAAGTACACCTACATGTTGAAATAACTAAAAGTCTCATGTCTCAAAATGATATTTAAATACTTTTACATCCTTTCGTTATTTAACCCATGCAAATGAAATTGTTACATCAGGCATCAGAATTGTACATGAATTTATAGTTTTAGAAATTTCCACAAATATTTGTCAAGAACTCAGGGAGAGTAATGTTTCTTGTGTAGTGCTAAACATTGGAAATGGGGGAGGGGATTTAAAAATCGTAATTATGGTCCAGTTTTCCATAAAGTGTGCATCTGCTTAAGTGTTAATGATGGCGTAAACAGGAGTACCTTGCGTGCCATAGATACATATCTCATCTATTAAGAGGGCATGTGAAACTCTTGTTCGAAAAATAAGGAAGTGGGTGGGGGCAGGGGAGGAAAATTTGCTTTGGACTTTTAAACTGTAGCTCCTGACTTTCTTATCAGAAGACAGTTCTTAAATTTGAACCCCCAACTGATCTAAGCAAATTTTTAGCTTGCCAACTAATGAGTTTAGAAACGACACCCTCCTGTTGTTGCTTGATTTTCTTTCTGCTTCAGTTGTTCTTTCAAATAAAATGCTGAAATGCCAAGGAAGCAATTTTCAGAAACACATTGGTAGAGAAACCGCGGCTATATATTGAGATCACATGTAGGTGGACCTCACTGGTATTTACCGAAAGCCTCTATAACATCCTAATATTATTTAAAGGCAGAAAAATCCATGCTTAAGGAAGGGAACTTCTTAGCTTGGGGAGACAAAAGCAGAATAAAATTGCATGGCCATGAAGTCATAAAAAGACTCTCTTCTTTTAGTTATGATTGCCAAATTCAGTACAACCTCGCCCTAACATTGGTTTGGGAGTAAATTTTTCAATATAAGATAAACTTGCTTAAATCTGGTCCAAGATAAGCAGTAATATTAGACCCAAGCATTTTACTTAGATGATCTCATTTGGTCCTCATAACAACCTTATGAGATAGGTACCGTAATTTCCTTCATTTTACAGATAAGGAAATTGAGATTTAAGCAACACGGAGGTTTAAATAACTAGCCCACATTTATAGTTAAGGAATGGCAGGGCTGGAATGTGAACATAGATAAGGCTTCCCAAAGCCTTATTTATTTATTTATTTATTTATTTATTTTTTGCCACTTCCTCATCCAAAATCTCCAATGGCAGCTAATAGCCTATCAATCCAATTGATAAGAGATCATTGGGCCGGATGTATCTTTGGAGAGCAGAGAATGAATGAAGGAATAGTGAAGCAAACACACAACATTTTTTTAAAACTAGCTTTGATGAAAGTTGCTAAAGGAGTGAATTTTAAAAGTTCTCATCAGAAAAATAAAATTGTAACTTACACATGGTGATGGATGTTAACGACTTATTGTGGTGACCATTTCACAACATGCACACACATCAAATCATTATGTTGTACACCTGAAACTAAATGTTATTTGTCACTTGTATTTCAATTAAAAAAAACAAAACAAAACAGCTTTCCAGTTTCAGTTCACCCTATGAGCTGTTGGTTTGCTCTCATTCTCAGATCCATTCTCCAATCTTCTCTGTCCTGCTTTCATGCCTTCTGGCTTCTGGCTGGGTTCAGCCAATAGGAGGCACTGGCTGGAGAATAGAGGGCTGGAGGAGAGAGAGGTCAGGGTATTTCTTCCTCATGTCCTCCCTACGAAAGTGCCTGTCTCTGGAAGTAACTGCATCTTTCCTGTCAAATGGCTGCTCCCACCCTATAGAGGTGCTGTCAGCCTCCTCTTACTAGGCTCTAGGTGCTTCAGTATCCCTTATTTCTTCCCTTAGCCATACCTTTTTAAGTCATGTATTCACTAAAGTGTTACTTGAATTATCTGAAGGAAATTCTGTTTCCTGCTGAGACCTGAATGATAGACTTTGTCTTTCTGGTCTTATTCCTCCCTCCTCTCTCTATAAATCCATTCACTCTTTCATTTATTCAACACATATTCACTGAGCCAGGCACTCTTCCAAGGGCTGATGGTGAAGGACAGCAAGGTAAAAAAACAAAAAACAAAAAACAAAAAACAAAACCCAGACAAGATCCTTGCTTTTTTGGAGCTTAAAATAGCTCATGCCTTCATTTCCCTATGCTTTTGTTCATTACCTTCTCTCCACTCTCTCTTGACAATTGTAATTTTTTAAGCCCTAGTTCCAATATTTCTTTTTTAAAATGTAAACATCTAGATTTCTGTTGAGCACTGTGAAAGGCTAGGTTTCTGTGCTAAGAACAATTCTAAAAAGAATTCTAGAAGTTTCCCGGTCATGCCATCATTCCAGATCTTCTTTCCAAGAAACCATAAATCTGAAAAATCCACAAAAGCAGATGGAATTTTCCTGAGTGGACTGCAGCTGACTATTTGCCCGTTTGAAATGTTTGGTTCCCCCAGATGATAAATAAATGCTTGTGGCAAGGATAATCTATGGGATTATTGAAGTATTTTTCCCTAATCATTTCTAAACAGATAGCAAGGCTTTTGTGCTCCCTCAAGATAGGGGTGTGTTGAGGAGAGCAGATGTTTTCTACAACCTGCCTTCTTGACCTTTGTTTCTAGAGGCCCGAACTCTTGAGGAAATCATGGTAATAGGGAGGAGATGAAGGCGGAAGGAGGCAGTAAGCCTGACTTCTAATCTTTCAGCCAGGGCAAAGATCCAGGAAGGCTAGACCGGGGAGTACCTGAGCTCCCTGCATCCCCTGCCCAAAGTGGCACCAGGATACAGAAGCCCCTGCCTTGGAGTGCCTGGGTGGCTCAGTCGGTTAAATGTCCAGTTTCAGCTCAAGTCATGATCTCAGGGTTCATGAGTTCGAGCCCCGCTTCAGGCTCTGTGCTGACAGCTCAGGC
Organism: Prionailurus bengalensis; assembly: GCF_016509475.1. NCBI lineage: Eukaryota > Metazoa > Chordata > Mammalia > Carnivora > Felidae > Prionailurus > Prionailurus bengalensis. The sequence continues at coordinate 139,489,071 of NC_057344.1, forward strand.
CTGGAGCCTGCTTTGGATTCTATGTCTCTCCCTCTCTCACCGCCCCTCCCCCACTCACACTCTGTCTCACTCTGTGTTCTCTCTCTCTCTCTCTCTCTCTCTCTCAAAACTAAACACTAAAAAAGAAGCAGCAGCAGCAGCAGCAGCAGCAACAGCAGCCCCTGCCTTTGAGGGACACAAGTAGCAAGATGCAAAATTACCTTCATCTTCTCTGAAGTTTGGTTTTCAAATAAAGTAATTACATACTTTTAGAGGCCAGTGTTGCTGAATTTCCTAGCAGCTGGACAGTGCTGCCTACTGTTGTGTTTTCCAACATTGGGGTCATGATGCTTAGTTGACATCAACTCAAACATATGTCTAAATTTGTATATGAATCATTAAATTGTATTTTCAAAACCCCAAGCTACTTATGAGAAATAGAATTGTAGTTCCATAGGTAAGTAGGAGTATTTCTTCCAAAAGGGCCTTTTGCTTTCTTGTCTGCTCGTTTATGATAGTGGGGCAGTGGGAGAGAAAGATTAAAAGAGACACTCGGGGCGCCTGGGTGGCTCAGTCGGTTGAGCGTCCGACTTCAGCTCAGGTCACGATCTCGCAGTCTGTGAGTTCGAGCCCCACGTCAGGCTCTGGGCTGATGGCTCAGAGCCTGGAGCCTGTTTCAGATTCTGTGTCTCCCTCTCTCTCTGCCCCTCCCCCGTTCATGCTCTGTCTCTCTCTGTCTCAAAAATAAATAAACGTCAAAAAAAATTTTTGGGGCGCCTGGGTGGCGCAGTCGGTTAAGCGTCCGACTTCAGCCAGGTCACGATCTCGCACTCCGTGAGTTCGAGCCCCGCGTCGGGCTCTGGGCTGATGGCTCAGAGCCTGGAGCCTGTTTCCAATTCTGTGTCTCCCTCTCTCTCTGCCCCTCCCCCATTCATGCTCTGTCTCTCTCTGTCCCAAAAATAAATAAACGTTGAAAAAAAAAAAAAGAAAAAAAAAATTTTAAAAAAATTAAAAAAAAAAATAAAAGAGACACCGTGTGAAAGAGAATTGGCGAGATTCAAGAGATGTTTTATCAAATCATTATAATTTAGGGTGGGAGTTGGCAAACTATGCCGACTTTGGTATGACCCACGAGCTAAGGATAATTTTTACATTTTTTAATGGTTGAAAAAAAATCAGAAGAAGAAAACCATTTTGAAATACATGGTGAATTCAAGTTCAACATATTTTTTAAATGTTTACTTATTTTTGAGAGAGAGCACAAGCCGTGGAGGGGCAGAGAAAGGGGGTAGGCAGAGGATTTGAATTGGGCTCTGTACTGACAGCAGATAGCCCAATGCAGGGCACAAACTTGGAGCCTGATGTGGGGCTTGAAGTCACTAACTGTGAGATCATGACCTGAGCCAAAATCTGACACTCAACCAACACCCAGGAACCCCTCAAGTTAAGCATATTAATATTTTTTAATATTAAACATAAAATTCAAATGTCAGGTCCATAATAGTTGTATTGGAGCATAGCTGTTTATTTTTGTGGTTGCTTTTGTGCTACAATACAGAGTTGAGTAGTTGTGAAAAAGACCCAAAAAGTCAAAAATATTTACTACCTGGCTCTTTACAGAAATTTGCTGACCCTTGATACAGAGTGAATATGGTAATCCTTGTTCCTAGGCTTTAAACTTGGCTGTTCAGGAGAGGAGCTGGTGACATAATATCTAGATTTATTTTTATTTATATAAGGAGTAGACAAAGGTAAAGTTGGCATCAAAATAGACCAAATCCAAAAATGGTGCCATCTCTATGAGTTAAACAGAAGTCAATACATTTTGAGTGAACATAGCCAGACACAGGAAGTTCTCTTAGAGACATTATGAGAGCTGGCATTTATAGAACTCTTACTATGTGCCACAGACTTCATTAACAGCTCAATCCTGAAAACCACCCTGAAAGATGGGTATTTTAAAGATGTTATTTACGTGAACCACTGAGTTGAAATATAAAAATCAAAAGGTTGTTCAATCCACGTGAAACACTAGATGTCAGAGCACAAAGAGAACATATTTCTAAAGTACAATGTGAAGGGCTGGGGTTTCTGCCCACCTGACGTGAGGTTTGGTCTTGTGGCAGATAAAAAGACCAACTTTAGGGGCACCTGAGTGGCTCAGTCAGTTAAACGTCCAACACTTGATTTTGGCTCAGGCCATGACGTCACTGTTCCTGGGTTCAAGCCCCACATCAGGCTCTGGCTGACAGTGAAGGACCTGCTTGGGATTCTCTCTCTTTGTCTCTCTCTGCCCCTCCCCAAATCACCCTCTCTCTCTCTCTCTCTCTCTCTCAAAATAAATAAACATTAAAAAAAAAAAAAGACCAACTTTACAGAGCTGTTTTAAGGAATCAATGGCCTAACTGATGTTAGGAAAAACACCTAACATTGTCTGGCAAGTAGTGGTTGCCCAGCAAAGGCTGGTTCATTTCCTTCCTCTTTTCTAATTAAATTTCATACTTACTAAGATGAATGCAGGCTATGCATAAAGGAAGATTGGAAAAGCAGAGCAGTAGTTAATAAAAATGGCTATCCACCGAGACTTGGCAGCGGGTATGGGGTAGACAGGGATGGGAGTGGGAACATAGCTTCTCTATATATTATTTTTATATTGTTTTGATTTTTAAACATGTAAATTTATTAGCTTCCAAAAACTTAAATATCTGTAATAAGAATTAATTTAGGACCTATACATTTTAGAGCCTCCCTGGTAGAAGCCTACACAATTTTATGATAGTGGTTTTTCCCATACATTGATTTTATTCCATTCTATTCTTTTTGTTTATTTTGTTTGTTTATATTTTTTAATTTTTTTAAAGTAATCTCTACACCCAATGTGGGGCTCAACTTAACCACTCTGAGATCAAGAGTCTCATGTTCCACCAAATGAGTCAGCCAGTTACTCTCCCCCCCATTCAGTTCTTTTAAAATTTTTAAAATTTATTGTTATTTATCTTTTAGAGAGAAAGAGAACATGTGAGCAGGGGAGCAGGGCAGAGATGGGGGAAGAGAGAGAATCTCAAGCAGGCTCCACACTAAGCATGGATTCAGGGCTGGATCCTACAACCCTGGGATCATGACCTGAGCTGAAACCAAGAGTGCAACACACTCAACCCACTGAGCCACTCAGGCAGCCATGTTCTTTTTTCTAATGTACTTAGGAATTAACTTGTTCCTTGATTTGGACACATTATACATATCCCAATTTCTTTGTTTATGCAGATAACTCCCATGGATAATAGTAATTCTTCAGCCAGAGGTTCTTTTTTTTTTTTAAAGTGTTTATTTCTTTTGAGAGAGAGAGAGAGAGAGAGAGAGAGAGAGAGCACAAACAAGGGAGGGGCAGAGAGAGGGGAGACAGAGAATCCTAAGCAGGCTCTGTGCTGCCAGCACATAGCCAGCCACTGGTCCATTTTTATAACTGAAACTTAGTTCTGAGAGCTTGTTATACCTGGTTTTCAAATACTTTTTTAAATACTTATTATTTAGAAATAATACTTTTCAAATACTTATTGTTTCAGTGCAGGAGCATTATCGGTACAAACACATGTAGTCTGTAGTAGGTAAAATACTGACTACTTACTGATGCCATCCCAAATTAAATAATAATACACTTAGAAGTTCAAAGAATTGTTTCTATTGTTTCTAAACTTACCAAAACATGGCAATGGCTTGTGATTGTGGAGAGTAGAGAATCAAGTCCTAGCTCCTTAACACAGGTTATGACAGTCCTCTAGGGCCGGGACTCTGTCTTCCACGCTGCCCATGTCCTGAAGGCCTCTGCTTCACCCTCTGACATCACAAACCACTTGGGGGTCTCAGTGTCCGCATGCTACTCCTCACCTCATGCTGTCTGTCACCTAGTGGAGGCCTAGCAAAATATTTGATAAGTTGCTGAGTGAATAACCGATAAACTTTCTGATATTGATTTAACTTTCCAGAATGCTGTTTCTATTGGAAAGGAACTAGTTAGGCTAAATTACATACGTCAACCCCATCCTTCTTAATAATTCTCTGTTGCTTTCTAATTTTTTTAAACTGTCTCTTTATGAGCCAGCTCTCCTGAAGTTTAGTGCATATGGATCACACCACCTATAGGTAAATTGGTGAAGCCTGTGGCTTGGAACAGATACTGGAATAAAGTATGGAGAAGCACAGACAGAAGCAGAGACCTAGTCGCCCCACCCACAACTCTAGCAGAGTTTCTGGGCATAAAGCGGGTCTGCAGTCTACCCTGAAGAACAATAACCACTCCAGAGTCTGTTTTCATTCTCCTTCTGAAGACCTCAGAGATCAGATGCTATTAGTTAGGATAATATGCAAGGCTCTTTATCCGTTGGTCCCAATTTCCCTTTTTTGAGCCATTTCCCCCAATGAAGCTCTCTGTTCCAGTTAGTCAGTCTCCTGAAGATATATGCTCTGTCAATTTCTACCCTCTTAAATCTTATTAAATCTTAATCATATCATTCCCATTAAAAAAATTCCCTAGGTTTGTTTTTTAAAGTATTTTTTTGCTTATGCCATTTAAAATTCTATATGTCATAAAAGCCTAAATAAAATTCATGTCTTTCCCATAATCTTTCTCTGCACCTGCTGTTTATATGATAACCTCTAATACTTGTCTATATGTTCCCTAATGGCTTCCTGGTTGCATTTGTTTTATACATCTTGTTTCCTCAAATAGAAGGGATGCTCTTCTGAGACATAATTTGGGTTTTCTACTTCTTTATCATTTCTCATAATGCCTACCACAGGGCTGGCTGGACTGCTAGGTGCTCTAAGGATACCAGTTAAATTGAATCTCCAGAAAGCATTTTTGAATTGGGAGGAAGAGAATGAATAGAATGAATACATACTATCTGCCATGACAGGTGTTCATTCTTGGTTATCTCATGTCATTTTCACAAAATATTGCCAAGTATGTGTTATTAGCCTTATCTCTTAGAGGTGAAGAAACAGATGTTCACAAACATTTAGTGACTTATCCAATGTCACACAGATAGTATATGGCAGAGCAGGATTTGAAAACGCATTTGCTTGATGTCATAGATTTTTCCCCTCTCTCTTTCCACTCAATATTTTAACAGTGGTAACAATCTTGAAGACTGAAGAGGATAAAATGTTATAATGCATTCTTAATGGGTAATCTGATGAAAAAGATTAGTTTTGCCTATAAAATAGCATTTGTATCTTTTTAAAAAAATTAAATTAAAATCACATAGGGGACAACTTCTCTTTATCAAATAAAATATGGAAACAAGAGAGAATCACTAGGGAAATAAAGCCGATAGTTAAAGAAATACAACCTTAAGGCTCCTGGGTGGCTCAGTCACTTAAGCATCTGACTTCAGCTCAGGTCATGATCTCGTGGTTCATGGGTTCATGCCCCACATCAGGCTCTCTGCTGTCAGCACAGAGCCCATTTTGGATTCCTTGTCCCCCTCTCTCTGCCCCTCCCCTGCTTGTTCTCTCTCTCTCTCTCTTTCTCTCTCTGTCTCTCTCTCAAAATAAATAAATAAACTGAAAAAAAAAAAAGAAATCTGGCCTTGCCCTTCTTAGTTAACTATCAAAAAAATCCTGAGGTTAAACAAACTTCAGATTTCTCAGTTTCTTGGAGAACAGCAGGGACATCAAAGCATATCTAATACTGTCTACAAAAAGGTCTTTTAAAGACCGAAATATTTTCTTCCTTTCTCTCTTGCTTTAACTTTAAAAGACAAACCAAGATAGTAACACAAGTGTAATTTTGAATGCTTTCCCAAACAAAATCTAGGCCCGAAATGTCCCAATTTTAGTATATGTGCTGCCGAAGCGAGCACTAGGCCCGAAATGTCAAGAAGACAATAGGACAAAAAAGAGATCTTGTAAAATTCTTGAAACCCGGATCCTCTTTCCACCTCCAAACCGCATTACCCACTCCCCAGGCTCCTGAGCCTCCCTCCTACCCTGGAAACAGAGGATGTGTTTGTTTTATCCTTTCTTTGTTGTGCTTTTTCTTTCTCACTGAATGGGAGACACCTGAGTCCTATAGTGGGCTTGCTGGATGTAGGCAGACTGTCGCTGGTAGCTGCTTGACCCAGGCAGGATGATGCAAGGCAGACCCAAGGAAGGATTCAGCTCGTCTTATAGCAGGACCACTCCCCATGAGAAACTCTCAAGCTCCCTTAGGGAGAGGACTACAGAAAAAAATGTATTGTATTGACATCCTCCTTTTCAGTTGTTCCCACCACCTTCCCTTCCTGTGAGCTCTGGAAACTCACATGATAAGTCATACCCCTGTATGTCCTCTAGCTGACAGATATCATTCTGAGGCTGGATAATAAGAGGAAGGGAAAGGATGGTGGGGGGCGGGGAAGGGGCTTTTTTGAGGAGGTTGAAACTTTTTTTACATAGAAAAACCATTTCCCTTTGTTCTAACCCCAGGCTTGTTTTAATTTTAAGCTATTAATTTGAAATAGCTAATCAGTTGCCACAGGCATACACACATTGCCAAGATTGCAAAATACCTGCCCTTTTCTAATCAACCCCAAAGTGATAATTATTTATATGTATAACGCACACTTAGCCTGAAAAGCCCAGGCAGTTTCTACAGGATGATTTGCCTATTTTATTCAGTAGGACTTTCTAATTCATACTAATGGCTGAGAGGCCCATGGAGGATTACAACATGTTCACAACTGAATAATAGAGTGAACACACACTTAAAAAAAAACCCACAAACTCTAGGAAGAAACTCTACAAAGCTTATTTTGGCCATTTATTTGGGCAAGTGTCATTTTGCTTTGAATGTTTATCACTCTCAATGGGGTACTATGGGAAATGTCCCAGGAGCCCCCAAAGAGAAGTAAGGTTTACATAGCATGAGCTGTCATTGCTGCTCTGATACCAATATTTACTGGGAAGCAGGATGGGTTTCTTCATTTAAATGAGAATTATTTGGTTTGGCTTAACGAAGCAAGAATTAACTGTTAGCTGTATCACTTAGCCCACTGCTGTGATGTATTTATCTTTATTAAGGAAACCTAATACATTCTTGGCAGGTCACAGCGACATTTCACATCTGAGGGAATTGGTAAGAAAGAAGACCCTTGGTTCTAATTGGAATGACAGCAGGAATTTGAACAGCATGCAGTAAGAGTATTGAAATGTTACCGCCGTCCCAATTAGAGTTTGCATCCTGTCTTCTACCCACGTGCCAATTAGATCTTCACTAACCTTGCAAAGCAAAGTCCTGACCACCTCCTTAAATCCCACTCCAGAGATTCCATCCCCATAATGGGTGTTCTCTCTGAGAGCACAACTCAGCATCGTTAAGTGCGCAACCCAGCGTGCCAACTTCTTTTGGCATTCTGCCATTCAAGTCAACTGCGGTGTTGACCCAAGTGAGATTATGAAATTTATCTTGGGAACATCATAATCCCAGGGAACATGATTGCAAAAAGGTTGGTTTACACTTGCTGGAATTTGACTTATCTTTTCCAAAAAGCCTTTATCAAACTAAGGTGTATTTAATATCGTGATTAAAATATACTAGAAGGGTGCCTGGGTGGCTCAGTCAGTTAAACGTCTGACTCTTGGCTTTGGCTCAGGCCATGATCTCCCAGTTCGTGGGTTCGAGCCCTGAGTTGAGCTCTGTGCTGACAGCCAGAAGCCTGCTTGGGATTGCCTCTCTCCCTCTCTCTCTGCCCCTTCCTTCCCTGCTCACACTCGCTCATACTCTCTCTCTCTTCAAAAATAAATGAACATTTAAAATAAAATAAAATAAAATAAAAATACTCGACATTCAAGTGAGATTTCTGAGGCAAAATATTTCTATTATTGTATCATTATAGTATTAGAGATAGGGAGTCTTAAGAAAAAAGGATGAGAGAAACAAGAGAAGTAACTGAGGATTCCTTTTTCAAAGAGAAATTCTATTCACCATGCTACTTTACAATAGTGCTATTTTATTTTAGTGCCTGCCTCTCAAAGACCTCAATATATTTTACAAAAAAAAAAAAATCCTTTTATTATTGGTGTCTTAGGTTCTAAATTTTGTAACGTCAAAAATATGCTTTTTTCCCAGTCATGAGAGAATCCTTTTATTTTTTTATAGCAGAAACATCAGTTTGGTAGAATAATTGCGTTTGTCCCTTTCTATAAATTCTTGTTGCTGTTACTATTTCAAGAGAGAAAGAAACCCTCCCTCCACTGCCTAGAATGGATAAGGAAAATGAACATCTTCAGGCCACATTCTTGTTCTGGAGTTTGTTTTGAATCCAGTGTTGGAAACAGGGAAAAATAAGCAGAACACCGAATTAATTTAGTTAATTAATTGAAATTTAATTAATTAACAATTAATTAATTAATTAATTGCTGTATTGCATATGATAAATTGCCAGTCTGTAAAGTGAATCAGTTGGACCTCAGATACAATACTTACCCAATGCTATTTGGATGGTTGTAGACTGAGCAATTGTTTGGCAACGGTGTGTCCACAGAACACATAGATGTTGTAGGAAGGAGTATTGGTAATTCAATTTCCTTCAGCCAATTCTGAACAGATCCCTGTATGTGTTGGTAAAGGAACTGAGCATGTTCCTTAAAGATGCCCTGAGGTTCTTTTGGTCCAAGTTTTCTCTCTTTTTGTTATCATAGTCATATACTAACTGAGGTAATTCCATCCTAATATGCCCGTTACCTATCAAAATGGATGTCCCAGTACATTTCCCCCACAAGAGATGGCTTCTATGGATAAGCCTTGCACAGATATCTAGATTGTCATATGCTCTAGAAACCTGTTGGGTTTTACTGTAAATGTTCTAAAATGTACCATTGCTAGTTTTAGGGTGTGTGAGTACATGGGAAACTGTCAACCAAAAATGGAGCTTGACTTTCACTGTGCCTCGATATTGAAATACAATTCTTTTTCTCTCTCTCTCTGCTGTAAGCTTAGAAACGGACTGGAACAAGTTAGTTGACACAATGGTGGCTTAATACTTTTCAGCCACTGGTATGTAGACAATCAGCGCTTCATTTCCAATCATCGCCTTCTCTGGAGCATTGTTTTTTGTGGCTCATTTGGAGCCAATAAGAAGATTCTTTGAAAAATCATTTCTTCTAAGCTCTTTCTGCCCTCTCTTTCAAGATGCGAAGGCAACAATTTCATGGACTATTCATTAATAATTTAACCCTCCTATGTTACAGTGGAAAGTGTCGGGGAACATCACATTTTATAAGGACGTATCTAGAAAATAGCTTTATCAGCGGGCATCAACTTGTCTTTACCTAAACACGGACATTGGACAGTGCCCACTGGCAATCTGCTGAATTCTGAGGAATAAATAACAACAAAATCCTTCATAGGTTTTTTTAGGTTTATTTTTGGCCCTTGATGTCCTAGATATAGAAATATGCAGGAAGAGATTTATTTGTCTGTTGAACTCTTTGCTCTGTGTGGAATTATTTGAAGAATTATTTTAAAACTAAAATATTTTACTATACAAGGAGTGAGAGTGCGATCATGGAATGTTCCTCTTCCCGAAGTTGCTAACTGGCAATCCCTGCTAACAGCAGGCTACATCCAGCCCGCAGACATGCTTTCCATGGTCTCTGTTTTCTTTTCTTTAAAAATTTTTTTTTAATGTTTATTTATTTTTGGGAGAGACAGAGCACGAGCAGGGGAGTGACAGAGAGAGAGGGGGGCAGCGGATCCCAAGTGGGCTCTGCTCTGACAGCCTGATGCGGGGCTCAAACTCATGAACTGAGATCATGACTGAGCCAAAGTCGGAGGCTTAACCAGCTGAGCCACCCAGGCACCCTTCTGTGTTTTCTATTAATTAACTAAGAAGCCATTTGATGCGAACTGGAAATTTCACATAGAAATGGATTGAGGGATTTAAAAATATCAATAGCGGGTCTGCACTAGCCCCAGGTAGGAGCTAAGTAGCAACTGCCCCCTTTAAATGGGGCTTAGGCCCTCCAGCAGATGAAGGGTGCACCCCCTCATGTCAGTCATAAATCTTTTAGTTGCCCCTTTATTTTTTTAAATGTTTATTTTGAGAGAGAGAGAGAGAGAGAGAGAGAGGCAGAGAGAGGGCGAGAGACTACCAAGTAGGCCTCGTGAAGTTAGCACAGAGCCCAACGTGGGACTCGATCACATGACCCAGGGATCATGACCTGAGCCGAGATCAAGAATTCGAAGTTCAACTAACTGAGCCCCTAGTGCCCAAGGCAACCCAGGTGCCCCTAGTTGCCCCATTAGAGTGGCATGGGCCCTCCATTTTGCCACTGTTCTCCTCTGCAGATCACAAATCAAATCCTACTCTAGGTTTACCAAAGACATGTACTTTTGTGATCACTGTTCTTGACAAAGAACTTTTTGATATCATAATCTTTATTATAAATAATAAAAAGAAACTATGATAATGCTTTTTGAGTTCCTTAAGTACCTTCCTGTCCAGGAAGATGAACAGTCATTCATTAAGCACCTATCATGTTCCATGCACCTTTCTTACCCTATCTCATGGGATCATCACAACTCTATCAAGTGGGTATTTTACCAGCAAGGGAAGTGGAACTCAGAGAGACTAATTTGTCTAAGATCACACAGCTCTTAACTGACAGAACAAAATGGCATTTCTAGGCCTGCCTGGTTCCAAAGCCCAGACTCATCTACTAAGCCTCCCAGAGACTTCTGATGACTGCATACAAAATCTCATTCTTCTTGCCACATCCCTGGCGAGAATAAGGAATTGAATCAGAGGGGTGGAAGTGGGGAAGGGAAATTTTTAAGCCTTTTCTTCTCAATTGTTATGTCATCATTTCCTCATTAGAACCACAATAAAATCACCAATTTTGGTTTCTGTAATTCCGCCGGAGCTGTGAAACGTATGTGTGGCTCCTGTAGGCTGCTAGAAGGTTGGCATCCACGTGACTTTTATTTTTTCACTCCTCAATTGCTGCACAGCTGTACGGAGCTCAAATTGTAATAAAAGTGGTTTAGTGCAAACCATACATACATAATGGTCTTTGATTTCCCCCTAGGCTTTGAAAATCTCTCTTAATTATCTGCCTGTACGCTTGGAATTTCTTTGCCAAGTCTATCTTCATTTACTGAAGTGTCTCCAGAGCACCACTTTTAGAGGAATTTCTTCAGAAGTGGAAACTGGCCCCAAGCCCTCATGTTGGGGAAGGTCAAGGAGAGCAATAAAGTTGACTTAAAAACTTACTCCAGCGGGGAAGTCACTTAAGGAAAGGTACTCTGTGCCTGCCATGTAAGAAAAGTTGTAAAGATAGACTAAGGGAGGCAAAGAACAGGCCGAACTGGAGGAACTAATAATTTCGTTCAGCTGATTACCTGGGTGGAGGAGGAGGCCTGCCTTCTGCTCTGTGTAACTCTAAATTCCTGCCCACCCCAACACACTTAAACCACCTTCCCAATACCTCCATTCATAGAGTCTTTCATCCATCAGTTACCCATACAAGCCATCTTTGAACACCTATATAAAATGACATCTCTCCATTCCCTTGTATCCCCTTGCCCACTTTACTTTTTCCTTTTCACTCTTACAATGGCACATGATATAATATATTCAGCTGTTTTATATATTGTTCGTCTTTCTCATTGATGTGTTAGCTGTCTGAGCACAAAGAACCTGGTCTGTTTTGTTTACTGCTATACCCTTAACACCTTGTTTGTGCAGAGCACATAATAGTAACTCAATAAATATGTTATTGAATTTTCAATATGTACTTAGGATCTAAAAATGAATAAGACGTAGTTTATACCTTCAGGCATTTATAGATCTTTTTTTAGTCATAGATTTTTTTTAGAGAGAGAAATAAACATAGGGGCGCCTGGGTGGCTCAGTCGGTTAAGCATCTGACTTTGGCTCAGGTCATGGTATCGTGGTTCATGAGTTTGAGCTCCACAACAGGCTCTGCGCTGACAGCTCAGAGCCTGGAGCCTGCTTCAGATTCTGTGTTTTCCTCGCTCTCTGCCCCTCCTCCACTCATGCCCTGTCTCTCTCTCTCAAAAATAAATAAACATTAAAAAATTAAAGAATGAAAGAAACATAAATGCAACTCATACCATACCGTGACTTGTATTCATGGCTTTAGCAGAAGTGCTTTAACTGGTTAGCATTGGATTCAATGGGTGTGATGGTTAACTTTATCTGTCAACTTGACTGGGTCACGAAGTACACAGATATTTGGTCAAACATTATTCTGGACATGTCTGTGAGAGCGTTTCTGTGTAAGGTTAACATTTGAATCAGTAGACTGAGTACATTGTCTTTGCTAATGTGGGTGAGCCTCATCCAATCAGTTGAAGGCCTGCATAGAACAAAAAGGCTAATACCATATTGCTGCCACCACACCAGCCCCTCACTCTGTAGGAGTCAGAGGGAACTCCTCCTGCCTGACTGCTTTGACGTGGGTCTGTTCTATTCTTCAGACTCTGAAACATCAGCTCTTCTTGGGTCTCAAGCTTGCCAGCTTTCAGACTAGAACTTACACCACTGGCTCTCAGGCCTTCAGATTCTGACTAGAACTACACATTGGCTCTCCTGAGCTTGCCAACTTGCCAGCTGTAAATCTTGGGACTTCTCAGACTCTGTACTCATATAAGCCACTTCATTATAATATAGATAGATAAACAGATAGTTCGATCTCCCATTGGTTCAATTTCTCTGGAGAACCCTAACTAATATGGTGGGCCAGGCATGCTAACTTTTGAAAGTGTTATTCCATGCTGCTCTTAGAAGCAGATACCAAAAGGGTTAAAATGTGCAGGAGGTTTACTGAGGAAAGTGCCCGTGGAGGATAGGGGATAAAGTGGGGAACAGAAGGAGCAGGCAGGGGGAATCTTCAGCCCTTTCAGTGTAGGTCTGAAATCTAGGAAAGGAAAGAGGGAAGGAAGGACTGAGTAGGAAGAGTTTCAGACCACAGCAGAGCTCTGAGAAAGTTTTGACCATCCTGATGGAAAGTCCCCACGCCAAAAGTGCCTGTCTGAGGAATCCCCCCTTGAGACAGGAATGACCCAGCTCTAGTCCACTGTGCACAGTTTTTGGCTGGGAGCAGCCCTGGGGAAGTGTGGCCTCTGAGTGAATGCTCAGTAAATCCAAAATATGCTGGAGGCTATCAATTCACCATGTGCCACCACAGGTTCTCTCAGAAGGAGAATCTGAGCAGGGCACCCTCATGCCCCTTCTTCTAGAATGCCCTCCTGAGGTTGAGTGTGGGCTTTCACAAGTTTTGGCAACCATAGAATCTGTATGTAAGGGAGACGATATGTTTTTAAGGGGAGATCCTAGGGACTTCATGGGGCACACAATCTTACTTGGATTGTCTATTTACCAAAGCCAACTTTGGAGCAGTCTCTGCTCACAAGCAAGAGTAGGATATGGTGGTGGGAATTCAAGGAAAGTGGGACATGGAAGCTGGAGTCTTAATTGGACTCTGCTACGGCCAGTAGCATGGGGACAGCAAGCACCTGCCATCCCAAGGGATAGGAGAAGGACCTGATGTTGGAAAGCAATCGGTGCATGGACCAGCTTTGGTACCCACACTCGACTTGACAGACCTCTGGCTGGGACTTTGAAGATCTGGCTACATTTCAATAGACTTAGGAGGAATATGGCAGAGATCAGCTTTCCTTAGTTGGAGCAGAAAATCTCCTGTGAGTGGGCAGGAAAAGATACTAGGCCACCTGTTCTTCTGGCAAACAAAACAGTGCTTGTGTTTGTTAAATGATTATAAATCAAGTTCTTTCTTTTATTTCTCCTTTAGGATCAAAATTTATTAGCAATTCGGAAGATTTGTGTGGGCTGGGCTTCCCCTGTAAACATTCCCCTCCGTCAATGTATTTCCCCAACTCTACAAATTAAGAGAACTGCCACTTAAAACTTGTAAAAAAACAACCTTGTCAATTAATTTTGATGGAGTCATAGTGATAAAACATTAGCACTAGACAGGAATTTGGAGAATAGGGAAATCGAAACCTGGAGTAACGAGTGATTGCCCAAGATCACCTGACTGATTAATGGCAGGAAGAAGCCTGGAACCCAATATTTAGTTTTCAGGCCAGACCTCTGCCCACCATGGCAGCCTAGTTTTCTTCTCTGATTGTACCTTGCTTTTTATTTTAAGACCTTTAAGTGAAATGCATCCTTGGTGAGCCAAAGACTTTTTGTGACTTGTTTTCTAGGAAATCCCTTTTTTCCTCTGGCTAAGAGTTTAGTGACTTAATTTCAGAAATAAAACAAAAAGTAGGGCCGTGCTGCAGGAGCCTCTATAAATTCCATTGCCTTGAAAACTGACAGTGGTGAAAGCCTAACGTAAACCCTGTGAAGGGAAAGACGAAGAAGCTGAGGGCCTGAAATCACCCAGCTTTGTAAGCAGTAGATCCAACATTTGTTTACCGAGCGATTGCAAGATTCCAGCAGCTGCTTGTCTGGGGACTCGGAAATTTCTTTGAGCTGGAAGGAACCTTGACAATTACCTATGAGGAAATAGAGCCCCAGAAAAAGCAAGTTAGGACTGGAACACACACCTTCCAGCTCTCAGCCAGACGACTGTATACACCAAAATACTTTGAAGAGTCCAAATATGAGGCTTTTAATCTAAGACAGATGAGTGCCAATTAGGAAGTCGTGTCAAAAGTCAGAGCACATTGGCAATGATAACCATTACTGAGCCCCTCTTATGGTCCAGGCACTGTTCCAAGCACTTTACATGGATGGGCTACTTCTGTCACTGGGCTATGCGTCAGCTTCACCACGTCATGTCCCAAGGACAATCCCCAAATCCCAGTGGCCTACAACAGCAGAGGCTTGTTTCTCGTGTGTTGTTTACTGGTTGTGGTGACTGAGGCTCTGCTCCACATGGCTTCTCCAACACAGGATCCAGCATGAAGAAGATGACCTTTGGTGAGATACATCAGTCTTGTGGCCAAAGGGCACAAGGTCAAAGGGCATAGTGACCCTGAAAGCCTCTGCTCAGTCATGGCATCTGTCACTTATACTTAAATTCCACAAGTCAAAGCAGGTCATAGGGCCAAGTCCGATGCCGATGGAAGGAACACATCAGGTCATGTGACAGTGAGCAGAGACATGAGGCAATGAACAGAGATATTTACATCTATATTTAAATTGAATGTTACATTTAATATATATTATACATTAAATTTTTTTAACATGAGAGGCAGCAAAATATTTGAAACAATATCGCCATCTCCCACAGTGGGGGGGTCACCCCTTTACATTTACTAGCTTCTTTAATCTCCACAACAAAACCCATGTGATAGGTAAAAATATCATTTGATGCCCCACGTTCATACAGTTAAACAGCGCTGGTATTTGAACCCCAGCAGTCTGGCTCAGGAGCCCACACTTCATCAGTAGGCTATGTCACTTTTCATAATATGCTGCCTTTAATCGGATAACCCTCTGACCCAGTTCCTCTCTCCCCCCTCCCTCTGCCAACTCAGAAAGTCTGCCTGATGCCTAACGCCTAGACTTCAGCCATCTGTTATTTTTACCTGCATTGCCACATTCACTTATTTATTCAAAAAATATATACTGAGCATCTGTGAGCATGACATGATACCCAAACAGTAGGTGGAGAGTGGTTAGGAAGATAAATCAGAAACAGATGATGAGCTCTGCTCTCACAAACCTAGTCACGACATGCAGAACTCAAGTGCAGGGAGTAAGCTGATAAATTGTAACATGTATGAACCCACAGGAAATTGCTATGGGGAAGGAATAAGAGATTTCTTCAGAGGAGGGAGGCC
The DNA here is from genome assembly GCF_016509475.1 of Prionailurus bengalensis. Taxonomy (NCBI): domain Eukaryota; kingdom Metazoa; phylum Chordata; class Mammalia; order Carnivora; family Felidae; genus Prionailurus; species Prionailurus bengalensis. Next base: position 139,504,870 of record NC_057344.1, read on the forward strand.
TCGGAAAAGATGGGAGATGGATATTTAGTTTAGCCTTTGAAGGAAAAGTTGGGTGTGAAGATGCACAGGTGAGGGGAAAGAACAATGTGTGAAGATAGGCCTGAGGGATCATACGGGGCAGCAGAGGCTTTAGTTCAAGGCACATGCTCAGTGGGGGCATCAGAAGCATTTATGGCTTAAAGCATAAGAGACTCTTAAAAACTGAGAACAAACTGAGGGTTGAGGGGGGGTGGGAGAAAGGGGAAAGTGGGTAATGGGCATTAAGGAGGGCACCTTTTGGGATGAGCACTGGGTGTTATATGGAAACCAATTTGACAATAAATTTCATATATTGAAAAAAAAAAAAAAAGAAGCATTTATGGCTTGTCTCGGCAACACATACTGACAAGAGTAAAAAGACCTGGGGCGCCTGGGTGGCTCAGTCGGTTAAGCATCTGACTTCGGCTCAGGTCATGATCTCACAGCTCAGGAGTTCGAGCCCCACATCGGGTTCTGTGCTGACAGCTCAGAGCCTGGAGCCTCCTTTGGATTCTGTGTCTCCCTCTCTATCTCTGCCCCTCCCCCTCTCACATTCAGTCAAGAACATTTTTCTCTGAAAAAGAAACATTAAGACAATTTTTCAATTAAAAAAAAAAAAAGAATAAAGAAGACCTTTGTGGGACACCTGGGTGGCTCAGTGCAGCCAGTTGGTTGGAGCCAGGTGAGTGGAGCTCAGTTGGTTAAGCGTCCAAATCCGGATTTCGGCTCAGGTCATGATCTCACAGTTTGTGAGTTCGAGCCCGATGTCAGGCCCTGCACTGATAGCACAGAGCCTGCCTGGGACTCTCTCTCCTTCTCTCTCTGCCCCTCCCTTGCTTGCTCTCTGTCTGTCAAAATAAATAAATAAATATTTACCAAAAAAAAAAAAAAAAAGGCCTTTGTCACTTTATCTTACACTGGTGTTCCAATACTGGGTCACACTGCCTGTAGTGACTAGTAATGACTATTTCTAAAACTTCTGTAATTCTAAATTCTAAATCTCCTTTGCAATGATACAATTATATTGGATTGTGTTTAATAAACTTTAGAAGTGTTACATTGATAAACATTATCTTCTAAAATATGCCAAATATTTTAAGAAACTGTGTTTTGGCTCTTCACCATCTTTAAAAAATATACCAGCAGCTTTAAAAAAATGAAGGCAGATTTCATGTCTTTAAATGTCCAATGGGCTCTGCAGTAAAACACGGCAGAAAGAAAGTATAATCATTTTGGCGGGGAAAATTGTTTTCACTCATTCATTCAACCAGCAAATATTTAATGTAAACAAGCAATTATTCTAGGTGTTGGAGAGGCAGCAATGAACAAGAGGCACAGATTTCTGCCCCCATGGATTGTGCATTTTGCTGAGTATGCAAAGAGTTGTAATGGGAACCAGAAAGCTCAATTGCACATTTATGGAGGAAGCAGACCTTGATTGTCAAGCTGACTAGTATCATTTTTCTTCTGCAGAACGCAGGAAGTCATTGAACATCTTCTGCAGAGAGGACATAATGAGAGCTAGGCTTTAGGGGGTTAATCAGGGAGCATTGTGCATGTGTGTATTGGGTGGGAGGACTGAACTAGAAAGGGACTGGAAATGAAAAAGGGGCATCCAGAAAGTATCTGATATCCAGCAAATAGAAAAGCAGTCCGGAACCAGGGTAATCAGAGTGAATGTGAAGCCTGGACAAGATGTGAAAGATTGCCATGTGGTGAATAGCAACAAAGGAATGGGAGACTGAGACAGAAGAAAGAATCAAAGTTCCTGTGGTTTGCAGCCTAGTCTCTGGCAGGGGTAAGGGGGTTTAGATATAGAGTGGGCATGCACATCAGCTTCGAAGTTGATTCTGATACTAACAGCGGTGAAGCTTTGGGTAGTTTACTTAAGCTCCCTGAGCTTCAGAATTTGCCCAATTTTTTAAAATAGTGATGTCAACCGTATCTTCCTGATACGGTTGACATCACTATTTTAAAAAGAAAAAAAATGAGATTTAGCTGACTAAATTTAGCCCAGCCTACATAGCTAATGAGAAACAGAACTTGAATTCAGGTCCTCTTGACTCTGAAGCCTTCAAGATATGGAGTGGCAAACCTGGAGGTGGCCAGGAATTGGGTTTGAGAATGCTGACTCCCCCTGCCCAAGCACCCACAGACACACCCATGCCACCACGTGGCTGGCCCTGAGTCTCCTGCTGTGTTCATGAAGAAATGAGGTCAGTCTGAAGGGAACCACCCTGCCCACCTGAGCAGCCCTCTCTTGTGGATTGGAGCAGATTTTATTGGTTCCACTCAGATACCAGTCAGTCAGCCTAATCATGATCATAGACAGCTCTTTGGGCTCTCGAAAGGCAGTCACTGTCCTTCCTGGTTTACTGTCGCCTTTCTAACCAAGCCCCCTGGGGCTGGGAGAAAATGCAATGGAAATATACCAACCTAGGAGACGAGGTCCAGATTCACTATGGGCCTCCACCATTTACTACCTGTGTGATTTGGGGCAAGCTCCTTATCCTTTGGGGGCCTCTTTCTCTTCCTCTTTTGCAAAGCAGAGATAATGACCCAGGCTCAAATCAAACAACTAGGAAATGAAGGTATTTGCAGAAGGAATCACTATGTAAATATCGGCTGTTCTCTGGTGGCATGGTGGCATCGCTGGGTCCTTCCTAACGGTGGCCAACTGGAGGAATGAGACAAATCGGGATCTTTTTACCCTCAGAAGATGTCAACATCTTGAGCCACAGAATGCTTCCAAGGGGAACATCTTGCCTGACCCTGTAATTAGACCACCTTGAACTTTTGTGAAACCTATTTAAACTCCTCTTTTGTTTCCCAAGTGCAGCCATATTGAGTCATTTTTCACTCAAGAAAAAGTGTCACATTTGCAGTTCTGCCCCTTCTATTTTGATGTTAATTTTAGCATTACCTGTGTGGATTGCGGGGTTTTGATCCAAAACAAGCCCTGCTTGGAATAGAACAGAGGCGGCTCTCTGACTCACTTAACAGTTTAAAAATCAAGCATGTGAATAGCTTTGCCATTTCTCAGTGAACAGATCCTGGCAACAAAGCCTACTGTGGTGTTCTTTCCTAATAATTTTCTGTATGATGATCTGACAAATTGGCTTTCAAAAATCCACGGCACAAAGATGGCATTTGCCAGCGAGTCTTTGGGAAGAATTTGCTATTATCAGAAGCAAGCATGATGCAAATTGTCCTCTGTGTTAGTCAGGGGGGGCTTGACTTTGCCTTTTCATTCTAAGTCAGTCCCTTTAAAATATTAACTCATCCCGGTGAGCAAAGACCTGCCTTTTTCTGAACGTTCACTTCTCACACCGCCTCACAGGCAGGCGTTTTCTTGTTTTTCTTTTCTTTTCTTTTAATGTACGATCTGGCCTGTCTAAGGAGACACCAAAATGCCAGAGCAGTGGAGCGAATAATCGGCATTTACTCTGGGCTCTGCCGCATTTTCGAACCAGAAGGACGACAGAGTTGAATGAGTGGGGGTCTCTCTGCATGTGGCTTTGTGCAGCCGGCCTGCCAAGCATTGCCATTCTAGCCCTGGAACCTGTGCCAGACTGTTAATGTCTTAATGCTTATTCAAGTGTCAGGGAGCGCTGGCAGATGTCAGACAGAATGGGAGGCTGTCAATAAGGAAATTACTTACATTCACAGGGAGATTGCCGCAGTCTGGCAGGTAGCGTTTGAAAAGAAGGAAGCAGAGGGGAAAAAAAAGAAGGTGGCACCAAACAGCTTTGGGGGAGGGTCCTTTGTATCTATATCTAAATTGTTTAAAGATATTTTATTTTCCTGTTGTTTCTAGAGCCAGACTCCAGATACAGCGGTCTCAGGTCGATAAATACGCAAGCAGTTGTTTTCTGTTTCTGGAGACTTAAACAGAAGAACTGCACCACTGGGGCCTTTTGTTTTTGACACACGACAGATAATTCAGGTTCTTTCCTGAGCAGCAGAATTCCTTTCGCTGGTCACTGGGAAACACACATATGGTTTCTCATACTTTATACATTTCACTCAACACCTACTTACGACCTACTATATGCTAGGTGTGCTAAATAGCCCAATGACTAAATGTACACAGATTTATTTTATTTGTTATTTGTTGAAAGTTTATTTTGGGAGAGGGATGGAGTGAGTGAGTGGGGGAAGGGCAGAGAGCGGTGGGGAGAGAGAGAATCCCAAGCAGGCTCTGTGTTGTCTGCAGAGAGCCCGACTCAGGGCTTGAACTCACAAACTGTGAAACTGTGACCTGAGCCAAAGCCAGGACTCAGATGCTGACCAGACTGAGCCACCCAGGCGCCCCAAGAAATATATTTTAAAACTCATTCGTTACATTCGAGGGAGGAAAAAGGCATCCTCTTTGCTGTGTGGTTTTAAGATTAAGAATTTGAACTAAGTAGAATCCCACCCATGCAGATCTAAGCGTGCCTGCCTGCTTCTTTGCCTGCATGATGAGGGGGACTTGAGGAATGGATCTTCTGGAGAAAGAGGCTTGCAGGCAATCTTGCCTTTAAAAGCTTCTCTTAGTTCTGGATTTGCCATGGTGATTCTATTTATTGCCTCCTTATGCCTGTAAAGCTCTTTTCCTGCCCTGTTTCTTTACTGGGCTTTACACCCCCCCGCCCCACTCCTCCACGTATGTATGTGTGTGTGCTTGGAAGGGGAGGGGGCAGAAATATCATTGGCATTAGTCAGTGCTCAGACGCAATGGTCTAATTACAAGGGGAAAAGTGCACATGTAGTTACAAAACGTACCTTTTAAATGAAAGGTCAGGACCCCCAGAATCACCCTGGAAACATGAGACACCTCCAGTGTTTATCCCTGATGATGATAAAAACACCATTGCATTTAAAGGGGAGCATGGCAATTATATTCATAGTTAATGGTGGCTTTTGGAGCTGTCTACACTTAATGTCCCATATCCCCTATTTAACATAGCCCCCTTTAATAATTCAGAATTTCTCCCAGAAGAAGTAGAAGAGAGGAAGTCAGGCACATGTGTTAGTTGCTTCTAGACTACCTAAAGGAAAGCAAATATTTTACTAATGGAAACTCCAGGACTACAGGTGCCCAAGAATATAGGCATTGAGGACAGAGAACTTTTTCCCAGAGCACCTGAGTCAACTGAACTCCCGAAAGATACTGCTGCCAGGACTGGACTCCATGAGAATCAAACCCCAAACCCACTGGCTTAAAGGTGTGTGTTTGGGGGGGGGGGAGGCGGAGGGCAGCTACAGGCCAGACTTCATCTGGACGGGGAGGTGGTCCTGGCCGATCCCCATGGACCCCACTCCCCACCGCCTTTCCTGGTCAACATAGCTCCTCTCCCTGCCCACAGATGAAGTGGTGTGGAGTTTGGGTTCTGGATGAGAGTGTGCTCATGGCCACATCAGCACAGCCTCCCATGAGCACCCAGACTCCCTGCTGGTCTTGCTATGTACTCATGGATTGCCAGGGTGCACACCTCCATCAGTTTAACACTAGTCCTGGATGAGGCTCCCGGCCCTTTGAAGGGCCCCCTGACCCTTTGAAATGCCCTCCCCAAGGAGGCAAGGGCAAATTTCTGTCTGAAAAATCTGGTGTCATGTAACTCATCACAGCTTTCCTTCTTTTCCTTGCTAAGCTGAAGCAGAGAGTAATCAGGCTGGAAACTCTCTGTGGCCCACATACTAGCTTTGAAACATCTTTCCTCATTAGAGCTATATGTTCTCCACCCACACCCTCACAGTCCTTACCCACCTACATGATGTCAGTCCAACCCTTTCTCCTATATGCTGCAATATTAAACTCTGAGTAAAAGAGCATGCAAATCAATCAATCAATCAATCCAATGCCTAATGCTGAAAGAAATACTTAGAAACACAGAGAAACATGCCATCAGCCAGACATAAGCAATATCATGACAAAATCCTGGAGCCGTCGGGAAAACACCACAAAACATTAAGTTTCCTGTATGCATTTATTTTCCCAGTTGGTTACTTACAATATACTGCTCATTTTGCTGAAGCACTCTATTTTTTTAAAAATTAAAATCCATAGAGGGGTACCCGGGTGGCTCAGTAGGTTGAGCATCCAAGTCTTAATTTTGGGTCAGGTCATGATCTCACGTTTCTTGAGTTTGAGTCTACATCTGAGCTCTGTGCTGACAGTATAGAGTCTGCTTGGGACTCTCTCTCTCTCTCTCTCTCTCTCTCTCTCAAAATAAATAAATAAACTTAAAAAAATTAAAATCCATTGCATTTTCAAGTTATTTTCTTTTTCTCCTCTATCCTTTCTACTTTTATGCTTGCTAAATTTATTATTCTAAATCTTTATGTTTCCTTTATCCTATTTTCTAAGTGGATACTGGCCAAGGAGTAATGAGAAAATTAAAAATAACAAGGCCATAACTATCATTAATTAAGTAGTTACTAAATGCTGGGATAACCTTGTGAACCATTATCCCTATTTTACTGGTGAGGATTAAGGTTTAGAAATGTTAAGCAACTCTTGTTTTGTAATCCCAGCTCAAAGGTCAAAGTTCCTCAGGAACTACCCTCAACTAGGACAGATACCTCTTTAAATGTTCCTATAATCTTGTAACATCTTGTACATTTCCTTCATACTTCTTAGGAGAGTTTGTAGCGTTACATTTATTTGGATAATTAATTGATTCAAGAATTTCTCTCCCAAGACTCTGAGTTAGAGGATAGCAGAAACCACGTCTGTTTTTGCTGTTACTGAGCCTGATACACAGTAGGATTATAATACATATTGAGTGAATGAATATTGGAAGGACTTGCTTAGTGAGAAAATGAGTTCTTATCTGTCCAATTCCAGAATTCAAGAGGTTTAGTGTAGGCAGCTAGGCTGCTGTTTTAATGAAATCCTAGGTGACAGAATGTGCAAAGTTCTATATAAAGTGCAACATTAAATCCTGCTAGCTGAACTGCCTGGGTTTAATCCCTGACACCAGTAGTGGATTTTTTAGGCTGTTTCATCTTGGACAAATTACTTGACCTCTCTGTGTGTCGGTTTTCTCATTTGCAATAGAAATAATAATGAACTCACCTTATATAATTATGAATCTTAAATAAATGTATAACTCCTCAGATGAGTAGCTGGTATTTAGAAAGTTTTGTATATGTGTCAGATATTATTACCATTCAGGAATTTAGCACAGGAAAAAAAAAAACTCATTCAAAGAGTCCTATGTGATAGTATTTATTCATTGACTCAAACCCCCTGTTCTTGTCCTTCCTAAAGGAGGATCCTAGAGATTTAATCTCAAAGATGTAGCCCCAGGTTTTTCACTGTCAAACGGAAAACACCCAACATGAGTCCATCTTGAGATTTTTACTTTAAAAAAAAAAAATTTTTTTTTAACATTTAATTCATTTTTGAGAGAGAGACAGAGCACGAGTTGGGGGGTGGGTAGGCAGAGAGAGAGGGTGACACAGAATCCAAAGCAGGCTCCAGGCTCTGAACTGTCAGCACAGAGTCCGATGTGGGGCTTGAACTCATGAACTGAGAGATCATGACCTGAGCCGAAGTTGGCCGCCCAACCCACTGAGCCACCCAGGTGCCCCAATTACAAATATTTTTTAAAAAAATATCTAGTATCCTTCCACTGGGCCCACATGCTGCACAATCTTTATCCGTAGTGTGGAATGAGGCAGAGTGATCAGGGGCCTGACCCAGAGGCCCTCCATCCCATATTTCATCACAGCCTGCCCCTTCTTGGCTGTCTGGTCTCTGGGAAGTCCTTAACTAGTTTTTGTCTTCTTTCCTCAACTAGAAGACAGAGATGACTTCAGATTGTTGCAATGGTTAGATGAGATAAAGTTCTAAAGAACCTGATAAGTCAGAAATGCTTAGTGAAAGTTGGTTTTCTGTTGCCTCCTGCCTTATTTTCCTTTTTATAGCTACTCAACCAGAACTTAACCAATACTCTGCTGTCCTTTTGTGCCTCCTCTGATCAGTTTTTCAGATGACCCTTCCTATGGCCAGGGCCATCAAGTGGACCTTGCCACCTTCACATTTTCTAGGTCCTGCCAAGGCTCAAAGTGATAGAAGCAGAGTAGTAGAAGAGTGAGACATTCAATCAAAACACCTGAGTGGGAATTTGTCTCCAGTTCTGCTTCCGAGTGGCTCCTTGATTTTGAGCAAGCTATTTAACCTTTCTCTGGGTTTCCTTTTGGGCATCTGTAAAAATGAGACTAATTCTCCACGATGTATATTTTGGAATCGTGTCTTCCTTCCTGTGTCCTATCTGTTCATATCTGTGTCATAATGGCAGCCACAGTGGTACTGTTTTCGGTTTACCCTTTTCAAAGCTTTTCATATCTATTGTGTTATTTGGTAACCGTATCGAAATTGTGAGGGATTCCAGTTGGGCTGTCACTCTGTTTCCAGATAAGGAAATTGAGTTAAGAAAGAGAGAGGATATATGACACGGCAACATCACAGAGAGCCTAGAATCCAGACATATTTTACTGTGGCCTGTCAGACTTTCCGGGGACGCATGTCATTGGGCAAAGTGCTGGCAATGCAGCAACCGTCACCTACAGTCACCTACACAGGCAAAGGTAACTGATAACTAAAGCAATAGATGCTAATGAGTAAACCGCAATTCCTTTTCATTTTATTGATTAGTCTGTGAAGAAAGAATCCCTTTTTCTTGGGTGGAATTCATTGTGTGAGGTCGTCCCATCTCTTACAGATTCCATGAAGAGCTTCATGAGAGAAAGAGATTAATTTTACTTTGACATCATTACTTCAATTTTATGTAAGCACTAGCCTTGGGATGGATGTCTTTCAACAAGGGTCTCTTTAGATTCTAAATTATTCATGTTTTCTGGTATTCTAAAATTTTGAAATTCTGTGGGACAACAAAAATCAAAGTTGGAAATTAGCTTGCTAAGTTTCCTTCTGAATCCATGTTTTAGGTCTGGGGGTATGAGAAGTACACAGAGTTTCAGTTTCATTTTTAGTGAAATTGAGACATAACAGAATTTACTCCAAAGCTGTGCAACAAGAATAAGAGAATAAGAATGTCTGGGTTAGTTTGTATTTTTCAAAAAATCTACGTTTTCCTAGGACTTTTGACAAGGCCTTTAAGGAACATTCGCATTTTTAAACATGTGTATTCGCACAGTTTAAACATTGATAAAATGGGAAAAGGTGTCTGTCGTGTGAGAAGTGTCCTTCCTGTCTGTCCCTCTTGCTGTATACCGCCTACCTACTTCCCATCTCCTCCCCAAATAGCTAACCACTTATCAGTTCCTTGTTTATCTGCTTAAAGATCTTTTTCACGTACGAAATAATACAGTACAAATATATGTGCCTTCTTGTTTTGCCCTTTTATATACGTTATGGCATACACTGCATAATAACCTGTACCTTCTTCCACTAAGTCTATGAGCCGTGCATATCAGTACATCGTTTCCTTATTCTTTCCTATTATCCTTGCAAACTGTTTGATTCTGTGAATGTATCAGAACTTACTTATCCAGTTCTCTAGTGGTGGACAGTTAGTTACTTCCGATCTTTTCCTTGAGGAAATGAATAGCTTTGTTCATGCGTTATTTCACATAACGAAAGGATTGTATCTTTAGGACAATTTTCCTTAGCTGCTATTGGTGGATCCAAAAGAATGTGCATTTGTAATCCTCCACAACAGTGGATTTTTGCTAATCTGATGAGTCAAAGAAGAAGATATTTTGCTATAGTTTTAATTTACATTTTTGTTAATATGAGTCAGATTGAGCATTTTTCCTTTGTGTAAAAGCCTTTGCAGATACAAACTCGCATGCTTGATCATTTGCTGATTTCCTCTTGGTTGTTGATGGTTTTCATTTAGTGCAAGTACAATAAATAAGCATATATTTACCATCTCTAAAGTTTGCTATGGGGTAGGCTTCTCTTTGAGGAGAAAGTGGCCATTCTTATCTCCCTTGTATTTAAAGCTACAGATGATTAGTTTTGGCAAACCCTAACGAATCATGCATCTTTTTATCATTTTTAAGATTTGGCCAAAGTTGAATTGGAACAAATAGAAATATAACTATACCCAAAGTCCTTATCTTTCCCCTGCATCCCCCCATATGGTTGAACTTTTCTCATTATATTTCAAAGACACAATTACAACTGAGACAAACTCCTAGTCTTTCTTCCTTCGTGAGTAATTTCAGAATCATTTCACCAGTCCTTATGAGAAGAACTGGAAGAACTGATAATGTGAAAAGAAAAAAAAAAAAAAAAAGGAACAGAATCTGTCTGCAACAGAATCAATCTAACACTACAGCTAAATGATTGCTCTTTTTTTCCTCTCTTAGATATTTGAAAACAATTATTTTTCCATTGATATATTATTTTCAGAAATTTGAAAAATCGTGGCATGTTCTGAGTTTGCTGAACATGCTATAAAATTAGCCTATTGACTTCCCAAGACATTAATTAGAAGAAAAGGGAAAGCTAGAGTGTGAAAGGAGAATGAGACTGCCTATGCACTGAATATTAATGAATTGATTGATTCAGCGTGTATTATTGAGCTGCAGTTATGAGCCAGGCTTTCTACCGGACCCTGAGGATGTGTATTCGTAAACAAGAAGGGCACGCCCTTCTCAGAGCTTGTGTTCTAAACCAGTCCCTCTGTATCCTGATTACAGTGAGATTCACTTGGGGAAGCTTCACAACAGTCCAGTGTCTGGGCCCATGACAAGAAACTTCAGGGGTGCGAGTTGGGAACAAATATTTTTCAAAACTCCCCAGATGACGCTAAGCGAAGTTGGAGTGGAAAATCACTGGTGAGCTATACCCCAGAGATGGCTGCGAAACCACAAAGTATTTTGAGGAGGAAGTGGTCATGGAAATTTTGATATGATGTAACGTGAGCTGCATAGCAGCGACTTTGAAGCGTTCTTGGTACAATGTTTAACTTATAAGCAATAAAGCCTTAAGACCGGCATTCCAACTTAGAGATAACTTGGAAGATAGAAGAACAGGTTAAATGACACCTCCAGGAAAAATATCAGACAAACCCAGATTGTGGTACTTTCTCCAAGACTAATGGCCTGGTTTCTTTAAAAAAAAGTCAATGTTGAGAAAAGCAGAGAGGTTTGGGAGTGAGATGGGGACTGATACAGATTAATAGAGAATAACGAAACAACCACCAAATATAACACCTTGATTACATCCTCGTTCAAAAAATCTTTGGGAATAAGTTTTGGGGACAATTTAGGAAACTTAAGTATTTAAATATATACTAGAAAATAAATGATATTAGTTAATATTGTTGATTTTTCATAGGTGCTTAGATATATTATCTACATACAAGAATGTCCTTATTTTCAGGAGATGTATGCTAAAGTATTTAAGCATTTAAATTTAAGGGTATCAGCAGCTTTCATGTGGTTTTTCAACAACACATATAGATAAGCAAATATAGTCACATTTTTTTTCCAAAAAATCTTTTTTATTTATTCATTTTGAGAGAGAGAGAGGGAGAGAAACAGAATCCCAAGCAGGCTCCACGCTATCGGTGCAGAGCCTGATGCAGGGCTGGAGCCCATGAACTGTGAGATCATGGCCTGAGCCGAAATCAAGAGACTCGGTAGTTCAACCTACAGAGCCAACCAGATGCCCCATCGTCACACTTCACACTTTTTTAAGGCGTTTGAAAGAAAGTGAAGTATTAAAGATGAGACAGGCTGCTGCATAGTGATGATAATTTAATTAACTACCATTGATTGTATGTGCCAGCTATCATACTAATGACTTTATATGCATATTAATTCATTTTAAAACAGGCATTATTATTTTAATTTTACAAATGAGAAAGCTGAAGCTTGTAGTAAGGAAACAACTTAAGTTCACACTGAGCCAGAATTTGAACCAAGTTCTTCCTGTTTCCATTGTGGGTGATCTTGATTATTAGGCAGTATTGCCGCACCTCCAAACTGTGCTGTAACCACTTATGTGGTAATGGAAAGCACACAAGCTTTGAACTTTCTTCAATTACAAGAGTTGTTGCAATGCATATCCATCTAATGTTTATGTGTCTGCTCTATGGACTGGGTCCTCCTTAGTTAGACCATAGTTAGGCCCACCTGGGTCCAAATCTTGGATCTGTCATTTGTTAGATGTCTGTTCTTAGGCAGTTTTTAAAAACATCCCTTGGTTTTAGTTCCTCTTCTGTGAAGATGGAGATAATATTAAGAGCTTTGTAGGATTTTTATCCAGAATAAATATATACAGAAAGCACTTAGCACAATTGCTGACATACAGCCAATCCTTAATAAATGTTGGTCACCACCCATCCCTCTACCTTTTTAAAAATTTAGTTAGAATTAAACGACTCATGGTTATACAGAAAAACTCCTGATACTCAACATGGTTGCCAGGGCTGGATCCTGCAATCATTAACTATCAATTTGGCATCAGAGACCATGGCTTTGAATCTCTAAAACCTGCAACAGGAGAATGCAACTCATATTCACAAATATGTGCTTATTAGTATTAAATCATCAGCATAATAGTCATTATGACTCATTTATTAAGGCTGTGAGTTTATCAGACTTCTGCCTTCTTTTAATTAGTAACACCACAACACTGATAGAAGCAGGTCGTCATAAAGCTGAATACTTCAAAATGAACTCTATCTGTCCTTGACTTAGGTAGCTGAGCATCTGACATCTTATGAGTCTAATACATGCGCACAGAGCAAAGGAAAGTCCTTCCAAAATCTCTCTTGGAGCCAGCAGGCACACACTGGCTCAGAATAGCCCTGGACTGTTTCACGTCCCATAGGATCTATAACTCCACCTACTTTATGGACAGGCTGGTTTGATAAAAGAGGAATATTTTAGGGAAAGTGGGTTTGGTGAACTACATAGTAGATCAAAAGGTAGCAATCTTTTCACTTATTTATTTATTCAATAGATATTGAACACTTACTATATACCAACTATTGCTGTGGGCATTGGTATTATAGATAAGGTCTTTGATCACACGTACTTTTTAATCCTAATTATTCTAGTAAAATTTTTATTCCAAATTTAATTCTAATAGTAATTACATAAATGGATAAATAAGATAATGTTAGAGAGTGATAATATGATTCTAAGATTTCTTTGAGGGGCCTCTTCATTGTTAGAAACGACCTAGAACTAACACCTATACTGGCAATATTCATGACTGACTCCTTGGCCTTCAGGTCTTACTTCAAGAGAAGCCTTCCTTGACCCCCACTCTGAGAAGGCCCCATAGCTGTTCTCCATCTTAGGAATGATCACTGTCTGTGATGATTGGTTATTTCCCTGTTTTAAGCGTGTCTTGCCCACCTGGAAGGAAGCGCCATGATAGAAGGAACCTTGTCTGTTTTGCTCTCGTTGGGTTCCCAATGCCTCTTACAGGATCTGGACTGTGGAAGTTTCTCAGTAAATATCTGTGAAATTAGGGCAACCAACCATTCCAGTTTGCCTGCAACTGAAGATTTGCCCAAGACTTATGGTTTTCAGTGCTAAAACCAGCACAATCCCAAGAAAATGGGCATGGTTGGTCACCCTACATGCAATGCATCTATGTTGAATAAGAAATTAGTCCCAGACCTTCCATTATTGAAGTTGAATGTCAGGTCTCATTAAACCAGACCCAGAGCAGAGGTGTCACTATGCTATGATGCGATTACTTGTAGCCACTGCCTCCAGTGTGGCCACGGCTTAGGGAAAAGTGAAAGAAGCTTCCCAGGGACTCTCAAATGTCATAATCACTATAATAATGTGCGCATTGAACTCCAGGGAAAGGATATGCCCATAATCATAATGTTAGTGGGGTTGGGTCAAGTCTTTCACTCACTTCTGATCCTCTTCAAGCCTCTTGGCTAGCTGCTATCTAGATGGAACTAGTCTAAAAACTAATAATTAAAAACTTAATATGAAGGAGCAATTTGACAGCTAGAAAACACCTCTGAAATCATCTCATCCAATTCCCTCATTTTACAGTTGAAGAAACTCTGAATCTGAGTGTTAAGTTCTTTAGCGGAGAGCCAAGCTTTATAGGATTCTTTTTCTTTGTTCCCATGCTAACGAGAGTCCTTTTGAAATATTGGTCACTGCTCTTGCTCTCTAGGTGAGAAAATGTGTCCCTTCCACTGTTTGCTTTCAACTAGCTGTCCTGTTTTGCATTTCTTTCCTCATTTTATGTGCTCTGGAACAGCTTCTGCTAGCCCTTTTGGCAAATGACTTTTTTCAATATACTGGTTGTTTCTCCTCAAAAGAATTCCTGTTTAACAGGTTCAAATATTCCCCCTTCCTTGAAGCATGGGTTGATTACTTTAAGATTTGGGGTGAAAATGTTTCAGCACTATGTGGTTTGAAGAAAGAAAGAAAGAAAAAGAAAGAGAAAGGAAGAAAGAAAGAAAGAAAGAAAGAAAGAAAGAAGGAAGGAAGGGGAAGGAAGGAAGATGAGGAAAAGGAAGGAAAAAGGAAAATCTAAAAACTTCTGTAAAAATTTCTAGGGCCTAATAAACAACTTACTTGTCAGGTGAGAATTTCCTGGAGCTTATGTCATTGAGATATGCATTAAAGGATTGGCTTTGGCATTATATATGGATTTTTCCTTACCAAGGGAAAGACATAGATCAAAATTCACATTCATTTTTATTTTGTTTTGTGTTGTGATTCAAAAAATGATAATATGTCTGCCATTAGCCTTAATGCAAGACCAGGGGCAGGACTAACCCAAATCGCATCTATTTAGAGATATTTTAAAAACATTCTGTCCTGGTTCAACTATTTTGGGAAAAGAATACAACTTAATGTTATCATTTAAAAAATTTTTTTAATGTTTATTTATTTTTGAGAGAGAGAGAGAGAGTGCAAGCAGAGGAGGGGCAGAGAGAGAGGAAGACACAGAATCTGAAGTAGGCTCCAGGCTCTGAGCTGTCAGCACAGAGCCTGATGTGGGGCTCAAACCCACAAATCACAAGATCATCACCTGAGTCTAAGTCTGACACTTAACCAACTGAGCCACCCAGGCGCCCTAATGTTAGTATTTTGGAAGTTAGAAAGTTTGGATTCATGACTGCCTTTTGTAATAGCTGGTGTTTAACTTTTAACTTAGGAAGGAAGGACATTTCAAAAGGAGTTTATGAAATCTTTAAAAAATCACAACAAAACAAAACTTAAGACAAATGTTTTATTTATCTGGGGAAACTTTATCCAGACTGAGATATTTTATTTGACCCTCTGTTATACATTTCATGCTATGAGAGGTGTGAGGTTCATACCTCCATAGAGAAGGCCTTGTCTTTCTCAGGCCTATTTCCTTACAAGCTTTTTCTTAGGAGATAATCTCTTTTAAATTGTTGAGCAATAGTCTGGACCAGAGAATTCCTCTTCTTTTCCAACTCTTCCCAAACTCCACATCTATAAGTAACAGCAGTGTCCTTCCACCCCATTGACTCGTCCAAACACATCTCCAAACACATACTTTGACTCTCTCAATAGACCTGAAGTAAATGGACCAATCCACGAATAGGGAGACCTGTCAATACATTCAACCTCCACTTTCCTTTATTTCTTGACCACTCTTCAGAGACAGCTAATTGGAGACAATTATGTGAATAATTGTAGATTCTAAAATTATCACTAGTTAATTCCAGACCCTGGAAACGTTAATCATATGCTAGTGGTGTTAGTCTGCAGGAGATTCGACTTTAAAGCAGGCTTCAGTCAAGGATCAAAGCTCTTTTGTGTGTTTACTCACAATATGCATCACCGTATGAGAGGGGATACATGCAATTACATCAGAAAGCAATATCAACCGTGTGAGATGTATAACATTATTTACCAAATTTTTCACAACTTACACTTTTGTATAGTGAGACCAAATGAAACTCTCTGGACTTCTGGTTGACAGTTACACTTTATAAATGTGATTAATCAGTGCACAAAACAAGATAAAACAGTAACTTTACCATTATAGATTTCCTTAAAATGTAAGCTTTAAATATGGACGTTTAAGGTTATGCAGTATAGCTACATGAAAATATCCAGCTTTAATGACAAAAATTGGGCTTTTTTTGGAAAAACTTAAAAAATAAGATAAAATTATAAAACTTGTGTACTCACCACCCACAAATGATAATAATGGACATTTTGTCATAGCTGCTTTATGTCTTTCTTTATGAAAGAAATCAAACACTATACAAAAAATTGAAGCCCTCTTTGCCTCCTCTCCTAGTCCCCTCTCTACCCCTTTCCAGAGACAACTGTTCTAATTCACTAGCGAAACACACTTAAACTATGTGATCTGCTCTCTTTGTTTTTGTGCAGAAAATCTATTTAGCATTATGTTTTCTGTAACAATATCTAAACATATATATGGAAATGCTGGCTTTACTATGGAAATAATATTATTCAACTGTCAAAATAAATGTTTGGATACTTTACAAAATTAAACTTCACAAAATTATCTAGAAATCACAACTATGCTGTAAATATTTTTTTTTCAACGTTTTTTTTTTTTTTTTTTTTTTTTTTTTTTGGGACAGAGAGAGACAGAGCATGAACGGGGGAGGGGCAGAGAGAGAGAGGGAGACACAGAATTGGAAACAGGCTCCAGGCTCCGAGCCATCAGCCCAGAGCCTGACCGGGGCTTGAACTCACGGACCGCGAGATCGTGACCTGGCTGAAGTCAGACGCTTAACCGACTGCGCCACCCAGGCGCCCTATGCTGTAAATATTTTTTAAAAAATGATATAGTCTTATGAAAATCAATCATTTTAGTAGATGAAAGAGAAAATACCTTAGGTGTATGTTTTCATAATGATGACAGTAACTGCTTATTAGAGAAGCTTTTTTGATCAACATAATTTCTTTTTTTTTTTTTTTTAATTTATTTTAAAGAGAGGTAGAGGAGCGCCTGGGTGGCTCAGTCGGTTGGGCGGCCGACTTCGGCTCAGGTCATGATCTCGCGGTCCATGAGTTCAAGCCCCGCGTCGGGCTCTGTGCTGACAGCTCAGAGCCTGAAGCCTGTTTCAGATTCTGTGTCTCCCTCTCTCTGACCCTCCCCCGTTCATGCTCTGTCTCTCCCTGTCTCAAAAATAAATAAACGTTAAAAAAAAATTAAAAAATAAATAAATAAAGAGAGGTACAAAGGGAGAATCTTAAGCAGTCTCCATGCTCAACACAGAGCCAGATGAAAAGCTTATTTTCACAACCCTGAGATCATGACTGAGCCAAAACCAAGTCAGATGGTCAACCAACTGGGCCACCCAAGCATCCTGATCAACATAATTTCTCGAATATACTTTATGGAGTCTGATTGATACTTTACAACATGGTTACTTTAAAGATAAAGCAACTAAGAGTTTACTATTTTATTATCTTGAATATTAAATAAGACAAATGGTAATAGCAATATTTAGAGAATTCTAATGAAAAATATGAGCAATTTCTAGAGAATTCCCCTTTATCATTTCCTCAAGGAGAATTTAACAGAGAAAATTTGTCATCAGTATTTGAAAACAAATTGTACTTCTCCAATGTCAAAGTAGCTCCATAGATTTCACCCTTGCAGAAATAATTAGGAAGTAAAATCGTGTAGTTTTTGAAGTTTTGGGCTTATCATCCAGGCTCTTTGACTTGCATAACTTTGTTATTATCTTGTTGGATGGTCCTGGAGAGATCATTTAATCTCTCCAGAATTCAATTTCCTTTCATAAATGCCTTGGTTGGTGGCATTGGGGTGGGGAAAGATTAAAAGAGATGGTCATTAATATTTCTACCAGTTCTAAAATTTTATTATTCTATTATTAACTTTCTCCCTTCTCCTTTCCCATTCAATGTTCTAGGACATAGATTGGTAATTAGTCAAAACTGAGGGGATCTTCTAGCAAAATAATCAGGCTTAACTTTAAAGGGTAGAAGAATTTGAAACAGAAAACCTTTTCTTAATTCTTTATAAGATCAACTTATTCACAAGAAAACAGACAAAAACCACTACAAAGAGAAAATCGAAATACATTTATATTTACTACTCACTGTAAAGATTTTATAAGGTTAATACTCATCTAAATAAATTCATGTTAAGCAAAGTTGAATTTATACTCAAAATAGCATTACATCTTGTCAAAATGATGCACGTTGCAGGTTATGAAATATTTGTGCAGAAAATAATAAGTCACTATATATTATATAACCAATGGAGATGATGAGATTGTCTTATAACCTTATGATCAGGCCAAGGTATATTATTTCTCAATACCAATATCCCTCCTGAAGGTATTAGAAATAATTACTTCGTATGAGTAAATGAGAATTGGCAAATGAGTGAAACAGTAATGCTGATAAAGGAAAAATAATAACTTTGCCTTTCAACAGTTCTTATCTAGTATAAATAAAGATACCGTTAATTTTTTACACCTCCCTAGGGGATTTTGAAAACCTACTACATTTCCCATGTGGTCGTTACATTCTTTTGTACAACCTTAAGTAAGGTCTGGAAGATAAAAAGTCATGGTGATACAGGATCACATGGATCTGTGGAAGAGAGTTCCCTGGAGTTACCTTTTCTAGTCAATTCCTTTGACTCCTTTGACTCCTTTGGAGTATCTTCTTAGCAGAGCCGAATGAATGACTATCGTTAATATTTTTAGTGATCCCAGGAAAGGAAAATATATGCCTCTGCAATGACAACTGTCAGAAATGAATGGCCCTCACAGACCCAACGTTCTCCCTAAATGAGATAATGGATACGAAAGAACATTGTCAACTATAATAAATGCTGGGAATTACTATTGAGATGACCATTCCAAGACTGACCCAAACATGTGTTTCATCTCAAAAATCCCTTCTAAATGGCAGGGGGTGAAGGTGTTGACGGAGCGGGGAAGGGAGGGACTCGGAATCTTGAATATCTACATCTTTGTGTCTTGCCTTCATCATCCTTCTCCCAGGTTCCAGGGAAGTGCATGTACACAGGTCAATGCCAAACACATACACACTTTGCATTACTATGAAATTCCAGTGTGGTCCCCAAGTGAGCTAGGTTGGCCCGCAGACAGAATTCCTTTTTCTCAGGGTAGAAGTAGGAAGAAGGTATGGCACCAAACTTGCCAAGCAGCGTCCTTCACCCTTTCACTCTCAGCAATCCGATGATGAGGAAAGGGAAGTCCAGGAAAATCACACTGAAAAGGAAGGGGAAGATAAGGGGTTTTCTCTGAGGTCTGGGGCGAGGCTGATCTAATTTGTCTGCCCAACATCTTGCACAGTAACTTATCCTACCATTGCAGCCACGTGGAAGAGAGAGTCCAAAGACAGGGGATCCCCAAAAATGAGTCCTATGCCTCCAAAATATTTTTGTCTTGACTTAGCCATACCACTATAGTATTTCATCATCCTGTGTAAAAGGGGTGGGGATGGGGGGTGGGATAGTTATATGTCGTATTAACAGACCTTGCTTAGGTCATATTAACATACCTTGCTTAGGACCTGTTAAGTGATGGTTTCCAAATTGCATTTGATCATTCTTAATGTCTTGCTTTATAAAATTCTAATAAATCTTTTGGTAAAATGCAAGATAGACAATGTACATCATACTTAGTGGGTTTGTCTTCCTTGGTTTCGAAAGTGAGAAGGCCATGGTTGTGGTCTAGATTGACTATTGATAAGTAGGGTGATCAGTGCCTTCATTTTCTTACATGTACAAGCGAGGGCTAAAAGTCCTTATCCTTAAACTGTTCATCTCCATATTCCAGATGACATTGAGAAAGTGAAATGAGAGAAAATGTCAAAGTGTTTTGGAGAGTTACTCGGCCATTTCACAAGGCCTTTTAAGATCCAGAAAGAGGGATTCAATGCAGAAAAAGGCTGCTTTTCTACCTCAGACATCTTTAATATTTTTCTTACACTGAAGCTGTGACCTGTTCCTTTATTCTTTTCTCTTTTTAGTCTTATTTTGTGTTATGGAGCCTCATTTTTCTTTCACATGGCAAATTTTACATATTTGAAGGCAGTTCACTTTGTGAGATTTTCATTTAAAGTTCAGGTGTTGGGGCGCCTGGGTGGCTCAGCTGCTTGAGCGTCCCACTCTTGATTTCGGCTCAGGTCATGATCCCAGGGTCACGGGATTGAGCCCTGCATCAGGCTCCGCACTGAACATGGAGTCTGCTTAAGATTCTCTCTCTCTCCCTCTCTCTGCCGCCATTCTGTCCTCCTCTCTCTAAAATAAAAATAATAAATAAAGAAAACAAAGTTCAAGTGTTTTAAGAAAATATTAAACCACAAATAATATTAAACTTGTGTCTCAAATAATAAACATTGCTTTCCAATGAAAACACTTGGCCTCTAGCTTAAGTACATATATCTACTAGTTTTAACAGCAATATCTTAGACATGTAAAATGGGTCAAATTAATGGTATATTTTTTTAGACAGGATTTCATAAATCTTATACTAAGTAATTAAATCCATTTTATTTTATTTTAAACATTTTTTAATGTTTATTTTTTAAGAGAGAGAGAGAGAGAGAGTAGGGGAGGAGCAGAGAGAGAGGGAGACACAGAATCGGAAGCAGGCTCCAGGCTCTGAGCTGTTAGCCCAGAGCCTGACACAGGGCTCAAACCCATGGACCTTAAGATCATGACCTGAGCCAAAGTTGGACTTAACCGACTGAGCCACCCAGGTGCCCCAGTAATTAGATCCATTTTAAAGGGTAGGAAGATGGGAGCACTGGAATCAGAGAGATATAGGTATAATTTATGGCTTCTTCAGCTGTATGGCCATGGTAAGTTATTTACCTTCCTCAGTATCATTCCTTCATCTCAGAAATGGAGAAAATAGTACCTACCTCTCAGAGTCTGGGCAAGGATAAAAGATAATGTAAGTAAAAAAAATGTAACACAAATATGGTGAAATACTCAACACAACGTAAAAGGAGTGAAAATATCAACATGTATCAACATGAATAGATGAGCAAAGTCAAATGTTGGAGGGACAACATTGAGAAACATAAAAAAAAGTAAGAGTATATTTAGGTAAATACATTCATGTGGTACTCACATAAAATAATACCATCATTGTTCATGAAAGGTGGGTTGAAAAACACATACTAAATACAGTGTGAAAGAGTCAGTGCTTTTGGGATGGTGGAAATAGGATTTTAGATGGGAAATAAAGGAGACTAATGATATAAAATAAATACATTAAATATAATAAAATGTAAAAAAGAGTATTGGACATGAATTAGTCATGATGATTGCTCTAATTTTGTGCACTTGAGATCCAAGAGGAAGGGAAGAGAAAAAAAATGTTTAGCACAGGGCCTGCCATATAGTCAAAGCTTAATATAAGTGGCTACTTTTATCATTTGAGTATCCTACTCAGCATAGCTTTATTTGCATCAATTTGACTGGTATTATTGAGCTTACCTACATTTACGGGGATAAGAATTGAGCCAGTGGAGTCAAAAGACCAAGGAAGAAACTATGGGAAGTAGAAAATGGAAAAAAAAAATCTTTTCATGATAGAGAATAATTGATACAGAATCATAACAGCAATTATTTATTGAATACTTACCATGTACTGGGCATTCATTAAGTCAACTAACACATATTTATGAGTGCTTATTGTGTTAGACATTATTCTAGACATTGGAAATACAGCAGGAAAACAACAACTACAATGACAACAACAAACCATGCTGTTATGGGGCTTATATTCTAGCAAGGGGAGAGAGGCAATAATAAGTAAAATATACAGTATGTTAAATAGTAGTAAATTCTATACAGGAAACAACAACGAAAGATATGGAGTGAAGGTTAGGGAAGGCTTCTCTAAGGGACATTGCTCCAAACCCATTTCACATATTATCTCTTTTAATTAATCTCACACACTATGAAGAAGTTGCTTTTATAAACTATGATTGCTACCTTCATATGAGTAAGTTGGGGCCCAGAGTCCTTCAGGATCTCTTGTAAGGTTTGCTAACTGGCTAAATGATAGGACAGGATCAGAGTTTGGGCCACATAGCTCTGGAGCTGTCCCTTCATGTATTACTTCTCATATGGGGAGCTAGAAGGGGCTCTGGGAGATCCACCAGTATGGAGAGCAGGAATGTGGTTTGGTAAAACATTAAATCAATATTACTGTAGTGTCCCTTTTAGGTTTGAGAATCTAAAGTAAACATTTTTTGTTTTGGTGGGAAAAAAAAACTTAAGAAAGAAAAACTGGGCAAACTCTTCCAGGGTGGGGGGTGTATCCAGAGGTTATTAAGGCTATGTCAAATATTTCCACTAAGAAATCCTGATTTAGTCCAACCCTTTTAATTAATTGCTACAGGCCAGGGAACCTCAATATTGTACATAACTTGCACAACCGCAAATGGCTTGTTTGTTACAGAACCAGGATGGGAAAACTGATCTTGAAAGCCCAAACAACCAACACAACCACAATAGTTAGGCTGGGCAGCCAAGAGCCTCTGTGGCTCTCTGCATGGCCGCCTCCTACCGAGCTCTTTTGGCTGAATGGCTTCTCCTTTAAACTTCCAAGAGGCTTAAAGTGAATTACTGAATTGGGGAGACTCGTTTGCAGAAGAAAAGGAGAACGTATAATTAGAGGAAGAGAAGTGAGAGGAGGCACAGATGAAGCTAAGAATAGGCAAGGTGAACTTCAAGATGACTGTTTCCACACTAGGAAGGAGGGGAGACAAGGAGAATGGGGCAGGGACACACAGGGTTCCTCTAGCTCAGTAATCCTAATTATAGTCCTATAAGACAGGTATGAATAGTGTTGTTTTTTACATATAGGAAAACTGAAGCTCAGGAAAGATACTTTACTTACTCAAGGTCATGTAGCTAGCAAGAGTCTCCTGATGTTTCACATTTTTTTTCTTTCCTTAGTCTCTTTCTCCCCTTATTTGTTTCCATCGTTTCTTCCCTTCAGTCTCTTTTATTTGTACAAGGTGAAGCATTGAGGTTTTTACCCTTTTTCTAAAATAGTTATCAAGTATCCAATGATAGAGTATGTGGTTACCATGACAACACAGCCTTCACTGAGGACTGGCCTCCCCTTTGCCTCCAGAATCATATTTCATGGCACAGATTCCCTTCCTTTGTGGAACTTATAACAGCCTCAATTTTGTATTTTGTTTGGGTGACCATTTGCTTAACGTTTGTCCTTCTCTAGACCGGCTGGAAGCTTCACAATGGCAGGGGCCAGCCTACTTTTGCCTGGAGCCTGCCCCCAGCGTTTTGCACAATGCCTAGCATTCGGGCTCTGCGTAAATATTTGCTAAGCAAATGTTCTTGTGGTTTCTCTCAAGCTCTCTTCTGAAAGTATATGTACAGTAACCTTTAGCTCATGATTATGCTAATAGATACTGTATAACGAGTCGGGCCGGTATTTACAGGTAGTACACAGGTAAATGAACACACACACACACACACACACACACACGACTTCACAAACAGCCCCGGGCAGGCGGACTCAGGAGGAAACGCACGCCATTCTGAGCGGGCCGAACCGACGCAGGTAAACAGCGCTGAGCCCGGCTGCACGGGCCTCCGCATTGTAGGAAGGCACCCGGGCGACCGCGCCGCGGGAGTCCCCAGCGCCCTGCGCCGCGTGGGCCGGTCCCGGGCGCTGGAGGCGGTGGCGGCGTGGGCGGCGAGCTGCGCCGTGATTGGTCCGCCCCTGCCGGGGCGGGGCGGGGCTGGCGGCGGGAGGCGGGCTCGGAGGGAAGGGGGTGTGCGCCGCGGCTGAGGCCGTAGTTTCAGTATAAACAAGGCACCCGACTGGTCGGGCGGAATTTCTTTTCCTTCTTCGCGCGCGCTTTAGCTCCCTTTTCTTTGGCCGCGCTTGTGGGCGCGCGGCAAACAGCCGGGAAACCGAGGACCCGAGGTCCATCTGCAGGTGGGTTGTTCCCTGGCCAGCCAGTTCTCCCGGAGGGGCCTGAGCCTGGCAGCGGGAACGCGCGGCGGTGCTGTCCTCTGCGCTGTCCCAGACGGCCCCGGAGCTGCGCTCGTAGCGAGCCCGGCTCTCAGGCGCCCCGGCTGCCGGGTGCGCCTCGAAGAGGCGGGAGAATCGGGGCGACCAAACGCTCTCTGGCACAAAGCGCCTGGCAAAAGGTAGAAACCGAGGGAGTCGCCGGCCTGGCGGCCGAGGTCGCCTGGGCTGCCCCGGGAGCGGACCGGGTGCCAACAGGTGCGGGGCCGAGCCGCTGGGGCGCGGGCAGGGGCAGACTTGGGTTTTGCTTTGCGTCTCTCGCCGGGATCCCGAAGCTAGGCCTTTTCTTTGACATGTTGGTAGTTTTTGAGGATTTGTCTGAGTTCTAGTCGCGTTCATCCTTTCTTCATTCTCTCCTCCTTTCCTGTGCCCTGCTAGGTTGTTTCCTTCTACTTCTTGGCTAGTTTTCGTGCGTGTTGGGGGTGGGGTGGGGAGATTGTTTATTTTTGGTGTCGGTGCCCTATAATCTAAGGTCTGATTCTTAGGAAGGGACAGGGAGCAGAAGTCATGTGCTCGCCACTGACGAGGTGATATTTGTTCATGCCTCCGTTCACCTGGCGAATTTGGGACACACCGAGTCTCCCGGCACTTGCCCGAGCTCAGGTGAGTCGCCTCGAGACACCTGGCTAGGTTGTAATAACGTGAGCCAAAAGTACCTAGGAGCCTTGTGGCAGCTGGCATAAAAGAGGCTCCACTTTCTAGGGGAATCGTGGGGACAGCTTCAGCGCTGTACAGGGGAAAAGGGGGGAAAGGGGCTGGTAGGTGCACACCTGTGTATGTGTATCTGTCAGCGTACCACTTGAGTATTGCTTCACACCTTACCCCAAGCAAATTGACGCAGTTCAGGCGAAAGCAAGGTATCCAAGTCCACTCACAGTGTCGAGGGTGGCACAAGTGAGGTAAATAGCAGGAGGAGATCCCTGGGCAGCGACTTTCTCTTCTGAGTGTGGATGTGCCCATCTTCGCCAATGAATTCGGTGGGCACAGTGTGTGTAGATGAATATGCACACAAATTTGTGTATGTGTGTTTGGGCCGAATACGTCTCCAAGGAGTCCTTCGTCGTCAGCAGCACCATGTGACCGCGGTCAGGAACTGCTGGTGTGCGTAGATCTATATTTAGCCCTGGATGATCTCCAACGGCCGAGGGAGGGTCTCTGAACTGGGTGCATAAAGGGGAAGAGTCTAGGGCTCAGGGTGTTGCACTCTTGAATAATGTCTGGTACAGTCAGACTCAGATGGGGTGAATAATTATTCTTTCCTCCTGAAAACAGTAGCCAGAGCTTGGCATGTGATAGCTATGTCTCAATTTAAAACGTAGTTGGACCACTGTGATAAAACCTACGCTAAGAAACAAGGAGGTTACAATTAATCAGATTGTAGGCGTGATTGGACATTTGAGAGGAATGCCACTGGTCAGATGAGGTTTGAGGCAAATGTAGAATTGATTTTCAAAAAGAAATAAAAGTAAAAAATTTTGCCTGTTGAGATTTTTATGACAGAATAAAAGAATGACAGCTTGTTAGGTCTTGTCATTAATGGCTATTTTATATGGGGTGGGGAGGTGGGACAATGGTTGGGGCAGTGAGGACTCTGGGGTGCTTTTGACAGAGATCAGGGTTCACAAGCATTGCTGTGTTATCCCTTTCAAGCAGATTTTTTTTCTGGCAAAGATGAGAAGATCAGTCAATGATTAGTAAGTTTCTTGTTGGCATTATTCCACTACATGTAGGTCAATCCTTTGTTTTCCTGGAGGTGGCAACATTTCTGGCTACTAAGCATACTGGCCTCCTACTTTCCAGTTCTCTAGTGAAGTGTTAAATTCTTAGAATTTATTTCTCCCGTGGTTCATTTTCAGTCTTGCTCCGTTTTATATACTCCCCAAGACATTTTCTCCAATACTACCACACCTAATACCTGGGATAACAGTGTCTTTTGGAATAGAAAATCACTGGAAAGCGTTTACATTTATTGTCTTTTTCCCCCAGCTTAGCATCTAATCTAATGTATTCTTAGGTATATATTACTTACTGTTTCTAAATATGTATTATTTCTTACAATACATATTTCTTATATTATTGGTAGCATTACGTTCTTACAATCTAAAATTAATCACTGGGTGAGTTTCTGTGCTAAGGTACGTAATTATGGCACATTAAATGATAGAATCGACATTATCAATCTCCAAAGGCTACCTGGAAGAAGTGGACTTTGGAGAAGCAATTTGGATGGTTCTGGAGAGTCTTCCCTGAGACAGGAGATGGGGAAAAGAGGGCATTTCTCCCTTACTTAGGACAAGAATTTGAAATCCCTGAAGCAGGGATTGAGAATCTGGCATCTTGATTCTGATGCCACAAATAATAAATGGTAAAGACATTATAATGTATTGTGAAGTCTTACAGAGACAAATGGTGCTATTGAATATACCGCTTTAGATTTATGGCATTTTTGTGGTTAGTGGTCGAATTCAGGTATTATCTCCCCACTCCCTTCACTTTTCTAGAAATCCAGTTGTTCTGTTTTGGTTCTCCAGTTAAACCTACAAAAAAAAAAAAAAAAGATGTATACAACCCTTGATTATCTTAAAATAACAGATATTGTAGCCCAGCGCTGTGGGCAGATATCTACTCTGGGAATAGGGAGGTGCGTCCTGTCTGATCTGGAGCCCTAACCAGTCATTTGTTCTCTCCTTCTACCTGCAATATCTGTAAAGTTGATGGGGTATTGAGCTAGATGATTGATTTATAAGTTGCTTTTAGTTCTTTGATCGTGGATTTATTCTGCCGTACTATCACTTCGTGCATTTGCATCCTAAATGGGGTGGAAGATTGGGGATGTAGTGTCTGCAGTTAGATGTTCAGCTACTTTCTGGGTATATGAAAATGAAGCAAAGAGAGTGAAGTTTCTTTCTATTGATAAGCACTATGTAGAGATTTAATATTTTCTTGACCTGCTTTCTTTCCCCATAAGTGTATTAGAAAATACTAATTATCAAAAAAGTTGAGTTCGAATTTTATTTTTTTTACTTATTAAGTCAGTGTTAACATTTATGCAATTTCTAACCAGTCTTTGACCAATAATTTTTTTCCTTAGGTTAATATATTTATTATTCCATTTCAAGGTATGCCTGTATCTGGAAGTCATTCGTTTGATTCAAATTTTATTAGGAGGCCCTGGTATGAAAGCCAGTTTTACACAGCGAGAGTACAAATTAACCTTGTAAGGGAGGAAAACACTTTAAAGACTGCCTGTATCTCTCTATTTATCAAAAAGAGAAGGGACAAACATAGTTTTTCAAGAACTTGCAGCTAAAAAATAAAATTATTCCAGGAATCATGTTCCATAATAAAATGTAAATGGAAGATTCTGCTTGTTTACTAAGTGTCCTCACTAAGTATCAGGTCATTTTCCTGCTGAAATGAATTGGGGTTAGAAGAATAAACCCTTTCAGTAAAGGATGCTCCCTGTATGATACTCTGTAATTTGTCTTGAGAGCTTATGCTATAAATTTTTTTTAATGTTTATTTGTTTTTGAGAGAGAGACAAAGTGTGAGCAGGAGAGGGGCAGAGAGAGAGACAGAGAGAGAGAGAGAGAGAGGGAGGGAGACAGAATCTGAAGCAGGTTCCAGGCTCTGAGCTATCAGCACTGGGACTGATGTGGGGCTCAAACTCGCCAACAGCGAGATCATGACTTGAGCTGAAGTCAGACACTCAACTAACTGAACCACCCAGGCGCCCCCGAGAGCTTATGCTATAAATGATGACTCAACAACTTTATCTGTGCCATCCAGTATGATAGCCAATAGCCCCATGGAGATATTTAAACTTCAGTTTAGTTAAATTAAACAGAATTCAAAATTTGGTTTCTTAGTTATGCTAGGCACATTTTCCAGGCTTAGTAGCTAACTTGTGGCTAATGGCTGCTATGTTGGATAGTGTAGAAGAGGAACATTTCCAATATCCAGGAAGGTTCTTTTTGACAGCATGTAATTAGATAATGATGATTTTGATTATCCAGAAGATCACTTTTACCCCTCTGGGAAAATGAAATAATTAAGTCTCATCATAGATAGGCACTTAAGACCTAGGAATTAAGACCAACTGACTTTTTCAGCCAGTATTTTCAACTGTACAACATGAACAATGCCACTTTCCTAAATTCAATCATATGCCAAGATGACAAACACCGATTTCTTAGTTTTTATTTCACCCAGAACTCGAATTGTCCTTTTACTTTTCTAAACCAGCACTCACCCTTCCCACTGGAAAGCACCAATTTTTACAAAGACCAGGAATGTGGAGTCATCTACTGGTAAGATAAGGAACTACATGGAAGTTGTAGATGATTCAAAACAATGCACAGAGAGTATCAACCTGTTTGTTCTGTGATCTGTGCCCACACAGTAAAGATTTATCTTGTAGAAAAGTTTTATATGACCCTCCAGGCCCATTTAGAGTTGCCATGTAGTGAAATATCATTTTGTGCTTTAATAAACTGTTACCAAGATATCTCCAAGACAAGAGACAACAAATTTTTGCTTTGATCTCCTTCCAAGGAAACCAAAGATAGTCAGTATTTGAGTTACAACCCTCTTCCTCCATCAATTAGGAATTAGTTAAGATTTCTAAAGTAGCATCCAGAATAAATCAAGCAAAATGAAATAACACCTTCTTTAATAAAAAAATACCGACTTCCTGCTCCCACCCTGGTTATAAAATTTACTAAGCATTTGGGGCTCAGTTTCAAAGAATGTACCTGTCTGGGAGCAAGTTACTTTTGAATCACATGCCAGAGAAGTGAGTTGATTCTGAGTTGTCTACTCTGCATTGTTTGCTCTCTCAGCGACCATACCTCTTTTCTCAAGGAGGTCAGAAGAGCATTTCTACAGTTTCCAGAGATGTTGCTAGAAATCTCTGCCTTTAGGACTCCCACTGGCCCAGGAACGATGCGAGAGGATAATCTAGACATTTTCAAGCTCAAAATAAGCCACATTTTAGATAGTGTCAGAAACGTGACTTTTACTTTCACCCTGACTCAAAAGCCTGTGCAGCTACACTGTATGCGCATGAGGTCAGTCCTTGTATTCTGAGATCCAGAAGTGCCAAAAGGAGGCTAGAAGCACTGGAGGAAACGAGCTGCAGTAAAGCTGAAATATGTGAATGTGTTCTCCTGCAGCTTGCTGGATCCTCAAATGAGAAAAGGAAGAAGGTGCATCTCACCGAAGTGCAAAGTTCCTTTGGAATCTAGATGGGAACTGGGAAACCGGTAATTCCAGGATATTAAATTAAGCCTCTGGTCACTAAACAAATACACTTTCAAAGTTCAGCTGTGATAGGGAGGCCTTCCTCTACTTCAGTGGGTTTGTTTGTTTTCTTTTTAATTGGGACACATGCCTAGCATTTAAACAGAAGCTAAAAGATAAGCGATCAGTATAAAGGCATTGGATTTGTTCAATATTTCACCAAAGTACTCTATGATGAAATATGGGTTCAAAGCCCCTTATACCTTTTTTTTTTTTTTTTTTTTTTTTTTTTTTTTTTTTGGAGTCCTACCTTTTCTAGCTCATTCTCTTAAGTGTACAGGAAATGCTGATTTGACATTCTGGTAGAGATTTACCCAGCACCTACAGCAGATGTTGAAGGATAGCTTTTGATTTAGTTCCCACACCCATCTTTACCTCAACCTCTTTTCCAATTTGAATTGTCACCTGAAACCACCTTATCCCGGTGCACCTGCCTCATCATAAATAACATTGTGCAAAAGCAGCCGCTAATTCAAACACAGTCTGCTGTTTAGAAAAAAGCAGCTTTTCATCTGGTGCTTTCCTTGGTTTGAAACCATTAGGCATGCCTTTCAAATCCATTCATCCCTTAAATCACCCAGAGCTTGCCTCCTTGCTTCTGGATCAATGTCAGGCTGAACTTTTTCAGAGTCCTTGGAAGAACATGATCTATCTTCGTGACTGAATTAGCTTCCCCTGTAACATATCTTGCCTGTCAACCAACTTTTCAGCTCACCAAATTAATTTTAAGAAAGAACATTCGTCTTGTATACCTGAGTTGGATATATCCTATACTTTCCTTTGGGAAGTTTTCCAACAGAACTTGTAATCTGTATGCTAATTTTCATGGCTCTGAGCTTTCTTTTAGCCTGGTTCATTGTTTTAAAAACCAAAATCTGTTTCCCGTTGTCTCACGGCATCTTTCCCCATCCCAAGGTACCATCGCAATTTAAGGGAAAGAAAATACCTGTTTAAATATCTGTACCCAAATGAGAAGAAGTATCATTTTAAAATTCTCTTTAACTTCATTTGATCAGTACTAACTGCAAATACAAGTATTCCTTGATATCTAAGGAGCCAGGCTTGAACGTGTTACACCAAGTTAGACGAGTAGATAAGTTGTATCTAGGCTCTGTGCAGGCCTGCACATGTGCTTCCTAACCTGGGGTCTGCACTCCCTCAAAGTATATGCAAACTTGTAGGTATATTTCTCTGAGGGCAGTGTGGGGAGAGATTTGTGATCTCCCTAGAAAGTTAAGAGCCACTGGCCACATAGAGTGTATTCTGAGTTTCCAGGAAAGGATTTACAAATGAAACTTTGGGAGAATTGCTTAGGAGATTACCCTGTCCTCTGCCTTATCTTTCTGCTAGTGATTTGAATAAAGTCAGCAGTTTTTCCAAGTATTTCATATAAATCTCTTTTTCTTCCCAAAGGAATTAACTATTTTGAAGTTTGCCGTAATAGTAAAGTAATGCCAGTATTTTACCTTAATGCTGTCACACATTCTAACTTGGGGAAAGTCAGTTTTTCCTAAACAAGATTTGTGGTTAACAGGTCCCCACAGTTAGGTGTATTGGACGGAGCGAAATTTGTGCTAAGGAAGGGAGGTAGGCAGTGGAGATGTTGGTTTTGAGATTATGTTGCGAAGGGTCAAGGGAAGTAAATTGAGAGTTTAAAGGACGCCAGGGACAGAAAATATTAATTCTGAGAGCTATAAAGGGAAGGTTTGCTACAGATAAGAAATCAGAACTACACTGAGATGAAATAAATAAGTACATGGAATCTCTGGGATGAGAGCAGCCTCACCCTTTGCCCTTCTCCCACTACAGAAACCGTCAGCACATGATTCCTAGAGTTCATAGTGCCTGGGGACAAATACTTTTCTGGATTCTCGTGTCCAGGTCTCGGATGTTTTCTTTGTTTTCTAAAACAAGAACCAAGCTAACATTTAATCTTCTGAGCCTCATTTTTCAATTCCAGAACTGAAGCAGGTAAAATTCAAGTCTTAGATTACAAATCTGAGTAATACTGAACAAACAGTAGCTCTTTTTTCTTTGTTTTAAGTTTGTTTGTTTGTTTGCTTATTTATTTTCAGAGAGACAGAGAGAGAGCATAAGCAGGGGTAGAGCAGAGACAGAGGGAGGGAGAGAATCCCAAGCAGGCCCCACTCTGTCAGCCCAGAGCCAGATGTGGGGCTTAAACTCATGAACTGTGAGACCATGACCTGAGCCGAAATCGAGTCAGTTACTTAACCACCTGAGCCACCCAGGTGCCCCTGAGCAAACCGTGGGTCTCGATGTGGGTAATAACAGGGAAGAAAGATACTTGAAAGAAAACTTGCTGTGTTTATTCTTAGGTATTTAAGGTGCGCTTCCCAAAGAGTACTTTCTGTACCATTCTCCTGACCTCCCCTTGTTTGCCAAATGCATCTGTTACACAAGGCAGTTGTTCTTTCTAGAAAATGGCTAGACTGGCCACTTGTTAGAGATTGTCCAGAAATGGGTTTTGAATACTGTGATCCATGATCTTTATTTTGGTCGTTTGTCTCATTAAGATTTTTTTACTG
The DNA here is from genome assembly GCF_016509475.1 of Prionailurus bengalensis. NCBI lineage: Eukaryota > Metazoa > Chordata > Mammalia > Carnivora > Felidae > Prionailurus > Prionailurus bengalensis. Next base: position 139,536,734 of record NC_057344.1, read on the forward strand.
GAAATGTATAAAGTAAGCAAAAGCAAATATGACTACATTTAACTGAATCTAAGATGCCGTCCATTGTAAGACACTTTTATTTCATGTATCACTAAAAAAGGAAACAACATAAATTATTCTGATAACTTACAATTTGGAATAGACTGGTGGACTTTTCGTTTTATGGTTAAATACTAAAAGTTCAAGGAAGACCATTTGCAGTATAACATGACATAGTACAATAAATTTTGAACCTGGAACTTGGAGATCCAGGTTTGAAACACTGTCCTATCTGTCCCTTATCTGAAGTGTAATCCCAGTCAGTTTTGATAGTTCTTCTAAACCTTAGCTTCTTAGGTAGTCAAAACAGAGTGAGGATGTCTGCCAAACAGGGTAGCTGTAAGAATCCCAAAAGGCATTTGTAGGCAGTAAACCTTACACAAACAGGAGCTGCTGACATTCCCAGAGCCTTCTTCAATGTGTATCTAGGTATTTCTCAGGTTAGCAGCCCTGAAGGGGCATCAGAGAAGTAAAGGAAGGTAAAATGTGGAGACCTTTCCCTGCACAAAGGAACCCATAGTAGCAGAATGCACAACTGAGGAAGGGAATAGGCCTTAGGGCCAATACCTTAGAATTGAAAAGATGCTATCTTGAGTTTAAGGCAAGGTAGAAAAATGTGAGCATTGTTCACAAATAAGGGGCTGGGATCTCTTGGAGTGACTTGAATCTCAGCATTTGATTGCTGCTGTGTGCAAGTTCAACAGTCAAGATAGTTCATGGGAAAATGAAATCAGTTGATTAGCAGAAGTTAGAGCTGATTAGAAGGCAGAAAATGACCTGTGACGGTCTCTCTTCTTAAAATTGACTTTATCTCAGTTTGGTGTCCGATGCTATTTGCAGTATTTTCCTTGGTGCTTGGTTGGAAGGGATTATCTAAGTGTTGATATTTCATAACTCCCCAAAGAGATCCTGTGAGTGATACAGTTTCCAAGGAACAATACAAAAACCTTTAGCCATCATTTCTCTAATAATGCTTTAAGAAGAACTTTGCTCTAAAAGAATATGATAGTTTTGTTATACTTTATACTTTTGGAAGGAGTGAGCAAAATTGGGAATAATTTTCTAAATAAAAAACCTATGTGGGGGGCAGTGGAGGCGAATTACCTTCTGAAGTCTCCACAGCTACGAAGCACCAGATTAGGGCTTCATTAAATCTGAGTGCTTGGTCAAATCTGAGTCCTTGTGTGCTTCGTGGGAGTGAATAATTGAGAAGTACACATACTTGGTGGCTTTTGGTGCTGCTTCCTTAAAAGGGGACTGGATGACCCTTGACTATTGTTGGCTAATGCTTACTGTCAATAACAGAAGGCAGCAGGAGTGCAAGATTCAGGGAAGTCCACTGGGGTCACTTGATGCTATAGACACATCACTGTGAGATCTTAGCGTGGTTACCTCATTTCACCTTCCAGGTTCTTAGTTCGCACATTTATAAAAGTAGGAGACTGGAGCAGATTGTGATCGCACTTGGGCTTTGGCTTCTTCCATGGCCATTTTTGCAGTCATTGCTAATCACTTAGGACACACATTCTCCCACTTAGTTACAGCCTTTCAATTCTTCTTATTCATCCTCTGGTCTCCAGGCACCCGCTTCTAATTACAGTTGGAAAATGGAATGAATTCTATTTTTCATTCTTCACCAGATGATTTCAGTGGTCCTTCTGAACTCTGAACATTTTCTGATTTTCTGAAATTCCCAAGTCTTTTGGCCAACCATCTCCCAACATCATTTTATTAGGGATGGTTTGAGTAGTGATGAATAGGTAGAGAAATCAAAGAAAATCCTTGGCAAAAAGTACTTGGCAGAAAAAAACAAAAACAAAAACAAAACACCCCAAGCAAGAACCAACTGCAAGGGCATGACAGAATGAGTTTTAACTGTCATCCTGTTTGTGAAGGACACCGTGTGGTTTTAACCATCTAAAGCTTTTTTAAGCCAGAGGTAGATAACCAAATTCAGATGGACAGTTCCCCCCAGGCTGTCAGAAGTATCTTTTAGGTGCGTCTCATCTGGGTCCCAGAGTTTCAGTTTAAGGACATTTTGAGTTTCTCAGCAAGGTAGATGGGCTCTTTTTTTTTTTTTTTTTATCTTCCCACCAAGGACAACTCATTTGCAAAGATTATATCGCACATGAATCGTACTAATAGAAAACTAGCAATTTGAAGAGGACAGAAACACACTTTGTCCACTGTCTTATAAAATGTTAACATTGAGTTATTTAATAATTATATGTGCGAGGTCTTACCAACTACATACGGAGTATTTGTTTTACTGTTTGCATCCCATGTTCCTGATCCTGTGGCTGTTACGAGTATGTCCTGCCTCAGCCAGAGGCGTGGCAGTGATGGTGCAGGTCGTGACCCCTCTCCCAGCGTGATTCTCAGTAATCAGCTTCTTCCTATTCGTGGCTTTTGCTTTTTGCATTCTCCCTCGGCACTGGTTTGTGGATGGGATAGAGTACAAAATGCTGAAGCTGGTTTTCTATTTCTTTTTCTTGATACTTCCTTCCCTAAATGCTGTTTTCACCTTCCAGGTTGTCCTTACAGTAGATGTGTTTTGTTTTGTTTTGTTTTTCCCTAACACCCAACCCCTGACCACTCCTGCCGAGGCACGTGCACGTGTTATGATGTGGTGATCCCCGTTAGCTGCTGGAGCTGGAATAGATGCGCTGGGAGCAAAGGATGTGCCTTCTCAGGCAGGCCTCCCCCATTCAGATGCAAATATCTTTTGGCATCTTGAAAAGAAGGATTAGCCCAGGTTGTGTCCTCCTGCAGCCTCCACACACCCTGTCCCCATCAGTCCAAAGCCTTCCTTCATTGTTTGCCTTCTGCAACTCTCAGTCTGGCAGCTCCTGAATGCCTCCATTGTCCAGACGTGCTGTCAGAAACCAAGAGTCTATTCTCAGGGTCGGGAGCTCTGTCCCTAGGAATCCAAGTAATAACTTAATAGCTTCTGGCCTCTACTGAGCACCCTCCAAACAAGGGCTTTGTGAGCTGCAAAGCACACAAATGGAGAGGACCATCATGGGGCTTCTTGTTCCCCAAATCAGGTGCCTCTCAGCCCACGTGTTTACTGAGAACCGAGGTTTTACAGAGCCCCCACCCCGAAAGAATTTGACACAAAGGGGCAAAAGTCAACAGCATCAGCTCTTCCAAGGGAGCTGGAGTCAGCATTAACTCTTGATACGTACGTTTGGAAACACACATGCACTTCACGTGCACGCGTGCGCACACACACACACACATACACACACACACACACACACACGGTGTGCTTTAATTCTAGGCCTCTCTTACAATTCCATTTGTCCAACTTCTGTTTTGGTTGTCGCCTACTATGACCACCGTTAGTCTGATAGTTCTTACTTGCTATGTAATTCTTCCTAACCAGCTGGGAAGGTTTGTTCGTTTCTGCCTCTGGATAACACCTGACTCAGTCAGATAAAGCAATTGGAAGCCCAGTTCTCTTCCTGTGAAGGAGGGATATCTAAACACGGCAGCCAGAGATTTGACTCTTCAGTCCAAACTGGGTCCTTTGATCTAAGCATTTTATGGCATTTGACTGAATGACATGGGTACTCAAAAGTATGCATACATGTGTTACTCTAAGAGCAGTTTGCTTTCTTGATGGATTCTGATATTGGATCAGAACCTAACCTATTTTTAAAAGTATTTATTCCCTCGTTACTATGAAAGCCTACTTTTCTTTTGGACTGCAAATGACTCACACTATGTTTTCTCCTTTTTTTTTTTTATTCATTTTAGGAAAGCATGCCTCAGACTCCTCCCTTTTCAGCAATGTTTGACAGCAGTGGTTACAACCGAAACCTCTATCAGTCTGCAGATGACAGCTGCGGAGGGTTGTATTACCACGACAACAACCTCCTCTCTGGGTCTCTGGAAGCACTCATCCAGCACTTAGTACCTAATGTGGATTACTATCCGGATGTAGGTATCGCTGTTACTGTGAAACACATCCTTGGTATTCTTCCGAAAAAATACACTGTAGCAGGCAGGGACCCTAGATAGTACTGAATTATATCTGGGTTGCCGAGAATTTTTCGAATAAGAAACTGCATATTGATTATTGAGTATTTTGAGATCAAAGTGAGGCTGGGTATGATCCAGGTTTTGATTATTGTCTGCAGTTTGGTTTCTATTCAGGGTTGGTACCACACTGTAGACAGTCAGATACCATGTAAATGAAGTATCTATCTGTAGCTTTAATCCATGCATATACCTTGGTCCTTGCATAGACATGCTAGAGGATGTTGGATACTCCCAGAACATGTAATGCCTTTTTGGTTTCCAGGCCCATCGCTATGCTGAGAAAAGTGAAGTTCATAGGCGGAAAAACTTCATAGAAAGGAGAACAAGAGTTATATTCAAGATGCAATTCTTTATAGATTGCTAATATTTTACTTTGATAGCCAACATTTATATAGATAACACTTTCTATCTCAGGAATCCATTTACATTTTCTCAGCCTTTATAGCAATTCCAGGAGGCCAGGGAGGAGAACACCGAAATTCAGAACATTGAGTAATCCACACACAGCCTCATCCCCTATCCGCAGTCAAACCTAGATTTTCTGTTTCTGGGCAAGCGGTGTTCCTGCCCCCACTCCCCCTTCCTTGTGCTACAGCTGCCCCTGTTACTCAACAACAGCTGATTGTTGATAAAGATTGCATGAAAATATCTAGACACTAGATTCATGTTTTTACAAATATAATAATGACCTTGGTGTGTGAAAGATAGTTTGTGCTTGCCACTGTAATTCACCATAGTGTTCCCTCTTGAGTTCTCTCTCTGTGTGTGACTTGTTACAGAGCATTTTGAAATATGTTGCCACACAGGGAAAACTTGTAATCAAAAGTAAAAGGAATCCGTTGTTCAGTCGTGTAAGTGTTTATGAGCTACTAAAGGCGCCTAAGGGGGGTAAAAAAAAAAGAAAAAAAAGAAAAAAAAACCCTGGAATTTTTCTTTTCACTGGGAGGCTGAAACTATTATAATAAATAAGCTCTACTTCATTACTGGCTTCTTGGGAGACAATGTAGTTAAAGAAAAGTATATAGTATGATATTGTGTTTTATCAAATTGCTTAGCTTTTGGGCAAGGAAATAGATCACTTGCAAGCTCACCTTTGAATGTTCTGGCACAAGCATACAAACACTACATTGTGCCACCCTGGATGCACTGGAGAGTTCTTGAGCTGATGTGGGTTGGTGGGGTTTTTTTTGGTTTCCATTGAGTTACCATAACATTTGGACCCAGAACAAGATTCTGTATGGGTGGTATATTTAAGTTAGATCTCTTTCTCTGCGCTGAAGTTCATTCCTCTTTACTAAAATGAGTTAGGTGTCCTGGTATACTGACTCCAGAGGCTGGACATGAAAATGTGCTTTGAATAATTTCGGTAGATAAATTTACCTTGTACTTCTGGGTTTTTTGGTGTGGTTGAAGGGAAGAGATACATCAGAAAGCAAAGGAAAAATCCATCGTCAGGTGTTTTACTGCTAAGCATTACTTTTGAAACGGTAGTATATTAACTTTGACCCAGAGAATTTAATGGATTAAGATGTATCATATATGGGAAAGATACTAGTTTCGCGGAGAATGTAACCGTGATGATTTTTTTTTTTCTCTCTTGCCACAGAGAACATACATATTTACCTTCCTACTCAGTTCTCGGTTATTTATGCATCCATACGAGTTAATGGCCAAGGTTTGCCACTTATGTGTTGAACACCAGAGACTAAGTGATCCTAATAGCGATAAGGTAATGATATATTTTGAACTTTACAGTTTTCTCTATTAGGATGCTTTCTCTTTTCTATTTCTATTAGGATTCGTAACTGTGTGGCTTAGATTTTGTGAAATTGGTTTCCTTATCCGCAGGCTGAGGGGCATGCATGGTATCATGGCTGTGCAAAGGGAATTGGGAATGGTATAAAGGACACAATATAGGGTAGGACGCCAGAATTATTAGTGTTCATTTGCATCTAAGATCTTTATTTCTCTACCATTCTTGGTCCTATTGAAACATTTCAGTATATAAAAATACTGCCATGTTAATACCCGGGAGAAAAGCCATCATAATGTGTTTGCTGGTCATTATGAGCAGTATGGTACAGTTTTTTTAAGATAAACTGTCATGCCCTTCATGTCAAACAAACAAACAAAACCCCACAATATAAATCTAATGCCATGGAAGAAGACCCCTAGATCCTGCCTTAAGTTGGTGGTACTTGGCATTGACTTAGGGGAGGGGGACTAGACTTCTTCTTTAACCCTAAAGACGTTGCACCAGAAGTTTACCAGTGAAACTGTTTGCAATTATGTGTTTGATGCAGTCCATGGTGATAGACATCACTCAATGAGATTTGCTTTTTCTCCCCAGAACCAGATAAGAAAAATTGCACCCAAAATCCTTCAACTCCTGACAGAATGGACGGAAACGTTTCCTTATGATTTTCGGGATGAAAGAATGATGAGAAACTTAAAAGATCTGGCTCACCGAATAGCCAGTGGCGAGGAGGTTGGTATCCTGTATCTAGCAAAACCACTCGAATTTCCAGGCCAAGCTTTGGTGGGAGCTGGTGCTGAATTATGCATCAGACTCTCCACTGCTTCCTTTCTGTGTTGCCTTTGGGCACGTCTTCGACATAGCACAGTGGTCTGTTTGGTGTGTCAAATGGAGATGATTGTACAATCCCACTTCAAAGGGACATCATCTGGAGTTTTATGTGATTAATTTGGAGGTATGTTCATGTCCCTTCATGCATAGGATTCACACTGCAAGTGTGTTTTAGTTTTACTTACACTTTTCTTCCTTCTAAAAAGATTTGACATAGCAAGTTAGACATAAACACAAATAGGTATAAAATAAATAACCTAGGAATATATTAACAGATAATAAGTTGTGTATTGATACATCATAAATAGAAATAGTTCGTAATGTGGAAGGAAGAAAACAAATAGGCTAATGTTGAGAAGCAGTGTAGTAGGACAGGACTGCTGTGATTTGAGTGTAAACTTCAAGTAAAAGAGAAATACAGTTGGTTATGAAATGTTCACTGTCAGAAAAGAGAGAGCATACTAATTTTTCAGGGCATTAAATTAAATGAAGTTTTAAAAACTTTATTTTTTTAAATGCCTATTTATTTTTGAGAGACAGAGCGTGAGCGGGGGTGGGGCCGAGAGAGAGGGAGACACATAATCCAAAGCAGGCTCCAGGCTCTGAGCTGTCAGCACATAGCCCGACGGGGGGCTTGAACTCACGGACCACGAGATCATGATCTGAGCTGAAGTTAGACGCTTAACCGACTGAGCCACCCAGGCGCCCTAAAAACTTTCTTATGGAGGAGTTTATATAGGGGGCATAGAATGAGATCAGGGAAACGGCTCCATATGGTTTTTATAACAAATGCTCCTCAATGAAAACTGAGGCTATAAGATTAATGTATAATTAGCAAAGGTCATTCTTTGGGAGAGGAGAAGACAAAGAGAAAAAAATACAAGTCTTCTGGTGCCCGGAAGCAGATTCAAGGCTAGCACCTAGGATAGGTAGAAAAAGAAAGTAAGTAAGGTTCTTGGATAATCTTTCATAAATATCACTACCCTCAATTGAGCCTTTGATAAGAGCTAACTCGCTGTGAAAGATTCAAGGTGATCCTCTTTGAAGCAAGCCTGCAGGGCTGATATTTTGTGTTGAGGCTTGTTGGGCAAGGATGTCTTTGTAGTTTCTGTGCTGCCAGTGAGCTCCTGGGAACAAGTGACCTAGGCACAGACACCACACTTCTGCCTAGGAAAAGACTGACAAAGCATTTGGCAGTTGCAGAGATGTCTTGTTTCATTTGTCTTAAAATGCATTTTTCCATTACAAATGACCTTCCTTGAGAACTCATTCTTTCAGTGGTATGCTATAAAGATCACGTAACATGATACCCTGTCTGTTCTCTCTACTTCGGGGTGAATCTATTTTAATACCATTTCCCCCAACTTAAAAAATTATATAAGATTTGCAGTTGACAAATTTGTACTTGCTTCCCTGCAGTTATGCCCTCATGAAAATGGAATTAACCCTTTTACCCTTCCCTTATGACATTATAATTGAACCCTGGTGCTCAAGACAGCCATGATTTATTCCTGTAAGGCTGAACGAGTGGTTTCCTGAGTTGTTTTGCAAGTTATGACTGTTACCATCATTTTGCCGGTTTGCATGTAACAGGTTCTAGCAAGGTATGAATTGGTAGGTCCTTCACTCACAAAGGCAAAAGTTAACAAGTTAACTATCACCGGGCAGTTTTGTAGTAAATCTTACATTAGTGGGGTTATCTGTTGGGTTGCTAGGCAGAATCAATCCTGGCTCAGTAAACTTAGCTTATGACAAGATGCTCAAAAGATTAGTGGCATCGTAAGGACTTTTTCTTGTATGAATGCTGAGTCCTGAGTTAGTGCTTTATTTTAGCTAAGTTGTATTTAGGTACTTAACTTGATAGGTCAGTCAACTTACCTTCCCTCTACTGCGTTTTTAAAAAGTAGAAATGGTTGCTTGATCCTCTCCAAAGGAAAACCTTAAAAATCTTCTTCAGATAAGGAGTCAGTGTTCTGAGAACTCCAGATGAGTGGCCTTTTGTTTTTCTCATCATGGTAGTCCGTGAGGGAGATCATTTCTATCAGTGTTGGCCAGATTGGATCCAGTCTTTTTTTTTTTTTTTTTTTTTAAACAGGATCAAGGCACTCAGGGGTCGGGTGGGACCAAAAAGGGCCAAACAGCCTTCTAACCTGGCTTCTTATCAGCACTCCTACGTTAATAGCAAATCCATGATAAACCTTGAGATTTTCCCATGGTTTTGAGTGTGAAAAGAGGAGACAGGAAGCTAAACCAAATCAAACCAAGGAATTGATTAACCTGGGGTTGAGCAGACCAGTGCCACCTGCCTTGGTCAGGTTGGGTTTTACAGTGACCTGTTGTTCCTGTGGCTACTTGAGGCCAGTGTTCTGAATCAGGTCCACACTTGGCAGCTGGCTGATGTGAGTATGCTTTGGCAAGTTCCCTAAATTCCTTGCTTCTTCTTCATTTCTATAAATCATGGAGGTAACTGCCCTGTGTTAATGTCCCTGTCAGCTCAAAAATTCTGTGATAGATGCTCTTTCCTCAGGTCTTTGCTTGGGAGGCCACATGTCTGTTATGTGCTTAAGTGTCCGTCCTCAGAGAGACCTACCCTCACCACCCCAACCACCATCCCCCTCAACCCCTCTCATTACTGGCTTTCACCACTGTTTTCTCCATAACACTCTGTGACTAGTAATTACTTCATTTTTTTTTATGCCTTGTTTTTTCTGACTCCTTGCTGTGCCCCCTTGGTTTGTCCTAGCTCAGTGCCTGGCATTTAATAGGTATTCAGTAGTGTTTGAATGAATGAATGAATGAATGAAGAGATGAACGAACAGACTAACCAGTTACTGGAATAGGAAAAAAAAAATATTTCCCTCCCCAGGAAGGAGTGTGGACTTGGGTTGAGACTTGTTGCTTCTTGCCTGGGACTTTAGGGATTTTTTTTGGCAGTCAGTGAATCCAGGTGTGCCCTATATATAATTTTGTCGGGTTCTGCTGAATCTGCTAGGACACTTCTGCATAATTTGGCTTAATATGTTTCCCCCTGGGGATTTGCCCAAAATGAAGTGGTTTATTAGGACTTGCCTGCAAGAAACATGAAATGGAGCTAATGATTGAATTACATGACAAATGGCTATAGTGGGTAAAATGCAATTTTCTCTTCCTTAAGGGGCTGGTCTTTATTCTATCTTTATTTGCCAGGTAATTACTGTCACTGGCATTTGAAGTTATAAAAAAGAATAAGTGCATATTTAGCAATTCATGACTCAGTAAGGAAGCATGCTTAACAACACAAAGCTTGGAATGGAATCAAATGGCAGCAGGAAACTTAAAAGATGTCATACATACACACTCTATTTCTCTGCGTGTCTCTCTGTCTCTCTCACACACAGCTCTACCCTATAGCCTGTCATATATGTTTTCCCCTTACAGTTTGCTGTTTTTTGCTCACTAGCTGAATCCTTGACTATATATCCCTCTACTTCTCCCCCCCCCCCAAAAAAAAACACTTTTTAAAGTGTAAAATAAGAATCTTTCACCAGATATGCTAGTAGAACATTGATTCTGAATCTTTGCTACATATCAGAATCACTGGGAACATTTATTATGATATTGGGACAGGGGACTAAAGAAACCATTTTGAGTTCATAGATTTTTAATGTAACTCATGATTATGAAAGTAGAAGGGCAAGGGACATAAGGACAAGGGATTTATTATATTTTTGTTTTGTTTTTATTGATTGTTTTTATTGAGGTATAATTGACATATAACATTAGTTTCAGATGTACAACATCATGATTCGATATTTGTGTATTTTGTGAAATGATCACATTCTGTCTAATTGACACCCATCAGCACACATAGTTACAGAATTTATTTTTCCTTGTAATGAGAACTTTAAGATTCATTCTCTAAGCAACTTTTTTAAAAAATGTTTGTTTTTGAGAGAGAGACAGAGTGTGAACGGGGGAGGAGCAGAGAAAGAGAGAGACACAGAATTTGAAGCAGGATCCAGGCTCTGAGCTGTCAGCACAGAGCCCGATGAGGGGCGTGAGCTCACGCACCGTGAGATCATGACCTGAGCTGAAGTCAGACATTTAACCGTCTGAGCCACCCAGGTGTCCCTCTGAGCAACTTTTAAATGTGCAGTGCAGTATTATTAACTACAGTCACATGCTGTAATTAACACCCCTAGGACTTACTTATTTTATAACTAGAAGTTTGTATCTTTTGGCCACCTTCACCCATTTGCCCCTACTTCACCTCTCATGAGGGATATAAAGTAGCCCTTGATTCAACCTTGAACTGCTTCCGATTCCAAAGAAAAAGGCATTTTCTTCGAGTGACAAGCATATTACCAAATAGATAGCATCTTCTAAACTGGTAACCATAATGCTGTGTGGAAGATAGGTTTTTTGAAGGTTCAATTTTTTGAACACTCAGGGATTTCATTAATGATTTAGGGTGTCCTGTGAATGTAGAGAGAAAAAAAAAGGTCATCTAGTGGACCAGTTTAAGGAACTGAGTGGAATATACACCAGACAAGCAGAGAAGAAGAAAAGAAAAAGAAGGCTGTGCATGCTTTTTGGCCTTGCCTGAATAAGAATCGATCATTTCCAGATGCATTTGTAATTGTCCTTAAGTATGCAAATACCTATTCATCTGAGTTTTTGTGACTTTTGCTCTGGTAAACCAAATTGCCTTTGTAAAATAATATGGCTCTTATACTTGTAGGTGAGATGCCATTCAGTTTTCAAATAATTAATTTCAGAAAGTAACATTGTAGTACCTTTTAAAAAAGGACTAAGCATGGAGCATGATAACCATAGGCCTTTCTAACATCTAAATTCCCTGTCCTACTTTGGAGGTGTTAAGGACCGCGTTAGCATATGTACCTTTCTCTGGTAATTTACCTTCAAGGATGCTTGTCATTTGTTTGGCAATTTGGGGCTAGAAAAGGAAGAATAAAAGAAGTCCATAACTTACATCATGATAATAGTACCTTAGGATGGATAGATTGTGAAGTTATTTCTTTGACTTAATGAGTGTTTGAAAATCAAGAGAATGACGTTTATCTCTAATCGTGCATTGTTTTAAAAACCAGTTCCTCTTAAGTGTTGTGGCAGTAGCTAGCGTGATGCAGTAGCAAACAAGGTGGCTGAGGGTAATAGCGGGGGAGGGGGACTGCTACGTGGAAGACTTGGGTCGTGAACATTAGCACTGACTCACGAATGCAAAAGAAATGGACATGAGTCAAATGGAGGTCAGATACGAAAAATGAGTATCCACTTCCTAGTAATCCATGTTACACGTGGAAGTCAAGAAGGTGGTTGGGGGGTGAGTGGGAAGTAATGGTACTCTCTGTCAGGTTGCTGTCTGTGCTCCTAGACTAATGAGATTGGTCATGATAGGAGTGCAGAAATCAGGAAGGTGACCGTAAAGAAAAAGTGTTAGGAAAAGGATGCTCTGAGTCGAGATCAATGTATTTTAACCAAAAGTAAGCAATACATTCCTGTGCCAGCCCAGAGAGCATTTAGTCGTATACAGTCGCTAATCTAAGACATCACTGTGGGGCTTTCATAGCCTCGCCTAAATTGTACTTTCAAGAGCAGCCTGAGAGAAGAACTAAATCTTACAGGTCTGAAAAGATTTAGTTACATGTCTCTCGTAAACTGTTAGAGCTGGGCCGAAGCCTCCTGTAACTGGCCTGGTGGCTGTCCAACATCCAGGGAAAAACACTTAAGTACAGAGGCTCTGAGTTTGCACAGTGGTGAAAATAGACGTGCAGAACAGGGATGTAATCCTTTGCTTGTTCCCTGACAGACATACAGGAAGAATGTCCAGCAGATGATCCAGTGTCTGATCCGCAAACTTGCCACACTCAGCCAGTACGAGGAAGTCCTGGCAAAAATCAGCTCCACATCTACAGATCGGCTCACGGTTCTCAAGACCAAACCACAGTCCATACAGAGGGACATCATTACTGTCTGCAGCGACCCTTACACCTTGGCCCAGCAGCTGACTCACATAGAGCTGGTAAGGTCGTTGTCTACCCTGCCCTTTGCGACCGCAGATCTGGTTTGCTGTGGCAACCACACAAGTTGTTTGTCAGCGGTAATGTCATAGGAGAGGCTAGAATAATGCAAATGGGAAATAATCTGTGAAGTAGCTGGAATATGTGTGGCTTAGACATTTGAGATGAATGTTTCTGACTTTCTGGGAATTCACTTTAAAATAAATACTAAGCAAGACTGAAGAGTTTATTGAACTTCCTCATCTTCCCCCTCTACTTTTCCATAACCTGCTCAGCCTTTCACTATCTTGCATAGCACTGACCTAAGAAAATTGTCTCTGCTCAGATCTTGAAGATGATGACAACATTTAGGGTTAAAGGCTCATTTTACAAGCTGCATAAAAAGTGGGGGCGGTGCCAAAAGTCAACACAAAGAGTTGACAGTACATTTCTTCTTGTTTCCTTTAATACTGTTGACCTGTTGGTTTTGTGTTTCAGGAAAGGCTCAGTTATATTGGGCCAGAAGAATTTGTTCAGGCGTTTGTACAGAAGGACCCTTTGGATAATGACAAGGTAATCAGTCTACCCAGAGGTCAGCCCTGAAATTAGAAATGGAATTTCTTAGTCTGTAATAGTGGGTACAAGAGGCAGTAATTGGAACTATTTTGTCTTAGGTTTTAAAATCAGAAGGTTTTTTTTTTTCTTTTCAGGCCACCTGGGTGGCTCAGTTGGTTAAGCATCCAACTTTTGATTTCGGCTCAGGTCACGATCTCGTAGTTCATGAGTTTGAGCCCCTCATTGGGCTCTGCACTGACAGCATAGAACCTACTTGGGCTCCTCTCTCTCTCCCTCTAGAGCTCTCTGCACCTCTCTCACTTATGCATGCTCTCTCTCTCTCTCTCTCTCTGTCTCAAAATAAATAAATAAACTTAAAAAAAGAAAGTTTTTCATTAGTCACGTCTGATTCATTGCCATTTTTCTTAAGCCAGATCTTCAAGTGCCTTTACCATATTTTACCGTATCACAAACCTTTAGCCTTTTCTTCCTCCATATTGGGAAATTTAATAAGCAAGTAGATCCAGGATTTGTGATGATGAGGTAGGAAGTAAAAGCATAATGATTTTAGCAGATTAAATCAGAAAGAAAATACAAGAGAATGTTCTGCTCATGATTCAACAATAACAGGGGCAGTAAAGACAGGATGCACATCCAGCCACTGAGAAAGGGGCTTTACTGTTTGCCTCTCGTTACAAGGTGAATCCCTCATGACAAGTTTATTGCCGAAGTGAAGCTCACATGTAAAGAAAATAGCACTGAGCATGGACTATATAAAATCAGTGTACACACATAGGAGGTCCCCCAGGGACCTCCAGAAATATTTCGAGTTGTTAGGCAAAGACTGTATCACCAAATAATGAAATCCCCCCTTTGGGAGTTAGGGGCAACAGCTGTTTTCCGGCCTTAGAACAGCTTCCCTCAGTACAGGAAGTGAGGATTAGGTTTTGCAGTAGAAGGCTAGCAGACTTTTTTTGTTTATTTGTATCTTTTGGAAGGAAGGAAAGAGGGGTGTAATTAACTTGTTCAAACTTGGCCTTGAACTCCGAGATGAGCTGAACTCCTTTTGCTTTTGAATAATGTGTCATTCACCCTACTGAAGACCATGATGCTGTAGACTTCCACTTACCTACGTTGGAAGATACTTAGTTTCTCAGTATATGATGCTCCAATATTTTGTCCTAGAGTTAATTTTAAGAGAAAATGTTCTAGTCCTCTGCTCGCTTGGCCTCTTCTTTCTGTGTTGATAGCAATTGGTATTCACACCCTATTAAGAAGTCAGGAATGTTTTAGAATGCAAGCAAACCCCTCCTTTGTGCTTGTGAGGACAGTTCCCACTGAGAGTGACTTAGGGAAGGGCACCATCTTGAATGCATCAGAGTATATTTCTAGATCTTAAAGGTGTCACCTGACTGCACTAAGAGATTTTGATATTTCTGTGAAAGGAGTCAAGAACGTTAGTGGTTTTCTCTCTCTGTGTCCCCACCCCCTCATTTTAGAAAGCTGTCTTAACCCATAAATTGGAATAAAGGCCCATATCTGACAAAGATGAAAGCCTGATAAACTCTTGTTTTGTCTCCAACTCATGGTCTCACTTTGCTCTCTCTGTAGAGTTGCTACAGTGAACAGAAGAAGACACGAAACTTAGAAGCTTACGTGGAATGGTTTAATCGCCTCAGCTACTTGGTTGCCACAGAAATCTGCATGGTGAGAAAATGAGTTTTCTCATTCTCCTAGCTCTCTCTATTATTTTTTCATACTTATTGGGTCTGTTGGATCTACATGTTGGATAACTGCCCCCTCCCCCCTTTTTCCCCCACTTCTGTACAGCCTGTAAAGAAAAAGCACCGAGCAAGAATGATCGAGTATTTCATTGATGTAGCTCGGGAGTGTTTTAACATTGGCAACTTCAACTCCTTGATGGCGATAATCTGTGAGTGTTTTCTGGAAGATACGTGTCCTTTATTTTTATAGGTCCTATGAAATATGTCTACTAAAAATTTACAAATAGTACAGTTTTATTAATGAAAACTCTACTTTTTAACCCTGAATTGTCTTAGAATGTTCAGAATGCTTTAAATGTCCAAAGTCACATAAGTATGTATACTCTTTTTTAAGTATATAAGAATTCATGGAATACATTCAGTTTGTCCTCATCTGAACATTTATCTGTAAAAGCTCATAAGTGAGGTACTTTCTAAATGAAGGATTTAAACAAAAATATTTGGGCAGCTTGTGTATCAAGCCTTATAGAGATGCCTGATCTGAGACTAAATTTTGCAATTCTGTCAGACTGGAGATGAGAGGGCCCTGAGAAACTGAAACATTTTCTGACTGCCCATGCAATACTTACCACCTTACGGCACCTTATTACCCTAGTACACAAACTTTGCTCCTCCTTTATATCCTGGGGATTTTAACACCAGTGACCATGTTTCTTTTCATTGGTTTATTCATTTCATTCATTTTATACTGGTTGTCATGCCACAAGTATTGATAATGACTCTTTCATTTAAAAATACCCTAATTGATAGGATAAATTGTATGGTTATCCTACACATTGTAGGTATTCAATATTTACCTGACTCTCTAGGGTCAAGGTCAATTTGAAGCCAGAGAATCCACCAAATTTAATTCAATTCCTTTGATCCTGATAAATCCCCCCTCTAACCCCTCTCACCAATTCTGTTTTCCATTTTCTTTTTGTTATAATTTTCCTTGTCTTCTCCCTAAAAAATACTTGCCCAATTTCAGCTTTTTGTCTGGTTTACTTCATGATGATGCTGAACAGATAGATAGATCATAGAAATCAGATACCTGTAAGTCCACAGACTATGCAATAGAAGATTACTTAATTTTCCCCCTTATCCCATTAAGAAAATGTCAAGACAAGCCGTGTCATGGGAGAAAGTATTTGTAATACACATAGCTGAAAAAGAACTTGTATCCAGACTCTATAAAGGACCCTAAGAATCAATAAGAAGAAGACAAATAACCCAGTGAAAGAGGGGGCAGATACTTGGACCCTTCACAAAAGAAGATATACTAATATTCAATAAGTAAATGAAACGGTGCTCTGCATCATCAGCCATCGGAGAAATACAAATTCAAATCGCAGCGTAATACCATTTCACACACTGGAATGACTGAATTTGAAAGGGCTGGTTGAACCAAATATTGAGAATGTGGAACAAGTGGAATTTTCATTGATTGTAGGTGAGAGTGTGGAATGGTATCACTACTGTGGAAAACTGGCAGATCTTTAAATAAAGTTAACTTACACTTAGTAATGAGCACCTTTTTAGAGGATAACTTCAAATGACTTATTTCTCCGTTGCAACTTTTTCTCCCTCCCCTTTTCCCCCATTTTAAATGGAAAGCTGGCATGAACATGAGCCCAGTCTCTCGACTGAAAAAAACATGGGCCAAAGTGAAGACTGCGAAGTTTGATGTTCTCGAGGTATGTGAAGCTGATGCCTTGCTGTGAAGTAACATTTTATACCCGGAAAGTGGAACTCTTCGGTGTGAGCTTGTCTCTTGATCAGGGAAGCTTGTCTCTTGATCAGAGAAGAAAGCCCATCTCTCCTTATAGACACAGGAAATGGAAGGGTGTTAGAATTGGCAGAGGGGAGAATAAATCAGGTTGCAGGCCACCCCTTTCCTAGACAGAGGTGTTCATTTTAGGGTGAACTCACTGAGGAAATGGTGACCTGTCAGTTACATCCCATCGTATGCCAGGATGGACTCTGGATCCTGAACCACTGGCAGTTCTATTTCAATGTGGGCCTACTACCTTCATTTATTTACAGTGTCCCAGGGGAGAAGTTCCCATCGCTAAAGAAATACTCATTCACCATCCTTTCAGCAAATTTAGCTAACCTGTGGAAAAGCTCTTCTGATATAATTCTGAACATAGTAAGAATTGTACATGAAGGCATTTGTGTTTGGGTCATATTAATGTCATTATTGCCTTGGTGTGTTGGTGCTTTGAATCAGCTGTCTTTGGAGATAATGTGTCCTTTCCTAAGTTTTCCTCCAAATTAGGAAGTATCATTGGATATGTTGCATTATGCTTTTATTCATATTGTGTAATAAATTTCTTCTCCTTCTTATAAGATAGTACACTTCAGTTGCTTATGAATGATTTGCTAACAAATGCAAAGGATAGTTCACTACAGAGTGTTGGATCATTATGCACGGCTAACCATCAACTGACCCATTAACCTTTAGATGAAACCAGGAATTGGTTTCCTATGCTGGGGTTTCATTCTTTGTTATCAGTTTTAAGTGTAATCTCAACGGTGAACCTGGAAAGAATTTGTTCTAGGTTTGACGTGATCGAAGCTGACATAAGCTTGTTTAAATAAGGCAAACCTCAAGAAAGGAAACATTTGTGTTCTGATATGTTTCATGCCTGTGTGTGTGTGTGTACGAGAGGGGTAAATCCTATTCTTAATGAGTTCCCTCACCTAGTGTGATTTTTTTTTTTTAATGTAGAGTTAATAGGATCTTGCAAACTTTCTGCAGATGAGAAGTAAATGGTTAATACTCTTCTCTCTTTTGTGGACAGCATCAGATGGACCCTTCAAGCAATTTCTACAATTACCGAACAGCCCTTCGTGGGGCAGCACAAAGGTCTTTAACTGCTCACAGCAGCAGAGAGAAGGTGTGTGCTTAAAGGGGTTTTATTCATGGTAGAGTTCCCATGTTGTTGCACTGAAATGCATAGAGAAGGAAAGTGCTAAAGAAAGGTACCATGTTATTATCCATTATAAATGGATATTATTGTGTTGTTAGTGCATTACTTAAATGATCATTTTGTAATATGTCTTAGTTGTTTTTCAAGCAATAAATTAAGTACTATGTTAAGATGACTGATAACATTAGAATAATTTGACTTCATGGAAAATAGACATTTTAGCTCTGCACAAGATAGCTAACTTAATGTAACCTTTTTTCTTAAAAGAATTAGCTTACCTCCCATGGTTAAGTCATTTATTTTCAGAAAGTAGGTTACTTGCTGTAGCATTAGGCCTGCTGTTACTAATTGGATATGCGGGCAGCAGAAAAAGAATGAGGGTGATGTCTGAGAAATTAATGGTCCTTACTCTATCTACCCTCACCTTAGACAATTTAATGCTACATACCCTTGATTCTGAGGGTCCTGTCTTGCCCATGTCAGTGTTCTGTTTCCTTACATGGAAAGGAAAAGTCATTTCAACATTTAGGGATCATGTTATCTGCAAAGTTAACCCGTGGTGATGGTAAATGGGCTGATGAAGTTGTTTGATGAGAGTTATTTTTTGCATAGATTCTATCATCTTTTAAGTTAAACTGTATCTTCAACAAATTTTTTTAAATGAGGGTAAAAAACACTTCAGGGCATCTCAGTCACTTCCACAAAAAAGCTTCAGCTTCACCGATCTAAAATAAAGACAAACACAAAAAGAAATTCCACCTTCTGAAAATGTTAAATTGGTTCTCAACAAAATCCAAAATATCAGTTCGGATAACATTTGAGAGATACTGTGAACAGGTTAATTTTTTTTTTTTTTTTTAAAGAAAGAGGGGTGCCTGGGTGGCGCAGTCGGTTAAGCGTCCGACTTCAGCCAGGTCACGATCTCGCGGTCCGTGAGTTCGAGCCCCGCGTCAGGCTCTGGGCTGATGGCTCAGAGCCTGGAGCCTGTTTCCGATTCTGTGTCTCCCTCTCTCTCTGCCCCTCCCCCGTTCATGCTCTGTCTCTCTCTGTCCCAAAAATAAATAAACGTTGAAAAAAAAAAAAATTTTAAAGAAAGAAACAAGGTCAGAGAGGGGATGAAGCACAGAGAACTCTATTTAGCCCGACAGAGTGTACCAGCTTTTACACTTTACTTGCTCAAATCCCAGCATACCTGTGACAAGATTGAAAAAAAAAAAAAATGAATGAGAAGTTTCTTAAGGTTGACCTTCAGAAAGTCAACATGTGGGGGGCTGTCTGCATCTTCTCATTCACCCTCCCAGTTGGATGCAAGTTTCTTTCTGTGGAACCCTCCAGGAGAGCCAGGAGACTATAGAATCCTGTCTCTAAGCAGGGAGCTCTAGTCCTGGCCAAAGACATATTGAAGTCCAGCCCCCAAAAAGATTATACTTGTGGGACTCTAATAGCCTTTTCCAGAACATAGTCCAAGGTATTTACCCTTTACGTCATTTAATAAATTCTGTCTGCTTCAGTTTTGTTGTTTTTTTAAACTCAGTTATACGTGAGCATATGAGTTATACTCTCTCGTTCACAAAACAAATGAAATCACCACTGTTAAAAAAAATTCCATTGCTTTTTCACAATTGGTCTCAAAGGCTGTGAATGAAAACATCTCTGGGTAAAACACATCTTTTATTTAAGAGAATTGAAGTGAGGGTGAATTCTCTTTATTCCTAAGTAATTTAAAAATCTTCGTAGCAACGTGATTAGAGTAATAGTATCTTTAATATTCTTTCAGATTTTAAGTTTATGTGGCCAAAGTGGCACATCTCTAGGTACCATATGAAGGTACAAATCCACTCTGTCTTCCACACAGAGGCCCTTAAATTGATCTCTAAATAGCTGTTTTTCCTGTGGGTACTCATGCCTCCAGGTTTTTAACCATTCCTCATATGATTACATGGTTTTAAATCCTTTTACCATTTCATTTATGTTTGTGGAAACTTGTTCCTGTCCAACAGCATTCATTTCTAGGTGTGAAACTGATAATGAGGTATATTTACCAAGTCTCTGAATTAAGAATATTTTTAAAGGGGGGCACCTTTCAGTTGGTAGAGCATGACTCTTGATCTTGGGGTCATGGATTCGAGCCCCACATTGGGGGCAGAGATTACTTAAAATATATAAAAATATATTTATATATTTCTATTAATATTTTCTTATTTATATTTATAAATATGTTACATATTATATTATATAAATATATTTATAAATAATTTTTATGTTTAATTAATATTTATTAACATATTTATATATTAAAATATATATTAAAAAGTGAAAAAAAGAATATTTTGAAAGGAAATTAGAAAACATTATTACTTGAGAAGTTCTCCCATTAAAGACATCATTGGCAAGACCTCCCAGTAACTGAAGACTTTTGCTCTCTCCTCTTGGTAACCCATACATCCACCTTAGTGCCTGGAAACCCAGAATCCTTAAAACTTTCCTGATTTTTATCATGTTAGATTTGTTGTAGGGGCTACAGGTATGAAGAGAACTCTCAATGAGTAAACTAGGATTTGAAGAAGCCTGTGAGACTTCTTTCTGGCATGTGGGCATAAGGAACAGAACAGTAAAGGGAAATTACTTAGATTTCTATATTCTTGGAAGAGTGATTCAAACCATTAACAGTGGATCAATCCAACAATTCCACTTCTGGGTCTTTATCCAAAGAAAATGAAAAGATACATGCACCCCTAGATTTATTGCAGCATGATTTAAAATAGCTAAGATATGGAAACAGCCTTGAGTAGCCACAGATGGATGAATGGATAAAGAAATTGTGGTGCATATACACAACAGAATGTTATTCAGCCATATAAAAAGAACGAACTCTTGTCATTTGTGACAACACAGATGAACCTCCTCAAGGACATTAAGCTAAGTTAAATAAGTCAGACAAAGACAAATACCAGATGATCTCTCTTACATGTGAAATCTCTGTTTCTCTCTCTCTCTCTGCTCTCTCTATGTATTTATATGATCGTCTTGTAGGCACCACGAATGTAAAAATTAAAGGATAGCCTCTGTGCCTCGGCCAGAGGCACGTGACAGGAAGTTAGGAAAAGTTTAAATATCAGTGTGAGAATGGTCAACATCACGTGAATCTCACTGCCCAGCACTGAGAATAGAGTGCAGAGATAAAATTCTTGCTTAAAAGCTGTTACACTATGCAAACATTGCACCTTGATCGTAACTTAGTTTTCATTTCCCTATAATGGTATATCCTTATTGTCTTCTAAGTGCATCAATAATAGTTTTCCCTGTTTATGGGCCTTATTGTTTTTTTGGCAGTGCTTAACCGAGGTCAGACCTAAATTATTGAATTTAATCCTCACTACAACTCAATAAGGTTGATTTCATTTTAGGTTCCATTTTAATGTGAGGAAACTAGGTTTTTTTATACCAGGGCTTGGTGAACTTTTCCCATTAAGGGCCAGATCATAAATATTTTAGGCTTTGTAGCTCATACAGCCTCCATTGCAACTAGTCAACTCTGATGTGGAGGCATAAAAGCAGACATGGACAATATGTAGATGAGTAAGTGAGTATGGCTATTTTCCAGTAAAGCTGTCTGGCCACTGTAAGTTGAATTCCCTACAATTTTCATGCTCAAGAAATATTATTTTGATATTTTCCCAGCCATTTAAGAATGTAAACCGTGTGGCTCCTAGGCCATACCAGAACAGGTCCTGGAGCTGTGCTGGGCTATGGGCCTCCATTTGTAGACTCCTGGGTTGTGCCGCCAATAAATTAGGGGACCACATTTTAAGTGATTCCAGTGGAATCTAGAACCCAGACTTCCCAATTAGAGGAGGTCTTTCAAAGAAATGAAGTTCAGGTGTGCTTTTATGCTTGTTACTATAGGTGTTTCGTTCTAAAATAATGGAGAATTAGCCAGTAATATTTGAAGGAGGGGATCGTTACTAATTTGGCTTTAGAGACTTCCACAGACGATAGTAAATGCTTGAAAGTATATTCAAAGACACTATCAAAACTGAAGATTCACTTTGGCTATTTCAGTGACCAATGAAGCAAAAATAGCCAAAGCTTGCTTTTTAAAAATGACTTTATGAGGAAATCCGGATTTATTTCTAGAGGTGAAAACTGATACTTCATATTTGTGTGTTTGAGCCCAAAGGTATGTTTTCCAGACCTCCCATTCATTTAGGATAGATGCACCCCATGAGTCATAAGCTTAGGGAAACTTCAAAAATCTGCTCTCCAGTAAACAGCTGAGGCGCGCAACTTGTGTTTGGAACGTTATTTGCATTGTAGCAAATTTAGAGTCTTCAGAGACTTGTCGGCATCTGAGTAAAAGTGGAAGTTACTATGTCAGAGCTTTGTTCTTTGTTCGTTATGGACTTAACAGGATTTCTTAGAGATGCTTTCTTAGAGATTATTATTTTAGGGTAATTAATTAAATACCACCTCATCAAATCAAAGACACGAGGTAAAGAAACCTTACTGGAGGAGGTTTATTGTTTTTCAAACAGACATTCTAATTTACACATTTATATTCCTCCTTCACTTGTACACATCTCCCAACATATTGTGCAAGGTACTGCTTAGGTGATTTCCCATGAGGACAGGTGCGTACTTGTTCTGTTCCATTAAGGCCAGGTTTACTCAAGAGGAAGTATGTAGCAACTATTACCTAAAATCCTGACCTCTCCCATGATCTTGAGCAATGAATGTTCATCTAACAAGACATTCCTCTAGAATGTAGAAGTCTCAATGATCTAACAGCACAGATTGTAGCAGGGAGTTGGGTCACGCATCTTGAAATCTTGGGACCTGCAGCGACAGGTATTCCGTTAATATTTTGCTCTAACTAAAGGGGTTGCTAAATGAAAAGCAAGAGTCCTTTTAGATCTCCCCTCCTTTGACGGCTAGACCTTTTAGATTTATTATACGCTGTTGCAGTGGGGAAAACTGCAGAAACTACCTGAAGCCATCTACTTCCTAATGCCTATTGTCTCTGCTGCGTTTTGGTTAGTAATAACATTTGCATCTTAAGCAAAATTATGTAAGGGAGGAAACTAATGTCATGGGAGGTAAACAAAACACTATCTTAATTCATGGTAGCCTTTTATGTAATCCAGAACTAATGTTGTTCATTAATTTCTTGTACTGTTTGATGAGAAGCTAAATATTTATTTACCCAAACAAATGAAAATCTTTTGTTTTCTCTAGATTGTGATACCTTTCTTCAGTCTTTTAATCAAAGATATTTATTTCCTCAATGAGGGCTGTGCCAACCGCCTTCCAAACGGCCATGTCAATTTTGAGGTAAGAATAGGCTACAAGAATCTGTGCACAGAGAGGGTCCAGGACCCCCTACGTTACATCTCAGGCCAGGCAGCCTAAGCTTATTCTGAAGTTCTAGAAGAAAGTTTTCTCTTTATTGTTTTGTAAAAAAATAACAATACTGGGGCGCCTGGGTGGCTCAGTTGGTTGAGCATCCGACTTCAGCTCAGGTCGTGATCTCACGGTTCATGGGTTTGAGCCCTGCGTCTGGCTGTGTGATGACAGCTCAGAGCCTAGAGCCTGCTTCGGATTCTGTGTCTCCCTCTCTCTCTGCCCCTCCCCTCCTCATGCTCTGTCTCTCAAAAATAAATAAACATTAAAAAACTTTTTTAAATGAAAGAAAGAAAATAACAATACTGAGTAGAAGAAAGTAGCTGCAACATGATTATTAATTAATATCTAGAGGTACATGAGTACATTTATACTTATTCCTCGCAAATACCTATAGCGAGTTTTTATCAAATTAAGAAAATCATGTAATTCAGTTGATTAGAAGCCAGAAGGAAACATTAAATGGAATGCTCAGGATTTTTGATGGCTGCCTTTAAATGCACTTCTTTTATTGTTTCCTAGAAATTTTGGGAACTGGCCAAACAAGTGAGTGAATTCATGATATGGAAACAAGTGGAGTGTCCATTTGAGAGGGACCGGAAGATCTTGCAGTATCTGCTCACAGTACCAGTCTTCAGTGAAGATGGTGAGTAGGCCTTTCGCCTGGAACTGCCAGCAGCATCCACAACCCTGCAATTGGGAGATTCCTGTATACATGCTTGGTGCCTGGTTCCTCCTATCGTAGGAGGCCTATCTTCTGACCTACTCCACTTGAGAGTTTTCTGTTGAACAGGAAACCATATGATTTATCCCTAAAATAGTTGAATCGGGCACTCATTCTTCACCCATAAATAGTTTCTGTGTTTAAGCATTCTCTATAATACTAGATCTGCAAAGCTTTGGGCACAAATGGAAAGTCATTGAAGGATTTTTTCCCCCTTGTTTGGACATGCTTCATTGGAGAAAAAAGGTGGTTTGTTTGTGGTATGTTGATATTAAAAGTAATTTGAAAAAAGCAAAAATAAAAAAATAGTGGCTACCTGCTGCTTTTTGAAAAAGTCGTGGAAAATCTTGACCCGTTAAAACATTAAGGAATTTGGGGGGCTCCTGGGTGGTTCAGTCTGTTGAGTACCTGACTTCAGCTCAGTCATGATCTCGCAGTTTGTGAGTTCAAGCCCCACATCGGGCTCTGTGCTGACAGCTCAGAGCCTGGAGCCTGTTTCAGGTTCTGTGTTTCCCAACTCTCCTCCTCCCCCACTCACGCTCTGTCTCTCTCTCTCATAAACAAATAAACATAATTGTTTTTTTTTAATTAAGGAATTTGAGGAAGAAACAGTGATTGTCTATACTGAAAAAAAAAATTGATTGGAAGAGAGTTAAAATTTGTAAAAGACTTAGGGATTTGTTGTACTGATCTTTTATATCCTAATATTCTAGAAATCAATAGTATTTTTCCCAGTAGATTGATGGTGTTTTTGATAATGACTGAAGTGCATTTTGCACTAATATTACACATTCCAGAGGGGGCTTGATTGTTATTAATCTCTACAAATAGGATTAATAACACACTTTAAAATCATTGCATGAGTTTCCTTTTGATTTACAAAAAAAAAAAACACATTAAAGGGGTGAAAATTTGACCTAGAAAATCTGGCTTTTTAGCTTCTAAAGGTTTTTTAAAAATCAAGGCTATCAGGAAAGGATCTCCCTCCCCTCCCCGTCGTCATAAAGAACATAAACGTGAGCGTAGGATAGCATCGTGCGGCTTGCATTTGTAAGCTGTTTTGCCTCATAAACCATCAGTTAATTAAGTGCATTTTTGGCCTAGAACCCCTTGGGTTTTGGGTCTGAGATGGTCAGTCAGGGGCAAAGTGACATTCGGTGTTCGTAATGAAACTGTGATGCTTCTCAGTTGTCATTGGATATTTTAAAGAGTTTTGCTGTAGGGGTGGGCTGCGGTTAAACAGGAGATGGATGGGGGCGGGGGCAATACCAAGAGAAGGCGTCAGTGTTAATGCATTCTTACCTGTGGTTGATTGTAGCACTCTACTTGGCTTCCTATGAGAGTGAAGGACCTGAAAATCACATAGAGAAGGACAGATGGAAGTCCCTAAGGTGAGTCTCCGTGCTTCTCGTTGCTGGTCTATGGGCCGTGTTGGACGTACCTGGGGAGAGCCACGGGCTTTTCTGTAGGAAGTCCCTCCCTGTGTGTTCTGAGTCCCTTCTGCTCCTTAACTCTTGTCAGCTGGATTTTTGTGGCTTAGAGTCCTCATCATTCAGTTTTATCGCCTTTCACTTTTTTATACTGTCAGATACACAGTGACTCTCCTCTCCTTTCTTTCTCCCGTTATTTTATGGAAGAACTGAAATTACCCCATGGTACGGTCGAAAGAACACTGACTCTCCTCCTCATCTAAAAAAATGACAAGTTCAGACTATATTTCCGAATAGTTTTAAAACTAAAATTTTATCTGACCTCAGATAAAGGAGATCCAAGTACCAGTTGGCTCAGTAAATCTAAGCGTGTCACTCTTCTTAGTGACTGGATCTTGGTCCCCACTTTGGTTTGAGAGAGAGGAAGCTGGGACTTGAAAGACAATCCAGAACCTATTCAAATTAAAAAAAATCGTGTTAATCTGTTGGCATTTTCAAACAAATGTATTTTCTAAAAGAAAACAACAAGGATAGCTAAATGTATATTTTAACTATTTTAGATATTTTAATAGGTAAAATAGGCCAAGATATAGTAATCATGTAATCAGAATTGCTCTACTTGTATTTCTACTAAGAACCTCTGGGAACACGTGCCTTTTTGTACCAGGGTGGACAAGCACGGTCCTGTTCTTCCCAGAGTCATTTGGGAGTCTTCGTTTTGCTCGGTATTGGGCTAGGTTTTGCGAACCAGGGTGTCTGAGATATATTTGGTTTTGTGTGATTTCATTTGTTTCAAAGGAAAAGTTAGGTTTTCTTTGTACCTCTCAACGCGGAGGGATGAGGTACAGAGGCATTGAAAATATCAGCCTTACAACACGTCATGGTGATGGGTAAAGGACTGGACACGTTTTGGTTTTTGTTTTTTATCCCAGACACAGACGTAAAGAAGGTGTGGCCAACGCCTGCAATCAGGGGATATAACAGGGCTTGCTGGGTTGGTGCTCAGTTCTATTTTTAATGACATTGTGGGCCTGGCACATTTCTGGGCACTGGTACATTTCTATTAAAACTTTGTATTACTCTGTGCTGGTATTGAAGGGTATTTACTGCACTCTTCAGCATTATTCGTGTGTAACACATGAGGCTCATAGTCCACATCTTGCTGGAAAAAGGATTTGGGAATTACTCCTTGTCCTCCTAATTGTTAGATGAACTTTGCTTTCCATGCTTCTCCTCTTCATAATTTTCTTTCTTTCTTTCTTTCTTTCTTTCTTTCTTTCTTTCTTTAAAAATTTTTTTTAACGTTTTATTTATTTTTAAGACAGAGAGAGACAGAGCATGAACGGGGGAGGGGCAGAGAGAGAGGGAGACACAGAATCAGAAGCAGGCTCCAGGCTCTGAGCCATCAGCCCAGAGCCCGACGCGGGGCTTGAACTCACGGACCGTGAGATCGTGACCTGAGCTGAAGTCGGCCGCTTAACCGACTGAGCCACCCAGGCGCCTCTTTCTTTCTTTCTTTCTTTCTTTCTTTCTTTCTTTCTTTCTTTCTTTCTTTCTTTCTTTCTTTCTTTCTTTCTTTCTTTCTTTCTTTTTCTTTCTTTCTTTCTTTCTTTCTTTCTTTCTTTCTTTCTTTCTTTCTTTCTTTTTTTAAAGCATGAGGTTGATATGGCCCTTGAGCATAGCTTAGCTCTGGTTACTTTTCCTAGAGACTTTTAAAAAAACTAGTAAGCAGATAAATTGGTTGTACAAAAAAGATGCCTGGTATCCGTGTGACCCATGAAATCCAGACACATGAAAATAGTCCAAACCTACCACATCCTTCTTTTCCAGTTGTTATTCTTTTCTGATTGTTATTCTTTTATGCCCTATTCCTCCTGATTGGTGGTTAGTTTGGAGGGGTTTGTAAGTCAAAGTAAAGATCGAATTGTACAATCTCTTCTCCTGTTTGTATGTATTATACAGACAGTATACAATACCAGTTAACATTTGATTGGTTGAAATGTGACCAAAGAAGTTAGTGGAGAATTTAGAAATGCGAAGTGAAAAAGAGGGGCCCTGGACTGGCTTAAATTCAGACGCAAATCCGTGAATCCGAGCTGAGCTGTACTCAACTCAAGTGTTCAGTAATAATACTTCTGAGAAGCATTCATTGAGGGACTGGCCCCGACACAAATAGTGTGACTGGTATACAGGGAAATATGTATATAAACACAGTGAAGATGTATTTTTGGTATAAAAGACTAGTTTCACATGAAAAAAATTTTTTTTTAATTTAAGTTTATTTATTTTTGAGATGGGGGACGGGGAAGGGAAGAGAGAAAGGAGAGAGAATCCCAACCAGGCTCAACGCTGTCAGATGTGGTGCTCGAACTCACAAACTGTGAGATCATGACCTGAGCCGAAATCAGGAGTTGGACGCTCAGCCGACTGAGCCACCCAGGCGCCCCAACATGAAAATTGTTTTTAAGGAGCCCTGAAGACCAAACTGCCCTTTGCGTCCGGGTGTAAGCCATGCACTCTGCCCTTTCCATATCCTGTGTAATGTCCAGGCCCCCCCACCCAGGGCCTCCCCCTCCCTGACTCGTATCTCCCCAGAAAGAGTCTAAGGCAGCTTTCTCCTGTTACAGACCAAGGCGTTTTTTTGTAGTGCACTGCTGCTTGTCTCCCCTACAGTGTAAGCCCCCTGAAGGCAAGCACAGTCTTCCTTGTGCTTCTGCAGTGTTGGGTTACTGCAGGAGGCCAAGGCATAGCAATCACCAAGAGGATAAAGAAGGGGAAATAGGCTATGAGCGTTTGCAAACCCCCGCGTGTCAAGTGGGTGCGAAGACTAATTGTTCTAGAGTGATAGTACCTACCTGAAAACTTGTATGTACATTAGCTTTGAAGGCAATAAGATAATTTCACATAGACGCTTTTCCTGCTCACCCTAGAGCCGTTCATCCAGACACACTCAGCAGTGGCAATGACAAATGTACCTCCGAGGGGAGACACCTTTCTTGTTAAGTACTCTCAATGGACATGTAATGTGAAGACGCTTCTATTTACTGAGTAAACCCATCTGTGATAAGACCAGTGCAGACGCGAAAGCTTTTTATAATCAATGACTTCTGTTTGTCTTTTTGTTTTTGTTTTAATATAAAGCCACTCAAAGATTTACCTAAAAACAAAGCTTTTGCCGTCTCCGTTAATATTTATTTGAAGTGACTCGCAAGTCACTAACACAAAAACAGATGGACTTCAATGCTTCCTATTTTTTTCTTTCTCTTTTTAATTACATGTAATCAAACTTAAAGCCTAGGAAAGGTGAAACTAGTATCAGACAGGGCCCTTGAATCCTTACCGAAATAATCTGCCACTTTTGTTCTCAGCCTGTCTTCTTTACAACGCAGGTCCAGCCTCTTAGGCAGAGTTTAACCAACGGGGGATGCTGACTGTCACTGCTGCTGCTGCTGTCGCTCGGATCGCTGAAGGGCTGGCCTTTGTTTTCTGGCATCTAGTTCTACAAAAAAACATGCTAAGTCCCCGCGAGCAAACTCACTCAAGAGCAGATGGGGGACTTGTTTCCCACCGCTGACAGATTGACTCGGATTTTGTGAGAGACTGAAATGTTCGCTGAAGACACTTGAGAAAGAATCCTCTACAGATCCCAGCTCTGCACATGATTCATCTTCTGGAATTTCCATGTGAATCACAGCTCTGCACCTGGATGGAGCTTTCTTTTGTGTGTGTGTGTGTGTTTTATTTGGTTGAACATTTGCTGCTAATGGGACTTGCCCAGCTGAGTGCTGGCTCTGAGGAAGCCCATGTTTCTTTGTTAACTTAAATGAAAAAGGGAGAGGAGGGAGGGGAGAAAACCTTCCATGTAGATCCCCGCTCCAGCCCCGTGGTATCGCCAGGAGGGGTAAGACTGGTTGAATGCTGACTCTGGACTTTGTTTCCCCTTAGTGTGTGCTGTGTTTTGAATTCCTCTCCTCCCTCTTCCTGCAAGATTTTGAGTTGGCTGCTGGTTAGCAAACTCCTTTTTACCCATATAAGTTATTTAATATAATGAAGCTCAACACTGTGGTAGGAAAATAGCCACTAGGAAAAAAAAAAAAAAAAAAGCAGAGTTTGTCACTGGACTGCTTAATGTTCTAGAAGGACTTTTTGTTTTCTCTGCCCTTCTGAGCTGTTTACAACTGACCACTGTGTTCTACAGATGTATTTTGCCGTAGTTTTTTGTTACTTAGTTTTCCATCATGCCAATTTTGTTTTCCTCTTGTAAATTTAAATTATCTGACTTTAAGGGTCTTGGAAAAACCCACAGCCAAATTACAATTTAATTTCTTGAACAGATTGATTTTTCATTATGTTTTTGGAGCCTGTCGGTGACTAAACGTGAACAAAGAATAAATTGGAAAGTGACCGGCGCCCTCCCCTCCACTGCAGCAGTGAACGCAAACAAATGGAAAACATCTTGCCTGCCGTTAACTCAAAGGTCGATCTAGTTGTGAAATAGTTCGCCTTGTTAAACATCTCAGTAAGGGTGTAGTTGCTCTGCAAACAGCCATTCTATTTATTTACTCTAGGAGAAACTGTAGAGTAGTAAACCGCGCTGATGAACAAAACAAAAACATCGTGTTCAAAACAGAGATGTATTCGAGAACCTCATGACATGGTTTCAAAACACAGAGCATGTATATGTATGCTGCACGCCGTCTCTGCAGACCTGAAATGTCTCCAAGCTGTCCCTTTACAACCATCAATATATTTTACACTCTGCGGCCAGGACTTGTGGCGTCTCTCCTTTCTTTTATGGATGCGACTGTGGGGGTGGGGTGGGGGTGGGGCTGCTGTCAAAGGAGTTCAACTCAAGTGACTGGCTAGGAGTGCTTCTGTCCTTGAGGAGGTGGCCTTTAGTAGAAGTATTTACGTGGGCATTTGCTTTCTGGAACTGGGTCAAAGTAAGCATTTAATGAACTGCACCTGCCAGGCACTTTCCAAGTGTTTAGCATGGACCAGGATCCTCCCTTTTTGGTGCATGTTGGTAATAATCATAATTTGTCTAAGGCCCATAGCTAATGAGAGGCCCAAAGATTTGAAAGAGAACTTCTTTCTTTTTAATGTTTATTTATTTTTGAAAGAGAGAGAGAGAGTGTGAGCAGGGAAGGGACAGAGAGAGAAGGAGACAAAGTCCGAAGCAGGGTCCCGGCTCTG
This sequence comes from Prionailurus bengalensis, assembly GCF_016509475.1. Taxonomy (NCBI): domain Eukaryota; kingdom Metazoa; phylum Chordata; class Mammalia; order Carnivora; family Felidae; genus Prionailurus; species Prionailurus bengalensis. Next base: position 139,567,410 of record NC_057344.1, read on the forward strand.
AGCTGTCAGCACAGAGCCTGACATGGGGCTTGAACTCACAGACCTCGAGATCATGACCTGAGCCAAAGTCAGACGCTCAGCTGACTGAGCCACCAAGGTGCCCCTGAACAAGTCCTTCTGATTTCAGAGTCCAAGCTTTAACCATGCTGCCAAGCGTTCTCCAAATTCAGTATAACCTCTCAGACTTGCAAATAGCATGGACATCTTGGTTAGGTGCAGATTTGGATTTGGAGGACTGGGGTGGAGCCCGGTGATGCTAATGCTATTGGTCCTGGAATCTGCTTAGAGTTGCAAGGCACACCACAATACTGCTGCCTTGCCCTGAGGAACACTCCTCCCTGAACTCCAGGCCCCCTTAATGGTTGCCATGACAGCAATGATGTTTATCTCTCAGCCACCTACATCCAGGGTCAGCTACCTCTGGGCTGCTGGCCAAGTCTGCCTGTTTCACAGGGCCCACAAGGTAACAATGGTTGAAAAACATCAAAAGAATAATTTATGATATGTGAAAATTATATGAAACTTAAATTTCAGTGTCCGTAAATAAAGTGGGACACAGCCACCCTCATCTAGTCGTGCATTTTCTTGTGGCTACTTTTTGCTGGAGAGTTTTATAGTTGTGGCAGAACCTGGATGGCCCACAAAGCCTCAAATATTTACGGCCCTTTCCAGAAAGTTTGCTGACTGACCTCTGATCTAAAGTGGTCATTTTGAGCATTACGTAAATGAATTTGCAAAAATGCTATAAGGTCTCTATGATAGCATTAGATACATAAAGTGGCTGAGGAAAAAATTTTACCGAAGTGCTATTAGGCTTATGAAATGTGATTCCAAGTCTATTTAAACAAAAAGTTTTCACGGAAAGAATTACCATTCTCACACAAACCCTCTTGTTTCAATATCTAGATAAAGCAGCGGTTTAAACTGTGTACTTTAGTCATCTGTGGAAATCATTTACTATTCTCCTCTTTGTGCTGTGTGAGTATTTGGACTCCCCAGCAGGTGATAGATACATGTATAATTTATGTGGCTGGATGTAAGCCTGGGTAAACACAGCATAAATAGCACCAGGCCATGTCAGTCCATAGGTTTCAATTCATGAGGTAATCTGTCCGGGCACGCCAGACATTCCGTAGAAGTTGGCTTGGAGCTGAGGCCTGGAGGGAGCCTTAGAACAACCTGGATTTGATAGGGAAAGAAGAATGTACCTTTCTCTATGTGAAGCATCCCCTGGGTTTGTAGATACAGGCTTGAGCTCCCCAGGGGTGGCCTGCCTTTCATCTAACAAAGAACATCATTGGATATGATTGTCTTGCCTTTGTTGTTGAAGGTTTTCAAGATCAGCTTTCCCTTTCCACTTGGCCTGGCTCTGGCACCCCTGCCCACTTTCTTACCCATCTTGTAATTTTCTCCTAGCATGCTTCTTTCTGTGCTTTTCTTTTTCTAACCGCTGCCCATATGCCCCCTGCACTTAGAATCTCCAGAAAGCACACCCTACCATTGGAAGCTGAGTTGCTAAACTATAGAGGAATGTTGCACCGTAGATTATTAACATCTTCTACCTTTCGCTGGGGTACATTTTGTTGACTCTGTGACCTGTCTCAACAAAAGACAGTGTCTCCCTCTGTTCCAAACATATCTCACTATCCTGATGGAGAACGCACAACTGGGGATAATTTTCTTTTGGAGCTAAGGGTTCAAAGGAATTCCTAAATTCATTTCCGGGGGGGGGGGTGGGGTGCGGGGAATGTGGTTAGTTACCTGGAAAACTACTAACTAAACATATAGAACTCAAAGTTATTCTGATAACAAATCCATCAGCTGTAACCTTAAGACATTTTTTCTTATTATTTTTTTAAGATTTTATTTTTCAGTAATCTCTATACACAACATGGGTCTTGAACTTACAACCCCAAGATCAAGAGTTGTATACTCCACTGACTGAGCCAGCCAGGCACCCCACCCTTAAGATATTTGAAAAGGAAAGATGTTTGCCAGAAAATTGAGGCACTTCCTGGATTAAGTCAAGCCACAGTTTTTGTTTTTTTTTTTTCTCCTGGATTTGAATGATCAGATAAATCCCTGAGTTCTCTGCTTCATGTAATCAAGATCACCAACTCCACTAAATGCTAACAAGAGATGTTGGGGTTTAATGTTTATGTAGCAAAACCTAACAGGTTAGGGACCTAACATTCAAAACTAGCAAATAAGGCTTGCTCCATGCAAAATAGACCACTGTCCTAATTCTATATTTAAAATTAACTCCTTCTAAAGGGTATACATATCTGCTTTTTTCTTTTTTTTTAGGTTAATGCAATAAGGAAATTTTGGGGTTAGCAGGCTTCAACAGACTTAATTCCCACTCTGAAAGCCTAGAACCCTGCTTCATTTCTCTACAATCTAATCTAATAAGAGAAGAAACATCCAAATGTGTGTGATCACATTCTGGACAGTATGAGGCATCTGTCCTAGAATATTGTTAACTGTTAGCCCACTTAAGTGTAAATATGTACACAATCAAACATTTTAGGATTTCTAGGCAATGTTTTATAGATCATAATTTAGGAATTAAAGAGGAAAAAGGGAACTGATATTTCTTAGAATCAAGAAGAAAATTATGTACTTCTCGAAGGGTGCCAAACCCATGGGTTTTCTACCAGAAACAAAGTTTTCATTCTTTTCCTTTTTTCCACCTACACCACTTGGAGAAAATGGTAGTGTGAAATCCTCTTTCTCTGGATGAACTACTCTGGGAAAGTAAGTTCAGCAGAGCATATTGTCCACCTGGTTAAAACATGGCAGTTGGAGGGACTGTGGGCACTATTAGATTTCTTGCAAAGCAGTTACGAATTCTCGTCAGGGCAGGTGAGCAGTGTGGGGAGTTAATGTGTGTTGAGTGTGTTGAATGCACGAGCAAGCAAATTATCAGTCTGGTTACTGGAGGTCTTTGCTTCCTTTGGGTGAAACAAATCTCAAATGTACCTCTAAGACATTTGGATTTTGGAAATAAGTATAAATTGAAATAATTCTGATCCATTTTAAGGGTAGGCCTATGCCCAGAGATCAACAAGGGAAATCCAAAGCACTGAGGTTTGTTTTCATTATGGTGATTATTAATTAGACTAACACTCTCCTGTGTATATTAGTACCTGTAATCATAACAAGAAATCCATCTTTAAAAATAATATTGGAGTCCATCATTTAAAAAAAAAATCCTGGGACCCCAAGATTGTTTAAGGTTCTGGGATAATTTGCAACCACTATGAGAGCATTAGATGAGTAGTATGAGAGTCAAGCACTAAACCTCACTGTGCTTAGATTTGTAGGACTTTGGGGCAGTCTCCCCACCTTTCCACACCTCGGTGTCCTCATCTGCAAGTAATAGGTCTGGACTAATTGCCCAGGAATGGCCATCCCAGATCTAAGAGACTGTGGTTTGGGAAAGCACTTTCTCAGCTTGCATGACTGAAGGGTGAATTAGCAAGTAAATACAGCATCCTGCCTTTGTGCCTCCAACCTTCTCTCTTCCTGCCTGCCTCTTTGGTGTTTTGTTTCATTGTGTTTGAAGAGGGAAGGGATCGGAGGCTAATTGCTACTCCGTAGGAGACACAGGAGTGCTGTAGGCTCAAGTCACCTCTGCAGTTGTGCGTCCCTTTGGGATAGAGTTTCTTTACAGCGAAAAATGACCATTCCTCACACCAGACCAGCAAACACCCTTTGTGCGGGATCATTTGAATGATTTCAGAGGTGCTAGATTAAGAAGGCACCGTTTCTGAAGACTATAAAAATAGCTTTGTGTGTAGACTACTCTCTGCCACAGCAGCTGTTGTAATTGTGCTTGTTTATATAGATAAAATCATACATAAATTGCCTGTTCATACCTAGTCATTTATAAATGAATCACGATTTGGCTTAAAAGACCAAAATTCAGACAAGTGACGATCTGAGCGCACCTGTGCATTTTGTCAACTTTCATTTCTTGGGCCAGAAGGGGCCCTCCTCCGTGGGAAGCTGACCCACCCATTAGAGGAAGTCCCAAGCTGAAGGAGACCAGAAAGGACACACATCAGTCCCCTAAGGTTGGACCCCTTCTTGCCTGGAGCTACTAATGCTCCAGGAATCCTAATCCAGGAAGATCTTTGCAGTACAGAAAAGATCAAAGGAAGACCATAACAAGCAAGAATTCAGAAGAGGGAGAGAAATGTAGAGGGGTATGCACATAACAAAGTTTTTGGCAAGTTGAAGAAGAGGTGTGACATTGGCAGAGCTTCTGAGACACTCAGAACATTCAAAATCGAATAAAACAATGAAGCTAGGAAATATGTGGGGAAATAAGTTATTTGACACTAAAATGATACTAGGTAAATAAATAGAACTAGATAAGTAGGAAGATTGTTCTCAGCCATAGTAACTTACTTAACTGACGCCATAAAATGTTTTAAAATTCTAGGGGCGCCTGGGTGGCACAGTCGGTTAAGCGTCCGACTTCAGCCAGGTCATGATCTCGCGGTCTGTGAGTTCGAGCCCCGCGTCGGGCTCTGGGCTGATGGCTCAGAGCCTGGAGCCTGCTTCCGATTCTGTGTCTCCCTCTCTCTCTGCCCCTCCCTCGTTCATGCTCTGTCTCTCTCTGTCCCAAAAATAAATAAACGTTGAAAAAAAAAATTTTTAAAATAAATAAATTCTGGAAACTGGGCATCACCAATCCCTCTTCCCCTATTGATTTTTATTTATTTTTTATTTTAGAGAGCGAGCATGCATGAGAGGGGGAGAGGGGCAAGGAGAGAGAGAGAGAGAGAGAGAGATTGAGAATCTTGAGCCTCCAGGCTCAGCATGGAGCCTTACACGGGGCTCAATCCCATGACCCTGGGATTATGACCTGAGCCAAAATCAAGAGTTGAATGCTCAATGGACTGAGCCACCCAGGTGCCCCCTCCTCCCCTATTCAAGAGTTGCCAAGTCCTTTGATGGAAGGCAAAGAGAAGCTTGCTGGATTGCTTATCCTCTCAGCCAGTTCAGATGTAGGAAATAAGGATAATCCCTGGGGTTCTTAGGTACCCCTCAAAGGGGCACTGTAAACGCTTTCTTTCTTTCAGAGTATTCTCTTGGCTTACACATAAAGCAGCCCTGCTGTGATGTCAGGCACACAGTGGAATAAATGGGGCCCCTTAGCTCTGCCCTTAAATTTTATAAGACAATGAAGGTGGAGATCTATCACCAAAATATTCTTGCACATGGAACTCCCTATGTTCGGAGAGTTTAGAGTACGGTAAAAACAGTTCTTTGTTTTTTCTCCTCGAGGTATTTTTTCTCAGCCCACATCTGTCGATCTGGAACAAGCCTGAAGGGAGTTTGACTCTGCCTCATCCAGCCTCACTGAGTTTTCAGTTCCCAGACTCTGTCCTCAGTGGAACTATGGGTTCTAGCAGAGATGGAAGGAATGAAGGACAACGGTTGTATTACTGCTAAGATTGGCCACTTCTTTTAGCACAACACCCAGGTGCTTTTGGATCTATAGAGCCTCTCTTCTCTTTGCCTTAACAAAGAGTCCTAGCAGTCATCTCTGCTTGGAATGTGCCCGGGCTCCAGGACGTCAGTGGTCATGTGCTTCATGGGACTGGGGGATGAATGGAGGACACAGCTTTGCCAACAACAGACAACACTGTTTCCATAAGGTCGGTAAATTCCCAGCTCCCATCCTACCGCCTTAACACTCTCTGTGTCCTGGGGCTCCCCCTCCCTCCTCTCTCCAAAGCAACATCACTTTTTTCAGGGTTTACTGATCTTAGCTAGCAATTTGAAGGTTTGAATGTGTTAATTAATTCATACTACTATGTGATTGAGAATCATTTAATGTCAGCTTTCTAAGTGGTAGAATTTTAGGGCATACAATACAGTGAAATTTAAAAATTTAGGCAGAGAGGGGAGAAATGTAGATGAGAAGGACTTGGAAAGCCGTGAAATATAAGATCTTTAAGGGTTTTACGAAGCGATTGATTAGTTTCGTCATGAAGCTGCTTGGTGACTGGGTTGGGGCCAGAACCCCAATCTAGGACTGTTGCCTCGCACTAAGTAGATTCCCTCGAAGGCAGGCCAGCCTGCCTGGGACTCTGCCCAGGTTCCCCCCCTTAGCAATTCGTGGCGTTTTCAGCTATTCCAGCACTTTTGAAGTTACAGATTCTGTGTCAAAAAAAAGGCGGGGTGGGGGGCGGGGTTGGTGGTGGAGGAAGTCTCATCTGAGATTTACTGAGTCCCTACGCGTGTTGCAAACTGTGTGAACTGCCAGAGATCTTGAGGCGTGATTGAGACCCGGAACCTATGTTGAAGGGCCTCACCTTCTCCTTAGAAAATCACCCTTGTAGCGTAACAGATGGAGAAGAGGTTTGGGCTCTGGGCTGAGAAGGTGCACTTTATCCTAAATGTCTATATGGAGCTACTGAAGAATTTTCAGCAGTGAGGTGACAAGGACGAAAGTGCGTTTTAGCAACATAACACTGGCTGTTCAGTGGAGGCGGAATTGGCGCGGGGACAGGGGTGTGGTCATGAGGACAACTTAAGGGACAGAGGAGCCGATGCTCCTCTTAGACCAGACAATAAATTAGGAGAGCCTGAGCCAAAATAGGGAGGGTGGAGAGGAGGAGAAAGATAAGTATATTGAGAAGGCAGAGAACTAAAGCCCTGGGGGAAGGTGACTGAGTGGGTGTGTGTCCTGGAGGATGAAGAGGAACTAAGTTCAGGGAGCAGGAGTCGTACACAGTTCTGTGTTAGGGGCTGAACTGTGTCCCCAACAAAGATATGTTGGAGTCCAAGTGCTTGGGGTAGGTACCTAGGTCCCAGTCCTAGTCCCAGTAGCTCAGAATGTGACCTCATTTGGAGGGAGGGTCTTTCAGGAGATAAGTTAAAGAGAGGCTAAATTAGTGTGGGCCCAAAAGCAATCCAGCTGGCATCTTTACAAAGGGAGGGGAGCCGACACAGAGACCGCGGTCACCGGGAGAACACCATAGCAGGCAGTCACGCTGCTACAAGCCAAGGAACTACCGGAAGTTGGGAGACAGACCCTCCCCTGTGTCTTCCGAGGGAGCAGACCCTGCTGACACATCTCCGATTTCCAGTCTCCATGACTCGGGCGGGAGAAATTGCTGTTGTTCGAGCCACTCTGTGATGCTTTGTCATAGTAGTCGTAGAAAATTAACAGTATGTCTCTTGTGACTAAGTGATTTATTAGCTGAAGTCTGCCATTAATTAAACTTCCTCTAATAAAGAGAAGGTTTATAAAAGGGTTAGGTAATACTTCCAAATTTTACTTTGAACTCCACAACGGCAATCATCCCATTTTCTTGCCAAACATCCTGTTGAGGTTCCATATTTCATTTATTTATTACCTTCAGTTGTATCCTATCTTAATCAATGCAAAATGAATAGTTTGAAACTTGAAATAGTGAAACTTGAAAAGTTTACACGAATCCGTGAAGGTGATGAAATGCACCGCTGATGAGATCCGGTCCTGGGGCCCAGCCCATTGTGAGATGGAATATCTGGGCCTAATGGTAGAGTTGGAAAGGACTCTGCAAAAAAATATATATACTCCCTCATTTTACAGTTGCATATACTGAGGTCCAGAGAATTTATGTGACCCTGGGCTAGTGATTTAACAAACGGGTGACAGGGCTAGCAGTTAACATTTACTCTGTTGACCTGCAGTCAATTCTTTCTCCTTCTCCTGCTGGTTCAATGCAGACTTTCCCTTGGAACCGAACTGGTCTGATGCTACCCTAGCTTCTGAATGCAGGTGTTAAAATCAAATGACACGAGACTCTCCATTGTCCGGTAGTTCCAGAGAAGAGATGTCATAAACAGAACTAGTAGCCCATAGGGGAGCAAGCACAAAGTGGATGTAAAGAGGAAAGGGAATTATTTCCTTACTGAATATAAGGAATAAAGGAATATATTTCCTTTGCCTACTGCTTCAGTCTCAAAACACTGTGTTACCCCAGGCTTCAGGGACTCCTTTATTTACTTCATAGGTGGCTTCATTCAGTCCTGTTACTTTAAAATCCTCTATCACCTGAGGTCTTTTCCATTTATGGCTCTAGGCTTTTTTCTCAGAGGTAGATTTACCTTGAAGCTTAAACCTTAGCCCTCTTATTGTATAACCCCTTCTGAGACCCTGGCCCTAATTTTATATTGAGTCTCCAAGTCTTTATCTTAAAGAAGCTTCTCCTAAAATTGTATAAACTCTAGATTCCACAAGTCTGGATCCATGCCTTACTGTCCCCTGGACTTCAGACTTGTACATCATACCTCCACTCGGATGGCTGTGTCCAAAATACAAAAGCAAAAAAAAAAAAAAAAAAAAAACCAATTGGGATTTTCTTGCCAGTAGTAGTCATTGGTGCTAGTCACTGAGTATTTCCAACTCTGATTTCCAAGCATGTGGTAGGATTGCACTTCCCATCATCCCCTTTGAAGTGAGGTAGAGCTCTGTGATTGCTTTGTCTGATAAAATGTAAGTGGAAGTGACTTCACTTCCCAGCAGGAGCTTTGGAAGCCAGAGTTCAATTCACGGTGCTCCCTTCCGACCGTTGTGGGGTTGGAGGAAGGGTGTCAGGAGGAAGCCTCAGTCCTTCTGGGTCCCTGAGTGATAACTCTGAGAAGAGCTCCCTGCCAACCGGCGATGAACGTGTACTATGAGTGGGAAAGAGATTTATGTGAGTTAAGCCAGTGAAACCTGGGGGTCCATTTGTCACCACAGCATAGCCTAGCCTATCCTGATTGATATACTTCCCCAAAACGTCCTCCTTCCGGTTTTTCCATCTCAGTAAACACCAACTCAGTCCCCTAGGTTGCTCAAGCCAGATCATTTGGCCTCAATCTTGCTTCCTCTTTCTTCCACTGCACATCAATAGCCCTGTAGATTGGGCCTTCCAATATATCTAGAAACAGACTACTTATCACCTCTACCCCTTCCACCAGGTCAAGACACCATCATCTTTTCCACCATCATCATCTTGCAATAGCCTCCCAAACTCTGTGGCCTATGTGCCACATCTCAGCTAGGGGGGTGGTTTAGGACACAGGTCCATTTATGTGGCTCATCCCATTGCCCATATTATCACAATGGTTTCACATCTGGCTCCAAGTGAAATCCAGGGTCCTGTAAGATTTAACCCTGCTGCTTTTCCAGTGTCACCTCCTACCATCCTCCCCTTCACTCATTCAGACCCAGACACACACTCCTTACTAGTCCCTACATACACCGAGCCTTGACCTAACCATCCCGTTGGCCTGGAGCCTGCTTCCCCAGTCAGGCTCATAGCTCGTTCCCTCTTCTTCATCAAGTCTGCTCAGATGTCTCCTTCTCAGTGAGAAGTGGTTGGTCCCCTCTTGTAACATTGTGATTTGTAACAAGAAATATATATTTGGTCTTGGTCCCTTCCTGGTTTCTGACACAGAGCTTCCAAACCCTTGGAATTTTCAAAGCCCGGAGAGTCGGCAAGGAGTCTTTTGTTATGTTAATGAGGCGAGTTTTGGAAAGCACAAAAGGAAGGGCCTGGTTGCCAGGAGAACCAAACACTTGGTTAGAGGATTGGAACTTTCACTCCCACCGCCCTGACCTCAGGGGAGGAGAGAGAAGCTGGAAGTTGAATCCATCACCAATGGCCAAATGATCTGACCCATTCTCCCATGCAATGAACCCTCCATAAGAAGCAAAGAGCAAGAGTGCAGAGGGTGTCCAGGTTGGTGAACACATGGAGAAGCTGAGAGAGCGGTATGCTCAGAGAGGGCATGAAAGCTCTGTGCCCCCTTCCCCAGACCTTGCCCTATGCTTCTCTTCCAACTGGCTATTTGAGTTATATTCTTTTATAACAAACTGGTCATCTACTAACTACAATGTTTCTCCGAGTTCTGTGAGCTGCCCTAGCAAATGAATCAAACCCAAGGAAGAGGTGGTAGAAACTTCAGATCTATGGCCTGTAGGTCAAAAATTCAAGTTACAACCTGGACTTCCCATTGGCATCCGAAGTGGGGGCAGTGGGCAGTCTTGTGAGATTGAGCCCTTCACCTACGGGATCTGACCCGGAATTCAGCGGAATCATAGGCTATAGCTGGTGTTGGAGAATCGCTTGGTAGTGTGCCACCCACGTGTTGCAAATGGCGATCAGAACTGTTTCCCCTAAGTCAGGAACCCGCTGCCCAACACTGAGTTGATGATAATGTATTAAACTTACTACCACATGCTAGGTTCCCTGTTAAACTCCTGATGGAAATACACTAATTTACTCACAAATGTCCTGTGAAATGGAAACCATTCTTATTTTTATTTAAGGGGCAGAGAAACTGTGGCATGGAAATGTTAGAAACTTGTTTGCTGTCACAAAACTGGTAGAAAACTCAGATTGATCTGTATCAGACTATAAAAGTCATGCTCTTATAACTGCTACATCATTAATTGCTACGTCATAGATTAGGAAAATCCCAAAGACGTAAGAAAACTTGATTTTGGCAATTTTTTTAAAAATTTTTTTTTCAACATTTTTATTTATTTTTGGGACAGAGAGAGACAGAGCATGAACGGGGGAGGGGCAGAGAGAGGGAGACACAGAATCGGAAACAGGCTCCAGGCTCTGAGCCATCAGCGCAGAGCCTGACGCGGGGCTCGAATTCACGGACCGCGAGATCGTGACCTGGCTGAAGTCGGACGCTTAACCAACTGCGCCACCCAGGCGCCCCAAGGCAATTTTTAAAATAAGCATTTATGTCATCCTATTGGTGAACAGATTGAGGCCATATCACAACATGGGAGAACCCAGAGCTTGCCAGGCAATGGCTCCCGGAGAGTGGGTTAAAGTCAGCACCCGCTCGCATACAGGTTGCTAACAGAATGATGGTGTTCTGATTCCTCATTGTGCTCTCATTTTTATCACTGACCAGCACGAAGACTGAAAAGTTCACAAAACTGATGAAGTTTTTGTTTCACTGTGGTGATGAGTTAAACCAAACCAGATGAAGCTTGACAGACTGAAGTTAGGTTCAAAAGTCAGTCTTATAAATTCAGGTGGAGGAAGGTGAGTCTCATAAAAGTTCATGTAAAGGACACTAGTGATTCTAACTGACATGTGTCTCCACTATACTAATATAGGTACTTTTAGTAGCCATTTCAGTCTTCTTGAGAAAAATCTTGCATCCAGATGGAGGAAAACTAGAGGTCTAGAGGCAGGGGACTGCTAATCCTCATCTGTTTTATGTCATCCTATTGTCTGGTCATCCTATTGTTTTTAGTTCTGAGTGCCAGGCTTGACGAGGAACATTCACGATCTCAGGAGCACCAAGAAGACAGTGATAAGTATGGTGAGATTTTAGAAATCAAAGCCACGTGAGAGTTCGCTGGACCCAGAGTTACTTAGCCAGAAGGGAAGATGTGGTGGTAAGTAACCACAGTCAGAAATCCTACTCTATTGTGTAAGAGGGAAGAATTTGGCCCCCAGAGGGAAAATTACCTGGAGGCAGATTTCAAGTCAATGCAAAGAATTTTCTAATCAACAAATATGTCCTGTGTCTCTAATAGTTACAGGAGATACTCCAGGGAATAGTAATGTGACCATACCCCTGCCTTCAAAGTGCTCACCGGCCGGTAAGAGAGACAGTTTGCTGACTTGTAAACGTTGACTTGCTCAAATGCAACCATTAAAGCCGCTGCAGAAGTCAGCAGTGGCACAGGGGAGAAGTGAGTGACTCCCTCTCCCTCAGAGGTCGGGGACACAGAAGTGATTAAGCATAACGTAGAAGCACAAGTATGACTTTTGCAGGGGGCTGTGTGCAAGGGACATGCCCCCAGAAGAAACCAGTATGGAAGTTAAGGGTATCATATAAGGATGGGAAGAAACCAAGCAAAAGTGCAATTTCAGGTGAAGTCCCAGATTCAGCTGGATCCCCACTCCCACGAGGAGGATAAATTACACTCAGAGTTTGTCCTTCTAGAGGTAAAATAGTGGGCCTTTTGTACTTCCGCAGCAGTCTGTCGCTGGTTATGGGCACCGTGATGGAGGAGCGGTGGGGCGGGGTGTATAAAGCTCCCAGGCGTATGGGGAATAGGCAGGGCATCTCCACGGAAATCCTCTGAGGGTCACAGGTGCTGGGTGTGGCCATTTAGCAGCAGCACATGCTAAAGGTGAAGGAAGGGTGCAAGATACGGTTAAAAGATCACATATAGCCAGGGGATCTGGTTCCATACTACCAGTGTCTTCTGTCAAAGATATGGAAGGGAGGGTCTTCTAGCAAAAAAAAAATCTATCCGAGCAAAGGCGTGACAGATGACATGTGCTTAGAGGAATAGATCCAGCATCACTCAACAGAAAGGGTGACTAGAACATAAGGAGGAGAAATGCTAAAGGGCTAGGGGGGTAGACTTTTGCGGTACTAAGGGAAAAAATTCCAGCAGGTGAGCTCAAGAGACTGGAATCTTAAGGAGTCCTAGGAGACAAAATCTGTAATATACTGACACTTCACCGAGGCTGATTCTGGAAGGCGGTTCAGGATTCAGGATGCCCTTGGGATCTCATAGGGAGGAGTTAACAGAGTATTACTTGAGTTCTCTGATGGATTTTCTCCGCCTTTCCTGATTCAAAATCCAAGGTCAAGAATCTCTTGGTCTAGCTAAACATCACTGACCTTGTCTGAGCCGAACTTTTTGAATCAGCACACTTCTTAATTTGCTGTAAACTTTGGGCAGGTACCAGACCCTGGTGCCCAACAGCTGTCCCTGGGAGCACAGGGCAATATAGCATGGGACACACTACAGGGGAGATGAGAACAGTGGCGGCCACGGTCCAGGTGCTGTGGCTGACCGGAATAAATTTCCAGGAGCCAGATCAAGAAGATCCTTGCCTCAGTTATCCATGGCTGTGTAACAACTACGCAGGGCCGGGACTAGGGTGAGGTGGGGCAGGCGAGTAAGGCATGTAGGATACAAAGTGTCAAGAGGCATCCCTGTCAGTGTTGTGGAAATGTGAGCAAGGGCTTCCTTACAGTTTGCACCACAGATGCTTCACTTGCTTTACCCTAGCACCCACCCTCAGCCATCTCAAAACTTAGTGGTTTGACTCATGAACCTACGGGTCAGTAATTTGGAGCGAGCTGAGCCAGGCAGTTCTGCTGGTCGAGGCTAGGCTCGTTCATGTGTCTGTGCTCAGCTGGAATTGGCTGGTTGGTGATGGCCTGGGCTGGAATGTCTAGGGTGACTGGATACTCTCTCCATGTGGTCTGTCATCCACCAGCCCGCTGGCTTGAGCTTGTCCCCATGGACTTCCAAAGGTCCCAGAGAAGAAGAAAAGAGGTCACACGTCCAAGTCCAGACTGAAGAGGTGGAGAAACGGCCTCCATCTCTCGACAGGAAGAGCTGCAAAGTCACTTTGCAAAAGTGCACGCATACAGGGAAGCGGACATCTGTGGTCATTTTTCAATTCACCAGAGCGCCGTGTGCCAAAGAAAGGAGCTTCGTTTCTACCCAGTAGTCAAGGAAGCCACCGAACTCTTTTAAGCCATGGGGTCAATATGATCAGATTGGTTGGTAAGAAATGTCACTCTGGCAGCTGCAAGAAAGAAGGAAGGTTGGCAGAGTGAGGTGGGAGGTAAAGAGACCAATCAGGTGCAGGTGAAAAATGACAAAAAAATCTAGAGAGCAACAGGGAGGAAAGAAGTCAGGAGCAGGCATATCTAACAGAATGATAAAGCTGGCATGCTGGAAAAGCAAACTGTGGAACTGAAGATTAAAGCCATTTCCAGGTCAGGGTTTCCAGATTCAGCCGGGCTTTCATGCTTCCTTCTTCTTGGGCTCCTTCCAGCCTTCACTTTCAAAACCTCTTCCACTTCCAATCCTGTTCACCCTCAGCTGACCATCTTGCCTCCTCATTCACTAAGAAAACTGAGATCAATGGGAAAACCAACCCATCTTCCACCTCCCTCCACCTACTCTCCACCCTCCTTCCCAACTGGGTTGCCAGGGCTCTCTGGGGGAAATCTCTTCCTGCTCAAGCTTCAGGCCTTTCCCTACGATCTCCTCCCATCTTCTCCACTCTCCTTAGGCCTTGCTCTATCTCCTTTTATGAAGTTTCAGTACTATGGGGACAAAGTCACTAAATGTATTATAGAGCTCTCCTTTTAAAATTTCCTTATGGGTACAGCTAGCAAATAGTCAAACCTTTCAAAAACACTTCTGACATTTTATACAAAGAAGGTGGCCAATAATGAGGTTTCTTTGTTCCTGGTTCCAACTTTGAAACTGTATGAAGAGGGTTAATTCTCGCTTGAGCCCGCACACTGTATTTTTTCTTCTGGGTAGCTCTGGTATTTTACCTGAGACAATAAATTGTCAGTGAGGTGCTCTGGGGCCCAAAAGAGATGGGAATGCTGGAAGAAGATCAGAGAGTAAGGACAGACAAGACTGAGGGAGTAGGCGGGATTCATTTATGTGGAAACATGAAAGCAGAGCTAACTAGGCAATGACTAATGATGTGATAACTGTCTACAAACACCAAGTGTGTATGATGTGAATGCCAAGAAGTCGTTGCCTCACTCAGCACAAAGATACAATCTGAGCAGTAACATGGTAGACGAAAGAGATAGAGCATCCTTAGTTAGAGTCACCAAAAAAAATAAAGGAGAATAGAGATCAAAATGATTTCCTGAAGACTACTTCCTTTCTCTGAGGACAACTACTCTTCACTCACTCGTTTCTTTCTTCTATAAACTTGAAGTACTTAAGGAGCTCTAAAGAAGCCATCTCTTCAGCTCTTTCCATTCATACTTCAGAGGTCCCAGCCTCTAACCTTTCCTTCATTTACCGAGTGGCATGGCCTTCCTGAATCCTCTCCATCGTTCCTTTCCGACAACGTTCAGCCAAGAAATTATTGCTTAAAAGACCAAAGCAATAGTATCTTGATGTATAACTTAACTCATCTCAGGAAAAAAAAAAATCGACACCTGGCATGCTATTGCATTCAAGCGGACTGTTGATCCTTGAGGCACACCTGCCTGGAGAGATGAAGGTTCAGTGTGGGCTTTCGCCACTACTGAAAACTCACCTGTCGTGGACTCAGGAGTCCACTGCTCCCGGTATTCTCCCTTCACTCACTAAATCTCCCTTTCTTCTATGTGACATGGGCTCGCCCCTACTGTCGTCATCTTCATGGAACAGCATGGCAAGTGGTAGGCTCATGTCAGAGCAGAGGCACTGAAAGTGTCCCTCTTCACGGGAAATTTATCATCGGCATCACTGAAACCAAGGAAGTCACAATTTCACAATCATCCATTCATTCAATAACCTCACACGGCATGCAGACACAGCACTAGGTACTTCACTGAAAGCTTAAAGCTGGCCTCGCAAAGAGTGCCCAAGACGTGGTCTCAGCTTCCAGGGGCTGTCTGAAGGTTGTTTCTGCCATTCCATACACGGATTAGGAACTGCATTTCACAGAGCGTTCATGTCTAAGGCTGTGTGTGCTGTAACGGGTAGTGGAGGATCATGGGAGTTGTATGTGTAGACAGGACAGGGTTGAACAGGAAGGAGATGATTGTTTCTGAAGCTATTTGAAGAAGAAACACAAGAAGGCTTATTAACTGTGGCAAGATAAAGATGAGAGGTGGAAAATTATGAAACTTACCAGACCAACCACAGAGAAAATGTGAGTCTGTGAATCTTGTACTAGCTCCCAGTGAGAGCTCAGAGAGAAGCAATGGACCCAATGAATGGCCAGAGCATCCCATCCACAGCATCTCGAACAGAACAGAACTGGGGGTTGCGGATAAAGGCATAGATTGCTGAACTTTTGGAACGGGATTACCAACTTTCAAAAAAGAAAACTGGGTATTAGATATTTGCGGGGGTCTTTGTTGCCCTCAGGTGGTGGAAACAAGGATAGCTCTCAAACTCTAACAGGAATTCAGTTTTCTAAGCCGCAGAGAGGCTGGCTGGAAGCTATTACGTTTGAAATTAATGATTGGGTTTGGAAGCTTTACTTCATTTGGGTGCCAACCCAGTTTGAGAACTTTTCCTCTTTTTATATGGTCTGTATTGGTTGTCTTGATTTCTACTTCTGCCCTTCTTGTAGAATTCCTCCAGCGTTAGGTGCAGACAGCTGTATCATTGGGGAAATGCTGCCACCTGGTGGGAGATGTGAAAAGAAGCCCCGAGGGCCTGCAAGAAATGGTTTACCCTTGAGAGAACACTGGCATTTAATGGAGAAAGGGGGAATTCAGCCCTACACGAAATTGTGCAGCCAGCAGAATTGACCTTTGACATTTCTATCCTCCCTTTTGTAGGGAAAGGACATACATTAATTTTGAATTATAGATTTGCTACTTCTGTGTGACCGTAGGTAAATTCATTCATTAGCCTCAGTTTCCTTATCCATAAAATGGACATCACAACACTTACAGAACACACTAAATATTATTTCCCTTTATTATTTGCCTCTCTTATCCAAGGAGCTTCTTGTATTTTCCTAGCCCCCTCAGGCAGAAAAGAATTGCCCTGCTTATATTAATTCACACTGAAGTGTATGTGACTGCCTGTGCTGTTTTGGAGCGATGTCATCCCACAAAATGTAGGAGGGCAAAAGTAAAGGTTTATTTTTATAATTGAACGTAAATTTCTAGTTTTTCAAATTCAGCTCAGTAGGATTCCAGCCAAATTGAAGACTCATTTAGCTCAGTTTCTGCTGAAAGCCTCCATTGGCGTATCCTCCCACAGGGCATAATGGGCTGGTCACCACTTACTCTGGAACTCATCCCATACAAAAGTCAGATCCCGATGCAGGGGAGTCCGCAGGCCCCACAGAACTCTGGTTTCATGGAAAAGAGTCCAAGGACATGGTCTAAATCTTATCTACTTAAGGACATGGCACCCGTGCTTGTATATTTCTTCCTGCTTCTTTACAGTGGTAAGGGGAGAAATGGATAATAAAACTGGAGAAATGCTTTTAAGAAATGATATTTTTAACAATGGGTAAGCAGTAGGGCCACTGATTTTCGTTTTCCAAAGTAAACAACTTGAAAGATGGTAACTGCATGCATTGGGAACCTAGGCAGTTCCTATATGACTTATATTTCCTGGAAGATTTTGCTCATTTCCTGCAGGTGTTGCCTGCCTTCTGTAATAGTACTGTTCTTAAGGAGAACCACAGATCCCCAAACTCCTGCTACCTGGCCCATGGAGAGGGCTAGAGATTTTCCGCAGAAATGCTCCCCACCTCACACGTGGCCAGTAGAGGGAAGCCTGCTGTTTTCTGGGGGAGGAGAGCACTTTGTCTCTGCCTGGGGTCTCCTTAGCCCCACCCCCCTTTCCATTGGCCCAGGACTTTCTCCCTGTATGGTTCTCGCTTTACTTATCTTCAGTTCACATCATACAGGAACCGTTTTTCAGCTTGAGAGGGACCAGTCGTATTTACAAATATATTTCTTAGGGAACACTTAGAAGGCACCAACCAGCCTTGAGTTTTAGGTAAATGAAGAAGAAAGACCAGTTACATACTAAAGCCATTTCTATGTCAAGTGTAGTAATTACTGAGAGGCGAGGAGTGTGTTTAGATGGAATTTTCAAAAAGTCTCTGAAAATTATTTTGCGAAATTTAGAGCAGTTGGTAAGGTGGGCGGATATCGTGGTGGTATGTTGCTACCTGTTACTGTAGTGTTTTGTTAGCACACAGAGGGCATTACCTTCAGAAAAGGGACACTTGGTTTCCATTATTGGCTTGGGTTCCTACTTGTTTCTGAAAGATTTTTTTTTTCAAACATTTCAGTGGAACCACTCATGAGCCCAGCATGGCCAGCCTTCAGCCTGTTACTCAAGGTCATGTGGAGGAGGGTTCCTTAGATTATTGCCTTTCACTTAGTGACAAATGAAGCTTGCCTCCCACTCAATTCCACCTCTGTGCAGCCAAAAGGTCTTCCAGCTCCTTGGAAATGTTTCAGTCTGATGTGGGTCATCCGAGCAGGTGGTATGGACAATTCCTTTTGTATAATGCTAGGCTAAGGAAAAGTCAGCTTAAATGAGCAAGGTACACAAAACATGCACGTATGTGTTCACACACATCCCAACTTTTCATCCCATGTCCTGGCTCTGGGTTTGAATCTGTCATCATGAACACGAGGGGCCAATTATCACGGCACTTACTCTTTTCCAATGCTTTGGAACAAAATTATCATAAACGAGTGACTCTGACCTGAAGTTCATGAATAGGTTGCAGAGGACCTGTGACCTCCTGAAATGGAATGTAAACTGTTTGTGTACATATATTTGTGTGTGTTTTGCTATGTATATTTTTCTGAGGAGAAAGTCCATATATTTCCTAGAGTTCTCAAAAGAATTTTGCAATTCCTCAGGGGCCCTACTAAATGGCATTCCAGTGTATAAGAATTTGGTCCTTTAGACCAATGAGTTCTCTTCTTGGGATCCAACTATTCCCTCTACCGAGAGGAAAAGAAAGTTAACCAATATCTATGGAACATCAACTACATGCCAGGCATGTCCACATAGAGTAGCTCACCTAGTCATCTCAACACCCATGCAAGGTCAGTATCATTCCCCTGTTCACAGACACGGAAGAGAAAGCCCACAGAAGCCAAATAACTTGCCCAGCAAAACCTGGCATTCAAAAAAGTATCCCAGTCTCCAAGATGCACAACCCAGCCACTACCCAGCTGCCACCCCAGGATATTGATCATCTGCTCTCCTGCTTGACTTGGCCAACTTTCTCTCTTTGTTCTTTAGCCACCCTCTTGTTCTGTGAAAATCAACCCATTTCTATCTGGCAGTTGTCTGACCCTTTCCTCACCCATTCTTTGCTTACACACTGGTCACATATGGGTGGTTCCTGCACCAAATTTGTCTTGCAAATATTTTTTTTATGGTGAACAGTGTTTCATCAGTATATAGAAACTGGGATGGTTCACATGAAAGTTTGGATTTCAGCTGTTTTGGAAAAATCAGAAGGGCCAGCATTACCAAGTCCACATTCTGTCTCGATAAATGCAAGCTGGAGAAGAGAGAGTAGAGGGGACTCATGTTCTCCATTCATGATGATCCTTACCACTCGCTCTGGGCTCTTCTCCCTGGTCTGTGCATCACTCTCCTGTGTCACCTGCTGGGGACCTTCGGCATCTGAATGTTCAACTCCTGGCCTCCCCTTTCTCTTCCCTTCCTCTTTTCCTTCCCTCTACTGTGTATACTTGCCCAGTGAGGGGCTCTCCCTCCCCACAGTACATACCTTTCATTTCTCTTTGCTCTCTTTGCCCTCTGTCTCAGGTTCATCTCCTCTCTCTGTGCCCCTATATCCTAAGAAAGAATGAGAGAAGCAGAGACAAATGGAGATGATGTTGTCTCTCTATAGCATGTCTGAGCTCTACAGACCTAAGGTACTAGGCAGACAGAAAAGGGCCCACGGCTTCCCCCCTAGTCAATTGGTCTCTCTTTTCTAGTTTCCTTTAAAAAGAAAAGGAACAACCTGGCATACATAAGGGTTTTAGATGCCAGTTTTATCTCAACTGTCTTTTTTTTAAAATGCTTATTTATGTATTTTGAGAGAGAGAGGGAGGGAGGGAAGAGAGAGGGAGAGAAGGAATCCCAAGTAGCAGCTCAGAGCCTGATGCAGGGCTTGAACTCACGAATGGTGACCTGGGCCAACATAGAGAGTTGGACGCTTAACCAACTGAACTACCCGGGTGCCCCTTATCTCAGCTGTCTTGCATCTCAAAAATGAACAAATAAACAAAAAAGAGCAAAATGGTCAAGTTGGAGTTACTGAGAAAAGAGCTGAGTGAATGTCGATCTCACCTGTGCCCACCCCTCTTCTCCTGGATTGTGTGCGACACGTAGACATGGACGTTCTTGGGCCACAGTGGGCTTTTTCTGTGACACTGGGCACGCGATTCTTTGATTCCAACATTCCACTCTCTGAGTTCAGCTTCCCAGATATGATTAGACAGTCCGCCGTGTGGATTTGTTTATGGATATTTTATGTAGTGTGAGTTGTGCTGAAGTCCCAACATTTGTGCAAGTCAGCGAGCAGGAGATGGGGGGTAATGGAGATGGAATAGTACTGAGGGTTCCCCTTCTTGATGATGACAGTACATCTATCCAGTTCTCCAGGATCAACATACCCACTCAGTTCAGTGATGTTGAAAAGGTCAAGTCCTGCAGGAGAGAGGGTGGCACATGTCACTTGGGAAGAAACCCACAAGGCTCTGCAGGTGGCCACCATCCCTGCATTGTCAACGTCACACACAGTGTGGCCGTCAGTACCCTACTCTTTGTTCAATGAATTCGTCCCAAACAGTATTTCATTCTGGTGGGTCTGGTGAATGGAAACATATTTTCCCATTGGAAAGAAGCACCCCACTTCAGAAATGTTTAATCGGAATACGTGGTTTGTCTTTGGCAGATAGCGGCTCTCATCTCTAAGTTCATTTATCCATAACGATTTCTCCACTACATTTTCCGTCACAGATACACATCAGACATTTAAAGAGACTAGCTAGTCCAATGACTTCAAACCTCAGGACTGAGGACAGATAAGCTAATGCACGGGACCAGAACACCAGAGCTGCCTGGCCTAATCTGTTCTGACTACATAATGGATACTATTTTAGATTTGAAAGGGCTTGAGAATCACTGAGCTAGCCACAGTGGATCTTTTCACAAGTTTGAGCTCTTGCATGGACTAATCTTGTGCAAGCACAGAGCGAGGTAGCAGTGGGATCCGCTGCTCCCAGGCCTGAGCTCCCCCTGCCCATCTGCCACCGGAACCATGAGGAGATCCCGTTGGGCAACCCCTTGGAAGGAGTCCCTTTAATATGTCCGCAGTGATAGCATTTGAGGTATTCGTCTGAAAACACTTCTTGTTTTCTTTGGTTTTATTTTCCTGTGTGCTATGAAAAAGACAAATGCAGAGAAGAGCAGGTAGGGATGGAAAATTATCTTCTTACCTATCTTAACTCCCTTCCCTTTGCTTGTAGGCCACAGTATGGGCATTACCCTCCTAGCCAATAAAATGTACCTTTCAGATATTGTGGAGTCTGTCTCTGTTCTCCTAATGCCTTTGACAGAGGCCACGAAGCTGCTTTTTGGGTGCATTCAAGAATGGCATTAACTCCGGTAAGATTTCCAGACTTGCCATGTACCTGCTCTATCCTGTTTCCTCATGGACCATTGTTCATTGTGAAACCATACATTCATGGAAGCCTTTAAATTTGTTTTTACTTTAGTGTTTATTTATTTTTGAGAGAGAGGGAGAGACAGAGAGACAGAGTGTGAGCAAGGGAGGGGCAGAGAGAGGCAGGGAGACACAGAATTCGAAGCAGGTTCCAGGCTCTGAGCTGTCAGCACAGAGCCTGTCGCGGGGCTTGAACCCACGGACTGTGAGACCAAGACCTGAGCCGAAGTCAGCTGCTTAACCGATGAGTCACCCAGGTGTCCCATATTCATGGAAGGCTTTAGATGACCTTGAAGAGCTCATCTGAGATCCAAAATCTTGATTTTATTCTGGGACCTGCCACCAATGCTTTCTGTGACCTTGGGCAGTTTACTGGGTTTCTCTGGTTCTCTCTTTCACTCGTTCATATGTAGGAGTGTTAAATAAAACATGTTCCCCTTTTGAAAATGTTAGCTGCTTATTTTAAGGAATTCCATTCACATCTTGAAAATATCTACCACAGGGGCGCCTGGGTGGCGCAGTCGGTTAAGCGTCCGACTTCAGCCAGGTCACGATCTCGCGGCCGTGAGTTCGAGCCCCGCGTCAGGCTCTGGGTTGATGGCTCGGAGCCTGGAGCCTGTTTCCCATTCTGTGTCTCCCTCTCTCTCTGCCCCTCCCCCGTTCATGCTCTGTCTCTCTCTGTCCCAAAAATAAATAAACGTTGAAAAAAAAATTTAAAAAAGAAAATAAATAAAATATCTACCACATGCATGTAAAACATTATAGACATGCATTTGTAGACATAAATTATCTACCACATGCATCGTGGACACTGGGTGTGGGCGAGGAGATGCAAAGTAAAGAAAGGAACTAAGAGGGATGTCTGGCTGGCTCAGTCAGGAGAGCACACGACTCTTGATCTCGGGGTTGTGGGTTTGAGCCCCACGTTGGGTGTTGAGATTACTTAAAAATAAAATCTTTACAAAAATAAAAAGAAAGGAACTAAGAGCTTTATGATGAGGCTGTTATCCCCATATTACACATAACTGAACTGAGACTTGGCAAAGTTAGGTCACACAGGGCCGCCAACCTAGGCATATCTGGCGTTCGAACACAAGTCAATTTAGTAGCAAAGCCTCTGTCCTTCTCATCATCTTATATTTGCCACAAAGATGATTGGAATATGGCTTCTGTCCCCAAGGGGCTTTCAGTGTAGAATGGGCGATAGTACATATACAGTAGCAATTTAAGGAATGGTCTTTAAATTCTGCATAACTTAAGGCTGCGGGAAATAACACAGGGCTATGGGAGAATGGTAAGTGCAAAAACTATTTAGGGTCATGTTTGGGTCTTTGGTGGTGGTGTTGTTACCATAGTCGCAGCCTGAGCCTCTTATAATTCTGAATTCAAAGATGCGTGGATGTGTATGAGGATACTCTGATGTTAATGGGGAAATCCACGCCACGGATGACAGCAAATGCTGGTGTCAGAGATATTCAGTCAGCTTAAGCATTCCAACAGCTGTGAGGACCAGGCACTGGTGTAATTCCCTGACTGTACCCCATCCCATCTACCTAGGGTTCACAGTTGAGTCATCTCCATGGCTCAGTGACATAGCCATTCTCCCAGGAATTGGCGCTGATCTGAGCTTGTCCTGCCTCTGCTACCTAAGGGCAAGTTAACACCATTCCCCAATGTAGGAGTGAAGGATTTCAGATGTCCCACCGCAGCGTGCTGGAAGGAACCAAATGCTCAGGCTCAGCAAAGGTTAAACCCCAGGCCAGATTCCAGATTTTTATCCTCTGAAGCTCTATGAGGGAGTTATTACTGCGTTCGGAGAATAAGAATCTGACCCAATGAAAACAAGCCAATTTATAGCTGTGTTACAGGCACATTCCTCGTGTAACTCTCAACTAGCATTACATGCATTACATGCTAGATATGTGTGCAGCCCAGTGACCATTGTTACTGCCAGACCCAAGGCAGATTCATGTGAGTTTTAGATGTGACATTCTTGGGATCAGACCCACCAAGTTCTGGGTAACCAGAGGGCTGCTCCAGTTGGAACACCTGTAGCCACTGCATTGGGGATTAAGAAGCACTTGTTCCTGCTGTGAGCCTTGCCAAATGTCTCCACAGCACAGAAATGGGATCCGGCCTCCGTGGAGGGCAGAGGCCCCAGTTGCATCACATTCTTCTAGGCTTAATCTACTCAGCAACCGAAGTGGAAACAGCTTTCTCCCCACTAATTGGCCAACTGAGTGTGCAATTTAGTCTAATGCCATCGTTAGGCTTCCCGGTAACTAACTCTGCCCCCCACTCCTCCAGACAGCTATTTAGGACCCTGCTGAGGGCATGATTTGGGGTATGACAGTTCTTTCACAGGAAGGAGAATAACCTGTTAGGCACCTGGAAAAAGGTGAAGCTTTGGCCATGACAACTTAGTTAATATTTATGTTTAAACTGCTTCCTTTATTCAGCTGAACAGGTAAGAAGTTATGAAGGTGGGCACAATAATATAGAACAAGTGCTTCTGGAACTTTTATTTAAGGCTGTGATCCTGGGGTGCCTGGGTGGCTCAGTCAGTTAAGCATCCAACTCTTGATTTCCGTTCAGGTCATGATCTCGCAGTTCGTGGTACCGAGCCCTGTGTCAGGCTCTGCGCTAACAGCTTGGAGCCTGCTTGGGATCCTCTGTCTCCGTCTCTGCCCTTCCCCTGCTCATGCTCTCTCTCTCCTAAATAAACTTGTAATAATAATAAAAAAAGACTATGATCTTGTGTCTTCAAGTGTGGCCCAATTCAATACACAGACACTGGCCCTCTCGGTGCATGTCTCCATGACTTCATTCCCAGGAGCAGGAACTGGGACAGGCAGCTTGAGCTGACTTCGTGAAGCCTGACAACTTGAGCACTAGAAATTGTTTCAAGGAATGGCGGAGCCCGGATTGTGATCTGCGATGTTCATGCTTCCTGGACTGTCTGAGCCAGCCCCCTGGAGGAGGCCTTTTCAAAAAGGAGTGGCAAGTATCATTTAGTGTTTGCTTAGTAGTTTTTGATGCTAAACCCATAATTTCAACCATTATTTTTAACAAGGGCCCCTTTGCCATCTAGCTGTAATTTCTTATATCCTGTCTCTTCTTTCTTCAGAGATAGTATGATAGGATATCCTGGAAGAGACTTGGGACTTGATTTTTTTCTTTCTTTTTAAATTTTTTATAATGTGTATTTATTTTTGAGGACAGAGAGAGACAGAGCACAAGCGGGGTGGGGGAGGGGGCAGAGAGAGAGAGGGAGAGACAGAATCTGAAGCAGGCTCCAGGCTCCGAGCTGTCAACACAGAGCCCAACATGGGACTCGAACTCACGAACCACAAGATCATGACCTGAGCCCAAGTCAGACACTTAGCTGAATGAGCCACTCAGGTGCCCCCTTAATTTTTTTTCTAAATGCTAAGGAGAAACCAAGAGAAATGTCATTTAACATTATCAAAAAGTATTTTCTGCCTTATTAGAAATGACAGGTTAATTTACCTTCGGAGCATACTATCCTCTTGTTCTGGGCAAAACTGAAACAAAACTGAAATGCTTTATCGGTAGACCAGTTTCATCATGCAAAAGTATCCATCATTGTTTTGGATGAAAAACTAGAGGCAGTGAGCCAACCAAAAACTGAGAAATGAGATGTTCCATCGTTAACACAGCCAGTGAGCTTGAGGTTAGTAGCATTGCGTCTCTCATTTTTTGTTGTCTCCAAAATATGGAGAAGGAGAAGTGTCCAGCAAAGAACAGGCACTCGACGCACATCTGTTGACCGATGGACTGACTTGTTATTGCTTTGGAAGTGGTTTGGGTTCCTTTGCTCCAGATTGGGGTCGTCTCTCATCTTGGGCTTTGCCTTAACTAGATGGTATGTGTTCCTCAAGTCATATGCAACTTTAATTCTCAGAAGATCATCATTTAAAATGCACCAAAGAAAAACCTTTTTTTTGGTCTGAAAGTCATTTTACTTTTATTTTTTTAATATATGAAATTTATTGTCAAATTGGTTTCCATACAACACTCAGTGCTCATCCCATGAGATGCCCTCTTCAATACCCATCACCCACCCTCCCCTCCCTCCCACCCCCCATCAACCCAAGAAAAATTCTTTTAGAGAATCCCACTGGGAAACTTCTGTGGTGAGTGTCTTAGAAAAATGAAAGTGGAATATATTTTATTTGTTTGCTTTTTTTTTCCCTAAACCAAACTGTTTTTGCAATTAGGAAGGGCTACTACCACTGATGTGATTGGTAGTCTCTTCCTTCCCCAAAGTCTCTGTTGCTTTTTTTCTTACGTATGTATTGTTAGAAATGACCGCATCTCACCATACTCATTTTCCCCAATATCCTCCCTGAGTTTAGCAAGAGCATTTGTTCTGCGTGTATGCAACTTTTGGTCACGATGGGAAGAGATCTCTCTCAAGCCCCTCTGGAACATTGAGAGAAAAAGGTCCTGGAAAGAGACTATGAATGTTGGGCTGTTCTGATCTCTAATAGCCTCCATATGAAGGTAGTGAGAAGCAGAGAGCAAGCAGGTTGAAAACAATTGTAAATTGGAAAAAAAATCATTCAGATCCCTAAGGAAGACAGACCAAGTAAAGATAAAGCTACAGGACAACTGAAGTCACTGTATAGATTTAAAAAATCATTGTACTCAATGAAATCTTGCCCTTTGCAATGATGTGGATGGAGCTGGAGAGTATAACATTAAGTGAAATAAGTCAGAAAAAGACAAATACCATATGATTTCACTCATTTGTGGAATATAAAAAAAAACAAACAAAGAATGAACAAAGGAAAAAGGAGAGAAAAACAAACCAAGAAACAGACTCTTAACTACAGAGAATTAACAGATGGTTACCAGAGGGGAGGTGGGTAGGGGGATGGGTGAAATAGATGATGGGGATTAAGGAGGGCACTTGTCATGATGAGCATAGGGTGATGTAAGGAAGTGTTGAATCACCATACTGTATATCTGAAACTAACATAACACTGTATGTTAACTATGCTGGAGCTTAAAATAAAATAAAATTGGATTAAAAAAAAAAACATCGGGGGATGCCTGGGTGGCTCAGTCGGTTAAATGTCCAACTTTTGATTTGGGCTCAGGTCATGATCTCTGGGTTTGTGAGATGGAGCCCACACTGGGCTCCATCCACACTGACAGGGTGGAGCCTACTTGGGATTCTTCTTCTCTCCCTCTCTTTCTGCCCCTTCCCTGCTTGCACATGTTCTCTCTTTTCAGATAAATAAATAAACATTAAAAAAATTATCGAATTCATGCCTAAAAGAGATAGTATATTACTGAGGGAATGTACTACAGTCAAATATATGGTATCTCAATTAAGAAGAAGAAGCCGTTCTGGAAAGGAGTGTGGAGGTTCCTCAAAAAATTAAAAATAGATCTACCCTATGACCCAGCAATAGCACTGCTAGGAATTTACCCAAGGGATACAGGAGTACTGATGCATAGGGGCACTTGTACCCCAATGTTTATAGCAGCACTCTCAACAATAGCCAAATTGTGGAAAGAGCCTAAATGTCCATCAACTGACGAATGGATAAAGAAATTGTGCTTTATATACACAATGGAATACTACTTGGCAATGAGAAAGAATGAAATATGGCCTTTTGTAGCAACGTGGATGGAACTGGAGAGTGTGATGCTAGGTGAAATAAGTCATGCAGAGAAAGACAAATACCATATGTTTTCACTCTTATATGGATCCTGAGAAACTTAACAGAAGACCGTGGGGGAGGGGAAGGAAAAAAAAAAGGTTAGAGAGGGAGGGAGCCAAAACATAAGAGACTCTTAAAAACTGAGAACAAACTGAGGGTTGAGGGGGGATGGGAGGGTGGGGAGGGTACATGAGGGGTATTGAGGAGGGCACCTTTTGAGATGAGCACTGGGTGTTGTATGGAAACCAATTTGACAATAAATTTCTTATTAAAAAAAAAAACAAAAAAAAACCCTAGCAAAAACAAACAAACAGAAAGAACGAGGAGGAGGAGGAGGTGGAGGAGAGGAAGAAGAATTCCTACAAGCCAAAATCAATACAATTGTTTGGTTCCATAGTGCTCATGGTTGCCTAAAGATGTTTGTTTTTAAGCACTATTCTTTTTATCAAGTACAGAAGCATCTTCTCTTGCCAGCTATTGATTATATGGGTTCGATAGCCTGTAAGTTTAGTAATGTTTCCAGAATCACTGCAACTATGCATGGTAATACCCTAATGGATCACAATTGTTGAGCTCCTCCTATGTTAAGTGTGAATACAGTTCCTCTGTCTGTGGTATAAAGAATTTCCACTTGTCTGCCTCTTAAAAATGTTTGGCTCACAAAAAGTGATAGCTAACAAAAGGTCCGACAAGGCAGATAAAAAATAGATCGATTTAATTCCTCTGAGTTCAACATCAACACGTTTTGGGCTGACAGGTAAATATTGGCTAGAACAGACCTGAGAGCTAAGAGAAGTCAGACATGCAGAAAAATCTTTGCCTTATTCCCAGGGCAAAGGCCACATTTTTATTTTTCTTAATGATATCACAAGGCTGTTGGAAGTCAAGCATCACATGGCAAGAGCAATGTGCTCCCTTTCACCTCTGTAGGAAGTGTGGCTAATTCTGTCACCTGCCCGAGGCAATGACATGAACTCATGGAAATGGGCAAAGAGAAAAATCAGGGAGTGTGGTGTTGTGGTTTAATAGCATGCTATAAATAAGGACTGGAGTTGAATAACTGTCCAGAGGTAGGTTTGTGGATAGGGTAAAGTTGCAGGCCAAGACTATGGAAAGTTAGTTCCAAAGTGACCATCCTGTACTCACGCTTAACAACTTTGGTTTTACAAAGCAGCGTAACAAATTGTCTCTCATCTGTCCCTGAATGTGAATTATCTTCATGGTCTGTGGTGGGTACAACGTCAAATGGATGCGGTAAGTGGAACGTTAACCTTTTATAGCAAATTAGTTTATGCTTCCTCTCCAAACGAAGACGCGATTCCCTGACTGAATAATGAATACCAGTCATAGAGAGCACCATTCAGCCGTCTACCTGGGCTGCTTGCCTTCACTGCACATGATGCACATAGAGGCTGATTTTTCTGAAGCCAGCACAAGTCTTAGCTGGAGTAGAAGTGAAGGCTCACTTAGAGCAGATGAAGAATCTGAGCTTGTCCAGAGAGTGGGACGAGCTATTGCAGATATTTGGTTTTAGCAAATGAGTGGGACTGAGCAAAAAATGAGTCATGACCAGAATTGGGGGCCAGAGTCAGAGCTACTTTCTGAGGAGTGAAGACGGTCTCATAGGCAATTCAGGACTGTGTAGGTTGGGTCGAAAAGTGCTTTTCTCACCCAGGAAATAAAAAGGGGGAAGGAAGATGTCTCTAGAAGCCTTGAGATGTAGCATGAGGAAGAGCAAGACTGAGGTGGGGAGAGAGGGCGAGTGCAAATAGAAACGGCATGGCCTCGACTCCCTTTGCCCACGTGTCTTACTTGTACTTCTGTAATACCTTTTCCTCGTGTCCACACAGTTCCTCAAAGCATTTACTGGGAAGGCCTCACTTTGGGCAAAATGTGTCCCTCCACCACTCCCGTCCCACCCTGCAGCTTCAGTTCTGATGCACGAAACCAAGCCAGAGAAAGTAGCCTCACGAATGGTCTGAGAACCTGCCCTCGCCTAGCTTGGTGTGAAATGCAAACCACCAGGTCCTGATGGGGACTGATAAGAAGAAACTAGAATCTGTATTTGAAGAGACCCAGGCGCTACAAACCACTTAGGGTCTGTGAACTTACTGTTTCTTTGCTTTTGGGTTTTCCTTTCTTTGTTTGCTCTCCCACTGTTGTCTTATAGTGAAATTCTTTCACAAACATGCTTTTTAAAAAAAAAAAAACTTTTAAGTATATTATTTTATTTTGAGAGGAGGCAGAGAGAGGGAGAGAGAATCCCAAGCAAGCTTTGCACTGTCCGTGCAGAGCCTGATGTGGGGCTCGAACTTACTAAGAGTTCAAGTGAGATCCTGACCTGAGCTGAAATCAAGAGTCAGACATTTGAGTGACTGAGCCACCAGGTGCCTCTTTCACAAACATTCTAATCTTACCTCAGTTGAACTGAGGCACTGGGCTCAGGTGAGGGGAGACCACAGAAAGGAAGCTGCTTCTGTTACCCCACCCTCCTCCGTGGGTGCTTCTGTACAAATGGGGGCTTGATGTTTAGGTCACAGGGAGTCCTCTGCCGGGATCTAATGTCTTTCAGGAGCATTTTGTTAAACATTAGTGGAGGTAAGTGTTGGTAGCATCAGTTAGAAAAAGTGAGGTCAAGGGAAACTGAATTAGTTGACTCTTGACTACTTCCTGGGTCGCAGGTCATAGGGAACTTCCTGGATCTAAACCCACATGTAAGGAGTCTGAGTTCAAATTTCAGATCCCTCAACCAGTTTACTGGACACAAGCATCCTGAGGAGAGGAGAGTATGACAAAGGAGGTAAGAGCCCAAGCTCGGAGTCAGACAGGTGTCATAGGAACCCTGCCCTTTAATAGCTATGTGGACTTGAAAAAGCCCCTTGATCCCCGTGCCTCAGTTGCTTCAATGGCAAATGAGGATAATAAATTACTATAGAAACATCATAATGATTAAATGAGATAATATAGGTAAAATGCTTAGCACAGATTGCGGCCCATAATAAAAGCTCAGAAATGGAAATATTTATTTATCTTGCACCTAATAGAGTGTCTGGTGTATTGGGGATATACCATAATTATGTGTTGAATTTAGCTGAATCTTGGGTTTTTAGTGAACATATTCAGCAAGCTTAGTGAAGTGGTATAAATTTAATACAAGGTTCCAGACACATTTAAAATCAATCTGGAGTAATGAGAAGCTGTCACTTGCTCCGTTAAATAAGCTGGATAACAGCCCATGAGTCATCATCAGGGTTTAATACGTTTGCATTTTACACAGACAAATGAAACTCCGAACAAAAAGGCAGGAGAAAGCTGAGGGCTTGATGGCCAAAACTGGTTTCCAGGCACGTTGCGCTGCTAAGGATGTGAGGATTTCTGCCTTTGCTCTACATGTGTCTCTCTTGTTCACCGGAGAGCCAACCGCAAGCTCCAGGCTTAATGGCAGGAGGGCTGGGGTCACACGGGGCTTGACCCCTCACCCCCACAAGTCTCTGCTCTTTCAGCAACAATCCCCCCTTGTCTTTAAAGTAGTAAGGTAACCTGTTCCGAAATGGCGAAATTATTTCTTCTTAGGTAAACTCAACAATCAAAAAGGACACAGATAAAGTGCCAGTAAAAGAAAACAGAGGGGTTCCTAGATGGCTCAGTAGGTTATGTGACCAGCACTTGATTTTGGCTCAGGTAGGGATCTCACTAAGTCAGGATTGAGCCCTGAGCCAGGCTCTGTGCTGGGAGTGGAACCTGCTTGGAATTCTCTCCCTCTGCACCTCCCCTGCTTGTGTGTGTGTGTGCATGTGTGTGCTCTCCCTCTCTCACTCTCTCAAAAAAAAAAAAAGAAAAGAAAGAAAAGAAAAGAAAAGAAAAAAATAAGTCACTTAAAAGGGGTTTTCTTTTTTTTTTAATTTTTAAAAAATGTTTTTATTTATTTTTGAGACAGAGACAGAGCATGAGCAGGGGAGGGGCAGAGAGACAGGGAGACACAGAATCCAAAGCAGACTCCAGGCTCTGAGCTGTCAGCACAGAGCCGGATGCAGGGCTCGAACTCATAGACTGCAAGATCATGACCTGAGCTGAAGTCAGACGCTTAACTGAGTGAGCCACCCAGGCGCCCTAAAAGGGGTTTTTCTTAAGAGAAAGAGACAGCCCAACCATCCAATTAGTTGTCTTCTGTGTGCTAGGAGCTCTGAATATGCAAATCTAGGTTAAGTGCAAAATAACCAAATAGACAATACATTCTATGAATTTAGAGGAGGAGGAGATGGTGGAGCAAAGAGTGACTTAGAAAATGGCCTACTTAAACTCCGTTCCTGCCTCTCCCCTCCTTTGGCACCCCCATCGGTTCCCACTCTGGCCCTGAGAGGCAGGATGGTTCCGGAACACCTCCACGCCACAGCCAATGTGCGAGGAGAGTGGCTGACCCTTACTTAGTCCAGAGCTTGCAATCCTGGAGGCCTCGCCCTTCCCTTGGGTGGGGTGGGGTGGGGGTGGAGATTTGCGCAGGCTCTTTGGACAAGACAGGACTGGATATGGGTTTTGAAGGATGGATGGACTTTGGGAAAAGAGGAAGATAGGAAAAGTTATTCCAGCTAGGAGAGACGATAAAAATAAGTAAAGTTGAAAAAGTGGAAAATAAAAGATGCATTCTGGGAACATTGAATAAATAAGTTTTATTGATGGTAGTTTCCAATTAGAGAAACAGTTCACAACATGGTCTTTTTTTTTTTTTACCTCAAGATGCTGCACATGAGCGACATATGAGAGATCTGTGACAACTGCTTCCCCCTGGGATCCATGCTGGGTCCCTTTTTATCTTCTCATTTTGAGGAACCGCTGATCGTAAGGTGCCCTGAGGCTGAGTCTTGCCAGTCCATTTACGCAGGAGCAAAGAATGCAGAGAGTTTGCTATGTAGAAGAAAAGGAAAGGGGGTTAAGGGAAGAACAGCACATTCATCTGTATATTTCTGTTGGTAATCCCTTTTGCCCCCGCTAACATAGCCATCCTCTGGTTGATGCTCTTGTGTTTCACTGAGACCCTGACTTTGGTTTGGGTGAGTAGACTCAGAAAAGGCCTGATGTGTCCAGATCAAACACACAATGATGCCATGAACTAAGAAATAAATTACTCCCCAAATTATTTTATTAGACTCTACCTGGCCATCATGAAGCTGTTGATGCACTTCCTTCTATTTGGGTGAGACCAGTATGTTTGAGACACAGGTGGCTACAAAACCAAAAGTGCATGGGGTGCCCGGGTGGCGCAGTCGGTTAAGCGTCCGACTTCAGCCAGGTCACGATCTTGCGGTCCGGGAGTTCGAGCCCCGCGTCGGGCTCTGGGCTGATGGCTCAGAGCCTGGAGCCTGTTTCCGATTCTGTGTCTCCCTCTCTCTCTGCCCCTCCCCCGTTCATGCTCTGTCTCTCTCTGTCCCAAAAATAAATAAACGTTGAAAAAAAAAATTAAAAAAAAAAAAAACCTAAAGTGCAAAATCATCTACAAAGAGACCCTACTTATTTTTAAAATTGTATTGCTTTGTTTTTAAAACCAATGCACTTACAGGATTAAACATTTAAAAGATATGAATGAGTAATGTAAAAATATCCCTCCTTTCTTGATCCTAAGCCATCCAGTGTTCTTCCTCAAAGATAAAGATGTTTCCGTTTTTTGTTCATGCTCCCAGATCCCATATGTGCGTATGCGTGCAGATATATACATTATGATCTTCAGTTCCCTTATGCATAGCTACATGACATTAAAAATAGAAGCAACTCCTCAAAATAAAAGCAGGTAACAATTCAGAGCCAGTTTCCAAGAAATCATTATGCCAAAATCTCCCTCCGATTTCTCCAATCAACTGTGTTTATTTGCATTGTAATTGTGCTGCCGTTTAACTCAAGTGCCAAAATAACTTTGGCCGATTCAAGGCAAGGAACTCCTAAAATGGGTTTGCTAAGATGCAGAAAATGTTACTATTCCATATATGCTTCATTGTCTTAAATTTTTTTCCTAAATTGTTTCCAAGAAAATTTAGGTCTCAAGTCATTTCACTCACACATACTTAAGGGTGCATCTAAAAAGTATAGCTATTTTCTTACATCATCCTAATGTCATTATCATGCCTAACCCAGTTAATAATTCCTTGGTATCAACCTAATGCCAAGATCATTTTCAAAATTTCCTGATTATCTAAAAATCTTTTTTTTTTTTTTGACACGCCTGGATGGCTCAGTCAATTAAGCATCCGACTTCGGCTCAGGTTATGATCTCGCAGTTTGTGAGTTCAAGTCCCGCGTTGGGCTCTGTGCTGACAGCTCAGAGCCTGGAGCCTGCTTCGGATTCTGTGTTTCCCTCTTTCTCTCTCCCCCCCTGCCCCCTCAAAGATAAACGTTAAAAAATTAAAAATAAATTAAAAATAAATAAATAAAAGTCTTTTTTTCTGTCTTTTTTTTTTTTCCTTACAGTTAGTCTAATTCTGGTTTCAAACACAGAGTCCATATATTGAATTGAACATGAATCTCTTTGAACCTGGAGCAGTACCTAGCCACCTTGAATGTTCCACATTCTGGATTTGTCTGTGTATTTTCTCATTGTTATCATTTAACTTGATGCTTTAGCTCCTGTAGTTCTTGTAAACTAGAAGTTAGTTTGAGTCACAACTAACTAGAAGTTAGTTTTAATCACAAAAAGAGTTTAAGTTACACTTTTTTGAGGGAAGTGGTACAAAATACTTCATAGATGGTACTTGGAGTTTCTGTTGCATCACATAAGGCAGTATGTGATATATGGTTCCTCCACCTTGATAATAATTTATTTAATGCAGGAGTCACAAACTAGGGCCCCTGGGCCAAATCCAGTCTGCCACCCAGTTTTGAAATGAAGGCCTTATTGAAACGGAGCCACACTCACTCCTTTAGGTAGTAAGACTGTTTTGCACTACAATTGTAGAGGTGAGTACCTATGGCCGAGATGCTATGACCCACTAAGCCTAGAATATTTATTTTTTGGTCCTTTGCAGAAAAGTTTGTTGATCCCTGGTTTAGCGTGTTCGTGTTATGACTGACTTATCCTCCAAATGAGAAATCTGGGCTCTAAATGCTAAATCGATTTGTCTAAGCTGACACAGTCAGTAAGAGAAGGCAAAGCTCTTCTTTCTAGGTCCTGTCCCAGCTCCCCTCCCCACCTCTTTGCCCTCCTTCTAAGCCATTCAATGTCCTACAAAACAAGTAGTCAGACATCAAAGTTTCATTCTCTTCCTAGCCTGGCCCATCAACATTCAAACAGAACTAGAGCCCAGATGCTTGAATGATTCACAGGGAAGCAGAAGGTACAGTCTGATGCTTTTAGCTGTGAAAGAAATCTGACTCAAACTGGCTTAAATAGGAAGTTTACTAACTCACCATACTTGAAGTCAGTGATGTTGCCAAGGGCCCAGATTCATTCTATCCCTGTGCTCTGCTCAGTGTCAATTTCATTTTCAAGTTGGTTCTCCTGTGGTCTCAGATGGTGGCCAGTGGTAATCAGAGGTCCATGCCTCCTTGTCACACCCAGCAGGAGAGACATGACAAACCCTACTTTCAGAGATGGAGTACGAGTTCTTTCCTTTTGTCTGATTAGGCTCCCATGTCTGGAATAGGTGTCAGCCATAGTAACGGTAGCCAGGAGAATGCATTAACTCACAGAGAATGATCAAGACTCTCTCTCTGGGCCTCAAAGTGGGGTAGATACTTGAAGAGCAACTAAGATTCTGGTAAAAAAGGCAGAAGGTAAAGTGAAGGGGAAAATCAGTTTGGGAAGAAATGTGGTTTAGGGTCTTTCAGGGCTAATAAGACTGCCGATTCCCACGGTGATTAATGGATGTTCTTACCAGGGGAGAAGACACCCTAACTAAAACTGTTGTCTTGAATCAATTATGTTATTCCCTCTACACTAGGAGGAGATTTGGTCACAGGATGGAATGTTTTTTTATGATATTTCTATGTCCTCAGTTTATAACCAAAGTTATTTCACAGGAAGTTGAAGGGTTTTTTATCAAAACGATACTTAAGTGTTTTTCAAATATTTAAAATAAATTTGAAGAAAATAGCACTTAAAGGATAAGGAATTATTAATCAGTTTTAGGAACTTATACTAACTAGATCTGCAATAGTGAAGGAAAAACAGCAGTATGAACCCAAACTGTATGAATTATGACATAAGATTTTCAATCTAAGCAGGAAAAATGTCACAAAAAAAAAAAGAAAGCAGTTGTAATTTATTTCTGCCCTAACAACTTCTTGACAGATTAAGTTTAGGATATTTAGATAATGCAGAGAACATTACCTTTTTTGTATACCATACGTAATAGATTTATAAGGAGACAATATAGTGGATGAGATTTTCGAAGATGTGGTTCAGTACTTCTCAAATATATAACTGAACATTATAATTGCCTGGAGAAGTTTTATTTATTTATTTATTTTATTTATTTTCTTTTTAAAAAATTTTTTTAACATTTATTTATTTTTGAGAGAGAGACAGAGTGGGAGTGGGGTCGGGGCAGAGGGAGAGAGGGAGACACAGAAGCCGAAGCAGGCTCCAGGCTCTGAGCTGTCAGCACAGAGCCTGATCCTGAAGCGGGGCTTGAACTCATGAATCCTAAGATCATGACCTGAGCTAAGTCGAACGTTCAACTGACTGAGCTGCTCAGGCGCCTCTTTATTTGTTTATTTTTTGTTTGGTTATTTATTTTTTTAATTCAGAAATTCTGATTTAATTGGGTTGGGATAATTTTAAAAACTGCCAGGTGACTCTAGTGTGTAATCAACTTTAGTTGGAATGAAAGACAGAAGACCCCACAGAGGGGCCATCTCCTCTGGGCTTAGACCCCAGGTCTGGAGTCTAAACCTGAGAGCCTAATGATCATATTTCACTGACTCTAAGATCTACTCTACAGCCTCCGCCCACCTCTGGCAAATTTATCATCTCTGAAATTGGGATGCAGTCAGCAGGTCAAGTGCTCAACCAGCATGAACATGTCCATTGTCACATGTGGCCAGGGTGACAGCAGTTTGGAGGCAGATGTTGGGACCAGTATTGCACCCTTTAAAAAATACAGCAATATTGGGACGACTGGGTGGCTCTGTTGGTTAAGCGTCCAAGTGTTGGTTTCAGCTCAGGTCATGATCTCACAGTTCCTGAGTTCAAGTCCTGCTTCAGGCTCTGTGCTGACAGCTCAGACCCTGGAGTCTGCTTCGGATTCTGTGTTTCCCTCTCTGAAACTCCCCAGCTCATACTCTGTCTTGCTCTCTCTCAAAACTAAATAAACATTAAAAAAATTTTTTAAATTAGTTTCTCTTGGGACACCTAGGTAGCTCAGTTGGTTCAGTTTTGGACTTCAACTCAGGTCATGATCTCATGGTTCATGAGTTCCAGCCCCACATAGGGTTGTGTGCTGTCAGTGTGCAGAGCCCCCTTTAGATCCTCTGTCCGCCCCTACCCCGCTCACTCTTTCTCTTTCAAAAATGGATAAACATTAAAAAAAAAATAGCTTCTCTTTTTTGTCTCCTCAAGACTGTTTCTGCACACCAGTAAATATATGGTCCTCTATCCAGGTAGTTGTTTTCCCCACTCTGCTTTCAACATCCTTTGTCAACACTTGTTTTATGCAGTCATTAGCTGCCTTTATGGTGTAACCTGAAAGATGCTGAGAAGTTTGTCCAAGACAAAAGCACTATCTCTCATCAATACTCAGACTTTAATGATATATATTCTTTACTTTGGGTTAAGGCATTACCATTGGATGCTATTCACTCTATGTTTGACAGAGGTAGTACATTAAATACTGCTTTCCTCACTAATAGTTGAGTAAACTAGTTTGTTGGAGTATTTCAGGTGTGTGGTTTGTTACAGAAGAAGGAGAGGGAGAAAGAGCAGAGATGTGGTATGCTGGTATATGTTTAACAACTGGATAGATCTCCAGAGAGAAAAACAGCTCTGATCTATAGCATTTGCCAATTTCCATGGTGTAAGTCGCTCTCACCGTGACTAATTTCTAGTTATAGCATGATGTCAATGAACATGGAGTTGAGAAGAGGTCCCTAGAATCTGCTCATGTGAGCAGGTAGAAGGTGGTTCCAGCACATCCCTAGAACGCCTGAGGAAAGCTTCTCTGATTATCTGGGAGATAGAAGAAATACAGGGAACCTGGGAAAACCCTGCAAGAGGACAGAAGGATATAGAGGGCAAGTAGGAGAAGAGAAGGCTTTGTGGCTTCCTCAGATCTGTGGAGGGGAACCATGTTCCAGGGATGTGCCTTCTTCGTCTCAGTTTTTCAAGTGCAATGGACACAGAGTTGTAGTCTCATCATTACTTTTTTTAAAAATTAAAAAAACAATTATGGGATGTTCTCCTGAATTCATAGTTCAGTGGAGAGTGGTTTATTTCTCTCACATCTCACATCTAACATCTGTAGAATTGAGCTGTAAATCTGTGTATCTGCAGGGTTCAGTTACCTCCACTCATATGGCAGACACACAAGGATTTTTGGCTTCTGATCAAATAAATGAGAAGATCCTCATATTTATGGGCCTTATGAACATATGATTCCTCATTACTTGTGGGGAAAAAGCAGATGCCCAAGTCACAATTATCTTATTAGTAGTTATTGCTTAAAGGATAACATCTGTAACGCTCTACTCTTGGAAAGAGAAGGATCTTTGGGAGACTTATGAGGTGTCAAACATTTCAGACTTTTGAAGGAAATAACGAAATAGTACTGAAAATAAGCATTTGAAACTTTAAAGAAAGAATATAATTTTCCTAGAAAGAGACTTAGGTTAAAGGCTGCCTCTGGGTTTTGTTTTCCTAATTATTTCTAATTAGTCATGTGTTGATGTCATGTGTGTCTCATGTCAACCATTTATTCTCCCCCTGAGATCAGGCCCCCAGTCATCTGAAGTCAGGCCCGTCTGCTCAGGAAGAAACTGAAACAATTTTATTCATAAAGATGTAGTGGATATAAAACAATGTAATAATGTAATAAAGGGGCTTTAAGTAAGAGATGTAGAGAAGTAATTTTACTTTCTTTACTATTGTTAAGCAGAAAAGGAAATTTTAAGTCTATAAATTTATGATTCTACATGAAACTGACATATGAGCTCAGATCTAAAAGAATAATTTTTTTGTCAGGTTTTTCTCATTTAATGGTGTTCTGTGTCCGTCCAGCTGTCTCCTCTCTCCCAGTAGATAAGAACCACTGTCTCAGGAGGGATTCCTGGATGGCCAGGAAATGAATGTGCTTCTATACCTTTGTTTTAAGAGTAATGATCTGTTCATTAAGATGTCATCGGGGCTCTTAGTCCACCAAAAATGTTTGTTGAATTTTGAAAAGTATCAAGATTTTGACGAGTCTCAGAAATTTTTGTAAAAGTTCTTTTCCCCCTGGTTTCTGTTGTTTACCAAACATGTCATACACTAGCAGCCATGTAATGGAAAAACAAACAAACAACAACAACAAAACCCTGGAATATAAATTCTGGTGGAAACTCTAATGTGCAGACTGTGTGCCTGAGTTGAGTAAATCTTTGTTTAGCTAGTCGAGTAGAAAATATTAGACTTGGAGTTTGCTGGAGATAAAATTCATTAATCAATGAATAAATAAAATGAGTTGTCACTCGTATCAGAGTCACGTGGTTACTTAAATAATACATGTGTGTGTATTTCATCATATGAGGTTTTTCTATGAAAGATTCTCTTTGGCTAGTTGTGTTGGTGAGTACTCCGTAGCCCTGATTTGCTAGGATGATTTCTTTGTCCTCAATTTGGTAAATTTTGTCAATACTTTTGAAACATAAATGCAGTCACCTGTGACTACATGAGCATGCATGCCTTCTGACAACAAAGCAGAACTTCCTTCATGACGGCTGACTTCCAAATTCCCAAGGTTTTCTAGTAATATGATTGGGTGAAGGATGTACAGACTTCACAGAAGGGCAGGGTTGACTAGTCGGGTTTGCTTGTTTGAGCTGAGGTCAGTGTTTTATATTTCTCTGTCTTCCCAGGCCACCTCTTATTCCCTTCTCAAGTTACTAGGCATTTCAGCCATGAGGTCCATATACCTCCAAAGTGTTTATGGGGCACCTGCACCTGAGAATTTGATAAGGAATTCCCGCTGTGATAAAAAGTACGCGTAGGTCAAATGTGTAGTGGTAAAATTAATTGTTCTGAGACTATGTGTCTCAAGCCATCTATAAAAGCCGTATTATTTACTGCCTAGGATACCACCTGTGTAATGCAGCTGTCTCAACCATTTTACACACACATACACACACACATACAGAGAGAGAGAGGGAGAGAGAGAAAGAGGGAGAGATTATATTCAAGGGGAGGTTTTATTTGGGTTAAAGCCATACTCTGTGGCGGTTTTGTTTTTCACCTAATTGAAAACATCTACAATACATCTGCCAAAGAAACCCAGACAACCTGGAGATGGGGGCCGCTTGTCTCTAAACCATGAATCACTGATGGTCTTGCCTCAAATCTAGGCCCAAGTAGAAGGTTCTGCTTATCAAATAAAAATAGTAGCAAACAGCAGGAACACTGAAGTGACAGCTACTTGATTCTCAGCCAGAAAATTGTCATTAGGCTTTTAGTCTCAAAATGTTTCATGGAAGTAGCTGAAGTGAGGCTAATTTTAAATATCTCGGGGAGCTCAGTGAAAGGTCGTTCCTACTTGTACTCCCTGGTGCATGGTTTATATTGCTATTTGGAATTTTCTCACCCTCTATACCCCACTTTAGTTTCTTTTCATAGATTTGAACAGTGATGAGGACTTGTTCAGTTAATTTATCTCTATTAATTTTTAAATCTTAAATTAATTTATCTTTGAGATCTAGTTTCTTCAGTAAGACCCAAATAGATCAAAGACCATTCTGAAACCAAAAGAGGAGACACTGAGGAGGCTGCCATTTTTTCAGCCTGCATCAGGGCTGAAGACTCTAGGACAAATCTGGCCCTTTGCCTATTTTTGTAAATAAAGCTTTATTGAAACACAGCCATGCTCATTCATTTACATAGTATCTGTGGCTGCTTTCAAGCTATAACAGCAAAGTCAAGAAGTTGTGACAGTTCAAAAAACTGAATATATTAATTCTCTGCTCTTTTTTGTTTGTTTTTGTCTTTTAAAGATTTTATTTTTTAGTAATATCTACACCCAACGTGGGACTTGAACTCACAACCCTGAGATCGAGAGCTGCATGCTCCACTGACTGAGCTTTCCAGGCACCCCAATTTTCTGCTCTTTATAAATAATATTGACAAACATTTATAAATAATATAAATAACATTGGCTGATCCCTGATCACTATGGGTTAGTGTTTGAGGACTTTCCCGGATGTTGGAAACAAGCAAGCAAGTGGTCAAGACTCCTGAACCTCTGAAACAAATTATAAGATAAATCTCCTGAAAATAATGGCACAAGACAAATCTGGCCTTTGTATACATCAGTGTTGAGCTGTCTTTGAATGCTCACCAGCCTGGGTATATTTAAATATGGAGAAGATATTTTGGATGATATTTCCCAAATGTTGTTGCATAGAACATTAATCTCCTTCAAAAGTTAAATCATTTCATGACAAAAGGATTCCCTCAGGGAAATAAGTTTATTAACTACTTGGACTGAACAAACTTCAAGAGTTTTCTATACTCAAGGACCTGTAATTCACTAATGTATTATGGGATATAAGAGGAGTATAATGTGCACAGTATTTCTCAATCCTACTTGACCTCAGAAACTCTCTTGGAACATCTAGAAATATCTTACAGGCTACAGTTTCTCATGGAATAGATTCTAGGAATCTTCTCCAGGGTTTTAGCACACATGAAATCTGAGTGTTTTCTTTTTTCAATATTAATTGCTCCAATTCTCTTTTCCAGCTGGCAGAGTGGATATTCACTGGGTGCACAACAGAACAGCTTGTCCAGTTGTTAAATGTCTTGTAATACTTCTGTATGGGTTGGCAAATAACAGCTTTTCTGATATCCCCTCAAATATCCCCTGTAGCCCTGGCTATCTGACTTCTCCCTGAAGGAGGTTTTCCAGACTTTTGCTCATTTAGTAAGTAAAGGTTATTATGTTGCAGAGGGGCCCAGGGGAAGAGACTCTAGGGTCATACTTCAGCACTACCAGTATGTGTTCCTGGTCACTGTCCGTACCCTATGGGTTGTTAAATGTTTTGAGTATCACTGTCCAAGTTCCAGCATCTAGTGCTTAGTCTGCTGAGAAATGTCTTGCCTACCATGATGTAGGTGTTACAGCATCGCCGAGGCCAAACAGATTATGGTGGCACATCAAATTTGGCAACATCAGAACCATTGTACAGATGGGGGAATCAGAAGGTCAAAACAATGGTCTAAATTCTCATGTAGGTACTTTATCTCTCCCAGCCAAGTAAACACGGTCTGATGTAAGTGATGAGGGAAGTTATCGCGGGAATACTTTAAATATTCTCCAAAATGCCAAAAAAAGGGGGAGGGGTAAAGTTTGGGATTATTAGCAACAAATTGGTGACGCATCTGAGAAGTAATTGATCCATATCAGGATGTTAAGAAGTATGGGTGGTGCCTGAGTGGCTCAGTTGGTGGAGAGTCTGACTCCTGATTTCAGCTCACGTCACGATTTCACTGTTGGTTGTGAGATGGACCCAAAAATTTTTGTGCTGATGAAAATCTTCAGGAGGGGATCTGTGACAACTGAGTTCCTTTTGGAGGATCTGTCTCTAGGCAGATAAGGAAAGTTCAGAGAAAGCCTCTCCCCGCATCTGCTGTTTTTCAAGTGCCTACGGCTCAAAATAATCAGTCTACCGAAGCAGCATATCTTGGGATGGAATGTTCTGCTACCTTTCAGTGCTTCCCTTTTAGTACATTCCCAGAGACTTGTTAGAATTATTATATTTGTGCACTTCTCTCTCTTATTAAACTGCCGTCTCTTTGATGACAGTGTCTTACCATCTTCTTACATACCCACCCAATGCTTTGTGTTGTATGAACTTAAAAAATATTTCTAAAATTGAATTGAGAAAAGTCCCCATTCATATGATCTCCTGCTTTTCACTTATTTCTTCATTATCTACTGTATTCCTTTTGAAACTCTTGGGGAGAGCTAGGTAATACCTTTTACGTGTAGGGCACAATGTTTGCAGTGTCCTTTAATAGAAAGTAAATGTGTTCTTGAAAGAGAAATACTATAATCATCTGCATCTCAAGAATCTAATATATTGCAGGGACTGAAATATTTGGGGGTAATTTTATTATTAATTTGTTATATTTTGTCCATGTTTGACTAACCATATTTGGCAAAATATGAATTTGGGGATAGGGAAAGGATAGAAAGGGATAAATCCCAAGTTGGGTGAGTCAACACTTCTCGTTATAAACTCATTTTTTATCATCTTGTTTGTTTATATCATCTAAAAGATGTATTTCCATCACTCATTTTGGCGCTCACACTTCATATCAGTAAAAATGATGTTTCAGTTCTTTCTTTGGACTTCCTGTGAAGCTTCTTAGAGATTCCCAAGGACTTCTCACTCAAAGCACATAAAGTGGTTACCAAAAGAGTTAATTACCACTCTTTAGGTGTTAGGTGTTATCCTAAAGAGATTATTATATGGTTTTACTTAAATCTCTTTTGACTTCCAGCTATTTCATATGTAGAGGGAATGCCACACGAGCCCATTGAATTAACAAATGGATATAAGTTCAGGAAGCTAGCTAAATTATCATGAAGCACAGGGACTAGGAACTGCACAACTACCAGGAACAAGGAGATCTCTCATTTTCTTCTTCCTTCTCTGTTTCTCTTTCTCTTGCTCTTCAGGCAGCTTCTACTGCTTTGGCATGCATGGGGCTAAATATATCTACCCACCTTTTATCTCCTTAGGTCAAGTAATCAACCTAGATTTCCTGGCGTTTCTTATTTTTAGGCCAAGAGTGTGGACAGATTTGTGTGTGTAAGTTACTTTCCATTCAGCAGTAGAGACGGGACTAATGTCACCCAGTACAACTGTGGCTATTTTGAGACTCTGCTCCTTTGTGTGGGTGGAATTGTCAGAGAGGTGCAAAACTTGTCTAGTACACTTATGCCATTCAGCATAACAGCAATCCTACAAGGCACGTATCGTTATTCCTATTTTATTGAAGAGAACTGAAGTTCAGAGGGAGGAAGTGATTTCCTCCAGATCAAAAAGTCATGGTCCTAAGTCAAGGCTGTCTGACTCCAAACCTGTTACCCTCATCTATTTCTTTCTAGTTCCTGGCTAGAAAACAATTAGCTTCAGACAGGAGATAATAACATACTTGGACAAAGGAGACTGAATACTTGTCTGGTATTACAACGTTCGTGACAGTAGGATCTCCACTCCCTACTTTTATCCCCCTTTTCAACCAAAAGTAGAACTAGAGAAAAACCAAGAGCAATTTCTGGGACTTGTCTCAAGGGAGAGTGGTAGAGTCCTTGGTCCAGAGTGGCATGAACTTTGGTTATGTTTCTGAGGTTCCACAGCACCTTCTCATTTCAGAAGCTAGCTGTAACTCTCAGAGACTGGCTGAATCATGAATACATTCAGGAGTGTGTAAAAAAAATAAAAGAGAATAAGAAAAAATATATAATAGAGTTAAAAAGATACTATCTGGCAGTCAAGTTTCAGAAATCATGCTGTTTTTTTTTTTCTCATCCACATTTAACACTATACCTTCACACATAGAAAGAGGAGAACTGCTTTGTATTATTTAACAGTGCAGATAGGCTCCTCAGATCGACTGCATAGTACATAACACACTCTTCAGTCCCCAAAAGTCTTAAAGTATGGTTATATATGGTCTCACTCACTTGAACATTTTTCTCCCTTTCACATAAACAAGACTGCAAGATTGACACTCAACTCGACAAAAAACTACCCTTTCTTACCTGCCTCCACTTGGCCCTCAGTTCCCTCTCGTTTTCCATATTTCTCTCACAAGAACTTCTAATTTTTTTCTTCTCTCTCAACTGTCAATCTTCTATTTGTTTCTTGTCTTTGTCATGTTTTGTTCTTCATTAATTTTTTTTATCCAAAAGGTCGTAATGCGTTAGTGTCCCTATAAATGTTACCCTTAGTTATTTATACTCATTTAATTAAAGTTTGTATGAAGTGACTCAGGGATGTAATTTGGCCAAGCTGTGGTTAGGCACGTTTCTGTCATTCCTGACTAAGCTCCAGGCCTCCCTAGTGAGGTGTTTTTAAACATATGTCTGGAAGTTCACATTGGTGAATCCTCCAATGACACCTTACCACTGCTGTGATGGCTCCAGACCCCTCATCTGCCTTGTAAAGCATGTAGGCAGCAAATCACAATCACCCAACTATTGCAAAATGCAGACTTTTTATCTGTGTGGTCTGGGAATTATCAATCAACAGCTATTGATTGAGCACTTATCTATGTTGTCCTCAGAACTGTGTGGA
Organism: Prionailurus bengalensis; assembly: GCF_016509475.1. Classification (NCBI taxonomy): domain Eukaryota; kingdom Metazoa; phylum Chordata; class Mammalia; order Carnivora; family Felidae; genus Prionailurus; species Prionailurus bengalensis. The sequence goes on from NC_057344.1 coordinate 139,611,781, forward strand.
AAGCCCCTCATGACCAAAGGGGTGGGGGGAGAATAAAACACAAGTCTTGTTCCAAGGAAGATTACAATCTAACAGGAACACTACTAAGACCCAAAAAGACAACTCACAATATAAGGCAGCAGACAGCAGGTGCCATAAGAGAAGTATGGGTCATTAGATGTTTTCAGAGACCAAAGCAGGAGAAAACTTGTGGTCAGGGTGTGCGGGGAGGGCATGGGGAGACATCAGTGAGAATGAGGATCAAAGACAGAAAAGCATGGATCTTGTTCAATAGAATGTACTAAGCACTTTCTCTACAATGAAAGAATCTGGTGGAGATGAGCGTGAGAGGAATCTATGAAAGTATTTGAGACAACTTGAGAATAGAATTGAAATTAAAAGCAGATAAAATCAGGATTTAATCTAAAGGCCACCTTACATTTAAATCCATGAATATTGTATGGTATGATCTCTCACTCTCCCTCTCTCTGCTCTCTCTCTCTCTCCCTTCCATTTATTGTTTATATGTATAAAGATCTGGAGTAATATTCATCAAATATTAAAAATGTTTATTTTCGGGTGGTAAGATTGGGGATCATCTGTGGGGTTTCTCTGCACTTTTCTTTGCCACTTCAAAATTTTTTATTGTGAATGTGTATCATTTTTATAAAAACAACAAAATCATCACTCTAAAAAATCCTAGATGAAGATACTTGCAAGAAGAGTGCCAAATGACATTCTGAGTCAAACACGCCACATAGAGCACAGGTTGCAGACAATGCACTCTGATTATGCACAATGATCAAGGGGACAGTGGAAAAGTCTTCAGGTTGGATTCTTTGTAAGAGTTTTTAAACACTTCATCTCTGAGGCCAAGTCAAATGACTGAACTGACTTGGCTGGCTGGAAAGTGAAAACTGAATTCTAATTCTTTAGGGGTGCCTGGCTGGCTCAGTGGGAAGAGTATGCAACTCTTAATCTCAGGGTTGGGAGTTCAAGCCCCACGTTGGGCATGAAGCTCAGTTAAAAAAAAAATGAAAAAAAAAATGAACTGTTCTTTAACATCAGGAAGGTAGGTAGGTGTCAGTTACATCACTAATTTTCTAAGTTTTTTTAAAACAGGTCTTAGATTCACACATCTAAAAACTTTCCACTTGGCCTCTTTCTATCCAGGAGAAAAAGAAAAACAAAAAATAGGCAAACATTAAATGCCATGCAAATTTCTTTCTTTCTTTCTTTCTTCTTTCTTTCTTTCTTTCTTTCTTTCTTTCCATCTTAAAATTTTTTTAACATTTATTTATTTTTGAGAGGCAGAGCACAAGTGCAGGAGAGGCAGATAGAGGGTGAAACACAGAATCTGAAGCAGGCTTCAGGCTCTGAGCTGTCAGTACAGACCCCAAAGCGGGGCTTGAACTCACGAACCATGAGATTGTGACCTGAGCTGAAGTTGGATGCTTAACCAACTGAGCCACCCAAGCACACCTCTTTCTTTCTTTCTTTCTTTCTTTCTTTCTTTCTTTCTTTCTTCTTTTTTTCTTTCTCTCTCTCGTTCTTTGGTTCTTTCTTTCAGGACTTCTCCACCAGCTCACCTGTGGATATTTTGCAAATGTACTGAAGAGGTCCTGGGAACCCTGATAGAGTGGTCATGCAGATTTTGATTTCACGCCTAACTTTAAGGGAAGTGAAAGAATGCTGTATCATTTAGCCCCAAACTAAAAATTACTGTAGCCGTTCTATATTGATGGTTTCAGGTCAAAGGGACAGAGAGGGTTAACATAAGATATATATATAAATATATATATATATATATAAATATATATATATATATTTTTTGTAATGTTTTTATTTTTTGTTTTTGAGACAGAGAGAGACAGAGCATGAGCGGGGGGGGGGGGGGGGGGGGAGGAGGGGCAGAGAGAGAGAGGAGAGAGGGAAACACAAAATCCTAAGCAGGCTCCAGGCTCTGAGCCATCAGCACAGAGCCCAATGTGGGGCTTGAACTCATGGACTGTGAGATCATGACCTGAGCTGAAGTCGGACGCTTAACCGACTGAGCCACCCAGGCGCCCCAAGATTCATATATATTTTAAGCCAGAATGCATCTTAAGATTTTCTTCTGATTATAAGGCATTTGCAATTTAAATGGGTTTTGAGAAAATGTATGTTTATAACAAAGTCTATTACTACACGGTTTCAGTTACATTGTCAAACATATCACAAAATATACCTTCAGAGGTCACTAAATAAGTAAAAGCCTGATACACATACCACTTGACCTATAAGGCTAATTCGTCCTATACATCAATACTGGCATTTTGTGGCACTCTGTAAATTATAACACTGGAGATTTGTTTTGTTTTCTGATCAATATTTAAATTTGTGTTAGCCAAACAACACTCATGTGATTACGATGAGATTGGGAAAGGAAACAAAAAACTGAGACACTTTGGAGCACGTACAGGATTGTCATATTTAATTCCCAAAAGATCAATATATATATAGAAGATTGAGTGAGTGGAATCAGTGGGTATTACATAAGCTTCACTGGAAACTTAATATAAACAAACTCTCCAAATATTAAATAGTCGTCTGGATAGTTTTTCCAGTTCTTTGTTTTGCTTTGTTAGTAAAAAGGGCCCCATTTATACAATACTTGCATTTTAGAGCTGGAAAGGACCTAAGAAATTATTTCATTCAACTTTTCAAGGATGACAGCAAATGACACATTATCTAAGTCGATTTCTCAATTCTATGGTGAAAATTAATCTGAAAAAATCTTATTGTTGAATATAGAACTCTAAGATGCTCACTAAATAAAATATGGTAAATACAGACAGTCTTATTTAAATCTGGTCGATTTCCTTTCAGAATTTTCCTATATACCTATTGCATAATATCTGATCACAAAATCCTTAACAAATGTTTTTAAAATTTTGGCATGGGATCTCATTAGTTGGATGAATCATAATCAATTTAATAGTTTTATAACATTTTTGGACATTTTGATATTTTCTGAATTTTTATAATGATAAAGATGTGCTTACTTTTCTTTGTGTGTGCCTCTGATTATATTTCAGGATTAATTTCTAGAGATGGAATTTTTGTCACAAGGTAGGGATTGTTCACCTGCTTTTCAGAAAGTATATTCAATAGCAGCATTAAGGAGGCTGGTTTATCTTTCTTGACTACAGAACTTTGTACTTTCCTGAACTTTCCTAATCATGTTGTTTTGGGTGCTGTAATCAGCTGAGGATTTGCCTATATCATTTTAGAGACAAGGGAACCAAGATCTAGACTGTGCAGTTGAGTGAAACCAAGATCCACCGTGTAGTTGAGTTGCCCAAATTCATACCATTAACGTCAGAACTAAAGTTAGAACCAGACTCCTTGACTTCCAATCTGGTGCTCTTTTGCTATGATTCTTTACCTACTCCTTAGCCAGCTATGTTTATCATTATGGCTCTCCATTTCCTAATCTGTTTTCTTTTCTTTTTTTCAGGTTTATTTACTTAAGCAATCTCTTCACCCCACTTGGGGCTCGAACTCACAACCCTGAGATCAAGAGCTGCATGTCCCACCAACTAGGCCAGCCAGGCACCCCTGTCCATTTTCTTTTAAGACATTTCTTGATGGCTACTAAGATGCCAAGGTGCTCAGTATTTTATGATGTGCCTTTTCATTTACTGAGGAAATTTCTTTTCCCTCTACGCATCCAAGTACCAGGGTTTCTAATAGCTTGCAACAGCAGTATCATCTTGTTACCTTGCTAGAAATGCAGAATTTCGGGTCCTGTCTGAATCTAATGAAACAGCATTTTAACAGACATTTTAAAATCCCAGGGTGGTTTACAGGCACACTAATATTTGAGAACTATTGTTCTAAAACATTTGGGTCATCTTTCCTACAACATGATACCCGCTGATTTTTTTTTTTTTTTTTTTGGACTGTCACGTCAGAGGGAAATAAAAACATGTATTTAACACCCTGAGTTGATTGATGGATGATAACACTTTTCCCAAAAACATGACTACATAGTTCCTGGGCAGCCATTATAAGTTGGCCCAGAAGTAAAACAATAATATGCTTACGGATTTTTTTTTTTTTTTTGTCTCTGGAAACCCATTTCTACCACAAAAGCCACAAATTTGCTCAGAAAATAAAGGAACACAATATGAAACAGAAATAAAAAATTTTTAGGTTATTAGGAAAAAAGTTTATTTGGTAAAACCAAACATCTTTTATTGTCTTTTGAGGATATTTCTGTAGGGACTGTGTTGAAAATATATCCTAAAACACACATCCAGTGAAGTGAAGAACGTAATACAGATTTCCCCCCTCCCCGCCTCCTAACAAATCTTTGTTTTATGAACGGAAGTATTCTTTAATGCTTCAGATTCTAGATTTTATTAAAAATTATGGCAATTGCTCTTTAAAAAGTTGTCAGTTTGGTAATATGAACGTTGGAGAAAATCTTTGAATGGAGAGCTGGAATCTTTTGTTATTTTGCTGTGGCCTCCTTGTTCCACCATTGATCGCTCTTTAAGGTGAGTTTTGTTTTTCCTTCAATGGCTTGTGTGTAATAGGAAAACTTATAAATGGCTCACGGGGTTCTTAATAGGTCCAGATCTCTATTTTGACCTACCTCTAGGTGAGGTCCAATGCCCATTGATTTCACAGAGAGTTCTCTGAGAAAGACTGATCTTCTGGCTGCAGTAGAGAGAAAGGTAGAGTGTACCAATCCATCGACTAAATTTTTTTCAAGGCTTACAAGGAGTCAGAAGAAGCTCTAAGTTCAAAGCTTTTGACTTTTAAAACATTGGTGTAAAAAGACCCTTGAAATTTCAGTAATAAACCACAACCTTGTGAAACAAATTATAGCGACTCCCAACATTTAAGAAAAGTTTTTTTTCCTGTTTTTTTTAAGTATAAAATCACTTTATAAGATTTAATGAAAATTTCTGTACAGTAAAAGATAAGTAGTTCAAAAAATTGTTTTCTATATATGAGATCCACTGATTTGAAGTGATGAAATCAAATAACTCATATCATGGTCATGAGTTTATTCTCCCCACCCATCTCCCCATTCCCACCTCCAACAGATATACCCTGGACATTGATTCAATCGTAACTTCTAGAGAAAAGCAAGTTAAACTCTTTACTCACAAAAACTAGCAATTCCATTGCAGCCCAAACTTCTTTAACTTACAGAATAGTATTTCTAGTTTCCCAAATGCTCACAGAGAAAGGAGAATAATTCTAACATAACTTTTTTTTATTAGAGCCAAAGGGAATTTTTCTCCCTCAATCCCACTCTTTGTAAAAATTGATTTCTTCTTTACAATGTTGATAATCAATAAAAGCCTTTACTCAAACTCCCCAAAGTGCCCGTGGTAACCCAGCCTTTTGATAAATCTAGGGACTCTCTCAGGGGTTTCCAGGCCAAACCACCCCACCACTTTTATGATGATATATGAGGGTCATATACAGGGACTTACCCGACATCCTCTAAATTAAAAGTCATTGGAGCAGGTAGTTTAAGGAACAGATTTATAACAAGTTTCAAATGAAACAAAGGTATTCCTCACAGCTGTGAGCCATCTGCAACCAATTTGCTCATACTTAGAGTATATTGAAGATAAATATTATCCCCATACCCCCTTCACCCCCTCAGCACATACAGAGACTCATATAATATGCCACCCAGAGGAACCTTAATGTTTCCAAAGCATACAGCTGTTCAGCCTCTCTTTGGCCTTTCTCTTGTAGTTCATATCAATTTCAAATTATTACTACACTTATTATGCAGACCCATACATTGTTGTTTAGCCTGAAAATTCTGGTTAAAAAATTAAAGATAATTTAATTGCCGTGCGTTTCACAGCTATGACTGATTATTCAATGTGGTCACAAGTAATGTTAGAATCGTAGTCTGGATAATTTCCCAGAAGGATGCAGAGAGAAATATGAATACAGAGCAATGTATCCTAGTGGTCCAGAGCAGGGCTTGGATCTGACAGACAAGGCTTTCTACTCTATTTTCTCAACTATAATCTGAGGATATAAATATAGTTGAACAACTGCTCAGGTCCACTTCTATACAGGCTTTTTTCAATAAATATATTGGAAACTCTTTTTTGGAGATTTGAAACAATTTGAAAAAACTTGCAGATGAACTGCTATAGTTTAGCTTAGAAATCTCCCAAATATTGAGTAGAAGGTATTGTTGTAAGAACAGAGCATATAATACATCAACATCTAAAATATGTTCATTGTTTATGTTATTGAGAAGGCTTCCAGTCAGTAGTGGACTATTTATAGTTAAGTTTTTGGGTGGTCAGAAGTTATATGTGGATTTTTGACCATACAGGGGTTACTGCCTCTCATCCCAAGTTGTTCAAGGACCAACTAGAGAACCTACCTCTTGGGGTTCTTGGAAAGATTCAACATGATAATGCAAGGAAAATCTTCAGTAAAATCTCCAGGAGGTATTTCGCACACTCAATAAAGATAAGTTATTATTATTATCTTTGTGAATGAGAATACATTCAATGTTACTCTTATCAACCATGGTAATAGTATATAGTATGATTTTATTATTAATATATATATTTATAATATACAATAATATGTTATGAATAATGTATAATGTAACATATAATCAAATGTTAAGAGGTGAGTAACTTTTTTATCTGTTGCCTCACAGCACTGCATCCTACTCTACACAACACAAACTGACATTTATCCCAGCATTCATTTCCCACGCTTCATCTTCTATAGAACATTAGCATCTAGTAAAATGTAACAGGTCACACACACACACACACACACACACGTCTCTCTTGTTCTCTCTGTATAAACAAGAGAGAGAAATGCTAGGTTGAATATAACTAAACAGTCTTTCCTGCAGAGCTTCCCAGAGTCTTTAGTGTGCTGACCATCACTGTCAATTTCAGCATGGTAGCGGGGATTGTGTCAGGGGCAGTGGTGGTGGTGATGTGGGCTTAGTTTCCATTATTTCTCAATCTTATTTGACCAAAGGACCCCTTTTATTTTCCCTTCACAAAAATTCCCTATATATGTGGCACATTAAATGGTCTGAAGTTGGTCTTAGTCACTTTGGCTGCTATAACAAAAATACCACAGACAGGGGTGGCTTAAACCACAGAAATTTATTTCTGACAGTTCTGGAGGCTGGGAAGTCCCAGATGAAAGCAGCAGCAGGTTCAGTGCCTGGTGAGGGTTTGTTTTCTGGTTTACAGATGGCCATCTTCTCGCTATGTCCTCACAGGGAGGAAAGGGTGAGGAATTCTCTGAAGTTGCTTTTACAAGGGCATTTATCCCATTCACGAGCGCTCCACCCTCATGACCTAATCACTTCCGAAAGGCCCACCTTCAAATACCATTGTGTTGGGTATTAGGTTTCAACATATGAATTCTGGGAGGACCCAAACATCCAGCCTATAGCAGTGAGGTATAAACATGGGATACTTAATTATTTTAGTTTCCTCCTTCAAGTGCACACTTCATGCCCTAATGATATAGTCAGATCCCACAGCTTTCTGGCCATCCTAGCCCAGTCTGATCCAGTTTAAAACTTCAGTCTCATATCCAGTGCAGTACCATTTTCTTCCCCAGCACAGACATTTGAAGTCGGGAGGGGGTGGGCTGCCTTTTCACCTCTCCTTCTAGGTTCGATTTTATCTGTGTTGGGACTGGAAAAAATGAAAGGCTACAAAGAGCACATGTCCCCCCCCTTTTTTTTGTAGAAATGGAAGTGCAATTTTTGGGGGGACGAGGTTAACAGTGCTGCCCTATCTGTGACTTGACATGACAGGCATTCAAATGTTCATTCTCCCAGAAGGCTCTTGTTTACATTCTCTGAGATGTGGATCTTCATGACATAATGCATCAATGAGATCTTGAATTGATTTCTTTCAACGTTCCTAAATTCCCACCTGCATGGCAGATCCTGCAGCCTCTCCCTTCTGGGAACCCCTTGTCAACTAGCTGCCCTCTTCGATGGGGCACTATGGCTCAGTTCAATGATCTTCTATAGGAGCAAAGTTTGTTCCACTGCCCTCCTCTCCACCCTGCTTCCCCTCTCCAGTGCTCCTCAACCTAGCCCAGATAGCCACAGATGGCCATCCAGCAAGTTCTCCACATAGGTAGACATTTCATTAGGGATTATAAATCTATCTCTCCTGCTTAAAAGCACTACCAACCTCAAAGGGAGTCTTAACTATCACTTCCTTTACCTGGTTTCACAGAGAGGAGAACGGAGAGCTAGGGTACTGTAGTGAGAACTTGTTACTTTAGGTCCTTGAGCCCGTGTCTTCCCTCTTCTTCTCCTTCCCTCCCTATTCTTCATGCATAGAAAATGGGATTGGGCTTGGATGATGATGCCAGTTATTGGAGGTGGTTCACATGCCACTTACTAAGCCCTAGAGATGGTAGGAATCTGGTCTCAAATTGCTTACAATTCTCTTTATTCTTGACAAGGTGGATTATTCCTGGCTTTGGGTTCTGTTCAACAGAAAAGTTTGCTCAACATTTTGTAACAACTGTTAAATTCTTACAGGACACTGTGGGGGTCTGTGGGACACAGTTTACTAAATGTTAAATTCTAAGTTTCATGAAGACAGGGACTGTGGTTGTCCTGTTCATGTTGGTATCTTCCAGAACTTAACAGTAAATGTTTGTTGAATAAACACATGGATAAATAAAGGATCAAACTTAGCCATTCTTTAAATTTTAGCATGAATAAAAATTACTTAGGGAACTTGTTTTTAAATATAGATGTCCAGGCTTCAGTGGCAGAGATTCTCACTTAATAGATCTGAGGAGGTAGGATGTACTTTGAGAAATACTGACTAGTCCATGGGTAGGTTAATTTTGTATGGTTCTACACCTACTGGTTAATGATTGCTTAAATACACATTTGTAATGCTCCTTCCAGACACTCTCTCTTGACTGCATATGAAAAATATATATACAGACAGGCAGGTACAAATGCATACATCACTCATAGGTAAGAGGGAGAGGAAATGAGGCACAGGACTGACGTCTGAATCAATACTTTAAGACTCATGAATGTATAACTTCATGGAAAATGACATTGGGGAAGTCCTATAACCATTTCTGACTTTCACATACAGGTAAAAGTTCCTTTCCTTGTTGCGATTAAATCACATGTTTGAATGCTGCAAGTCAAGATTCCTTAATTCCCAGGGTCCTTGTCTGTGGTGAAACCCAGGAAGGAGCCATGGGTGGGGCTGTGGGGCTTCCACTTCGCAGGTGGTACCAGTTACAAGAATAAATTATGGATTTGACTCTCTAGAGTTTTCAGTACAATATATTTCATGAGCGCAGAATAAAAATTGTAACCCCAATACTTCCAAAAAGTGGTCATCATCACTGCAGATGAAGAAAAATCTGTTTAAACAATACACCAGGGGTATGTGAACCCCAAAGAGTCTGACTTAATTTGGAAAGATTTGAATAACAAGGATAATATTTTTAACAGAAATGAACTCAATAGCTACAACTTGTCATATTTCATGGATTTATTTAAAAGATGTTTTTATTGAAATATACGTAGAGCAAAGTGCACTTCCTATATTTATTTTTATTCTCAGTTGTATAACTGAAATTCTTTTAAAAAGACAGAATAAATATTATAAGATATATTTGTTATTTGAAACAAAGTTTCCATCATAACCATGTAATACATCCTTGTAGAGGTGAATTTCACCAGAGTACGTTATTATTTTGTAAGTCATGCTGTTTTCAGGTGTTCTTTAGATAGTTAGGGGACATATGATATTTTGCTATCAGATAAAACTCAGTCTCAGGGAACCATCAGGCAAAATATAAGTAAAGGAGGGCACGATTTCAAGGGTTTAAAGTTATGAACTTTCCAGAGCAAGAGTCAGAAAGAACCTATAGTCTTCAAGCTTATGAGTTATGAAACAGTTCTGATAGTCCCTTTGCATCAAAACCACTGCTTAGCATTGGAGCTATGACTATAAGAAATAAATTCAGGAGGATAGATACCAAAGCTTTCTTAGGTACAAGCAGAGATGCACAAATGTATGGCATGATGTAAATTATGTGATTAAAAAATATGTCTTCCTACATCAAAATAAAAAGCTTCTTCACAGCAAAGGAAAAGACTAACAAAACTAAAAGACAACCTATGGAAAATAGGGGGAAGATATTTGCAAATGACATATCCATTGAGGGTTAGTATCCAAAATCTAAAAGGAACTTATACAACTCAACACCAAAAAACCAAATCATCCAATTAAAAAGTGAGCAGAAGACAAGAATAGACATTTCTCCAAAGAGGACATACAGATGGCCAACAGACACATGAAAAGATGCTCAACATCACTCATCATCAGGGAAATGCAAATCAAAACCACAATGAGATATCACCTCACACCTGTTAGAATGGATAAAATAAAAAATTCAAGAAACAGCAAGTATTAGCGAGGATGTGGAGAAAAAGGAACATTTGTGCACTGTTGGTGGAAATGCAAACTGGTGCAGATACATTGGAAAACAGTATGGAAGTTCCCCGAAAAACTGAAAATAGAACTATCCTGTGATCCAATAATCACACTCCTGGGTTTTTATCCAAAGAATACGAAAACACTAATTTGAAGGGATACGTGCAACCTTATGTTTATTGCAGCATTATTTACAACAGCCAAGACATGGAAGTAGCCCAAGTGTCTGTCAATAGATAAATGGATAAAGAAGACATGATATATACATATATATATATATATATATATATATATGATAGAATAGATATATGATGGAATATATATGATATGTATATCATATATATATGGATAATACATGATAGAATGTTATTCAGCCATAAAAAAGAATGAAACCTTACCATTTACAACAATATGGATGAATCAAGACAGTATAATGTTAAGTGAAATAAACCAGCCAGAGAAAGACAAATACCATATTATTTCATTCATATGTGGAATTTAAGAAAGAAACAGATAAGCAAAGGAAAAGAGAGAAAGACAGAGAGAGAGAAGCCAAAAGCCAGACTCTTAACTACAGAGAACAGATGGTTACCAGAGGGGAAGTGGGGGGATGGGTGAAATAGGTGATGGAGATTAAGAGCACACTTATCCTGATGAGCACTGAGTGATATATGGAAGTGTTGAATCACTATATTGAACATCTGGAACTAACATAACACTGTATGTTAACTACACTAGAATTAAAATTTAAATATTTTAAATAGAAATAGTTTACATAAAAATGTTTTTCTACCAAGAAATAAATGGACAAAATTAAAATCTTCTATTATGAAATGAAATAAGTCATTTGTGGCTGCATCTTCTACTTTGTCTCCTCTCCTCCCCAACCATTCCCTCTTCCCCCACCTTCCTTCCTTCCTTCCTTCCTTCTTTCCTTTTTTTTTTTTTTTGTGCAATTTCAGATTATTAATTTCTATTTGGACAGCCTTAAGTAAGCCACTTATAGAGGAGACACTAAAGTTTGGATAATAAAAATGAACTGCTACTTAATTACTAAGTCCCTAAGTCCTATAAAAGAGGTCTTTTTTTGTAGAGAGGCTATATTAATATCTTTTATCCCTTGGGGATATATCTTGGAGTGGGTGGGGAAAGAGAGAATTTGGGGAAAGGGATGAGGCCAGCCATTTCAATCACTTGTGAAATCTACTTAAGGTAGGTAAATTTATATGTTCAAAGGGTTCCTGAAATTCTAATTCCTTTCAACATAGAGATGTGAATACTTCTAGAGTGGCTACAGAAAACCTAGTTTGATCTAGGCCCTAAGGATAGCCTTCAAACATCAACAGGACATTTGGATAATCTCTCTTATGTGCCAGATAAAGAGTTGGGGCAAAGAAAGGGTATCAGAGTCCCCAGAGGGCGGGACATGACTTCTGGGGGGTCACTTAACTGTGACTGTAAACCCCAGTGGCTTGCTAGCATTGTCCAAAGCTTAGAATTATTTATTGGCTGTAGGGAGTGGCGTTTGGCACAACTTTGTGGTATATTTTATATTTTGACCCAACTGCTTCCCAAATATTTTATGGTAAAGATTGGTGAGTTTTGCCTTTGTTTTTGTTGTTTTACTTTTTCAAAAAGAATGTGACATACATGTTGTCAATGTAAAAAAAAAAATCAATCTCTCTGCCTGGACATAATTTCTAACACTGAAACTAGACATATTCCCCACTTCATTACCTTACATTGTGTTCAAATCCCTGCCGGGATCCCAGCTGGAACTGCAGAAAGGTGTTAGCTTACTGAGTAAGGATAAAACCAACCTCTTGTGAGCTATAAACCCATAGTGTACAAATGTAGGGGATTTTTATATAATGCCAAGTGATTTATGAATGTGACAAGGAAATTTTAAAATGTATTCTATCTCTAGAGCTCTCTGTAACCGTTAGGATGAAAAAAATTCAGGAGTCCAATGAAATCTTTTAAAATGTTTATATTGCTTATTTTTTCTTTGACTCTTCAGGAGAAGTACTCATGCAACAGAAAACATAAAGACACATAATGATGGAAGGAATAATTATGACCTAAAATTACAATTGTGAATCACTATTAGGCATACATTTATGTGTCCCATATGAAGCTAATAGCTTTCTCTCAATGATACCCAAATACTTTTCTGCTGAATTAACATAAGGGCATCTTGCATTTTACTGTCAAATTTATTTCTCAAGTGTACTTCCCCAATCCATTCCTTTATAAATTTTCATTAATTTACAGTTTTAGGTCTGTTCCTAATGATCCAGTGTAAATTGACGACTTTATAAGTATTCACAGCCTGGATTGTTCTTCCTCCTGATTCCTAAAATGAATCTGTGTCAATAAGAAATAGAGAGGAGCCAGAAATAGGCTGGATACTAAAATGAAGTGAGTAAATTAAGATTTTAAAAGTCTGCCCATGTGTGTCTTTTTTAAAACTGATGTAAGTCTCTAAAGTTGATTGCCAAAAATAGATTATTTTTTGTTTATTCATAACCTGACTCCAACAAAGAGACAAAGTTAAATTTTATGAATCAAATAATTAAATAAATATACTTTATCGAACTGTTTTCTAACCCCTTAAGTGGGCATGACCTAGTAAGATAAATTTTACCAAGTTTTCAAACGAGTCAAATGCTAACCTTTGATTCTTGGCCCCAAGTATAGCCTTATCTTTGTACTAGCTCTGTATACTATGACTTAGAGGTCAGCTGTGTATATCCCAAGCGAAAGCACAGGGCAGTTAAAGGATACTGGTAAACTTCTATAGCCTGTATTTTGATTTATAGATGTATCTTGTTATGGGCTGAATGTTTGTATTCCCTCCAAAATTCATGTTGATTTCCTAGCCCCCATGGTGATCATATTTGAAGGTGGGGACTTCGGAAGTGAGTATGTTTGGATTATATCCTGAGGGTGGGACCCTCATGATTTGATTAGCGACCTTCTAAGAAGAGAGGGTGAAATCTCATTGTCTCTCCACCAGCATGTACTGAAGAAAGGCCCTGTGCGGACACAAGTAAAAACGTGGCCTTCTGCAAGCTAGAAGGGCCCTCACCAGACACCAAATCTGTTGGTGCCTTGATCTTGGGACTTTCCAGTCTCCAGAACTGTTTAAGCCACCTAGTCTATGGTATTTTGTTATGGCAAGCTGGGCAGTCTAAGAAAGTCTGTTAGGAATGTATTATTCTGTTGTAACTAAAGAAAACTCCAGGAGAGTGACATAGTCTAAGTGTCTGACATTAAGCTTTTGAAGGCCTTGCCTGGGCATCCATTTCAAAGATATCCATCTTTAAAAAAACATATTGTTAGCTGTAAAACACAGCTATTAGCAAAACAACAGATAAGGAACTGGGCCACCCCACCCATGAAATTTACCTTTCAGAAAACCCTGGTGACCAAGATAACTGACTACTTGGGTTACCTTGCCTCTACTCTCCTGTGCCCGCATTTCCGCTCTTATTCTTCAAATTAGCCAATAATGGGTGACCTGGGGGAAACCCCAGACACTCCACCCTTGACCCTCATTAAGGCAGACTCCCACCTCACTGCAGACCCCACACCTCTCTGTGTGGCCCTTAGTCATGCTGTGTACCCTCCAGGACTTGCGAGTAATAAATCCTGTTCCATAAAGTATCCTGATGGTTTTTGCTGAAGTGTGGTCATTATAGGAACCCAGCCCAGCCACAACATTGGCCCCAGTGAGGGAACAGCCTGTTGGGGCTCTCTAGGAGTCATACAGGCCCAGGTACGTGTATCAGACATTCTGAGCTGAGAGTGTTACCGTCAACAGCCTAGGACCCATAAGTGGCTTCAACATTAGGGTTTATTTGTCTCACACACACACACACACACACACACACAAAAGCAGAGAGAGGTTGCCAGTCCCTTGCAGGTATGATGACTCAGCAGTGCCATCAGCGAGCCACTCCACCATCTTTAACATTTAAGCTCTCATTTCCATGCTCGTTGCTTCATAGTCACAAGATGGCTACAGCACCTCCAAGCCTCCTCTTTGTGTTCCAGGTGTGAGCAAAAGGGTAAAATATGCTTGCAGTCTATCTTGTCTTCCTAATGAGGCCTTGCCTTTTCGTTCCGGAAAGATTGCCCTCACCCGGGATTTCTGTCTCTCATTGGCTAGAACTAGGTCACATGACCACTGTAATCTGAAAAAAAAAAAGCTGTGTCCATCTATAGATTCAGGGATCCTTTAGTAGAAAAAATATATTTTATTTCTAGTGCCCCTTGGACAATCTGCATCCATCTATGCCCTTCTATACATAAATACACTCTATATTGAATGCATTTATTCCCTCTCCAAAAAACCCAACCCCCTGCTATGGCATTCTTTTTGAAGTCCAGAATGCTCAGGGGGTATATAGATCAGTCAGATCTGTGTGTGACTCCACTGTCCTGGGGGGCTCATCACCCCACATGGGCTGCGTTGACCACTGAACTTTGGATGTGCCTTGGGGATGAACACGTGAGATATCAGCAAGCTATACCTACCCATTCGTATCCTTGATGTCATCTACAACCCTTGCACTGTTGTTTGCCGTTTTGGTAATAAAACTGAAGTGAAAGTGGCCTTGAACTGAGTCCAAGTTAGAATTCTTGCAAACTTAGATCAGACTTTGTGGTGTGGCCTAACTCATTGGCTTGGTTTTGCCATATCTATGAGTTGTCAAGACAACTGCTGGATTCAGTGAAGAAAATAATCAGTTAAACCTGTTTGAACTGTGTGTGAATGCAGTCAGCCTGGTCAATTTCGTAATAGACACAACTTCAGAGTTTTTGTTTTTTTGACACACAAACTCTAAACAAGCCATGACAGACAAGTAAATAAACAAATACTATCTTGAATCTACTCACAGCTTTCACTCGTACTTGCTTCGAACATGAGACTTTTTAAAGAAGTGTTACCAGCCTCTCTATTTCTCTTGCAAAGCCCCCACTTTTTCCCTTAGATTCAGAAGAAAATGCAAGAATTCCAAAGAAGTGGGCCGTATCCCATATTTCATTGTGAAAACAGTGTCGTCTGATTTATGTTCCCTCTGTGACATGTAAAAGAAAGGCCCTGCTTGTGGAGCACACATTCATTGTCGCCACTGTCTTCTCTGTGCACTTTACTGCCTTGACCTAGTTTCTGATCAATGGGAAGAGAAACAATAAGAAATGCTTCTGCATCAGAAGCTGATGAAATGAAACTTGTCTCATAAGTGTCTCTCAGTCATTTCGAACCCATATCCCAATCCTGGGTTACTAGGCACAGATAGTGTATGGTTGCCCCTATTCAATTCAGTAAATGCAGGAAAATTCTTTTAAAGAATCCGTTGAGTATAGGTGTGGCCCTACATTTGCTTATCTCTGGGCACTGTAAGAAGATGTGGCTTCTGGGCTCTTGGAAGCGCTGCTGGAGCAGAAGCTGCATTTACTTTCACCACTAGGGGGCAGCACGGCACAGAAAGTGTGGACCAGGTCGATGACGCTTGTCTGGTTAAAAGGATGCAAAGTTTTCTGGGGGCCTAGGGAGGGCAAGGAAGGAGTCCTCAAAAAGCAAACAGTCAAAAAATAACCTCTACAATTAACTCTGTGAACAAATTAAACAGATGTGCAAAGATCGCCACATGTCTTTGGAATTCATGTGGCTAACTATAGAGAAAAGTAGATGACTGTATTTAGATACTTATCCCCATTACCAGCAATAGAAGAAGATACCGACTACTTGGTTAGACTGAGAGCAAGGTACCAAAGACAGGAAGAAAGTTTAAAATCTCCCCCTGGACACTTTGGACCCTTAGAGCATTTAGAACCATTGGAGCTAGGTTTTTAGGCCCGTTCTATCATTTACGAGCTTTGTGATGCTAGCCAGGTTGTTTAATTCAATAAGCTTCAGTTCGTTCATCTGGGAAATGGGTATAATAGCTTCCTCATAGAGGGGTTGTGCGTTTAAATGGATTAATGCATAAGAAGAGATTAACTCAGCTAGTTAGCCCTCTTCAATGTAGGCTCTGACTGTGATTAAGGTGATCCCCACAGCTCATTGTGGGGAATAAACTTGGCCCTTCCAAAGTCTGTTCAATTCCGGAATCAGGATCTGAAGGAAGATACTGGCAGGAATAAATGGGCACAGCAGGAGAAGGAAGGAGAGGTGACCGAGCAAGCTCTGTGGCCAACACTCCCTTCCTCCCCGAGCTCCGGGGCTGTGGCAAGCTGCCAAGCTCCTGGCAGGACGCTGCGGCCGCTGATTGGTTGGCGGTGTCCTCTGGGCCACTTGCGGAGAATGGGCAGGCTGGGAGCCCCGTGCAGAGGCAGCCTGAGGGCGCCAGAGCGGCTGAGCCTTACTCCTCATCCTTTTGCCTTTATAATGTTTTGTTGAAACAAAAAAAACCATTTAGTTCCTCTGCCTATTTTTTAATTGGATTTTGTGTGGTTTTTGTGATTGGATTGTATGAGTTCTTTATAAATGTTGGATATTAACCCCCTATTGGATACCTTATCGGATTTATTCTTGAAAATGTTCTCTCCCATTCTGTAGGTTGCCTTTTTATTTTGTTAATTATTTCTTTTGCACTGCAGAAAATTTTAAGTCTGATATAGAGGTGAAGTAAGCCAGACAGAGAAAGACAAATACTGTATGATATCCCTTATATATTGAACTTAAAAAAAAACAAACACTCAAAAACCAGCGGAGAGTCGAAAGGTCATTTCTAAAGGCTGGGGGAATAGGAGAGATGTGGTTTAAGGGTTCATACTTGTAACCAGCAGAGAGATACATCCTGGGGACCTAAAACACAGGACAGTAACTGTGGACAAAACCATATTGTGAACATTAAGCTGGCTAAGAGAGTAGATCTTAATTGTTCCCACCACCGGAAGAAATGATAATTGTGTGATGATGGGGTGTTAGCTATTTCTACAATGGCAATCAGATTGCAATATGAATGTATCAGATCAGTATGTTGTGCGCCTTCCGTTTACACAACGTTCTGTCAATTTTATCACAACATTTTAAAAAGGTAGAAATACGTTCTGCTGAGTGTGAAGCTTCAGTGACAGACAGGAAAAGGCAAGAGCGGGCAGTTGAGCAGGGCTGCCCTGCCTCCTATTTTTATTTTCACTTCCCTTGGGACTCTTCTTCCCAGCTCCTTTCTCTCCTGCTACTTTCAGTCTTGCTTCTGAGCTTGTCAAACTCCCCATCTTGCTGACAAGCCTTTCTGTACGCCATATATTGGGAATAACAGTGACGAAGGGAGGTCAGAGCCCTGTGCTAATGAAACATACTTTCCAGTGGTTACGTTGCAGGTAAAGGCAGAGGTTGAGTGCATAAGATGGGGCCATCAGGGAAGGCTTCTCTGAGAAAGTGACCTTAATGCTGAGACCCAAATGGTGAACGTAAGCCATCCTCTTGCAGGTCACAGTGTTCCAGGCAAGTGCAAAGACCCTCGAAGTGGGCTTGTTACATTTGAGGGGCAGAAACAAGGCCCAAGGTGGTGAGTGGGGGGAACACGGCAAGAGATGATGTCAGAGACTGGCTAACCCTCTGGCTAATCCTTTAGGCCAGGATAATGAGTTCAAATTTGCTTCTAAAGCAAAAAAGGAGTTGGGGAGCCTGGGTGGCTCAGTTAGTTAAGCACCTGACTTTTGATTTCAGCTCAGGTCACGGTCTCACGGTTTGTGAGTTGGAGCCCCACATAGGACTCTGCACTGACAGCATAGACCCTGCTTGGGATTCTCTCTCTCCCTCTCTCTCTCTCTCTCTCCCTCTGTCCCTCCCCTGTTCTCTCTCTCTTAAGGTAAATAAGTAAGCTTAAAATTTTTTATATATAAAAAAGAGGAGTGCTTTTTTATGCCTTAAGAAAATGTTCCCTCTTTCAATGTCATAGATAGTATCTTATGTTTTCCATCTGTTTTGCAGTTTGGGTTTCTACTCTGAGGGCCCTACTAGATACGTGACTCCTTTCTGTCCGTGCTGTGCGGAACCCTTGCAAGAGGCAGGACCCCGGGTGGGTAGAGTTCGTGCTCTGCAGCTGGAGCATCTGGGTCAGGAACACTCTGATGTCAGCGGGGCCGGGCTGAAGCGCTGGCAGACAAGTTTCCCTGCTTGTGGTGGCTCCTGGGATCCCACTCGGAGCACAGGGAAACATAAGAAAGCAAGGACCTTCTGTAAAAATAAAGCAAAGCCACATCCTTTCTCTGTTACCAGTAAGATTTATTTCAAAAACAATTAAATTAAATATTTTTTATTAGTTGAGCCGTACTAATAGCTACAGCAGGGGCTCCGAGAGGAAGATAGAGGGAGACATCTGAATTTCCTGACATCTGGAGCCACAGCAAATGACTTGCTCAAATCTCAAGGGGTGACATTTTTTTTTACAAAGTGCAGTAGGTCACTTTTCCCTCATTAATAATGTATTATGTGACCCGGAAGGAGGAAGCTTTCCAGAGTCTCTGTCAATAAATTCAGCCCATAGTCACTTTGGCCCCCCTCCCTGCCCCCCACCCTCAGCATGGTGCTAGTAGCTTAAGTCCAGTGTCAAGGCAGGGGGCATGTAAGACCATACCACCCTGAACGTGCCTGGTTTCAAATGATCTCAGAGTCAAGACAGGGCTGTAAGTTATGCAAAGTTATTGGTGACTAGGGCGTAATATCCTCCCGTTCTAGCAGAAATAGGATTCTTATAGCCAAGTATCTTATCTTGCAAAAGACTAGATTTATTCTTCCTTTTATTCGTTTAACTCATATTCATTGAGCACTTACCATATGACAGGTGTGGAATGAACAACGGTAGACAAACATATTTTCTTGGTGAAACTTCCAGTCTGTATAAGGATTTTAGTCTTCAGGGGCTTGGCAGCTCATACAAATGCATGTGGGTGGTTGAGTGCTATTGTAAGCACAGTGGTAATGACACTGGGCCCCAGTGTTGGGTATCAGTAGAGTGGTGGGGTCTGTGGCAAGCTGCAGAGTACTTACCCCGTCTGAAGGAGTAGATGTTACTCGCTCTAGCGTATGGTACCCATGTAATGAAGGCTCACGGTTGCTGAAACTTTACCCTGCAAAACAAGAAGGAAAATCCATATTGCTACATAAAATATGTTCTTTTATTTTATTTGGTTAATGTTGATTTATTTTTGAGAGAGAGAAAGAGAGAGCTAGAGAGTGAGTGGGAACACAAGGGGAGGGGCAGAGAGAGGAGAGAGAGAATCCCAAGTAGGCTCCTCACTGTGAGCACAGAGGGATGTGGGGCTCCATCCCACGACATGAGCTGAGATCAAGAGTCGGATGCTCAACCAACTGAGCCACCCAGGTGCCTCTAAAATATGGTATTTTAAAAATGTAAGCAGTTAATTTAAATTTTTGTGAGGGACAAACAAAACAATTTTATTTAGTTGCTTATATTAAAAATTAGTGTAGTTTACATAATAACATATATTTCTCACCTATATCTACAAACATAATTCAGATTTTTGTCAAGATGGAATAAAACATATCCATATGTGTATACATATACATATGGACTTATATAAAAATATATATATATAAAACACTTATATATATATTCAATCCTTTTTATATATATCTTTATATATTTTTTATTTTCACATATCATCTTAAAGATATCTTTATACCTGTATCTGTAGAGTAAATTTGACCATTAAGCTTTTAGTTGCATTCTCTGATTTAGAGGAATAAATTTTTTCCCTGACATACATATATAATATAACATAAAATATAGATGCATATATTTAGTATACAGGAATAAGATGTAATATCACAGTCTACTTCAATGAAAACACACTCTAATTTATCTTTGACTGACTGCCTATATGAGCTTGAAGGGCTTAGAGGAAAAGTACAGGGCAACTTGTGGCAAAGCAAAAAAAAAAACAGATCAATAGACAAATTCATTAGGAAGCACGTGGGAAGTGTCTCTAGTGTGAAAATGCCATAAAGAAAAAATCCCATCTACTTCCATCATTATGCATGGGGTTATCACAAATACGAGTCTCAAAACCACAGCCTATCTCCTCTAGGTGAAACAGTCTAGAAAGAAGATCACCTCCTATGGGGGAGGAATGATATGCATTTGTAAACTAGATAGATTTATATAAACCAAAGAAATGTAGCCAAAATAATTGGAACCTCCCCCGCCGCAGGCCACTTCCTGACTAAGGATTAAATCATTGCTTTCGCTTTAGTCTAGAGCATCTTTGTCGGAACTCATTAGCTGCTTTGCAGTCTCCTTGACTTCCAAAGAGAGTGCATGTGGAGGCTAGCAGCTGAAAGGTCATCTGGGCAGCCCTGAGGCCGCCTTAGATATGAGGTGAAGCAACTCGAAAGAACGTTAGCAGGTACAAAACCAACACGCATGTAACCCCCGGCAATTCCAGGGCAGCCCTTCTCAGACAACAATAGCCAGTGTCTTAATGGAATCAAAGATAGCCTTGAAGCTTTCATGCACCAGCTACTGCACGGTGGCATGGGTCCCTCTGGCTCTGGCCAGTGATGTCAGGAAAGTACACATCTGGAAGTGACATCACGAGGACTCCAAACGTTAATTCTTTCAGTGAGAAGAAGTTGCTTTCTTTAGAAAAAGATGAAATAGGGCAGGTTTCTCAGGCAGATTCTTCACCTCCAAGAAAGGTAAGGAGTTTCCTTGTATAATCTAAAACAACAAAACAGAGAATAAGTCATAAAGAACCAGCTGGAAATTCTCATATGCTGAAGTTCTTGGCCTCATCTATTTTGACGAAGCCAGAGCACAGATGTGAGATCTGACATGTTGTGAGTGTATTCTCCTCGTAACTTCTTGTATGGCTTACTGCTTCCATGCACGCCAGCCTGATTGACAATGGCCAGTCCCTGCTTTGGGGCTGCTGAACCCCATTTTGCCTAAAGAAGTGCCTGGGAATTGATGACTCCGTCAGGGGTCATCTTTTCTTCCTTATGAAATTACTTAAGAGGGTAGGGATCTAAATATCTCAGCTCCCTCACCTCTTGACAGGATAATTCTGATGTATATGTATGTGTTTACGCCTTTCCCAGAATGTCTCAGTTGGAATAAACTCTGGTTTCCCATTGAGGTAGCCGGCTTAATTATGTGCCCCTATTGCCTGCCTTATTTCTTTTATTTCATCTATCCCTGAACTCACCAAGAAATTGTGTGCTTCTCAGAGGAACCCAACTGATACACACCCCTACTGAAATCATTTCCCTCTCCTTAACATTATATGGAAAGGAAGCACATCTTCTCACAAGGGAGGGGAACTGCAGATAAAAGCCATCTAAAGTTTCCTATCAGCTATGAAGCTGCATGCTGGCTACCTACCTATGCTGACTTTAGGATTATCAGCCCTACCCTTGCTTAGTTTCTTGTACCCTCTCTTGGGCTCTGCTCTGCTTGCCATGTAGGAGGGATTCAAGTTTAGAACAAACCACTTAACACTGTCCCTTCCCATCTAATGGAGGATGGTGGTTGCGGATATTACAAAATACTTCCAGCTAAAAAAACACCGGGGGAACGGAGTTTTTATGTCTAAATGAGAGGTTCTAAGATGATACAGAAATCAAATTTTGCTCTGCTTAAGAATAATTTGAGGTGTTTACTAAATCCTAGTCTCAAGCCTCAGAAATATTGATTCAGGGGCGCCTGGGTGGCGCAGTCGGTTAAACGTCCGACTTCAGCCAGGTCGCGATCTCGCGGTCCGTGAGTTCGAGCCCCGCGTCAGGCTCTGGGCTGATGGCTCGGAGCCTGGAGCCTGTTTCCGATTCTGTGTCTCCCTCTCTCTCTGCCCCTCCCCCGTTCATGCTCTGTTTCTCTCTGTCCCAAAAATAAATTAAAAACGTTGAAAAAAAAAAAAAAAAAGAAATATTGATTCAGAGGGTCAATGGTGAAATCCAAGCATTTGCATTTTTAATAAGTGTAGCAGGTTTTAAACATGGCCGTGTATTTTTTGACACTTCTTACACTAACACCTGCTTTTTTATGTCCCCTCTGTTTGACTCTGGGCATAGTCACTGCTTGACCGAAAGCATATACTGAAAGGGATGCGGTACAGTTTTCTGGGCCCAGGACTTAAGAAACCAGTAGCTTTCACTTCCTGTCTCTTGGGATGCTTATTGTTGAAACCAGGCCACTGTGCTGTAAGGAAGCCAAGCAGCTGTGTGGTGAGGCCCTTTATAGGTGTTCCAACCAAGAGCCACAGCTGAGGGATGAGTCAACACGCAGCCACAAACCTAACACACGGGGATGAGCAAGTTTCCAGAAGGTTCCAGTACCTATACGCGGGGAACCTTCAGGCAGCACCTACTGCCATCTCATGGAGCAGAGGTGAACCAAGCTTGCCATGTCCTGTCCACAAATTGATGAATGACTGCTGTTGTTTTAAGTCACTGTTTCAAGGTGGTTTGCTAAAACGCAATACTAACAAAAACAATAAATTCTCCAGGTGATGCTTAAGTAAATGGCTCATGGACTTTGAAAAATATTCTTTCTGATAATCAGGTGTGTACAAAATTATGGGGTAAAAGCTGTTAAAGAAAATAAGATGGTCAGTAGTGAAACATAGAGGAAAGGTATTTTTATATGAAGTCTCCATCGATAATGTGGAGTCTACGTATTCAGATACACTGGAAAAAAATGTTTTTTGAAACGTGAAAACACAACTTAATTGGTTCCTTTCCTCAATCCATCCTTTTGTGATGCTGAGACAATGGGGGCTTTTGATCTTGCCCATCATATATTTGTTCTTTGGTATCTATGGACACCTCCTTGGTCCCACGTCTGAAAACACAACCCACTGCTTAGGGTTTCCAGTGACCACAACTACGAGGCCCCTTCGTGTGCACCCTTCTGAGCTGCTTCTGTCTCTCCTTGGGATGATGCCGTGACATCCTGTCTAAGCCTGTGGTCACGCTTTGCAGCTACTTCTACTCTGCATTCCTGCCGCCTTCCTGGGGCTCCACTGAGAGAGGAAATAAGGGACGTGGACCAGTTTTAAGACAAAAGAGGCATCTGCTGTTTGCTGTGGCTAATGGTTGCCATGAGGGAATATGTGAGGTGCCAGACACCCTGATATTTCCAAGAGGCTCCTGAAGTGAGACTTGTTACCTAGACGCTCCTGATATTAACTGTGTGGAACAAAGGCAGAATTTTACAATATATTGTAAAGGTTAAGCAGAATGTATCTGTTGGGCTGGCCTTACAGCCTGCCGATTTGTTATGTTCTGACTTTGCTAATTTGATTTATGTGGGGAGTGTGTGGGGCAGTCACAAAGGGAAAACAGAACAAAGAATTAAAAAAAAATTTTTTTTTGGAACCATAAGCCTATCTGTGAGGTTTATGGTTTTTTGTTTTTTTTTTTTTTTTTAATACTTTCCCAGTAAAGAAAAAGGAATAAGGAGCAATATAAAACTTGAAGAAAAAAAGATTTAAATCTAGTTTTAAAGAGGGAAGTTTCTCTCTGTGTGGAAAATAATCAGCCATGCAATGAAGCCCAGAGCCCAGAGTCCAGGGCTTAAAGCATCATGCCCGAAAAAGAGGGGGAATTGGAAAGAGAACTCAGTAGGAGAGGCCTATGAAGCTCAGATAAGTCAATTTATAGAGATTTAAGCAAGCAGGCTTTCTTTTTTGAGGTTTATTTATTTAGGGAGAGAGAGAACGAGAGTGTCAGCAGGGGCGGGGCAGAGAGAGGGAGAGAGAGACAATCCCAAGCAGGTTCCACATAGTCAGTGTATAGTCCAACAGAGGGCTTGATCTCACAAAACTTGAGATCCTGACTTGAGCCGAAATCAAGAGTTGGAAGCTTACTGAGCCACCCACATGCCCCCGGCAAGCAAGCTTTCTGATGACCATTTTGAATTTTAAGTTCATCCTCAGACTCAAAAGCAGAAGCAACTGAAATTCACAATCAGCTCTTCACTTTGCTGTTTTTTGTTTCATTTTTTTTAACGTTTATTCATTTTTGAGAGACACAGAGAGACAGAGCATGAATGGGGGAAGGGCAGAGAGAGAGGGAGACACAGAATCCGAAGCAAGATCCAGGCTCTGAGCTGTCAGCACAGAACCCGACGTGACGCTCGAACTCACAAACCGTGAGATTATGACCTGAGCCAAAGTTGGATGCTCAACTGACTGGGCCACCCAGGCACCCCAAGCTCTGCACTTTGACTATGATTCCATTGCAGAGTAATCATGAACCCTCCTACTCAGACATAATCACAGCTCTCTAAGACTTTAGCTCCTAAAATGTTAATTAAAACCATATATTAAACTTAGGGCTACAAAAAATGAACAAGGGACAGAGAAATGCAAAGATTTGCCAGATGAATATAGGTCAACAGGGATCCAATGAAGACGAAGAATTCAATGCAGATGTCCTATGTGCAGTCAGGTCCCTGGATCAATGCTGTTGCTTTATTAGGAAAGGCTCATTTGCAAATTGAGAAATAGACCAGAGAACTGGTCTGACATTTTCCATAATATGAAATATACCTTTCCTTTGGAAGGTACAAATGAGGGCATTTAGGGGATGCAATAGAGTGAGGAAGTATTTATAGTTAGGAATTCCATTGAAGGTGACAAAACAAAACCATCTTTAATTGGTCTAAAGCAAAGAAAGAAATATTTGTTCACAGAACTGACCAGTCCAGGGATAGGACTAGTGCAGCTCTCTTTAGGGCTTCAAATTATGTTATTAGGACTTAGTTACCCTCCTCTCTAGGCTCCGACTAGACTCCAGCCTGGAAGCCCCAGGTTCAAGTCCAGTGGGAAGGAAAGCATCTCACTTCGGGTTAGGCATGATTTCATGGTTCATGTGGTCAAGCCCCAGCCCCAGGTCAGTGCAGAGCCTGCTTGGGATTCTCGCTCTCTGCCCCTCCCCCACTCACGCTGTCTGTCTGTCTGTCTCTCTCAAAATAAATAAATAAAAACTAAAAAAAGTGAATGGATAAGTAAATTGTGTCATATTCATAGAATAGGATACCATAGAGTAGTGAAATTAGTGAACTCCAACTACATCCCGAATCATGAGTAAAACTGAAAACATTAAGATAAAGAAGTCAGATGTAAACTAATGTGTGATTACATTTATATAAAGTTCAAAAACAGGGTACACTATAGTAGTTATGGGTTAATATTTGGGTGGTTAAAAGTATAAATAAAGGCAAGGAAATAATTACTAACAAAACCAGTATATGTTCTTTTGGGTAGATGCGTTGTATTTTGCAAAAGAGTATAAGATTAAAGAAAGAGATAACCATAGGTTTCGGGAAACTCAGGAGAGCATAAGCAGTTTTCCTCTCCCCTTGGCCTCTATAGTCATCCTCTCCTGCTGCCTCTTTTCAATACCATCACAAACTTTCCACAGTGATGACCTGAGCTTCTGTCCTAGAAAAGTGGCAAATAACATTATCTCCAGAAGTCGTCTGTTAAATTATGTTATCTAGTGAGTTAGAAACGAAGTCAGTGTGTACTCTACAGAGCGTTATATCACCTGGCTCTAGCAATACGATAGGTTGTAGGTTTCAAGAGCAAACATGAGACAAACTTCAGCTGCAAGGAAAGTGGAAATAAGTGACAGGAGACTGCACCCTGAAAGTTTAACCCTAAAATCCAATGATGAACTAAAGCAGAGATTTGCAAATTTCTTACAACTAATAGTGAAGATTTATTTAGTATTCGTTAAGGCTAATGTGCTAAAAGCCTTACAAGCACTATCTTTACAACAATGCTGCAAATTAAATGGGATTATTTTCTCTCTCTTTTCCCCCCCATATTTTAAAGCTTTTTATTTGCATACTGAAAAATTGTGCATTCCAGTAATTAAAGTCATTTGAAGAAAAAAATGGTATTCTGATTTAGCTGCATTTTACAGCCTGCAGGACATCTTGGACCAGCTTGGGTTTTACTCTAGATTTCGTCCCCAACTTCCTCCTTCACCAAGCTGCAAGGTCTTTTCCTTCTCTGCCAGTCAGACAGGCAGCTGGGAGAGGCAGGGGTGGCCTTCACTGTCAGCGGTTCTGGGTTCTTTGATGTGAAAGGGGCAGCATGGTCATTTAAACTTGATCCAACCCCTTTGGATCTTACCAAGTTAAACAGCTAAAAGAAATAGAATAAGAAGACAATGCTTGTGGAATGTACAGTGCGTATCTGGCAGTGCGTGCCTCACTATGATTTGCCTGCTTGCTTCTCCTGTCCTATCATTTCTTTTGAAAGGGGTGGATTTTTCTCTTGAGACTCTGTCTTCTTCAATTTCAATTTACCGAACTTCTCAATCTCAGCCATATTGGGTTCGCCAGACATGGTTGCAGAGGAAGCAGTGAGGTGCACGAACGAGCGATGTCCAGTCTCCAGAGTCGTCGTGACCAAGTGCCTACGTGGGATTATTTTCCTAATATTGCAATGGAGGGATGGTGTGGAGGACATTTTCGATCAAGCCCTCCAGGTCACATGGCCAAGGAGTGGCAGAACTAAGATTCAAAATGAGACCACCTGGCTCTTGAGCTCCTGCTCTGAGCTCCCACATTATAATCCCTATACTAAAGGGGTACAATGGCTCCCAGACCTGAGCAAGACTGGAGGGTTCCACGGTACATGGTGTTATTTAGCAACAGAGATGTGGAAAAGCAGAGTAACTTGGGAAGGCCACTTTGGGCACTATTCAGGGAGAGGAAGACCTACCCATAGATTCTGGTTTTCATAGTCCCTTTGGTTTAAGGCTATTTCTACATGGAGGCTGGATATATCAGGTTTTCTTAACCTCATGATATTAAACATTTTAATCATGCAAATTATCTCTTGTCTTTTGAATTTTTAGTTAGCAGGCAGCTTTCTGATTATAACTTGGCTCTCCAAAAAGAACTCCTTAGAATTTGTAGTCTGTGCCACTGAGAGTATTCTAGTGTGTATGTGACAGCTCTATATTTGTCATTGTCTACTGAAGTATCAGAGTTCTTATTTATACATTAGCTTCTTGAGCTATGTGGTTGTGATTTTTTTTATAAGTTGAGCTTTCAAAGGTGCATTTACAAAAATCTGCTTTCCGAGCCTGAAAGACTGAGGACCAATCTCTAAATATCGGCAGATTCATCAGGTAAAGTTTTCATATGAAATCTTTTGGGCAAATAACGCCTTGACCTTTTTTCATTCAGATCTTAAACTTGCTGTGGGGTTTAACTTTTTTACATAACTTCCGTAAGCATAACAATTCACTTTATCTGGTGAGTAATTGTCACACCAATTAAATACCAAATAAACCACCACGCCAGTAAATTTTAGTGAAGTGATACGGTAAGAGGTTTGGAGGAGAGCTGTGGACTGAATTGTGCCCCCCCTCCCCGCCCCAATTCATATGTTGATGTCCTAACCCCCAATGTGATGGTGTTTGCAGATGGGATCTTTGGAAGGTAAATAGATGGGGTCATGAAGGTAGGGTTCTCATGATGGGACTAGTGTCCTTAGAAGAGGAGATACCAGAGAGCTTTCTGTCAATGTCTCTCTCCTTCTCTCTTCTCTCTCTCTCTCTCCCCATGTACACAAAGAAGTCATATAAGCCCAAAGACGGCAGCTGCCAACAAGCCAGGAAGAGAGCTCTCATCAGAACTAGACCATGCTGGCACCTTGATCATGGAATTTTAGATTGCAGACTGTGAGGAAATAAATGTCTATCATTTAAGTCACCCAGTCTATGGCATTTGGTTATGGCAGTCTGAATGGACTAATACAAAGAGTCAGTGGAAAATAAGGAGGCACCCCTTCTTTGAATGAGTGAGAGATGCTTTGGCTGGGGTAGCCAGGCTCAAGGAAACTAAAAGGCTATCCCAAGAAAATGAACAATCCACATAACATCATCTTAAAGAGAAGAAGTCTGAAACACTGCCTTTGTTTCTTTTAACACTGCCTTACACCTGGCTTTCCCTATTAGACTTTTTGTTTTGTTTCGTTTTCTTTTGTTTTGTTTTTGTTTGTTTTCTGCATGTGTTCTATTCAATAAAAGAGTGGCACTGGTATCATCAGCAGTTAGAACAATTTTAGAAAGTAAAAAATTCAACTCGCTAAAAATGTTTCATTACATAGTATTCCTTTCATAGATCATTCTTTCCT
The DNA here is from genome assembly GCF_016509475.1 of Prionailurus bengalensis. Classification (NCBI taxonomy): domain Eukaryota; kingdom Metazoa; phylum Chordata; class Mammalia; order Carnivora; family Felidae; genus Prionailurus; species Prionailurus bengalensis. Next base: position 139,640,412 of record NC_057344.1, read on the forward strand.
TTCTGGAAAAGGATCAGGCTATAAAAGCTTGGGAATGCAGTTAGCAGGACTTTTAAATGGTGTTTGATTTTTTTTTTAAAAGCCCAAGCATCTGACCATGGTTTTTCCAAGTCAAACAGCAGTTTAAAATCTAAGAGACTTTGAAGTCAGAGGCCTGTAATGCTGTGGGCTACTTCTCTCTCTCCTGAAATAGTAAGTGAGATCAGATGAGAAAATTGGTACAGATACTGTTTGTGTTTCTCTGCATTTCTTAAGAGTCTGCCCTATAAACCTTACTTAGGTATATAATACTCCGAGCCACTCTTTTGAAATGTATAAGAAGAATGTGTAGGAGGAAAACTTATTTAACCACAGTTATTACTTTTAAATATGAAAAAGTATCATTTTCTTTTTGCTTTTCAAATAATGAATGGAAAGACCCAGAGTTTCAGAAGGCCGCATAGCAAGCCACGACAAATCTTGATTTTAAACGCACAACGAAAGAGGTCTTTTGAAAGGGTACAAAAGTCTCAATAATACTAGCTATCCTTTACATGGTACTTAAAACAAACCATTCATAATCTTTGCTATGTTGCACTATTTTTTGTTATTGCAGGACACCAGATGAAGATATTTGCAATGGATGAAGAAAGTTACTCAGAGTGTTTGAGTAACTGAACAAAGCTATATTACTTATAAAAGGCTGGGTCAGGGGCACCTGGGTGGCTCAGTCGGTTGAGCGTCTGACTTTGGCTCAGGTCATGATCTCGCCGTCCATGAGTTCGAGCCCCATGTCGGGCTCTGTGCTGACAGCTCGGAGCCTGGAGCCTGCTTTAGATTCTGTGTCCCCCTCTCTCTCTGCCCCTCCCCCACTCATGCTCTGTCTCTCTCTCTGTCAAAAATAAATAAACATTAAAAAAATTAAAAAAAGTGGCTGTTTCAGAACTCTCCAACCCCCTGTCTCCATATCCACATTCTTTCCACTATTATGCCACATGACACCCATAATGATATCTGCATTTCTGGGAAGACCTGATAAATCTTCAATAATTAATGATTTATTCTGGAATAGTACAAAACTCTCATTTGTCAATTACTGAAATTCTTTACTTTTTAAAAAAAAGTTTGAGAGAGAGAGTGTGAGCATGAGTCAGGGAAGGGCAGAGAGAGGGAAGGAGAGAGAGAGAGAGAGAGAGAGAGAGAGAATCCCAAGCGGGATCTGCACTATCAGCACGGGGCCTGATGCAGGGCTTGAACTCACACTGTGGAATCATGACCTGAGCTGAAGTCCAGCACTTAACCAACTGAGCCATCCAGGCACCCCTTGAAATTCTTTCAAAGCAAAGCTGATTTTAAATAAAAACTGATGGTCAGTGTGTGCAGGGAAGGAAGGAAGGCCAGAGGGACCGAGGACTGTTTTATCATCGGGTTCTAATCATGTCATGATCACCAACCATCACGGTTTTGATCTGCAGAGCTTACAGTAATCACAATAATTCACATTTGTAGAGAACTCTACTTTTTAGGTCTGATATAAATTGTTTGGAAGAAAACAAGATAACTGACTGGATCAGAAAGGAAGTCATACCATGTAAGTTAGATCAGGCTTCTCTGGTCAACCTTGATTGAACCAAAGTTTCTATAGAAGTGGGAACTTGTATGTCATGAATGGTCACCATGGAAGCAGTCAACCTGCAAAATACGATAAATACAAAAGAAGTTTGAAATTGGGAATTGGTTCATTGTAACAATGCATGAAATACAGAGGGTGATGAATTTGAAGTAGTTATAAATACCTTGAATAGGAGGAGGATTACCTGAAAAACTAGGGGGGGAAAGCATTCATGAGCAGTTTCCTGCTCTAAAGAAGGAAGACTGTTAGTCTGCCTGAACAAATTTATCCCTGTAGAGAAGGAAGGAGACTCATTAGTTTGCCATATCTTCATGAAAATGCTCCCAGGATAATCCAACTCCCCGAGGCCTGATTCTGTATTCTCTGAGCAACCTCCCAATGGTAATTGAGTTTCTCAAATAGATTTCTCTCCTGGAAAGGAAATGAGTGGACAGACAGACATGCCCATCCAATCTGCTTGACAGTGTAATTTTTCACTGTTAATTAAGACCCTGGCTCCTGCATATGATGTAGTTGGGTGATGTGAGTCAGGGCTCTTTGGGCCTGACTTCTTGTGGGAAAGTAAAAATCAACGTCCTGGGTCTGTAGAACTGATAACAGCAACCATTTACATTTATACAGGAGGTACAGTTTACAAAGTCTTTTGGCCCATGCCATCTCCTTTATCTCTCACAGTGTCTGTGAGGTAGTTATTTTGATTTCTATTTTATTAAGATTTAGAAAGGTTGGGTGAAATTTTCAAGGCCATATAGCTAGAGGAATATGGGACACAAAGCTTTGGGTTTCTGACATTAAATCCAGAACTTCTCCACCTCCAGGGCCAGGTGAGTACATAAATGCACAGAGACTCATAAGATGGAGTTTCCAACAAGTTGCAGCTCACTGGCATCTTGAAACGACAGAACCTGGTGGATAGGGGATGGATCTTTAAAAAAAAACTTACTTAGCCATCATCCCCAATCTCCCCATCACCTCCAGCTCTAGAAAACCACAAATCTACTTTCTATCTCCACAGAGTTGACTATTCTCGAAAGTCCACACAAATAGAATAATACAATATGTGGTACTTTGGGACTGTCTTCTCTTATTTAGTATGTTTTCAAGGTTCATCCATGTTGTAGCGTGTCTCAGTATTTTGTTCTTTTTTATTGCCAAATAATATTCCATTGTATGGGCATACCACATTTGGTTATCCATTTATCGGTTGATGGACACTTTGGGTCGTTTCCACTTCTTGACTATTGCGAATACGCTGCTGGGAACGTTTGTATACAAGTGTTTGTGTGAAAATCGCTTTACGTTTCTCATGGGTATATAACGATGAGTAGAATCACTGGATCATAGGCTAACTGTGTGTGTAACTATTTGAAAAAGAGATTACTTTTCCAAGCAGCTGCGTCAGTTGATATTATCACTAGCAATGTATGAGTGTTCTGATTTCTCCCCATCCTTACCTGCATTTGTTATGTCTGACTTTTTTGAGTATAGTCATTCTAGTGAGTATGAAATAGTGTCTCACTGTGGTCTTGGATTACAGTTCCCTGATGACTAATGACATTGAACACCTTTTCATTTGTTTGTTAGTCATTGGTATATCCTCCTTGGAGAAATATCTATTCAAACCCTTTGTCCATTTTTTTAATTGGGTTATTTGTCTCTTTATTACTGAGTTGTAACAGTTCTTTATGTAATCTAAATGCAAGTCCCTTACTGATAATTATATAAAATTACGTAATTTTCAAATTGTATAAGCTGAAAAAAATGTGTGTTGCCTTTCTTCCGATGACGTCCTTTAGAGCACAGAACTTTTCAATTTTGATGATATTTACTGTATCTAGTTTTCTATTTTTGTGTTTTTGTTTTTGTTTTTGTTTTTCTGTAGCTTATACTTTCAGGGTACACATCAATCTTTTTGAATGACAGGATAATCTGATTAGATGATATTGTTGCTGTGAGGAGATAAAGTATAAAATGTCAGAGGATAAGTATTTGCTTTCATGAAATTTGCATTGTGATGAAAAGAAAAAGTAAAAAGGTAGAAAACAATAAAGGAAGGATAGATTAAGGGTTAGTAAGGGAGAAGCATTGAAACTGAAACTTCAACAAAACAACAGCTTGTAGCTAGCAATGTTTATCGTCCTTTGTCTTTGTAGTACAAACGTATTATCAGCAAAGTACATCCATAAGACAATATGCTTCATTTTTATTTTATTTTTAAATTTTTTAAATATTTATTTATTTATTTAAAAATTTTTAAATATTTATTTTTGAGAGAGAGAGAGAGAGAGAGTGTGAGCTGGGGAGGGGCAGAGAGACAGGGGAACACAGAATCTGAAGCAGCCTCCGTCCAGGCTCCGAGCTGTCAGCACAGAGCCCGACGTGGGGCTCAAACTCACAAACCGTGAGATCATGACCTGAGCTGAAGTCGGATGGTCAACTGACTGAGCCACCCAGGTGCCCCAATCTTTGTTTATTTTTGAGACAGAGAGAACAAGCGGGGGAGCAACAGAGAGAGAAGGAAACACAGGATCAGAAACAGGGTCCAGGCTCTGAGCTGTTAGCACAAGGCCCGATGCGGGGCTCAAACTCATGATCCTCGAGTTCATGACCTTAGCCGAAGTTGGATGCTCAACCGACTGAGCCACGCAGGCCCCCTGTATAAGACAATATACTTTAAATCTATTTAAAAAAAATTTTTTTAGAGATGGAAATAATCATCGCTGTTTTATACACTTGTTTTCAAAACCAGTTTAGATCAAATGAGTTGTCCCTATAGGTTTGTATAAGATTTAACTGTTTATTTTAAACTAATTTACTTGTGTTTATATATCATTACTAAGATAACACCTTGGTTTATACATAAGTCTTAAACTTCCTCTGAAGTTTTCACTTAACATAATATAGTCTCTTTATACAAACCAAGATACCTGTAGCTTCGACATATTACACAATTCGATTTCCTTTCTGGTCTGCTGACAGGTATTTTACGAGTAGCACCTGCAATATCCAGTAATCTGCTGCAAGAAATAGTGTTGATTTCATTAGAAAATAATTTGCTTTTCAAAACATTTTTTTTCATATACTCTAAGCACTCTCTAATAATATAACTTAATAATAGAGCATCAAGGATGGTTCTGGTTACAGTAAAGAAAAAATAAGTCAGTTCTGGGGGGGAAGGAAAGTGAGTGGAGAAGCTTGCTTCCCTGGGCTTTTGCATATGCATAGACAGCTATGATGTGCTGGCTACTCTGTAGTTAGCTTTGTATCTGGGTTTATGTTTATTTACTCATCAAAATTAAATTTGAAGTGCTGGTGGGCTGCAAACTCCAGGAATGCTATGGGCATAGAATTCAAACAACAAGTGTTTAATTAAAGGTCCAACTGAACTGTTATTTTGAAAAAAGAAATCTCTTTATTAAGTCATTTAAGCCTAGGTAGTATTAAGCAGACACTGTATTTAAGAGTGAAGTTTGAGGCTAACTTTGAAATAAATTAAGTGCAGGTTAGGACTTCTTGCCTTCCCCATTTATTTTCAGTTTTTCTCTTTCAACCGATGCCAATTTTATTCTTATGCACAAATGTTTACCAGAAAGTTCATCTATGGTTGATCCTGTCTGTTAATATGAAATCCAAATCGTCCTAGCATTTGGGCCATTTTCCCAGATTTTAGGATATTTTTGTAACAAAGTGACTTTAGGGTATTTTTGGTCTCACATCCAACTGATTAATTTTTTTAAAGGTAACTTTGCTGCCAGACTCAGGCGCGCGCGTGCGTGCACACACACACTGAACAGAAAGATTCAGGTTCTTCTGTTCACTGATTTTCAGTGTTTTGTTTCGCTTCTGAAGAGCAGAAGGCAAAGCTTATGAGGCCGGAGAGGGCCATTATGCCTTCAAAAGCATCCTGCAGGCAAACTAAGACAGCCTGATGCAAGGAAGTCAGAGCTCTCTTAGCGACCTTCACTTAAAGTAGCTGGCTGCTCGCTTAGGTACATAAAACACACTGACTCAAGTGCCCTGCATGATGAGTGTTTACTGCCCACGGGCCACTTTCTAATTCTCTCCCTCACTTCTGCTTCCACTATGGAGTTGAATTGTTCCCGAGAGCAAATCATTTTCAACCTTAAGCCTATCATGCCAGTTGCACTTGTTCTTAGAACTATTTTTTTTTTTAACGTTTATTTATTTTTGAGAGAGACAGAGCATGAACGGGGGAGGGGCAGAGAGAGAGGGAGACACAGAATCGGAAAGAGGCTCCAGGCTCTGAGCCATCAGCCCAGAGCCCAACGCGGGGCTCGAACTCGCGGACCGCGAGATCGTGACCTGAGCTGAAGTCGGTCGCTTAACCGACTGAGCCACCCAGGCGCCCCCTTATAACTAATTTAATTTAATTTAATGTAATTTATATGTATTTATTTATATCTTATTTATTATTTATAACTATTTTAATGGAATTGAATTGAATACTAGGTAAACCAAAGAAGAAAAGAGTACAAAAAGAAAAAAAAGGTTTTGTTTTTATGAAAATAAAGTGAAATATTTTGGAAAAAAATCTAAAATAAAGTCACTTCGAAAAATTGCTGTGGGGCACCTGGGTGGCTCAGTCGGTTAAGCATCCGACTCTTGATTTTGGCTCAGGTCATGATCTCACAGGTTCCTGAGTTCAAGCCCCATATTGGGCTGTGCTCTGACAGTTCAGTTCAGAGCCTACTCGAGGTTTTCTCACTCCCTCTCTCTCTTCCCCTCCTCGTCCCCGGCAAAGTAAATAAATAAACTTAAAAAAATTGCTATTGAATTAGTATGTAAAATGAACCATAATTTTCTTTTTAGAAAAAGGTAACAAAAAATTAAACAGAGTTATTTAACTAAAGTCTGAACTAGAAGGTGGCCTAATTGCATTCATTCATAAATTTACCCATTTATCCTATGAACATTTATTGCTTACTATGTGTGCTAGATAGCTGAGTAGCCAGGAATATCAAAACAAGTGTCACAGATCTTAAGAAAATAATGTCTAGTGGGGGGAAAGGCGCTATAAAAACACATATATTGCAAGAAAATGTGACGACTGTATAAAGGAGTATTCTGCAAGCCTAGAAATGTTTAAGCAAACATGTGCCATCTTACGGTTGCCAAGGGACATTTAAAAATAATTTTCTCTCTTGATAATGTGAAATGTGTTATCAACATAGAACGGTTGGAAAACAGATAAAATGTAAAGAAGAAAATGAGAATCATCTCTAATGCTACTACTCAGAGAATTATTGTAGTTTTTTTGGTGAAATTTTTTCAAATCTTTCTGTCTCTATACATGTACCTGCACACATATATCTGATATTATTTTCATTGTATTATATTATTTAACACTAATATTATGTAATATATATGGACGCATACATAAATATGAGTTCTTTTTTGAAACTAAGGTTGAAAAACAAGTTTTTGTTTTTGTTTTTGTTTTTAAGTAAGTTTTAAAGGGCTACAAGTGTGGCTCAGTTGGTTAAGCGTCCAACTTCAGCTCAGGTCATGATCTCACAGCTGGTGACTTTGAGCCCTACCTTGGGCTCTGTGCTGACAGCTCAGAACCTGTACCCTGCTTTGGATTCTGTGTCTCCCTCTCTCTCTGCCCCTCTCGCTAGCACTTTGTCTCTCTCTCTCTCAAAAATAAATAAGCATTAATTTTTTTAATAAGGTTTAAAAGCAGTGACTACACAGTGTTCGATATTAAAGTACCTTTTCTGATGTTTTAAATATCTACAATGAGGATAATAAGTAAACAGTAGCAGACTTACCAGAAGCCAGCCTAGGAGAAAACGAAAGAAATGGGCTGTCATGTCTTACATTCTCAGTTATAAGTACCAACTGTTTGAACCACTTGGTAGAGAGGACTGATATTTTTTCACATCAGTTGACCCTTTTGAAGTAACCTGAGCCACAATGGCATTGCAGGATACTGTAGATCGAAACCACTCACAGCATTTTAGGATTTGGGAAGGTGATTTCACTTCTACAAAACAGATAACCTCTCCTACTGAGGGAAGATACTGCGAATCCCCAAATGCCCACAGATTAGTGTCCTCCCTCTCCCTCACCTTCCCCCCCCCCCATCCCCCCCCCCCCCCCAGGAATGGCAATGGGAGGAGGGGAGGGAGGCTGCTCCCGGGGCAGATTCGAGGCTGGTGAAGCGATGGTGACCGATGGCCAGTCTTCTCTCACTTTGTCTCTCAGAAAGGGGGCTCTGGCTGTGCCCACCTACAAGCGGTGTGTTACCTGAAACTCAGCCTCATGATTCTGTGGGCACAGTACCACGTCTGTGAAATGACGGACGCAGAATTGCTTGAAGAAGTTTGAGGCCCTCTGTGTTTTACTCCCAGTTTGCTTTCTGGGGACCTTCCTGTCTGTGCTTCTTCATCAGTGTCAGCATTCCATTTCCTTGGTTAACACTGCTTTCCTCCACAAGGGAGGCTCCCTGGGGCTTTGCTCGGGAGACCTGTGCCCACAAGGAAGGCCAGGAAGGCTGCTGCTCATTGGGCACCTGGGTGCCTGGAGCTCACCTGATGCCTGCATGTGGGGGTTTGGGATACCGTGACCAATTAGTGGGAATCTGTCTGTAAAAGGCCTGCTTTCAGCTTCTCTGCTCTGGACTTTGTTCTCAGGCTCCACCCTTGCCTGGAAACAGAAGCTCTAGTTCTCCTGATTTCCTGTCACACTTCATCCTGGATTCGTTCTGTGATCGGAGCCAGCTTCATGGGCGTGTGATCTGTGCAGTTGCACGTGGCCGTGTGCTCAGAAGAGCCTTGCTCTTCACATAATGTTTGCTGTTAATAAGTTTTGAGGAAGGATCCTGCACTTCCATTTTGCACAGGACCCTACAAGTTATGTAGCCTGTCTTGTCCGTGACACATGGTGATGGTCCAAGGTAGCCCATTCCCATGGTCTCCCCTGACACAGTAGCATGGCCTGAGACCCTGTGCAGAGGGAGGCCAGCCCGGTGTGGGGGAGCGGGTGGTGAGACTATGCCCCTTCTTGCCAAAATGGACACAAGTGCACCCATAGCTAGAGGGAGATCAGTGACTCCAGCTGAGGCTGCCATCGAGACGGCAGGATTTGAGAAGTAATTCAATAAACTAATTTGAATAGAGCTGTTGGGAGCGAGGACTGACTTCATCATTTCTTCTCCCAGACAATGTTTAATTAAGAACAAGGACAGAAGTAGAGAACCAAGCAGTGCCCATCCTCTGCTTCTGCATTCTTGGCAAACCTAAAGCAGACCTAAGATGGTCCGGGGAAGATTTAAATTGAATGTGACTTTGGAGTTATGAGGCTATTGGATAAGATGAAGTTTTTACTTATTTGAGAGTGATTTATTATTTCGTAGTGACCTGGAAAGCTATGACAACTGCCCAGCATTCATCCAGGGTAGAGAAAAAACAAGTTTCGAGAGCAGGTTCAAAGAGAGAGTGGCAAAAAGGAAAAAGCTGCCTTTTGTTTGCACTCTATTGAATCCAGCGTGTTTAATAGATTAGACATAAAAGCCTCATGGCCTTAAGGCCAGTGGGGGGATGAGCAAGTGAGTGGATCATGAGGGCATAACACCTATTAAATCATGACGCCTGCTCTTTTTGTTCACGAGGCTAGCTTCCAAATCATGTAAGGACTTATATAGTCCCTACTAAGGTAATAACTACCAATTTTGTACCAAGCAAAGTACTTGGACTTTGCTTTAATAATCGTCACTTAACATTGATAGAGAAACGTAGTGGAATGAACGCTTGGTAGTTCACTCATTATATTTTCCATCCCCAAAGACTCGACCTGTGTTTTCTTTACTCTAGTTCCTTCTACAAAGTTTCCATTTTCTTGGCTCTTAATATCCTGTGTAAAACACCCTCTCCGCCTGCCACTCTAACCATCCCCCCCCCCACCCCCGCCCGCCTCCCTCCTCCAGGGAGACCGAAGGCTTCTGAGAGTCTGAGTTTGGGCAATATCACTTCCCACTCACCCTGAAAAGTGTCCCCTTTTGAGAATTAAGTGGGTGGGGAGAGAATAAGCAAAAAGTTGAAGGATGATCTCCCTCAGCGAGGATCCCAATGCCAGCTGCCTCACCTCACTACACCACCTCTGCCCGTGTAGTGATGTCCTCTTCTCCCTGGCTACTGGTTAGAGACACCCCACGATGACCTAACTCCATCCAACCATGTGTGAAAGACCGAAATCCACACAAGAAAGGAGCTTTGTGAAAATTGATGCAGAAAGTGTGAAAGTACAAGGTATATGAATACCAAACCTATAATGGTCAAAATTTATTTGAACACAGAGGACATTCCCTGAGAACATACCCTGGGATAACATAGATTCACCCAACACCCAGTTAGCATCTCCTTGTCCTGGATCAGCTCTGCCCTCATTTCATTCACTTTGTCATAACACATTTTACATGTGTGAAGGTTTTACACATTTTCAAGTTTTGGGAGCTCATTTCTCAATATCATCAGTGGGGTTGTTTGTTGATTTGTTAATTTTGTGGCCACCAAGTAAGATTCATGTATCATTGTTGTGTTTTCTCTGACATAACGCAATTCTAAGCAATGCGTTTGAATTTAGAGATCGTTTTTCCCAGAGACCTCAAAATATGAAGGATGGAATGAACTGAAGGGGAAAAGCTTGTGCTGCTATGAACTGGGCAGCTGGGTTCTGTGCTCTGTCTGGCCCCTAACCAGCGGTGCGATCTTGGGCCAGTCAAATAATCTCTTGGGATTTTTATGTCCTTACTTATAAAATAAGAGGATTAAACTATGATCTAAGATTCTTTTACTACACGCATTTCATTACCATGGCTGTGTGCTTTTTTCCCTATTTGAATGCATAACTTGATATATGAATTCAAAGTTCACATTTTATGGCATTGGTTGCAACAGAATACAATGTTTCCTCAGTTGATTCTAGTCTTTCCCGTAACTCTTTCCTCTTGGAGCAACATCCACCGTGGTTTATAGGATTGTTAATGAATTTATACGGTAATGGGTGGTTTAAACTCATTCCTATCCTGATGTGTATATTATGCTTACATCATCAACTTTCAAACTGTTTTATGGATGTCTGCACAAAAAAGAGTTAACACAGCAGGCCTGACTACTGTCTTATGAATGGTTTGGTTGGCCTCTGGGAACTTGCCTTTGGGGAGGGTTCCGGCCATCCTGACTGGTAAGAGTAACTCACTGCGTTTAAATTGTTTCTATAAACAATTTGGTTGACATTGATGCTTAGTATTTCTTCTGGAAAGTCTGGAATCTTGGCAGCACGAGGCAGAGGATGCCTGTGTAACTATCTGCCAGCAAAAATCCTGGACACTGAGTCTCTACTGAGCTTTCCAGGTAGACATCTCACACGTGTTGCTGGGTGACTCCCCTGGGAGAGGACTCTTGAGAACCTGCTCCTGGTTTCCTTCAGGTTCTGTTCCATGTGCCTTTTACTTTTGTTGATTTTGCTTTGTATCATTTAGCCATAATTAATTATAACTGTGAGTATGTCTACGTGCTGATCCTGAGGGATCATCAAACCTGAGGATGGTCCTGGGAACCCTCACCCTTGGATCCTTGATCCATTTTCCCTCTATCACTTCAGGGACTGGTTCATTTCAGAGCCGTTTCTGGTAGGAGCACTTCTGGTAGGAACAGTTTCCAGCCCTGCATAGACTAAATGAATGAGCTGGCCCTTGTAATTGACCCAGGATGTAGGAATCCTGTTGCCTTTCTATCCAAGTGGTCTCATGAACATGAATATTACAAGAAAGTGGTTTTCAAATTTACTTCCTCAGTCATGGAATCCTTTGTGGAGAGGCAGAACTTATGGGAAAGGCAATGTGTAAAACATTTCAAAGTAAAGGCTCCTCTGCCTGTGGGAAGCTCTCAGAGCTTTGCCTACTCGGCATTCTACCCTCTTCCTGACATCAAGCTAGAAACTATGACTTGGAGTTTCCTTTTTTTCTTTTTTGAAATCTATACCATAACTATGAGCATTCTACATGCTTATTGCCTTGCGGAGGGAGGGAGAGAGATGGTGATGTACTTTTATTATTCACCAGTCAACTTGTAAATGACATAAATGGAGTGACGATATTAGGTTATGACAACATCGTGTTTATGCCTTTAACCAGCAAGCCTTACAGGAGTGCTGGGGGAGTCATAGATGCCACAGTGAGAGGCACAGCTGAAATCCCACTTCTGTACCTGACTGTTTTCCTGCACTACATCAAAGAGAGTAGGGAGCCGTTTTCAAAATGCCTATCACGAGCACACTATATTATTTCATTTAATTCTTAAAAAAAACATGAGAGGTACTTTCTCTTCGTTTTATACACCAGGAAGCAAATTCTCACATTGTTGACTCTTTCTGCCATAGCACATTTCATCCCCGGTTGTCAGCCTGTCGGATCATGTACTGTTTGACCTAACAGTCCCGCTCACTAACCTCATGTACTGTGTTCCTTTCTCTTGTGACTGCTGAAGTCCTTTTATCTGAATGAAGAGTGACTGGAAGGCCTTACTTCTGGATGCCCGGTGAAATAGACAGGGGGATTAGGAGCGAGGCATATGGTCATACCTCCTCAGAGAGGCAACGTTGAAATCTGGATGAGCATGTAGCCAAAAATACCCTCACTGGTCCGTCAGTCCTTGCTAAACTGGGTGCACAGGAAATGTGCTTTAATTACCACTGGCCATAGCTCTCTGAAAGATACTTTGCTGTTTGTGACTGCTTCCTGGTTAGCCAACTGCCTTTATTTAAAAAGGAAAGCTGTGTTCCTGATAGCTGCTTGTCAGCCTGAGTTTCCTAATTGTCTCCAGTTTCTCTCTTCCTTGAAGTTGTGCTTCAGTGAATCCATAGAGCATTTCCTTTTCCCTCCCAGCTTGTGATTATCCCACTTCAGCCTGCCATACACCAGCTGTCTGGGATGCAGCTGTCACCCTCCAGTGCACGTGAGCGGTTCAGCAGAACGACATTACTGTGTGCCCTGGCTTCGCTCCAAGACTGTGGGAGGACATCAGCCCCCTTGGATGATGGAGAATTGAAGAATGAAGGAGGCTAGGACAAAATTCATGGTTGTAAACACCCAATCCATCAACGAGGTGTGGTCATAGCAGGCGATGCATATTTGAACTGGAGGGGTAACTTGCATCCTTATCTTTCTTTATTCACTCCCCCAGGGCTTAAAGACAGCAGTGAGATAGGACATGCTTCTCAACACTAGCTACAAAGAGTGCTGGTATTAGGGGAATTCAGCTCTGGATAAGAGGTGAGAGAGACACTACAAAACCAGCCAGCATGGCAGGAAGGATGCGGTTGTAGGCAACAGAGAGAAGTGCACCATTCATTGGCATAGACCAAAACTAAGCAGAAGCAAAAGGATTTAGTTTGGGTTCATTTGGGCTTGGGGAGGTGTGTGGAGAGATTATTAAAAGAATTACACATCTAGGTACTATTGTACAGTTAAACCTTACCATTTATGAGGTATGTATCATCAACTTTTCTCTTTCTTTCTTTCTTTCTTTCTTTCTTTCTTTCTTTCTTTCTTTCTTACAGATGAGTAAGTCATAGCTCTGGAGAGTTTAAGAAATTTGCCTGAGATAATATGATTAGCGCCAGCATCATTAGAAGCAGGATATGAACCTGGTTCAGCTGAAGTGCAAGTCAGTACCTATCAACTATGACACACTGATCAAAACCAGGGCAGCAATATCAAGGTGAAATTACAAAACTGAATTCTCTATCTTCTCCCTCGAATGAGTCTTCCTTTATTCATTCCGTATCTTGGTTAATGACGCCATGATTCATGAGCTTGCTGAGTCTAAAACCCACCTTTAAGCCTCCTGTAACATATTTTTGCATATTTTTCTCCTCGATCACTGTAACTGGGCATCCCTAGAATGTAGGGACTGTGCTGCTCCACACATTTGTATATCCTAGTGCCTAGCACATGGCTGTCACATAGTCGGTACTTTAAATGAATAATAGAATCAATAAATGAAAACCAGAATATCGTGGCGGTTCCATGTGTAATGGTTAGCACTCTGAACTCTGAAAACCAGAATATCAATGAAAATGTGTTTCTTTTTATTTGTAATTATCTCCCCTTTTAGAACTAACTGATGGAGAATTTTTCACTCAGAAGTATCTAGCATGGTGGTCATGGTCTTTTGTGGCAGTTTACAGGATGTGCAGGAGGGAAATGACAAATGCACAATATGTGTATGGTTTTAATAGTCACTAATTAAGCACTGTGGATGGGCATAAGCCACTGGATATTATTAAAGAAAATTGCGGGGCGCCTGGGTGGCGCAGTCGGTTAAGCGTCCGACTTCAGCCAGGTCACGATCTCGAGGTCCGTGAGTTCGAGCCCCGCATCAGGCTCTGGGCTGATGGCTCAGAGCCTGGAGCCTGTCTCCAATTCTGTGTCTCCCTCTCTCTCTGCCCCTCCCCCGTTCATGCTCTGTCTCTCTCTGTCCCAAAAATAAATAAACGTTGAAAAAAAAATTAAAAAAAAAAAAAAAAGAAAATTGCTTCTCCAAGATACTTAAAGAAGCATTTGATTATAAGGGCACCTGGGTGGCTCAGTTGGTTAAGCGTCCGACTTTGGCTCAGGTCATGATCTCATGGTTCATGGGTTCGAGCCCTGCGTCGAGACTCTGTGCTGACAGGTCAGAGTCTGGAGCCTGCTTCGGATTCTGTGTCTCCCTCTCTCTCTGTTCCTCCCCTGCTCTCACTCTGTCTCTCTCTCACTCTCTCGAAACTCAATAAAGATTTTAAAAAATTAAAAAAAAAAAAAGAAGCCTTTGATTATGGAAAGCTGCTTTGGGCATTAAAACAGGATGCCAAAATTCATACTGAACATGAACTTTTAAAAAAAATTTATTTATTTATTTTTTTGCCTGACATAGATGCTGGGTAAATGTGCATCCTGGTTATTTCCCTTCATCTGTACGTAGTTTAGCAGAAATCAACAGGCAAGTTTAGAGCTGTGTGGCTGATCAGTTCCACCTGTTGGATCGCAGTGCCATACCCGAGTCCTGTGTATTTGTTTCTCACCATTCCACAAGCCTGGGAATAACTATGGGCACATCTCTTGCATTTTTCCAAGCAGTCGTTTGAGAAGACCACTTTTCTGATTAACAGGAAGTCCGGAATCCCTCTCTGAATGCCTTCTCCACCCCATTAAATTGTCCAGCAATCATGAGGGTTCAACTAATTTGGGGAGAAGAGCTGGGATTAACCGTGCTTCCAAAAGCCGAGTACAAGGAAAATCAGAAAAGTGGATGAGTTCACTTCTGCCATGGTTCTTGGCTGATGCAGTTCAATGTCAGATGGTTGGTGAGTGGCTTGCTATCTGTCCAGGACCCACTGGTATCATCTGCTTAGAATTCTAGGCTACAGCTCTTTCAGTTTATACACATGTGGCCAGTGGCTGTTACTCAAAGCACAGCCACGGGCTAAGCTGTAGAGTACTTTCTGGCTTCAGTTACCTCTATGTTGGTACCAGTCCTCTCCCCAGTTTCTCTTAGGAATTTCTTTACACTCTTGTGTAGAGTGAAGGCCATTAAAATGAACTGCGCTTGAACAATGTAGAGTCTCTGATGATATTTGCTGCCAGTGAACTCTAGTTGAAGTCACTCGGCCCACTGGTTTCTCTAGCTTACGCATTCAGATAACTACAGGTTCAGTCTTCCTCCCTCCTCACCCCCAAATCCATAGGCTTATTAAGCAAATAAATTCCACTTTTTCCCCCAAAATCAGTTATGCTTTTCAGAATATTTTGAGGAGGAGCTTATGCTGCTGCCTTCTCCCAGAGCAGTGGGTGTTTCACAATGAGAAGGCCAACTCCAGCGCTATAAATAAATATGTATTTAAAAAATCATTCTGGGGTGCCTGGCTCAGTCAGTTAAGTGTCTGACTTTTGGTTTCAGCTTAGGTCAGATCCAGGATCATGGGATCGAGCCCGTGCTGGGCTCCATGCTAGCCATGGAGACTGTTTAGGGTTTCTCTCTGTCTCTCTCTCTCTCTGTCTCTCTCTCTCTGTCTCTCTCTCTCTCTCTCTCTCCCTCTGCCTCTCCTCTGCTTGTATGCACACTCTCTCTCTTTCTCTAAAAAAAAAATCATTATATTTTCCTCCCTATCTCTCTTTATCATGTATAACCTCATAGAAACAATTCTCCATTACTCACAGTGGGAAAAATCACTAGAAGCATCCATCAGCGCCACTGTTCTTCACAACAGATTCTATCACCAGCATCATTGGCCACAGAAGGAATGGCGCCAGGTGTGTGAGGATGGGCTGATCCATGTTCTTATGATTAAAGAAGCCTGTTAAACTGATTAAACATCAGGTCTACTGTTGATGAGCTGAGCATCCCTGAGAAGAAAATCTCTCAGACATTTGTATGTGGTAACAATTACATTTCTCCTCAATTGATTATTGTTTATCTTATGGATATTATGAATGTAAAGTTTGGCTGTATCCTCCTTGGCTTGAAAATTCAGAAATGAATGGATAGGACTTTATGGTATGTCTGTATTTCTTCTATTGTATCCTCTGATTTACAAGGAATAGTTTACCTATGCCTAGCAAATTGACTCTGCTTTCTTTATTCTGTTGAGTGGACACATTTCCTTAATGTAACTTTAAACCTCTAAACATATTTGAATAGAGATTATGTTAAAAAAAACTCAGGATGGGTTTGTAGTATCTTCTCCCTACACAAGGGCAATTATTAGTACTGTCTAGTTCAGATGCACTTCCAAAAATTAATCAGTGTCATTTATAACCTGTGCTGAATTTTATTATACAGTATGATAATATACCTTAATGGACAAAATCCCATTGACAAGATAATAAACTTTTGTTTTCTTACATCTCAGAGGGAAACAAACAAGGCCATTTGGATTTAAATACAGAGATACATTTTGCATCCACTAAAGAATATATTTTTAGTCTATTTAAAATATATTCATGTATTCATCAGAAGATGACACCTCATATGTAATGAAGTTCATTTGCTTATGCATTTCCTAGAACTGGTCATGAAGTCATGTCTATGTACGGACAAAATTAAGAACCATGGTATTCTATCTGCAACTACTTAGGCAATGTTAAATAAAGAACTGAGAAAGTGCCCAGATAATTCAATACAAATTTCCCTTCCGATCCATATACTAAACTCTGGTTAGCTCATTTGGTTAGAATATGGCTTATTTAATGTCAAAACCAGGCTCAATCACTTCAAGCAAGGGCCAGATAATCGTATGAAAAGAAACATTTGATGCTTCAGCCACAGGCTGTATGCCCAAAGCCAACAAGCAATCTCCCAAATACGTGCTCCGAATCTGGAATGAGAAAAGCAGGCTCAGATTTCCCTGGCATGGGCCTGTGTTAACCAGATCATATCTGAAGGACAGGATGTTGCCTATGCTGATCATTGAAGTGCACACCCAAGAACCAGGGTTTGCTTATACTACATCTAAACTTTATTCTGTTTCCTGAGGGGTTCATCTCACCAGCCTGATCATGTCTCCTATTCTTTCTCTTAGGTGCATTATTGGTCGTTCCCAACTTTGTGCCATACAAAAATGCAATAAGTAGATCTCTTCTATCTTCCCTTTTGTCAGATGGCCAAACAGCCCAGGGCCAAGTAGAAATCCGTAGGCCTGGCACTAGGGATCTCCCTCTGGGTTGACTGGGCACTTTCCCCTTAGCTATAAACCGTCCTGTCTCCATCTCCTTTGCAAACATATCTTGCATGGAAAGAACACATTGAAGCCTTCTCCCATTCCCCACTGCCCCCACTCCAGGCTGAACTGCTATCACACGTAGCGTTTCTCCTTACTATAGCTCTTGCCACTTCATTTTTTACTATGTTTCTAGAAGAGGAAATTCTCTAAAACAGTGTGTTTGTGGAGGGTCTTCTACACGGGGATTGGAGTCCCCAGTGGAATATAGACCTCAATCTGGTCACAGTGAACAATGTAAACACATCAACCACCAGAGAAACAGGGCACATATTAGCCCTGTTAATTGCATCTCTGGGTTTTCCAAAGGAAACTTTACAGAGGATGGTTATTTCCCTGAAGAGGGAGGGCTGGTCAGGGGGATTGTATTCCAACAGCCTAAAAAGGCTGAGGTGAGAATCCCAATGGTATTTCCATATGTTAGTACTAAAATCATAACTAATTGTGATCATAATTAAAACATCATTGAGCACGTATCCTATGTGCCAAGCACTGTACCAGGCACTTTATATACATCATTGTATCCCACCGTGGACTCAGAAAGGAAATATTAGAGGTAAGGGAAGTATGGACAAGGTGAACTATAGGAACTTTTGTGAACTTTTATAACTTCCTCGTGTGCTCATCTGATTTCTGTTTACCTTTGCAATAGACTTAGTTCTTTAACATGGTAGGGTTTTTTTTGTTTTTGTTTTTGTATCGTTTTTGTTTGCTTGCTTGCTTGCTTGCATTTTGTGTTTAGGGGACACAGAAAGGTGTAGGAAGCCTTCCGTTTGCTGCAGAGCCCATTTTATGGAGAAGAATGCGGGGTTGGGGAAAAGAGTGGCAACGAGAGAATCCCGGAGGTAGAGGTCTGCTGGAAGATGTGTGAAAACTGGCTGTGGGGATGGGAAAAGTCTTGGGGTGGTGCGTTCCAGCCCTCCTGGTGTAAGTTTTCCCACCACAGCCAATATCAATATACCGGCATGATGTCCCTGGACATGGGGAACCGGGAAGAGATGCATGCACGTGTCTTCTGTGAGCTGGCTGTGAGCCAGCTTCTGCACAACCCCAAGAAGAAAAGTTCCAGGAACTCCCTTGGGTCCAGAGATCGTAGCCATCTGGGGTCCATTTAATGTCCCTGACTTAGCTTTGAGCTTCTAAAGCTAAGCAGTGAATATTCATCTTTATGTCCTCAACTTCTAACACAGCATCTGACACATAGCGTGCTTGTGGGCTGTATGGGAGAAGGGAGCCCAGATTTTGAGTTTGGCCTCTATAGTCGATTGAGTGCTTGACCTTGAGGATGTCACAATCTCTCTAAGCCTCGTTTTCTTCACTTTAAATATTGGAATTTAAGGCGGTTCTTCTCGCCCGCCATTTTGGGCTCTGAGATGCTGTGAAAAACACTATTATTTTTCTTCAATCAAGATACATGTTTATAGTTTTCCCCTGATTTCTCATACATTTTGTAAACTTAATTTAATGGAAGTTATTCTTTGTAAATTCATGTGGGCTCTTATAAATGCTTCTTTTTTAAAGAATTTAAAAGACAGGAGCGCCTGGGTGGCGCAGTCGGTTAAGCGTCCGACTTCAGCCAGGTCACGATCTCGCGGTCCCTGAGTTCGAGCCCCGCGTCGGGCTCTGGGCTGATGGCTCGGAACCTGGAGCCTGTTTCCTACTCTGTGTCTCCCTCTCTCTCTGCCCCTCCCCCATTCATGCTCTGTCTCTCTCTGTCCCAAAAATAAATAAAAAATGTTGAAAAAAATTTAAAAAAAAATTTAAAAGACAGTGGTAAATTGATCAGGTAAGAATTTATAGAATTTATACAGCTTCACTGTACAAAAGCAGAACATTAGTTTTTGAAAACCAAGTTTCACTTCCTTTTTTGAATTCCCATTCTGCTCTCTAGGAGAAGATATAAAATCAAGGAAAAGTATACATATAAAATCAAAATCAAAGAAAACCCCACTGAATTCTGCAATTTCTCACGCAATTCATGACATTTCCCCCTATCTGGGTACATGGAAGTTTGTGGCCTATTATTTTTACCTCTGCAGAGGGAGGATCATTCAGAATTCATAGAGGCAGCATAAATTTGCCCCAAAGGCTGTTTACAAACACATATTGGAACGGAGCAGGTTATCCTGAAATAATTAAGTTAGCAACTCATGTGGTCTCTCCAAGAGCTGTTGGGCCTTGGGCTTACCTCAGGCTGAAATTGACCATCTCCAACCATGTGGACCAATGAGGGTGCTACTGGGGAGTACAGTGTTTATTCTTTGCCCCTGAGGATCTTCTGAGATGATGGATATGTGGAGCAGGAGGCTCACATAGGAAGTCAGCAGATAGAGCAAACTCAAAATATAATCGCTCCCTCCCTAAAAGAAAGGAGACAACGTAGCTGTTTTTAAAGGCCCTCTAGGGCTTAGAATCAACCTAAAGGAGGAATGGGAAACAAACAAACAAACAAACCCTGAGAGAGGGTTAAACTCAAGGGTTTAACCCTTCTTGAGTTGTAAACCTGAACGATTGAGAAGATAGCTGAGTTTCATGGAGTTTAACTTAGAAATGAATAGATTGTTTTCTTTATGAGCTAGAATTATGGCTGGTAGCCAGAAATCAAATTTTGGTTATTGAGCTGCGAATTGTTAAATTCCTACTTAATAGAATAATAGTCTATTTTCGCATTTTGTTAGAAATTGACGTCAAGATCCTCAGTCTTATGTTTTTCAAATACATCTATCTTCTCTTTTTTGGAGTGGACATCTTTTCCACTTTTAGATTCTCAGCATCTCTGTTTTCTGTAATTATGCAAAAATGAGCAATGTTCACATTTGCAAATCCTCTCAGTACTTTGGGAAGGAATTCATCTCTGTCTGGAGATTTTTGTTTATTTAAAGCCACTAAAAGCTTTATTTCCAACTGCTTTCCTCTTATGCTGGGTTTCCATTCCCTTGCCATCATGTTTGTTCAAGCCTTTTTAGCTTAAGGATGACTGCTCTTTGTGGATTATGATAGCTTTATACTGAATAGATAGATAACCCTTATTTACTGTTAGCATCAGTTGTGGTTGATAAATGAAGGGTTGTGCTATAATTAATGCAGCCCTTTAGATCATATAATCCAAGTGAAGTGGAGACTTAATATAAATATGCAAATGAAGTTAGCCAAGAACACTTTTTAATTGATCTAGATAAAGTAGTTTTGCAGCTTAAATAATTTGGATACTCTAAGTGCCCCAGTTAGTTCCTTTACAGACCAGTGTAGATCAAGTTCCCTCTGAGAGATATCCCGGTCAAGATAGAAGTCCTCTCGTGTCTGGAATACACTTAACAATGCAGGATGGGGGCGCCTGGGTGGCGCAGTCGGTTAAGCATCCGACTTCAGCTCAGGTCACGATCTCACGGTCCGCGAGTTCGAGCCCCGCGTCGGGCTCTGGGCTGATGGCTCAGAGCCTGGAGCCTGCTTCCGATTCTGTGTCTCCCTCTCTCTCTGACCCTCCCCCGTTCATGCTCTGTCTCTCTCTGTCTCAAAAATAAATAAACGTTAAAAAAAAAAATAAAAAAAAAATAAAATAAAATAAAAAAAAACAATGCAGGATGTACAATTATCGCCTCCCATGCTGTTGACAGGAACTGATGAAATAAAATTTTCAGAGTTTGTTTGCTTGTAGGAAATACACCTGTAGTCATTCTACAAATAGGGAGAAAGCCTGTGTGTGAGGTCATGTGTTTTAGTTCTCTCAACTGTCAATACTAAAAATAGATTACAATCAGGCATGTTAAAGAATAAGTTATCTTTCTATTCTCTTTTTAGAATGTTATTTTTAAAAATCATTGTCATGTAAAGATATGATACAGGAGCATGCAACCAAAAGCTATTACAGAGCTATGTTAGTTATTTCCTAAAAATATTTCTGTTATTCTGGATTTTTGGATGTTGAAGGTAATTTTCAGCTTAAAATTTGTAATTTATGGTGATCTGTTTTCTCATTCTGAACAAATATTCACTTTGGTACCTAATTTTAGATCTGTAATCTTTCATTTTTTTTGCTTAAAAATATCTCCCACAAAACCAAGATCTCTCCTCACAAGGTACCATATTTCCAACTGATATTCTCCTTATTATTCCCACAAAAGAACACATTTCAATCATTATCTATTGAGAAGTTGTGATGTACAGAAGCGTTTCATAGCTATGGTTTTACCTGGGGAAATTTGCTCAGCCTCCCTGAGCTGAAGATTCTTTATCTCTAAAGGAAAAATAACAGGTTGGCTCACAGCTTCACTTTCTGGACCCAGTAAAGTTAAATGATGCACATGGAGGTATGTTTTAAACTATCGAGAACAATTTAAATAGTTGGCCTGACATGCAGGCTTTGAATAGACCACCCTTTGTTTTATTTTGGCCCCATCTTACTCATGATGTGTCTTTGGGCCTATTTCTTTCTTCAGCTATAAAATGTCGGGGGGTATGTACCCAATTCATTACATGGGTAACTGCTATTTTTATTATTTATTTATACTGTTATTCATTATCAAGATTTATGCTAAATAATGTCTCTAAATAACTATGTATGGGAAGGGGCACCTGGGTGGCTCAGTCAGTAAAGCATCCAATTCTTGGTTTTGACTCAGGACATGATCCCAGGGTCATGGGATCGAGCCTAGTGTTGGGCTTTGCACTGAGTGTGGAGCCTGCTTGTGATTCTCTCTCTCCCTCTGTCCTTCTCCCCTGCTCATGATGTCTCCTTTTCTCTCTAAAACAACAACAACAACAAAATGATGGGGAATTACAGAGACTTTTTAAAATTAGCTTTTGCTTTTAATTAAAAGGTACTAATTATTATTTTTGTATTTTCATTTGCATGAGATTTATTTTGCAACCATGAGTACTATGCTGGCGTTTAGTTTTGTAATTGATAGCATTTTGATTTTTTAGCTTAAGTAGTATGAATAAAAAATACAGCATATAGCAAAGTCTTAAGTACTGTGTCACATAACTAATACTGTGAAGAAATGTCAGCTCAAAGATACAATAGCAGGAACTATTAAATGTCTAGGACCTTGTAGGCATCACAAGATGCTGTGCATGATTTGACAAGACAAATTAATAAAATATTTTTCTTTTCTTCCAGGTTTTTTAGACTTTATTTTTTTTTTTATTTTTATTTTTATTTTTATTATTATTTTTTTTTTATTTTTTTAAAATTTTTTTTAATGTTTTATTTATTTTTGAGACAGAGAGAGCATGAACGGGGGAGGGGCAGAGAGAGAGGGAGACACAGAATCGGAAGCAGGCTCCAGGCTCTGAGCCACCAGCCCAGAGCCCGACGCGGGGCTCGAACTCACGGACCGCGAGATCGTGACCTGGCTGAAGTCGGACGCCAACCGACTGCGCCACCCAGGCGCCCCTTCCAGGTTTTAAAAAATATTATTATTTTTTTCTTTTCGACATCTATTTATTTCAAAAGAATAGAATTTAAGAGTAATCTTTCGAGGGGTGCCTGGGTTGCTTAGTAGTTTAAGTGTCTGACTCTTGATTTTGGTTGAGGTAGTGACCTCATGGTTGTAAGATCAAGCCCCATGCTGCGCTCTGTGCTGGCATGGAGACTGCTTAAGATTTTCTCTCTCTCCCCCCCGCCGCTCCTCCTTTGCTCATGCTCTCTCTTTCTCTCCCTCTTTCTCTCTCAAAAAAAGTAACCTTTAGAAAAAGAGTTTTCCCCAATTTATGCTCTTTCCCTTCCTTACCCCAGTATGAGAGATTTCTCCTCCTCTTATATTTAAAAGATGTCTTCCACATATAGCTGCATCATATATATATATATATATACACACAGGCATCGGGGAAATTATCTTGGTGTCTATGTTTTGGGGTGTCTAGTGTGGCAAGATGTGGGCAGAGGATTAGGATGAAGGTAAGAACATTCGCTAGCACTAAAAAAATAAAGATACGAGATGCTATCTACCTGTATAATAAGTTCTTGAGTCTAGTTTTCCGGCAACATTTCTTACGTGTTTTTGGTTTTTTTTTTTTCTTTCCCCTGTGAATTTCCACCCCTATGGCTTCCCTTGTGGTTCATGGTAAATATTCCAGTTACTACTGTTTCATAACAAACCACCCTCAATTGAATGGTATAGAACAATACCATTTGATTGTGTTCACAGACTCTGGGGGCCAGGAATTCTGACAGAGCACAGCAAATATTCTTTTCTTTGCCCATTAATCTGAGGCCTCCATTGGGAAGAGTGGAAAAGCTAGTGGCAACTTGAATGACTGAGAGCTGGAATCATCTGGAAGCTTCTCCACTCACACATTTGACTCCTGGGCTGGGTTTACTCAAGTTCAGCTTCATCTGGAACCATCGACCAGAATGTCTATTTCTGGCCTCTGTATACAGCTTGCGTTTTCTCTTAACAAGGCATTTCCTGGCAGCTCAGGACTCCATGAGCAAGTGCTACAGGAAACAAGGTGGAAGATTCAAAGCCTTTCACGAACTAGCCTCAGGGTAAAATAGTGTCACTTCTGTCATAGTCCATTGGTCAAAGCAGTTATAAGTTCACCCAGAGTCCAAGAAAGTAAACACGGACCCCACTTCTCAATTGAAAAGGTGTCAAAGAATTTTCAAGTCTCTTTTAAGACTGCCTCTGGATACAATTTCACTTCAACAACCAAAGATCGGGAGTGAATGCATGTAATTGATCTCTCTGGACCACACATCTCAAGATAGAAATCTTGGTGAGAAAAGTGAGACGAAATATGATGTAATCTAAGAGAGGCAAGATTCTGTAGTAGGAAGGGTTTTGGGTGGTGAGGACCGATGAGCCCAAATCCTATAATTTTCGCATGAGCTTTCTGACTTCAAGCATCAGCTTTCCTGTGAGGATAAATAAAACTTGTTAATCCCCACAGTTGGCATGAAGAACCACTCAGATAAGAAAATCAGTATGTGGCTTTTATTAGCATGGCAGATTTCCAAGGCAAACCCAAGGCAGAAAAAGATAAAAATTCAATAATCTTTTAATATTCAGTCTTGATTCAGATAAATGAATCACAGGTATATCTAGAAGGGAAACTATAACAATCTGATCGATGTCAAAGTTCAGTTTTATCATAAGCCTTGTGGTTGACAATTGGGCCTATATTTTACTGTTTTAAACACCTATGCTACCTCCTTTGGCCAATCATGTATTTTGACCACATATCAGAATTACCTATGAGATAAAGGTATAATAATATAGCAGCAAACATTTATTGAAAGCTTACTATGTGCAAGATATTATTTTAAGCACTTTACCTGGATTTAATCCTAAAACCATATAATTATTACCAACCTATTAGGATAGAGAAACTGAGGTTTATGGGATTATGTACTTGATGAAGTTCCGGAAGTTTGTAAGAGATGAAGCTAGAATTTGAATTCATCTAGTATATATTATGCTAATTAATGATCCGAAGGCTTGCCTATTTGATAGCCTTTTTTTGGATTATGCCAATATGACATTAAATTGAGTTCTGATTCAATCTAGTTAATTTAACTCAGTGAATATTTAATAGACAACTCTTCAGTCTAACTGAACTAATATTTAATATTTGGTAAGAGGTTAATATCAACCAGGCACTGTCATATAGTTGACAAGATAAAATTTCATTTTCAATATACTTATAGTCTATTAGAAAAGAACACAAAAATAGATCATTGCAATACTGGTGGTAAATTCCTACCTAGTTGTAAACATGGTGTGAGTGTTATGGAGGTTAGAAAAACAAGCCAGACACAGTATCTGCCCTCAGATACTTGTAAATTTCTTGAAGAACTGAATTCTATTAACACAGTTAGACTCATCAAATAACCCAGGCAAATATCCATTCTGGGTCTTGATATATGGTTTCCGATGATTCTTGATAGTTTCTTTACATTTCAAGATGGTGCTACTTGATGAAACATTCCATTTTTTTAAAAAATTTTTTTTCCACGTTTATTTATTTTTGGGACAGAGAGAGACAGAGCATGAACGGGGGAGGGGCAGAGAGAGAGGGAGACACAGAATCGGAAACAGGCTCCAGGCTCTGAGCCATCAGCCCAGAGCCCGACGCGGGGCTCGAACTCACGGACCGCGAGATCGTGACCTGGCTGAAGCCGGACGCTTAACCCACTGCGCCACCCAGGCGCCCCTGAAACATTCCATTTTTTTAATGAATGTAGCTAAAACTGTCAGAAAATAAGCAATGATGCCTTTAATAACAGAAGAGCTAACTATAGCCATCACACAGGATGACTGTCTTGTGGATACACTGCCTTTTATTTTCAAAGGGTTTATTGCAAAAGAAGAAAGCTATCCCTGAGAATCACCTCTTGGATGGTTAGTGTTTTCAGTTAGTTATGTTTTGATATGTCCATCCATCTAACAACCATTCAACTCCATGGGAGTGTGATAGCTTGTTCACGTTGACTGTCAGTTGTGCACTCAAGCTGACTCAAACTGGTCTGCAAGTGACAATCGTTAAATTTCTAGGAATTTGCATGCTTTAAATACAGTCATTTAAAAATTAAATGATACAAACCTACAACTAAATGAATTAAAAATGAATAAATAATTTAATTAAAATGTTCAAATCAACAAGTTAATTAATTAATGCTCAAACTTCATCATTTCATAATTATTTTACTACATTTCAATATTACCTATGCTCTTAAAGTTATTTAAGATTATTGTGTCTGCATAGTAGGAATCCTACATAATGATGAGTTAATTTGCATCTTTTTCCAACTCCACATTCAGTGACTTCATGTTGATAGCTTGAAATCAACCATAATGGGAATATTTACATTTTAGGAATTAGAAAAAGTACTTTGGTATATGTCATA
Organism: Prionailurus bengalensis; assembly: GCF_016509475.1. Taxonomy (NCBI): domain Eukaryota; kingdom Metazoa; phylum Chordata; class Mammalia; order Carnivora; family Felidae; genus Prionailurus; species Prionailurus bengalensis. Next base: position 139,666,652 of record NC_057344.1, read on the forward strand.
GAGTAAAAATGGGTGTGGTCAGTGTTTTAAGTAATAGTGAGTTCTGAATGTGTTTGTTCTTCATTTGTTTTGTAATGAATATCTTTTATTAACCATGTAGAACAAGCTAAATATATTTGATAGTTTTAAAAAAGCGAACCATTCTTGGAGAGTTCATAATTTAAAAAAAAAAACCCGCAAAACCAGTCTAATACAGAGTCTCACTGTATGCAGCAACCACTTTTAATTCTTGTTTCTTCTGGTAAAGCTATTTTCATATTAAGAAACAATATTTTTTAAGACTAAGGTGCATAATGTAACACTTAAAAAAGTTTAGATATAATTGTCATATATCATTGTATGAGTTTAAGGTTTGTAGTTGATTTGCACCTTATATGTTGTGATATATAGTGTTTTATATACACATATATATGTATATAAAACAGTGTAAGCTAACTCCTCCAACCTCAAGTCACATAATTATAATTTATTTTTTGTGGTAAAGACATCTAAGATCCAGTCTCTTTCTTTTTAAAAAATTTTTTAGGGCGCCTGGGTGGCGCAGTCGGTTAAGCGTCCGACTTCAGCCAGGTCACGATCTCGCGGTCCGTGAGTTCGAGCCCCGCGTCAGGCTCTGGGCTGATGGCTCAGAGCCTGGAGCCTGTTTCCAATTCTGTGTCTCCCTCTCTCTCTGCCCCTCCCCCGTTCATGCTCTGTCTCTCTCTGTCCCAAAAATAAATAAACGTTGAAAAAAAAAAATTAAAAAAAAAAATTTTTTTTTAATGTTTTTATTTATTTTTGAGACAGAGCATGAGCAGGGAAGGGGCAGAGAGAGAGGGAGACACAGAATCCGAAGCAGGCTCCAGGCTCTGAGCTGTCAGCACAGAGCCCGATGTGGGGCTCGAACTCACAGCCTGTGAGATCATGACCTGAGCTGAAGTCAGATGCTCAACCAACTGAACCACCCAGGCGCCCCTGATCCGGTCTCTTTGTTAGCAACTTTGGAGTATACACCACTATCCTGCTCAGCTGTAATCACCATGCTGTGCACTGGGTCTGCAGAACTCACACTCAACTTGTTGCAAGTTTGTGCCCTTTGACCAACAATCCATATAAGAAACAATATTCTTTTTTTTTTTTTTTCTTAAATGTTTATTTTTGAGAGAGAAAGAGCGCATGTGCCTGGGCATGAGCAGGGTGGGGGCAGGGAGGAGACAGAGGATGCGAAGCGGGCTCTGTGCTGACAACTGAGAGACTGATGTGAGGCTGGAACTCATGAACAGTGAGACCATGACCGGAGCCAATGTAGGAAACTTAATTGACTGAGCCACCCAGGGGAGCCAAAAGAATATTCTTAAAACGCATATGGCAAAATGATTGCTTTAGACACCAAGATGCCAATATTATATCATATTTTGACTGCTCGAAAGTGATTAAACAATTTTCACTTAAATTTTTTTTTTTTTCAAATAGAGGGGCGCCTGGGTGGCTTAGTCGGTTGAACTTCCGACTTCAGTGCAGGTCATGGTCTCACAGTTCGTGAGTTCAAGCCCCGCATCAGACTCTATGCTAACAAACAGCTTAGAGCCTGGAGCTTGCTCCGGATTCTGTGTCTCTCTCTGTCTCCCCCTTCCCCTGCTCATGCTCTGCCTCTCTCTGTCTCTCAAAAATAAATGTTAAAATTTTTTTTTAATAGAAAATAACTTCTTTTGGGGAGTCTGGGTGGCTCAGTTTGTTAGGCTTCCGACTTTGGCTTGGATCACAATCTCACAGTTCGTGGGTTTGAGCCCCACATCAGGCTCTGCGCTGACAGGTCAGAGCCTGGAGCCTGCCTTGAATTCTGTGTCTCCCTCTCTCTTTTCCTATCCTCCACCTGTTCTCTCTGTCTCTCTCAAAAATAAATATTTAAAAAAGAAAATAACTTCTTTTAACTTAATTTTACCTAATATTCATAACTAATCATGATTTTGTGAGCTTGCTTTTTTTTTTTTTAATTTTTTTTCAATGTTTATTTATTTTTGGGACAGAGAGAGACAGAGCATGAACAGGGGAGGGGCAGAGAGAGAGGGAGACACAGAATTGGAAACAGGCTCCAGGCTCTGAGCCATCAGCCCAGAGCCTGACGCGGGGCTCGAACTCACAGACCGCAAGATTGTGACCTGGCTGAAGTCGGACACTTAACCGACTGCGCCACCCAGGCGCCCCTGTGAGCTTGCTTTTAAAAGTATGTCCCTTCAAATCTACAAAGCAAAGGTTTTACTACAATGAGCACTTGAAATTCCACAGACTACCTCCATCCAATTTGATTCTAGAATTTGGAGCTGGTATTATTTCTCTTAGAATTTTGAAGACACTTCTCCATTGTCTTCTAGTAGCCCATGCCACTGTTGGGATGTCTGCTGTCTTGTACCTTTGTATTTGACCTTCTTCTCCTCCCAGTTTTTCAGATCTCCTGTTTATTTTTGAGTTCTAAAATATCAAAAAAAAAAAAAAACCTCCTTTGTGTATTTGTTTTCAATTCCACGGGCTGGGAATTCATTAACTTTTCATTTTCTTTTAGCTTTGTTATAATTTTTTGACTTTACTTTCCAACCATGTTGCTTATTATTATTATTTTTAAATTTCAGGAACCCTATTTCAAATTTTCTGAAATGTGTTTCCAAATCACTTTGTTTTAAATATGCTGTATGCAACATTTACTTGGATTTTACTCTATTTCCAGTCTGAGAAACTTCTTGTCACAATAGATGACTTTTATACCATTTATTCATTGATATAATGTATATATTCAGCCTTAAAATTGTCCTTTTATGTTATGCTCTTTGCTTTTCGTTTATTTTGCTGGGTCCTTGATGGGATTCTTCAAGCTGCAAACCAGTGCCTCATAGAAAAATATAGCATGTTATTGAGGTTTGTTAATCTCATAACCCATAGACTAAATCATCTTTTGTTTCTATGTACTTTTCACACCAACCCTACAGTCCTAGAATAATACTGAGTTTATATTGTGTATTTAATAGATGTTGTTTATTTGACATTCCACTGTATGTTTGCTGTATAGAGACTGTCAGGGACCTAATTTATTTAATTCCCTCCAGTTCTTGGTGTTGTTAGGCATTACTGAATGAATAAGTGGTAAGATTAACTCACCTAAAAAATAATTTTTTAAAAAATAAATTGTTGCCCCAAGTTAACTTGTATTTGTTGCCCCAAGTTAACATATGGTGCAAATACATCAGAAAACCTAACCGCTTAGCCTGTACCACCATGATCTACAGGATATGAGAAAGGCATTTGTGGGCATTTCTTGGGTTACTTTCTTTGGAAGGAACTGCTATTCTCACTTACTATTAGAGTATTATTTTTCTCTGGGAATACCAATTTATAATAGAAGTCAGTAAGGGAAATTTCCTTTATAAAAACTTACTTTATGATCAAAGTTCATAGAGCCTATCTGTTCCATAAATAATGCAATGTCTATAAAAAATAACAAAAATTGGGGCGCCTGGGTGGCGCAGTCGGTTAAGCGTCCGACTTCAGCCAGGTCACGATCTCGCGGTCCGTGAGTTCGAGCCCCGCGTCAGGCTCTGGGCTGATGGCTCAGAGCCTGGAGCCTGTTTCCCATTCTGTGTCTCCCTCTCTCTCTGCCCCTCCCCCGTTCATGCTCTGTCTCTCTCTGTCCCAAAAATAAATAAATGTTGAAAAAAAAAATAACAAAAATAACCATTACACAATTTTCATACTTATTACTTTATTAGATCGATTTATTTATTTATTTATTTATTTATTTATTCATTTATTTTAATATAATTTATTGTCAAATTGGCTTCCATACAACACCCAGTGCTCATCCCAACAAGTGATTAGTTCTCTTTTAAGTACAAGAGACATTTAAATAGTTAAATGACACAGGTTAAAGTATAGCCTAAGATTTTCCCAATTTAGTCCCATTTTATTTTTTTTTCTGACTCTCCCTTAATTAACCTGGTGGGATGAGTTTGAAATCCTGTCTCATGTGAGCCTGAGCCAAGTTCCCAGATCATTAACGTCTCAGTACTTCTGGTTTCTCAAAATTTTCTCTTTAAAAGTAATATGTATCAAACTCTTTAGAGGAAGAGATCTAAGACGATTCAGATTTAACTTTTGTGGATCCAAAACAGTATGCTCAGTGAGTTCCTACAGGCTTTTTAGGTGAAAGTTGATTCGCACTTGTAACTATGCAGATTCTGGGCAAATTTTCACTCATTTTTGCCTCCAATGGATCTAGAGAATTCGCTCAGCTGTCTATCTTGTATTCCTTCTTTCATATTGCCTTCTTTCCTTCATATTTAGATGGGAAAGGACAAATTAACTCCTGTCTTAGTCTTTGACAATATTCCCATCAACCTTTCCTGGTTCTTTTGACATTTGCATTGTCTGATGGAGGGGCATGGAAGTTGGCCAGGAGGTAAGAATGATGTGAGTGGGTTGTGTGTATGCCATCCTCAAAAGGATCATCAATAGCTTGTGTCAGTCCTGGCATACAGTTATTAGGAACTGGAGTGGACATTTCAGTGTTGGAATTGCCATCAGACCCAACACTAGACTAAAAGGGTTTTGAGGAGATCACACAGCAAACCAGCCCATCTGCCTTCCCTTCTTCCCCTCCAACATCACTCTGTGCCAGACATCATTATGGTAAACAAAACAGAAGTGAAGGAGAATGACAAAGAGAAAATACACATTCCAGATAATTTACTTATCTCATATCTTAGGAGGTAGTAAGTGCTGTGAAGAAAAGTAAAGCAGGGAAGGTGATCAAATGCACTGGAAAGAGGGAATAGACTATAAGCTCTATCTAAACCTGCTGAATTAGAATATACAAGGGTGTGAGAAGCCAGTATCTGAATTATGAATAAACTTCCTGCGGGCTTATGATGCATTCCAAAATTTGATCCAAATAAAATTCCTTGGGCTGCCCTGTATCTCTTAAGTAAAGAATAAGGGTTACCATTCTTCCCCAAAAGTTTCAAAGATTTTGTTGTTCATTGAAGCTGTCTTTCTCCATTTGCTTTTCCTCTGAATAAATACTGAAAACTTCTTAGCATCTTCATGCTCTTTTCTATGGCTTTTATGCTGCTATCTGAGGGTTGGCATTTAGAGGAGATGGCGAAGGCAAGAAATTTCAGTCTGTAAGGAAGATGCACTGATTGGTTTCAATAAAATAACCCGGAGAAGATGAGTTATCATAACAAAATAATTAACTGTCATATTACTTTATTCAATTACATTGCAGTGCTTTTGTTTGGACTTGAGGGTGCAATTCAATTTCTTTTTGCTAAACACGCATGGTTGTAAATTTTTATTATCTTTATCTATAGAACCAGACTACTCAGGATGGCTTTAACATCACATGACCTGTTGATTAAACATTTGGACAGAGCAATAAATCTGGATGGACTTTGTCCAGTGCTCTTATGAGTGAAAGATTAGAAACCGAGATATGAAGCAAATGATTTAATGAGTAACCCCTCCTCTTCCGAGGAAGTGGGATTGTGGCTCGCTCTGGGGAAATGCAATGGAAGCACACTTCTTTCTTTTTAGCTTCCCTTAGACACTTCAGTTTTCTGTCCTAGTGGAGCCTACAGTCCTCACATGAGCTAGATGTTTGTGCAGGACACAAGAGTATGCTTTTCTTCCGATCTCTATCTGAACCAAGGTTAATAGGATAGAAATGAGGGCAGGAAACGAGTAGGACATTTCCCATTACTTTTACAGGAAGCGTGGGTTATTAGTTTAACTGTCTTTAAAAAAAATTACTGAACACCAACATTATTTTTATATTTTAAGCATGCAACTTGAATACACTTCAGTTTAACTTTGGCTACAAGCAAAGAGGACATACTGGGATTTAAACTGATGAAGTAAATATATTCTCTTTTCTGTCTAGAGAGCCCCATCCTTTATTGAATGGTACTTAACTTTGAAACTGATGGCATTTTGTTGTAGGGTTTGGGGAGCTAAGTAAATGAGAGACACCTTGACATTGTTTTGAAAATTCTGAAGTTATGTTCAGAAGACCTGAATTCGAATTCATACTACTACCCATTACCTATGTAGCCTCCATTTTTCTTGGCAAAAGTTGGAGTAATACATAAATCCCAGGATTGTTGGGAGGATTAAATAAAAATAATTTGCAAAAGCCTACGCATATTACCTAGAACAAGCTCAGTGATGCTAATTCATATAACGGGGCATGACGTTTTGTCCAATAATCAGTGCATATTATTGACTTGGTGAAGCTTCCTATGTCTGTAAGAGGCCGTTCCAATGGAAAACAACAGACAATTTATTATCAGTTATTTTAGTACAAATTTTACACTTACTGGGCTGCATTTGCTGGAGGTAACCATACCAACCAAATGCCAAGACCTTTGGGGCAACACGCCATAAAAGAGCATTCATGCATTTGAATAATGCTTTTTATGAAATGAAAATCTGCTTCAAAGGACAATCTAAGACTTGCTTGATTCTGTGGGGTCTCAAGATAAAAGAAAATGATGGTCAGTGTGTGTGGGTAGATAGTGAAAGAGGCTGGCGTGTGTGTGTGTGTGTGTGTGTGTGTAAGAGGTGGAGTGTTTATCAGGACTCTGGACTTAAAAGTTTCTGCATATGTGAAAAGCCAGAGCAAGATCACATGCTGACCATGAGAATGTAATTGCCTTGCGTTAACTTAACATCTTCAAGCCTGGGAGGCTCTTAGTAAACTGAGGCCCTGTTTTAGGCAGCAGCAGATTAACTGTCTTTAGATTCTTTCAGTCTCTGGCTGCTACAATGTGTGACAGCAGCACTGACATTCATCTCCATCCTCTCAGGCAAAGGTTAGCCTTAACAGCTCTACCCAGGACTTGGAGAGAATGTAGGAGAACGTAGGATGTAGGACGGACGTGCTCTCTTGTTTCTCCTCACAATTCAGGAATATACTTATTCCTGGGGCAGAGCCCTCGCATGCTTGTGTGGCTCACCTTCCAGACCAGCAGCAGCCAGGAGGCACTATGACTACCCAGGCACGGTGCGTGCCTTTCCATATGCTGCATGTCACTAAACTTGGCTCCTCACATCAGACCAAGGAGACAGAGAGTTTGTAGTATGTGGTCAATTTACAAATGGTTTCCTAATAAAAAGGACAGTCTCAGTGGGTCTTTTATAAAATATAATTCCTGGGGCGCCTGAGTGGCTCTGTTGGTTAAGCGTTCGAGGCCCCCGTCGGGCGGGCTCTGTGCTGACAGCTCAGAGCCGGGAGCCCGTTTTGGATTCTGTGCCTCCCTCTTTCTCTGCCCCTCCCCCGCTTGCACTATCTTTCTCTTTCTCAAAAATAAATAAACATTTAAAAATAATTAAATAGAATACAATTCCTTGTTTTTAGATCCTATCTTTACATAGAACTGAGTCAGCAAAGCCTTTTTAAAATTAGTCTTTGCTTGGGGCGCCTGGGTGGCGCAGTCGGTTAAGCGTCCGACTTTAGTCAGGTCACGATCTCGCGGTCCGTGAGTTCGAGCCCCGCGTCGGCTCTGGGCTGATGGCTCGGAGCCTGGAGCCTGTTTCCAATTCTGTGTCTCCCTCTCTCTCTGCCCCTCCCCTGTTCATGCTCTGTCTCTCTCTATCCCAAAAATAAAAATAAAAACGTTGAAAAAAATGTAAAAAAAAATTAGTCTTTGCTTATTAAACATTTCATCAACCCTTTACAAATGAGGGATATAAACTCTAAATGATTAGAAGTCGGAAATAAAGTAGTACCATCCAAAACGATCATATTATTCCCATGTCAAACAATTTTAGAAATACCACCATTGTGTTTTCTTTAGCCCATTAGTGAGACAGTGTGGTCTGTTGAGATTTGGTTTTTCAATTGCTCCTTGAAGGAAATGTTTGTTATGGTGTGGACTCTTTTCAAAAAATTTGCCCATGGGGCTAGAATGTAACATTCTGGTGTCACAGAACCAGTTTGTCTTCAGGCATTTTTCCCTATAAAGGAATACAGTCCTATTCAATACAGTGGTTTGTTTCACAGCAATGCACTTGAAATGTAGGATGGGGGGGAGGGGGAAGTATCAACATAATCCAACGTCTGGCTCCACACTTGTCAGTGTCTCAGACTCACTGGGGAAGGTAATGAGTAAATAAGATACAAGTAAATGGTTAAGCAAGGCAGCACTGCAGCACTCTGTGCTAGATGAATCGCGCAGACGGAGAGTTTTAGGAATGAAAGACCAGCCAGCCAGATCAGGCTCATGTGTGGGTGGAGCTTAAATCTCTCTCTCTCAGGTCTTTGGACATTACTTGAAAGTACAGAAAGATGGGGCGCCTGGGTGGCCCAGGTGGTTAAGTGTTCAACTTAGGCTCAGGTCATGAGCTCACGGTTCATGGGTTCAAGCCCTGCGAGGGGCTCTGTGCTGACAGCGCGGAGCCTGGAGCCTGCTTCTGATTCTGTGTCTCCCTCTCTCTCTGCCCCTCCTCATGCTCATGCTCTGTCTCTGTATCTCTCTCTGTCTCTCTGTCTGTCTCAAAAATGAATAAATGTTAAAAAAAATTAAAAAGGACAGTACAGAAGCATGGACGGAAGTGGGTGGAAAGTGGTGCGAGCTTGATAAACTTGGCGTAGCAACAGTTCTAGGGTTCATAGACCTAAAATGCCATGGCAGAAGTTTTTTCTGAAGTGGTGCTTAACACTCCTGAGTCTTCCAGGTGGGGACTCAGGCCCTTCATATGCCCAAGTGAGGATCTCTAACTAAAGTCAAGTCTGTATCAGTGATGAACTGAATAGTACAGTGGCTTTGTTTTTCTGCCTCATACCACTACAAAGGTGAACTTGATTCTGAGTCCAGGTCATGAAAGCAAGCTACATCAGGTCAGACAGACTTTATTTTCTATCCCAGTGAGGATTTGGGATGTGATGTGGACTCTGCCATTGATCGTTACAGTCTGCGATGCAATCTATATTTTCTCTTTGCAGAGATAATATTCATTACTGGAACCAAAGCCCGCCCTGAAGACTTGTGTCTGGCCTCGGGATTCATTATAACAAAGTGTTATAGTGTTTGGGGTAGAGGTTGGGTTAGATCTAAGGATGATATGCGTTGAAGAGCATTCTTAGAGCAAGCAGTGCGAGTGAAGTCATCCAATCTCAACCACTTTCACTAAGGCTCCCCTTTACCTTCAAAGTCCCCGTTTAAAAAAAACCAAACAAACAAGTTTTTAACTACAAAGTATGGAAATGATTCCTTGGCGTGTTCTTCCTGATGCCAGCCATCTGGCAGGACTATTTTTAGTAACAGAAGCATATTTTAGATATTATTTGTTAATGTCGGGGCCACATGTCACCATCTTCCAGCATTCTGGGGAATGCCAGAGCAAGATAACAGGGCTGATTCTCATTTTCTTCCACCCCAGGCCTTAAAAAGCAAATATTTGAAGGCTTACATGGCCATACAATGTGCAGTAGGAAAAGTTGTGTTCTGACAGAACCCTTTAAGAATAAACAGGGTAACCCCAAGTATTCTCAAGATAAAATTGAAACCTCCCTTACTTCATCTCTTATTAAAAGAGGTTTCCTCAGACCAAACCTGGAAGGAATGTTTCATTTTCTTCCACTCTAGAGTCAGTGAAAGATCTACTGTTAGGTCCATTTCAGACATCGCCAGAAATTCTAAACATCTATGAAGCACATGGGATCTGAACAAATTCAAGATTGTGTGGCTCAAACACGCAGTGGCTCCTAGTAGGGCCGTTGTGGCATGAGTCCTTCATCAAGTCGGATTTATTTTTTAATTTTTTTTAATGTTTATTTATTTTTGAGACAGAGAGAGACAGAGCATGAATGGGGGAGGGGCAGAGAGAGAGGGAGACACAGAATCGGAAGCAGGCTCCAGGCTCTGAGCCATCAGCCCAGACAGAGCCTGACGCGGGGCTCGAACTCACGGACCGTGAGATCGTGACCTGAGCTGAAGTCGGACGTTCAACCAACTGAGCCACCCAGGCGCCCCAAGTCGGATTCATTTTTGAAGCTTTTGGGAGTTTATTTCTCTTAGCGTGACTGCCTACATCTCAGAGCTCAGGGAGAAAACGGCAGAACCCAAAACATTTCACCGGCTAGAGTCAGGTCAGATTATGTCTTTCCGCGTGACTGAGGCATACTCTATGGAGGTTGATGGCCATTTCATAGATGAGATGTGAGTATGCCACACAGCCCATACTCAGTGATCGAAAGAGCTGCATTTTTATTAACGCTTCCTGACATTTTTCTCACTAGTTCTCAGTCCGCGGTCTGTGTTCCCTAGATGGCAAGCCATCTTACCTGATGTTTTTGATAAGAAAATGTATTGATTGTTGATATCCCATCAATCTCAAAACATTTTTCAGATGGTTTCGTGACTCTCGATCTTTATAAAGATGGTTTCAGCTGAAAGAAATGAGCAATAATCCCCCCCCCCCCCCCCCCCCCCCCCCCGCCTAAACTGATGTGGCTTGTCTGGACCTTGATCTGGGAAAAAGGCCACAGTTTTGTTGTTTGTTTTTTAAGGTAAGGGAACATGCAGTGACACCATTCTGGAATGACAGAGCAAGGTGACAATGCTCATAGTCATTACATAGTAACTGAAACTAATGGAAAGTCATTTCTCATAAGCCACCTCCTGCATTAACGCACACCTTTTAAACACAGAGGTCACTATTCTACCAGATTAAGATGCTTTGCTGTTGTTTTGCATGCAGAACTTTATTGTAAGCTTTCCTCCTTTCAGACAAGTTTCTCCTATTACAAAAACAGCCATCTCTGATTTATATTTATGTAGTATTTAGTATGTGGTAAAAACAATGTATTACTTTCCTGTGTTTAAATAGAGATTTTCCTCCCAAAAGAAGAAAACTGAATGGAATTCAGTGTTCTGTTGGATTGAAATGGAAAAACAAAACCCCAAAAAACAAACAAACAAAAAGTTTATTGGAATTTAGAAAGAGGTGGCCTACCAGTAAATTCCATTGCTAAGCTGTAGATAGATGCTTTATTTTGCTCACAAGATTTTGGGTAACCAAGAGAAATTTGAAAGAAGACAAAACAAAGGAGACAGAGAGAGAGAGAGAGAGAGAGAGAGAGAGAGTCTGTCACTCAGTAAATTTCCAAAAGAAAAACCCATATTTCACATCTAGTTATGTGAAAAAACACCTATTCTCCCCTGTGGTCCATTGAAACAAATTGTTGGAAACAGGACCTTTCCTTTGTATGAGAAAATATACATTCCACACTTTAGGTAGAAACGGAACATGATAAATAATGTGTCTGGGGAAGATGTGGGAAAGATTTGCTGCTTGAATATGAAGGGAATGCATATCCATGCCATGGTAGATTGGGGTTGGGGGAGGGGGAAGACACGAAAGAAAAGCAATTGCCCTGTATCAGGGGCAAGGGGGCACACAGGGTCGGGGGCATTCCTTGGGTCTCTCTCTAAAGATGCCTATCGATACACCTAATGAAGATGAATATGTTGACTCTATGAACTATGCTTCTTGTGGAGCACAGTGGAGGTAGTTGTTCTCTGTGCCTTTGTCACGAAATTTCTGGAAAGTTTATATCCAGACAGTAATGATTTATCACATAATCTGTCAGATCCATAGATCTTTTTTAAAGACTTGCTAGTTGAGGCTGATTTAAGTCTTCTACCTAACAACCTGGTTCACAGCATTAGTTTGATGATTAGGATACGCCCACTGCATCCCCAAATGGCTTCCCTGGCAGTCTCCATCGAGAAGGCCCGTAGGATTCTTTGTCCTTTCTCTGCTTCTGTGTCTCCTGATACCTCCTGAGTGTTCTAGCCAGGCCTACCCAGGACTGATTCTCTCTTGCAATGATATACACTTCAAGGGGCTGTGGCTTTTCCGTGTGAAACCCTGTGCTACTTCAAACCCTTACCTGTCTTATTATATTAGTAACATATTAGAATTATCAGTAGATTGAAATTATAAGTAATTCTATATTATTAGTAATTCTACTTGATAATTACTAGTATTACTAGTAACTCTCCCATAGTATATTAGAATTAAAGGTGGTGGACATATTAGAATTAGTAGTGATAGGGGCGCCTGGGTGGCTCAGTCAGTTAAGCACCTGACTCTCGGTTTCAGCTCAGGTCATGATCTCAATGTTCATGAATTCAAGCTCTGCTTCAGGCTCTGCACTGGCAGCATGGACCCTGCTTAAGATCTCTTTCTCCCTCTCTCCCTTCCCCTCCCCCGCTCACTCTGTCTCTCTCTCTGTCTCTCTCAAAATAGACAAACTTTAAAAAATATTTAAAGAAAGAATTAGTAGTGACATATTACTAACATATTAATATACAGTATATAACATAACATTAATATATTTGTATATATTAGCAATAGATCAGTCAGTCATTCAGTAAATAATCTTTGGATGCTCATTATTTGCCCAATACTCCTTTAGATCTATGAACAAATCTGTTAATAAAACAAGCACAAATCCTTGTGAATGCAGAGAGTTACATTCTACTGTGGGAAAACAAAACGGACAATAACCATAAAAAATAAGTAAATGAAATAGTTGATAACTGCTATGGAAAAATTAAAAATATAGCAAGACAAGGAAAATTTCAGTAGTGCTGAGGAGGGAATGGGAGAGAAGTTGCAATTTTGTTTTTTAAATTTTTTTAAGTTTTTATTTAAATTCCAGTTAGCATACAATGTAATATTAGTTTCAGTTGTACAATACAGTGATTGAATCCTTCCATATATCACCTGGTGTTCATCACAAGTACACTCCTTAATCCCCATTACCTATTTAACCCATCCCTATACCCCCATCAGTTTGTTCTCTATAGTTAAGAGTCTGTTCCTTGCTTTGCTCCCTTCCCTCCTCTTTTTTTCCCCCTTTGATTGTTTGCTTTGTTTCTTAAATTTCACATGTGACTGAAATCATATGGCATTTGTCTTTCTCTGACTGATTTATTTTGCTTAGCATAATACTTTATCTCCATCTATATCATTGGAAATGGCAACTTCTTCTTTATCCATTCATCAGCCTATGGATACGGGCTGTTTCCATAATTTGGCTATTGTAGATAATGCTGCTAAAAACATAGGGGTGCATGTATCCCTTTGAATTAGTATTTTTGTATTCTTTGGGTCAATGTGATTGCTGGATTATAGGGTAATTCTATTTTAACTTTTTTGAGAACCTCCATACTGTTTTCCACAGTGGCTGCACAAGTTTGCATTTCCATCGACAGTGCAAGAAGGTTCCCCTTTCTCCACATCCTTGCCAACACCTGTTGTTTCTTGTGTTGTTGATTTTAGCCATTCTGACAGATGTGAGGTGGTACCTCATTGTCATTTTAATTTGCATTTCCCTGATGATGAGTGATGTTGAGCATCTTTTCATGTGTCTGTTGGCCATCCCTCTGTCTTCTCAGGAAAAATGTCTATTCATATCTTCTGCCCATTTTTTAACTGGAGTATTTGTTTTTTGGGTGCTTAATTTGATAAGTTCTGTATAAGTTTTGGATACTAACCCTTTATTGCATATGTCATTTGCAAATACCTTCTTCCATTCTGTAGGTTGCCTTTTAGTTTTATTGATTGTTTTCTTTGTTGTGCAGAAGCTTTTTATTTTGATGTAGTCCCAATAGTTAATTTTTGTTTTTGTTTCAATAGGTTTCAATTTTAATTTTTTTTAACGTTTATTTATTTTTGAGACAGAGAGAGACAGAGCATGAACGGGGTAGGGTCAGAGAGAGGGAGACACAGAATCTGAAACAGGCTCCAGGCTCTGAGCTGTCAGCACAGAGCCCGACACGGGGCTCGAACCCACGGACCGTGAAATCATGACCTGAGCCGAAGCCGGCCGCTTAACCGACTGAGCCACCCAGGCGCCCCAATAGGTTGCAATTTTAAATGAGGTAAGCATCATTGAGAAGTTGAGTTTTGAGCAAAGGCTTGAAGGAGAAGAGGGAGTTATCTGGTGACAATAGATCCAGGTAGGGAACAGCGAGTGCAAGAGTCTTAAGGCAAAGAGCTACTTGATATGTTCAACAAACAGCAAGGAGGCTACTGGAGCTGCCACAGAGCGGGAGAGTGAAAGGCTATGAGGTCACGAACCGAAAAGACCCTCCCTGCAGGGTCAGGGAGCCGATTATGAGTGTCCCTAAGACATTACAAGGCTGTCATTACAATGAGTGAAATTGTAAACTGTGATAGGGTTTTAATCAGCAGAGTGACATGATCTGATGCACATCATAAGAGAATTACAATGGCAGGGCACCTGGGTGGCTCCGTCAGTTAAGCGTTTGACTTTGGCTCACAGTTCATGAGTTCGAGCCCCACATCAGGCTCTGTGCTGACAGTGTGGAGGTTGGAGCCTGCTTCGAATGCTGTGTCCTCTCTCTCTGCCCCTTCCCCACTACACTCTGTCTCTCTCTGTCTCTCAAAAATAAATAAACATTAGGGGTGCCTGGGTGGCTCAGTCGGTTAAGCATCTGCCTTCAGCTCAGGTCATGGTCTCACAGTTCGAGCTCCAAGTCTGACTCTGTGCTGACAGCCCAGAGCCTAGAGCCTGCTTCAGATACTGTCTCCCTCTCTCCCTTCCCCTCCCCCACTCCCCCTCTGTCTCTCTCTCCTTCAAAAAGAAATAAACATTAAATATAAACAAACAAACAAACAAACATTAAAAATTAAACAACTGCAACAAAAAGAATTACTCTGGCTACCTGGGAATAGAGTATAGGGGACAAGGGGAGAGGGTGAAAAACCAGATGCAAGGCTGCCTCAGCAATCCAGGACAATATAAGGTAGCAGTAATGGTGGGCAGAGCTATTCTATTCTGGTTACCGCCAACAGGATTTCCTCCTGGGTTCAGTCACGTCAGACCCTGCAAGACTCCTGAGTGGCATCCTTTGGGGACCACTCCTCTAGAGCTATTTGACTGTGGGTATGTCTGTCTGTAGCTCAGGTTAGATAAGATGATGCCCCTATTCCTTTGCTTTCCCTTTCATTTTCCTAATTACACATCTGTTGTGCATGTTCTTCCTTGTTGATGATCTCCTTCCTTTGACACTTATGGAAAAAATAAAAAATTATTTTCTTAGCAACTGCACAAATCAGACCCAGTATTGGGCACTTTAAATATGTATAATGAATTAAATAACATTTACCATGTGCTTACTAAATGTCATGCATTGTGTTAAACACTTGTATGTGGCTAATCTTATTTAATGCTCTCAATAATCATGTGAAGCTACTGGTATCATCCCTTCCTGCGGATATTGTATCTGCCCAAGACTATCTCATAAGCAGCGGAGCAGGGAATCAAACCCAAGTTTTTCTGGAGCTTTTAAGTATTTTGCTTTCCATTTACTCCTCACTCATGACCCCCAAAAGGCTGTGAGGTAAGAACTATTGTCTTCATGTAAGTCTAACACATTTCCAGTCAACATATAGTTATTTTCTATTGCTAACATGTATGTATGTGCAGACTTTCTCCAATTGGTTTATTCATTCCTTGCATATAGAAAAATTGAGTATATGCCGCAGCATCAAGTATGATGCCTCAAGCATGGTTAGGGTTGAGTAAATACAAGTTGATTGATTTTGTGCTGTGTTGTTTCATGACATCATCTTACACCACATGCAGGGTCAGATTCTACTTCGTTATGCTCCCCAGAGTACACATTGCATAGTGTGTGTTCCAGAAATGTTATTCACAGCATATGTTTGTTACTTAATCTATTTCTATCTTTGTGATTCTGCAATGACTCTTTCAGCTCTCACCCAGCTATTTTGTCTGCTATGACTCTTATGAGAAGAAACAAACAATATTTTTTTTTTCCAGAACATTTTTATTGTACTCCCACTTGGGCAGATAAAAATGAAACTGACATCAGGCCTCAAACAACAGCAGTGTTCACATGGACTTACTTTTCCTATCTTTACCCAATCTCCTGAGATCTGTACATTTATAGCGTTCTTAACTCCTTCAACAGGTCCTGCAGGGGAATTGGAAAGGGATAGATAGTAATTTTAGCCGGGTCATGGAAACATGGGCAGGTATCACTGGCTGATATAAAGAAGAATATAAACTTATTTGCTAAGCTAAAGGTCAGAAGCTCAGGTTTGGCTCCTGAAGAAATATACGAAATCCTATAAAGGATTATATGCCAAGGACACCCTAGCTTTTTGCCCTTCATTGAATAAACCGTTCTCCAACCATGTTGGGTATCTCCACTTCTGAGAAACAAACAAGCAAACAATAACTGCAAAAAAAACACTAAAAAGCACATTACCCATCACCTAATGAAGTATTCTTCCCTTATAAACATTGAATTTCTTCTCCCAACATATGTCTAACTTAGTCAGGACTGGTTGCCATAACGAAATGCTCTAGACTTGATGGCTTAAACTATAGAAACATTTCTCATGTTTCTGGAGGCTGGAAGTCCAAGATCAAGGTGCTGTTTGATTCATGTTTGGTGAGAACTCTTTTCCTGATAGACAAACACCTTCTTGCTGTGTCTTCACATGACAGAGTGAGATCTGACTTCCCTTCCTCTTCTACAAGTGTGCTAATCCTATGTGATCATGACACTACTCTTATGACCACATTTAACCTTAATTACTTCAGTAAAGACCCTATCTCCAAATGCAGTTTCACTGAAGGTTAGGATTTCAAGATATGAATTTTTTTTTCAACGTTTTTTTTTTTTTTTAATTTTTTTTATTTTTGGGACAGAGAGAGACAGAGCATGAACGGGGGAGGGGCAGAGAGAGAGAGGGAGACACAGAATCGGAAACAGGCTCCAGGCTCCGAGCCATCAGCCCAGAGCCTGACGCGGGGCTCGAACTCCCGGACCGCGAGATCGTGACTTGGCTGAAGTCGGACGCTTAACCGACTGCGCCACCCAGGCGCCCCTCAAGATATGAATTTTGTAAGGGAGGCAGAATTTAGTTCATAGTAGGATCTGTCTTTGCAATTCATCTTAAGACTGGGATTTATTTATTGAATTGTTGAATATAAATTCTCCTTATATTGTCCTCACTAGTGATTATTTAGGAGTGATCTACTTCTGGAATAACTGAGTGCTACATTATTCCTACTTTAAGATGAAATGAACAATAACTTTAACAGTGGAAACACATACTTAAAACCAGGCTTGGGGGTCTAACTGCTACTGTTATGAGTGTGACATGGGAAAAATTTCATTAAAGATTTAGAAAGACCCTAAAACAATGAGACAAATCTGTTATACTATTAGCTCTAAAAATAGTATAGACTAATACTGTCTATCATTAGTCAGATCATCCTTTTCAGGTCTACTAATTTCTTTCATTTAACAAAGATCTTATAATAATAACATTCCAAGCTAAATTTTAATATCCATATTTTTAAAAAAACCATCATATCTTTATTTTATAATTTAGTCAGAATAAAATCACGACATTAAACCAGCAATGGCAGGAGAAAAAAGAATATTGTTGATTTCCCCCTCATCTATATCTTCCTGACTTTCTAAATGCCAGGTTTTGATCAGTTTATGGAAATAGCTGGCCAATACAATGAAAGAAAATAAGGGTAGTCAAACTATTTTTTTTTTTTGTTATCAAATGTAAGTAGTAATGACTGTACTGCTTATTATTCTTCTTGAGCCAAACATATAAATTGTTTTCAAAGGCACGTCTAGAATATGGGCTGCCAAATGCAGATCCTTTTGATAAACCTCTGAAGGAGGAGGGGGTTTGAGAGATCTTTCAGCTTAACCATTTTTTGATGGCTGAAGCAATTACAGCAGAGGAAGGTAGGAAGGTAAGAAGGAACCCACGCCCCGCAGAACCTGCACTAGAATTGGAAACCCGGTTTTATCAAGTTGTAATAAACTTATCACCAATATCTCCCCATTCTAGATTTACATTATTTCCAAAATACACCTCCATGTTCTTTCTCTAGGCAATAAAACATACCAAAACCACTAACACTGGACACATTTCATGATGAAAAGTGTTTGAAATCCATGTAGTACTCTTAAAAGGGCATGAAACGTGGCCTTTCTTGCTATCCTAAGAACCATATGATCATGATGTCTGTCAATTGCTACATTAGGGTTTTTTTTTTCTTATAAATATGCAGTTTTTAAAAAGTGTCTTAATGTTTATTTATTTTTGAGAGAGAGAGAAAGAGAGAGTATGAACAGGGGAGGGGCAGAGAGAGAGAAGGAGACACAGAATTCAAAGCAGGCTCCAGGCTCTGAGCTGTCAGCACAGAGCCTGACCTGGGGCTTGAACTCACGAACTATGAGATCATGACCTGAGCCAAAGTTGGATGCTTAACCCACTGAGTCACCCAGGCGCCCCATAAATATATAGTTTAAAAAAAAAAAACAATAATTTTTTAGATTTAAAGAATTTTCTTGAAAGATTGTTTTAAGTTTTTGTTTACCAGTTCTGTTCCTCCAACTCAACTATTTTGCTTTAGATTCCTTTCTCCAATTTGTGAAACTTGGCTCCTTTGTTCACTAGCTCTGAAGAATCTACTCTTACTAGCTAGATTTGGTGATTAGTGTAGGTGAGACAATGGCATGAGCCTACACACATATCTTCAGCAAAGAATTGGTGAATTGCCGCCAGTTTTTTTCTAAAGGCTTGTATTCTTGCATTTATAGAATTATAAGAATATATCTGCATATCATATTTTCAAAAACATATTGCAATAATTTCCTATTTCTAAGTGGCATGTGATATGAAACAGCTGAAATGTTTCAAAAAATGTGGCAGATATATTAGAAAACACATGTACGTGAAAGACTTAAATTTTGTATTGGGTTTGATAAATAGCATGAGACGCTCAGAGAGTCTGAATATTTTCCAATGTGTGATATGCTGAGAGTGCTGTCATATTTATGTGGCTGTATGGTCAGACTCAAGCATGAGAAATGGCTTGGTTTTCTCATGCAGAGTAGACAGAGTCAGATCCACTATGCTATTGAATTGAGTTCAGATACGGTAGGTGCAATATACACATATATAATATTCATATATGTGCCTTATGTAACTGTAAATGTAAGTATAAACCCAGACCCACATATAAATATATAAATGATTAGGGCTCTGACAAGAGATGGGCAGACTTTAGACTTCAGGTGAAGGAGCTCTGGAAAAGGGAAGGAGGCATTGAGAAAAATGTCTCTGAAACAATAAATGAACAAATCCAGCACAAAAACAAACAAACAAACAAACAAAAATGAAGACAAATCCACTTTGCCTCCCTCACAGTTGCTTTCTAGGACCCTTGATGAACCTGGGTGAAGTCAACTGGTAGGAGGTTCGATTTCCAGAACCAGGTTGCATAGGATCAAATCTCTGTTCCATCTCTTACTAACTGTGATTTGGGAAAAATTACTTAACTTCTTTGTGCTTTTGTTTCTTCATCTATAAAACGCAGATGATGATAGTGCATTCCACAAGGATTGTCATGAGGACTAAGCCACTACAAGTATGTAAAATACTCAAAAACATGGAAGTGACCTATCTCAGGGGGTGGGCCTAGGCCCAAATACAGGTGATAGGGAGGATGGGGCAGGGGGAAAGGAAATGTTTTTTCTTGCTGTTCCCAAAGCTGATATATTTTCTAGCTTTGAAGCCTGAAAAAAAAACAAAAACAAAAACAAAAAACAAAAGCAGTAGAAAATACTACATTGGTAAAACGTTAGGTTTGCAACCTCAAAACGAAAAGCCCTGAGAAGTGGGGGCTCCATGGACCTCATTGTCATAGTCATTTCACAGAGGCTCCAAGTTTGTTTTATTGAAGATGGAAAATCAATCATTTCCCAATCAAATTACAGAGGAACAGATGAGTTAACATTGTTTGTAGACCTTTCACTTCCTGACATTTGGGTCACAAAAGAGAAAAAGCACTCAGCCTTTACTTTATATGTTCCTTTCTCCCCTTTATCTGAGAACAACAATCTTCCTTCCCCAGGTCAGTAGGGATCTCTGAGAGTGCAAACTGTTCCCTGTGCTATTGGGTACTTTTTAGAAGAGCATTTGGGTCATTATAGCAAGACATGATGAGATGAAAACAAAACAAAACAGACAAAACAAACGTGTTTTTATAAGTAACTGTCATAAAAGTCCTCTTAAAATACTTTCTCTTTAAGATGTAAATTAGACATCTTGGGGTCTTTTCCTTTCAAGATCTTTCTAGAGAGCACTTTGAAAGACACAACAAAAACAATCACAAACCCTCTCAATGATTTCCAAGTAAATGCCTCCAATAATGTTTATGTTTAGGCTTTTGAGGCCTTGTCATTATACTGGGAACTCTTTTCTCCTTCAAAGATGCTAGAATTTCTCTCTCACACTCTTTCATTAACATTTCCGAGTAAAGCAATAGAGAGCTTTATGTCCTTAAGGTATTGAAAAGGGCATAAATTGTTTCTTTCCCCAAGAGCACGTATTTTGTTTTTCGTTGATTAACATTTCCCTGGAAGAAGTCTTAGAGGAAAGCAAGGTGGGGTGGACATGTATACTTTAAACATTGACTGAAATGTAGTAGTTAATGTGAATAAGCAGTGTTATCTCTCTAAAGTCACAGGACACATAACATCATTGATTTCACCAGGAAAAAAACAAACAAACAAGATTTGAAGCAAAGGTTTCAATTTTTAGTTATGTACAAAGAAATGGGAATTCAGAGGTTTTACATATCGGACTTACAAAAGTGATCGCCTGATGTTTCATAGCAAGAAAGTGATTTATAATTAAAGTAAATATGAAAAGGAAAGGTTTGTGCATACTTAGGTGGCTGGAATACCTTTCTTCTTTGATCAGTTACCGAATGGTTGGTAAATGGGACCAAGTGAATTAATTGAATAGCCCACTGGGGAAACAGTTTGCAATGTCATTTTCAAAGTAGCTACCTAGTTGCTACTAATGGTTATTCGCATATGTATGTTGGTGAAGGAACTAAATTTCCACCAGCAATCTTCCATATCAAATCAGTTGCACTCCAGAATCCCAAGAGTCAGAGAGGGTAAGAAAGGACTGTGGAGGGGAGTGAGCAGAGGAAAGAGAAGTGCAGGGAAATTTGCTTGAAAGATCAGGCAGACAGCTGAGCCTCAGGCTGTTCTAGAAGGAGGTATTCAGTGATTTAGAAGGATTATAGGGGTTAAGGAAAGAGTGTTTGTATAAATAAAGGTGAAAGTGAGAGCCATCTGGAAAGACAGAAATTGAGTTTGTGATAGAAAGGTCACCATTTCTATACCTCCAGGACTGACTTCTAACTGTTAGCATCATAGATTCTTTGCCTGAAGGCTTTCTGACTGCCAGGGGAGGCGGGAAGTAAAGGGGAGTTCCTGCCCCTGGGAAAGGGGAATTAATTGCCTTCCACCAGTCACTGACGGGAGCTGCTGGAAAAAAACACCCAGCCCCCTCAAGGGATAATTGTGGTAAGCGTCCTACAGTGATTCCCAGGGCTTCCAGTGGGAATAAGCCCCGGCTGCTTACCACAGAAACTGGCTTGATCGTGCCCTTGTAATTGGCTTTCTTCTCTCCTGGTCTCTCTTCTTTATGCTCTGTGAGGGTTTCCTAACTGATCTATTTACACTTGAATATTGTCCCAGAGTCAACTTCAGGAAGAACCTCAAACGAGGACAATCAACCCAGTAATACACTTGGACAAGAGGAAGACATTTTTTGTCAGAAGATAGAAATTGGCAATGCCCATAAATTTCCTTCTTTTTCCTCACAAAGGCCACCTATGTATACAGATAGGAGCAAATTAATGCCGTAATAATTCTTTTGAGCCATAGTAGTTCTTCCTAGTCTCTCCCTTTGGCACCAAAGGACTGATGATCTCAGGTGTCATTCACCTTCCTCCTCCTGTGTTTAGTTGGTGAAGATGAGCCTCAGGAGATACGCCACCAGTGAGGAAACTCAAACCTTGCTGCCTCTGCTCCTGCTACTGGCTGCATGGCCAAGTGCCAACTTCTGCTGCCTTGAGCGAGAACTAGGCACTAGGCAGGTTCCGTCCGGGGTTGTGCAGCCCTCCTTCTCACATCCAAGCCCACCACTGCTCACCAGATGTTCACTGATACCCCGGAAGCTGGAGATGGCTTGTGCTGCTGGAATCGAACAGCAGAGACCTCACAGTCCTTCCTCTCACAGCTCCTAGAAACAGCTCCTACAAGGCAGGCGGGCCTTCACATGCTTGTTCTTAGGCTGCAGTCGGCTGCAGCTTCCTCCCAGGCCTGGATAAAAGCTTACTCCCTCTACTTCTCCCCAGGGTACCTGCTGCCTGGCCATAAGCACAGCATGACTTCACTATTCAGAAGACACAGATCACTCATGCAATGTCAATTGGTCCCATCATCTCACTGGGTATTGACATTGTCACAGCACAGAAAGAACTAGTCTATACTACCCGATTTCATGTAACTTGACAATTGAGCCTTCCTTTGATCAGGGGAGGAAACATTTCCCTTCTTTTGGAACACTGGGTGGGCAGGGGTAAAGAAGGCGGTGCTCTTTTCCCTTCACTGTACTGGAGTCACAAGCCACTCCGTGCTGCACCCCCTCATCTTTCTTCCCAGGGGAAATGCTCCAGACTGCTCTTCATCCATCCACGCTGTCCTTTTGGAGTCCCCGGCGAGGCGGAGATCTCCTAGTCACGTGTGATGCTCAGGATTCAGAGTGCCGCCAGGGGCTGAGCAGATAGCCGAGGGCATGACCGGGGTCACAGCGTTGCCCCATAAGAGAAGGGAGTAACGTGCCCAGACTAAGGCACTGAGGGGGCTGGGGATAACCAGGTGCAAGCACGGCAGGGGACCAAGTGAGACAGGACCCTAAGCAAGAAGATTCCCCAAGTGTGAGAGGACAGTCGTTCCAAAGTGTTGAGAGTCTCTAAGGGGCCCTAGGAAATATCCCCTCTGTTTCCTGCCTGCATCCTAAACAAGTACAGAAGTAAATGAGAAATGAGAGAGACCAAAATACCACTTTTATTTCTGATAGAATTAGATGACTGTCTTCCTTGCTACCTTAAAGCCTCCAAGGTAGAGATCCCAGGTGGAGACATCATATAGGGATAGAGAAGGAGACTGGCCCAGGTGTGTGAGTGAGGAAGACTATAGTTCTTTCCAGTCTTAGAACTTATCTGACCACAGCAGGGCAAGTTGCTACCCAAGCCCTCTCCACATTCTTGACCCGCAGAAACTGTGAATGATGTTAAATGATTGTTGCTTAAATCCACCAAATTTTCCAAGTTTTTTGCTACTGTTGTTGAGAAATAAGTACAAGCCCACTTTCTTATTTTGAAAAACAATTTGATAACATCATTACTGGACAACACATGTTACAATTGCTATTAGCAGCCGTATGTGTATGCATGTGTGTGTTTAGATATTCCCCAACTTAGTGCATCTTTACAAATTTCCAGTATTATCAGTTTCATAGTCCAGCTAACCAGTGGTATTCCCAATGGGCCTGAACTTCTACATTTGTATCAATCTCCCAGAAGACGCCAATGCTGTTGAGGCAGGGACCACACTCTGAGCAGCAATGCACTATGCTATATTGTTTCTCATACCAGTTGCTGGCCTAGAATTCTGCCAGTAGGTTGTGGTTGTACCACTCTGGGGAGAATGAATTCTCGCCGCCTCATTGGATTACACTACAGATTTTCCAATGGGATCAGCACCTGCCAGTAACCACATGCTGACACTGCACAGGTAGGCTTTTCAGATCTTCCTTCTCCAGGTCTGTTCTGTTGCTGTCAACCCTCAGGCCAGGCCCTGTTATAAGGAATGAATTTCTAATGTGATGTGGCTCTGAACTGTGGCCAATATGTTCTCCTATCCTTATGGATGGGATATATTTAAAATAAATAGAAGGGTTCATGTTTATTAGAGTTTTCCAGGCTTCTGGTAATTCTCAGGAATCTCCATCAGATAAAAACTTGTAGGAAACTTTAATTAGGTTTTCCATAACCTTCATTAATGGGGGAATGACTATGTTATCAACATCCAAACAACCAATAACCACATTGGGTCGATATCTATTCTTTTTTTTCCCTCTTATTTTGATTTTAATTTTGTTGTTGTTATTTTCTTAAAGTGGACATCGAAATAATCATGCATTCCTGTTTTAGGTGTCAGTTAATAGTGGAGGGAAGTTAGGCAAGATTTTAAAATATGGTAGCAATTCAATGCTTAAAGAATGACTCCCCCATGCACCGAGGTTTGCAATGGATTATAGTGAAAAAGCAGGCGAGGCAGATTTCCAGGACAGCAGGTCAGGCAGGGCTCTCGATATTCACTCAAATGTACAAAAAGGCCAAGACTGGAATTCATCTCTCTGTTAGTCCACTGTGGATGATGTTGCGAACCTCCTGATTTTAGCAGCCCTGAAATGCAATTGGAACAGCATTTCTTGAAGTTTCCATGGTGTGATGAGAGCTTTATGCAATAAAGGATGGAAGGTGCAAGAGAAGAAAGGGTAACTCCATTTTGGGAAATGCTAGACTAAAGACAGCCAAACAGAATGTTTTCCTGAAGGATGTCCTACAGCCTTTAAGATGGCCACGTGAGTGAGTCTTCAAGTGGGAGTTAACTACTGTATGCCTTTCTTTTCCCCAAAGGTTTTTTAAAATAGCAAAACCTCTTTTTTTTTTTTTTTTTTTTGGCATGAGTTAAAAAAAAAGAGAGAGGGGCGCCTGGGTGGCGCAGTCGGTTAAGCGTCCGACTTCAGCCAGGTCACGATCTCGCGGTCCGTGAGTTCGAGCCCCGCGTCGGGCTCTGGGCTGATGGCTCAGAGCCTGGAGCCTGCTTCCAATTCTGTGTCTCCCTCTCTCTCTGCCCCTCCCCCGTTCATGCTCTGTCTCTCTCTGTCCCCAAAATAAAGAAACGTTAAAAAAAAAAAAAAATTTAAAAAAAAAAAAAAAGAGAAAAAAACATGGCTTGGGGCAATTCTCTAAAATACCCAACTCTCTTTGAATATCTGGTGAGAGTCTTTTAGGTGTTTTCCATTCAAATGCCTTTATGAACTGCATAAAAGCCGAGGGTAGGTAGTGGTAGAGTCTTTGACAAAGTGAAAGATTTTTCCCAATCTAAACACTTTGAATTATTTTTTTAAGATTTAATTTTTAAGTAATCTCTACACTCAAGATGGGGCTCGAACTTATAATCCTGAGATCAAGTGTTGCATGCTCTACTGACTGAGCCAGCCAAATGCCCCTCTAAAAACATTTAAATTCAAATTTCTAAAAACACTATTCTGGCCAGGCATATTAGTTGGCTACTTCTGTGTAATAAATTGTCCTAAAGAAACTAGCATTTTAATCTTTATTTATTTTTGAGAGACAGAGCACAATTGGGGGAAGGGTAGATAGAGAAGGAGACAAAGAATCCGAAGCAGGCTCCAGGCTCTGAGCTGTCTGCTCAGAGCCCGATGTGAGGCTTGAACCCATGAACAGTGAAATCATGAGCTGAGCTGAAGTTGGATGCTTAGCCAACTGAGTCACACAGGGGTCCCAGAAACTAGCATTTTAAAACAAACCTGTATTAGCTCACAGTTTTTGTGGTTCAGGAACTTGGGAATAGCCTAGCTGGGTATTCTGGCTGAGGTTCTCTCTCTCATAGCATTGCAGTCACAGAGTTGCTGTTACTTGAAAGCCTCACTGGGGCTACAGGGTCCCTTCCCAGCCCATTCATATGGCTATTGGCTGGAGGCCTCAGTTCCTTGCCACATAGGCCTTTCCATGGGACTGCTCACCACTCTAGCTTTCTCCATGAGTGATCTAATAGAGACAAAGAATAAAAAGAAAGCTGTGGTGCTTTTATGTTGTTTCTAGTTTCTTGCAATCATAAACTAGATTGCAGTTAACATCTTTACAATTAACTATTTCAGACATGCACATTCATTTTTTCATTTTCTTAGCATATGTTTACTGCCATCATGACTCAGATGTTATCTCTTCTGAGAGGCCTTCCCCAATCTGTTTGAATAGACCTCTCTCTGTAACTTCTCATCCAATTATCCTGTTTTACTTTCTATAGGATTATCATTGTCTGAAATTAATCATTTATGAATTTCATTTCTCTGACAGAATATAAGCTCCACGAAGACAAAGATTTTGCTTGATTTGACTATTACTACATTTCTGGCATCTGGAATAGTCCTTGGCATATGTTATGTGCTCAGTAAATGTTTAATGCATCCATTAATGCACAAGAGTGTCTGTTTTCCTGCCATTGGCCCTACACTATCATTAAGAAAAAAATTCTTCAAATAGGTGAACGTTGACATCTTGTTAATGGTATCTTTTATGTCTTTGCTCACTGTTTGGGTTGACCTTTATTTTTTTCATATGTTTACTGATGACTATAGTTCTGCTTTTAAAAATTGCTCTTAACGCCTGGGTGGCTCAGTCGGTTAAGTGTCCGACTTTGGCTCAGGTCATGATCTCACGGTTCATGAGTTTGAGCCCCATGTCAGGCTCTGTGCTGACAGCTCAGAGCCTGGAGTCTGCTTCAGAGTCCGTGTCTCCCTCTCTATCTTCACCTCCCCTGTTCGTGCTCTGTCTCTCTCTGAAAAATAAACAAATGTTCATTTTTTAAAAATTGCTCTTGGGGCACCCAGGTGCCCCAGTTGATTAAACGTCTGACTTAGGCTCAGGTCATGATCTCACGGTTTGTGACTTCGAGCCCCACATCATGCTCTCTGCTCTCTGCACAGGCCCCACTTCAGATCCTCTGTCCCCCTCTCTCTCTGCCCCTCCCCTGCTTGCACGCTCTGTCTCACTCAAAAAAATAAACTTAAAAAAATAAAAATAAATAAAAATTGCTCTTTCACGTTCTCTTGGGTAGCCATATCATAGCGTGTAGAGTTATCAAATCCCTATCATGCACCTGAAACTAATGTAACATTGTCAAGTCCATGTCAATAAAAAAATTGCTCTTTCACATTCTTTTCCCAGTTAAAACAATCAGGGCATCTGTTCCTTTTCCTATTGATCTGTAACAGTTCTTGATATATTGACTCATTGCTTGCCACTAACCTTGCCAAGGCAAGTTATTCAAAATTAATTTCTCTCTGCAGGCCAGATCCTTGCAGGCAAAGACTTTTCAATTCCAAAACGACATTGACAGGCTGATAGTTTGAATAAGAATGGCTGAAAGGATTCACTCTGTTCCTAGAAGTGTGCTTCCAGCTGCTATTTGCAGAATCCAAGCCCTTTGTTTGCTCTGCCTGGGTTTTTTTCTGCCAAAGGTCTTTAAAAGTACTTCTTTATCAGACCAATGTGACAAAGCTGGGCCTCATCATTTGAAGCTGTGCTTCAGGGAGTCCTTAAAATAGTCCTCCTGCCCGGTCCTGCTTGGGGCTGCCCTATTTTAGCTGACAATTATGGAAGTTCCTTGAGTGTCTGGTGGTCATCCCTTCCCCAAACGGGGTCAGTTCCATAGAGCTAGGCCAAGATGAATGTCACTTTACCATTGGAGTCCCCGGCTGCTCATTTGCTGTTTAACAGGTTCACACGGAATGTTGTTGGAAATGCTCGAGCAGAAAAGTGACTTCCAAGGTAGATACAACTCTCAACATGTTCACGGTTGGGCCCTAAGTTTTGAAGTCACCTTCTGCCTGCTGGCATCTCAAAGGGGTTAGCTTCCCTGGTCCAGGGAAAGGTTTCTTCTTTGTCAATCTGTGCAACATCGGATTAACAATTTGCGGACACATATTGGGGATTGCTTCCAGCTGGTCTGCATGCCTGAAGAAACTCTTTAAATAGGAGTGTATTCCCCTGAGCCAGGTTGGCGTATCTTGATACTTTCTTTTTCTGTCTGTTTCTCTCTCTCTTCCCATCTTCCTATGAAAAAGAGGAGCGTGGATTATGACACGTGACAAAATATGAGTAACTATGTATGGTACTATATAACTCTGACCTATCCTTTTAGTGATGAGAGACTATATTATTTATACCGATAATGGATTTTAAATTAAACTATTATAATAGCCATTTCCTCTTTTTAATATAGCAGGAAAATAGTGAGACTTTTAAACTTCAGCTCTAAACTAAGTTTCTAGTTATTACAAAATGGGATCATTGCAGCTGGGCAGGCATGGGCCAGTGAGTGAAAGGTCTTCATGTTGCCAGTTAATTGGGTTGAACTCATGCTGCTCACTGAACTTTATATGGGTGTAATTGGGACGTGTAAATGTAGCACATCAAAATCAAAGCGAGTCTTCTATAAAAGTTCCATGTGAAAAATCAGAAACTCTTTGCTGTGTTTATTATTATTATTATTATTATTGGCCTGGCCTCTGTTCAACATGTAATTGAATTGGGCCAGTGACAAAATCTTCTACTAATAGATGATTGCAAAATTGTTCTTCTTGAATTGTTAATGCAGATATGAAATTGAGGTCACGCTGTTAATTCTTTTCTTGTTTTTGTTTTTGATTGAAAACAGTATGATTTTTGGATGCTTTTCTCCAAGAAAGAACAGTGCTAGTCATAATCTTTTATTTCATTTTCTGAAAGAGCACCTTAACTGGGCCATGGTCATTTTTATCTCCACTTGGGCTACAGCTGAGAATTTGAGTGTATGCAGAGTATAAATTTCAGAGGCCCTGGTAAAAATCTTGTTTTGGAAACGACTAGCAGTAAAAGATCCCTGGGCTTCTGTGGCTTGCTGCTAACACACCCTTCTTCCATCAGCTTGATGGACACAACTCCTTCTTTAGAAAATAAACTCTACCAACTTTGCAAGTCTGTTTTTTTCTCCTTTTTTCTTAAAAAATGTTAATTTATTTTTGAGAAAGAGAGAGAGAGTGGAGAAGGGGCAGAGAGAGGGAGACACAGAATCTGAAGCAGGCTCCAAGCTGTCAGCACAAGGCCCGACACAGGGCTTGAACTCACTAACTGCGAGATCATGACCTGAGCCAAAGTCTGCTGCTTAACTGACTGAGCCACCCAGGCTGCCCTGGTTCTACTTACTTTACCAAGGGTAAAGAACCACGTCTCTGGGCGGGGCTGGGGTGCTAACTCCTAGTACGAAGGAAGAGCAAGTTCTACAAATACCCTATAGGGTTGAGGTACTTTATAAGCTGCAGTGGCAAATGCACCCAAAGGCTTGTGCTTTAAGACATGCTGTGGTAGGGACCATTATGGTCTTCACCTGCCCGGACTTCTTTGGAAAGCTACCATTTTTCATTTTCTATATTTCCTTTTCATTCCCATTCTTGCTTGTACTTGAGTACTATATTTGTTCTTTGTATATATACTATTTGCAACTGTTTGAGGAAGGACACTTCACATAAAATAACAATTAATAGCACGGCAACATTTTCAGCCAACTAGCACAGGTTGAGTAGATCTTACTAGCACATTTACCTGTCCAGTGGTGTGTTGGAGATGACTCACACTGGCTCCTGAGAGCTGATCTGCTCATCTCTTCCCAACCCCACATTTAGTGGTGTCACATTGGTAGCTTGAAATTAGCCATGGGACTAGTCAGGTGTGATCACACCTTCACAAATCAGTTGTGCCCTCCTGCCCCCCAAACCCAGTTGTTAAACATTTCTCAACACATCGCTGCCTCTGGTCAATAAAAGAAAGCAAGAGGGCAAAAGGGAATCATGAAAATCCACCATTGGAAGACTTTATGACTGGTGGAGCAGTTACATAGACAGCTACTTCAGTCACCTGACAATCCATGTAAACTGAGACTATAAAGGATGAGAGCAATTCTTTTTAACAGTGCAACAAGATAGGTATATCTAAGTGGGTTTTCTTTCAGAATGATCACCATAAAAAATGATGCATTGATCCTACTTAGTTGTCCTTACTGAAGTTATTTTGGAATTAGCCTCTTCTGGAAACCGGTTCTAGAGGAATGTTCATGGAGCATGTACATGTTTTATTACTACATAGTCTAACGTGTAAGATACAAACTGCTTAAGTATCCTATATATATGTATCATAATATATAATTATATAATAATAGATCCTAATCCTTTATATCATAAATAAGGATATTTAGGAATCCGTATTCCGACATGCAGCAGGTGACATCAGCTAGCATTTCTCTTTTAGGTTCTCTTTGGCCTGATGCTGCTGTGGTTCCCAGCAAGGCTCCCAGTGGTCCATTTTCTTTGCTTGAGTGGCCTTGGGCAGATGAGCCAGCCTCATTCCTAAGCAGCTATGTAACAAAAACAAACAAACAAACAAACAAAAACATCAGTCTCCTCTTCCAGCAATCACCCTAAATCTCACAGAATTCTTATGGGGCTCCCTTCCTCAGGAAAAGTCCTTTCTTCCCAGTAGAGGGAGCTGAAGGAAGAGAGGAAATTGGTTCTTTTCGTAACACACTCTAATCCCCCAAAAGGTTGTCTTTCTGGCTCCCATTTCTCCTCTTACATGGTTGAGGGGTGAGAGGGGGAGGAACAATGCCTTGTACTGACACTTCAAGACTTGGAGAGGTGATTGGACCCAAAATTTGACAGGTCTCTAGGAACTTGTCACCTTTTTCCTCAGGGCCATAATTGTTTTAAAACAGAGTCTCATCCAGCACCTAATACAGGAATCCTGTTGCAAAAAAAGATTTTTTTTTTTTTTACAGCTTTTATGCTTGGGAATTCAATGTGTGAAACATGGAGGCCACACATGCAATTTCTGAAGAGTAACAGAAGAGTAAACAGGGAGGTGTGTGTGTGTGTGCGTGTGTGTGCGCGCGCGCACGCCCCCAGGCACAAGCTTGCACACAGGAATCAGAACCTTACTCTGTTTTAGCAGCTCACAGAAATCTCCTCAGGGCTGCTCATATTTCTATTCATTCATTTTTTTTGATCTCTGATTTTATCTTTACTCCCTAATCTTTTGAGGAACGCTCTATCATATTTTAGAAACTTATCTTTTAGTAGTCTTCTTGCCACTTGGAAAGAAAATGTGTAAGGTCAAGTCGAGAAGAAAAGCTTTGAGGAATTGTGTGATAAGTAACATCTACTCATTTTTATCCTGTTGGGAGAATCGCGTTCACTTAATAGATGCCATTGACTCAAAACAGCTGGACACAATTTTAGAAAAATGGTAGGAATGCTTGAAATTTGTTTCTCATCACTATTTCTCCCTCTCTCTCTGTGGGGTCAGTATCAACACGTGAGGAGATAGATGCATTTCACTTAGAACTGGCTTGAATTTGGGGCTGGGATCAGAGCTTCCCTGCAGAAAGACTGGTGTCAGGAAAGACTGGGGAAGCAGGGAGATGGGGCCAGAATGGATTCTGAGGATGGCAGTGGCTCAAGCAGGGGCAGGTGAGGTGGACTTGAGAGTCACCTGGATATAAAACAGGATGAGTGGGAGAAAGTACATTTATGGAAGGAAAGCATTTAATTAAACTGAATTTGCCCACAGCCAGCCCCTGGGAAGCACTGATGCAGGCTGAAGGATGATTGGCTCCCGGATGTAAGCCACTGTATAAATTATATTAAATGAATAACACATGGGAAAGGGCTTAGACGCATACCTGACACATAATGGAAATTCAATTAGTATTAGTTTTCCTTCCCTTCCTGCTCTTGATGATGCTACCAGGTGGCACATAAAACACATTGTGTGAGTTGGGTCAAAGCATCACTGTGACAATATTGTTTCGGCAGCATTTCCAGTGCAGGTAAAAGTTGAACTCAACGTGTGAAACGGCTGAGTGAGAAAAATAGCAGTCACAGATCAGGTGAGAAATAAAACTATACCCTTAGCTGGAGTTGAGAGAGAAATAATAGGGGTCTAGTTTCCCTCGGGGAAAGCAGAAGTATCTGTAGGCTCAAAGCTAATATCCCTAGGGGCCAGTCCATGAGCCAGTGGCCATGACAGTGAGATGTACACGGAGACTAGGGAAGAATATTAGGAAGTCATAAAAAAAATCAGGTGATGTGCGAGTCTGTGGATGATGAACCTTAGCATTTGGAATGCATTCAGGAATTAAGTCCAATTTCTATCTAAGGAGGTCAGGATGCATAAAGCAATAAAAAGCGCAGAGATTGGCAGCTGTCTGCTTCTGTGTGTCCTCTGGTTAGGGCTTGGAAATACGGGTTGGGCTTTGGAAGTCTTTCACTAGCTCACTGGGTCTGTTGTGTGTCCATTGTTTGCATTATCTTTTAGGGTTTCCTTCCCATTACAATATTTACAACTACTTGAGAAAAACTAAAAACCAAAACTTTCCTCTTTACTATTTAACCAACCCCTCAATCTTTAAAATAATTTTCTTAATGTTTTTATTCATTTTTGAGACACAGAGAGAGACAGAGTGCAAGCAGGGGAGGGGCAGAGAGAGAGGGAGACACAGGATCTGAAGCAGGCTCCAGGCTCTGAGCTGTCAGCACAGAGCCCAGTGAGGGACTTGAGCTCACAAATCTCAAGATCATGACCTGGGCTGAAGTTGGCCGCTTAACCGACTGAGCCATCCAGGCGCCCCAACCCCTCAATCATTATTTACATATTGCAAACCCCCACACAATAAGATAAAATTAAATTAATAAATTTAATGAAATGTATTAAGTAATCTGGGAGCACCTGGCTCAGTTGGTTAAGTGTCCAACGTCAGCTCAGGTCATGATCTTGAGGTTCATGAGTTCAAGCCCCATGTTAGGCTCTCTGCTCTCAGTGCACAGCCCACTTAGGATACCCTCCGTCTCTCTTTCTCTCTGCCCTTCCCCACTCCCAAAATAAATAAACATTAAAAAGAATTTATTAAATAATCAATAAATTATAATTAAATTATTAATTTCCCACAACCTATAAAGCCCTTCATCTCCACTTGAACCTTAAGACCTAAATCAGATGTCACTTTATGACACCATCTCTGACCCTTTCCCTCACAAAAGTTAAGTTTTTCATAATGTACTGTAACATTTCAGGACTTCCAAAAACCTTGGTTTGTGTAGTGAGTCTGCAATACTCTCTTGAAGCAATGTTGACTTGACTATCTTTGTATTTATTTGGAGGACAGTTGTTTTCTGCTGTTCACAATTCATTACCACCTCCCCTTTTTGTGATAAAGGTAACTTATTTTCCCCTGGGAGAATTATTCCTCTTGCATATACAATTTTGCTGGGGATACCACTCAACATGTCTCGCCTTCCCCTAGTCCAGAGGTGGGTATGTGAACCACCATGGTCAATTGGACTCTAATGGAATGTGCTGTAGATGTTTAAGCAGAAAGGAATTTATTACAGAGAACTGTACTTCCAGGAATTACTGGCTGTATAAGACTAGGCTACAAACAAAAGTGACTACCATCAGAAAGCTGAGGAATTAGGAAGCCATGATGCCAACTTTGACTTCCCATGGCAACTGTTGACTCTAGGAACGTTCCACCTTAGCTGTGACCTTGAGAGTAGAAGCCACTGCTAGATTGTTGTCTCCAGATCCATGTCGTGTCTGCTGGGACTGCACCAACAAAACGGATGATCATGTCTTGCCTCTCAACACCTATTAGGCTAGTGGCTGGATATTGGGACCTTGGTTGGAGCTTTTGTAGAAAAGTCAAGCACCTTGACCTCCATGCTCTGGAAGAGAAACCACAGAAGCAGTGCCTATGTGGTATCCACCTCACTCCTGCCTTTTCAGTCTCACACAAACGCATGGGACTGGCTAAAGAGTAAATATCTTCTGGAATACCAGCTGCAAGGGAGACTGCAAATAGAGTTTTTAGTTTTTAAGCCTTTATAGTGAGCAAAGGGACCCGGGAATAAGGCAGAAGGGATAGTGAACATCAATCCATCATCTGAGCAACCGTCTCTCCCCCTACTCTTTGACTCTTGAGCCTATGAAGAAAAATGGTTGGAGCCAAATGGTCCTAGTGCAGTGGTTTGAAGATCTGCCACTTAGATCCTGAAGTGGCCCTGCTTCCTGTCCTTTTAGGCTTCTGCAACTGCCAGTTTCCTTTTGGGTTTATGAGCCTCACCATGACCTTATGATGATTTCCGTTTCATTTGTAGTTAGCCAGAGTTGAATTCTGTTATTTACAATCAAATGCCTTAACGGATACATTTATAATCACAGTTTCACAATGTCAAAAATTCTCAAATTCTAAAAGAATGAATACATTAACTCTGCATTTAGGGCTGGCTACAACTCACAGGTTTGAGCAGCATTCTTGGAATTCTGGTTTCCTGGAACTCAAAACCGAAGAGGTCCCCAGAGAGCATCTAATCCAATCCCTTTCCCCCTTTTTCAATGTGAAGAATTTGAAGCACAGAGAGCTAAATTCATTTCTTTTCTTGTCAGATGCACTGCTTTGTTATTGACATTATAAGAATTCTTCCTGAAATAATTCACCTATGTAACAAGCACAGCCCTTTTAACAGCATGGAATTATCCTTGGAAGCAAAGGTAGATAAACAAAACAAAACAAAACAAACAAACAACAACAACAAAACTTTTTTTTTTTTTTTTTTTTTTTTTTAAAGTAACAGGTTTGGGAGCCTGGGTGGTTCAGTCAGTTAAGTGTCTGACTCTTGGTTTCAGCTCAAGTCATGACCTCAAGGTTCTTGAACTGGAGCCCTGCCTTGGGCTCCATGCTGACAGCACGGAGCCTGCTTGGGATTCTCTCTCTCCCTTTTTCTCTCCCTCTCTCTCTCTGCCTCTCCCCCTGCTCATGTGTGTGCGTCTTCTCTCTAAATAAATAAATAAAAATAAATAAATAAACATTTAAAAGATCACACCTCTTCTGAAGAAAAAAAAGTAACATGTTGTAAGTTGTTCTTGTCATCAGCTAAGAATTTTATTGTAGAATTTGTAGTCATACTTGTGAAAATCCATAAACATCTTTTAGAAGTTTCTTTGATAGGAGACAGTGGAATGCTTTTGGGGTTTTTAATGCAGCTATTGATCTCCATCCACTTCTTAAATTTTAAAACTACAATGAGCCCATCTGTCAAAGCATACTGAAATATACACTTTGCAAATGATCCGGCCGCAGTCTTACATCCTATGAAGATTTCAAGACACTCCATGTCCTCCCCACAAAAATAGTTTCTGATGAAGAATGTTCAACTATATTTTTTTATAGTAGTGGCCCAAAGACTTTGAAAAACATCCTCAAGAAGCTACTACAGGAACTTCTAATTTAATGATTTTTAACAGCTGTTTCTGCCTCTGGGCCTATAAGTGGAATTTGATTTCCCTTGAGGCAATTCCATTAATTTGTTTGTATTATTTTAGGATGGCTAATATACTTTAGCTGGCTGGGTCCTGACACTGAGAGCTGTGTGGGTGGCATGGCGATTCTGGTCCTAATCAGTACTCCTCTGAGGGCGTCCGGGCAAGACCACCCAGACGAGTGGGTGGTGTCAGCAGGGTCATGCGCCCCCCCCTCCCCCCCCTCCCCCGTGCACTTAGCATTGGAGCACTTCTGCCAAGCACCCTGGAGAAGTTCTCAGGATGGGAGGACATTTGGCAGTTTCCTGAGGTGACAGAGAAATATAATCTCCTTCAGTTTGTAATGTGCAGACCAGCCCTCAGGTGTTTAAGCCCACGCCTGTTGGGATGCCCTTGCAACGCAAGTCAGGATCGCTGTGCTCACGAGGTCGCTTGGCTTTAAGAGGACTTCATTGTGGCTTCAGATTCTACATCAGAAAAATAAGGATAATAGTACCTGCCCTCTGATTTCTCAGTGCTATTATATGTATAAGATGTGGGAATAAAGATGAACACGTTTAAAAAAATATTGTGTTGGGGCCAAGTGTGGCCCCCCACCCCTAACTATTCTGCTTTGGCATAAAGATTATTTTAAGTTCAGAAGCAGTCAAAACTCAGCAAATTCGGGAAAAGCTCTTTTCCTTCCATACAACTGCCTAAAAAGAATTTAGATAGAGGACCTGCTCCAGGAAAAGAGCTATGACCATAATAACTACCGTAGGATATGAACTAGGCTTGGTAGATGCGGAGGAACCTAGCAAGACCTGTTGGATCGAAGCCCTCCATGTCCCATTGTTTCTCAGTGACCCAGCAAGCATTTGTTTACAAAACATTTATTCTTTATCAACTTCTTGTGAGTTGCATTCCTTCCCTTTGAATTCCCATACCCCTTACCCATTTCTCCTCAGTTCAGGAAGACATATATACATACATATACCTCAGGTTGCCTGACTGTCGTTGCAATTTCCATACCTGTGTGGATTCTCTGTATATATAGTATTAAATCTGATTTTCTCTTGTTAATGTCAGTTTGATTCTTAGTCTGGCTAGAAGAACCTTGGGTGACAGAATATTCTTGTTCCCCGACAACTGCTATGCACTTACCGAAAGTTTTTTTCTTTCTTTCTTTCTTTCTTTCTTTCTTTCTTTCTTCTTTTTCTTCTTCTTCTTTCTTTCTTTTTCTTTATTTCTTTATCTTTTTAAGTTTATTTATTTATTTTGAGAGAGAGAGAGAGAGCATGTGCCAGCAGGGGAAGGGCAGAGAGAAAGGGAGAGAGAGAATCCAAGCATGTTCCATGCTGTCAAACTCACAAACCATGAGATGATGATATGAACCGAAGTCAAGAGTCAGACATTTAACCGACTGAGCCACCCAGGTGCCCTCCCCACCTCAAAAATTTTCTTTTAGACAAGAATCTAATATTATTCTTAATGAAAAATTCTGTGACTTATAGATAATTCCCTCTCCATACAGTGAGGTTAAGGTCAGGTTTCTTTTTTTATAATTTGATTGCCAAAGGAGAATTTCAAATTGAAAAAATTAGTTCCTTGAAGAATCTGAGCAGTTTGGTCAATAGGAATTCTCTGAGTGATTTATTTCCGATTTAACAATTTTAGTCCATTTAAAAAATAGTGATGCAAGGCATAGTATGGTCAGTTTAGTTCTTGTAGCCAAATTAACTTGTTACTTTCTAACATAATCAAACTAAAAATGATGCATCTGAATTACTAACAACATGTTCAAATGATTGATTTGGTGCATTTTGTCACAAGGACATAAGCTTTGTATGAAAAAGGAATTAAGAAATGAATCAAATTGTAAAATTGAATGGGCTCTCGGTGGTTTGTGTTGGGTTACATTTCTATCATAACAAGTCATTACGCGGGTTTGCCTGACTCAGAAGATCAAGCTTTCAGAAGCAGATTACTCAGCAATTGATTGAATTGTAAATGACTCTCAAATGACCAAAACAACTGTTATAATCTTTTTTATTCCCCTGTATGTAAATCTACATTTTTATTTGATTATTGTTGCTGATTTTTGGAGTAGGCAGGACTGGAAAGATGTGGGTGTGACTAGAGGCTTTAAAAAATATATTTGTTTTCTTGTTTCAAAAATTGTACATATCCATTGTAGAAAATGTGGAAAGTTGGGGCTCCTGGCTGGCTCAGTTGGTGGAGCATGCAACTTTTGGTTGCGGGGTTGTGAGTTCGAGCCCCACATTGGGTATAGAGATTATTTAAATAAATAATAAAAACATAAACTTAAAAGAAAAAACGTGGAAAATCATCAAAGAATGAAGAAAGGAAAAGAAACCATCTTAAATGGCACTATTCAGAGCTGGTCATATCTAACATTTTGGTACAATTTTCTGTTTTTTGTTTCCTACATAAATATATATTGCATTTTAAAAAATATACTTTACTCTGTGATCTACTTTTCCTCAACATTAAACATTATTTATTT
Organism: Prionailurus bengalensis; assembly: GCF_016509475.1. NCBI lineage: Eukaryota > Metazoa > Chordata > Mammalia > Carnivora > Felidae > Prionailurus > Prionailurus bengalensis. The sequence goes on from NC_057344.1 coordinate 139,704,316, forward strand.
GTTCATTTGATGCATATTTGTTGAGTATCTTCAATTATAAGTTTTTAAATGCTATAAAATATTTAATACGGTCCACATTTTATTAACTTGTAATCAAAAAATGGAAAAGATGTGGCTTTTTTATATCTATTGTGTGTCCTTCCCTGGTTCAACTCAGTGATATATCTGAATCATTCTCGGTTGAATTTCTAAAGACTAAAGTTTGAAGAACTCATGAAAATCATAAGTATTGTCACTATCAATGAGTATATGAGCCATTTTTTAGGTTAATCTCTTTCCAGTTAAAGAACTGCTAGCCATTATCATTGAACATGGCAAGAATCTATAGTACATTGAATAAATACCTTAGCAACAAACTCTTTTCTACAATTTTAATAATCTTAAATCATTAAATATTTTTATTGAAAATGATGAAAAGTCATGATGTCTGCATTTTCCTTTACATTCAAATAAATTCAATAAACATTTTACAGATCTTGTAACACACAAGACATTGAGAAAAAGGATACAGGGATGGATATGACATGATCACTACTCACAAGTAACTCACATTCTAGTTGAGGACCCACTTATGAATGTAATTATCATTTACTTGGTGTTATACTAGAAATATAAATAAGTGCCATGGCAGCTCATAGGACTTTGAAATTAATTTTGATTGGGGACTGGGAGTATTTAAATTGTGGCAAAATACTCATAACAAAATGTACCATTTTGGCCATTTTTACGTGTACATACGGTTTGGTAGTGTTAAATTTAGTCCCATTGATGTTCAACCAATTTTCTGAAACTCTGGATCCATTAAACAGCAATTCCTTATCCACCTGCCCCCACTCTTTGGCAATCATTATTCTACTTTCTCTTTCTATGAATTTGAGTACTCTAGATTTTTCATGTAAGTAGAGTTATGCAATATTTGTCTCCTTGTAACTGGGGTTTATTTCACTTAGCTTAATATCCTCATGGCTTATCTGTGTTGTAGGATGTGACAGGATTTCCTTCCTTTTTAAGGCTGAATAATAGTCCACTATAAGAATAGGCTGAGTATCATTCCCTTGTATGTATATACCACATTTTGTTTATGCAGTCGTCTGTTGATAGATACTTGGGTTCCATCTTGTAGCTATTACGAATAGTACTGCTCTGTACATAAATCATGTGTTTACAAGTAGATATTTTAGAATATTGACTTAGTGTAGTACAAGCAAAATCTTCTTCAACATCACTTAAGATATATATATATTTAATAATCTAATGGAATCTGAAAACATACCAAGATATTTAAAACCATTGAAAGCATTTTTGGGGAGGTAGGATTCCTTATAAATAATTTCCTTATTTATATTCTATTTCCCAGACCCTAGAGTCATAGTGATTACAGATTCAGAAGGATATTTTTAAAGATATTTAATATATCAGTCTGCTTTCAGGTTACCATTATTTAAGAATAATTAAATTACAGTCAGTATACTATGATTTCAAAGGCAGAGAAATAGTCTAATGCCTATTAGCATGGTTTTCAAGAAATAAACACTGAAAAAAATTGATTATGGGTAACACTTTACCCAACTAGAATATTCACTTTATCAGAACACAATGAGTGTTCCAATGCTTTTTGACTATACTGCAACTATAAAGAATCGTGCTTCAAAGGATGTGAACCCTTGTTTTCATCAAATGTTGAAAGACTAAAAACGGCATTTGTGTGTGGTTAATTTGGGGTAGAATGTCCTCAGCCAGATGCAAGAACAGCATGATTTCAAATAGGCCCTTTCAGGGCTGAACTCAACCCCAATACAGGAGGCAAATCTTTTTAGAAAGATGAAGAATTCCTCAGCCAATGCAGCCAAGTTTCACCAACCATAATTTTTACTGTTATGAATGCCTTCTCTCAGGATTTTTGTTCCTTTTTTTGGAATCTGTTAAATTGCATGGTGAGGCCTTTTTTCACCACACACTAACTTGTGGTCCCAAGCCGACGAAAGGCCTCGTAGCGCATCTGTGTAGCTGATAAACAAGCTCACAAAACAGTCACAGTTAACAGCAGAAAGTCCTGATTTTCTAAGTGACAGAAGTCCTTTTAGTGTGGGAGGAGGGATGCACGATATCAGATGAAACAGCAAATAATCCAGGCATTTAGATGCATTACCTAGGGAAAGAAATTTAATGAATCCTGTTAGTTTCACTAACCAAAAGCGAATCTTTGTATCCTTGATGCACAATGTTATTTCTTTGGTCCTTTTCGGTTTGTTAAGGAATTTATATTCGACCTGTAAACCCCCCCCCCCCCCCTTATTTGTTCTCCCTCCAGGAGTAAGTGGCTGTTATCATAGCCTGATCTTGTACCTCTCTGTTTAGACTTCTGTATGTGAAAATCAGCAGGATTGCCTTCTTGGATAAAAAAAGACTTGGTTTTATATTTTCTGTATCTCAGCACTCTTTAAAAAGGAGCATGACAGATACAAGAGGCCGGAATGCAAAAGTCAGAGCCTACTGGCAAAGCTGGTGATCATGGCCAGCTAGCGTCCATGGTTTCCTATGCTAAACCCCATCCCTGAGTGGGTAATATCTGTCCTCTTTCATTCCAGCTCCTTTCCGAGGGATATAATTTTGTCACATGGGCACTGTCCACCAAACCAGCCTGAACAGGCAATGAGTTGTACGATTGTATACACGGGCAAGGGCCTCAGGCGGAATTGGAGTCTGTGGTACACAGTGACCCCAAATGGGGAGAGATTTCCTGGAAACTGAACTTTAGCCCAAACCCAGGAGTTTAAAAAAGGTAAGAAAGTAAATGTCAGCTTCTACCACTGGAATAAGTTATTGACAGTGGATTAGGGCAAAAAAAAAAAATCGTAGTAATTATCTACACATCCCTATCAACTGTCTTTTTCTTCATTTAATACTATTTCTACTGGGTTTTAAAATGGTTTCTCAATGTTCTCATTTGTGTGTGTATGAAAACTATATAGTTTAAAAAATAAATGAAAACATAAAATATAAAAACTTTGATTATCTGCTCATTTGATTTACCTGTTTTTGGGCTCGAAGATCTCTGTAACTAGAGACTAATGGGGACTCTGTAAACTAATTTGTCATAGAACTTTTACTGCCTGGAGAACTACAAATAGAAGATATTAACAAGAGATGAGGCATATCATCATTTCTTTCTTCTTTACTCTGAAACTAGTGCTTTTAGGAAAGACTTTATTTCTTTGTTTCACTTTGATCAATGCAACATATTTGGTGCAGGCATATATAACTCCTGGCCTACATATCCTTAAAAAATTCTTCTGAACACATTCCGAAGATAGTAAAGGAACATGAAAAACTAGTACAGAAGCCTTTACTCAGGAGAAGAACTGGATTCAAGTTCTAGCTCAATTACTTAGCAACTTTGTGACCTTGGGTAAATCTCTCTGCTTTTCTCTGCAATCTAAGAGTAATGACACCTGCCTTACAAAGTTGTTTTATGGATTAAATAAATAGATGTGAAGCACTGACTGAATGAGCTAAAACACACCATACAAATTTAATACCTTATCAACATAAGATCTAAGTGGGTAAATTAAAAAAGATACCAAGCAAAGGAATTCCTATTCTGGGTTTAACATACTGAACTGATATGTCGAATACATATACAAATAATATTTCTTGAGAGCCTCTAAATACTGTTCAAATCACGGTGTTATTAATCACCTCTGTAATCCTGTGAGGTAATCAGTATTCTCCCCTTATGCAGATATGAACCCAGGTTCATATAGAACCTGGGTTACCTTGGTTCTATTTTTATTAGGTGGTAGAATGAGTGTTCAAACATTGGTCCATAGAAACAGACGACTTGATGGCCTGCTGTCTCAACCACTGCTTTCTACTGGCTTTCTACTGGGTATTTCTTTTTTTTTTTTTTTTTTTTTAATTTTTTTTTTCAACGTTTATTTATTTTTGGGACAGAGAGAGACAGAGCATGAGCGGGGGAGGGGCAGAGAGAGAGGGAGACACAGAATCGGAAACAGGCTCCAGGCTCTGAGCCATCAGCCCAGAGCCCGACGCGGGGCTCGAACTCCCGGACCGCGAGATCGTGACCTGGCTGAAGTCGGACGCTTAACCGACTGCGCCACCCAGGCGCCCCTCTACTGGGTATTTCTGATATAACTGTATTCCTAAGAATGCTGTGAAATATCTTGGGAACTCCTAAGAGAGTCTAACGATATAACCTTCGGTTCTGATGGCTAAGGTTTTAACAAGTATTTACAGAATTTTTGCGAATCAAAAATAAGAAAATAAGAAGCAGAATGCATTAAGTACTTACTGTTTATGTGTTACTCATTTCACCCTTTTGACCCCAAAAGATAAGCTGTTCTTTGAAGCCATCTCCATTTTATGAATGAGGAAACTCTAGCACAGGAGGCCAACTAACTTCCCTGTAGCTACACTCTGGTGAGAGGAAGGAGGGGCCTCGTCCATGGACAGTTTGGCTCCAGAGGCACATGTTATTAACCACTACACTGTGTCTCTGATGGTCTGTGGAGACGAAAGCATAACCTCAGAGTCCTTGATTCATATTACTTGATCCTAAGCAATATGCTTTCACTCTGATGTTGTTCTTTTCAGTCATCATTTACATGTGCGAAAAACGTAAACTCAGTGTCTCCACATTCATGATTTGCTGTCTTACACAACACATACATTATTTTCCTAGGGCCCTGGAACACAGGGAATATAAATCACGGAAATATGACTTTGATAGATCAGTCCTATCTCCTTGCCTTTTCTCTTTACTTCTGCTTCTTAGGAAGATACGTGAATGGAGGGGAGTAAGCATCATCTTTGGACCAAGACCTGGCTGCATTCTGGCTCCCACATACCGGCATACTAGCCAGGGCATAATGTGACCTTAGGCAGGTAGCTTCACATCTGCAGGCCTTGGTTTCCCCATTTACAAAATAGCTATATAATACTTACTTGAAAGATTATTGTGAGGAGCAAAGGGATCACTTTGTAAAGCACCTCCCCTAAAGTAAATGCCTAATAAATATTGCTCACTGAGCAATATCCTTCCATTTTTGGCTCTATTGGAATACACACTAGTCATCCAAGTATTTTTACCTCCTGCTTGTTAAAAACCCCCAAACCACCAATTTTTCTGAATTTCTCAGAATATCTGATACCTAAAAAGGTTTTTAGGATAGTCATATATTTATTGCTCTTCACATTGCTAACGATACTGGCAGTCACAGATGGTATCTGATGGCCCAGAGGATGACCCCATGACAAAACCTACTTTAAGACTGTTCTGCCATCTCAGGACACCTGGGTGGCTCAGTCGGTTAAGCATCTGGCTTCAGATCAGGTCATGATCTTGTAGGTCACGAGTTCGAGCCCTGTGTCGGGCTCTGTGCTGACAGCTCAGAGCCTGGAGCCTGCTTTGGGTTTTGTGTGTGTCTCTCTTTGCCCCCCCCCCCCCCCCCCGCTCATTCTCTCTCTCTCTCTGAAAAATAAATAAGCATTAAAAAAAAAGATTGTTCTGCCATCTCAATGACCAATGAGTTTAGCTGACATGAGTTGCATTTATCACTTAAAAACTGTCAAAAAAATGTCATTTATTGGGACTAGCATTCTGTGCTCTGGTTCCCAGAGTCATAGTGATACCAAACTCAGAAGGCTATTTTTGCAATAACAAAGTGGGGGAATGTAAAGGAACAATTCTGGCTGCTGCCTCTGGATATGCGTTTTGTTTGTCTGGGTTTTTTTTGTTTGTTTGTTTTGTTTTTTTTTTAGCAAACTGATATTCCTGGACAGAGAAACATTTCTTTGCAGATCTCTGGAAAATTTGTTGAGTGTGAAGAAATATTTTATGAATAGAAGAGACTGCCAGAAGCCTTGAAAAGAGGAATTCCAATGGTAATTTTTGCAAGAATATAGACATCAATGTCTTTCCAAGTTAGAAAAACCTGGGGGGAAATTGTCTAATATGGTCTGGCACATAGACTTCCTAGTTTAGGAAATGCTTCCTTGTTGGTTCTGGCAAAGTCAAGGAAATTAAATGATGAAAGAGACCCCTGAGGGAACTAGAGCATGTCCAAAGTGAGAAAGAAAGCAACGTGAAACTGAAGAACTCTCATGCCCTCCAACTTGTGAAGATAAAAAGAAATTTAAGAAAGAAGAAAGCAAGCAAGCAAGCAAGAAGGAAAGAAAGAAAGCAGGAAAGGAAGGAAGGAAGGAAGGAAGGAAGGAAGGAAGGATGGAAGGAAGGAAGAAAATAGAAGACAGGTTATTACACTGCCAGAGGTAAAAGACAGAAAGAGGCCCTGAACCAAATAAGTGATGATTATATGCCAAACCAACTTTCCCCAGCTGCAGACCATGAAAATGAAAAGTCAGAGCACCAAAGGGCTTCCGGGCAGCCTAATATGGACGTTAGGCTCTTATCTGGTATAGTCAATTTGCAAACACAGATGAAATCATCTAAGACTTAACCTATGTCCAGAAACCAGATAAACTTTGCATATTAACAAACTGAACTAGAGATCAGGGAAAGCAGTAGGCTTCCTGGAACATAGGAAATGGCAGACACCCAGTTACAGCCAATGCAAAAAGGAAAGCAGTGTGAATTTCAAGGAGTGGCAAAACCTAGCCATCTCCCCAGACAACCACAAGGAAAATGTTGACACTTTGCAGAACAGTAACTAGCCCTCAATACAGTGAGAACCTGTGGCAGTGGGAGCACAGTGGTACTTCTGAGAGTAGGATCGCCTGTGATTTTTGGTGAAGAATCCCAAAGAAACTAAGTTAAATTTTTTTTTTTCAAAATAAAAATGAAATTGCATATAACATTGACTTGAGTTTAAACTGCATTTTAGAGCACGAGTAATGCTCCTTCAAAAGCAAAACACATCAGTTCTCAGCATTTTCCATATATGGTTGTTAAATTCTGTATGAAATTGGGCAATTAGATGTGTGATGTGCATGGTAGGATTTTAATCCAGTTAAAATTAGAACAATAAATTATCAGTTCCCCAACATGAGAGTAATAAGGCTACTTAACCAGGTAGGACGTCTAGAATGCTCCTTGGTATCAATTTTAGCTGTGTTTAAATATGTAGGAAAAATTAAAAGAGGAAAATATGGGATTCTAAGGTGAATTAACTAGAAAATTTTCCTCCTAGGTAAAGAAACTGCCCTCCTAAGTAACCATTGGCTAGGAGATTCATAAGAGCTTTGAGACACTGCCAAAAATATTAGGATATCGTTTGGAATACAAAGTCAAATCTGACGACCAAATACATTTAACACTCTCTGTCAAAAAGTAGACTTGCTCATTTCAATATTTATTCAATCAGGGAAACATTTCTGATGTGCATGAAATTTAACTTTGCAAGACTAAATTTATTCTGGTGAAAATATTGGTATTTAGCAATGCAACATTACACATCAAAGTAAATAAACTATGGTATCTACCTATGGGAGGGTGCTATGAGGTGCACTTGATTTGATTTTTCAGAAAATAGATCAGGTTAAACTTGGACAAGAATGTACTTTGGAGAACATATTTTGGAAGAGATATTGACTGGAAAGTACTACATCTGAGTTTGAGGTGATAATGTGATCACTGCTGTTGGATTTCCCAAAGGATAATCTGAGAGAAAAATAAGTAAATAAATAGCTGTGGTAAATGACATCTAGCTCAGCCTTGTAGTGCTAGAGAGACGAAGTATGTTTTCAGTGAATGCTTATTTCAGCAAGTACTCCATGTAACCGGCACAGCTCTTATAATTCACTTAGTAATATCTGGACAGCCTGCTGCTATAGACTGAATGTTTGCATCTCTCCCAAAATCCACATGTTGAAACCTAATCTCCAAGTGATAGTATTAGGAGGTAGGATCTTTGGGACATTAATAGATTAGAGAGGGGAGACCTCATGAATGGGATTAGTTCCCTTATAAAAGACACCACAGAAAGCTCTCTCATCCTTTTGTCATGTGAGGACACAGGGAGAGGACAGCCATCTTAAGAACTAGGAAGCAGACTCTCATTGGACTCCCAAAATGGCAGGGTCTTGCTTTTGGACTTGCCAGCCTCCAGAACTTTTTGCTACGTAAGTTACCCATCTATGGTATTTTGTTAGAGCAGCCCAAATGGACTGCAATAGTCTACAGTCATAAAAACAGGTAGTAAAAACACTTAAATTCAGTTAAGTATGGCTGTATCAGTCAGTTAACTTTGCTGTGTAACAAACTAAAACCTAGCGACTTAGAACAACACCTATTTATTCAGTTCTCTGTTTTGTAGGTCACCAGTTTGGACTAGGCAGATTTGAGCTTGGCAGTCCTCCCTGTCTTTGCTGATATCGGCTGGTGGTATAAGCTGAATTGTGCCACCCTTTCCTTGACCTCTCAAATCCATATGTTGATGCCCTAACCCCCCAGTACCTCAGAATGTTACTAAATTTGGAGATAGGATCTTTGCAGTGTAATTAAGGTAAAATGAGGTCATTAGGGTGGTATCCATGATTGGTGTCCTTACAAGAAGAGGCAATTTGAACACAGACATGTACAGAGAGAAGATGATGCAGAGATATAGGAAGAACACCTTGTGAACATGAAGACAGCTATCTATAAGCCAAGGAGGGAAGCCTGGAATGACAGATCTTTCCCTGATAGCCCTCAAAAGGAGCCAACTCTGCTAATACTTTGATCTCAGACTTTTAGCTTCCAGAACTTTGAGCAAATAAATCTGTACTGCTTAAGCCAGCCAGTCTGTGGTATTTTCTTATAGCAGCCCTAGCAAACTAATACAACTGGGCTCCCTTATGCATCTGCAGGCAGCTGGTGTTTTGGCCTGGCTGGCTGATTATGATGGCTTCAGCTGGGATATCTTGAACAACTGGGGTCTCTCTCCATGTGTTTGCTCATCCTCCAGCAGGCTACCAAGCTATTTCACAGGGCATTTGCAGATTTCTAAGAATCAAGAGCAGAAGGTATAAGACCTTTTGAGGCTGAGACTTAGAACTGGCACAGTATCACTTTTGCCATATTTTATTGATCAAAACATGTCTCAGGGCTAAAAGAGATTCAACAACTAGGAAAATAGACTCCTTCTCATAATGGAAGGAGATACTGGGTACTTCAGCCATTTTGATACTATCTACATACCATAATAGACATTCGACACTATGGCACTAAAACTTCTACAGAGTAGAAGTGTGGGTCAAGATTATGCTTCAATATCAATTCTGGAAATCTCTTTGATGAAACTTTCCATCAAAATTATACTGACTAGGTTGTCATACAAATAACAGGGACTAGGTTGTTATACATCATAGACGCTTTTGAGTACATTCTATCCCCATAAATGAATAGTCTGTTTCAGGTAGATGCTAACATACAAGACTGGATCACTGATTTAGAAAAAAAGTAAAATCTCTATCCAACAGTCTGGTTATTAGATCTTAATTTTTAAGATTATTATTGACAGCAGAGTTCATCTGTGGGTTTTTTTTTAAATAAATTTTTAAAAATGTTTATTCACTTTTTGAGAGACAGAGCATAAGTGAGGGATGGGCAGAGAAAGAGAGGGAGACACAGAATCCAAGGCAGGCTCCAGGCTCTGAGCCTGCGACTTGAACCCACAAACTGCAAGATCATGATGTGAGCTGAAGTCAGATGCTTAACCCAGTGAGTCACCCAGATGCCCCTCATCTGTGTTGTTTTAACACAATGAATTATCTGGACACTTTTTTGGGTACTTTAATATTACCTTTTTTAAGTGTCGTCCATTGTTTGGTAATTGTTTAATATATTCATTTATTGAATAAATATATGTTGAGGACCTTATACCTGCAAGGTGCCAGTAATACATCAGCGAACAAAATGGACTTAATCTTTACTTTCCTAAAATTTTAGTAAAGAAGATGATATTAAATCACTAAAAAGCACCCATAAAGTATAATGAAAATTGTAAAAATTTCTTTGAATATAACATAAAATGTACAATAAAGAATCGCTTGTTCAGTAAACATGTATTGAGTGGCTTATTATGAGACAGTTAATGCGCTAAGCTCTGGAAATACCAAAATGAATGAGTCAGAGATGTCCCTTTCTTTTTTTTTTTTTTTAAATTTTTTTTAAAAATTTTTTTTTTCAACGTTTATTTATTTTTGGGACAGAGAGAGACAGAGCATGAGCGGGGGAGGGGCAGAGAGAGAGGGAGACACAGAATCGGAAACAGGCTCCAGGCTCTGAGCCATCAGCCCAGAGCCCGACGCGGGGCTTGAACTCACGGACCGCGAGATCGCGACCTGGCCGAAGTCGGACGCTTAACCGACCGCGCCACCCAGGCGCCCCGAGATGTCCCTTTCTTGATAGAGCTCCCTTTCTAGCGTGAGAGAGAGCCCAAAAGACCAATTAGCTAATTTATTTAAAATAAACAAAGACTAATTAAAAATAAAACAAAATTAATGCTATAAAAACAAATGAACAAAGAAAAGGACAAACGTAGGACCATCTGTAAAGGGCTGAGAGCTGATAAGGTCTCCAAGAGAAGGTGATATTTAAGCTGAGATCTAAAGATGAAAGAAGCTGTCATTTTAAGAAGAGGTAGAAAATTTCCAGGCAAAGGAAACAGGAAGAGAAGAGCGGTGGGGGTGAAAGATCTTGACATGACAAGACAGACATCTTAGTGGAAGTCCAGTGATTATCGCTATTGCAGAGTAATGAGCCCCATGAGCTGGAAGCCAGATCTTGCAGGCCTTCATGGGAGGGAGAGAAATCTGGATTTTATTCTGATGAAGTGGGAAGCCATTGAAGGATGTTAAGCAGAAAAGGAAACATGTATTCTAAGAAGAGTCTACTGCTGTGTGGAGAATGGAGTAAGAGGGTTACACTTCCTTGGAGAGCAAGAGAGGAGTAGGGGAGTTCACTTTGGACATGACTATACTAACCCCATTGAGAAATGAATGTGGTTGGATTGCAAGTGTGGATGGCAATGGGCAAAAGTTGCCATGAATCAGAAGCCAAATCAGATGTTTCAGGAGGTCAGTTCTGATCAGAAAATGAATAGCTTACCTACTCTACTATTTTTTAAAATACATTTATTTTTATACCATTTCTCTATTTTGACTGGAGAAAAGCAGAGTTGAGAGTTACTTTAGTTGGTGCAAATAAAATGTCAAAAGCAATGTATCGGTCCACTGACTTCTTCAAAAGAACTAAAAAATGTCATCATTTTTATATTTGGAAATTCACTCTCACTTTGTTCTGTTTTGATCTGTATGGTTTGCTTTAAAGATAATACTGTAGCTACTCTGGCCTATATGTCTTGCAGTAGCTTTTAACTAAACACATTAAAATTCTGACCTATAATAATTCATTTTTGACTATAGCAACTTATTTTTTCTTTTTACATTTTCATTTACCGTGGCTCTCCTGTTAGCCTATAAGCTCCTTTTCAATGTTTGAACAATCAAAGTCTTTGGTCCACAGGTTTCATAAACTTAAGAAGAGTAACCCATTCATCTTTCGATCTTGAGCAAAAACATAGTGCATGACATAAAATAGATGCTCTGTCTGCTTGTAGGATGGAATTTGGGTGTCCTGCCCTCAAGGAGTTTTCTGGTGACTTGGTGGGGGGGGGGGGTCAGTTGCATCAAAGATGACACAGAGTGTAGGGGCTCCTGGGTGGCTCAGTCAGTTGGGTGTCCGGCTTCGGCTCAGGTCCTGATCTTGTGGTCGCGAGTTCGAGCCCCGCGTCAGGCTCTGTGCTGACCACTCAGAGCCTGGAGCCTGTTTCAGATTCTGTGTCTCCCTCTCTCTGACCCTCCCCCCGTTCATGCTCTGTTTCTCTCTGTCTGAAAAATAAATAAACATTTAAAAAAACTTAAAAAAAAAAGATGACACAGAGTGTTAATAAGCACGATAGGGGAAGTATGTTGTGCTACAGAGGTAGGAGAGAGAAAGGAGGAGTATTTGCTCACGGAAGTATCAGGCATATCATGAAAGGGGATTTAATTCCAAGGGAGCAGCTTCATGACAAGAAGAAGCAAGGGGTGTTCAGAAGTTATAAAGTTCCAAAAATCCTTAAATGCGCTAAAATGTACCGAGAAGATGGGCATTATAGAAAGAGACAGAGTCTAGAGATAATCAGGGTCAAAAACACAAGATTTTTAGGTCATGTTATGGAGTTTGGACTTTATGTGGAAGGCAGTAAAGCAGGGGGCAGGGATAGGTCTTAGCACGGATAAGCTGTCTCAAGACAGTATGATCAGGCTTCCATTGTGCAAAGAGCACTTTGGCATTATAGTTGGAATGAGTTCAAGTACACTGGGAGGTTGAATTTGTAACATGCTCTGGCAATAGAACAGATGAGAGAAGGCTAGAACCTTCAATAAAGCAGAGACCATGGAAATGGAGAAGCAGGGTCGATTCAAGAGATTTACAAGATGGAATAGAAAAGACTTGATGGCTAGATACAAGAGTTTGAGGAGAAGAGCCATTGGGAAGATTCCAGATTTATTACTCAAAAGACAGGTAAATCATAGCAAAGAATCAAGGTAGAGAATATAGGACTGGTTGTGGGGGAGTGGAGCAAGTTGACAGTAAAGATGAAAAATCAGTCCTTTGTGACATTTTGAGTGTGGGGTAACTGTAGGCCTTTAGAGTAGAGGACTGCCTCTTAGTGTCCTATATAACAAACACAGGCAGTTTTTCCTAAATGTGTTCAATAACATTTATATCTTTATTATCTCTGTATAGCATCTTCTGTATTGTATTGTTATTTTTTTCACCCCTTAGAAAAATATTCATTTTTTTCCCTGCACTTTCCGTCCCAATTAATGGTGACATGTTCTACCCACTTAACCAAGCTCATCACCCAGAGTCAATATCAATTCCTCTGTTTTTCTTACCAGTCAGATACAATAGATCACTCAGAATTTTCTTAACCCTTCCCCTTCCTTCCTCCTTATGGTCACTGTTTTGTCCAGTATACCTGCCTACTGCCTTATTATGCACACATATCTCCAGCCCTTGCCAGATAGTTTCTTTCTCTAGACTCTTATGTTGACATTCTAATGCTATTTCTGCCTTTACATTTTCCTGGACTACTTGTCACTCACCCTATTGCCAGATTAACTTTTCTATAATGCAGTTTGAATCCTATCACTTTGTTAGTTAGAAACATCAATGACACCTCATTGCTTAAATGGTCATGTAGAAATACCTTCACGATTCATACTTCAAATTACTTCTCACTTCACAAATGATACCTACATTGTGATTCAAAGCCTCTCTGATATATTAGTTTTATGACTTTGAGTTATTTCAGGTAGGTTTTGGACAGGGGAAAAGGCTACCACCACTAGCCCATGTGCGTGCCCGCACACACACACACACACACGTTAGATTCAGTTCCAAAATTAATTAGCCAAGGATATTGTTATGAGTTGAACTGTGTTTCACCAAAACATATGTTAAATATGTTAAATATGTTGGAGTTGTAACCCCTGTTACCTGTGAGTGTGACCTTATTTGCAAATTGGTCTTTGCAGATGGGATTAATTTAAAACGAGGTCATTAGGGTGGACTCTAATCCAGTGGTTGGCGTCCTTATGAAGAGGGGACATTTGGACAATAGTCACACAGGAAGAATGCTAGGTGATAAGAGAGGCAGAGATTGAAAAGCTGTAGACAAGACAAGGAATACCAAGGATTGATGGCCGTCCCCAGAAGAGGCAAAGAGGGATTCTCCCTTTCAGGTTTCGGAGGGAGGTGGAACTGCCGACCTTTTGACTTCAAACTTCTAGCCTCCAGAACTGTGAGACAATACATTTCTGTTGTTTTAAACACTGAGTCTGTGGTGTTTTTTTCCCAGCAGCCCTGGGAAGGTGATAGAGATGCCATACCTCAGGAGATTCAAAGTGGCCACAGCGCGTGGCTTCTCGCAGCCTCCAGTATTTCCGGTGGATGCAGCCGCTCTGGTAGCGCTGTGCCAGCGATGGCACAGATCTAGAAAAAGTACCACCGCTGCACTTCAGTGAGTAAACTTGCAATAGCATCCCTGAAGAATTTACAATCTTTGACCTTCCGTTCAAGAGAATGCTTGACAATTGCTGCATTCTTCTGGTTCTTGATCCAGATTCCAAGTTGACAAAGCCACAACTTCATCCAAAGGAAGAAATGACAGTGGGTCAGGCATCTTTGAGTCATATCTTTGCCTCCATCTCACTGCAATGCCCATTTCCATGCAGACTCACTTTTCAGTAACAACTGTAAAACGTTCCCTAGGCTTACATTCAGAAGGTTACTCGTCTTCGTCTTTTCTTCCACATTGTGGTTTACTTTATCAAAGTCTTTATATCTTACTTTTTTCTCTGCAGGTATTTCAGAGAGTTCGAACAAAAGCAGTAAAATTCTGGTCATGGGGCACCTGGGTGGCTCAGCTGGTTGAGTATCTGACTTCAGTTCAGGTCATGATCTCTTGGTTCATGAGTTCGTTTTGAACTGTTGGTTCAAACGGTTTTTTGGCCCCTTCGTAAGCTAGAGTTCTCCCTTAACTTCCCTAGCCAAATATTCATTTTCTCCTCCAATTTCCTAGAGAGTTTTGCACTCTTATTGTGACTTTGTATATTTTAGTTACTTATTCATGTTTGTGGCCCCAGTTGGTTGAATTCCACAAGACAAGAAATGGTTCTTCTTTCCACCTGTTTCAGTGATGGCACATAGTAGGTGCCCAATAAATATTTATTGAGTGGATTAGTGGATGATGAATAAATGCATGCATGGATTATAGAATCACAGCATTTCCTATTTGACTGTGTTCTAGAAGACAGAGACTTTGGCTTTTGAAATTTTGGATCCCCAGGGTTGAATAAGTCTGTTGGTTGAAAGAATGATTGATTGACCAATGAATGAATACTTGAATATAATACTTATTATAGTCGATGAGAAGTCCAACATGTGGCAGTTGGGTTGGGAGCAAGTGATGAAAGATCATGCCAAAAGCCAAGTTTGTCTAATCTCTGTTAACCTCAGATTGAATGCGACTGATCCAGCTTCATGGAAGGGACTATAATTTCAAGATCGAGTAAATGAAAATATTAAAATTGAGGAACAGTTCAATTTTTTTTTCATTCGTTTATTTATTCACTTACTCATTTACTTACATTTTATTTATTTATCTATCTATCTATCTATCTATCTATTTTTGCCATTGTTGGAAGCCTATGGTTGGGGAAGCCAATCAAGCCACCGGGCTAAATCCCAAAGTCAGTCACTATGGTAGATGGGACTGCTTATGACATATGAAGTAGTATGGAGCTGTATTCACAGCAGTAGTTCTCAAAGTGTGGTGCAGGGACCCCTGGGAGTGCCCAAGGTCTTTTCAGGGAGTCACAGAGGAAAACATTTATTATGACAATACTGAGACCTTATTTGCCTTTTTTTTGTTCTTATTCAGTGGAATTTCCCAGGCATTATGTGATATGTGATATAACACAAGATAGAATGCAAAAGTCAATGTGCAAATCCAGCTACCTTCTCCTAAGCCAAACATTAAAAACATTTGCAAAAACATAAAATGATACTTCTCTTTCAAATTTTGGGGGAAATAATTATTTTTCGTAAAATGATATCATTTGTTGTTCATATTTAATGGTTTTACACTAGTTATTTTAAAATAAATAAAGATTTACAAAAGTTCTTGGTTTTAATTTTGAACATGATAAATATTGATAGATATGGCCCACATAAATATAGTATGTTGGGGTCCTCAAGAATTTTAAGAATGTAAAAGTCTTCTGAGAGACCAAAAAAATATGAGAATCACTGAATTAGCCAAACGTGGACTACCAAGAAATTTCAAAACACACTGACCCCTCAGTTGGCGTGTAAGTTGGGTATAGAGGCAGAAGGCCCATCACTTACATAGTTTAGGAACTCTGCCCTCCTTCTTACTTTATTCCTTTGAACCTACTCCCTCCACAAGGTCAACTCAAGTCTGTTTCTCTAAGAATCTGCAGTTAGAACTGGATATTTAATCTCTGGGCTGAACCCAAACTCTGTCGTCCATTCTCCCAACTGCAAATCCCTCAAAACATTCTTCTCTCGGCACCGTGGAGCCTCAACTCCTACATAAAGTCTGTTCAAGGAAAAATCATTACAATTAGCTTCTGGAGAGTGTGCTAATTATGTAGTTTCTGAAATGTTCTCTCAATAAAGGAGCCATTCACTAATGGGGAAAAATAAAATAACTCCATCACTGTTGCAGAATTTCTAATAATATATTTTTATTAAATTTTATATTTTTATTAAAAAATGGATCTTCAAGCATTTAATTTTTATTAAATTGTCAAAAACAATGTGGTGTTCACCTCTGTTCTTATAGCTAAGTAGCCCAGCAACATTTGCACATTTGCTCAGGAAATATTTATTGATCATCCACTCTGTGTTAGGTACACTCTGTGAATGTTTGTAAACATCCAGCCTGGAAGATGTTGTGTATCCTGTGGCTGGTCCCTGATGAATAGTCACCAAACATTGGCTTTCATAATATAGAATGACTAGAGATCAGAACAAACTCTGTGTAACATTTTTATTACGCTTCATTAACATAGGTGTCTGTTTCAAACAGACCGCACTGACAATTAAATTGGTAGCCTACTCTTTTTTTATTTAATTTTTTTAAATGTTTGTTTATTTTTGAGACAGAGGGAGACAGAACATGAGTTGGGGAGGGGCATAGAGAGAAGGAGACACAGATTCTGAAACAGGCTCTGGGCTCTGAGCTGTCCGCACAGAGCCAGATGCGGGGCTCGAACCCACGAACCGTGAGATCATGACCCGAGCCGAAGTCGGATGCTTAACCGACTGAGCCACCCAGGTGCCCCGGTAGCCTACTCTTAATTGGGTCTTCAAAGGGAAACAAAATGTGTAAATTGCAAAGTCAGTAACAAAGTGGTCAGAGAAAAGGAGAAGGTCAGGTAGTTTAGGTTAATTCATGGTTATCCCCACCGGCAAGATCATAAAATGGAAATAAACAGTAGACATCTGACAATGTGCTAAGATGGAAGGCCACTGAGTTGTGTTTTACTGGCTTCTTCATGCAACATTCTGGCTATAGATACAGGCCCAGATTTGATTTATTATTTGCTGTCTTTGAGCAGATGGTTCTGCCTGGCATTGTGGCATTAAATGGGCTCCCTTAGTGGTACACTGTTTACATAGACTGAACAAAATCTGGAAAACAATTTGCCCCATTGAAGTACTGAAACAAAACAGGATTTTCAATTACTCTTATTTCAGGGAGATATTGCCGACTGATTAAATGAAATCTTTGGAGTCTGGAGGACTTTCTGGGAGGAAGAATCAGTTACAGACCATCCGGGTTTGAGAAATAGACAAGTTTATCTCTCTGGTAAGGTAGTAATGAATTTAGTTTCCCTTGAATGGTTATTTGAAAAGATAATTGTAATACAATTCAAACCAGGTTTCTGCTGTTCAAGGGACAGGATGGCAAATAATAGCCCATATCTACATGGCATAATAGTCTAAGCGCCAAGTGAAACAAAACACAACAAAACAAAACAAAACACTCAAGTTATTTTCATTTATCTTTCATTACTTTGGAGGTAAAGTTGTCACTACTTGTAGTACAAATTAGTATATTAGTATATCTGTAATACAAATTAGTATTAGTATATATTAGTATACAGCATCAACAGCAGGCAAAAGAAACCAACAAATAAAACCCAGCCACTATTAACAAACAGCTTATGTTACCCTAGCTATTGCTAGATAGGCATGGGTGTTCTTTTAAAATTTATAGCTAGGGCTGCCATTTATAGAGCTGTTGCTATGTGATATTTCCGTGTGTTGGGTACACGGCATCTGAAAGCCAAAACAGCTAACCCATCTCTAGTTACTGTACACAGGTTGTCCTGTGAGAAGGAATTATCTCCTGGCATTCCAGAACAATGTCGCCTCCTGGCTGGAAGTTATACTTGAATCGGTATTGACATTATTCTTTTATTAATTACTATCCACTGAATGACTATCAGGGAGAAGAGCTCACCTCGACCGCATATGAGTTTACAGTTTAATCCTAAAACAGGTACCTGAACACATGATTATAAACTTGCTTGATAAATGCTGTGATCCAGGCAAAGCCTCAGCCAGATTCTGACATTAGGGAAACAGGTTTGCAGGGGGCGGGGGGGGGCGGCCCAAGGCTGGGTGAGCCTATGTCAGAGTGCAAGCACAGGCAAAAGTGAATGTATTCGTTTGCCTCTTTTTCTGTCTCACCCCTGTACTCAGTCTCAATACTGATTATAGGAGAGCATCATGTTCTCTCACCTTCCGAATCCTCAAAATCATCTTTTTCTCTCATGAAGACTTGCCATCAGACTGCAAGTACCTCCTAGTCGTTGAACCTCCAGGCCAGTCTAGACCCTACGGAGCTCTCAGTATTTCTGGAGTGGCCAATGGAAAGAGGCATGGAGGGCGGCTCTCTGAGGTTTGCCACCAGATTTGTGGGCCAGCATCAGTAGTATCACCTGGGAGCGTGTGAAAAATGCATTACAGCATCTCAGCCCCCTCCCAGGCCTGTTGAATCAGCACCTACATTTTAACAAGCTCCCCAGGTGTTCAGACGCACACTACAGTTTAAAACACACTGGTCTAGGGCCTCCTAGGAGCCAGTGTATTTCTCCAGCATAGACACAACCCAAGGCAGGCTACAACATGTAGCTATGACATGCTAGAAAGCCACATTAAATATTTGGGACTTTACCGGAAGAGCAGCAAGAAGGCCTTGGAGGCCGAACTGCTTTAGGATTTTTTTTTTTTTTTAATTTTTTTTTCAACGTTTATTTATTTTTGGGACAGAGAGAGACAGAGCATGAACGGGGGAGGGGCAGAGAGAGAGGGAGACACAGAATCGGAAACAGGCTCCAGGCTCTGAGCCATCAGCCCAGAGCCTGATGCGGGGCTCGAACTCCCGGACCGTGAGATCGTGACCTGGCTGAAGTCGGACGCTTAACCGACTGCGCCACCCAGGCGCCCCAGGATTTTTATGGGTCCTATACATTCTGACTTCTGGAAGCCCCACCTCTTAGAACATATAAGCACATTCAAATATATTGGCATCCCATTCAACATGCAGACATAATTTTTTTTTAAAGAGTGAAAGTTTTGTATAATTTAAAACGTTGAGTTTTTTTTTTTATTTTTTTCAACGTTTTTATTTTATTTTTGGGACAGAGAGAGACAGAGCATGAACGGGGGAGGGGCAGAGAGAGAGGGAGACACAGAATCGGAAACAGGCTCCAGGCTCTGAGCCATCAGCCCAGAGCCCGACGCGGGGCTCGAACTCACAGACGGCGAGATCGGGACCTGGCTGAAGTCGGACGCTCAACCGACTGCGCCACCCAGGCGCCCCAAAAAGTTGAGTTTTTATATGACTAAATTATTCCTTTTGTTTTCTGATTTAAAATTGATTACAGGGGTGCCTGGGTAGCTCAGTCGATTGAGTGTCTGACTCTTGATTTTGGCGCAGGTCATGATTTCATGGTTGTGAGATCAAGCCTTGTGTTGGGCTCCCCAGTGGACGCGGATCTTGCTTAAGAGTATCTCTCTCTGTCTCCCTCTGCTCCTCCCCTGCTCTCTCTCTCTTTCCTAAAAAAAGAAAAAAGAAAAGAAAAACATTAAAAAAGCATGATATATATGTATATACATATAAATATAAATATACATGTGCACTTGAATTGCTATTTGGCATAATATCATGCTTTATAGATATTTAATTAAACGTTTTGTAAGTTTTTCTTTTGTAGTATGGAAACAATAATTTTTTCCAGGTCCCATGTAATTTCACAGGTCCTTGGCAACCGATGGCCCTACGCATCATGGCTATATGCTTGTTAGATTAATGGGCTTTGATCAGAGAAGTGACAAAGTCAGCTTACTGTTCAAACGAGATCACTCAGCAGTGTGGAGAGTGTGCTGGGGCAGGACGGGAGCAGGAGTGGCTGCAGGGAGACAGTGAAGGGACTGTCACAGCAGCTCAGGCAAGAGATGAGGCTGATGGTGGTGATGGAGAGAGTCCCGTGGATATTAGCGATACACGTGTGGCAGAATTGTCAGGGCTTTGGGATGAAGTCTTCGTGGAGAGCGAGGGAGAGGAGATAAGGATGACTCCCCGAAATCCAAACAGAGAAATCTAACCGGAAAATGGCTTATTCATACAAACGACTCTGAAGGAAGAGTTAGTTCTTGGGGAAAAGATGTTCCTTTACTTTTGGACATGTTGTTATTGAGTGGCTTGCATTTGGTCCCTGAGTGGAAATATTAAAAAAAAAAAAAAAAAAGGCAGATGAACAGTCTGTTCTGGGATCACAGAAGAGAAGTCTGACCTGGAAACATCAACTTGGGAGGTGCAGATGGAGGTTGAAACGAGTGTCTCTATGCTCCTCCTTCTTTATTGCAGAACCAAAAGGGGGCACTACCTTCAAGAGAATGGTCACCCGCAGAGAGGAAGGACAACCTTACCTGATGCAGCAAGGACTTTCTTTTTTTTACAAAAAAAAAGTTTTTAATGTTTTATTTATTTTTGAGAGAGAGACAGAGAGAGGGGGGGACAGAGCATGAGTGGGGGAGGGGCAGAGAGAGAGAGAGAGACAGAATCCGAAGCAGGCTCCAGGCTCTGAGCTGTCAGCACAGAGCCCAACATGGGGCTGGAACTCTGCAGCCGTGAGATCATGACCTGAGCCAAAGTCAGATGCTTAACCAACTGAGCCACGCAGGCGCCCTGAGGACTTTCAACACCTATGTTTAGAAGCAGACTCATGGGAAAAAGGAGCTTGAGAAGGAACAGCTAGTGAAGAAGCAGAGAAACTCTAGAGAATAAAGCTACTCCCATATGGAACAAGTAATAGTATTCAGTGCTGTTGAGATGTCGACCAAAACAGACATACTTCTAAAGAAATTAGAAGTATGGAGTTCATCGGTAATCTTGGGGAAAGTATTTTTGGCAGAGTGGTGGGAAACCAGATTACCGAGTGTGGTCGACAGAATAACAGCCTCCCCCAAAAGTCCATGTCCTAATTTCCAGAAACCGTGAAGTTGTTACATAAATGGCAAAAAGGACTTTGCAGATGGAATTAAGGATTTTGAGATGAGGGGATATCTTGGAATATCTGGATGTAGTCAAAAGAGTCCTTAAAAGTAAAAGAAGGAGGCAGGAGGATCAGAGTCAAAGAGAGCTTTGAAGATGCCAAGCTGTTGGGTTTGAAGATGGAAGGGGACCATGAGCTAAGAAATGTGGACAACCTCCAGAAGCTGGAAAAGGCAAGGCAAGAGATTTTCCCTTAGAGCCTCCAAAAAGAACACGGTCCTGATGACACTTCAATTTTAGCCCAGTGACACCCATCTTAGAGTTCTGACCTCAAGAACGCTAAGAAAATAAAGTGTCTGTTGTTAGTTGCTTTAAGCCAACTACCTTTGTAGTTGTTTGTTCAGGCAGCATTAAGAAACCGATACGCTGAGGGATGCCTGGGTGGCTCAGTCGGTTGAGCATCCAATTTTGGCTCAGGTCACGGTCTCACAGGTTGTGAGTTTGAGCCCTGCATTGGGCCCTGTGCGGACAGCTCGGAGCCTGAAGGCTGCTTCCGATTCTGTGTCTCCTTCTCTCTCTGTCCCTCTCCCACTCCTGCTCTGTCTCTCTCAGTCTCTCAAAAATAAATAAAACGCTAAAAAAAAAAAAAAAAAAGAAATGGATACACTGAAAATCAAAGGAATGACAGAGGAAATGAAGACAGTGAGTATAGGTGTTGGGAAATTTGAGGAGAAGCTGTATAAGATATAACGGAAGGCGTTGCTTAAGGTGGGAGAAACTTAAATACATATACATATATATGCTATAAGGTGGGAGAAACTTAATTTTCTAAGATATACATTAGCACACAGACACACATATGCTAATGGGAAGATATCAGTAGGAACAGGTAGATGAAAGATTCAGAAATAGAATCAGGAGGTTAAGGAGCAAGCGGGGCAGGGAGAGACGGAGAGCACAGACAGGACGAGGGCTATAACATCCTAGGGGGCAGTGAGAGATGAAAGAACGTTTCTTGCTTCAGATGACTTTCTAGATTTGGTGTGGGGATACTCAGGTAGTTCCTTACAGATGAGTTGTACCTACGTTCTCTGTGCTCTAATTTCCGTGTTTAAAATAAAAGTAATAATAGTGATAATAATTATATTATCTCATAGGGTCAAGGGGTTAACTGCATGAATGCATGTCCAGAGAGGTGTTCACGTGCACTGTATGCACTCAACACACATAGCCATCATTATTACTATGTTCATTTTCTAGAGCTGTTGTAACAACGTACCAAACCCTGGGCGGTTTACGAAGGAACTTTACTGTCTCAGAGTTCTGGAGGGTGGAAATCCGGAATTGAGGTGTTAGCAGGCTTGCTTCCTTCCAGGGCTGTGAGGGAAGTGTCTGTCCCAGGCTTCTGTCTTTGGCTTGTAGGTGGCCACCTTTTTGTCACCTCCCACCACCTCTCCTCTATGTGTGTCTGTCTTTATGTCCAAATGCCAGTCATATTGGATTAGGGCCCACGCTATTGTCCTCCTCTTAATTACACCTGCAGTAACCCTATATCCAAATAAGGTCATATTCTGAGGTATCGGGAGTTAGGGCTTCAGTGTATGAATTTGGAGAAGGTGGACACAAGTCATTCCATGGCCACCGTTATTGTTTTCTCTCTGAAGAGTCAGTAAGGCCAACTACCACGAATAAGGGTGGCAAGATAAGGGTTTAAAGAAAGAGGAAAAGATATAATGTTTTTATTATAGGAGAAAGAAGGCTCACCAGGTAAATTGAGCATGATTATCAGAGAGTTTTTAGCAACCCAGATGAGATCGGTATCAAGAATACATAATGGCATAAAACTCAACTCCTCATTATTGCCTATGGGGCCCTGTGTAATCTGAGCCCAAATTCATCCTCACTGACCTATCTGGTGTCAAGTTCATCCATGCTCACACATTCTAGCCACAATGGCCTTCCTCTGTCCCTAAAACTCACCAAGCTCCATCTGTCCTCCTGGCCATTGCACTCTCTGCCTGGTGTTTCCTTCCCCTAGATCTTTCTGTGGTGGGTTTTGCTTCATCATTTAGGCTTTCCTCAAATGCTTCCCATTCAGAGAGGTCTTCTCTGACCAAGTCTCAGAAGTAGTCCTACAAGTCCAACCTACATCACTTTGTCTTATAGTCATTATAATACCTGCTATTGGGGTGCCTGGGTGGCGCAGTCGGTTAAGCGTCCGACTTCAGCCAGGTCACGATCTCACAGTCCGGGAGTTCGAGCCCCGCGTCAGGCTCTGGGCTGATGGCTCGGAGCCTGGAGCCTGTTTCCGATTCTGTGTCTCCCTCTCTCTCTGCCCCTCCCCCGTTCATGCTCTGTCTCTCTCTGTCCCCCCCCCCAAAAAAAAAATACCTGCTATTGGTGAAAAATGTCTCTCAAATTTGTTTCTTTTCTACCTTTCCTTTCCCAGAGTCATTCCTTTTTCCCCTTATGAATTCCTTTATTCAAATGTTCCACTCCCCTTCTCCTTCTCCCATGGAGGCACATATTCCAACGTGCTAATTTTGTGTCTTTTTATTTGTATGTAGTTTTATAAAATGTGTATTATTGTGTTATATGCATAATTTTAATTTATGCAAAAGGTATTGTTATATATGTACATCTCATTATATTCCTTCCATTTTTACTAGACACCATATCTTTAAGGTATATTGTTTTGCTTTGTCAATATCAACTCTGTTGTTTCTAAGTGTAGTGCTTTGGCACATATCCACCAATAATTTACATATTAATCCTCCCAGAGATGGACATCTACCTGTCCTCTAGCCCCTAACCATAACAACACAAAAGAAGCTTCAGTAAATATCCTTGAACACGTCCCTATATGTATGTGTGTCAGAATTTCTCTGGAATAAATAGTATACTCAGAAGTGGAATTATCACTGAGCTATACATATTCTTAATTAGAGTAAATTGTGCAAGGTATCTCTCTAGAATGGCTCTGCCAACTTAAGCTCCTACCATGGACCTAGAATTTAAATTCCATGAGAACAAAGCCTATATTTTCCTTGCTCCACTAGTACTCACTATCCAAGTATACGGAAGAGAAGGTCAGAAATGAGTTTCCTCTAGGACGGGAGTTTTGTCCAGCTTTTGAAAGATACAATGTTGGGGAAGGTACCAAGAGTGTGAAATAATGCGCTGAATACTTTTCAAAATATATAGATATAGACATACCTGCTGGATCAAAAAAATACAGTGAGATTGCATTTGTTTAAAATTTTATTTCTCCCAGTCCCTACCCTGTCACCTCTGGAAACCACCCATGTATTCTCTTTATCTATGAGTTTTCTTTTTTTTTTTTTTTTTACTTTTTTTTTTTGACTTTTTGTTAGATTCCATACAAAAGAGTGATCATATAGTATTTAAATGTCTTTCTCTGTCTGACTTATTTCACTTCGCATAATGCCCTTGAGGTCCATTATTGTTATTGCAAAAGCAAGATTCCATCTTTTCTATGACTGAATAATATTCCACTGTGTGTGTGTGTGTGTGTGTGTGTGTGTGTGTACACACACATCACAGTCTCCTTGTCCATTCACCCATTGGTAGATACTTAGGCTGTTTCTGTATCTTGGTTATTGTACATAATGCTGCAGTGAACATGGCAGGGCATGCGTGTATCTTTTCAAGTTAGTGTTTTCATTTTCTTTGGACAAATTCCTAGAAGTGAGATTGTTGGATCATATGCTAGTTCTATTTTTAATTTTTTAAGGAACCTTCATACTGTGTTCCATAGTGGCTCCACCAATTTGCATTCCCATCAACAGTGCACAAGAATTCTCTTTTCTCCATATCCTTGCCAACATTCATTATTTTTTGTCTTGTTGATAACAGGCATTCCAACAGGTATGAGGTGTTACCTTATGGTGGTTTTAATTTGCCTTTCTCTGATGATTAATGATGTGAAGCATATTTTTATGTACCTGTTGGCTATGCGTATGTGTTCTTTGGAAAAACGTCTATTCAGATTTTTTGCCCATTTGTTAATGAGACTGGTTTTTTTTGCATTTGAGTTGTATGAGTTCTTTACATATTTTGGATATTAGCCCCTTACCAGATATATGATTTAAAAATATTTCCCATTAGGTAGGTGGTCTTTTCATTTTGCTGATGGTTTTCTTTTGCTGTGCAGTAGCTTTTTAATATGATGTAGCCCACTTGTTTATTTTTGCTTTTGTTGCTTTTGTTTTTGGTGTCAGATTCAAAAGCCATTGATATGACCTACGTCAAGGAACTTATTGCTTATGTTTTCTTCTGGGAATTTTATGTTTCAAGACTTATGTTCAAGCCTCTAATCCATTTTGAGTTAATTTTTGTGTATGGTGTAAAATAGCATTTGAATTTCAACCTTTTGCATGTAGCTGTCCAGTTTTCCCAGCATCATTTACTGAAGAGACTATCCTTTCCCCATTGTATATTCTTGGCTCCTTTGTCATAAATTAATTGACCTTATAAACATAGGTTTATTTCTGGGCTATTTGTTCCATCGATCTATGTGTCTATTTTTGTGTCATCACCATACTGTTTAAATTACTATAACTTTATGATATAATTTGAAATACAGTAATATTGAGTATATATTCAGTATATAGCACTTCATATAAACTGAGAAAGAAGCTGGGCAAGGACAGAAGGAAAGGAAATAGAGAGTCAAGGAATTAGAGGTCACTTTAAAGTCAAAAACACATGAAAAGACAGTAACTGAGCAAATAAACTTGAAGGATGGAAGGCTGTAGTCATAGAGTGTACCATCTTATCTTAGCCTGGCTTGTCTAGATAACAGAGCCTGAGGCCAAGCTCACATGCTAACTCTTCATTAGGGGGTGCTATCCTAAGGAAGCAGGAGCAAGGGAAAAGGGAAATGAGGAGAGAAGGAGAAAAAGAAGATTCAAGGTAGTACGTTACCACTTTGTTCACAGATTCTAGAAAACAAATCTGTTTGCTGAGTCATACTAGAGCAGCCAGAATACAGAACCATTACATCTTTGAACAGCTTCAGGGTGGGCAGAAGAGGCAAGCAATTATCTGCTGGCTTCTTCCTGGTTCCTGTCTCTCAATGGTCAAAGTTGGCTCCAGAGGGCATTAATTTTAGTGTATCTCTAGGATATGTTTTAGGCCCCCTCTAGGTAGCAGCTAGGGAAGCTACAGCTTTGGTTCCAGACAGGTGAAACGTGGGAGTTGGAATAGCTGAAGCTACCTCTACAGTGGGTGTTACAGAGGCTATGCTGGTCTGTTCCTCACTTCAGAGGAGGCTGAAGTCAGTGGCAGTATTAGCCTAGGCTATACATCGATGGGAAAGGCATGAGGCACTGTTATGACCATTTGTGTCTGAGAAGCAAGGCAAGGGGCTGAAGCCTTGGGGGCAGGGAGGGCTGAGCTGATCTGGGGTGCACATATACTATCTGAATCAGTGATTTTATTTATTTATTCACATTTATTTTTTAATGTTTCTTTATTATTTTGAGAAAAAGAGAGAGAGAGAGAGAGAGAGAGAGAGAGAGAGAGAGAATGCGTAGGGGAAGAGTATAGAAAGAGGGAGACACAGAATCCAAAGCAGGCTCCAGGCTCTGAGCTGTCAGCACAGAGCCCAACATGAGGCTCAAACTCATGAACAGTGAGATCATGACCTGAGCCAAATTCAGACACTTAACCGACTGAGCCACCCAGGTGTCCCTGAATCAGTGATTTTAGAGGAGATTCCAGATGTGACTATGGTGGTGAATGGCTGAAGCTGAATGGAGATGAAGGGTATTGGATATGAGGACTAAGCTTTGAATGGAAAGTCTACATTGACTTTGAAATAGCATAGGATGGTGGGATTCCAAACACCGTGAGTTAATG
Organism: Prionailurus bengalensis; assembly: GCF_016509475.1. Taxonomy (NCBI): domain Eukaryota; kingdom Metazoa; phylum Chordata; class Mammalia; order Carnivora; family Felidae; genus Prionailurus; species Prionailurus bengalensis. The sequence goes on from NC_057344.1 coordinate 139,731,306, forward strand.
TATAGTTAATATACATTGGCTGTATTATTGAATGAGCCTCCATAGCCAGAAAAAAAAAATCACTGTTTAGGATAGTCAACACACTATGGACTGAAATTAAGTATATGTAGATAAAACTAAAATGGAATGTATTTATATGTTAGTCTTTTATAGTAAAACTTACTATTATCTGATTGTTAATTAAGCAGATTATTAACCTGTAAGTTAATTGTGTCATTATTCCACACAACTGTTCTTATTCCAGAGGGAAAATCAAGAACATATTTCAAATTCTTTCTACAAAACTTTGGAAACCTAAGTACAGTTCTTCTGGGTAATAAGTCATAGCTCACTCTATCCTGAGGATTTGGGCCTGCCGTGGGTGCTGTGGGAGACACAGCAAAGATGAACCAGATGAACCATGCCCTCCAGGTATTTACAGTCAAGCAGGGGTGATAAGAAATGTAGATAGATAACAATAATATAAAGTAGAAAGTGACAAATAGCATAAAAAAGGCTGAGATAAAGTGCAGTGCTATGGGAGTTCTGAAGGCATGTACCTAGAAGCAATGAGGGAGGCCTTGGAAAGAGAGAGAGAGAGAAGGATGGGAGGGAGGGAGAGAGGGAGGAAGGCAGGAAGGACAAGATCTTGGGGAAATTTAGAATGAGTGGAAATAGGATGGAGGAGGGAAGACTCTCAAGGAGAGCATGGGCAGGACACTGGTCAGTTCCAAATGGGGGACACATGTAGGTCCTGGCTGCTGCCTAAAGGGACTGGGAAACCAGTCAAATGTACTCTGGACTTAATGTGCATGGGGTTCATTCTCCTCTCCTTCAGGAATCAGCAGGGAGGGATTTGGGAAATGAGAGGCCATTGTCCCCCCTGAAGAGACAAGGGTGGAACGGAGGATTGTGCTCCCGGAGCTGGGCCGGAAGATTATGTGATGTTAGTAGTGTGTTTCCACAGAGGAAAAAGAGACACCGACTGCAGGGGGCTCTCTCTCAAGTCTCTAGTGTCTTTGTAAGCAAAAAAAAAAAAAAAAAAATATATATATATATATATATATATATATATGTATATATATATATGTGTGTGTATTTATATATACACACACATATATATAACATTATATAATATAACGTATTATGTATATTATATGTATATATTGTATATACATTATATATATTACATTAGGTATATAAACTTGCACATATGTATAAATTCATGTTTTTATTTATAAAATAGAAGGAGGAGATAGTGAAGGGGAATTTTTGATTCTTTTCTACATATTAAAAAGATTTCAGCTATGTATGTATGTACTGAACATGTAAGAATTACTATAACAAAGTCCCTGCTCTGAGGTCTGATAGAAGAGAGGCAGACAGTTAACAAGCATTTGTGACTTGAGGCAGCACGCTGCTTTGGGATCCTAGAGGACAGAGACACTATCCTGCAGAATCAGTGAAACGTCATGGAAGAAATAAGTGGCTTTGAGGCAAATAAATGGATTGTTGGCTGCAGGGAGGTTGGAGACTGAAAGACTGTGGTGGAATCATTTGGCCCTGTTTTATGACCATATCGAGTGATGCTGGCATCTGGAGAGGAGGAGCACCAAAGGCAAACAGTAGTTTTTTTCCTGGGTCAGGGTTTGGCAAAGCTAATATGGAAAAAGGGCACGGTGACCTAAGGTTCTAGCCTTAGCAATGGAAATGGCTGCCCACAGGGTCAGTGCAGTAAGATAAACAAGACAGAAGACAAAAGGAAGAGGAAAGGAAGGAAGGGAGTAAAATCAAAGAGATGGTGAGAAACTGGAGGGTGGTTTTGACCCTCTCACATCCTCAGATCTCCTGGTGAGTCTTAAGAGAGAGCTCAGCTTGAGCCTGGGGATGCTCTGAGCTGGGGCTTAAATGCAGTGAGCACGAGGCTGAGCTGATGGGGCGGCCTGACAGAAGTCTGTGTGCAAGGGCAACTAGGGAGTCTCCCATGAGGCAATTTATCCCAAGATAATAGGATTCAGGCTGGATGAGCTTGAACCAGAACTTAGTCATGCAGGGGCTTGGGAGTCTGACTTCACGGAAGCATTACTGTCCCCTTGGATGCAGGTCCCTGTGAGAAAGAGAAAGTGGGAACAATCTAGAGATTTTGTAAATTCAAGGCTGCCTGATACTTCCCCGAACTGCATGTAACACAAAGACGTGTATTTTACCCCCCAAATCTCCATGGGCCACTTCTGAGCTTTGACACCATGAAAGCTCCGGCGATAGTGTTTGGCAGAGACCATGACTCCCAGGGGAACAGAGGCATACCCAGTGGAAGAGGGTTTATTCATGAATCCAGGTCCTGCACCACCAGTAGGCCCAGAGAAACCTTGTGGAGGCGACCTGGAGGAGGCTGTGCTCCACTGTCAATGACCAGGGAAGCAAGTGGATTTTGGTCTTCTTACTCTCTCAATAGAGGCAGAAGTCAAGACTTTAGGCTCTGGAATTAGACAGATCACTGCTGCAATGTATTAGTTCTATGAACTTGATCAAGTTATTTAACTCTTTGAGCTTGCTTCCTGAGGTTGGCTTCCCTCTTCGAATTGACATAGTAAATGAGAAATTGCACGTATGCCTTTAACACATGGCACAGAGTCAGACCACGAGCACAGTTCCCTCTGTCTGAAGGCTCTTCCTCCTCACCCCTTGCTGACTCTTAATCATCGTAAGTTTAAATGTTATTGTTTTCAGAGAAGTCATCGATGAGCCCTCATAGCAGACTCTAGATTGCCTACCCAACATCCATTGCCACTTTATGCTCTTTGTTTGGGTATCAGCTCCTCAAAAAGTACAATTCTGAAAAGTTCAAGGGCAGATGCCGAACAGTCCAAGCCAGTTTTGGTAATCCTCCTTCCACGCCCAGAATTTAAGTGTGGGCAAGTGACTCAGTTTGAACTAATGACAGGTGAGAGGAAGTCTGCTTGGAGGTTCTAAGAAAGATGTGTCCACTCTTGAAAAGAGACAGACTTTGCAACTATTGGGCATTGTCAGGATTACCTCTCATAACAGGGGCTGGCCCAGCCATCCTGGGACCATGGTGGGAGGTGGAGGCCGACCCAGGTACAAAGTTGGCGTGCCGGAAATGGCAGGGAGAATAACAGAAAGAGCCCAGATCTACCCTGACATCACTGCTGAATTTACCCAGCCAGAGCCTCTCAACCTTGGGATGTCTAGTCACATGAAACGGTAAATTCCCTTGTTATTTAAGACATTTTAAACTTGGTTAGTTATTATTTTTTTTAATTTTTTTTCAACGTTTATTTATTTTTGCGACAGAGAGAGACAGAGTATGAACGGGGGAGGGGCAAAGAGAGAGAGACACACAGAATCCGAAACAGGCTCCAGGCTCTGAGCCATCAGCCCAGAGCCTGACGCGGGGCTCAAACTCCCGGACCGCGAGATCGTGACCTGGCTGAAGTCGGACGCTTAACCGACTGCGCCACCCAGGCGCCCCTAAACTCGGTTAGTTATTGATTGTAGTCTTCTGCATCTGAATTATAACCCCATATTTTTTGCTCTCATATCATTTTCTTTCATAGCATTTTTTAAAAACATATATGCTGCTTTTGTGCTTATTGATTTGATACCTATTTCCCCCACTGGACTGTAGATTCTAAATTACCAAGATAATGTGTTGATTTTGAATTCCCAAATTTTAGCATCTGGCCTGAGGCATGGGAGCTGCTTAAGCACATTTGTTGAAGTAATGGATAACACCTCAAACACAGTCACTTTTCTCCTCCTCCTCCTCACCATCCTAGGATTGCTGGGAGGGAGTTTAAGATCCCCCTCCGGCTTTGACTAGCTGGGTGACCCCTGGCAGGACCCCATCAGTGGTTTTCAAGCTTTTGCCTCCAGGAATGGTAAGAAAATACATATTACATGGTTGACCAAATATACATACATACACATATTTAACCAAAAAGAAAGATATACAGAGCATATTTACTCTTATTACGCATGATGTATTCTGATATTTTTATTTTATTTCCTTAAAAATGTGGACCCATTAATTAGCAATCTACTATTTCCCCCCAAAATGAGGTAAATGAAACGTAAGGACTTTGAAAATGCAATTTTCTTCTTTTTGTTGTTAAACGGTTCATAAAGGTCCACTCTGTTGACTTAGAAGTTCATTATTACAGTGACTTCACAAAGACTTAATTATTTTTCCTTTTCCTGTAGAATCCTTCCCCAGACCATCTCCTCTAGTTGGGCTATTTTGAAGGCCTGCATAAAATGGAAAGTCTCTGGCATGTGTTCATGAAAAAGTACTTTGTACTTTTGCTTATTTTTTTTTTTCAGTTAGTACAAAAACAAACAAGACTACATTCTTCCTCCTCTGAAATTTAATGGTCTCATTCAACATATTTTACATCGGCCTCGTTTCTATATAAGTTTATATATGTACCAGTGCAGGCCAGTGTTACATGAGTCCCACCGCCGCCATGTGGTTTAAAACCCAAGAGAGTTGGGTTCTGACATTCTCTAGAGGCACAGTGAAGAATAAAAACTCACTGTACTTCCCATTCCTCAACACAGAAACTGCCCTTGTCCACGGTGGATTTGCCAGTGAAATTCCTCTGGGGGCAGGAGGAAAGGGAAAGCCACACGAAGATCTCACAACTCCAGAGCACAGCAAATAATGCGGTATATATATATATATATATATATATATATATATATATATATATATATAGAAAACCATAATGCAAGCCTGGGGGGTGGGGAACCCCCCAAAACAAAAAAACCATGTAATCAAAAGGCCATACCAGCCTGGGTGATCCCTGCTAAAGGACCTACAGATTCCGAAGGTATAATCTCTCCCCCTTAAAACTCGATTCAAACCACGACGCCCCCAGCATCATGCGAACTGGCAAACTAGATGCGAGTTATGGCTCCAGAGTCCCGGAAGAGCGCATCTCCAAGCTACTCCGAGGTCACGTGTCTTCTAGAAGGGCATTGGTGTGACCCAGGAGAGCCCGTCCAGGATACGTGCGCCTGTTTGCGCTCTGGGAGGGAAGGCGAGGTGGGATGGAGCTTGGCCGGGAAAACAGACCAGAGAGGGGTGGGAGGAGAGGGAGGGGAAGGAAAAGATGAACACGTCCCTGAACTTTCCTCTCCCCTCGTCCCACACACTTGAAATAGAAATAATAATAACAACATAAAAAACGCTTTACAACCACGATGTTATCTCCCTACTTAAGTTGCCTCACTCTGGAGGGTATGGGGTATAAAGTGCAGACTGCGGCTACCGCCGCTAGCTTGTCTCGGGAGTAAAGGTTCTGGCCGGTGTGGGTGCGCGCGCGGGTGACCCCACCTTTTGGGAAGCCGGCTCCCGGCTCTTCCACGCAGTAGCCCCGGCTGACCCTCCCCCCTCCCCTTCCTCCTCTCCTCCCTCCTTCCCTCCCTCCCTCCTTGCGCGTCTGCTCTGCACCGGCCCCCGCGGAGGAGGCAGGCGGCAGCACCCAAGCCGCCGCAGCTCCTGCCCGCAGCGCGCTCGCCCGCGCCCGCGGATCCCACGTAGCCCGATCGGCGGCAGAGGCGGCCCCGGGCCCGCGCCGCGCGCCCTGCGCACGGCCCGGGCTCGCTGAGCTGCCCAGCGCCGCAGGCGGCTGGGGAGGGAGGCGCGGGAGACGACGCGGAGACGCAGGGGCGGCGGCGCCAAGGTGACAAGCTGCGCACCTGGAAAGTTACCCGGCTGTCTGGTGAGGTTCGCGGGCGGAAGGTTTGGGCGCCCGGGGCAGCGCAGGCGGGGGACGGGGTCGGGGCGCGCGCGTGTGCCTGCCGTGCGTGCACTGCGAGCTGTGCGCTTCCGTTCCACACCCCGCCGGTCTCGTGCATGTGCTGTTTGTGTGTGGACGTGTGCACGCGTTGCGTTTGCTTGGTGTGGCAGCCTTCCGTGAGCTCCCGGAGGCGAGGGAAGGCTACTTGATTTTAAGAAGCTTGGCTGGGGGCGGCAGGGTAGAGCTCAGCCCCAGTGGGGATTCCTCAGGGTTGTCAAGCCTTGAGCTCCGAGCAGAACGGCGGTGGAGACTGTCGCTCCGGGCGGGGGGCTAGGCGCTGCTGTCCGGGCGTTCGCTCCAAGCGTCGCCTAGCCCTGGGTAGCTGCTAGGAGACAAGTACTCGGGCAAGGACTTTATGAGTCCTTGTAAACTTGTGTGGGTGTTCTGTGGCACTCCCAGCACCGTGAGGCGCTTTCACATCGCTTGCTCTGTATTTCCCAGTGATGAAAAAACAAGAGCAGACAAACAGAAAACAATAAACCAGCCACTTAGGGGATGAGAGAGAAAGCAGTGGGTTCAAGTTGAAGAACTAGGGTGCGAACGCATGGCAGTTGAGGCCAGAGATGAGACTGGAAAGAAACAACTCGGACAGAATTAACAAGTAGAAAGGTCTGATAGGAGCCTTGGTGTCCTGATCTTCACCTTGTTCTCAAAGTTCCTAGGGGCTTTTTTATTATAAAGGAAGAGAGCAGCATACAGCATCCCCCCCCCCCCACCCCCAGTTCCTTACAAATTATTGTCTCTTTTCTTTGCAAGTTTCTATTTAACTACCGGACAAGGTGCTCATCCCACATAGAATACAGTATCTGTTGCCAGCAGTCCTGTTTAGTGTGACACGGGAGAGTATGAACTAATACGGTGGAGAATTCTCTTTGGAGAATTAGAGGCCATCCTCCCTACTGAACTGTGTAACTGAGAATAAAATATACGAAACGATGGTACGCAGAGATCTCTCTCTTCCGTGTGAAATCGTTAACTCCAGTCCTCTGGAATCCTTACAGAATCCTTACAAGTGAGGCTAATTCACCACACAGTGAAGGCGTATGTTGCTTGGATGTTGCCCAAATCTTTTGATCTCATAGTGTCTTGCTTCCTCTGGGCCGTTTTCCTATCAATTATTTCCTCTTCTATGTTTTCACCTACTCTATCTATCTTCACTGCTTCATTATTCCAGGCTTACAAAGACTCTCAAGTTTCCACTGTTCTAAAAATCCATTTCATGAACCAAGATACCATCTTGAAATCCCTACTCTTAGCATTAGCTCTTGTCAGCTCCTTTGTCATTGGCTTTCTATCCCAACTCTTGTGTGAAAGGCTAAATTCAGTGCTTTTCCCTCTGGTATAATTTGTTTTGATGTATCTGTGGGATGTGAACCGCAGCCTGCTTACCTCTTGAAAACCTTATCTTCATGGCCTCTGTGATACTTCTCCTCGATCTCTTACTTGTACTAGCATTCCTTCCCTGTCCTTGTTATTTGCTTCTCCTGCACTTCTATAAATAATATCCACAGGTATTTTCTAGATGTATTTATAGAATAAGAGAGGCGTTCCTTTCTTTTCTCCCTTAGTGATCTCATCTGCTAATGGGACTTCAACCTCTCACCTCTGTAAAGCAGTCTCTTGCCTTGAGCTCTTTTTTTTTGCTACTATCTGCTACACATTTCTACCTTGATGACATTCAGGCACCTTGCACTCAACATGTATAAATTCAGCCTGATTACTGTCTCATAAAGTGCACTCATTCCTCTGAATTAAGACAGTGTCACAATACTCAGCCCATAGGTGGTGCTCTGTTCAGTTTTGAATGAATGAATGAGTTAATAGTAGTGCCTTCCTCCAAGCCTTCTAAGATCAAAATATTGGAATTATTTTTTTTTAACCTCCCTCTGTGTGCACCCATTTAATCACCACATTGAGGGATTCAACCCCTGCAGGATTCCTCCCACCTTTGCCATATTTTACTGTGAATCCACTCACACCCTTTTCCACTTTTGCCAAAACAATAGCTTCTTCTTAGCATATCTCTAGTTTTTCTTTCAAATGTCATATAGGCCTAGACACTCTTTCTCTCCTCATGGCCAGTCTCCTGGGCCCTTTCATCCACTACTTCAGCTTCAGCCTCTACTTAGGTATCAAAGATTGCTACATATTTTCAGCTCCCCCCTTCTGGGTTTCTAGTCCCTCATATCTTACTGTCTACCGAACTCCTCCACACCAAAGTTTCCATGGGTCCTTCAGACTGAGTGTGTCCAGGGGCGCCTGGGTGGCTCAGTCGGTTAAGCGGCCGACTTCAGCTCAGGTCATGATCTCATGGTCCATGAGTTCAAGCCCTGCGTCGGGCTCTGTGCTGACAGCTCAGAGCCTGGAGCCTGTTTCGGATTCTGTGTCTCCCTCTCTCTGACCCTCCCCCATTCATGCTCTGTCTCTCTCTGTCTCAAAAATAAATAAACGTTAAAAAAAAATTAAAAAAAAAAAAAGCTGAGTGTGTCCAAAGTTAAACTCACTGTCTTAGGCCTCCAAGATGCTCCTCATTTTGGTTAATGACATCACCTCTTACCCAGTTGCCACAATGGAAATTTCCAAATCTTTGTTCTCTTTCTTCTTATCACCACTCAAATTCCATCAGTTATAATCTCTTGACCTACCCGTATAGAATTACATTTCTCTGTCTTGGCCTGTCTATATGATACTCCAGCACCCCAAAATAGCTGAATGGAACGCCACCACATTTGGCAGTGAACATATAGGATAAGTGGCATTTGTAAAATTCACTATGAAATTCTGTTGGGTGGAGAGGCACTTCGAAGAGAATCAACCTCAGGAGTAGCTGAAACTGTAGCTCATATGGCTGCCCGACAAGGGAAGATTACTCTCCAAACTAATATGTTGTGGATAGAGACAAATATCAGTAGATTAAAAACTGAGCCCCAGGTCATCAGTTACAAGGTCAGATGGGCAGATGCTTTTAATTGTGGCATTGATGGAATTGAGCTGTTCTCACAAGGGCAGCTCTGTGTGCTTTCCTTCAGGGAGAAGAAGCAGGGATTTACATATTTAGTGATGGTTAATTATTTTCTAAAAGAACTTTGTTGAAACAAAGTTAAGGATAACACCAAATGCATCAGTTTCATACAGACTTAGAAGACCGTGTAATTCACTCCTCTGATTTCAGGGTAAAGTACCCTTATCTTGGAAAAGAATCTATTCTGTGTTTCATGATTTATTAAAGGGAAGCAAATTGCAGCGTTACCTATAGCCACAACTTTTACCAAATCCCTGATGATCATGTTTTTCTCTTCTGGCAACCATGGAGATGATCCATTTTTATATTGAGTTCAAGAAGTTCAAGACACTAGAATAGGGTTGGGGCTATGGCCTTATCCTGTCCTGAGCACCTTTTACTTGGGTTGGTGCAATAACTTCTTACTGTTTCTCTTCCTCTATGCTCTTTTCACTCCATTCTATATTTATAGCCAATAAAATTATTTTATTTTTCTCAAGGGCACATCTGACCACACCACATAACTTGAAAAACACTTGACCTCCACTAAAATCCAGATACCATCACATGGTATATGAAGTTCTTCTGCATCTTATTCCTGCATCGGACTTTTCATTTCTCATGACTCTCTTTCTCCTGTCATGCATTTCAGCTATTTCCTGGATATGCCGTCAGCCTTTTTGCATTCACTCCTTAATACATGTTCTTTTTTTTTTTTAATTAATAGACTTTAGTTTTTAGAGCAGTTTTAGGTTTATAGAAAAATTAGGTGAAAAGTACAGTTTGCATATATTCCCCTGCCCCCCCATCCTCTATTCTTAACATCTTGTATCAATGTAGTACATTTATTATAATTGATGAACCAGAATTGATACGTGATTATTAACTAAAGTACCTAGTCTGCAAAAGGGTTCATTCTTTGTGTTGTACCTTCAGTGGGGTTGGACAAATGTATAAGACATGTATCCACCATTACAGCATCACACAGAGTAGTTTCACTACCCTAAGATTCCCCCATACTTCGCGTATTCATTCCTCCCTCTCTCTCGCCAAGTCCCTGCAATCACTGATCTTTTTACTGTCTCTAAGTTTTGTCTTTTCCCGAATGTCATATAGTTGGAATCATGCAGTATGTAGATTTTTCAGATTGACTAATTTCATTTAGTGATATGTATTTAAAGTGCCTTCATGTCTTTTCATGGCTTCATACTTACTACTTTTCAGCCCTGAATAATATTCCATTGTCTAGATACACCATGGTTCGGTATATCTAGATATACCTTCTGTCTGTTCATTGAAGGACATCTTGATTGCTTCCAGGTTGTGACAGTTATGGGTAAAGTTACTATAAATATCTATGTGCAGGTTTTGATGTGGACATACATTTTCATATCAGTCAGATTAACACCGAGGAGCATGATTGCTGGATTATCTGATTTTTAGCTTTGTAAGAAACTCCCAAACTGCCTTCTAAAGTGACTATGATTTCACATTCTTATTAGCAATGAATGAGAATCCTTGCTGCTCCATGTTATCCCCAGAATTTGGTGTTGTCAGGGCTTGGATTTTGGTCATTCTGATAAGTGTAGTGGCATCCCACTGTTGGTTTAATTTGAGATTCTCTCATGACATATAATGTTGAGCACCTTTTCATATGCTTACTTTCCACGTGTGTATCTTCTGTGGTGAGGTATCTGTATATTTTTGCCCGTTTTTCAACTAGATTGTTTGCTTTCTTATTGTTGAGTGCTAAGAGTTCTTTGTATATTTTGGATCCTTGTCCTTTATTAGATATGTGCTCTGCAGATGCTTCCTCCTAGTCTGTGGCTTGTCATTGCATCCTCTCAACAGTGTCTTTGCAGAGCAGATGTTTTAAATGCTAATGAAGTTCACCTTATAATTTTTTTCCTTTCATGGGTTGTGCTTTTGGTGTTTTATCTAAAAAGTCATCACCAAGCCCACTTAGAGTTTTGCCTATATTGTCTACTAGCAGTTTTATGGTTTTGTGTTTTACATTTAGGTCTTTGAAATATTTGAGGATTATTTTTGTGAAAGATGTAAGGTCCTTGTCTAGATTAATGTGTGCACACGAGTATGGGTGGTTGTCCAATTTGTTAAAAAAACCATCCTTTTCCCATTGAACTACTTTTGTTCTTTGTCAAAGGTCAGTTAACTATATTTGTCTGAGTCTATTTCTGAACTCTAATATGTACCATTAACCTATTGGTCTATTCTTTAACTGATATCACACTGTCTTGATTACTGCAAGCTTTATAGTACTTCTTTCTTTCTTTCTTTCTTTCTTTCTTTCTTTCTTTCTTTTGCTCTTTCTTTCTTAATAATAAGTCTTAAAGTCTGGAGGTATCATCACTGACTTTGTTCTCCTATAATATTGTGTTTATTTAGTATGTACTCTTTGATCAATAAGTTTTTCTACTGAGTTATTTTGTTGGGTAATGTTAACAAGTAATAATAGCAATGTTTGATATGGTTTATCTCATTTGACCCTCTAATAACTCTAAATGATATGTATAGTCATTGTATCTGCCTGTAGCTCTATGTGTCTGTCTATCTCTTCTATTGTTGACACTTCAGCCCCACGTCATGCCCAAGGGCATATATATACTAAGTGAAAATGCTTGGATTGAGACTCTGGCTGTGTAACTTTAGCCAGCACTATACCATCTCCCATATTTACAGATATATGTATTTATATCAGACTCCAGATGGGGGAGAGAGAGAAATAGATATTATCTAGATCAGAGCCAAGATTTTGGTTTCAAACTACTGTAGAGCTGGAGGAAAAACAGACAACAAAACCTAATTCCTCCCACGCTGGCTGTCAGGTGTTAATCCACCTGCAAGAGCCTTCAGGGTTTTGCTTTTCCTGTGTCTTTTCTAGTTACTTCTCGTAATGACATTTCCGAAGTGGTTATCACATTAACGTAATAATAATTAAAAAAAATTATGTAGGTTTCCTCTCTTCCTGCCAAATGCCACAATGCATTCTATTCCTCTTGCTTGTTTCTGGGTACAGAAGAATACTGCATTCACAGTGAGTCATGTTTTTTTATTGTCTTCAAAAACAGTTAGGCAGGCCCCTTTGGTTTCAGGATTACACTGCAATATGTGAAAACAGGTAGGGACAGCAGGAGGGAATTATGAAGCTTGAGGAGTCCTTGCAATCCTGTAACCTGGGCTGGGTCATTTGTGATGCTTTCTGGTCTCCATGTTTTGGTGGAGTTTCCCTTATCAGGGTAGATTTCCCTAAGATATTCCAGAATGACTTCTTTTCTTCATGGAAGAGATAAACCAGGTCGAGTTTAGGTTCCCCTAACCCCAGGGAGTAATTGGCATCTTTAAAGACTTCTTGTCTGGAAGGCATGCAGCATGCTAGACTTTGTCCCATCCAGCAATGATTTCTTCTGGAAGTTTCTTTGCACCAAGACACTCGGTGCCTTGTCTCCAGCCACACACTGTGAGAGCTCCCCGGTGCCTGCTGTGTGCCAAATATTGTACAGGATACCTAACAAACGTAATCTTCATAATAATCCTATGAGCTGGGTATGACTTTCTAGATTGGAAAACCAATCTAGGATTCTAAGGCGTTTGTAGAAGGCTACGCAGCCGGGAAAGGGCAGATTGTTTTCCTACCCCGGCTGGCTTGACTCCATTACTTATGTTAAATTCTGATCTTCATCTCCAGGCTCATTTCCTTTTACATCATGTCTTGCCCCCTGATTCTAAGAATGACTCTATTAACCCACAGTTTCTGGATCGATGGAGAAACAGCTTCTGTTGCCAGCAATACATTCTCCTTGTGGCTAGCAATACATTTTTGAGAAATAGATTACCTATCTTAGTGACGAATATAGGAAACAGAATGAATCTAATTAGGTTTTGTGAAACCAAACACTTGTCTTGGCTTGAGGGACAAGAATGTTTAAATGAGTGAACTAAGTAAGAAATCAGACTTAGTATTGAGCCATTCGGGAACTTACTTATATATCTTAGTCACTTGAAAGATGAGCTAGGTACTCTCGTTTCACCCCTCTTTGGAATTCTAAATAGCTTGAAAGATTTACACAGCTTCTAAACTGTCTTCATGAAAACCAGAGAATGGTTAGTGTTTGGGGAGAATTGAACACCTACCTAATTGTGTTTCAGGTTTGTAAAATTATTGGATCAGGACAGAATATTTTGAACACCATACATACAGCAAAAATGTTTCTAAAGCCTTTTCATGTTTAGAATGCTAGCCCTGTTTTCTCTGTCAAATTTATTGCAAATTCATGGAGTTATGCCCCTGATATAATACATGACAGTTAGGTTTTAGTAAACAATTGTTCTATGAATAAAGATTGAGTTAGTTTGGGGAGCCTGGGTGATTTAGTCAGTTAAGTGTCTGACTTCGGCTCAAGTCACGATCTCATGGTTCATGGGTATAAGCCCAACTTGGGGCTTTGTGCTGACAGCTCCGACCCCCTCCTCCACAAGCTCACACGCTTTCTCTTTCTCTCTCAAAAATAAATACACATTGAAAAAAGTTAAAAGAAAGATTGAGTTAGTTTAATATTACATTTGAAGGTTTTTATGCTCATTTTTCTTTATAAAGCAGCTCCTTTTCCTCTGACCATTCCCTTCCTTCTATCCTGCCGTGGTTAGGAATGCTTGTCCATGGACCCAAAAAGCATGTCTGGAAGATGCTCACTGCTGCGTGTTAAAAACTTGTGCACACATTAATTTAAGAAACCTCTGGGGGCACCCATCTCATGCCTGTCATTCAGAATCTCATTCAAGTTCATTCCTAGGTCCCAATCTAACATCTTCTGAATTGCTTATTTGGGATACAGGGGTGTCCAGGGCCACGACTATGAATTCTAGTCTCCTCAACCTTTTTATATATTCTTAATACATAAGAATAATAAATGCTGCCAAGTCAAGAGAAACTTAGAGATTAAACCTGCCACATCTCTGCTACATAGTAAGGCAATTCTCTGGAGGCTAATGTTTATTAATGACTACTTGGAACCTGAATTCTATGAGGACTATCTGGGTATTGCAAGATTACTTTTACAAGTACATTTATTTTCTGTTTGTACCATCCATCTTAGGTGATGTGCATTGGCTACTTGGTTGCATCTGTTTGAGGCTTAGAGGCTGTCTTACATCTTTCCATGTAGGCCTTTGTTGTTTTAGAGATCACGACTATTCTGGGAGAGATAGCAATATCAGTCTAAGCATTTCATTTCTCCTTGAGTTTGAAATTTGGAGGGAGAGAGGGGCAAGAATGTGTGGCTTATATAACTACAAAGTTTCGTCTAGCTCTTTGGATATTATATAATGAGAGGTAATTTAAGCTTAGTTTACAAGTGTTATTATGCTTCTTGAGTTAAGGCTGTCAAAAATTGCACATGCACAAGTATGAAGTTTAAATAGGTAGCCTAAAAAGACTTAAACCTTATGGTAATTAATCAAAGCAGTATTTTCCAAACTCACCGTTTCAAGTTCTCTTTTGTGGTCTTGCTCAGGTCTGCTTAGTATCTGCAGATGATTTTTATTTTTATTATTTATTTTTTTAGAACTTTTAAAGGGTTTATTTGTTTTTGAGAGAGAAAGAGTCAGAGAGAGAGAGACAGAGAGAGAGAGAGAGAGTATGAGCGGGGGAAGGGGCAGAGACACAGGGAGACACAGAATCCGAAGCAGGCTCCAGGCTCTGAGCTGTCAGCACAGAGCCCCACTCTGGGCTCCAACCTGCAAACTGTGAGATCATGACCTGCGCCAAAGTTGGATGCTTAACTGACTGAGCCACCCAGGCGTCCCTCTGTAGATGATTTTTAAGAAATTTTCATTGAACTGACTCAGTAAATCTAAATGCCTAGTTTATCTTTCACTTAAGCAATAATGTCAATGAAATCGCAACTTTGTGGGGGCAATTATTTATATTTCTAATGAATGTTAAAATAAACACATAGCTTTGAACTAAACAACAACAACAAAACATTCTGAATCAACTAAAATCACCCTGATGATCCTGATTTGTGTATCACATTCTGAGATTTGCTGGATTAGTGACCATTTTGGGGACTTCACTGAGCATATTCTTAATAGGAAAAGAATGAGCTCTGTGCTCATACTTCATCATATTTTGGACAACCTTGGCTTTAGGATATAAAGTAAAAGAAGTCAAAGAATCCGCATGCCTCTGTTTTACTTTCTAGTAACTGCCACCCAGCACTTTTTAACAGCGAGCCCTATCCGAAATGCAAAACATACTCGGTCCATAGAGCGGGAGCAAAGTGTTAATAAAGCAGTATCGACTCAGTCTCCTTCTCCAGAGGAGTGCAGATGTGCTGCTTTCCAACTCGGGCGTAGTTTCTCGCTGTAGCTGCACAGAGCGCTGACAGAGCGGTGACATTTCCAAGCCTCTGCTTCTGTGGCTGCTCATTTGTGTTGCATCTTTGCCATGCTGACTTCCAAATTGCAGTCTTGTTGTGATGCTTTTGACAGCTGTCCAAGGAGAACGACCAGAGAGAACAGCAGGTAACTCAGGCCACTTGTGCAAAATGCTTAGGTGTGACACCTGTGCCATCAAAGGGACAGGGAAGAATGAATCCAAGGCCAACTCATGGAGAGATCAGGGAAATCAGTCAATAGCTTTGCTTCCGGAAGCAAAGGGAATTTATTGCTTATCAAATAATGATAGCCGCTGTGTTTCTATTTATGAACCAGATCGGAATGAGGAGTGGTGGGGGCTGTGCGGTGGTGAAGTTCCACTATGTAATTGCCGGTTCTCTGCCCTCTCTCAGGTCCTTGAGCAAAATGGGAAATGGTTCAGTGAAACCCAAACATTCTAAGCATCCAGATGGCCACTCCGGGAACCTCACCACCCATGCGCTGCGGAGCAAGGTGACAGAGCTGGAGAGGGAGCTGAGGAGGAAGGATGCTGAGATCCAGGAGCGGGAATACCATTTGAAGGAGCTGCGGGAACAGCTGTCGAAGCAGACCGTGGCCATTGCTGAGCTCACGGAGGAGCTCCAGAGCAAGTGCATCCAGCTGAACAAGCTTCAGGATGTGGTGCATATGCAGGGAGGAAGCCCGCTTCAGGCCTCTCCAGATAAAGTGCCTCTTGAGGTCCACCGGAAGGCCTCGGGATTGGTCTCCCTCCATAGCCGGAGGGGAGCAAAAGCAGGGGTGTCTGCTGAACCCACCACCCGAACCTATGACCTCAATAAACCCCCTGAATTTTCTTTTGAGAAAGCAAGGGTCAGAAAGGACTCCAGGTAAGAAGTTCCCACACCCTTTTGACTCCAGTAGCTTTAAGATTATGAAAGACTAGGGTGATATTTTTTAGGCCGCCTCAGTGGAAAAGAGATAATAACCCTTTCCGATTTGGGGATAGAGGGACTTCTAAACTTGGTTTGGTTTGGATAAGCAAAACTTTTCTTTAAATCAGGAATTGCGTGTTAGCCAGACTTTGGTTTGTGGTGCGTATAACTGAGGAGCTGAGTTTACGAAAGTCATTTCCATTATCTCGAAAACCCTAGGGGAGTGAAGAGGTAGTCTTAGGGATTCTCCCCTTCTCTCTGTCTATAGGAGGGGATTTAAAGGGGTACACAAATCACAGTGAACTATGAATACGTATAGCAAAACCTGCTTGCTAGCACTTAGTCAGCCAGCGTCATGAAGAAGGAGTAAGTTGGATCCTCCAAGGAGGAGGAGTCCATTCATTCGTCTCACAGGTGAAGCTGAGTACTACCACCTGCCAGCCACTGTGTTAGATGCTAAGTGTATATTAGTGAGTAATAGGCACAGAGCCTTTCTCGGGGGGTGGGGGGAGATAGACAGTATACACAAAAACAGGGAGATGCTGTGTAATTATTAATTGGGATACATGATATGATGGAAAACAACAGGATAGTGCGGGTGTCTGCGATTAGGGAGAGAGAAAATCAATGGAAAGTATTACCATCCAATTTTCTTTTCAACTTCTGTTCTTGAGTATCTCTTACTTAACTCTTCCTTCTCAACTGCAGTTTTTCTGCAGACAGAATTGGGATTCTCATGGAGGCCTGGCAGAGGAGGTGACTTTTATCTGGGACCTGAAAGAGGGAAAAAAGCATAGAGGAGGTGGAAAGGGCATTTCAAAGAGAGGGAACAATGGAAAGTTAGAATTAAGTTTGAAAATAAAGATTTTTTACAAGAACTTATGAAAGTTTATAATAGCATTCTTGCACGTGTGTGTGCACACATGTATGTGTGCATGAGTGTGCGTGCATGTGTACATTTTCTAACTGAAGGTTGAATTTCTTAAACAGGAAAGATGAACTAGAAACATCCCAAGTTAGGGTCTCATTTCTGCATTATTTTAATTTTATTTTATTTTTTAATTTTTTTTAATCCTTATTTATTTTTGAGAGAGAGAGAGAGAGAGCGGGAAGCAACAGAGAGAGAAGGAGACACAGGATCCAAAGCAGGCTCCAGGCTCTGAACTGTCAGTACAAAGCCCTATGAGGGGCTCGAACTCATGATCAGTGAGTTCACGACCTGAGCCAAAGTCGAACGCTCAACCAACTGAGCCACCCAGGCGCCCCTGCATTATTTTTAAGTGAATGAATATTTATTAGATAAAATTAAATCTTGTGCCTTGATAATGTCTTGGCTGAGCCTGAATTTCTCTCGGAAAATGCAGTATTTGTGAATTTAAAACAAATTTTAACTTACTCATAAACATGAGTCATATAAATCAACGTAAAACATCCGACTTAAACAAATAAATGATTAATTTTGACAACAGAATTACAAAGGGAGGTTTAATTCATCAATTTGTTGACAGTCACATAGTGAGTGATCAATAAATATTTGCTAGGGAAACAAGTCATGCTGGATTATTAATCATAATACTCTGTGGCTGAAAGAAATCTGATTAATGTTAGAGTTCAGAAGAATTTGTTGTAAGTCAACAGTTTTATTATTAGTTGGTTTAGAAAGGTCTTATCTATTCCCTTTGCAAAAGTAACATTTATTTTTAATGGTGTGATTTCAGAAATTATAAATGTTACAAACTTGTGCTTCAAAAATTGGATATCATCTAGTGTTCTCTGTTGATATAACAGATATAAGCATATATAGTAATATATATGATATTACACATTGTGCATTATATTGTATTATATTGCTGTTTCTGTTTAAACACAATATATTATTTATCCACAAAAATCTTTCAGATAGGAATGTTATTGTATATCTGAGAGAAGCATGAAAGAATTTGATAGTCAATCATCTGCTTTGACCTTCTCCCTACATACTCTACCAGGTGTCTCTTGAGCAAAAATCATGTTCAACTATTTTCTTCCAAAGACTTGGCCATCTTGAGACAGAACACCATTCTCCTAGTGTTAAGTGACTGAACAATCCAAGATAAACATGTTCCTTTGTGTTTCTTTATTAGCTCCATTATAACCAGGAAAAGAAAATCAGTAGTTAGGTACAATTTCTAGAAAAGAAAATCAGTAGTTAAGTACAACCACCTATCTTAGTGAGAGGGACAAGGGAGGGAAGATATTAGAGCTCTTGAATAAGCATTGGCAGTGATTCCCCTCGTCATAAAGGGAAGCCAGATGGGTACAAGTCTACGTTGTGGTCATGATGAAGAAATAGGCTAATGATTTTTAATGATTAAGTGCTGAAGAGATCAGACTAGAGCATCCCTGCCCTCATATTCCACATATACTTTCATAGAGCCTTGTGCTTCTGAATTGAAAAATTAATTAGAATTTGGGAATCACTCTTTTTCATTGATTGGTTTGTGCCTCAGGTTCTACAAGTAATGCCATGCTCACCGCAAGTGTAGCTGCCATCTGTCACCATACGATGCTATTACAATACCATTGACTGTATTCCCTATGCTGTACCTTTCATTCCTGTGACTTACACATTCCGTAACTGGAAGCCTGTACTTCCCACTCTCCTTCACCCATCCCCCAGCCCCCTCCTTTCTGGCAACTAACTACCAGTTTGTTCTTTGTATTTGTGGGTCTTATTCAGTTTGTTTGTTCTGCTTTGTATTTTAGGTTCTACATATAACTGAAATTATACGATATTTATCTTTCTGTTGACTTATTTTACTTAGTACCATACCCTCTAGTTTCCACCCATGTTATCACAAATGACAAAATCTCATTCTTTTTTATGGTTGATATTCCACTGCATACACACACACACACACACACACACACACACACACACCCCACATCTTCTTTATTCATTCATCTATTGATGGACACTTGGGTTGCTTCCAATCTTGGCTATTGTAAATAATGCTACAGTAAACATAAGGGTGTACATACCTTTTCAAATTAGTGTTTTCATTTCCTTTGGGTAAATACCCAGCAGTGCAATACTGGATTGTAGGGGATTTCTATTTTAATTGTTTGAGGAACCTCCATACTGTTTTCCATAGTGGTTGCACTGATTTACATTCCCACGAACAGTGTCTGGGGGTTCCCTTTTCTCTGCATGCTCACTAACTCTTGTTATTTCTTGTCTTTTTGATAATAGCCATTCTGACTGGTATGAGGTGATATCTCATTTTGGTTTTGATTTATATTTCTCTGATGATTAGTGATGTTGAGCATCTTTTCTGGTGTCTGTTAGCCATTTGCATATCTTCTTTGGAAGCAGATTATGTGTTTTTGACTGGAACTCCAATCTTCTGAGGTGGGGATTATGACCTAGAGAAGTTTGGGAAAACTATGTAGACAACACAGGACCTGTGTTCAGTTTTAGGGCAAGGCCACAGAAAATGAGAATGTGCCTGTCAGATTGAAGTGGGCACAATAGGGTCACTCTTAAACCGCACTGAACCAACAGTATATCATAGTCTTTTGTAGTGACTTGGCTTTGTACCTACTGACCATTTTTGAGCTTCTGAAGCATGCAATTATGTGGGCACATAGACTGTTTCTATAACAGGTACTCAGCCTTATTGAAGTATCATAAATCATGATGAGTCAGAGCACTCCAGTATGTCAAATGCTCTGATCTCTGATTTAAATTTATTATGGTAAACAGCAGAGGATTTAGAGCTGGAAGAACCTTAGAGATTGTTTCACGCTACCCCTTTTCTTGGAGAAGGGGGGAAGCAGGTGCAGGAGAGTTGCCGGTTATGCCATGGTAAGTGGCAGAACTAAGATTAGAATCCAAGATTCTTAACCTTGAAACCAGTTATTTTCATTTACAATCCTAGTACTTAGAACTCCCCACAAAAATCAAAGGCCTCAAGTCAGGCCAGTTTAGGTACCAGCCTGATTTATTTTGACATGCCGCACTGCTTGGTGGGAAGAACAATGGTGCTTCCTGGCTTCTTCCAAGCATAGCTGAGCAGAACTTATCCATTGCATCAATTCACCACGTGCTGGATCCTCAGAGCTCGGGCCTGTGTGAAGAGGATACAGGGAATGGACTTGATCCACCTGATAGCATAGACTGTGGTATCCTTGGGGGGGCATGAATGGGTTCCCAAATGAGTACAGTGCTTCTCAAGACTGAGAACTGAATGTCACTGGCAAAGGAGGGTGAGGAAGAGTTCAGATAGCATTTCTGTCCATGTCTGACCTGCCTTGAGTACCAAGACAACCATGTATTCAGAGGTCAGGCCTTTCACTGAAATTGAATTTTCTGTTTATGTAGACATTGTTTAGCAAACTTCAGCATTGGCAGAGCAAAATTACAAGCTCATACTGAATGTCTGGTGGAACACAGGCAAATTAATCAGAGACATCTGGCAAGTTGCTAGTATGACTGCCTTTCGCTAAGAATGCAAAAACTATCATTTGAAACCATTGTTCTTCCCTGAAAAGGAAAGATAAAACAAAGACTTGCCATCTGACTTCAGACGTTGACTCTAGTTTTAGGAAGGACAATTAGTTTCATTTGTCACTCCCATCCCAGGAGCAGAATAGGTAAAAGTGGAAAATGCTAGTGAGTCATCCATTTAAATAAGATCTACATCAAGGGATTGAGGAAGAGTATGGTTGTTACTATTTGTGTTTCCTTTGTAAAGCAGGGCTGAGTATTTGAATGTGCAGTATAGAAATGTAGCTCCTTTATTGGGCAGGAGTGTTTGTATGGAATGACTAAGAATAGTACTAATAATACCATTTTTATATCACTAATTATGTGCTGGGCACCATTCTGAATGCTTCACAAATACTGGATTATTTAATTCTCACAACAAACCTATACGATAGATATGATTATTTTCACCCTGTTCTATGCATGAGGAAACTAGGACATGCAAAGTTTAATTACTTGCCCAAGATTACACAGCTTTTAATATCAGAACCAGTATTCAAAACCAGAACATCTGCTGTCTCAAGTCTGTTCTAACGACTCCTCTATACCACTTTTCCAAGATGAAAATTACATTTTAGTTGGGAAGCCTTGTAAAAATTCAAATATATAATTAGAAATAGATGCTTTTCTAATGATTTTTTTTTTTGTATGATTACAAACTGCTTCTGGCTATTGTTATTTCTCCCGGAAAATTATGCTTCCAGAAAGTGCTGCCCTGTTCTCAGTTCGCAGTAGAGGAAAATCTTGCTGCCTATGGGAGGGAAAGAAACTTTTTTTTACTTCCACGAAATAGCGACTTAGATGCTGCTTTTTCAGAAGTTCCATGTCTAGATTTCACATCAATAGATTATTAAATATTTTAAAGAACATATGTACAGACTTTTAATAATCAGTTGGATAGTTAAAAAATTTGTGCATATGCTTATAAATACTATTGCCTTAACTTGAGTCTTCTGAAAAGCAGAAAATGAAACTCCTATGTAAGGAAAGAAAGAAGAGAAAAGTCCAGTTGTGGGGTGATCTGATAACAAGAAGCTGTGGGTGATGGCAGTGGGGTGATGTGTCTGATGAAAGTTGTCAGAATGTTTGAAAACAGAGGTTCTGTTCTACAGAAATGGTGTGCATTTAGACACCCCAATCAGACCTACCTACTCAAGGATGAAGTAGGAAAACATTACTAGTTAACTGCTAGATGTCTGTTGTTTTCTCAATGTTATCTCATGGAGGTAGGACACTTGCCTAATGAGGTGAGTGTTGCCTTTCCATTGCGTCAAAGAAGATGAAATGAAAGTTCAGAGTCATTCAGCAATTTGCTCAAGGTCCTGGTGTTGGTAGTTCCTTGAACCAGGTTTTAAATCTGTGTCTGTGTCTGCCTGTGTGTTCTCCACCACGATGTGCACAGCTCATACAGAAAGTGCAGCCTGCAGTGTGAATGGCTGCCCTTGGGGGTGTGTGTGGAGGGGAAGTGGGGGAGGGTGGTGCTGTTTAAAAAAAAAAAAGGAGAGGTAAAGAGTGCAGGCAAGTTGAGGAACCTGCCTAGAATTAGGTGGCAGTTGCCTGGACGTCTTGGTGAAGTTAAGTAGGTTTTGGCAGACTTTCTGAGTCCTGGCCCCAGTCCCTCTCACTTCCTGCCTCTGACTTTCCTTCTTTCTGTCTAAGAGCCAAAGGCCCTGGGCTCCTTCTCACTGCGCACCCACACTCGGGCCCTCTCGCAGCTTCTGTGATGATCTTCTGCTTGGTTCATAGCCCCTCTTTGTTCCTTCTCACTTGATCCTCAAATCTGTCAGTCTGCCAGTTGCCAGGTGTTAGGAAAAATGTTTCCTTAAGCCTCAGAACACGCTGGGCACTCAAGGACTCATTGCTGCGAACAGTCAAGAGTCCAAGTGCTTGTGTAAGTTCCCAGCTGACTCCAAGCCACCCCTCACCTTGTGGTCTACGTGCCTGAGAGTCCTAGCAGGTACTGTGATGTTCTTATACCACCCAAAGACCAGTAGCCTTGGCTCACAGCTATGTAACGTCCAAGATTTCCTTTAGTCCTCAGGCTAACACATTCAATTCAGCAAATATTTATTGAATATTGAATTTCTTAATCAGAGAGGCTCATTCTTGAATTTTGTTTTTCTTCCTCTTTTGCTTCCCTTTTGTGTATGTCTTTCTGTCTCCTCTCTCTCATTTCTTTCATGTATACTTTTATAAATTTTTTTAATGTTTATTTATTTTTGAGATAGAGATCATGAGCAAGGAATGGGCAGAGAGAGAGGGAGACACAGAATCTGAAGCAGCTCTGAGCTCTCAGCACAGAGCCTGACATAGGGCCTGAACCCATGAACCGTGAGATCATGACCTGAGCTGAAGCCGGATGCTTAACCGACTGAGCCACCCAAGTGCCCTTCATGTAGACTTTTATTTTGTTCCCTCCAAATTTTCCTCCATTCTTAGTATGAGAGTAGTCAGTGGCCACCAGTACCAATCTCAAGTAGCCATCACACGCCAGGCACACTGCACTATGACTGAAGTTAGAATTAACCTCATTTATTTTCACAGTAAACCTGCCACCTAAGTATCACTGTCTGCAGCTTAGCAGGCATAAGTAACTAGCCCATGGTCACCATTAGTAGTGTAAAGCTGTTTAGGCTCACCTCGTTGTCAGGACATCTGCTACTTAATTAGAGCCACTCTGAAACCTATACTCATTTTATTTTGCTTGCTATCATATTAATTTATACAATATTTGTAGTAGTTTGTGGGTCTGCTTGGCTACAAATAAGTTCCTCCAGATGAATTTAGCAGTGCTCGCCCTGAACCACTGTCCTGAAAGCCTGAGCAGTAGCCTCCAGCGCCCCTCATTTACATCTTCAAAGTGCCTTCTAACTCGGTTTTTTCTTATAGACATTGCATGCCTTTCTGGACGCTACCCATTTCCTTGCTAGATTCACAGGAAGAGTGTAGTAGAAATAGTAGAGTCAAGAAAACAGTGAATTTTTTTTTTTTTTTTTTTATCCTTGGGGCTTGTTGGATCAGAGGGAAGCATTGCCATTGACCTTTGCCTCCTAATGAGCAGTGCAGCTTCCAGAGGAGCCTCCCTTTTCTTTCTGGGAGTCTGAGCAGCTCTGCTCCTGTCACCTTGTTTTTCTAGGGTTTGAATTGCAATAGAATTCTCAGGAAAGGGAAAATATGTGAAGCCCAGGATGAAGCTTTTCAGTTTTTAGACTCTTTTTGGAAGTACCTTCTCTGTGAAGATACATTTCTTGTATTTATCTTTTGATTAAAACTGTTTCCTTTTCTTAAAATCTCATTTTAAAATTATTTGTCTCCTCCCCTCCTTGACTCTCCTTTGAATTATTTTTTAGTTATAGACATTTTAGTGCAGTCTTGTTTGACAGGATTTTTGTTTGTTTGTTTTTATTTTGTTTTGTTTTGAGACCTATAGCCAGGAATGGACAGAGGATATTATGTATATAATTCATAGTAAAATGTGAGTGATCAAGAACTCTCAATTTCCATTCAGTCCTTCCAGGAGTAGATGTTTGTCATGTCAAATTAATTTTAATTGGTAAATTTCAGGCAGCAGTTTTTATCATCTTTTTGGGGTTTATAGATCAAGCTCTGGGAAATATGAAAGAAAGAAAGATCTGTAGCTTTGAGTTCCCTTTTTCTAGACTAGATGAGGAAAAGGGGGGTAAAAAGTGAATAGGTAATAGAAACTAGGGAAACCAAGGTATATTAGTTTTCTATTGCTGTGTGATAACCTACCACAAACCTGGCAGCTTAAAACAACACATATTTGTGTCTCAGAGTTTCCATGGGTCAGACATTTAGGCACAGCAATTAGGTCATCTGCTCAGGGTTTCACAAGACTGTAGTCAAAGAGTCAGCTGGCTGTGTCCCTTTCTAGAGCTTTCTAGTGGAAGAAGCCCTCCTCCAAACTCACATGACTGTTGGCAGAATTCAGTTCCTTGTAGTTGTAGGACTGAGGTCCCCATTTTCTTGCTGGCTGTCACCAGAGGCTTCTCTCAGCTCCTAGTGGCTGCCCAGAGTTCCTAGCCATATTCTTTTCCCCAAGCCCATTCACAGCATGACATACTTCTTCAGGGGAAGTTGGAGAATCTCTTTACAGTTGACTAAGATGAAATCTTATGTTACACATATGGGCTGACCCTCCCATCACTGTTGCCATATAATGTTGGCAAGGAGCAAATCACTGGTTCCATATCACTCAAGGTTGAGGATTATACAAGGCTTGACACCAGGGGGTGGAGATCATGGGGCCATCTTAGAATTCTGCATACTACACTAGGCCCTTGTGTTTCCCTGCTGTGAGATTCTCTGGCCAAGAATGTTGGCCATGCTGGGTATGTAAAGCTATGTATAAAAAGTCCAGAGTCTTGTACATGTGTGTTCCTAGCAGCATGTTGTGAGCTATTTATAGCAGCCAAAATGTGGAGACAACCCAAATGTCCACTGATGGATGAATGGATAAACAAAATTCCTTCTTGTTTTATGCTACAACATGAATGAACCTTGAAGACATTATGCAAAGTGAGTCAGACCCAGAAAGACAAATATTGTATTAATCCACTTCTATGACACACCTAGAGTAATCAAATTTGTAGAGACATAAAATAGAGTTGGAAGTTGCCAGGGGCTGGGAAGAGCAGAGAATGGGAGTTATTGTCTCATGGGTACAGAGTTTTAGTTTCGGAAGATGAGAAATTTTAGGGTGGTGATGAATGGTGATGATCATTGCAAAACAATGAGAATATACTTAATGCCACTGCACTATGCCCTTGAAATGGTTAAAATGGTACAGTTTATATAATGTATATTTTGCCACAGTTAAAACAAAAGTCCAGAGTCTTGGGGCTGACTTGACAGCATTGCCCCAGTGGCCTGGCTAGGACATGTTTCAGGTTCTGTATGGTTTCCTGGGAGAAGGCACAGGGGAGTAATGATTTTCTCATTTCTGTATTTATTTGTAATATTGCGGCAGAGAATAAGATATGGAAAAGTCCTGTGACAAACGTTAATTGATTATTGTTAATTAATCAATCATTGTTAATTATTTGATAGTAAATGATTGATTGCACAATGAACCTTCAATGGAGTCGTGTTCCCAGTGCAGTGGGAATAGAGGGAAAAGACAGTTTCAAGCTCCCTTGCATCTTCTTGTTTACAGCTGTAATTCTTAACCTTAAGTGCACATTGTGATCACCTGGGGAGTGGTAAAAAATACTGATGCTTGAGGTTCAACCACCAGGGAGTCCTATTAAATTGGTTTGAGGTGAGCGCCCTGGATATTAGGATTTGTAAAATCTCCCCAGACGGTCGTAATGTGCAGTGACAATTGGGAGCCAGTATTTGTTATAGGAACAGGCCTCCCTGCAGCTGACTCCTGAAATGTTCAGTTTGATGATTTAAGAGCAATACTCATTACAGACTTTTAAGGGAACTATTTACCATTTCTACCTAATTACCATGCAGCACAATGATGATTATGCATATCATTGAGTGTGTCAGATTAACTTCCTTGTAAATTTTAGTTGTTTTCAACATTTCGGTATTAACCTCTGTTGGCTGATGCTCATGGGAATAGGATCATCTGCACACATTTAAGAAAGGGAGAGAGAAATCTTTGTTGTGAGCATGAAGTAACAGTGAACATGATTAGATTACAACCGTATTTAATTACATGGGCAATAGGGTAAGAAAGTTGACCGGAGAGTCATGCCCATTTTCTGATTACACATGGAATGACCTCATCTTTCACATGCTAGTTTCTCAAATAATAAACTTGTGCACTTATTTTTGTTTTCTTGTTGGTTTATTACTCAAAAGATATTTGGAAGAAGGAATTAAAGAGATGCTTCTATGCTTATTATCTGTGTCTTGTTTGGTAAGGTACTGACATTTCTTGTCTCCATCCTTGTCTCTGTACCCATAATTTTTAAACTAGGAGAAAGAAATTTTTTAAATGTATATTTATTTTTGAGAGAGAGAGAAGGAGAGAGCGAGAGAGCGTGCACAAGCGGGGGGGGGGGGGCAGGGAGAGAGAGAGGGAGACCGAGAATCCGAAGCGGGCTCTGCACCGTCAGCATGAAGCCCGATGCAAGGCTTGAACTTCAGGAACCTTGAGACCGTGACCTGAGCCAAAGTCGGATGCTCAGCCGACTGAGCCACCCAAGGAGGAAGAATCGAAATGTGCTTTAGCTTTCTTAATCTTGTTGAGTTCCTGCTGTTTGCCAGGTGCGCTTATAGATAAATAAGAGGATGTTCAAGAAAGCATAGTCACAGCATCGGAGATTGCAGTCTCTTTGGGAAAACTAAAATGTATTGCAGTCTTTTCTGGTTCATATTTTAAGAAGTGGGTGTACAAAGAAAGGAGGGAAGGTACTATGCCTTGTGGGATCGGGGAAAGTTTCATGGACAAGAGGATCTTGAGATGGATTTGAATGGAGGAATGGCTGGCAGGGAGACAAGGGGCTTGGCCCATTTGGGGACCTGTGAGTAGTTCAGTGGGCCAAGGGTGCTCTGAGCATGGGGAGGCCGAACAGGAGGACCGCCAGCAGTTTGACTGACATTGTGTAGGATCTCCCTTAAATAAAGGCAGTCTTCAGTATAGTTTTTAGGGCTGTTTTGACTTGAAGGTTTTTATATTGCTGGTAACTTTCTGACTTATAAGAGTAATAGCTGTCCCTTAGGTAATATATTTTATGTGTAGGGCGCTGTTCTTAGAGGTTTACATTGTGAACACGTTAAACTGTCATGGAAATCCTATGCCCTGTGGACTGTGTTTATTATCATTTTACAGCTGAGAAAACTGGAGATTAAATGACTTGCCCAGGGTTCTACAGTTCATAAGGGGCAGAATTAGGAATCAAACCCTGGCATTACAGCTTCAGATCTAGTGCCCTTGATAAACATGCTTTACAATATGCTTTCTATTTGTATATGTAATTAAGCTATGAAACACCACATGGGTTGTATGGCCTCAGCTTCTATGCTCACAAGAAATTCTTGAGAGATGACAGAGAAGGCAGAGGCCACTGGCCCCTGCTTTGCACTGAGCCTTATGCAAAGAAGGTTGCAGGGTTACG
This sequence comes from Prionailurus bengalensis, assembly GCF_016509475.1. Taxonomy (NCBI): domain Eukaryota; kingdom Metazoa; phylum Chordata; class Mammalia; order Carnivora; family Felidae; genus Prionailurus; species Prionailurus bengalensis. The sequence continues at coordinate 139,759,061 of NC_057344.1, forward strand.
TGCTATGACCCAACAAAAGCAAACAGTGGGAACAGAGGCCTCTAATATTCAGGACCAGAGAAAGAAGATGGAGCACCCTATATAGCAAGAACTGTTGGTGGACTTTGACAAGTTAAACTTCCCGAAGCAGCTTAGAGAACAGAAATGTATTGCTTCCAAGAATGTCGGTTATGAAAGTGGGGGATGTAAAAGGATTACAGGAAAGATCACCAATGCTGCCGCCAATGTGCACGAACTGGAGATCCAGCCCTCCTGGAGCAACTTTGAACTGAACTGAGCCTCTTTGTTTCTCCCTGGTTTCTTTTCCCATTCCACTCTTGCCCTCCAAAAACGTGCCATGAGTACTGCCATTACCAGCTTCTACTGCTGCCATTTTTAAAGTATTTATTGGCAGCTTATCTTAGTGTGCATGATATTCCTAAAAAGTAGATCTGATTACCATGCTATGTTCATGGAGGACAAGTGGGAAATTTGGAAAGGTTCAGTGACTTGTCCAAGGTTATACAGCTAAGATGTGGCAGAGCAGAGATTCGAACCTAGGATTATATATTTAATGTTTTATTTTTAGTTTTAGTTTTGAGACAGAGAGAGACAGCACGAGTGAGGGAGGGGCTGAGAGAGAGACACACATACAGAATCCAAAGCAGGCTCCAGGCTCTAAGCTGTAAGCACAAAGCCTGATGCGGGGCTCGAACCCACAAACTGTGAGTTCATGACCTGAGCTGAAGTTGGAAGCCCAACCGACTGAGCCACCCAGGCGCCCCGAAGCCATATATTTTTTTTAATATTTTATTTTTTAAGGGGTGCCTGAGTAGTTCAGTCGGTTAAGCGTCTGACTCTTGGTTTCAGCTCAGGTCATGATCTCATGGTTTCATGGGTTCGAGCCCCGCTTCGGGGTCTGTGCTGATTGGTGTTCTCTCTCTCCCTCTATCTCTCTGCCCCTCTCCTGCTCATGCTGTCTCTGTCTCTCTCAAAAGTAAATAAACAAACCCTAAATTTTTTTTTTTAAATTAACTTTTCAGTGAAGTACACAGATCATGAAGTGAACAAGCACAGGTAACCAACAAACAGATCAGGTAATAGAACATTCCCAGCACCACAGCCCCTCTTTCTCCCTTCTACTCTATACCCATCAACTACCTCAAAGGCAGCCATTGTCTGTACTAGTATTATTATAGGTAACTTTTTGCCTATTTTTGAATTGTATTTTAGTGGATTTAAAGAGTATGTACTCTACAGAATCTAGCTTGTTTGGTTTACATAGCTAGATTCATTTATGTTAATGTATGTAGCCGTAATTCATTAATTATACCACAGTTTATCAATTCTACTATTGTTGGGCATTTGGTTAATTTTGGTATTCAGCAATTTTGAGTGTGACTTCCATGAACATTTTTGCATGTCTCTCTCTCTGTATATGTTTACCTATATCTATATCTCTCTCTATATACACAGTATGTCATGTATATATATGATTTATGATGGGTATATATCTAGGAGTGGAATTGCTGGGTAGTACATGGTGTCTAAGTTCACATTTAATATAGATTGTCAAGCAATTTTCCCAAGTGGTTGAACAAATATATACTCCCACCAGTAACCTATGAGTATTAAGTTACTCTGCATCCTCAATGGCATTTAGCATTGTCAGTCTTTTTCATTTTAGCCATTCTGGTGGGTATGTTGTGGTATCTTGCTATGGTTTGGGTTATCTTTTCCTTGATAATTAACAAGGGAGGGGCATCTGGGTGACTCAGTGGGTTGAGTATCCAATTTCGGTTCAGGTCAGATCTCATGGTTCGTGAATTTGAGCCCCACGTCTGCCTGACAGTGTTAAGCCTGTGTGGGATTCTTTCTCTCTCTCTGACCCTCCCTCACTTGTGCTCTCTCTCTTTCTCAAAATAAGTAAAGGAAAAAAACAAACAAACACACAAACAAAGAAGGGTGAGCCCTTTTTAGAAGTATGTATTTTCCATTGATGTCTGTTTTTCCCCATAGCTCTGCAGTATAACTGTTGTCTTAAATTAGGTATCTATGGGGGCACCTGGGTGGCTCAGTCGGTTAAGCATCTGACTTTGGCTCGGGTCATGATCTCACGGCTTGTGAGTTCAAGCCCCGCATTGGGCTCTGTGCTGACAGCTCAGAGCCTGGAGCCTGCTTCAGATTCTGTGTCTCCCTCTCCCTCTGCCCCTCCCTGCTTGTTCTCTGTCTCTCTGCCTCTCAAAGATAAGTAAACATTGAAAAAAATTAAAAAAAAATAAATTAAGTACCTATGTATGTGTAGCTGGGTTTTTTTGACTTTCAATTCTGTTCCCAAGGTCTTTATTGTACATTCTGGTGCCAAGAGTATCTTCTCTTAATAATTTTGATATATAATAATTCTTGGTACCCATTATTTTAAGTCTGCCAACTTTGTTGTTGTCCTTCAGTGTTGTAATGGCTATTCTTCGGCCTTTTATGACTAAGAATTTTAGAATCAGCTTGTTAATTTTCATAAATTTTTTTTCAGAATGTCAATTGGGATTTAATAGACCTTGATCAATTCTAGTAAAATTGATATCATTAAAAAATTGAGTCTTCTCATCCACAACTATGGTATATGCTTCCATTTGTTTCTTTTTCATTTCTCTCAATATTTTGTACTTCTCTGTGGGGGTCTCACACCCTTTTGTTAGATGCAACCCTGTATAGTTGATTTTTTTATCTTGTTAAAATGATGTAATTTTTAAACTTTCATTTTTAGTTATTTGATGCTGGAATATAGAAATATAATTGAATTGTTTGGAGAGCTTGTATCCAGTGAGATTGTTGAAATAACTTGTTAATTTTGATAGTTTACTTGTGCATCCTTTTGAATCTTTCACTTATGGAACATGTCTTTAGAAGGAATGGCAATTTTATTTCTTTTCCTATGCTTACGTCTTTTATATTTTTCTTTTTTTTTCTTTGTAATTATTTTTCCCACTCACCTTATTAAATTTGCTCAGACTTCTGGTTCAGGGTCAAATTGAAACAGCCCATTTCTGATATCTGGAGGGAAACTTTCAGTATTTTACCGTGTGAGATAATGATTTCTGTTTTTTGTTTTGTTTTGTAGATAATGTTTTATAATTTTGTAGATAATGTTCAGATTAAGGACATTCCATTCCAGTCTATTCCTAATTTGCTAAGGGCTTTTTTAAAATTTAGAAACCGGGTGGCCTGGCAGGCTCAGTCAGAGGAGCATGTGACACTTGATCTTGGGGTCATGAGTTTGAGCCCCACATGGGGTGTAAAGATTACTTAAATAAAACAAAAAAAATAAAATTTAGAAATCATATATAGTTGTTTAATTTTATCAAATACTTTTTCTGCATCCAATAATATTTTGCAGTTTTTTAATCCTTTATTCTTTTTGTGTGGTTAATTACATCAGTTAATTTTCAGTGTGATTTAGAATACTTACTTTATATACTTGTTTTGTTTTCTGACTTTGCACTTACCATCATTAGGGATATTAGCCTTTAATTTTTCTTTCTTGTGATGTGGGTTTTGTTCTCAGGCTATTCTCAACTCTAAAGTAAGTTGGGAAAAATTATGCTTTTTTATTTTCTGGAAAAGATTATATAAGATTAATGTTATTTTTCCTTAAGTGTCTGGAAAACTTAGTGGTAGTGTCATCTGGGTCTAGAATTCCTTTTGTGAGATATTTTTATCTTTTATTTAATTTTTTAATTGCTAATTTTTACTTCTTCTTGTGTCAGATATGGTTTGTTGCATTTTTCTTGGAAGTTTTTCATTTCATCTAAATTTTCAAGAATTGGTTACACTATCCATTCATTTTTTTCATATCTATAATATCTATAGGGATGTCTCCCTTCTTATATTTGATATTGATAATTATATGTTAATATATATGTTTATATGTTAAATTATATGTTATTTATATGTTAAATTATATGTTAATGTTAATAATTATCTACACATAACTTGTATGTGTTGGTTCTCTTTATTGTACTTTTTTTCTGTTTTACTATTTTCTGCTTCCATTTCATTGTTTATTTCCTTCTCCCTTTTCTGAGTTCACCTTTTTTTCTAGCGCTTTTAGGTGGACACTTAACTTATTCAATTTTATCTTCTTTTCTTTTTTTTTTTTTAATTTTTTTTTTCAACGTTTATTTATTTTTGGGACAGAGAGAGACAGAGCATGAACGGGGGAGGGGCAGAGAGAGAGGGAGACACAGAATCGGAAACAGGCTCCAGGCTCTGAGCCATCAGCCCAGAGCCTGATGCGGGGCTCGAACTCACGGACCGCGAGATCGTGACCTGGCTGAAGTCGGACGCTTAACCGACTGCGCCACCCAGGCGCCCCTATCTTTCTTCTTTTCTAATGTATCTCTTTAATACTGTAAGTTTCTTAGCGTGATTTATGTGCTCCTCACAATTTTTGGCATGTCACATATTTATCATTTATTTCAAAATATTATCTGATTTTCCTTCTAATTTAATCATTGATCAGAGGGCTATTTAGAAATAAATTGCTCAAAAAATGTTCAATTTTCAATTCACACTCAATTCTCAAACATTTGAGAATTTTTTGATTATGCTTTGTTATTGATTTTCCTAGATTAATTCTACTGTATTCAAAGAACATATTTTGTATTTTGAGACTTGCTTTATGGCCCGCCATATGGTCAACATTGATGAAGGTTTTTGTGCACTTGAAAAGAATGTGTGTTCTGAATTTGTTGAATGCAATCTTTTGAAATATCAGTGAGGTCAAGAAATTAAGTTTGATAGTCAATTGTTTAGAACTATGTTCTAACTAATTTTCATCAACTTTTTCCATTGGTTACTCAGAGGGATGTGTTAAAATCTCCTAATTGTGGATTCATTTATTTCTTCTTTTATTTTTGTCAGTTTTTTTTTCTATATTTTGAGGCTATTTAATTAATTGCATACACATTTAGAAATATTTATATCTTCCTGATCATACCAATGTGAAATATCCCTCTCTATTTCTGGAAATGTAATTTTTGTTGCACTCTACTTTCCAGTATCAAGAAACATTTTCTTCATAATTGGTGTTTACATAGTATAAACATCTCTTTCTACCTTCTTACTTTCAGCCTTTCTATGTCATTATCTTCAAAGCATGCTTCTTATAAGTAACACACATTTTGTATTTCCTTTTTACTTTATTTCATTTTTCAATCTGACAGTCTTTAGTGTTTAGTGTTTTTGTCTCTAAGTAAATACAAGTATTTGCATTTAACTCTAACATAATACTATTTGTTTCTTATATGTTATACTTCTTTGGTTTCTTTTTAAATTAGATGTATTATTAATTTTTTTAAGAGAGAGAGAGAGAGAGAGAGAGCAAGTGGAGAGAGAGAGAGAGAGAAAGAGAGAGAGAGAGAGAGAATCTTAAGCACCTGATGCTGAGCTCAATCCCACCACCCTGGGATCATGACCTGAGCTGAATTCAAGAGTCAGATACTCAACTTACTGAGCCACCCAGGATCCCTGAATTAAATATATTATTATTCCATTTTCTTTTCTGTTAGCTTCCATTGAAACATTATTTGGCTGATCTTGTAGGGGTTACCCTAAATTATAATATCTTCTGTAATTTATTAAATTTCTAATGTAGATTAGTACTTGCATCACTTCCTGTACCTTAAATTATGTTTACTGCCACCCTTCCCCCTCCTCACAACTTGGCTGTGTTTCTCAAACATTGTATTTATCATACATTTTATTTTATTTTATTATTTTTTATTTTTTATATGAAATTTATTGTCAACTTGGTTTCCAAACAACACCCAGTGCTCATCCCACCAGGTGCCCTCCTCAATACCCATCATCCACTTTCCCCTCTTCCCCACCACCCATCAACCCTCAGTTTGTTCTCAGTATTTAAGAGTCTCTTATGGTTTGCCTCCTTCCCTCTCTGTAACTTTTTTCCCCCTTTCCCCTCCCCCCTGGTCTTCTGTTGAGTTTCTCAGGATCCACATATGAGTGAAAACATATGGTATCTGTCTTATTTCACTTGACTTATTTCACTTAGCATAACACTCTCCAGTTCCATCCACGTTGCTACACATGGACAGATTTTATTCTTTCTCATTGTCAAGTAGTATTCCATTGTATATATAAACCACAATTTCTTTATCTATTCATCAGTTGATGGACATTTAGGCTCTTTCCATAATTTCACTGCTATAAACATTGGGGTACAAGTGCCCCTATGCATCGGCACTCCTGTATCCCTTGGGTAAATTCCTAGCAGTGCTATTGCTGGGTCATAGGGTAGATCTATTTTTAATTTTTTGAGGAACCTCCACACTGTTTTCCAGAGTGACTGTACTACTTAAACACGGCATTGCTATTATGCTATTACTTCTTTATAAAGACAAGCTTTCTTTAGTCATCCACATTATTACTTTTTCCATTGCTTCTTTCTAACGTCTATTAGTTTCCATCTGGGATCATTTTGTTTGTGTGGAGCTCTCCACTATTATGAGTCTGTTGCCAATGGAATGACATTCTAAAGTGTATTCATTTCACTTGTATTTTTAAAGGCAATTTTCACTGGGTAAAGATACTGGAAATAGGCATTTTAAAGCTTTTTGGAGATATTCCAAATATCTGGCTTTCATTATTTCAGTTGAGGAGTAAGTCCGTTATATTGTTGGTTATTTGAGGTAATGTATCTCTTCTTTATCTGCATTGTAGATTTTTCTCTTTTTATTTGGTTTTCAGCAATTTGACTATGATGATCCTAGGTATGGTTTTTTTAAAGATATGTTTTGTTTGGAGTTCATAGTGTATCTTGTCTGTGATTCAATATCTTTTCATGGATTTAAGAAGATTCTTAAATATGATCCCTATATATATTGTTTCAGTCCAATTCTTTCCTTTTCTTCAGGGAAGAAATTACACCTATGTCCAAATTCTCTGTGATGACTCATATGTCTTCTATGTTTTGTACTGTTTTTGTTCTTGTTGCACTATTTTCCATCCTATATTCTAACTGCCTATGTAGATATATTCTACCTGCTTATAGTATTCAGTTTCTAATCCTTTTCAGCTGTGTCTTGCAGATTTTAAATTCATCTGTCGAATTTCAAGCTTCAGATTATGTATTTTTTAGTTCTGGAATTTCCATTTGATTAAAGCAAAAAAAATTGTGTTCTCTACTGATAGTCTCCATTTTGTTTTTGATTTTATTAAAAATAATTAAATACAATTCTATTAAAGTCTGTCTGACACCTACAATATCTTGGTCTGTTAGGTCTGTTTCTGTTGTCTTTTTTCTCTTGGTCTTCAGTCATTTGGTCTTTTCTCCTGCTATGCCTGGTAACTTTTGATATTTTGCCAGATACTCTTTAGGGAAAAAACTCTAGAGAAAATTTGAGTCTCTAGATTTTGTGAACATCCTATGGAAAACACTTACCTTTGCTTCTGGAAGGCAGGCTAGGGGCAAATCATTTTAACCAAAATAGGAATTTGTCATTTTGAAGTTGGTTTTCAGTCTTTTCCAGAGCTAGCCTCTTTTGGGCTGCTGTATTTACTCATAGGTTACAGCCCTGCAGTTGTCCCATCTGAAATCTTGGATGTTTACCAGGATTCTTCCTTCATGGAGTGCCTTGAATATTGACTCTGGTCTTCCCAATCCTTTGAGACTGCCAAAATTCTGCTCAGTGCTGACTACAAATCAGCAAATGCCTTGAAGGGAAAAGCAGATACGAATGTCAAGCTCATATTCTCTCTCTCTCTCTTTTTAATGTTTATTCATTTAGAATAAGAGAGAGAGAGACAGAGAGAGAGAGAGAGAGAGAGAGAGAGAGATAACATGAGTTGGGGAGGGGAAGAGAGAGAGGGAGACAGAATCTGAAGCAGGCTGCAGGCTCTGAGCTGTCATCACAGAGCCCCATGTGGGTCTTGAGCTGGTGAACCGCCAAGATCATGACCTGAGCTAAAGTCAGATGCCCAACTGTCTGAGCCACCCACGTGCCCCTATATTCTCTAGTGGATCATGGCTTTTCAAGCTGTTATGTTGATAGGTCTCCAGTGCTTTCAAAGCAGGTTTGCAGTATATTAATTTAGTTTTTGTAGTTGTGTGAGTAGGGAGAATTGTTCTGATAATAGCTTGCCTATCATAGTTGTAGAAGGAGCAGTAAAGTTCATACTTGTAGGCACTGCTATCTGTTGCCTCTTAAACAGATAATTCAAGAGAAGACCCAGTCCTTCAAAGATTTATAATCTGGTTTGGAGGAAAAGTCATAGAGACAACTCTTTTCTTTTTTTTAAATTAAAAAAAATTTATTTATTTTTGGGACAGAGAGAGACAGAGCATGAACGGGGGAGGGGCAGAGAGAGAGGGAGACACAGAATCGGAAACAGGCTCCAGGCTCTGAGCCATCAGCCCAGAGCCTGACGCGGGGCTCGGACTCCCGGACCGCGAGATCGTGACCTGGCTGAAGTCGGACGCTTAACCGACTGCGCCACCCAGGCGCCCCGAGACAACTCTTTTCTAATAATACAATATTATAATATGGTTATTCAGTAAATTAAGTTTAAAGAATTTGAGGCCATGGACCATGTTTAATAAATTTTTATATCCAAAGTAAATGTTTGATAAAATTTTTGAATTTAATAGACATGAATATAATACTCTAAGAGTTTAGAGTAGAGTTAGAAGATTGTGTGAACTGTAGCATCCTTGCCTAGATCATAATGGGATAATTATAAGGTTTGGGCTGGTTGAGGGGAGAAGAAATTAAGTTAAACTGGAGGAGAAGACAGAGGCTAAGCCTAAAGATAAAGCTGGCAGGCATAGGAGACAATGAAGATACCAGCCTGTCTGTAGCAAAGGGTTTGTTTTATGAAGTGAGTACTAGATGGATGGAGTAGAGCCATGTGGTGGGAAATGGTGAATACCAGATTGTGGGATATTGATTTTCTTCTATGGGCAAAAGGGTTTTCAGACTACTTCCATGGAATGTTCGTAGAAGTTAAGCCAAAAGAAGAAGTAAATATAACAGACATTGAGGTTTGGGAAACATTGGTTTAACAGATTTGTTTACTGAAGTATTTCTTTGAACTCTGAAAGTATGCATTGTAAATTTCCAAAATTGTTCAAACTCAGCACACTCTTGCTTATAAAAGAAGAGCCCTTCCTGGAACATATTTTGGGAAATTAGGATATGTGGGCATTGATGAAACACTAGCTGGAATGTTACAAGATCATGGAAGGCCCATGAAAGATGGGGCTTTCTTGGTACTGTTCACAGTTCTACTGCTTGCTCTGAGAACATGTAGCAAAAGTATTTTCTCAGTATATATTAAATGAATGATTTTTTGGCTTTAGAGGATAAAGAAAAAATGAGATCAGAATTAAATCAGTTTTTTTAAGCAAGATTAATCTGATAATATAGTATAGAATAGAATATGAGGGAAAGAGGCTAGAAGCTGAAATGTTAAAAAAGAACGTATTAAAAGTTTTCCCGACCTAAGATTTTTTTTTTCTTGGACTGTGGTGACATCTTTGAAAATGGAAACTAAAATGGGTAACAATGATGTTTTGTAAAGAGAAATGACAAGATTTGGTGATAAATTAGTTGCAGGAAGAAGTAAGTTTTCAAGGTACTCAAAAGAGTTTGTATGGCTCTGAGTCACTATAGGGCAGAAGGAATTTCTTCATTGTTTTCTTAATGTAGCCTAATGATCTGATGGATAGGGTTTTAAAGGAAGTATCCAATCCCGTGAAAGTTTACTTTATGTCTACTTTATGTTTGAGAACTTTCTGTGTAGAAAAATAGCACAAGTTTTGAAACAGTAAAGCTAGTGATGGGAAAGAGTTTGAATGAAAGATGCAGAAAAAAAAACCCCTGTTTTTAAAAATCATGCTGAATTTGGGGCACCTGGGGTGGCTTAGTCAGGTAAGTGGCCAACTCTTGATTTCAGCTCAGGTCATGACCTTGCAGTTTGTGAGATCAAGCCCTGCATCAGGCTCTGAGCTGACAGCAAGGGGCCTGCTTGGGATTCTCTCTGTCCATCTCTCTGTCCTTTCCCTGCTTGTGCTAACTCATGCTCTCTCTCTCTCTCTCTGAAAAATAAACTTAAAAAAAAAACTACATAAAAAAAATCATGCTGAGTTTGACTAAAAGCAAGTATGTTGTGCAGAGTCTAACTTAGCCCACAAATTCACTTTTCTGCCAGCTCAATAATTCTATAACAGCTGCATATAAAGTATGTTGATTAAAACATTTGAAAGTTATGGTAATTAAGATTGGGTAATTATTTGAAGCTACTTCTCTTCCCAAAGAAAACAGAGTATTTCAGGATTATCAACAAGAGGGCCTTGGATTTGAGAAATGAACAGGTTATGAGACTGGAAATACATATTCTGTCTAGTCTAGATATGCTAAGAGTCAAAGTCTAGGAAAACCCAGACTACTACCATCACCTTCTGTGTCTGATCTAACCTAGTGAGTCCCAAGGGAACTGACTGCCTTGGCTCAGAAGAGGCAGGGGATGGAATGGAAGCCATACAGGCTTCAGACTCACAGACTTGGATTTAAATCCTAGAGGGAATAAGTTGCTTGCTTTTTAGGCTACTTATCCCGTAAAGTAACAATAGTGATTATTTCACAGGATGGTGGTAAAGATTAAATAAGATATAAAATAGCTAGTACTATAGGCACTATGCATGCAAATATACATGAATAAATGAAAATAAAAATGAGTACTATGTTGTAGTTTCTTAAATACACCTTCTACCAACCAACCAGATTTTCTTTCCACCTAAAAAAAATCATGTATCATGTTATTAACATTAATCTAGGGATCTTGAGAGATGCTACACTTGTGATGATGGCAGCCAGGAGTGATTATAAAATTGATGTAATACCAATTACAGAAAACTATTCAAAAATACTTTCAAAGGTTTTACATGTAAAGTAGGGCAGTTACATGGGTCAAGTGTTGGTGGGACTAGAAGAACAATTTGTCCTTGCTGGAAAAGTTGTAAGTACTAGAATCTAAATGAGGTAAATCTAAATAGCAAAACATGGTCTTCATTAATTGTAACGTAATCTCTTTTTGCCGTTACACCAGCGAGAAGAAGCTCATTACAGATGCCCTTAATAGAAATCAGTTTCTGAAGAGACTGGATCCTCAGCAGATCAAAGACATGGTGGAATGCATGTATGGTAGAAACTACCAGCAAGGGAGTTACATTATTAAGCAAGGAGAACCAGGAAACCATATCTTTGTGCTAGCAGGTGGGTTTCACAGGTTTTTCCAGTTCCAGATCTTACATAACAAATATTTTGCCTATTGCCTTATGATTTTTTGCAAACATTTATAAAAATGCAAAACCGGTTGCTCTGTTTGTATGAAACCATAACAGAACGAGCTCATGAAATAGTAACATTGTTGACCTAATCATAATGGTGATAATAATATTTACTGAGTGCATTTTATGTGTCAAGCATCCTACTGAGCACTTTATAGAGAGATCTCATTTCATCTTCTCACCAACTCTGTTAGGCAAGTGCTGTTATCACCTTATTACTAATGTGGACTTTGCCACAGAAAAGTTATGTAACTTACGCAAGGCCACAAAGCTCATAAATGGTGGAGGTAGAATGCAGATGTAGATAATCTGACTCGTGTCCGTACTTCTAATCACAATGCCACCTACCCAGCAACTGCAAAAAAGGTGTTTCTATTTAAAATACTGCTGCTTATGTTGACATTTTTAGGTTGTTGTAGCCGGATAAAGAAAACAATTGTTTTTGTGGTTCTGTAAAATATTTGGGTTATATACGAACGCTTTCAGAAGATAATTTAGGTACATGTAACCAACATGTGAATCAAATGGAATGCATTAAGATTAAAACTGGTGTCTTTAGAACCATTTAAATGGTTTTCTCCATATACAATTATAGGAACAGCTTTACATGCTGGGTAGATTTTAATAATCAGATAGGCAAAGGATTTCTTAAATGCATACCAAATGCATGCCTTATAGTAGTACTCAAAAATGATTTTTGTTAGATATAGAGACAATAAATTATATGAACAGGGTGTATGTTTAGTGAACACCTTCTCAAATTCTGAATTGCCCCAACTTTTTGAGTTTTAGGGAAAAATTTAAGGTGGCTTACCCAGATGGAGTGGTAAATTGAGACATGCTGTGGCCTTTTATTTTATACTGTAGTTCCTGGCAACCTAAGAATGCTTTCATGATTCTTGTTTCCTTGGGGGCCTTAGGTGTAGGGCAGAAGTTGCCATTCCAAACAAATTAATAAATATGTATTGTATTTATACCATATAAAAGATTGTTTTCATATGCTCTGATTCCTTAGACATGCTATTTTCATAAATATTGGTGTTTATTTGCCATAAATGTCTCTGTAGACACCCCTAAAATTATACAGTCATTCTCAAGAAATTATTCTCCCAAGAATTATTCTAATTCTATGGTCTGAATTTAGCCAACCTTCAAGTTTTTGGGGACGATAATCCAGGGCAGTTTCCCCATCTTTCAACTTTTCTCTTGGTCATTTCATTTCTTTTTTTTTTTTTTTTTAATTTTTTTTTCAACGTTTATTTATTTTTGGGACAGAGAGAGACAGAGCATGAACGGGGGAGGGGCAGAGAGAGAGGGAGACACAGAATCGGAAACAGGCTCCAGGCTCCGAGCCATCAGCCCAGAGCCTGACGCGGGGCTCGAACTCACGGACCGCGAGATCGTGACCTGGCTGAAGTCGGATGCTTAACCGACTGCGCCACCCAGGCGCCCCTGTTATTTCATTTCTACTTTAGCAACACCAGAAACTCTGGCATGAAAAAATAGATCATTAACTCAACAAATTTTTATGGAAGCTGTTAGGAAAAGATGAGAAACTCATGTCAGCCCATCTTGTTCCTTGCCGATAACTCCAATGGAAGACTGACTAGGGAAGAGAAGAGTGAGAACAGAAGCCAGCATCAGTACAGTCATTGACATCAGGGTTACAGCACACATGGAAATGAAAATTGGACAGTTTCTTATTTGAATAAATTATGGTGTTATCTCAGGACTGACTTGCCTGATTTAACTGATTGAGCAAATTAGTTAATTAAAAATCTCCCTTTTATAATATATGGCATGAATAGCAAATATTAAAAGCATATTTAGCTTAAACTTTGATATTCCATATAATTCTTTAGTATTTCCCAAGTCCCATGGGTCATACTCAAATAGAAAAAAAAAAACTTTAAATGCATTGAGACCCATGATACAAACTTGACGGTACCACTAAGTGGTTTCAGTGGAGTGGAATTTAGTTGCAATGAAAAATTATTAAATTTTGTATTATATCTGTAGGATTTGGAGCCAATGCAGCTTTTTTTCTTACTATAATGTAAGTTCTATCAGAATAAGTAATTTAAAAAATTTCCTCAACATTTTTATTCATTTTTTGAGAGACAGAGAGACACAGTGTGTGTGGGGGAGGGGCAGAGAGAGAGGGAGACACAGAATCCGAAGCAGTCTCCAGGCTCTGAGCCATCAACCCAGAGCCCAATGCGGGGCTCCAACCCACAAACCCACGAGATCATGATCTGAGCCGAAGTAGGCTGCTTACCGACTGACCTGCCCAGGCGCCCCCAGAATAAGTATCTTTTGTGTCTCTTTGGCAGTTGTACCAGTTCCTGCTACAACATAGGTACTCAAATCAGATTTGGTGAATGAGTGGCTGGGCAGAGATGATTCAGAGCTGCTTAGTGGTGAACTAGGAGAAGGAAAGATGAACTCTTCAAGGGAAAGAGAATAACCCACCATTTTTTCCCCCTCGAAGAATGGAGGTCTCTTTTGCATGTAGCTTTTTGTTAGGTAAGGTTTTATTTACACTCATTTTCGAAAGGAAACGAGAAGAGAATCACTGGGGCCAAATAATTGTGAGGAGGTGGCCTCAAATACTGCCTCTCCCTTTCCTTGATAGGCACTCTTCTTTCTCATTTTTATAAGACTTTATTTTTTCTAGAGCAGTTTTAGGTATGCAACAAAATTTGGAAGGAAATACAGAAATTTTTCCATATACCCCTTGTCCCCACACAGCCATGGCCTCCACCATTATCAACATCACTCACCAGAATGGCGCCTTTTTTTTTTTTTAAATCAAGGATGAGCCTGTATTGATATATCATCAAAGTTTACCGTAAGTTGCTGTTGTACCTTCTATGGGTTTAGAGAAATGTATAGTGACATTTATCCATCATTATAAAATCATGCAGAGTATTTTCACCATCCTAAAAATTCTCTGTGCTCTGCCTGTTCATCTCCCCTGCCCCTATCCCTGGCAACCACTGATCTTTTCATTTTCTCCATAGTTTCCCCTTTTCCAGAATGTCATATTGCTGGAACTATACAGTATGTAGCTTTTTTAAATTGAATTCTTTCACTTAGTTGTATATGCACTTGAGGCTCCTCCTTGTCTTTTTGTGGCCTAATAGCATCTTCCTTCCTTTCTTTCTTTCTTTCTTTCTTTCTTTCTTTCTTTCTTTCTTTTTCTTTCTCTCTTTCTCTTTCTTTCTTTCTTTCTTTCTTTCTTTCTCTTTCTTTCTCTTTCTTTCTTTCTTTCTTTCTTTCTTTCTTCTTTTTCTTTTTTTCTTTTCTTTTTTTTTTTGAGCAGCAGACAAAAGTTTATTAGAATACAAGATTAGAAAGGAAGACTAGTAGGAAAGCTCTCACTCTCTTTCCAGAGAGGGAACATTCGAAAGTGAATGCCCCTAAAGCTCATTTCTTTTCAAGTACTGAATAATATTCCATTGGCTGGATGTACCACAGTTTCTCTGTTCATCCATTAAAGGACATCTTTGTCATTTCTAATTTTTGGCAGTTATAAATAAAGCTGCTGTAAATATCTGTGTGCAGGTTTTTGTGTGGATCAGAGGTTTGAACTCCTTTGGGTAAAATGCTAAGGAGGGCAATGGCTGCATTGTATGGTAAGATTATGTTTAATAGAAGGAAGTGCCAAACTGTCTTCCAAAGTGACCGTCCCGTTTTACATTCCCATCGGCAATGTAGGAGAGTTCCCCTTGTTCCATGTGCTCACTAACATTGGGTGTTGTCAGTGTTCCAGGTTTTTGTCATTTTACTAGGTGTGTGGTGGTATTTTACTGTTGTTTTAATCTGCATTTCTCTGATGACGCATGATGTGGGGCATCATTTCATATGCTTATTTACCATCTGTCTATCTTCTTTGGTGAGCATCTGTTAAAGCTCTTTGGCCCATTTTTTAATCAGATTGTTTGTTTTCTTGCTGTTGAGTTGTTAGGGGTTTTTGTATATTTTGCCAAACATACTTTTATCATGTGTGTCTTTTTGCAAAAATATTTTCTTACAGTCTGTGGCTTGTCTTCTAATTCTCTTGAATACTGTTTTTCTCATGCGCTTTTCTTAGCAACTGTCATTTATTACTTCATGTCAGTGATTGAGGGTTTAGACAACAATGCAGGCATGGTGAAGTTACTTACCCAAGGTTACACAGCCAATGATTGGACAGAGCCAGGCTGTCTGACTCCAGGGCCCATGCAATTCTAATTATGACAAGTTAGTCCTTCTGTTAGTGTGGACAGCTAGGATGTGTTTTCAAGACATACAATAATTGTTGTGTTCCTTGGACAAAAGAAAGAGTTTTATGTGCTACATTTTCTTGGGGTAGAATGAATTTTAAATACAACACTTGCCATCCACTGCTTCTGGAGAAGAACTTTGTAGCAATGATAATAACATTAACAATAGCTAACATTAACATAGCATTTTCTGTGTGTTAGCCATTGTTCTAAGTTCCCTACCTATGTTAACTAATTTAATTCTCACAGCAACTGTCTGAGGTGAATATTATTATTGTTATTATTATTATTATTATTATTATTATTATTATCCCCATTACCGACAAAGAACCCCAGGCAGAGTAGGGAACCCCTCTCTTTCAAAGTGATCAGCTAATAGAGAGTAAGTGGGAGAGCTGCTTTTAGTCTACACTGTCAACCACTATGTTATAATGAGAATCATAAGAGATCTTGCCTGTATGCTTTGTGTACTTTCTGATTGTCTTACTTTTGTAATTTATTTGGATTATTTGTGTTTTTTCTTAAATTCTGCTTGACAGAGGGTCGACTAGAGGTGTTCCAAGGGGAGAGATTGCTGTCATCGATCCCTATGTGGACCACGTTTGGGGAGCTAGCCATTTTATACAACTGTACAAGAACTGCCTCTGTGAAAGGTAACGGGATGAAAGGCTCTATTTTTGAATCGTTACACAATGTTTATGGCAATCTAAGTCACTACTATTGCCTGCTGAGTATTTCTGTCTCCCATTGTGCCCCATGTGCTCTTGTTAAAGGAAATGCTATGCTTACAAAAGAATTTATATTGAAGCACTTGTCTAAATAATTCAAATTTAAGAGAACTTTTCCTTCAGGTACCTGCATATGAAATATGAAAATGGCTTTATATTACTGAATTATTCCAATATTTGCTTTAATTACCACTTCGCTTTTTTTTCTGTGTAAACATCTGCCTTTGGTTCATCCAGAATGTTAGCTTTTCATTCTCTGTGATGTTCCAAACATATTATAAACCAGAAAAATTAATGAAACCAATGAAAATACATAAATAGCCAAAGGGAGGTGAATTAATTGAGAGTTTTCCTGAGTGACTCCTGGGATTAGTTTAAGGGTTCTTGTTTTTATTGACATTATTCATGGTTATCTTGGGCATGAATACTTAAATGTGTTTCTCAGTGTTTAGGACTGGGTTAAGTGTCTCAGAATTGCTGCAGTTTTGATTAAAAAATGCAGATTCTGGGGCTTCACTCCAAACACAAATCAGAATCTCTGGCAATGGAGCTTAGGGATCTGAATTCTTTTTAAAGTTTTTTTTAATGTTTATTTATTTTTTAGGAGGGGAGGGACAGAGAGGGAGGGGGACAAAAATCTGAAGCAGGCTCCAGGCTCCAAGCTATCGGCACAGAGCCCAATGCAGGGCTTGAACTCACAAACTGTGAGATCATGACCTGAGCCGAAGTCAGATGCTTAACCTATTGAGCCACCCAGGTGCCCTATATGCATTTGTATTTTTAAGAAGAATGTCAAGATAAATCTAACTCATTCCAAAATTTAGTAAACCAAAGCTTTGGATTTTGATTTATTTTATAGGCCCTCATTACTTCTTTTTTTTTTTTAAAATACAATTGTAACTTCATCTAGATTTTCTAGAGCTGCTACTTCTGCTCTTCTTCCTGTTTAGATTTTATTCTTGCTTTCTATGTCTTTCCTATAAAAAAAATTGTCTCAAACACTGTTTTGCATAATTTCTATGAAAATGATTTGTATGTACTTTATACAAAAGTAACCATAGAGATCCTTAAAAATGTATTGGCTCTCATTAGCTACAATGTCTGAACAGCATAAAAATACATAAAAACATACTCATACACTCAGATCTTTAACTTTCAATTATCTACTTGTGAATTCTTCACTTTCTGGATTAGTTACAGGCTGGCTGGTTTTCTCTTGTGTCACAGCACAAATCTGAAATACATCCTGATGATGTAGTATGTAATTAGGAATTGCAAACTAATTTTGATATCATCCTAAGCAAAACATAATTAGAAAGGAAATCTTTTGCTACTCACTTCCAAATCATGGTTCATTTCAAAGCCAAAGATGATTTTATAAAATTACCCACTATTTATATCACTGCTTCCTTCCATTTGCATGTTAAATAATGCAATTTCCAAGAAATATCAT
Source organism: Prionailurus bengalensis (assembly GCF_016509475.1). Classification (NCBI taxonomy): domain Eukaryota; kingdom Metazoa; phylum Chordata; class Mammalia; order Carnivora; family Felidae; genus Prionailurus; species Prionailurus bengalensis. The sequence continues at coordinate 139,776,854 of NC_057344.1, forward strand.
TTGATGAGAATATATGAACAATTTATCAAGTAACATTTTGGACTGTTTTCTTAATGTGGGGCTAAACAATATTTTATTATTTTCTTGATTTTTCTAAAGCTATTACCAATGTTAAAACTTGGGCACTAGATCGAGAGGTATTCCAGAATATAATGAGAAGGACAGCTCAAGCTAGAGATGAACAGTACAGAAACTTCCTCAGAAGGTAAGAATAACACATTGTTGGAAAGAGTAGAAGATGGTGTAGTTATATTGTGGATATGTTGGTTTTATCACAATAATTACTTTACTAGAGCTTTCCTCATTTAAGCAATTTCCACATGACTAAACCAAAGGAACAAAAGTATTCCCTTGCAGTAAAGGCCACTATATTAAAAAATATATATACTTAATTCCAATTAGCCTTGCACACTGATTTATTTATCTTTCACTAATTTTGCCCTTGTATTGATGGAGTCCTTGTATATAGTATAGAAAAATGTGTAAAAAGTCTTAAAATATTCATCTGGGTTGCTCAGTTGACTTTGAAAGATAGCCTGCAATTTGGAAGTGGATAGCAAAAGATCATCTTTCTAATAATGCTTTGGTTAGACTAATATTAAAATTAATTTATTTTGCTATCTTTAATTGCTTTACCTGAGACATTATCTTTCTCATTTATATAACCACACCATCTTCCAAATTACTATTATTTGTAACAAATTAACTTGCCAGAAATGTCACTGTGTGTGTCTTGATGACACAGATCCTTGGAACATATTTTGTGACCTGTTCTGTGCCCCCAACAACTTGGGTACATCAATTTAGAAAGAAACAAATACCTATCTAACTGAAAAAGTCAGTTATGCATATACAAAGTTTGTTTGTTTTTTTTGGAGAATATACATTCTTTTTTTAAATTAATTTTTTAATGTTTTTTATTTATTTTTGAGACAGAGAGAGATAGAGCATGAACGGGGAGGGGCAGAGAGAGAGGGAGACACAGAATCGGAAGCAGGCTCCAGGCTCTGAGCCATCAGCCCAGAGCCCGACACGGGGCTCGAACTCACGGACCGCGAGATCGTGACCTGAGTGAAGTCGGACGCTTAACCGACTGAGCCACCCAGGCGCCCCTGGAGAATATACATTCTTTAAACTATTTCTGTGTTATTTTTTGGGGGGGGTGGTTGACAATCTCTAAAGCTTCAATACATACTGTAATGAAATGTTACCCATGCTAAGTGGTAATAATAATAAAATATCCCACAATTTCCAAAAATAAATTCTAAGCTCTTTTTAATATTAGTGATTTTACTTTGCATAACTAGCCTAGTATATAGCAAGGACTCAATAAATATTGATCGAATGTCTTTGTGATCATCAGTAGAACATTGTAGGTGTTGAGGGTTCTCCTACAGAATCTTGCTGATTTGCCCTCCCCAGAGATAATATTGACTCCCGGCAGAGAGCTGCAATAATGATAAGTAAGTGCCTTACCTATATGCCAACCAATGCCTTAGCTATCATGTTGTGGGCTCTACCTGAGTATAGGTAATCTAAATATCCAGTAACTGAGCAATGCAGGTCAGCATTTAAAGCTAATGAACTACACTCATGCAAAGGCCAAAGGGGGATAAATAACTCAACCAGTCCATGTGGGTTGCCTCTGAATGTGTGAGATAAAACTTGAATTACTAAGGATAGCATTTCATTCCCTTGGAGTCTAGAGTGTTCTGTCTCAGTAGAAGGACTGTGGAGAATTTACTAGTACATAAACCTTCTTTCCTTTTGTTATCTGATTCATCCATTCATTTAACAAATACTTATTGCTGGGCGCTAAATATTGTGGATTCAGTGGTGATCCAGATAAACCTTATTGCTTTTTTTATAGTGGGGAGACAGACAAAAGATTTTTCCTCATATCAATTTCCTCACTAATCCCCAAAAGTGATAGTTTATAGAAGAGAATTTTCACTAACATTATAGACTACCGTTTGGACCAGAAGTAGAACTTTCACAATGAAGAGTATGTTAATCAATGACAAGTTCTGGTTACCATTTTACCTTTTCATTCATAGGAAGGTAGATTAGAAACAGGCATTTCTCTTTGTTTCATAATATACAATGAGCTCTTTCTTTTTCCATTTACATCTTTTCATTTTGAAGTATGTGATATCTAGAAAAGTTACATAGTACATATGTAAGTTTTAAAACATAATAACAAAAACACCCAATCTAAGAAGTGGAGCATTGGCAAAATGGAAAGTTCTTTTCCTGTGGTCCCCATTCATTTCCCGGCCTCCTACATGCGTCTCCATGGAGTGGCCTGTATTCTGAAGTTTAGAAATCATTCCTTGGTAGTCTTTATTACTTTGTCTCTAGCTTGATTTAATTAACCTATTTTTCAACTTCAAAAAGTGTTATTTTTGCAACTCAACTCTTTATTCAATCTTTTTTTCTATGTTTTTTTTTCTATTTCATCCATCTGGTTAAGTTCAGTCATTTCTCCTGTTTTAGAGTTTGGTTCTGACTCTACTACAGTGTATTTATCTGTTCTCCAATTGGGGCATGTTCTAGTGTTCTGCAATTACAAATGATTCTGATACAAACATTCTTAGCCACGTGTCCTGGCCACGTGCCTCCCTGTGAACATGCCCAAGGATCAACTAGAGCTATTATTTTAAAAAATTGGATCCAATTATGTATTTTTGGAGTAGCATCATTTTTTCTTTAGGGGTGTCAAATTTTAGATGGTAGGAAATATGTTTTTATATTACAGTAATTATGTCAACGGTCCTGAGTAAAAATGGGTAAAGTAGAGGAGAAATTTCTCCAAAGGAACAATTTAATCATTTGATTGGCTAATCATACTGAGTGGAATTTCTGATGTTTTTTCTCAAGTAATAACTTTCAGTAATCCATTTCATTCCTGATATTATTACTATATGTAAAAATGTTCCTATTACGTGCCCCTGGCTACCATTAATTTTAAAAGTTGGTACAGTATGATTAATAATCAAGATGATTTCCATGCTAATTCCTACATTCCCCCTGGATTCAGCCTTTACTTAATTACACAGATTTAGATGAAAATCATATCCTCCTCTGAAAGCAGAGCTCCTCACCCATGCTAATAAAAGACATACTGAGATGTGGCAAGAAACACATTTCTGGGTGTAATTCACTCTGAAAACCAACAACAGATATAAAGTGTTTTTTTCTTCCAAACAGACAAAATAAGATTTTTTTCCCCTTTTTAGTATCTTACTGTCTTTGCTTACTTGCCTGTGATAAATATCTGTGATTACACGTGGTTATATAATTTCAATGTATTTGAAATTCAGTTGTTTATGTGTGATATATTTTGGAGGTTTACTTTGGAAAAATTAAAGTGCATTATATATTTTTTAGATGCAGGTAAAGGTTTTTTGAACTACATAGAAGTGCATATTTAATTCAGGAAGATAATCAAAGGTTTCTTTTTAATTTTGAAGTGTATCCTTGCTGAAGAATTTACCTGAAGATAAATTAACCAAGATCATTGACTGCTTGGAAGTGGTAAGAAATTTTAAAGGAAAAAATACATTTTATTAAACGACTTTATTTAAAAATTTTTTTTCTTAATGTTTTTGTTTTTGACAGAGAGAGACAGAGTGTGAGTGGGGGAGGGACAGAGAGAGAGGGAGACACAGAATCTGAAGCAGGCTCCAGGCTTTGAGCTGTCAGCACAGAGGCCAACGCAGGGCTTGAACCCACAAACTGTGAGATCATGACCTGAGCTAAAGTCAGATGCTCAACTGACTGAGCCACCCAGGCACCCCTTATTTAAAGACTTTATAATTTAGTTGTTATTAGCACTGTAAATGAAAAAAAGGAAAGGATGGTAGGTGGCCTGTCTGCAGAGACCAGGAGCCTTTTTCTATTGTGTAAAACCTTAGACCAACTCACAAGGAATTAAGGGGCTGGGATGGGTTTAGGCCACTCTTCTGAAATGTATAGAAGGAAATTGGATTTGCATGTGTAAAATGACACTTGATTTACATACTCTAACCTTTTTAGTATATTTTGTGAAACTAATCTGCCTTACTCAAGAGGCATTTGATTTTCTGCAGTTAACATCACCATCCCCTGTAGAGTTTTCCTAGTATAAAGGAGTCAATGATGTTTCATTAGGTAATGGTGTAGAGGAGGATATATTGGAGCTTTAGGGGACAGCTTTCTGAATCAGGCTATGAAACAAGTCCATACTTGAAAACTCTACACCATGAAAAGACATTTTAAAACCCTCTGCATTTAAGAAGCACTTTACCTATTTTAACATCTAGGGGGAAACAGCATAATGGAATGTGTTCAAAAACTCATATGAGGCATCACCCAGATGGTTGGTTCTAGTCCAAGACTAGCCAAGTTTTTTTGTGAATAAATCTTTTATAACATGTACCTTGGATTCTAATGATATGCATTATATGAAAACCTCTTCAGATTTCAGAGATTAAAATTCAAAGCAAGAAATTTCTCTCTGATTTTTGGTGTGTGTGTGCGAGGGGGGGGTGGGGGTGGGGGTCAATTTCATTGAAACCAAAATGGCTTTAATGGAATTTGAAGGAGGTAAGGAATAATAAAGACGTCACATGTTGACTTTAAGTGTTTATAAAGCTGTTCTCAGTGGGAGATATAAAAGTCTCTGCAAGACTGATTGTTGACAGATTCATGCCTCTGTCAATCACAGTATACAATGCAAACTAATATCTGTTGAGAAGGGAGCACTGACCATTTTATCCTTAAGTGTAAGTGACACCAGTAATGTTTCCATTTACAATTCATGGAACCTGTCCAGCAGTTTATCAAGGACAGGCCGTGATGACACAGTGCCTGGCCTTGTGTCCCCAGAGTGTTCAGAAATGAAGTCATTTTCAAGAGGACTGCTTGCCCTGCATCTCTTGGGATTTTCCCAATGTAACATAACCCAATCACAGATGTTACAAATTAATAATTCATCCTAATTTCTGAGAGTATGTGTTTTTTTTAAAGCTGGAGTAGCCCTATATTTTTTTGGTTAACTGAGAAAATCTGTTTTTAATATAATACTAATAGAGTAGATTCACCAGAGGGGGATTCCATGCTGACAGCAAATATTAAAATTTAGTATCATTAAAAATAAATGGTAAATTAGTCATATTTATAGCAGCCACAGGCAATAGCTGCAGAATATATAGATGGGGCACAAGTCCAGTATTAATTAACACACAATTTGAGTTTGAAAGTTCTCATCTTTTAAAACACCCTAGAAAGGCTTTATTATATCTCTGCATTTGCAGACAGCAGCACAGTTTATAAAGGGCTCTTTATTCGTACCTGGCAAACAAATGTGTCTCTATAGCGTGTGAAAATTCTCAAATGCAAAAGTGATTAGCAAGGGAGTAATGGGATCTATTTAGCACTAAGAAAAGCACATAATTTACCAGCATAGCTTGGACTAATGACCCGTCAACGGGGTCCTGACAACAGCCAATCACTAATGCATTGGAGTTATAACAGAATGCCTGCTGAGTTCCAGGACCAGCTGTCCCACAAACTGGCTCCGTGATCTTTGACAAAAACAGGCTGAATCTGGCTTGAAGTTTAGGAATTGATTTGGGAGGGTTTTAACTTTTGTGTGGGGGCAGGAGAGGGGTATTGGAATTTCCCACCACGACGCAGTTGATCTGAAGTGTTTGTTAAGACTTTGACTATTGAACGTGTAGACCAATGGCTCCAATTATTCAGAGTTCCAATTACATATCTTGCTTTAGCTGAAATCACCCAGCCCTTTCAATTCTAGAGGCAGACATCCCCTTTAAGCCTCCTCTTGTGTTCTGATGGGAAAAGAGTACCAACATATTTGAGAATTAACTGATGAACATCACGAAGCATGATACAGACTTCGAATGCACTGTAAGTGTTAATGGTAATGAAAATGATAATGTGAATTCTGCACCCACCTCTTGTGCAATATGGAGCACAAGAGTGGAAGGAGTCTCTGTTCACACATACAGGAAGCATGGGATTTGACTGTGGTTGATTGAAATGTCACCTCACTCTTTGTTGCAGAGCTGTGGTATGTGACCCTGTGGCCCCCTGTACTGAGACTCTGACATGCCATCTTTCATGAAACTGGGGGTGTAGTAGGAGTGGGGTAGGGGTGGGGTCATGTAGAATGTTGTTGCCCTTCCTTACTCACATCACCTGTGGCGCTGCTTAAAAGGCAGATTTCCAGGTACCACCCATACTTACTGAATCAGAAACTCTGGGATATTGGCCCAGAAATGCACACTTAATACATTACTTGATTCTTATGCTTATTAAAGAGAATATTTGAGAACCACTAGTTTAAAGTTATGAGTAGAATACATATATTTAGAGCCTTGCCATCTCTTCATTCAGGAATTTTCCATTTTTCATAATTTAAAAAAATCTAGTTCTCTTTCTTATAGTTCCTGCTAATACCTACAAAACCAGAGGGTTTTCTCATTTTAATGATTACATATGGAGTCATAAAGAAAGTTGAGATAATTGTGGATTTTGCCTGTTTATGGACCAGTTAGCTAGAGGTGGGGCAGCTAGGTGCAATAGAAAGTCCACTAGTCCGAAGTCTGGAGATTAGTGTTTATGGTCACGCTTCTTTCACTAATAGCTGTCAATTAATTGTGGTAAGCATTAGGGTTTTCTCATCTACAAAATAAGGGTGAGTAGTCCATATCTCTAAGGGCTCTTTCAGTGTTTCAGTTACAGATTTCTAAACAGTTGGCTCACCCAAGTTGGAGGAGTTTCTGTTGGTTTTCATTTTGTGGGCTCTAGTTCCTTGGGAAGAAGCAATCTGCTACTAAATTTTGCCTGACTGGTTGATGAGGGCCCACCTGATCCAATTGTATTTGCTTTAAAATTTCTACAGTGTTTTAACTGTTGTACTTGGGTGAACAAAAAAATGTCGGTAACAACCCAAATAACTGTATCCAGTTTTTTAAACAACCAACATGGGTTCATAGTCATATGATGTGGGGAGTGTGTGTGTGTGTGTGTGTGTGTGTGTGTGTGTGTGTGATACATCTGATTGTGCATCATCAATACTTCTTTGTAATGAAGATTTCTGGTCACACACTAAAGACTCTAAGGAAGTCTTAGGCTTGCGTTTTGGTCTTTGTTCTCCATCACCTTTGGTTTTTCTTCTGGTTTTCTATATACTGTTTATAGGCATTCAGGTTCTAGCATTTTCTAGATATCACAGAATGAGCATTTTCTTTACAGTGAAAACCTCTTTGCATCGTTCATTAGCTATTGCTTTTTGTATAGTTTTCTTCTGACCTTTACCTCTTAGTCTGCCCTGGTATTGATTTCCTTATTTTTCCCTCTTGTTATACACTCAGTAACTACTCTTAGGGTTTCCTGCACATCTTTTTTAAAAACATCTTTTTCAGGGGTCCCTGGGTGGCTCAGTCGGTTAAGGCTTTGACTCTTGATTTTAGCTCAGGTCCTGCATGATCTCACGGTTCGTGGGATTGGGCCCTGAGTCTGGCTCTGTGCTGACAGAGAGGAGTTTGCTTGGGATATTCTCTCTCTCTCTCTCTCTCTCTCTCTCTCTCTCTCTCCTCTGCCCCTTTCCCACTCGTGCTGTCTCTCTCTCTCTCAAAAATAAATAAATAAACGTAAAAAAACATCTTTTTCAGACTCTGGGTTATAGCTCATTAGTAGATCATGAAATTAATTTGTAGGAACATTTTTTAAAAGTATCAGAGTAGTAAGTATAAGTATTATTTGAATATGTTTTAATTTTATATAAATGTCTATATGTGTGCATACTCCCGTACGTGTGTTTGGGTGTACAGGTAAAATGTATTTCTTATTGTAGGTCACAGTAAAAAATGCTTGAAAATCATTGCTCCCCCAGATAGGATCTATGGCTTCTTGGTCCTATAAGGGACCCCTTTGCAGTGTAACCACAGGACAATAACCACACTGTTTGCATTTCTCTTTTTGGTCTTGGTGACCACCCTGGCTAGACTGGCTGCACTCCCCAGTTGACAAACACTGGCCAGTCTAGCATCATAGCCAGTGCTTACCACTATATATTTTTGGTCTGACCTACATCCACAGCCTTTTCTGATCTATGAAGTTACTGTCAACACACTGGGAGGTATTATTTATCTTCCTCCCAAGGTTTTGGGTGACAAAGAATCATCCCTAGGAAAAATACCACCAGGAAGGTTGCCCCTTAAGAAACAACAAAGCTCTTTCTCAGTGTTCCCTTTTAAGCTTCCCATTAGCTTCTCTGACTGACAGGAATTAAAGCCTCACATCTGCACACACCACACGCTTTATAATAACTGAAGAACAACCTACCAGCACTTCAGAAATTCTCCATGCTCTTGAGGTACCTGGGTGGCTCAGTCGGTTAAGCGTCTGACTTTGGCTCAGGTCATGGTCTCATGGCGTGTGAGTTCGAACCCTGTGTCAGGCTCTGTGCTGACAGCTCAGAGCCTGGACCCTGCTTCCGGTTCTGTGTCTCCCTCTGTCTCGGCCCCTCCCCCACAGGCACTCTGTCTCTCTATCTCAAAAGGAAATAAACATAAAAAAAAAGAAAGAAATTCTCCATGTTCCTTCTGTTCCATGTTCTGAAGGGATTAGGAGAGACTATAGAGCAGACTCTCTGAAACAAGGACATCTAACACGACGCCAACCTTCCTAGGGAAGAGGAATGAACATTAGCTGCATAACAGATGCTGAACTGCAGTGGCATGGTCACTCACTCAAACACCAAGGCTCATGGCCATCTCAACTGCAAAATTGAGCTTGGAGGTGGTGAAGGTTTGTGATACAGCTAAAATGAGAAAGAATGAAGAGTTGGAGTAAGCACACTGTGATGCAAAAGACTCAAAATCTCATTTTCCAAATAAAGTAGAGGTTTGTCTCTTGCTCACATAACAGTCCAAGGAGGATAGTCCCAATTGGCTATACAGAGTCATTCAGGAACTCAAGCTAAAGGCCTTACGATCCTCTCCCAAGATCTCTCTGTGAAGACACATGCCTGATACGGCTCATAGACCTGGCATGGGGGGTGGCACACATCACTTCTGTTCAGGTTCCTTTAGCTAGAAGTTAATGACATGGCCACAGCTACCAGGGAGGCATTTTACCTGGACAGCCACGTATACTGTGGAAGGCTTGGACAACTGGCTCCCAGGCTCTTTCACAGGGATTAACCATCAACGGGTGCCTAGCATGTACCAAGTATGCTATCAGGTGCTTTAGATACCCTCTTTCAAAGTTAGGTGTGGTAGGTCATACGGTTTTAATTTTATAGCAAAGTAAACTGAGGTTCAGAAGATTGAAGTGACAGCCTAGCAAACCATTATCATCTTCCTCCTCAACATGGCAGTTATTAATTATTTACTATGTTTCAGGTGCTTTCAGTGCATCAAAACATTGTCTTTTATTGGCTTATTGTGGTAAGGCAGAATGGACTCTCCCCCCCGCCCCCCCCTTCCCCCCAATGTCCCAGACCGCAATCCTTGGAATGCGTGAATATGTTATGTCACCTAGCAAAAGTGACTGGGCAGGTGTAATTAAGGTTCAGGACCTTAAAATAAGGAGATTATTCTGGATTATCTAGATGGGATGACTATAATTACATGAGCCCTTAAAAGCAGAGCATTTTCTCTGGCTGGAGTCAGAGAGATTTAGCATAAGTGGAAGTCAGAGAGATTTCAAGTCTAAGAAGAATTTGATGAGCCATTGCTGGTTATGAAACGCAGGGGGCTCTGTGCATGGGCCTAAGAGAGATCTTCAGAAACTAAGAGGCCAACAGCCAGTACAGAAATGAGACCTTATCCTATAACCTCAAGAAACTGAATTCTGCCAACAACCTGATTAAACTTGAAAGTGGATTTTCCCCCAGAGCCTCCAGAAAGGAACACAGCCTGACACTTTTGAGTTCAGTCTTGAGAGACCCTTGACAGAAAAATCCAGGTGAGCCATGCTGTGCCTGGACTCCTTGACCCACAGAAACTGTGAGATGATAATGAGTGTTTTCTTTAAGGCACTAAGAAATGTGTGGTTATTTGTAACAGCAGCAATAGAAAACTAATGTGCTTCTCTAAATCTTTGAAGGTAAATGTTCTTATTTGAACTTTATGCATTGTTTTTTTCCCTAAGATATGCATCTTTCCATATGTTGAAATATCTTGTAAGATGTATGTAGTGCTATGTAAATAAAAGATAGGTTTAGTCATATTAGAAGTAACATTTATTTCAAAAATGTAAGTAGATTTTATTAGTCAGTGACCAAAATAGATACTGAAATACAGCAGACATAAAAGTGGCTTTGTCTGGATTTTGTTTTTAAATCTAAAAGAAAAATAAGAGAGAGCTGTGATGTTGTTAATTATGCCTTTTTAAATAAATGAAACAGGCCCATTTTTGTAGAAATAATTAAGAGTTCCATTTTGGTTCTATGACTTTGACACAATGTTAAAGTGGAGTAGAGGTGGACAGTCTAATCCATCTTTCGTTTTCTAAGAGACTGTATTGCTTTATCGGTCTGACATATGGATGAATGGCTTTTCCCTGCCCAAGAATTCTCTGATTACACACACACACACACACACACACACACGAGGGAAACCAAGAAATATGTGACAGTTTGAGATTTCATGAGGATAAACCTACCTTGAAGAAGAGAATTTACATGTGAAAAATTCTAATGTTGGTATTTTATGACGACACATCTTTGAAAAGAATCCATAGGAAAGAGCCACTTCCTCTGTCTGTAGAATTTTCCTAGCCTTTGCCCTTCAAGGAATTAGAAGTTGACGCTGATATTCCTAATGTCCGCTGGGGATAATATTTTCAATTTCTTAGATATTCTTTTTCTAAACACTAGGCCCGGTTTCAGGCTGTTACAGATCACTGAACAGTTTGTAGTTAGATTCTTTCAGTGAAAGCCCACCTGGATGTCAGTGATTATTGTCTTGCTTTTGCTTCTCTGCATGTTCTTTAGTCTCCATGCCTGAAAACCAGTCTTTCTGGTGAGTTCTGTGAAAGACAAAAAGAAATGCAGGTAATAAGGCAAAAGTCTCTTTACTTGTCTACAGTTTATGACTGCAATGTTTAAGAAGATTACAGTGACAATAGGCAACAAAGAAAAGCAACAGGCATGGGATGCTCATTTCAAAGACATGGGGAGTTCTGTTACATTTATGCCTTCATCTGGATGTCGCCACTGGATTTAACGTTTTCTTTTTCTCTTATCCCAATAGGAATACTATGACAAAGGAGATTACATTATTAGAGAGGGCGAGGAAGGAAGTACCTTCTTCATTTTAGCAAAAGGAAAGGTAAATATGAATTAAAGCTTACTTACAGTAAATCATGGAAGTCTTTTCACATTAGTTTGCCCTGCACCACAGCACTGGAAAGTCTCTGCATTGAACAGGTAAAGGAACTTCTGCTCAGAAGAGTTCCTTGGGGTTTGGTCTTAGCCTTGGGTTTGGGGGCACAGGAGAGCTGTTCTGGGTTCTGGCTGAGACAGTAACTTCTTAGTGACCTTAGGCAGGTCCCTTGACTTTCATTGTGTTTAAAATGACTCGATTCTTTCTCAGATCCCTTTTGTCTGTGATTCCCAATCAAATCAATGATCCAGGATCAGGGCTGGAAATCTTTTCCATCCAGCAGGGGTGACAAGCAGCAGGTGGAGGAGAATGAACTTGTCAGTGGAGGACAGCAATGGCTGGGCATAAAGCTGTAGAGAGGGCTCGGAACTTCAGTTCATATACCATAGCTCAAGTTGGTTTGGGTGCTGATGAAAAATTGATGCTAGTATATGCAGTAGATTTTTCTCTTCACTTAAACTGTGAGTGGATAACATGTTGCCAGTTGTTCCTATGTTGACTCTTTACAATGTTGCTCAGAGATAAAAGGCATTTGTGAAATACTGAAAAAAAGAGTGAATCCTTAAGCACCTGCATCCATAACCTGTCCAGTTTTTACAAGTATTCTTTCTTCCATGGAAGTGTTTATCATCAGGCACTGCCCTTTGTAAACTGGTTGGTTGTCGAACCTTGAACTGGGCCCCCAGTGAAAGAAAAAAAAAATAACAAAATGGTTTCAAACCTCAGAAACTCTTCAACACTCAGAACATTTTTTTTTTTATCATTCCTCTTCCACCTGGACCCGATGCTTTCAGAATTTCTAATCAACAGGAAGCAACCCTTGTGATTATGTTGAATTGGCATAAGACTAGCCACAAACAAGGAATATTGAAGTTTTTGTTTGGTTCTGCTGTGGGACTTCTTAAACCTTCCTGGGCCATGGATCACAGTGAGACACCCATGAAAGTTATGACCCTTCTCCATATCCACATTTTACATCTAGGTTTAGGGGGTAAAACAGAGGATTCAACAAATCAGTCATGGACACTAGATTCAGAATTCCTGACCCTTAGCCTTATTCTTGATTAGTTTGTCAACTCTTTGGCTTTTTGCCATAATAAAAGTTCCCACAGGAACATTAGGATTTGCTTTGAATATTCCTAGGAAGGAATTGCTAGATTCACATAAAATTTTTTGAACTGTGGGAGGTGGGATTTGAATGGAGAATCTTTCTCTTACAGATGGGGAGTCATTTGGTCATGTTAAGTCACAGGATTTCTCAGTCCCTCCAAGTGAATTGCCTGTAGTAAGATCGTCCTAAGTGTCGCAAAGTTAGAGCAAAGGCTCTTCTATTTCCTTCTTTCAGTCAAGTTTATATAGATTTGGAGGGTCTGGTTGAATGAATACGTGCTCAGATTTTCTTTTTTTTCCCCCTTCTCTTTATCTTTTTAATTGTTTAACATCGTGTAGGTAAAAGTCACCCAGAGCACAGAGGGCCACGATCAGCCACAACTGATAAAAACACTGCAGAAAGGAGAATACTTTGGAGAAAAAGCTCTTATCAGGTGAATCCACAAAGTCTATACCATACTTAAATAATTCTTTTGTGGTTTTGCATGTGTAATTACTCATTCAGAGTTGTCAAATTGAGCTGCCAAATTAATGTCAGCAAATATCCAGGAATTAAGAAAAAAAATAAATTGAATTCTGAAAAAATTCATTCTCATGCAGGAAATAAGTACACTAACTGCACAGAAAAGAAATGGGAAAGGCTTAAATTTGCTAGTGAAAATAAAATTGGTATCCCATTAGAATCTTTAGTTTAAAAGAGAGTCACAGAGGGGCGCCTGGGTGGCTCAGTTGGGTAAGTGTCCGATTTAGGCTCAGGTCGTGATCTCATGGTTTGTGAGTTTGAGCCCCATGTTGGGGTCTGTGCTGACAACTAGGAGCCTGGAACCTGCTCTGGATTCTGTGTCTTTGTCTCTCTGTGCCCTTCCCCTGCTCACGCTCTGTCTCTGTCTCTCTCAAAAATAAACATTAAAAAAAAGTTAAAAATTTAGTCAGAGGGATTAAAGACATGAGAATTACAGTTTTTTTAAGAATGAATTTTTATATTTCCAGGGTTTGAAATGTTGCTGTTCCCCCTTTAAAAATTATCAAATAATAACTTTCCATGTTTTTTGTGCTTTTAAATTACTATGTTAAAAGCAATATTTTCTTAAGGATTTTTATCAGCTCATTTTGCAAGTTTTAGAAACAATCAAAATAGTGTGTAGGAAACTTGTACCTGACCCTTAGGCCTTTGGAAGTATGAGTTTATCTACTGTTGATCTAACTTATGGAAGAAATATTTATAAAGATAAATCAAATGTCTCAGGAGATGCTATGTACTTCCTGGAATTCAGAAAACAACTTCAAGTCTAAAAACACCACATTTTCAAAAAATATAAATCACTTTGTAAAAGATCAAATTAGAGTTTTGAGCAATACTGTTTGGAGTTACATATGTTTTTAAATGAATACTTGAAATTAGTTAAGACATCCCTTAAACTTTATATTATTCCTAAATGGTTGTTATTTCAAATGTATGCTTATAGAAAACGAGTATTATTTCTGTTCATTTTCTTCCTTTTTAATTTTTCTCATGAAGTCCTAGTTCTGCTGATTTGTTTGTCATGATAATATTAAGTACAGAGCAAAGAAAACATGTTCATAAATTACTACAAGACAAATTTGATTATTTAAAAATTATAAAGCTCTTATTTTCAAAGGAAAAATACATAAACTTAGTAAGTTCAATTATGACTACTTTGTAAACATTTTAAAAATGGAATTTAAATGCAAGTAAAATTTTTTCTTTCTCGTTTTCTAGCTAGTAATTAACTTGTTTCAATAACATGGAAATTGTCCTTTGTAAAATTTTTTTGTTTGTGACTGAATACAGATACATTCATGTAATATAATTATGTAATTTTATTATTCAAAACTTCAGTGTATTTGTTTTTAACACTACTAGATTACTTTTTTCATACCTCCCAGCGAAACAATTAAAGTTTGAAAGTGCAGAGAACTTTATAAATGTACTACAGAGTCAAAATAGCTGTTGAAAGGAAGTATATTGTCTGATTTTGCCGGATCTGCAATGATTTACTCTGTATGTCACAGCTAGCCAACTACAGTGTTTTCCACTGAGAAACATGGGAATTCATGTTTACTACAGATACCCAACTCCCTAGGCATTTGAAAGCATGAAGCTAAAATCAGTGAACAGGAGCACTGAATACAAATGCTTCTACATTTTTGTGCATTTTTATGCTATCAGTTTTTAGGGCCACTGACTGTGGCTCTATATTCCTTATATTCTGTATATTTCCATGACTTGACATTAAATAGTCCCAGGAGTTCTTTCAGCATTTTATGTACAACAGTAAATCCATGGCACTTACACAGTTATTATGAAAGAAACATGTGTATTTATAAACACCTAGTATTTATAAAGTGTTTGCAGAGAATATTCCTAGTCAGTCTTGACACTCACAAGTGAAAGGGAGGCCGCATCATTCCTTTTTTTGAACTCACAAATCAAATTGGCTCATATCCTAGATCATATGTGTATGGATATGTACATATATATGTACAAGTATATATGTATATGTACATATACGTATATATGTGTATATAGATAGATAAATAGATAGATATAGATGTCTCCACACATACACATTGAGTAGCGACTGCTCAGCTCCCAACTCAAAGGCTCATCAACCCAGAATGTTTTTGCTGATGTCTTCTGGCAAGGACCCTGTAGACACGTCAGGAGCTGTGTGTTATGTCAGAAGGACTCTGGATGTCACCTATGTGAATAAGGGACTTCTTTGGAATGAGAGATGGGCCACCAAAGTTTTCCTGTCCTATCACCAAAGGAAGATGAAGGAACTGTATATACTTTGTGGTGTACATGTTTGATGAAGTCACTTAGAGCAGGCCCAATATGTTTGTTCCTCCCAGTTACCTTAAATGAATCTCACAGCACTGGGTACCATATGGGGGTACCATTTTTCAGTGTCTTATTTTGTAACTAGTAGAGGGAGGAAACTCATATAAATAAAGGTCTCTAAAGAAATACTTTACCTAATGCTTGGCCTACGGTATTCATTAGGTAATTGAACTTGCCGTCACTAGATCATATGCTGTAATTCATTGAATCTAGGATATCAATTTTGAGAGGCACCATTATATAATGTACCTCTGAGAAAGAAAGACAATGCTATTGATTACATTATGATTCATCATCAATTGTAGGACATGCTCTGATTTCAGAGATTCTAGTGAAAAATGTACATCTTAGGCTTTATGCGATTAAAGTATTTTAGTGTTTACTTAATCATTGGGTGATACGGCACTAAAACCACTTTCTTTGGGTTTTATTCTTTTTTTAAGTTTATTTATTTTGAGAGAGGGTGAGAGAGAGAGAGAGAGCAAGTTGGGGGAGGGTCAGAGAGAGAGACTCTCAAGCAGGCTCCCTGCTGTCAGCATGGATTCTGATGCGGGGCTGGATGCAGGGCTGGAACTCATGAACCCTGAGATCATGACCTGAGCCGAAATGAAGAGTTGGACACTCAACCAACTGAGCCACTGGTTGCCCCTGGGTTTTATTCTTGATTGGCTTTTTTATTGTATATTGATTACTTGAATGTTTTTCCAATAAATTTGTTTAATTAGTTAATTTCAGGTTTGGGCTGCTTATTAATTAGCAATTCCCATTTGATCAGAGGAGAGTTATTTTATTTTGCTGACACAAAGCACAGAATGAGATTCCATATGCATTTGTAGCCACCAATTCCTCTCTCTTCCTGGTGCAATTTGCCTTCTTCTCTGAATTCCTTATTGAGATAACCTTTATTGGGACACATTTCAAATGCTTTTTTGGAAAGGGGTGGAGTATGTTATGATTAAAAAAAGCAGTCTTTGGAAGGTTTAAATGATGGTGTTTCATAAAAAAAGTAGCAGGTCCTCTAATAAAAATGGATGTGTAATTTCTAACCGTAGAAAATTGACTTTCCTGGTTTTGTCTGCAGTGAGGATGTCAGATCAGCTAACATCATCGCCGAAGAAAATGATGTCGCATGCCTGGTTATAGATCGAGAGTGAGTATGCGGATACTGTCTGGGGAGGCAGGCTATTGCCACCTTTGAAGACTTGGCCTTCTGTTACTCCGAGGGCCCATCTGTCTTCTCATTCATCAGCACTTAGAAATG
The DNA here is from genome assembly GCF_016509475.1 of Prionailurus bengalensis. Lineage (NCBI taxonomy): Eukaryota > Metazoa > Chordata > Mammalia > Carnivora > Felidae > Prionailurus > Prionailurus bengalensis. Next base: position 139,793,493 of record NC_057344.1, read on the forward strand.
CTGGCCAATCCTCAGCTGCGAGTATATTCTATTAAAATTCATGGGGAGGAACTGGGCCTTCTGATCTGAATCTGTCTGTGGCAGTGGCAGATGCTGGCAGGCTAAATATTTTGTGTGCAAAGTTTGTACATAAATATCAGCAATAGACCGATTTAAATTCTGCATCTTCCAGAGAAATAAGCTTATTAGTACTCTTACGGATTTTCTCCCATACGATATAGTGAACCATTCCATAATTTATTTCTAAAATGCTGTAAGCAGTCAAAAAAATTTTTTTGAACAAAACCTCTGTCTCGGACATGATGTAAAATACTCATTATTAGCTATACATATATTTCCAGAGAAGGTTTAATTTAACATTTGTAGTAACTTGCAAGTGACGGGTGTTAATATTAATTTCTAAATGTCTCAGGTTATTTTTCAGAAAAAAGTCTTACTTTGTGTCCTTCACTCACTTCAGATCATATTTGAATCTGGCTCTTTGAATCTCTCACTAATGAGTTGAATATTGATCAGTTATCCAGATATCATAAAAGGAAATGCAAATATACCAAAGCTAGGCCGTTGTCTAAGAAAACTCATAGTAAAGGGCACGTGGGTGGCTCAGTGGGTTGGGCTTCAGACTTTGGCTTAAGTCATGATCTCCCAGTTTGTGGGTTCGAGCCCCACATCGGGCTCTGTGCTGACAGCTCAGAGCCTGGAGCCTGCTTCCAATTCTGTGTATCTCTCTCTCTTCCCCTACCCCGCTCTTGCTTAGTCTCTCTCTCTCTCTCTCTCAAAAATAAATAAACATAAAAGAAATTAAAAAAAGAAAACTCATAGTAAAGTCAAAGAAATAGGGTATACCCATATGAAATATTAGCAAAAAATAGTAAAATGAAGAAGTATCACAAGGGAGTATGTAGTTGATTGAACATAACATTCATTGAATCAGGGGTTTAGAACTGTAATGAACTTTAGAACACTTTTTAAAATGTTTATTTATTTTTGAGAGAGAGAGAGCAAGGGAGGGGCAGAGAGGGAAGGAGACGGAGGTCCCCAAGTGGGCTCTGTGCTGAAAGCTGAGAGCCTGATGTGGGGCTCGAACTCACGAAACCGTGAGATCATGACCTGAGACATAGCAGACACTTAACTGACGGAGCCACCCGGTGCCCCAGAACTTTAGAACATTTAAAAAAATATTTTTATTGTGGAAAATTTCACACGTATTAAAAAGCAGACAGGATGGTATTATGAACTCCATAATGCAAGTCCAGAAATTATCAATGAATGCCTTATCTGGATCCCTTTGCCACCCTCTCTCTGCCTTCTCCATACTATTTTCAAACAAATTGCCAACATAAAATGATTTCATCTATAAATTTTAGCAGCATTTCTAAAGGATAAATGTTATTTATAAGACATGACCACAATAACATTAACATACCTAAAAAGTTAGCAATATTCCTTTCTTATTTATTATTTTTAAACGAGGCATAATCAACACATATTTAGGTGTACAACATAGTGCTTGAATATATGTATATATTGCAAAATGACCACCACAGTAAGTCTAGTTAACATCCATCACCACAGATAGAACAATAATCCTTAATATCACTGAATTATTTTAATCTCTGTTTTATGGATAAGAAAAGAAGTCCCAGATCGGTAAAGGGTTGCCCAAGTGATGCTGTCCTGTGTTGGACCAGGAGCTACTGACCGGGTGTCCTGACTTCCTTTCGGAGTTCTTTCCACTGTGCCATTTGGCTCCCATAGCATGTATTCAGAAAGAGGGGAAATCACGACGTGGTAAAGTGGGCAAGGTTTAATTTTGTTAAGTGTGGACATGGGGCTTAAAAATTAATAGGCAAATAGGAAATATAGAAATCACTCCAGGTGAAGTAAAACTTAGAAACGAAGGCATAGGGCTAGAAAGTGCACAATAGGTTCAGATAAAGGTAATCTTTGGATGCCAGGTCAGAAATGGAAAATACATGAGTATGGTCCTGATAATGCATTGTTTCGTATATGAGTTCATTAAAAATATATGCATGCACTGAATAGCATTAGCTGTGTGGTAGAATCTTATAAATTGCTCTGAAATGCTAGGACTAAAAATACGAGAGAAAGGAAGAATTCCTTTCCTTTTTCTTCATTGTAATCACACAAGCAAAGTTTATACAATGTCTCATATATTCATAATCGCTGAAAAGGATGCAATTATTTTATAGAGTTAATATATTATTTGGAAGTTTATAATTTTAAAATGTTCAACTTACGTGTTGATTCTCTAATAAACAAAGTATTGTATTAGGCTCGATGAGACTTAAAAAGTTACATGCATTTCTTCTATCAGTGAGAGAGGCTGAGTCTCAGCTGTAACTGGGTTGACCTACATCCTGGATTTCCTGGACAGTTCCGGTTGGCCCAGCGTATTTGTTATTGGCACCACCTTTCAGTCAGAAAAGTATTCAGTCTGAATCGAAAATGATACGATCCTGGTAGCTATGACTAGTAGACTAAGTTAAGATCCCATGATAATTTTCCCATAGTACCTTATCTACACTTATATCATCATTCACATTTTATTGAATTGCTTTATTTAACATCTGTCATCTCACTGTTCTATAAACTTCATGAGTCCGGAAACACTGACTTGTTCGCTGCTGTTGCAATGCCAGCAAATGACATAGTCCTTGGCAGACGGCAAGTGCTCCACATGTTGGCTGAATAAAGGACACCATCCTTGCAATGAAATACAGTGACTGAAAGCCTTTGGCTCTTTATTTCTTCTTTCCTAATGCGTTCTTTCAAAAATGCTTAGAATGAATACACTGCAAGGAGGAGAGTTCAAGTTTTCCTATTTTTAGGTATAATGAAATGTGCAAAATGGCAGTATCTCTAAATATGTGGAAAGTGTTATTTGTGACATCTTCATCATTCTTTGGTTGTTGGGAAAGATCTCAAGGAGCTGATTATGTCAGAATGAACCATCAGTACCATCAAAATGATTATAGGCTGTTTGTCACAGCTAGAATGTTGTAGCTGTTTACATTTACTTTAACTCTAAGTTGTGGATAATTTCTCGGAGCCTGTGATACCAGTATCAACTATCTTTAAAAAAACGAGATTTGTTTACAATACTTTAATTAGTTTAACAGCAAGCAAAATAATGGTGATGTATAGAATAAATAAAAGCAAAACAAAATGAGGTGCCTGGGTGGCTCGGTCGGTTGAATGTCTGACTTCGGCTCAGGTTGTGATATCACGAACCACGAGATTGAGCTCTGCATCAGGTTCTGTGCTGACAGCTCAGAGCCTGGAGCCTGCTTCAGATTCTGTGTCTCCCTCTCTCTGCCCCTCCCCTGCTCACGCTCTCTCTCTCTCTCTCTCTCTCTCTCTCTCTCTCTGTCTCTATCTGTCTTTCAAGAGTAAACATTAATTTTTTTTAAAAAAAGCAAAACAAAGTACAAGAAGTATTTCCCTTTTGCTTGAAAATTTCACCCGTTGGATATTTGAAATTTCGTGGCAGTGCTCTCTGTTTCTCACTATTCTATCAGTCCATGGAGCAGGATAGAAAAGAGTGGAGAGTAGATCTGGAAAGAAAAATGGAAAATACCAGCACAGTATATAAGATATACTTAATCATGTGAATGTATATTGGGGTCAGTTCAACATGGGGAGAGGTCTTCAGGGCTAGGAAAGCAATAAATGGCAACAGTACAGTAATGAGATGGCTCTGGTTTATTAGTTTTAGTTGTGTTGAGGTAAATTTTCATTCCTTTAATTTTTTATGCCCAAGTGCTTAAGATTTACCAAGAAGATTAAAGCATAGTTTCTAGAAGGATACTATATTGCAGTAGTTAAGAGAAGCACCCTAAAAAGTCACAAATCAAGGTAGATTGTCGAGTGTAAGGGCGGAGAAACATTGAAAAGATAATCGAGAAAATATATTTCACTGGTGAGGAAGGAGATTCTTTATTTTTCACGTGCAGTGCTTTGTATGAGTTCCCGCAGACAGTTTGGCGGGGATGGGGAAAGTAGATGGGGCAAGGTCAAGTCTGATCTGTGAAGGGCGAGAGAGGGCAAGGGAAGATATTGGCGGGGCCTCAGAAAACTACCAAGATAAAGTAAAACATGTAGATTTAATTATGAAGGAATTTGAAATGAGGAGCATTATCGAGGGAAAAGAAAAGATAAATTTTTTCCTTGATTTTTAAAATAAGTAGCTTGGGGCGCCTGGGTGGCGCAGTCGGTTAAGCGTCCGACTTCAGCCAGGTCACGATCTCGTGGTCCGTGAGTTCGAGCCCCGCGTCGGGCTCTGGGCTGATGGCTCAGAACCTGGAGCCTGTTTTCGATTCTGTGTCTCCCTCTCTCTCTGCCCCTCCCCTGTTCATGCTCTGTCTCTCTCTGTCCCAAAAAAATAAATAAACGTTGAAAAAATAAATAAAATAAAATAAAATAAAATAAGTAGCTTAATTTGATGAAGCAAAGTTAGGAAAATCTGCAATCCATGTAACCTGTTGACTCAGTAAACAGATTATGTAGACTACTTCCTGTCCACTGTCCTCTGGGGGGGAAAAACTGCTGGTAAACCTGAACCACAAGACAGAAAACTCCAGAAATATTTTCTCTTTTCTTTGTTTTCATAAACTCACAGGATAAATTATATAACTTCGCCATTTATGGCAACTTTAATGTAATGTAAATTATTGAAATTATTGAGAAACCATTTACAAAGCCATGGATAACCATACAAATGGTCTTTTATGAGCTTGAGAAAATGTCGGGTTACAATAGTAACTGTTTATTTTATTCACTTAGGACATTCAACCAAACAGTCGGGACTTTTGAAGAACTCCAAAAATACCTTGAAGGGTATGTGGCAAACCTAAACCGTGATGATGAGAAAAGACATGCAAAGTAAGTGGAGGAACGTTTTCCTAAGCCTCATAGGACTTCCAGCAGTAGATGAAAGAGCACAGGAGTGTGATTCGCCATGTACTAATAACTTTCTGTGTGCCATCACTAGAAAATTTGGGGGAGTTCTTTTAAATTGATCTTCTACAAAGAGGATGCTACTTAACACTACTAGTGTAGATATTATTGTAGTCTGCAAGTAGTCAGCTTTGAGTAGTAATGTTAGGGAGACATTTCCTGATAGGCGGCCTTGGGATGGGAGTCTATGTCTGATGACTTAGCTCAAAAAGAGATTAATTCAGAAATGGAAATGGAAACCACACAAGAATGCCAACGGACTAGTGTAAGCCATTCATTCTGATTCCAGGTAGACAGCTGGGGTAGCATCAGAATTATTTCAGAATATAAAGGAGTTATTGCCCAGGGGTGTGTGTGTGTGTGTGTGTGTGTGTGTGTGTGTGTGTGTACAGGAAGGAGTTGGGTAACAATAATAGTAATAATAACAATAATAATGATATGGTAATATTGATGAAGAAATTTGTGCTTAATAGAAAAACTACTTTGTAAAATTAAAATTTGAAAATCGTTTACATTTTATAGAATAAATACTTAAGAATATATTCACTTAAGAAGCTGGAGTCAAAAGTTCTAGAAAACTAACATTTGAAGTAAATGAGAACATTCAATCAGAACCTCAGAATTTTTTTGCTATGTGGTGTTTTTTTGTTTCTGTTTTTGTTTTGTTTTGTTTTTGTTTGTTTCCTTTTGGCAAGGAATGTATTTGCAGTTTTTATGTCAAAGGCCTTTTGTAGTAAGAACAATTTATGAATATATAATCCAGAGCAGTAAACCTTAATTAAAAGAGAAAAATGAGTATTTGCAAATAATGATACTTAGCTACAAAGTAGGAATGTATTTTTCATGTTTGACTAAGCAGTTATTCTGGTTCATCCATGGAAAGCTTCGAAACCTGACAAAAATAGCAAAACACAGCAAAGATTCTCAGCGTGGCATTCTCCTGTATGTGTAGCAAAGGAATGGCTCACTGGTTTTATTTCCTCTCGTTGATTCTTCAGAAACAACAACAACAACAACAACAACAACAACAGATTTATTGAGATATACTTTAAATACTACACAATTCAGCTCTTTTTACCTCTCATTGATTCAGTTTGACATTTGTCTATTAATGTGTGTGTGTGTGTGTGTGTGTGTGTGCGTGCAAGTTTTTTGTTTGTATGTTCTATTGTTTTTCTCCCCAGACATAACTGAATCTGATCCTCTACAAGTTGAGACAGCTTTTGTAGCAAGCATGGGTAGTGATTACTGGCAGAAATAATACTATTGTTAAGAGTGGGATTTAGGTGTGGCATGACCCTGGCCTGACTAAAGGAGTGTATGCAAAGTTTCGCTTTTCTTATGCAGGAGATCCATGTCTAACTGGAAGCTGTCCAAAGCACTCTCTCTGGAGATGATTCAGCTGAAGGAGAAGGTGGCCAGATTTTCCTCATCATCCCCATTCCAGAACCTTGAGATTATTGCAACACTGGGCGTTGGTGGGTTCGGAAGAGTTGAGCTTGTAAGGGGTTTACGTTTCAAGCATCTGAGAGAAGCCTTTTGACTTTTTTTGTTTTATATTCCAGGGTATCTTGGAGGAATGTATGAATTGTTATTGCTATCTTAAATGTTGGTTTGAGCTGAAATTGAGAAAGTAATTTTTCACTCTGTGTGTTGTATACTAGCAGGTCTGTGCTAATAAGTAACTTGTAATCATATAGGTCATATTTCAAGCTTCTTGCATCACATCCTTTTGTGATTTTTTTTTCTTGATTATAATTTTTGGAGAATGTACCAAGTAAGCATTCCCAGAGGCTATAAAACATTAAAAATGTATTTTCTAACAGCAAAATGTACACACACACACACACACACACATGACCCGTTAACTATATACTAAAGAAAAGAAGAATGTGTCCAGGGGAAGTGCTATAGAAATAAAATCTTTAATATTATAGTTTACACAACTCTACCGCCATGTCTGTATTTGGCTTTCATTATCTTATTTTGGGATTGCTCAAGATTTTCCATCAGAAAAGAAGAAAAGAAGATGAATTTAAAGAAATATTTAAAGAGCAGCCTTCTGTAGTGGTGATCAGGACACCTGGGAACTTATCCTGATTTGGGCTATATTTTCCACATCACCACCTCTCTGAGCTTTATAACTGGCTTCCAAGGAGTAACAGAGTGGTATTGTCAGATCAAGTGCTCTGAGGAAACTGTAGAATGGAGATCTGTGACCTTGGGTACAGATGGCTCTGAACCCTTGGCAATTACCAAGTCCTTCTTCGTCCAGCAGATTTTTCACGATTCACTGTACATTAACCTCCGGGAACCAGGCTGACACCTTCATCTGCTGGATGGCCCTAGACATGAGCAGATCTGAAATGCTGCCAGGAGACCTGGATAGTACACTTCATACCCAGTCAGTACTTCCTCTCTGATGGGTGAGGGGGAGAGAAACTATCTCTTAATAAGCCAAAGAATATTTGGCTTTTTTTTTTATGCCATACGGAGAGACAAGGGCACTATCCATCTGCGGTGGTATTTTTCACCGAAGATCCTGGCAAAAGGATTGAGTTAACAATCCTGAGATCTGTTTTTTTTTTTTTTAATATAGTTAGATGATAATAATTGAAACAATAATTCCACTAATTGAATAACCCAATAACAAGCAATAGTTGAAACAATAATTCCACCACTGATTTAAAAGTCCTAGGCAGCACCAGTGGCAAATGTGTGCAAAGTATGGGGTGCAGCCATTTCTGCGCAGTTTCGTTTCTTGTCAAATATAGTCTGCTTACGGAGTCTTAAGCCTATCTGAATAAACATCTCTTAAATTTTTTTTATTTCCTTTCAAGGGAAAATTTTGTTTGTCCATCTAAAGCAGCAGGCTTCAAAAGAACTCCCTGCACCGATGGAAATGTCCTATCCCTCTGCTATCCGGAGGGTAGTGACTAGCTGGATGTGGCTGGCAAGCTTTTGAAATGTGCCTAGTGCAACTGAGGAACTGGATTTCTAGTTTTAATTAATTTTACATTAAATAACCCCACGCGACTACTTGCTGTTGTATTGGATAGCACAGATACGGGTTTTGACTGAATACGTTTTGTTTGGAAAATCAAAGAAGTGAATCTTCAGACAGAACAATTCTTGGCAGTTCTGGTCAACGTTTTTTAGATCACACACTCAAAAGTGAATAGATTTCTAACCATTAAATCTAAGTAGAGGGTTTTTTTTTTTCTTGTGTTAATGCAAAGATTTTAGGACCATGTTCCAGATACGTGAACTCTTCTGGAAATTACAATGAAAGGGAAGGGTATACACCTGAATAAAACTTAGTGCCCCGAGGGATGAGTGGTTGAAAGGTCACATACCATTTAAATATGAAAGAATTTTAACTCTCACTGGTTACTATTGTTTTATATAGACGTTACAAATCTTTCCTACTAAGTTAGTTTTGACGGATCTTTCTCTTCTTACTTAGGTTAAAGTGAAAAATGAGAATGTGGCTTTTGCTATGAAGTGTATAAGGAAGAAGCACATCGTTGACACTAAGCAACAGGAGCACGTTTACTCAGAAAAGAGGATTCTAGAAGAGTTGTGTTCTCCCTTCATCGTGAAGTAAGTGAGCATTTGGCCCCCGGAATTTGGACTGTAGGCTCTTTTGAATGTTTTCATGCAAGAGAACAGAAGAGGGAGAGAAGACCCCACTCTGAATTCTCCATCCCTGTCACAGCAACAACACACAAAATGTTAGAACTTTGAGGTTTGGAGTCAGGAGTTTGGATTTTTTTTTTTTTTAATTTTTTTTTCAACGTTTATTTATTTTAGGGACAGAGAGAGACAGAGCATGAACGGGGGAGGGGCAGAGAGAGAGGGAGACACAGAATAGGAAACAGGCTCCAGGCTCTGAGCCATCAGCCCAGAGCCTGACGTGGGGCTCGAACTCACAGACTGCAAGATCGTGACCTGGCTGAACGGACACCCAACCGACTGCGCCACCCAGGCGCCCCTGGATTTTTTTATTCTTAAGTAAATCTCAGGAAAATTGTGTGTGTGTGTGTGTGTGTGTGTGTGAATATAAAATTATTGTGGAATAATTTCAACTGATTATTTAATCCATACCTACGGCAGAACTTAGGAAGCAAAGAATTCACATGAAGCCCTCAGAGGACATGCTGTTGCTGAATTTCTGCAAGAGGTAGCATTTGGGCAAATGGAGGCTGCCAGTGAGCAACAGAGTGCAGTCCTAGCAATGCCTGGATGCTGAAAGATCCATCTCCTAATAGTCACTGTTCTTTCTGTGGTTATGCCCAGAGTTTAGAAGAGATATGTTATTCTAGACCACAGCTCTCTTTACTTGTGATTCATCAGTTGGTGGTGTAGACCAGTCAAGACATTTATTTTCATACATGTCCTGACCTCAGAGTGTAGCTTTAGTGATTCCTGGGTGATATAAAGTGCCCTTATAACGAATAGAATTTATGTCTTTTGATCAAATGTCTTGAGAGAATCTTCCTGCCTACCTGTATTCCCACACCCATTTTCTTTCAAGGTAAAAAGGTTTGAACCCAGGCAATGCTGACAATAGAGTCATCCAATTATTTTTTATGTTAACTATGTTTCCAGAATGCCCCCCCTCCTTTGATCAATAATTCATTAACAAACTATCGTGAACAGCTTTGGGGCATGGATTCGATTTTATTCCTGTTCTCATTTCTAGCTCTTTGTAGAATGCCTGGCATATAGTAGGGCAATAATAACATAATAATCAATGTTAATAACACTTATTCAGAAATTAACATGTGCTAGACACTCTTCTTAGCAAACTATGTGGTTATATATATATATATATATATATATATATATCTCAAATACATAATATGTGGGATATATATTTAAAATATTTTTATTTATTTTATATATTATGTATGCAGATATATAACCTACGTTAAATTAATATATAATTAATTTATAATCAAATGAATGTACATATATTCATCTGACCTTTATGATATGAGGTAAACGTAATGGTTGTCCTCAAGAGCAGTAAGAAAGCTGGGTTGCACAACTAATAAATGGTGGGTCAGGGATTCAGACCTAGGCATCTTGGATCCAGAGCCAACACTGAACCACTTTATTAGATTGCTTCTGCTGTCTGCACATGATCTGGCCACTAAGCCTTCACCCACTATTGAGATATGGCACCCTACCCAGGTCCCACATCAGGATTGAGGCTGTCGTTCCTACACCGTCTGGGAGTGTCGCCAACTGAGGACTCTAGCTCTAGCTCAGTCCTTTCCTGGCCATTGCTTTAAGGTAGAGAGAGCCACCTTGCCCAAGATTCTACTCTGTCTCCAGATACATCCTGCATCCAATAATGGCAGAGCTCCTTGAGGCTGAGGCTTTTGTTGAAATAAGAAACTAGAATAGCCCAAGTCTCCTGCTGCCCAAGTGTGTCTTATTCCTCCCCCGTGGATGTTGTTCCCAAGTACACTTCCCATTAAACTTACTGCTTACAGGTCTCTGTCTCACAGTCTAGTTTTTGAGACCAACCAGAGGACATAAGAGACATAAGACATGGGCATGAAGGCAGCTCATAAGGAGACATATGCAGAGGTCTCTGGGCTTCTGGAGAAAAGACAGACTGTATTTGGTAGGTGGGATGATGAGCTTGGTCTTGAGGAAGGGATAACACTATTTCAGTGAAACTGAGATGAAGAAGGTTACTCTGTGTGGAGAGGGAGGGCAGTCTGAAGAAAGGGGTTAACATGTGCAAAACAACACAAGAAGAAAGATCAAGGAGGATTTGGAGGGAAGTCCAATGTAGCTGTAGGATGTTTGGAATGAGATGAGCACCAGTGTTCTAAATGTTATTGGTGATGTTCTTAAGCAACTTTAAAAAGCTTTAAAAAATAGATTTTTAACGATAACCATGTTTTTATGTGTCTTCACAGATTATATCGTACTTTCAAGGACAATAAGTATGTGTACATGCTTCTGGAGGCCTGCTTAGGTGGGGAGCTATGGAGTATATTAAGGGACAGGTAATGGAAAAGGATTATAAACAATAACCTGTGTTCTCACATCTGATCTAAGGGATGATCTACTTTATTCATGATCTACATCTGATCTACTTTATTCATGATCATTTAAAGAGATAGAAAGTCATTACGAAATGGTTCTAAGAAAATATTATGACTTGATAAAATAGTAGTGGGGGTATTTTCTTAGCTAACATTATAATTATGCAATAGACACCCTGTAAGGCAGTCACTGTCATTTCCATATTAGGGATCGAAGAATCCCAGGCTTCCACAGGGTGTGAACTCTCCACAATCACATGGTTAGTGTGAGGCAGGGTGGCTATAAGCCAAAATGTTACTGATTCTGAATCTCTCCCAGGGAAATGAAGAAAGGGGGTGGGGAACATGAAGCCCCCACTAAAAGCAGAGTAAGATTCCTGCGAAGATTCAGTTTTACAGAGGGGTGATTCCTGCATAATTGAAACCACACATATTTATTGAGTACCACCAATGGGGCAAGGCTCCATTGTGGACATTTTCTAGACAATGCAGACTTTTCTAACCAGAAGGATAAAAACTATAAACTTTTTCTCCAATAAAGTTTAGATTTTATTTGGGGAGATAACATAATGTGAAGTTTTAAAACGTTCCATTATTGCTTTTAAAGTTTATGTATTAATTTTGAGAGAGAGAGCACATACACGCATGCACAGGCAGGAGGGGGGCAGAGAGAGAGGGAGAGAGAATATCCCAAGCAGGCTCTGCACTGCCAGCACAGAGCCTGATGCGGGGCTCGATCTCGCAAACCGCAAGATCAGGACCCAAGCCGAGATCAAGAGTCTGAGGCTTAACTGACTGTGCCACCCAGGTGCCCCAAAACATTTTATTATTTAGTGTGTACACTACATATGACAGAAGAGTTGGCAATTTGTAATTAAATGCCAAATGAGTGTTGACGATTGTAAGCTCAGAGGAGAGGAAAGATATAAAAATGTGATGACAAAGGAAAGACTGGAACTAAATTCTAAAGGTGAACAAAATTTGGGAAGGCAGAGGGGAAGGAAAACCAATGTAAAATACGACAGGAAGGCAGAAATAGAATTATGTCTCTTTGTGGATAATTTGGAGCAGAATTATCCCAGCAAAAGGGGATGAGAAGGTAGTTTGCATGAGATTGTGGAGGTTAATTCCAGGCCACACATTTGGACAGGTATTACTTGGGCCTGTGGGTCTTAACTCTGGCTTCTTGTTACAATCAAGTGGAGAGCTTTACAAAGTCACAATGCTGGTCCTTACTGCCAGAGGTTATGATTTGCTTCATCTTGGATGGAGTCCAGTAAATGATTTTTAACTGTCTCTCAGGCAATTCTAATGTGCATTTATAGTGGAGAATTACAGACCTAGGTAATAGGAGACCTTTGAGTATCTGAGAAGAGATAGATGTGTTTGTGTTAGGAACATATTTTTGGATGGATCCCAATGGGGAAAACCTGGAAGGGTGCAAAGACTTGTGCATGATACCTACAAAAACATTTGCGTCCTCCATCATTGCTTCCACGGGCAAATCTGCTTAGGAAGGGAGTTGCTACTATCTGTTAGTCACTGTGTCTGATTCTCAAAACAAACCGTGTTAAGTAGTAAACCCATTTGACAGAAAGGGACCTGAAGCTAGGACAGTCACACAACTTGCCTGAGGACATGGTGATGGAAGACGCAGGGAGTCAAAACCAGTTTCTCTTATTCCAAAGCCACACCCTTCTCTTACTGCGTGCAGCAAATCAGACACATTTTAATAACTAAGTGTGTAAACCCACGTATAGTGCTGCCACAGGGCAACTCTAATATCACTGAGCTACACTAAACAGGAAAGAGTTACGACCCTGTTTCTACATGGGTTATTGTTACGTGCTATACCAACAGGAAATGAAAATGATCACTTGAGTCATTTTTAAGTCAAGCAATAAATTACAGAAATCTGCTTTAAGCTGCCCGTTAAAGTAGTTGCATTTTCTCCAGAGTTTGCCAGAAATGTCTAAAAAAGGCTAATTTTTCTTACGTTTCTATTTTGTATGTTCATATATGATTACCAGAATGGTGTTTGGTTGTAGACACTTTAATTTTAACTAAGTACTTCTCGCTTGCACCAAGTATTCCCCTAAATTTCTTTAGTGTAATTCATTGGTGGTACAAAATGCTACTCAGTGTTGATACCCTCCAAAGCATTCATGTTGTATACATTTACCAAAGCAATAATTGACATGTAGAATAGATAATAGATATGTGTGTCTAGAGCATTAAGAGGGAAAATGATTTCATTGCAGAGGCAGCTTTGATGAGCCCACCTCCAAGTTCTGCGTGGCTTGTGTGACAGAAGCATTTGATTACCTGCACCGACTAGGTATTATCTACAGAGACCTGAAACCAGAAAACTTAATTCTAGATGCTGAGGGTTATCTTAAATTGGTAAGACAAATTCTGTAACTTACAGTATCATAAGAGCTATTTTCTAAACACAGAGTTGTGTCATAATTGCAAATTTGTTTATCTTTTGGTACACTGGTTATTTTTACCATGGGGGATATGCCCTGTGGCATTGGCACCATTAACACAGAGAGAAGTGTTACGAGTACATTCTTTTTGGCTTAGAAATTTTATATTTCAACCATATTTGTGATTGCTACAAAGGATTCACTTAATAGAATGCCTATAAATTGGATTCTGTTAATATTTTTGTTTAATAAATTGAAGTAGGTTTTAATACATCCCTGCTATATATAGGGACTGGTTCTAAGGAATAAGGAAAGAAAATGATTGTCTTTCTTCTGTCCCGAGATAGTCACTGTCTGTATAGGGAGAAAAGATACACATATGACAGGCTTTCTTTTTTTTTTTTTTTTTAATCTTTCTAGGTGATTCTAAAGTACAACCAGGACTGAGAATCACGACACTAGACTCTAGGCTTCTTAAGAACAGAGACTTTCCTTGATATCCATCTTTATAATCTCTAATGCCTCACATAAATCCCCTGGCGGGTCACACTACAAAAAAAAAAAAAAATTCTACCAATCACATAAAGTGGTTTCAGTGTGAAACTATAAGAGAACTGGGCAGTCATAAGTGAGGAGAAACCAGGCCACTTCGGACCTCAGGAGGGAACCCCATCAGGATGGGGAGCCCAGGCTGAGTTTTCCTGAGTTTATTTTATCAGTTTGTCGGGAACATTAAACCATCTCCGAATGTAACATTTACAAAGATACTAAAAGTTTCTCACGTCAGAACTTTTATATATGGAAATAATAGCTACCATTTTATAAGCAGTTTAGTGTGTTATGTGTAAAGAACTGTGCGAAACATTTTGCAATTACTATATTTCACAATTGATGAGATAGGTTTTATCACCCACATGTTACATAGAATAACATGTAATTTAGCTTATTCCTATTTAGCCTCAGGAATTAAATTTATTATGTGTAATTGCTAAGTGATTCCCCTCCATAGTAAAGGAGTAAAATAAGTCCTTTCATGTGAAATCTGGTGTATTTCCAAGAAACATTTTGATCCATTCAAGCTTTATTTTGTCTGTGAAAGACAGCTTTGAGAACTGGTGAGGTACTAACACAGGCCTCAATCACTCCTCTTTCTTCACAATTCCTTCGTTGGCTATGCCTCTTGCAGCTATTTAGGGAAACTCTTTGGAACATTCTAGAACTAAAGTCATCATGAGTTGTGCAGACTATCCATTCAATTCATTCCTTTTTTTTGTAGTTGTTTTTTTTTTTTTTAGTCTATCATTTAAAATATGATAGCTATATGGGGCGCCTGGGTGGCTCAGTCGGTTACGCGGCCGACTTCGGCTCAGGTCATGATCTCGCGGTCCGTGAGTTCGAGCCCCGCGTCGGGCTCTGGGCTGACAGCTCAGAGCCTGGAGCATGTTTCGGATTCTGTGTCTCCCTCTCTCTGACCCTCCCCCGTCCATGCTCTGTCTCTCTCTGTCTCAAAAATAAATAAACGTTAAAAAATTTAAAAAAAAATAAATAAAATACGATAGCATATTCATTATTCACAGACATGGAGGTCAGTAAATATTTCTCCTGTTTGCCATTGTTATCCATCTAGCTAACTCATTTGCCAACTAGTTACATGAAGAATGACAGCTAAAGCTAAAGCCTTTAGAGATTAAGACATAAATTTTCAATATTTCCATTTCTGGCTATATATCAAACTCGATGTACTGAAATCCTCTCACTACCAAGTGTCTAAAAATGTGGATAAAACATGAGAAACAGTATTACGTGCATGGCTGACTTTATCAGACAACACTAGGATTCCCCTGAGGTGGGAACCAGGCTTGAGCAGGAGTATAGCAGAGAACTCAAACAAGGAAGCTGCTGTCTTGTGGGCACCCAGCAGTCTAGATGACCTAGAAGTTGGATTTTAGTACCTGCACCTTCTGAGAACAGGAGACTAGGTTTTGGACCTAGGAAGTGTGGGAAGTTGAATCACAGAACATTTATAAGAGCCAGAGATCACACAGATTACACTCTTAGAGAATTAGAAAACAAGGAAAAAAGGATTTAATTTATAAAGACAGAGTGCATGCAAGAAAACATGCTTTTCTCATTATTGAGCATTTGGTAAAAGAACAGAAGAGTCCCCTTTAAGAATTCTTGGCTATAGGCTCGTCTTCATGGAGGTTGGGTGCTCAGTCTTCAAAGATAGAAAAACCTATGCAAGAATTTGAAAATGGATTCATGTTGGTAGCATGGTCAGCTTTTCAAGAATCAGTGGACATTCTCTTTGGATGAATGTACTCTTAACTCAGAATACAAAGAATTCCCAGAGATAAAATCCTAGAGAATATGAGCTCACATTTAAAAAAAGACAAAACAAAAAGTATATATGATGGAAGAAAGTACCATGAGCAATCCTTGGCAGGCATATAAGTGCCTCATATATTGGAGTAATCAGACACAGAATGTAAAATTGATACATCAAATGCCTTTTAAAACATAAGACAGAGAATTGCAAGTGAGTAAGGAACAGAGAAAAAATCTAACAGGTTTAGAAAAAAAACTAATCGATAAAAATTCTGTTAAGGACTTAAGAATATATAATTAAAATTATATATCCAAGGAAGTTTCATTAATGGTGGAGTTGCATGCATTGGACTAATCTTCTTGTTGAGATTAATTATAATATACATGTAAAAATGTGTGAATGACAGCAACAAAAAGTAAATATTCAGAGCTTAAAAAAAGGGAACCATGCTGGGTGAAAAAAATCCACATTGCTACAGCTGTTTACAGCTACTCATTTCAGGACACACTTCACTGTATAACGCATGAGGTATAAATCTTTAGTTAACATCATACCTAACAGTGAAATAGTGAACAGTTTTACGTTAGGCTGTGAACAAGATAGGAATATGTCTCCTACATTTTTTTTCAACATTATAACAGAGGTCTTAGCAAATGTCATAAACCAAGAAAAAGGAATGAAAGGCCAACGATGAGAAAGGAAGAAGCTACCTGTCTTTATTTTCAAACAACATGATTGTTTATGTAGAAAAGCCTAAAGAATCTACCAAAAAGGACTAGAAATATTAAGCGTGATTACCAGTTCAAAGTCAATATATAAATACAATAAGTCAAGTAAGTCAATTAAACCAATTATATAAATAAAAACTGTATTTAATATACTAACTTCAAAAATTTATAAATGAAATAAAATACCATTTACAGTAACATCAAAAGTTATAAAATAAATTTGAATACACTTAACGTGTAAAACTGTGTAAGACCTCCACACTGAAAATCACAAACTATTGCTGAGAAAAAAAATATAACTAAATGGTAAGGTGTAAATGTTCATAGATTGGATAACTCAGTATTTGGCAAGATGTCCATTCTTTCCAAATTACAAATTCAAGGCCATTGCGATATAAATTAGAGTAGGTGCCTTTTTAGAAACTGAGGCATTTACTTGAAAATTTACATAGAAACACAGAGTTTAGAAAACTTAATAATCACTTTGAAAAAAGAACAAAATTGAAGAATTTATATCTGATACTATAAAGCTACAGTAATCAAGAGAGTGTCATAATACAGGATAGACAAGTAGCTTAATCTAACAGAATAGAGTCCAGAAATAGACATATAAAGTCAGCTGATTTTTAGCAAAAAGAGAAAAACCAAGATTCCCAACAGACAATGCTGAAACAACTGGATATGCATATGTGGGAAAAAAAATGAACCTGACTCCCACTTCACACAATATAGAAAAATGAATTCAAAATGGATCATCAAAATAGACCTATAAAGGTCTATCAAAATAGACCTATAAAGCATCCAAAAGTAAACACACAATAATATCTTCACAACATGAGGTAGGCAGAGATTCTTAGAATACAGATTCATAGAATACAAATAATAGTAATCTTAAAAATTTTATGCTGCTATAATAAAAATTCATAGACTGGATGACTTAAATAACAGGCATTTATTTCTCATAGTTAAAGGCTGGGAAGTAACAAGATCAAAGTGCTGGCAGATCTGGTATCTGACTGGTCAGAAACCACTTCTAGACTGAAAGGTGACTTCTCATTCCTTCAATGAGAGAGAGAGAGAGAGAGAGAGAGAGAGAGAGAGAGTGAGAGGTAGACAAACACAAACAGGGCATGGGGTTGGGAGGCTCTTTTCTTATAAGGGTCCTAATTGCATCATGAAGGCTTTACCCTCATGACTTGATTACCTCCTAAAGGCCCTACCTCTAAATACCATCATATTGGGGATTAGGGTTTCAACATGCAAATTCTGGGGAGACACAAACATGCAGTCCATAATAATTGGACTTTATCAAAATTAAAACTTCTGATAATTAAAAGACACTAAAAAATGAGTAGGCATGCCATAGACTGAGAGAAAGTATTTGCAATACATATTTAAATGACAAAGGACTTGATTGTATTGGAAAATATATAAATAACTCTTACACCTCAATAATAAAAACACAACCCAATTTTTGAAAAATACTTATTTATTTATTTTTGAGAGAGAGAGAGAGAGGAAGAGAGAGGGAGAGAGAGTTTTCCAAGAAGGCTGTGCATCATCAGCACAGAGCCTGAGATGGGGCACAAACTCACAAACTAAGATCCATGACCTGAGCTGAAATCAAGAGTTGGATGTGTAACCAACTGAGCCACCCAGGCACCCTGAGACAACCTAAATAAAAAAAAAAAAAAAAAAGTCAAAGATCTTGAAAAATTACTCCACAAAGGAAGACACTGGAATGATTAATGAGCCATATCAGTTGTCATCAAGGAAATGCAAATTCAAACCACAAAGAAGAACCATATCATATCCACTAAAATGACTATAATTTAAAAGACTGACAATACCAAGTGTTGGTGAGGACTTTCTCCTAAATCTCTAGTGGAGAAAGACTGAAGAATAATTTGTCAGTTTTATAGAGTCAAACATACACCTTATCTATGACAAAAAAAAAATTGACTTATGGGTAGAAACTTCACTCGTTGGTATTTATCTAGAAAAACTGAAATCATGTCTTCAAAAATCTTGGCCAAGAATATTCATAACAGCTTTATTTCTAAAGGTCCCCAAGTCAGAAACAGCCCAAATGTCCAGAACCAATTAAATGTATAAAGGTAAAGGGATAGAACATTAAGCAAGGGAATGCTCTTCAGTGGCATAAAAAAATGAATTACTATAAGCAACAATGTAAGTGAATTTTAAAAACCATGTTGACCAGAGGAAGTCAGATACAAAAGAGTATCTTCTGTATGATTATATTTATTGATATTCTAGAATAGATGGTAGAAATCAATACAATGAGTGCTTCTGGGAGAGGCATTTGACTGCAAAGGGGCATCCTTCTGACCTATTGGGTGTCTATATCTTGACTATATGGTAGTTGTGGTTACATATATAAGCGACATAAAAATTAAATGAACTATATGCCAAAAATCTATGTATATTATTGTTTGTAAATTATACATTAATTTGAAAAATGTAATGGGTTAAATGTCAGATGATTAACAAAGAGAAAAACAGTTCACTGAAAGATAAATTTAAATAATTTGAACAGAATGTTGCATAGAGAGACAAAAAAGATGAAAAATAAGAAAATACAATGAGAAGTTCTTAAAATTTTGAACTGGAGTCCAAGATAAATGTAATATAGAAAGTGAGGGAAAAGCAGTATTTAAAGAAACAACAGCTGAGAACTTTTCAGAAATTATGAAAAACACTAATCATCAGGTAAAGGAGCCCCAACAAATCCCATCTGGGACAAATTGTATATGCTGTAGCTCTATCTTTGTGTAAGAAGTCACTCCAAAATGTAATGGCTTAAACCAACAAGACTTGTTTATGCTCTCTCACAGTTTGTGTGGGTCAGAATTTGGGGAGTGGTTCAGCTGGGTGGTTGTGACCTAAGCTCTCTCATGAATTTTCAGTCAAATGTTGGCTGGGGATTCAGTCACCTGGAAGCTTGTGTAGGACTTGACCAGGGCATCCAAATCCAAGGTGACTTACTCATATGGCTGGGAAATTGATGTTGGCTGTCAGTTGGGGGCATTATGGGCCTCAGTAATGGTTGAATGTCTTCACAGCATGGCAGCTGGCTTGCCTCAGAATGAGTCATCCAAGGAAAAGCTACGATGCCTTTTAAGACCTACTCTCAGAGTCACATCTCAGCACTTCCACTATATTCTGTTGGTCACACTGGGCCAGCCCTGATTTGCTGTGAGATTTATTGTGGCAGAGGACAGCAAAAACAAAAAGAGTATTAAAAGCTATCAAAGAGAAAAGACAGTTTACATGTAAAGTAGTAAAAATTAGGCTTTCAGTTGACAACGCAATTGCGGCAAGAGAATCCATAACACAGAGGGAATTTTTAAAATTCTGACAGAAAATAACTGATAAACTTGAATTGTAAACCCAAGGCTTTCAAAAGGGTGAAATAAGGGCATTTTTAGTCAAAGATGAAGGGCGTTTACCACCTTCATACAAAGGATGTGCTTTAAGGGAGATGAAAAGTGATCCCTGATGAAGGGTCTGAGATGTCACCTTAGAAAGATGGTAAACATGTTAAGTCTTTTAAAATTATGGTGTAAAGTAATCATTCTCATTCTGCTATATACTCTCGAAAATGAGAAAATGCCAAATAACTGAACAACAGCAGCATGAAAACTGAGTGTAGGTATAATTGGAATTAAAGTAGGAGACAATGTCAGTCATTTTAAAAGAAGACAGCAAGAGAGAAACAGGAAACCCAGGAACCAATCCAAGAGAAAGTACAAAAACTGAGAGTAGGAAGAAATCTAATATGTGTAGCCTGCTTTCCAGATTAAAAAAATAAAGATCATCAAATAGGTTTAAAAATAAAAATCAGTTCCATCAGGTTTATAAGGGACAGACGTGAAGCGTGAGGATACAGAAGGCTGGAAGTTAAAAGGATAAAAAAAATGATGTCTGGAAAATAGTCAACAAATGTAAATGCAGATTTCATTGTTAGGAAAGAAGTGATCCTTGGGGCGCCTGGGTGGCGCAGTCGGTTAAGCGTCCGACTTCAGCCAGGTCACGATCTCGCGGTCCGTGGGTTCGAGCCCCGCGTCGGGCTCTGGGCTGATGGCTCGGAGCCTGAAGCCTGTTTCCGATTCTGTGTCTCCCTCTCTCTCTGCCCCTCCCCCGTTCATGCTCTGTCTCTCTCTGTCCCAAAAATAAATAAATGTTGAAAAAAAAAATTAAAAAAAAAAAAAAGGAAAGAAGTGATCCTAGAGATAAAATCTTTACCCTTTGATGATATGAAAGATAATATGAAAGTCCCGATCTTTTATTTGCCCACCAAAATGCTTCAAAAATAAGCAGAATTTGAAAGACATAATAAGGAGAATTGAACAACTGTAGGAAATTTTAATATACCTCTCAGAAATTGATGGAACATTCAGACCAAAAGTCATTAAAGCTTTAGAAGAGGTGCACAGCACAATGAATAAACTTGATCTACTGGCCTTATAGAATATTGCTCCCAAGAGTTGAAGAATACAAATTAATGAAATTTGAGCATACACTAGGCCATTAGCAAGTTTCAGCAAATATGAAAAATAGGAATTAGGTTGTCGCCTGGCAGCCCAGCTGAGCTGTCCCACTGAGGGTTCCTGAGGGGACTGCAATAGAGGTGTGTGTGTGGCGGGGGGGGAGGGGGGAGGGGGTGTGTGCCTGGTGACAGCACAGCAAGAATGCACATCTGGGTAATGGACACTAGGCGGTCTAGCCTTGGACATCAAATACTCCTTGTAAGGCTGACCTTGACCTCATTCTACCAATTTTGATTAAATGGTGTTTCTCGTCTTCCTACATCATTTCTTGGCAATATCTGTGAGGAATTAGGTATCTAAGGACAGCAAGAAAGGAATGGCCTTTTATTTTTTCCAGCAAAGCACAACCAATTAAAGCCTGGAAAATAAGGACCTACGTAAGAGAAAGGTCTGGGTTTTGGAAGTGTCTCTGTAGAGGATGTAGGGATGTGCCTTTCTGTGATAATTACAGAGGATGAATTTGTAGGATGTGAGGCATGAAGACTTCATTCTACTCTTCTTCCCCGAGAGGAAGAGATTGGCTTCTGCCTGAGATTGCCAGCCAGATTTGTTCCCAAATGAATCCTACCTGGGCCAAGCTGTCTCTCAGTAAATACACTGAAAGGAGATTAAGGATTAGCAGATATTACTAAAAGAACATGAAGAATCTCACATCACCATCTCTGACCCGTCCATCCAGTAATTTCCTGTATCTTTCTCTACTTTCAAGGCCAAAGAAAGCTGATGAAGGCCATAATGGTTAAGGGTCTTACTTCTGGTTATCGTGAATGAATCAAGGACAATGTTAAGATGCAGGACAGTACTTAAAGAAAAGCCCACCTGTTCTCAGTCCAAGCAGAATTAGTGTAGTAGTTAGCCTTCTTGGGTTTGCTCAGGAGAAAACTTGGTAGTAATCCAGGAAATCAATAAACATTCTCTATGGTCGTGCTATTAACTCATCACTCATCAATAAATGTTGTATATGGTCGTGCTATTAACTCATGTGAGTAATGCTTCTCATGTGGTAATAGAGCAACTTAATCTTATAGTGAGTATTATATAGGAAAATACAATGTAGAGCATATTACATATTGATACTGTTGCCTGCTTCTTTATGACCTGTCTTCCCCTCTATGCTAGTAGCCCCATGAGGATAGAAACTTGTGCTCTGGTGCTTACTCCCAGACTTAGCACATTGCTAAGCATATAGGAATGAATGAAAGATTCCAAAATAGGAGCATAAAAGTTTTGTTCACTGTTGTCAATGTGTTTAAGGTAGAAATTAAAACCAAACAAAAAACAGGAAGAAACCGACAACAAAAATCATAAATCATCTCACTGGAATTTTAGGGATATTTCAAAATAAGTGAAGAAGACACTTTAATGAATATTATAAAACAGAGTTGCACAATAGATACTACATATCAACGCATGTGGGTTGTAACTAAAATGATAGAGTGATATTTATAGTCTTAAATGTTCCAACTAGGAAACAAGAAAGGCTAAAAAATTAATGAGTTCAGCATTCAACTTAAGAAGATGGAAACGGGAAAAACAAAATAAAGCCAAAGAAAAGAAGGGAAAAAATAAGCATATGACTTAATAAAATATGAAATAAAAGGGATACAGAGCCAAGGTTGATGTTTTGAGAAGACTAATAAAATTAACCAACTGGAAGTATTGATCAAAAGAAAACAGAAGAGATACAGACAAATACCATTATGAATGGACATAATTTCAGTTAAAGCAGAGATTTATGTGGTTTAGAAAGTATTTGGGCAACTTTACTACTACATATGAAATATGTATTTATTTATGTAAATGCTGTATATATATGAAGAGTTGGGTTCTGGTGAGAGCTCTTTCTGGTTTGCAGATGGCTGTCTTCTCACTGTGTCCTCCCATGGCAGAGAGAGAGAGAATCTTTCTTGTGTCTCTTTTCATAAGGGCGCTAATCCCATTCATGATAACTGGCCTAATTTGTGGCCTACTTACCTCCCAAAGGCCCCACCTCCAAATGTCATTATATTGGGGTTTAGAGCTTCTACATAGGAATTTTGTAGAGACCTAGATATTCAGTCTATAGCACACCACATCCAGAAGATTCACTTCAAGGACTTATAATTCTAATCATATGTGAATTCTTTCAGAAAGGAGTAAGAGATAATTTCCATCTTGTTCTGTGAGGCTAGTATGAACTTGATTCTCTAAAGGAAGCTCCTTAGGAAGGCAAATGAATGTCCCATCTAGCCATCCAGCTCGTAAATTTAGTGTAAAAATCAAAAGTAAAATATTAGCAAACTGGATACAAATTATAACAAGACATCATAACAAAACTGGATATATCTCAGAAACTCAAGCATAGTTTAACATTAAAAAAATCTATTAAAGGGACGCCTGGGTGGCTCAGTCGGTTAAGCATCAGACTCTGGCTCAGGTCACCATCTCTCGGTTTGTGAGCGCGAGCCCCGCTTCAGGCTCTGTGCTGCCAGCTTGGATCCTGGTGCTTTGGATTCTGTGTCTCCCTCTCTCTCTGCCCCTCCCCCCTCTGCCCCTCCCCCCTCTCAAAAACAAGTAAACATTAAAAAATTAAAAAAAAATTCTGTTAAACCAAATCACCATTTTAATATATTAACAAAGAAAAACAACGATATAAACACCTCCGTAGATGCAGAGAATTTTTTGATATGTTTCTACATTCACCTATGATAAAATCTTAGCCATTAGGAATAGAAATAAATTGTATTAACCCAATGGAAGATAGGTAACAAAAATTTGGAGCAAACACCACGCATAATGATGAAACAGTAGAAGTATGCTTTTAAAAATCAGTGAGGGGTGCCTGGGTGGCTCAGTCGGTTAAGCGTCCGACTTCAGCTCAGGTCACGATCTCGCGGTCCGTGAGTTCGAGCCCCGCGTCGGGCTCTGGGCTGATGGCTCGGAGCCTGGAGCCTGCTTCCGATTCTGTGTCTCCCTCTCTCTCTGCCCCTCCCCCGTTCATGCTCTGTCTCTCTCTGTCCCCAAAATAAATAAACATTAAAAAAAAAATTTAAAAAAAAAGTCAGTGAAATAAGCGCTTCTGTGTTTTACTGGAGGTTCTAACCCAATGCAGGAAGATATAAATAAAATGGAAAGATTGAGACATAACCAACAAAACCTATTTTCCTATGTGATAGGATTATATAGAAATCCAGAGTGTAACAATAAATTATTAAAATTAAGTGAAGAGTTTAGTATGATCGCTGATACATGATTAGTAATATGAGAACTAAGTGTGTTTTTAATTATCAAAACCACAGTTGATAAGTACAAATACAAATACCATTTTTAAAAAACATGCGAACATATATATTTTACATGATAGAAATAAAAATATAAGTCTAGGACTAAGTCTAACAAAAACGTGTAAGAGCTTTGTTGAGGAACTTAGATGAATTCATAGAAAGACGTTAAAATATGTAAATTAATAGGCTCATTCTCTTTCTTCTGGGCACAGAGCTAGACAAGGCACCCCATCCTTCCTTGTGGCCAGGTGTGGCCCTGGGGCACAGTTCTGGCTAATGAAGTGTGAGCTGACATGCTGTGTACCATTATCAGACCTAGGCTGATAGTGATCCCTGCACACGATCTTGATGCAGTCTTTCTGCCTTGCGGCCAACAAATGCCGAGATTTGAAGTTGGCAGAGCCATAACATGGAAAGAGCCCGTGTCCCTGTCCCAGTGCTTGGAGGTCCCCCTACTGCTCAAGAAAACTCATTATGAAAAGAGAAATAAATTAATGTCGAGCTTTAAGCTCTTATACTTTCTTAGATATGTTTGTTACGGTAGCTAGAGCATTAATAACTCAGAGCATTGTAACTCAGAACATTGTAACTAGAGCATTGTAACTCAGAAAGAGGTACTAGGTTTAAAAATAACAAGACTCGACATCACAAAGATATGAATAGCCTCCGGAATGATCTACAGATTAGATACACTTCCAGTGGAATTCCAGAGAACCTTTCCTTGAAGTTTGGAAAACTGATGCTAAAGTTTATCTAGAATAACCAAGGGCCGAGAATAGGCAAGACATTTCTGAAGACAAGTAAGAGCAGGGTGGGAGGAAACTCTCTCAGATATCAGAACTAATTATAATGCTGTAGTTCAAACTAATTACTAATGTGGGGGGAATGCGAATTGAAACCACAGTGATTCGATGCTTAAAAATGGCAAAAATAAAAGTCGATATCGCTAAAGGATGGCAAGGGTGCTGAGCAACAGGAATGCTACACATGCTGCTGGTGAAGGGAGTGCTAATACAGTAGGATCCCTAATGAAAGTAATTTGACAATATGTCGTAAAATTGAAGACACCGCGTCTTTGGCCTTGTACTTCTCCCATTTTTCATCTACATCTGCTAGGTAACATGGAAGATGATGCTAATAGATGCATTTCTATGATAGCACACAATAAGGTTTAAGACAAATGCCTGTCAGCAGCGTAACAGACCAAAAAACCGTTGCATGTTAATTCAGTGGTGTATGATACAGCAGTGAAAATAAACGCACGCCAATATCAATCAAATTCACAAGTATAATTTTAAGTGAAAATGGGCATTTTGTGCAAACTAAATGTAGGGTTTTTCTAAAATTTTTAAAAACGAGAATTTATTTTACTTAAGGATTCTATGCGGTATACTTAGAAAGGAATACGAGTACCTGACCAACACAAAAGTCAGGATAGTGGTGGCCTCTTGGTAACACGCAGGAGGACACCAAGCGAGGAGCACACAGGGCTTCTGCATTGGTTCTACTTTGTTAACCTGGTGGTGGGTACAAGGGTGCTTTTATGCCCATGCTTTATAACCTGCATGTATGTCACATTATTTTATATGTATTGAGTTTTTCCTAACTTGAAAAATAAAAGGAATCATCAGGTTCAGCTATATTCCTTTTCCCAGACCATTATCAGCTGGATTTATTAAGTAACAACTCAGCTTTTCCCACCAATGTGCTTAAAATATGCTGCTTCCTTGCCCTTAAAAGTTGTCTGCTTCCTCATCAACTTATGTAAAATGGAAAGGCTCCCTTTGAAACCTGGTTCAAGTCTCACCTCAAGTATCCATGACCTTCCAATACTTTAATTTTTTCATCTTTAACATTGGGGTGATAGTCCCCAGCTCACAAAGCTGTGGTAAAGATCATACATATACATTTACATATCTTACTGAAACCGGTGTTAACAGTTATCTCTCCATGCAGCTTTTTTTCACCAAACAGGTGTTGAACATATGCTGTGTTATAAATGCTGTAGGGGCTACAAAATGAATAGGACATAATGCTTCTCTTCAAGGAGCTAGATGTACTCACACACAACTAGATGATGCTGCATGAGGGATGTAACTGTGGCGTATAAACAATGTTAAAGAACTTCATAGGAGAAGAGAATTAGTTCTGTAAATGC
This sequence comes from Prionailurus bengalensis, assembly GCF_016509475.1. Classification (NCBI taxonomy): domain Eukaryota; kingdom Metazoa; phylum Chordata; class Mammalia; order Carnivora; family Felidae; genus Prionailurus; species Prionailurus bengalensis. The sequence goes on from NC_057344.1 coordinate 139,820,019, forward strand.
AAGAAAAGCTTCAAAGAGGTGGTGGCATATAAGATGAGCCTCAAAAGATTTTTTTTCAGTTTGTGCTCGTGCACGCAGAGCTCCTCTTGACCTTGCCCACTTACTAGTAAATGCTCTAAGTATTTCAGGTGAGTCACAACACCCCCATAAAAATGGGCTGTTGCCGTGAAAGACTCATCCATTCTATACCCTAGCCTCCCTCACTCCCTGTTCCATACAGTGGAAGCCATCCACTGTTGCCTGTTTTAGTGGATGGACGTTAGTATCGCAAGGACGTGAAATCATCTTTGGTTATTGCAGACAGGATAAACAGATTCCATTTTACCCTTGTCTAGACTTGGGCAAAGTAAGTGACCTGAAAATTCCACATAAATATTTTTTTGGAATGTTATGTCCCCATGAATCATTTGGCTTAATTAGACTGGTCATTTTGTATCCACTTTTTATGTGACCAAGAGAACCAATATCTGACAAATTTACTGACCCGGAGAGAAACTTCTGGGAAAGAAGCTAATACTTACTGGACACAGGTCCAGCAAGCCACAATGCTAATTTTTCTACTTCTGAATGATGCAATCACCGCTACAGGTTTAGAAGCATCTTAAAACCTTCTAGTTCATTAAAATCTTTGGAGACTTAATGCTTTTGAATTCCCAGAATAATGTAAGCTGTTTTTAATAATAGAAATTTAATAGAGACAAGGGAAAGCCTGTGTGTAGCTTCTCTGGATATTCTTTTTGAAAGCCCAGTTTTGTTAGAATTTCTTTTCTAAACAGTGGGGGTCTGTTTTCTTGCCTTCTAGAATGATTGTTTTAAGACATTAGGACATGCATCCCCTTCTTTATCCTCCAGCAGTCTCTTAGACAAAAAACAAATCTGAAGCTCTTTCTGGGGCTTGCCAGACCAACACATAATCTGCCCTCATCCACTGTCTCTCTTCCCCTCATGCAGTGGCCCAGCCACACTGGCCGTCTTGCTGATCCTTGAACTTACTATGCATGTTCCCAAATGCTGGGGCCTTTACACTCCTCTTTCTCTGTCAGAATTAGTCTTGCTTAGATTTTTACAGAGCTCTTTTTCTTATGTCACACAGATTTCTGCTGAAATCTGCTCAAATGCTACATCTTCAAAGAGCCTTTTTGTAGTCATCCTATTTAAAGTAAAATTCCTATTGATCTCCATACCTAACTCTGCCAGATGTTTCTTCACAGGGTATGTCACTATCTGGCATTATTATATGTGATCTTCTATTTTTATGCATATTCTCTTCTTTCTCTTGAATGTAATCTCTGGGAGAAATGGGGCTTTGTATCCTGGTGTTTGGTACATATTCGTATTCAGTAGATACTCATTGACTGAATGAAGGAAGAAGCTTACATTTCTGTTGCCCAGAAGAGATAGTGTTAAAAGAAGACTGAGGCTTCATGGTGGAATCCAGAGTGGTACAAGACAGAGGTGGTATGAATGTCTATAGAGAATACACAGAACTTGACGTCAGAAGATCTGGGGCCTTCTTTATTAGGCACGTGACTTTGGATGGGTCTGAGTGTGGATTTCCTCTGACCAAATGGATTAAAATAAAGTTGATGAGATCAAAGGAGAGAAGTGGTAAGTTTTCATAAATCTTAAAATCTTAATACAATTATTGCCATCTCTGTGGGCCAATATTCAAATATTACAAAAGCAAACCCAGCTGTTCGAATTAAAATTCCCCACTTTCAGGGCTGGAAAACTCTCCTAAACATCTAATGACCTTCCAGTCATTTTGAAATGGAAAACTTAAATACAATGAAACAAAAAATGAGTTGAAAGGCTATTACGAAACAACAAAATGTAATATTTCCATATGTGCATGCACACAAATGCAATTATAAGCATTGCTTTCTTGTCTCTTAAATTTCAGTCTTTATAAAATTAGCTAGGATTTTCATATCAGTTCTTTCTCTGAGGAATAAGTAGATAAGCTAATTTCAGCTGGTTACAGATTTTAATTTCATAATATACTCAGTCATCCCTTAGATATCATCTTTATGAGTCATTTTGTATAGATAAAACAGTAAAAGCCAGCTTCAAATTAGGCTGTTTAAATTCCCTTTTTCTAATAAGGAAATCCTTGCTGTTGTATGATAAGTACTAAAAAGCATTAGTAAAAAGCTAAATTCCTAAGAGATTTAGGGTAAAACAAAGACTTTAAGTATTAATAGTCAAATAAATAAACGAGAGCTGGATTTTCTAGTTCACTGACATACTCTTTTAGGTGAGGGCCTCTTTTGATATATTCGCCTTATTTTCTTTTGGCCGATATTATTGCCATGTTATTGGGATAGTCCATGTATAATGAAACTATTAACATGTGCATGTTGAGGCCCAGGTATAATTTGTGTCTCTGTTTACTTCAGAGAGGTGGAGGGTGGTTTTATTAAAATAATATCTGTATGTATTAGAGATGAAAAGTACATGCTAAATAGCCCCTGTGGACAGAAACCAACTGTTTGTTTTGCAGGGCAGGATGTCAGTCATATACACTGCCTCCATTCAGTCTCTTCTGTTGCTCCGGCCTTCTTTCCTGTCTCTATTCTGTGCACAGAGTTAGTTCGTTGAATAGAGTCTCAGAGAGGTGGAGGGCCCTATTCTGAAAGGATGGATGAGGGTAGCACTAATTCATTACCCTAGGAGAGTTCCTGATCCTTAGTCAGGGCCAGGCTCAGATATTACCTCCTAATGACATCTTCCCTAGTGGTCTTCTCCCTTATGTTCCAGAAGTCTGTGTTTCTGTCCCTCTGTACAATTGTCTACTGTGTCATGTAGCACATAAAATAATATTAATCACATGTGTATAAGTATTCCCAGTACTCTGAGTTTCTCCTAGTCAGCTCTGTATCTGTAAGCCTAGCACAGAGCCTGGCCGATAGTGGGCGCTGACTGTGTCTTTCCAGAACAAGTAATTTCGCGCAGGTGCTATTCACCACTGACCTCCCTGAGAAGGACTGAAAGTGTACACAGTCTGGCCAAAGTTGAGATGAGATGATCCCAGCTTTTTCTTTGGAATGCCAAAATGTAAAGGGTGTGGACATTGTTCATAATGGTTTTTAAAGATTGATCAGAATTTTAAGACCCCCTTTCTTTTTTTCAATAATGTTCCCTTTCCCAAACTCTGAATTCTGTTAGTATGTTTCTTTTTATGATGAAGCTTAAAGTGCACTAGGGCCGATCTCTTCCCCTTTCTTTTCTCTTCCTGATGAATATACCACCACTGATTGGAAAATTATTTGTCTGCTTGCTCTGAGCTTCACATTTGTTGTAATCGTCTACTCTTGCTAGCCATTCCTCTTATCCTCTAGGGGTCTTGGGCATAGAGGGTGTGTGCATGGAACTTTCTCCAGTGTAACTAGAGTCATACCTGGACCTACAAAAGAATACATGAGAGTGTCAGTGGTGTGTGTGTGTGTGTGTGTGTGTGTGTGTGAAGGGGAGGATGGAGGTATAGACAGAAGATAGGAAAAGTCAGAGGGAGACTTAAAGAACATGAGTTTTATGGTCTCTGGAAATGTCTTCGACATTCTTTCCCAGGTTGACTTTGGATTTGCTAAGAAAATAGGATCTGGACAGAAAACGTGGACGTTCTGTGGAACTCCAGAGTATGTAGCTCCTGAAGTCATTCTCAACAAAGGACATGACTTCAGTGTGGATTTTTGGTCCCTGGGAATTCTAGTGTATGAGCTCCTCACTGGCAAGTAAGTACATTCAAGTTCACAGAAGTGCCAAAATAGTTTACTAATGATAAAAATATATAATTTAAGAGTTTAACATTTTATAAATGTTTTTGATTCGATGTGATGACTCTCCCCGTATGTATGTTTTACATGTAGCATGCTTGCTGGTTTGTAACGTGGAGAACACATTCAGGAAGGTACGAGAAAAGGAATACAGAATTTCTATCCTCTTTTCATGGATAACATACTAAGGGTGTGAAGATTTTGGTAATCCTGTTATAAGAATAAGAAAAGGAATTTCAGTTGCGGGCTGTTATTATTTCCTCTTGTATATATTTTTTGCAGTTGAGAAAATAGTAATCATATTTCAATTAAATCTGTTAAAGAATGAAACTGCCTTTAGCCATGCTTTTCCATCTTCCCAATAAATCATTAATGAGAAAAGCTAAGAGAAAGGAAAATTACTGGATTTAAATTTTAATCTCCTTGTCATCTGCTTTCTAGAGGTGCTAATGAACAGACACCAGACACAGCAGGAAGTTTAGCAGTGAAAATTGGGTTATCGTTCCTGGAGGGATTAAAGGGCTATGTTAATGAATCCAAGATCCCAAATATTCAACACACATGCACACGTACACATACGTGCTCATGCATTTGTACCCACACGTGCACACACACATATATAGGCTTTATGTAATACTACTTCATGTTGTGAAACACTTTGCAAGTTTACAAAGCACTTACATGTGTGTTATCTAGTTTTGCTTTCATAAATCTATGTGGAAGTTAAAGAATTTTTATTATTTTATAATTTAAATTTTTGTTATGATTATCTTATGATTTAAATTTTATGGATTAGAAAGCCAGGACCGATGGCTGCCTGCTTAATATCAGGGATTTGATCCCAGATCTTCTAACCCTAAATGTGACACACTTTCCATTACATGCCCATGCCTTATACATATGTGTTTCTATTTTTTTAATGTCTATTTGTTTTTGAGAGAGAGAGAGAGCATGTGCATGGGGTAGGGGGAGGGGCAGAGAGAGAAGGGGAGGGGACAGAGGATCTGAAGTGGGCTCTGTGCTGACAGCAACCAGTCTGATTCAGGGCTGGAACTCACGAACTGAATGGTGAGATCCTGACCTGAGCCGAAGTTGGACATTTAATGGACTGAGCCACCCAGGTGCCTCCATGTGTGTTTTTAATGTAATGCATGGACATACACACAGGATTCAGTTCAGTTTTCTGCCTCTGTTTCAAACTGTTTCGATCATCCCTATAAACTTTTATAAACAAATGTTGTCAGTCTTATATTCAGGGAGGATTTGCATATGGAGTGACATAGGAAATACTGGAAGGAGTCTGTTGACGGGGATTCACGTCTCTACACATCCTTAACGAGTTTCATATGGGACGTCTGGGTGGCTCAGTCAGTTGAGTGCCAGACTTCGGCTCAGGTCATGATCTCATGGGTTGTGGGTTCAAGCCCCATGTCGGGCTCTGTGCTGACAGCTCAGAGCCTGGAGCCTGTTTTAGATTCTGTGTCTCCCTCTCTGTCTGCCCCTTCTCGGCTCACACTCTCTCTCAAAAATAAATAAACGTTACGTTACGTTTATTTATTTTTGAGACAGGGAGAGACAGAGCATGAATGGGGAAGGGTCAGAGAGAGAGGGAGACACAGAATCTGAAACAGGCTCCAGGCTCTGAACTGTCAGCACAGAGCCCTACGCGGGACTCGAACTCACGGACCGCAAGATCATTACCTGAGCTGAAGTCAGACACTTAACCGACTGAGCCACCCAGGCGTACCCCCCCCAAAAAAATTTTTTTTTAATTTTTTTTAACGTTTATTTATTTTTGAGACAGAGAGAGACAGAGCATGAACACGGGAGGGGCAGAGAGATAGGGAGACACAGAATCGGAAACAGGCTCCAGGCTCTGAGCGGTCAGCACAGAGCCCGGCGAGGGGCTCGAACTCACGGACCGTGAGATCATGACCTGAGCTGAAGTCAGACGCTTAACCGACCAAGCCACCCAGGCGCCCCCAAAAAAATTTTTTTAAGAAGAGTTTCATAGGGGCACCTGTGAATATACCACAGGTATTGTGGATTTGAGCCCTGAATCGGGCTCTGTACTGACCGCTCAGAGCCTGGACCCTGCTTCGGGTTCTGTGTCTCCTTCTCTCTCTGCCCCTCCTCCACTTTCTCTTTCTCTCTTTCTCTCTCAAAAATAAACAAACATTAAAAAACAAGTTTCATAAAATCTTGAACTTTCACACTAAAGATTCCAATGTTAGATTACCTGTGGGCTATATTCACCTCAGTGTCCACATACATTAAGCACACAGATACAGAAGATTATATTATCTGTATTCATTTTCCAATATTCATTGCTTAAGATTTTGAAGAAAAGAAGAGAAAATTGTCCAGACTGTCATTCAGAGAGAAAGTTTCTTAAAGTCTTGGGACACAAGGAGTTCTGTCTCAAGAATTTGTTCCTCATCCCTCGGAAATTTTCCAGCTGCATTTCTAAGAGACACACATGGTTCTTGTAGGTAACTAGAGAATATACATCTCAGTCTTTATCAGCTGGAATAAACGGCTGCAAGGAGTAGGGAAATCAAGGGAGCGAATAAGGAAGAGGGGAACCTCAATAATGTGGATTTGCTAAAGTGGCTTTGAGCTGTCAAAAAGAAGTTGAGAAATTATTTTTGTAAAGGTTTTCAGGGTAGGGCAAGAGAAATGTTCATTTTAAGTGACCCGAACCCTAGAGTCAGAAGGTAAATGAAAATGAGAAAAGAAGTGAAACAAACCAAAACACAACAGACACAACATAGCTGTAAATACGTAAGTATTGAAAATATAGCGATACCTTTTGTTTCATCCCTCATTTTCTTTATAAGCAAAACACAGACTTCTGTTGCACACTTGGTGCACCAACCTAACTTCAGGTTTATTACTAAGAGTGGGAACTCTTAGCAGCAAAAGTTCTCAAGCATGGCCAAGATATTGGCAGGGTAGTTCATGAAAGTCATCTTTGCTTTTCTGTTATCCAAATTCAATGGCCAATTCGCAATGCTTTCTTACTCACCTCAGGAACACTTTCCTTGAAATATTCTCTTCACGTGGCTTCTGGGACCTCCCTTTCTCTCATTTCTTTTCTCACGCTGGTGGCTCTACCTCAGTCTTCATTGCTGGACCCTTCTCATCCTCCAGCCCTCTCAGCATCAGGCCGCTTCAGTCCTTGATCCCTTTTCTGTCTACTCACTCCTCAGTTGGTATCATCAAGCCGGAAATATCATCTGATGATGCCCCAGAATCATACCTCCAGCTCTGACCTGTTTCCTGAGTGCCAGACTCCTAAATTCAGCTGCCTGCTTAGCCTATTTGGACATCTACAACATAACTCTATTTGGATATTTCATAACCTGCTCTGTACCCCTGCACCCCCACCTCTGGCCCCCACTCCAGCTTTTCTTCTCTTGGTGAACGCTAGCTCCATTCCATAGGTCGAAACACTAGCATCATTCTTGAATCCTTTTTTTTCTCCCACACACCACACTCACCCCATTAGCAATTCCTGTTGGCTTTACCATCTAAATAGATCCAGAATCCAACCACATCTCACCACCTTCACTTCTACAATCCTTAGTTCAGGCTACTGGGCCTTACTTCCCCTACCACCAGCGCTGTCACGGGTCATTTTTGACACTTTTTTTTTTTTTAATTTTTTTTCAACGTTTACTTATTTTTGGGACAGAGAGAGACAGAGCATGAACGGGGGAGGGGCAGAGAGAGAGGGAGACACAGAATCGGAAACAGGCTCCAGGCTCCGAGCCATCAGCCCAGAGCCCGACGCGGGGCTCGAACTCACGGACCGCGAGATCGTGACCTGGCTGAAGTCGGGCGCTTAACCGACTGCGCCACCCAGGCGCCCCAGACACTTTTTTTTTTTTTAAAGCTTACTCTGACTGCTGTAAACTCCATCATCTGACTCAGAACGTATCCCTAGGCCCTTACCATCATCCACTAGCTTCACATGATACGGCCCCCATCTCTTCTACTCCCCACCTCCTTGCTTACTCATTCTGCCAGCAACCCTGCCCTCACTGTTCCCAGAACATCCCAGGTCCCGCCTAACTCACGGCCTTTGTACCTGTTATCCTGCAGTCTTTTGCCTGCAGATAACAAGTGTGGCTCATTCCTCCCTCTCTCCACTGATACCGCCGCTCAATTGTCAACTTATGAAAGAGGCTTTTCCTATCCACTGGGTCTAAGAAAATCACACCTCTCTCTGTCACTCTGTCTCCTCCTTTATTTTTCTTTTTAGTGATTATCATCACCGCCTGACAAATTATCTCTTGTGTATGTGTGTAATTTGTTAAGTGATGTGAGACTAATGAAACTATTTTCCTGCATATATACATATACTTCTTATTCAATGTCAAAGGAGAAAGAATGGGGGAGGGTGGAAGGGAGGAAAAGAAAAGAAACTCGGTTGTAAATGGATCTGAGAAGTTGGTCCTAGTGTCGTGTTTTGGCTTTTCTTCAGCCCTCCCTTTTCCGGGATTGACCAAATGATGACCTACAATTTGATTCTCAAAGGAATTGAAAAAATGGATTTTCCCAGAAAGATAACAAGAAGGCCTGAGGATTTGATTCGCAGGCTTTGCAGGTGAGAATGAAAATTAAAAGCCCTAGTTCCTGGGGAATGTGTGAAGTGTTCTCATTTCTGTTTCCATGCATTTTAAAATTAGGTATAGGTTTACTTTTTGTACTTTTCTATGTAGCTAAATCATATTTAAAGAAAGTCATTTTCTGTTTTGTACTGGGAATTTGAGTTTACTTCATGTTTCAGAATCATAGTACCTACTTCCAGTTTAAAAGAGATCCACATTTTTCAGCTCATCTTTGAGAATCGCCTTTATCTGTTAGAGGGCAAAATGAACCTTAGTTTAATAGAGGATTATCAACTTACCACCTTGTTATTTTGAGAGAAAATCAGTGGTGATGATCAAATGCTCCTAAAAGCCCTCTCAGCCTTCATTTTAAAAAAACAGTACTTCTCTAGCCTTATTTTAAATTATTCTAAATTTCTGTTTACCCTTAAAAATAATTTATTGGAGAACAGAAGACTTCTGGACTTTGTGTTTTAACTTTATTTTGTCACTGTTTTCTTTTTTTTTCATTTTTGAACTTTTTTTTTTTTAAATCATTACCATTGAGTAAATTTAGGATGTGAAACCTAACTGTGGGCTGCCGACAAATTTCTGCATGTTTCTAAGATTCCAGCTCAGATGTAAATGATTCTCGAAAGCTTTCTCTGGTTTCTTAGCAAAGTTGGTAAGATAGCATCCTCCTGTTCTTTTAAGCATTTATTCATAGCTCATTTAAAGAACTGGGGTATGTACGTCTATATACATACACACATGCCAGAAAGGGGCGTGTGGTTTTCATCTCCCTTTACTGAGCTGCCTGCTCTGTGGATATTGTTGAATAATGAATGAACAAATATATATATAAAAAATGTTAAATTTTAATTTAAAATTCACTGAGGCATAATTACTATAAATTGCCTGTTCAAAAAACATTTTTTTTTTTTTTTTTTTTTTTTAGGCAAAATCCAACGGAGAGACTCGGAAATCTGAAGAATGGAATCAATGACATTAAGAGACACAGGTACATAGCTAATTCTCTGCCAGGGAAAAAAAAAAGAAATTTATAGAAAAAAAATGAAGCTTCTCTCAGTAGGTCACAAGGGTCCCTTTACGGATGCTCAGTTTTTCCTTTTTGGTGTTTTTCTTTTTAATTTGTGTTTTACTAGGTGCAGTTACAATAATCAGTCTCATTTCTTTACTGTTGGAAATTCACATCAAAAATGGATGAAGTTCTAAAACAAGTGACAAAATCACGTCTTTAAGTTATAGTGACTTAGCTTTTTATACACTGCTATTCTTATTTTTTTTAATATCAACTTGGATTCTATAGACGAATTAATTTTTAATTTTGACCTTTGATTTATGAGTAAAGTACAATATAGTCTCTGTTGTCAATATTAAAGAGAAATCAACTGTTAAATAGTGTTCTTTTTTAGTTTTAGTAATAATATGTATTTATTTTAAATATAATTTTCCTCGGACTAGCTCTCCAAATTTTGAAGCCTAGTGTTGTATTTCACTTTTGGGGTAAAGTACATTGATTTCCACAAAACCTCAAACAGTGTTTTAGCCTTATACAGTAATCTAATATGCATCTCTTTGGTTCTGTGGATTTCTAAAGCTGGTCTTTAGAACCATTGGTGACTTGCGTGAGTTATCCTCTTTGATGTGGTTGCATATGAGGAGTTAAAGCCTTTCAGATTTTTTTTTTTTTTTTTTAGAGAGAGAACGCAAGCAGGGGAGAGGGCAGAGGGAGACAGAGAGAGAGAGAAAGAGAGAGAGAGAGAGAGAGAGAGAGAGAGAGAGAGAGAGAGAGAATCTTAAGCAGTCTCTGTGCTTAGCGTGGAGCCCCATTTGGGGCTCAATTCCATGACCCTGGGATCATAACCTGAACTGAAATCAAGAGTCAAACGCTCAACTGACTGAGCCACCCATGTGCCCCCAGATTTTTTTTTTAATTGATGCCTAGCTAAATCCTGCAGTCCTCAAGATGTTTTAATTTTCCTCATGGTATACAGATATAAAATATCGCCTGTTGATAGTGCTGTTGATAAAAGAAAAACTAAATTTGAGAATTTCATCATTGAAAACATGTGAACCCGCTAAAGTGTTTTCTGTTCAGAAATGAAAACACCTCTCAGTATTTCATTCCTATCTGGATTTTTTTTTTTTTGTACTGAAGAAGCAGAGGCATATAAATGCAGCATGGAAATAAAGGGAGAGAAGCTTCTGAATAGAAACACTATTCATTTTGCTTTAACAGTAGTGGTGCAGCTTCAAAAAAAAAAAAAAATCCCCTGCTGCCAGCCCTGCTCCATCTATTCATGAACTTACTTGAAATAAAGCCATGTATTCAACATTGTAAATTCATACTGGGCCTTGCCTTAAGGGTGTGTTAGGAGGGAGGGAGGATGATACAGACTCCTCTGCGCATTTAGAGACATCAAAATGCTTTTGGTATTTTATCGTTCTTTGTGATCCTTTGGATTGCCCTCAGTGTCAAGCTCCTTATTTGTCTTAGATTCCAATTTATCCTTCTTTCTCCATGCTGTTATCACAATTTCTGTTCTCATTATAAAATGACACATAAGCCCGCTATTCATATTAGGCAAACAAGTGTCCTGTCAGTTAAAGTCATTCTTCCAATATTATTGTCCTCCTTTCTCTCATTAAAGAAGCGTCTTCAGTTTTGCTCTGGGATGGTTGGGTTAACAGGCTCTGGCTGTATCTTTTATTTCTTATTTACCTGAGGCTCATTTAAATGTGGCTGTCAAATTGTGATTGGATGCACATACAAATTGATACTAAAGGCTTTTCTCACGTCAGCGTGGTAATGAAGAATTTTGAATTTCCTTCCCTGTGGGGATTAATTTACCCACTCTTCTTAACAGGCAGGATGTTCTTTGCCGCATTAGGGTACAGAGTGCCGCACGTGAGATAGAGGTCAGTAATGAGATGTACCAAATTTACACAGTGCCGTTCAGTGAGCCCCAGGAGCTCAAAGACATCATTTCATCTGATTTTTGTAGTGCTTCTTATGATACAAAGCTGAGGCAGGGGGGACCTGAAAAAGAGATCTCTCCCTGCCTTCAAGTAGGAGGGTTCTAAAACCTTCCACATGTCTCCAAGGCTTAGAGCTTCCCTACTCAGTATATTCTTGGACTGAAAAAGAATATCTTTCTGAAATTTGCCATCAGATTTTCCCACTCCTCTCTAAAGTAAAACATATGCTTTTTTCTTAGAGAACCATTCATTTTAAGTTTGTATTTAAAAACAATACAGTTTAACATGGCCTGTTGTTGGTTGTCCATTCTGAGTTAAGTCACCTGAACTAAAAATAATCAGAGTGCCTCCCTCCCCTATTTCTGAGCTAACTTATAAACTAGGCACCGATCACGTCTCCCAACACCTATCTGAAAAGAGGGATAATATATTTGTAGGGTGCAATTAAATCTTTCCTGCTAGATAGGGGAATAATTTGTTTCAGGTGTCTTAATGTTACCATTAATAGGTCTAGCCACTAAAATTACTTTCAAAGAATAGCTTCTATGGGGCTTCTAAAAATGAAGAAGCAATTTATGTGCCATTGCTGCTAATATTTTTTTGGTGAATATTTTTCCCACATGAATGCATGCTGGCACTGGCATTACTTAAAATGTGGTTGGTGTCAAAAGGCCAAGTGTTAAGTGAATGGCCACTCATGTTAAGTAAATATTGCCATAAGTCAAATTGTAACAAGTACTCAGCGAAAAATGTATAGGCTCTTTGATTTGGTAGAGTAACAGCAGTGATTTTTACTAATATTTATGGAGTAGCTTCTGGGTAGAGAGCACTGTAAAATATGTTAAAAGAAATTGTGGCGATATCTGGTGGCAAAAGAAAAGAATCCACATAACTGTGCACCTAGAAATCCCTAAAAACGGAGCCTCAGTCTATGCAAAGAAGCTGATGGGTGGTTCAGGGAGAGGACTTCTGTGGTTTTGTAGCAAGAACAGAGGAAGCCATACAGTTGGGGCTGCTGTCTGACTTTCACTCTTTGATTCGTGTCTCAACAGCTTTCACTAAAATGGCCCTTTCGGTTAAGAATGGCATCTGAAATGGAACGTACTAGAGCCTTCCCTCTGTTTATAGTACTTTTTGTCTTGCTAAGCTTAGACTTGGAATGGGGAAGCCAGAGACTGAATGAAGACCAACTCCAGGGGTGGGAAGAGATTAGAAAAGATGGAAGAGCATAGGGAGCCTGGGTGGCTTGGTCAGTTAAACATCCCACTCTTGATTTTGGCTCAGGTCATGATCTCACCATTTGTGAGTTCTAGCCCCGTGTCAGGCTCTGTGCTGTCAGTGAAGCCTGCTTGGGATTCTCTGTCTCCCTCCGTCTCTGCCCCTCCCCAGTTCACATTCTCTCTCACTCAAAAATAAATAAATGAACATTAAAAAAAAAAAAAGAGGGGCGCCTGGGTGGCGCAGTCGGTTAAGCGTCCGACTTCAGCCAGGTCACGATCTCGCGGTCCGTGAGTTCGAGCCCCACGTCGGGCTCTGGGCTGATGGCTCAGAGCCTGGAGCCTGTTTCCGATTCTGTGTCTCCCTCTCTCTCTGCCCCTCCCCCGTTCATGCTCTGTCTCTCTCTGTCCCAAAAATAAATAAACGTTGAAAAAAAAAATTAAAAAAAAAAAAAAGATGGAACAACATAACTTCTGGTGTGGCTCACAGACAGGAGTGGGACAGCCTCCCAAAATCACCCAGCCTTCAGCCTCACATCTCTACCAAGGCCCTGCAGCATCAAGGCCCCCTGTGGTCATGCTCCACACAGCAGCCAGAATTATCCTTTGGAAGTGTGCTTAGATTCCGTCATTTCCTTAGAACTTTCTTTTTTTTCTTCTTCCTTTTTTAAATCTTTTTTTAAGTTTATTTATTCTGAGAGAGAGAGAGAGAGAGAGGCACGAGCGGGGGAGTGACATAGAGTAAAGGAGCAAGAGAATCCCAAGCAGGCTTCTCACTGACAGTGTGATGTCACTGAGAGTGACTTTTTTCCTCTTCCTACTTTGATTTGAAACATTTTATTAAGTTTGATTTTTTTAATTTATTCTGAGAGAGAAAGCAAGTGGGGATTGGGAGCAGAGAGAGAGGTAGAGAGAGAATCCCAAGCAGGCTCTGTACTGTCGGTGCATGGGGCCTGATGCAGGGCCGAAACTCACAAACTGTGAGATCATGACCTGAGCCAAGATCAAGAGTCGGACGCTTCACTGACTGAGCCATCCAGGTGCCCCTGGCTTAGAACTTTCTAATGGCTTCCCATTAAGCATAAAGTCCTGATTCCATACTATGTTCTACAAGGCTTACGTGGCCTGGCCTCTGGCCAGTTCTCAGATACCTTATTTTTTGTTCTAGTTTCCTCTCCATTCACCACCCCTCAGCTCATTTCCATCACTTCCTTTCATTTAGGGCCTTGCCACGAGTTTTCCCATGGATCTCCCCTCTCTTCATTCCAGCCAGTCCTAACATCCAATCTCAGTTACCCGCCACCACGTTATTCCCTTTTATCTTCCTAGTCCTTACTAGTATCTGAAATTAAGTATTAGTATTGTTTATTTGTTTTGTTTATTTCCTTGTAAACTCCTACCAAAATATAAATATCCTAAAAGCAGGACCTTTGTTTGTTTGTTTGTTTGTTTGTTTGTTTTTGATGCCTGGGACCAAACTGACTTTCCATAAATTGTGCTGGGGAGCTGTTCAATAGAAAAGATCAGTGGGTATAGAAGAGTATTATTACATGTTCCTTATAAGATTCCGAGAGACAGAATACATTATTTACATCCAAGAGAAGCAAGGCCTCCTTACTTCTACTGTTGCATTTCCAACCCACCAAGTTTGATATGTGTCCTAAAGACCAGATCATTACATTTATTTATTTATTTATTTATTTATTTATTTATTTATTTTCTTCTTTTTTTAAAAAATGTTTTTATTTACTTTTGAGAGAGAGAGAGATTGGGAGAGAGCAAAAGCAGGGGAGGGGAAGAGTGAGAGGGAGGCAGAGGATCTGGAGAGGGAGGCTGACAGCACAGAGCCTGATGCAGGGCTCGAACTCATGAACCCTGAGGTCATGACCTGAGCCAAAGTTGTACACTTAACTGACTGAGCCACCCAGGCACCCCCAGATAATTTTATTTTTAGATTAATGATGTGGAAGCAATAAATAAAAAGAAAATTCATCTGGCCATCAGCTTAACCTCATTACAGATTATTGTAAGATACCTTTTTATCTTGGAGCTTTTTGTATACAAATCACCAAGAGCACCACCAAGGTGGAATGATATTCTAAGACATGATAGGAAGAGGTTATGCATAAGTGTCTTCTCTTGAAGAGTCATTCAGTTATTCAACAAACATTTATTGGGGCGCCTGGGTGGCGCAGTCAGTTAAGCGTCCGACTTCAGCCAGGTCACGATCTCGCGGTCCGGGAGTTCGAGCCCCGCGTCAGGCTCTGGGCTGATGGCTCGGAGCCTGGAGCCTGTTTCCGATTCTGTGTCTCCCTCTCTCTCTGCCCCTCCCCCATTCATGCTCTGTCTCTCTCTGTCCCTAAAATAAATAAACGTTGAAAAAAAATAAAAAACAAACAAACAAACATTTATTGAGCCTGGTTTGATGACTAGTCTTGCTCCTAGTGTCAGGGACACAGAAGGAAAGCAAACAGATGAAAATTCTTGTCCTCATGGAGCTAGCATTCTAGCGGGGAAGATAGGATGAACAGGATAACTAAGTAAAATATATGGCAGATACATCAGATAGCAGAGAACTAAAGCAGGAAGGAGGATAAGAAGTGGGGTGGGGGGTATGGAGGTGAGATGTTACATTGGATGGTCAAAGAAGACCTCACTAAGAAAATGATCTTTGAGAAAAGACCTGACAGTGTTGAGGGAACAAACCACATGCAAATCTGGGGAGAGAACCATCTAGCTTTGAGTGCAAAGGTCTGCAAGTGGGAGCATCTCTGCCTTGTTGGAAGAATGAGGAAGAAGAGAGGAAGGAAAGTAGGAAGGTGGTGAGTGGGGTATGGGGTGGTGGTGGAAAAGGTGGTGTGCAAGGCCTTAGGGGTTACAGTGAAGTCTTGGCCTTTCACACTGAGCAAAATGGGAAGCATTGGGGGGGGGGTGAACAAAGGTCTGACGTGATCTGACTTATGTTTTAAATGATCACACTTGCTGCTCAGTGATTTCCTGTGGACAAAAGCAGGAAGACCTCTTGGGAAGTTATTGCAATAATACAGGTGAGGAATAGTAGTGGCTTGGCCCATGCTGGTAGAGTGAAGGTGATGAGAATTTTTCACATTGTGAATTCAGATAGATTTTGAAGGTAACACTGACAAGATTTGCATTTGGACTGAGGTAGAGATGAGAGAAAGGATAACTCCAAGGTCTTTGGTTGGAACAACTGGAAGAGTTGAGGCCAGCTCGTTGGGAGAACATTTGGACCTCCAGTGTGGGCCTGCTACATGCTAGATGCAGGTTAGACACCTACTTAGGAGATGGGGAATAGCAGCTGTAGCTATTAGCCTGGGAAGCAATGGAGAGCTCTTGATTGGAAATAGAAATGGTTAACCAGTGTATAAATGCTATCCAAAGCTGTAAGACTGAATGAGTTTACCCAGGAAATGAGGGTAGTTGAAAAAAGAAGGTTCAAGGACTGAGCCCTGGAGCACACCGATTTCCTATGGAAATAGCAGTGGGAAAGGAGGGACAGCACCCAAAAAGGTAGGAGAATAACATGTCTTGGAAGCCAAGTGAAAACAGTATTTCAGGAAGCCTGAGTGATGAACCATGGCAAATGCTCATAGGTTAAGTAAGACAAAAACAGAATTGAAGAGTTCACAGGAGTGAAGGGGGTGAATGCTGATTGCATTCAGGAGAAATACAGGTGCAGTCAGGAGAAAATTGGTAAGTAGAGGGATTAGATCATCCTTCCAAGGAGTTTTCCTGTGGTGGGGGGAGAAAAATAAAGTGAAAGTTGGATGGGCACTCAGGTCAAGGGAGGGCATTTTGGGGGTGCCTGGGTGGCTCAGTTGGTTAAGCGTCTGACTCTTGATATTGGCTCAGGTCATTATTTCAGGATTCGTGAGTTTGAGCCCCACGTTGGGCTCTATGCTGACAGTGTGGAGCCTGCTTAGGACTCTCTCTCTCTTTCTCTCTCTCTCTCTCTCTCTCTCTCTCTCTCTGCCCCTCCTGTGCTCTCTCTGTCTCTCTGTCTCTCTCTCTGTCTCAAAATAAATAAATAAAATTTAAAAACAAAGGGAAGGTGTTTTTGTGGTTGGAAGAAATAAAATGCCCCCATACTGATGGGAATGATCTAGCAGGTAGACATTAAAGATTCAAGAGAGAGGACAATGGCAGATACATGCCTCTGAATAGAGACGTCTCCAGGATCAAGTACCCGGTGGAGGAGCTGAGCTGAGCTTACCGAGTTAACCCTGGTGCACCAGGGATGCAAGCACGCGGATGTGGACAGGCAGGCAGATATGCTGGTAGGGGATTGTGGCAACTCAGTTTTTTTCAGTGAAACAGGAAGCCAGGTCACCATTTGGGAGTGAGGATGGAGGTGGGGAAGGTTTCTGGAAGTTTGAGGAGGGAGGACCAAGTATGAATTATGAGTCTAGGGGAGTGTGACAATGGGTGGGACAACAGGGAAATCTAGACCAATTGCTGGGCAGCATTAACTTCCCCCTTGAGGTTAGTGGGCATGGATTTAATGTGACAGCAGACAACCAGACAGACATGCATTTTTCCACTGGCCACTTGCAGCTGCACTGTCGTGGGTGGGGAGAGGGCAACAGAATGGACTGACAGACACCTTGATGTGTTAAGAGTTGATCTGGCGAGTAATATTCCTCTGTACTGTTTTTACTTCTCAGGTGGTTAAATGGTTTTAATTGGGAGGGACTGAAAGCGCGGAACCTTCCATCGCCTTTACAAAGAGAGGTATGGTATCTACTCTACTCCATTTGTTCTAGTTTCTGTTTTTATAAGCAGAATATGGGTGTCTTTGTGTGTGTCACAGTTTAGATTTTTTAATCGGTTTTTAAAAGTCTGTGAAAATGTCATAGTAGTTGTGATTATAGGGACTAAGTAGCATTTCTTATTTGATGGCGATTAGCTCAATTCTCAGGAACCAGTTACATATAAATCTAAGTCCCCATGTCGTTGGTGTTGGTCAGACTGACAAAGGGCTCTAGAAGTATA
Organism: Prionailurus bengalensis; assembly: GCF_016509475.1. Classification (NCBI taxonomy): domain Eukaryota; kingdom Metazoa; phylum Chordata; class Mammalia; order Carnivora; family Felidae; genus Prionailurus; species Prionailurus bengalensis. The sequence continues at coordinate 139,837,623 of NC_057344.1, forward strand.
TAATATGAATCATACGTGTTATTTAAAATTTTCTAGTTAGCCATAGGAAAATGAAACGGGTGAAATTAGTTTTAATCACTACAGCGTATTAAAAACTTGCAGTTTTGATGTGTCATCGATATAAAATTTTAATGAGATGTCACGTTCATTTTTCCATACTGTTTTTGAAATCCCAAGTGGATTTTACAGTTACAGCAATCTCACTTTGAACTAGCCACCTTCCACGTGCTCAGTCACCACCTGTTGCTGGTTGGACAGCCCAGCTCTAGAGAAAGCAGATCATCTGCTAACTTGCAAGGGGAAGAATGACTCAGGAATGATCTAGGTCAACACCCTACAGACTCTGTGCGGTGTTCTCGTTACTGGAATTTTAAAGATCTGTGACTCCCTCGTACATTTTTAGATTGACATCTCAGTGTTTTCATCACATGCTTAAATTATTGTGAAGGATGTGATTTCTAGTTTGTTGTAAATATTGACATTTTGAAGTAAAACATTCCTCCTTTAAATATATGCAATGTGATCTAAATACCAGTGAGATTTGATGCCCATCAGCCACTTAAAAAATACAGACAGCGGGGCGCCTGGGTGGCTCAGTGGGTTAAACATCTGACTCTTGATTTTGGCTCAGGTCATGATCTCATGGTTCCTGAGATGGAGCCCCGCCTTGGGCTCTGCGCTGACAGCTCAGAACCAGCTTGGGATTCTCTGTTTCTTCCCCTCTCCCCCCCACCCCACCTTATGCTCTCTCTCTCTCTCTCTCTCTCTCTCTGTCTGTCTCTGTCTCTCAAAGTAAAAAAATATACTTAAAAAATAAAAAATACTGACAGCAATATTACATAATTCTTTTTTCTCCCTGAATTTATATTTTTATATTCCCATCCTATTTTCCCTAAAAAAATTATTTATGTAAAAGTATTCCTATGCTTGCCAGTATTTGGGTATTCTTTAAATGCCTTTGAGCTATAGTTTTCTAAATTTTAAAATCCCTGTGAAAAAACAGAAATTTCTGTGACAACATAAATATTTCTTCTGGATTCAGTTATAATTACATTTTTATAGCATTGAGTATCAATCAACAGAAATATGTTATAAAATTTTAAAGTAAGTATTTAACAAATATTTCCTGAAAAGAGAGAAATGTCACTTATTAAAAAAATGGGATCAGGGGGTGCCTGCATGGTTCAGTAGGTTGAGCGTCCAACTCTTGATTTTGCCCGAGTCATGGGATCGGGCTCACTGGGCTCAAGATTCTCTCTCTCTCTCTCTCTCTCTGCCCCTCTCTCCCACTCATGCTGTGTCTCTCTCTCTGAAATTAAATAATAATAATAATAATAACAATAACAATAAAAGAATGGGAATGGGTTCAGGGTCCACATCAATTCTATTCCTTTTTAAAATTATATTGGGTGGCTCAGTTGGTTAAACGTCTGACTTTGGCTCAGGTCATGATCTCACTGCTCATGAGTTCAAGCCCCGCATGGGGTTCTGTGCTGACAGCTCAGAGCCTGGAGCCTGTTTTGGATTCTGTGTCTCCCTCTCTGCCCGTCCCCTGCTTGTGCTCTCTCTCTCTCTCTATTTATCTCTTTCTCAAAAATAAATAAATACAAAAAATATTTAAAATTATATGGATATAAATGCTAAGAGCTGTGTTCACATAGGTAAGTGGGAATGGAAGGTTTTATATTAGCAGTGTTGCTTTGAATACCTTATGAGTGATCTCCAACCTCCTCTAAAAACACATTATGACCTTCCATAAGTAGTATTTGTACTGATTTGTACTGAGAATCCAGTTGTGTACTTTTAAATTTTGTTTGCAAGCAAATAATTGAAAATCATCTGATTTGCAAAATAGGTTAATTCCAGAATCATTTCACTCTTTGAACAGGGTCAGTCATATTTTAAATTGACCCTTTGGCATTCTGGAAACTTTATATGGGTCAATTAACTGTATAAAAATCCACTTTTATAAAGTGGAAAAAGTATTTAAAAGTGGCAAGTTTTGATTTTTAAAAAATATTTGCTGTTAAAATGTTTTTCAATCTGAAAAAAAAAAAGATATAATTTCTACCACTTTTTCTTTTGGATGTACCTCCTCAGGCCAGGAAGCTTCTATTGAATGTAATGCAGTGACCAGATCCATTGAGGCTCAAAAATGATAATTGGTAGGGGCGCCTGGGTGGCTCAGTTGGGTGAGCGTCCAACTTCGGCTCAGGTCACGATCTCGCGGTTCATGGGTTTGAGCCCCGCATCGGGCTCTGTGCTGACAGCTCAGAGCCTGGAGCCTGCTTCGGATTCTGTGTCTCCTTCTCTCTCTGCGCCTCCCCCACTTGTGCTCTGTCTCTCTCTATCAAAAATAAATAAATGTAAAAAAAAATTTTTTAATGATAAATGGTCATCTTTTCCTTACATGTAACTTACCAGTGGTTGCAGTATAAAATCGTTGTTCAAATATAAGAAGCATTACCTGTATATAATAGCTTGCTCAGTCAACGTTCTCCTCACCTTTGGTTTAATTCTTCCTCTATTAGCTCAGTGGACCCACAGACCACAGCTACTTTGACAAGTATCCCCCTGAAAAGGGTGTGCCTCCAGATGAACTGTCAGGCTGGGATAAAGACTTCTGACAGAAGAAAAGATGATTACTGCCGATACATACAGAAGAAGAGTGTAAGGACCAATAACCCAATAGTGATCATTTCCCTCTTTGGAGTATTATAATATCTTTTGGAAGACCATTAGGGAAGAGGAATCCCTGGCCATGAGCTGGGTGGACGATGTGGCTATGAAGGTGGTTCTGAATTATAATGTCTCATTTAGATGCTGTGAATTATTCACGTATTCTATTCTTCACTTTTCTCAAATGCTGAAGGCTATCCTATTCCCCTCTCCACAGTCTGAACCAGTTGTGCTGATGGGGCACCATTTTCTCTGCAATCTGTTGCTCCATCCCAATCATACTTGTCTCCTTTGAATCCTAATAAGGTTTAAAAAGTGTCTTGCCTTTGAGCAACTAAGTCACACAAATGGAAGGAAGAACAGGGGTGAGCTTTAGAAGGCTTCCCCTGTGACAGCAATTCCATGTAAGCATTACGGCATCTCAAAGTCGTGGTTTGCAGAAATCTTTGTAGTCCATACAAGCTCTTGATTTTCACCTGCATTCCACCTAAAAACATGTTAACATGTTTCTGGTGCTGGTCTGGGAAAGGCAAGTTTAAGTATTAGTGGTACCACTTCCTAACATAAATGAGTTAATTCATCCAACCAGTAATTATATTCCATTGGGGAACTTGGAAAAAATAAAGCAAAAAATATTTTTCATTCTCCTGTGACCAGCTGTGATACCTCAGAGACTTTTCAAAAGCCTTGTTAAAAGTAGTTATAATGTGTGATCAGGTGATGGGCCTTTGGAAAGGTTTTATCTTATATGCTAAATATTTTCCCAAAGTAGAAAACGCACAGGCACAAAATCGTGAAGGCTTTTTCTTCTCATTAAATATGGAGGAGAATAATTTCTAATGGGTCAGGTTGCTGACTCTGAAACCCTGAGATATTTTGGCCAGTTCTATGAATGTTGCTGTTAATCAATCAAGAGTATAGAATAACCACAGTTAATTTTTAATGAAAGTCCCATTGACTAATGTTGATGCACTGTAATCACTGTTGCATCAATAACTTTTTAAGGAGATTTGAGTCATGGATGTGTTTATAATTTTAGATTTTTGAGGTAGGCAAGCACCTCGGGAAGTCATAGGACTTAAGTAAAAGGGACATCCAGGATGTGCCCTTCTGTCTTCTCACAACCTTCCAGATGATGAATAGACTAGTTTCAATGGCATTGGATGCCAGTGCCTAAGAAGTTTACTAGAGAATGTTTTTATGTATCGACCAAAATCCTACCAAATGGATGGGAAGCAGACTTTCTCTGTATCTTTTTGATCTGGCAGAGTAAAAATAACATCTAAGTTCCTGCATTATTCAAGCTTCTGGTTATATTTTCACATGCTAATGTTCTATGGGAAAAGCAACCTCTACCCACTCTCCACCCATATTTTCAGCATTCAGAAAAGAGTCAGCTATATGCTTCCTGAAAAGTCAAACCAGTTAAGTGAGGCCCAACCCAAGAAGGTGCATCCTTAACAAACTGAATTTCCACATTTAGAGAATCCTTTTGCTGAACCAAAGAATTTTTGTTTCCTGGAGTAGTATTTTTAAAGATTATGTATTGTACATAGACAAAGCATTTTTAATAGGATCAACATAACCTGCTTAATGAATTTCTAAGATTTTTAAGAGATTTTTATTTGCATTTGGTTTGTAAGCCTTGTATGTTTTTCATGTATATATTTTTAAATTGCCCACCTATAAATGTAGAAAATTTATGCATTGGATGGATATTAGAATTATATAGTTATAATAATAATTAATATTCTCAAAGGAGATCAATAGTTGTAATTCAAAAAAGACTTACATACATACAATAAAAACCAACTGAGAGTACTACAGTTTTATTTTGCCTGTGATTGGCCATATCAGTATACAATCTCCACATTTGATTTTATTTTGTTTCCTTTACAGTACTTTATAAAGATGAAGAAATGAACCATCATATAACCCCAATAATTCCACTGTTTCCTAGCTGGGTGACCTTGGGAAACTGAGTTCACTACTTTGAGTAGAGCACTAGCTTTCTCACCTGTAGAAGAAGGCATGGTAAAGTGGTACCTACTTTAGAGGCCTGTTTCAGGCCTTAACAAAGACACCCAAAGAGTCCTTTGCTGATATCTGTGAAATAATCAATGCTGCATAGGTGGGAGCTACTGTTACCGTCTCTGTTAGAATCAAAGGGGACTTAATAACCATTTAGTCTTGAACCTATGTATCATTGATATCTGTATGTACAGTTGTTCCAATTAAAATCAGTATTTATCTTCTTCTTTTAAATCATGAAGTAAAGATGAAGAATTAATCCTCACCAAAATGAAGTGCTTTATTAACAGCTCACCTACATTTCTAAACTCTAATTTTTTATGAATTAAGGACATATATGTGTATATATATTCTTAGAAAATACAGCCTATCGTATTCCTGATCATTAAATCATTCTTGTTCTCTCTTTTCCAAATGCAAGGTTAAGTTTTCATTCTTGAGGCTCTTCTCTTTGGGGCCAACTTTTCACAATTGTAGTTTCTGAATATTTTCTCTAAATATGAAAATGTCTGGAGGGAGAAGAATATAATGATGAAAAGTAAGAGTTTTGAAGTTAAAAAGATCTGGGTTTGAATTCTAGCTCTGCCCAGATTTGTGTGAACAGTAAACCATATCTTTATTCATCTGTAACTCAGAGAGATATACATGTAAAGCTTTGGAGTATTGGGCCAGAATATTAATACTTGTAGGTCACTGATAATAACCATTTGGAAATAAATATATACAAATATTTCTTTTGGCATAATAATAAATCCTTGTTCTTTATTGCTAGGCATTGTGCTAGGGGTATTTACATCTTTTATCTGATTCACACAAGATTCTAAAGTAATCATAAACATACTGACTGTTGATTGCCCTCAAAGCTAGACATTGGCTTCCATGTGCATTTCGTTCACAATTTCACTGTTGTGGTTTTTCATAGCTTAGTCCCAGTTATTGTGACTATATAACAACCACAATTTAGTTGCTTAGAACAACAGTCTTATTATTATCCTAGATTCTGTGGGTCAGGAATTCAAACACACAGAGAAGATGGCTTGTCTCTGCACCACAATATCTGGGACATCGGGGGGAAAGACTCATAGACTGGGGTAACTTCAATAGCCGGAACCTAGAATCACCTAAAGCCTTGTTACTCACTATCTGGAGCCTAGGCTGAGGACACTCAAGACTAGGACTTCTGACCAGAGTGCCTGCACATGTCCTCTCCACAGCTTGGATTCCTCACATTGTGGTGTTCTTAAACCAGTCAGACTCCTTTCATGGAATCTTAGCGTTTCAAGAGCAAGCATTCCAGGAAACAAGGGAGAAGCTATATATTTTTTTATGAACCATCCCTGGAGTCACATATTCTGTTGGTGGAAACACTCAAAGCCCACTCAGATTTGATGAGAGGGAACATAGACTTCACTTCTTAATGAAGAGAGTTTTAAAGAATTTGCAAGCAATTTTAAAACCTGACACAATCCACTTTCTGGTCCCAGGTGAGTTATACTATTATATACGCAAAATAAACACATTCCCTCCCAAGAGCCTCCCTAAAAATATAATTTCATTACAGCATCAGGCACAGGCTTAAGATCTAGGATCTTGTCATCTAAATCCATTCCGGTATGGATAAGGCTCCTCAGGTGTAATTCCTTGGATATATTCTTTTAGGTCAAAAAGTATGTGAACTAAGTAAACAAACCGTCTATCAGCACACTTCCAACATTGAATACTAAGACCATCAAAGGATAAGCCAACAGATACTTGCATTCAGAGAGAAGATGGGAGGCACAAAGCAGTTACTGGTCCATCGAATTCTGAAATCTGGTCTGACACATGGTACCTTTTCTCTGCTTAGGGCTCAGCCAATACTCCATGAGTTGTTCTCCATGGCTCTTGGCCTCATCTTGTAGAATCCTGGTTCTGCCTTTTGAGTCATCCTTCCTTTTGCATAAAATATGGCTGGTATTTGCAGCTGAGCAGACTTCTTAGCTTGCCTGCAACTGTTTGGTGGTAGACTTGACTTTTTTTAAAATTTGTCTGTCTCTGTCTCTTTATTCCAAGCTGATATGTTTCCTTTAAAAACTTTGTGAGTTTCCTCTGTATAGATCTTTGATTCACTCCATTAGACAAATTCTATATTCACAAATCTTTCCTGTGAAGATGATACAGGGAAAATAATTCTTAAAAGTTCTCTTTTAAAAGAGGGGGTGTGCACAGCATATACTTAATATGCTCAGAAGGCCTTTGATCCATTTGAAAGGGCCAGGTAGATAGCTTCAAAGATGGCTTTTAGTGATCACCACTATGGCATTCATATCCTTTTATAGTCCTCTCCTCTGGAGTGTTAACTGAGCCTACTGACTTCTTTCTAACAAAAAGAATAGAATAAAAAATCACTTCTAAAATCTGATTACAGAGTGACTCTACTTCTATCCTGTTCACTGCCTCTTGCTCTCCCATTTGCTTGCTCTGACAGAAACCAGCTGCCATGACCTGAGCTTCTTTATGGAAAGGTCCATGTGGCCAACAGCCAGTGAGAAAATGAGGCCCTCAGTCCCACAACCCATGATGAACTGAATCCTGCCAAAGACCACAGGAGTGAAATTGGAAGCAGATTCTCCTCCAGATGAGACTGTAACCCTGACCTACACCTTGATGTTAGCCTAGTGAGAGTCCATGAGTCAGAGTAGCCAGATAAACAACTCCCATATTCCTAACTCACAGAAACTGTGAGTTAAGAAGTGTTTGTTGTTGTTGTTGTTGTTCTTAATATTTTATTTATTTATTTTGAGAGAGAGAGTGCATGAGTGGGGGAAGGGGCAAAGAGAGAGAATCCCAAGCAAGCTCTGTGCTGTTAGCTCAGAGCCCTATTCAGGGCTTGAACCCACAAACTGTGAGATCATGACCTGAGCCAAAATCAAGAGTTGGATGCTTAACCAACTGAGCCACCCAGGCACCCCAGTGTTTGTTGTTTTAAACTACTAAGTTGGGAAGGAAAAATGGTCCTAAAGAGGGGAAAACAAGAACTACATGGACATCAGAAGACAAACTCAGATCCCTAAGGAAAAACTACAATTTGTAATGACAAACCAGAACTCATGAGGACAAACTGGAACCCATGTCTGTCTTTCATGGTTGCCAATTTTGTCATATGGGTGGCCTACAGGATAAGCTGCAACCTTATACCATATACCTGGCTTGGGATTTGCAGATGTTGAAGGCTCAATCTGGCTGGAGCTGGTGTGAAAGGCAGCTACTGGCTCCTGCCTTTCACAAGTAGGTGACAGGCAGATCAGCAACAGTGCATGAGCTGCCAAAGTGGCTTGGTCTTACATGACCTCCAGAGTATAAATACGGCTGCTATCCACTTTTGCATTTCAGATCTTCCGCAGATTTCTTCTGTGGCAAAGTATATCTCAGAACCATACAGAGAAGGTAATCCTGGGAAACACTTTGTTTCTGGCTTAGCTATCTTGACACAGTACAAAGTCACTCATTTTCAAACCTAGTAAAATATATGGTATATAATTGTTATTATTGTAGGATATATTTAATTTGAATTTTTAAGTTACGAGATTTTCTTCCTCTCTTTCGACCCAGTTGAGTTATCAAAGTGTACATAGAGACAGGACACATGACCCAGTTGAAACCAGCAAAAACAATTTGTCTTCAGATGATTTATAGGGAAATTCTAAATTGAAGAAGAGCTGGAGTATTTTCAATTTTGAAAGACTTAAAACCAAGATTTTTTGTTTACTTAATTGTTGGTTACTACATTAAAAATGGTATAATGAAAAGTAACATGAATTTGTTTTGATACATAAAACTTCCTCAGTAAGGAAGTAGATATGCATTGAGAAAAGGAAGAAAAAAGGCAGAAGAAAATATGACGTGATGGAGGAAAAACACCAGCAATGCATCAATCCTGGAAACCACGTAGAGCAAATGGGGCTTCTCTCAAGGGGGATGGGAGAAAGCCAGGCGTCACACCAGAAGACAAGCTGACTATGAGTCAACTATCCAACCCTACTATTTAAAATTCAGGAGGATGCTCAGATTGCTAAATGGATCATAAAATGCAAGATCTGGAAAGTTGCCCTTTTCTATATTCTGCTTGGCCTGTCTCTTTCAAAGTCTGTGCTCAGTTTTGCATTTAGGAAGGATAGTCGAAAGATTAAAGTATGCCTAGAAATATTAAAAATTCAATCCACGAGTCAAGGCCAAAGAAAGTAAAGAAAGACTAATGAAAATACACAAATGAATATTTTTCTTTTTGAGAGTCCATAAGGATCAAAGGGAGTAAGGGAGATCCTCTTATTCTAATGGATAGTGACTGAAGAAAATTATTTCCTATATATCTTAGTTAACTCATTCATCAAATATTTATTGAGCACTGTTCCAGGCACTCCTAGATGTTGAGGATACAGCACAGAGACAAAAATCACAATCCTAATATAAACTCATACTTACTAATAATTAGGTTAACAGTGATGATCTCTAGGTGGTATGATCGTGGATATTTTTCTTCGATGTTTTCTGTTATGTATTAGATTTATACTTTATAGTAAGGAACAAAATTTACTTTAAAAAATAAATTTGAATCAGATAAGCTAGATATCAGAAAGGTCATTGAAGAAAAGGCCTGTTGAACACCAACTACACATTTCACTGTGTCACATCACTTTACAGGAAGCTGACTGACATACCATGTCAGGCCTCTCCAGCATTAAGCACCTACTTACTTAAATCTTTGAGTCAAATTTTTACAGACTCCCTTTGTTCCTTACCTCTCAATTCTGATGTATTTCCACATGTTGGGATGCAAAGTAAGCCTTCCAGTTGAGAGGGGCAGGTAATTTACTTCTTTCGATGGTTTTAGCTGTTTTGAAAAACCTTGGATTGGGAGTAACTTGTCCTGCGAGTGTTCCACAAGACGAGCAAACGTTTCTAATAAATGTTAACATGATAAATGAGTAATGTCTTGCAACACGAGTAGTGCATGATGTCAGATGTCACATGATCACAACTGAGCCAATGGTTCTTGAAATTTGCTTTGATATATGAGTGCTTTGGATTCCAAGCTTGTTTCCAGAACCAGTTATGCTCACAAACCAAGGTTTTACTGCTTTTGCCAGACTTTCAATGCCTTGTTTCTCTACCTTCTCCCTTATCCATAGATAAGGCGTCTCCTGACACAAAATTCTCTCTGTTAAATGCCTATGTGTAAATCAGTTAATTAATCAACTGATTGATTCTCAACAAATATCTGACTGACTACTTTCTGCTAGACACTGGTGTTCAGCAGTAAACAAGATAGGATCCCTTCCATCATGAAGCATGTATTCTCATTGCAAGAGGATAACAGTAATTTATTAAACAAATGGAGCACATTACATAATTGAACTCAACATAAAGTTTGGATGTACGTGGAAAAAGTGTAAATTAAAAAAAAATGCATCTGTAGCTGATCTCATCTCCTTTGAGCTTCCACCTACTGGTTAGTGGGAGGGACGTTTCAAAAGTCTCATCTAGTTTAAAGTTAATCCAAACAAATAATGTGAGCAGTCCCTCCAGGACAGTGGTTCTAAAATTTTGGTGGGTATCAGACTGTGATAGGAAATGATACAAAGCCTAGGCTCCATTCCACTTCCAGAAGCCTGTGCCTCTGTGGGCTTTAGTAGCTCCCAGATGGTTCTGATAAACCAATCACCAAGTATGAGAACCATTGCTCTATAAAATGCTCAGTCTCTCTTAGGCTAAAATGCTCAAATTCTCATTTAGCCTCTCTCCTAATTTTATCCCTGACCAAAATGGAGGATGAGTCAAAGCTCTAGGGCCAGATAACTACTTGGTTGCTATTGGCTTGTTGTTTGGGGCAGAAGTGTATGGCGGGGGGAAGCTCATTATCTGTCCTGAGACAGGCCCTAAGTCCTCCGTCGATGCTTCAGGTTCCTCTTGGTTACTGCTGGCACTAGGGGCTTTTGGGGTTTGACGATGATCCCTTCCATGTGTAGCTAAGACCTGCTTTTCAGAACTCAGTACAAAGCCACCTGCTTCCTACTAAGGTAATTCCCTCTGATAAGCTTCCCTGGCCAGACCTACAGAGTTCTAGGTCCTGTTTTTACACGGCACCCTTGTAGAAGGCAAAGGCTCTTAGGATAACTATATAGTTCTGGGCCTCATACAGTGGGCTATGCTGTGCCCCCATGGTTACTATCTGTGTTTAGCTTGTGATGAGACCCGAGTGGGGGAAAGAGGGGCTTCCTCTCCTCCCTCTTTCCTTGTACAGTCCCCACCGGGTAGAAAAGGGCAGGCTTCCTGGTCTTTCTCTTCTTTCTGAACTTTCCTATATACATAAAATTCTCTGATCTGTTCCACAAAAACCTGGTCTTTTATAAGCTAAAAGAGAAGAATTTAGATAATCCATTTTCAGGACCAAGCGTGCCTTTTGAATTTCAAAAGCTTAATGTTACCTAAGACTTTCTTAGTGCAACCCTAACTGGCATTAATCCTAATCAGCAGGTGGATGATTCTAGAAAGGGGCCAAGATTTGTTCTCAGAAAGGCAAAAACAAGATCACATTAATAACTTAAAAGGAGAATTATTTTCCCTTTGTGAAAATGAACAGGAAACTTTCATGACAGTGATAAACTCTATTAATATAATTAAACAGGCTTCTTTGACAGAGTGGGGCTGAGAAGAGGTGAGAACAGCTTTGCGGCTTTGAGTAAGTGGCAAGGAAATGCTTTCCTGGGTAGGTGACATTTGAGCTGAGACTTGAATGGTGAAAGGAAACCGCCTTGAGACAGTCTAGGAAAAAGTGTTCCGGGCAGAAAAATCAAATGCAAAAGCCATGAGGTATTAATGAATTTGGCATGGTTGAGAAAAGAAAGAAGTCTTGTAAGTTTCCAGTATAGTGAATGCTCAGGGAGGTAGGCAGGACCAGATTGTGAGAACCTCATAGGCCACAGTAAAGAGTTGGGTTTTTATCCCAAATGAAATATGAAGCCATTTGATTTTTTTTTTTTTCTTTTGGAGCAGGGGAGTGACTTGATCTATGTTTTCAAAAGATCACTATGGTGGCTGTGCCATGATGGAGCGTAGACTGGGGAATAAAGGAAACAGGCAGACATGTGAGCAGGCAGTTGAATTATTCAATTCAGGGGAAAACAAATGGAAGCTGGCTTGGACCAGACTGTCACCTGGGTCAAGTACAAGGAGCAAAGGGTGGGACTGTCTGGAGAGAGGTGACAGGATTGGATGTGAGGCATGAGAGAAAGAGAAGAAGCAAGCACGGATGATTCTTGGGGTTTTCAAGGTTCTAGGTGAGTAAATATACATATACAGGTATATGTATATGTGCATATATGTATATGTACATGTAAGTCTATGTATGTGTCTAGATATATAATGTAATTAAAAAATATCCTTTCCTCTAAGAACAGTTTTCAGACTGTGGTCTCAATTATTTTTGGGTAGGGTTGCTACATATTGATGATCACACTGTTTGTTCAAGGCAGAAAGAAAGGATTGACATTTTAATCACTTCCATGAAAGGTGGTGTGCCAAGTACTTGATACATGTTATCTCACTTGAAGTTTATGCCTGGGCTTTATAGCTTTATAGTAGAAGTCATTATTTCTACTACTTTATTCGTGAGGAAACTTTTCCCTGGAGGGAAAAGAAACTAACAGACTTCAGACATTTGTTCAATGAACATTTTTAAATGACCTACCCGTGTGTGTTATATTCCTAGTTGAGGATAAGAATGGGTATCCTCATTGCCGTATACTATGGCATTAAGACCATTCACTGGAAAAATAAGTTTTAAACCCTCCTTGTTGTGTGGTCTATTTTCTTGGTGCAAAACTAGCCTTTCATTCATTAAGTTCAATCAGATATAGCACCTGTGGCCAAAAATCTTCTCAAGCATACACTATACCAATGGGGTGTCAGTGAAAAGTAGTTAAAATATATCATGTACAAATAATGTTATTATGGTTTTAGATGGTAGAGTGTGACCAGGGTGGGGGTATTTAAACTTAGTTTTTTCTCTCTCTTCATGCCAAGTTCAACTTCTGCTGCCTTTGTGTTTTTCTTTGTAACAAAGCAGAGCTGGGGATGCCAGCTCTTCTATGCAGCTGCTCTAATAATGGCCTACAGTTGTTAGTTACATCACATCTTTCTTCTGCAAGAGTCTAAAATATCTCCCTTCTATGGGTAGACCCAACCCACAGACTCCAGTGCGGCTTTCATAGCACTCCTCGGTTAGCTTTTCTGCACTTTTTTTCAAACTTAAGTTCACTTCTGGGTATCCCCAGAAGGATTGGGCTATCAAATTTATCTCCTATTTTCACATAGGTCTTATTGGCACTTTTTTTTTTGCTTCTATTCCTTGCATTCATGGTGTGCAAGTATGAAAATAAATGCACAAGATAATTTTTAATGATAGCAAATATATATTCAAAAGATTGCTGACTATTGAGGAAAGTTGCCTACAGAATCATGTTTATTCTTTCCTCCAACTTCTCTATAGATGAAAAGGGCAACCTAAGGATATGTGGAAACAAATTGGAAATGCACACAAGCCAAGTCTGAAAATACAGACCAGAAGGAATGACAAGCAATATCATTTTGGTTCAAAATGATGTACTGGTATTAAGAGAAGAAATTTATTTTCTTGTAAACTGGGGATGAGGGATAATGCCAAAAATTTGGGAATACGTGTGTAACCTCCCCCCAAAATTACTTTAGGCACTGAGGGCAGCACACATTCAGAAGAGTAAATTCTAGTATGCTTGCTAGATATTGGGTCATATCTCACACCTTCCTCTTCCACCTCCACTTGCCAGATTCTATTTATCTGCTGTTTTTTTCTACCTGAATTAAAACTCACTGCTCTTATAACTCTTTAATCAAACTCTGGGCATTCATATTTTCAACTTCTACTATATTAGAAGCTTTGGTACTTTCCACTAAATTTGTCTAAAACACTGGTCCTCATCCTTCATCCTCCAAATCTTGCTTCTCGTGTCATTTCCCTATGGAGGGGGCAAAGAGCTGTTAAACTCAACCTCCGTGGCTATAGAGGCCAACTAGCTTATATAAAGGCCCAAGTATAAATTCAGCACTTCCAATTTAATACTCTGTTCGGGACTTCCGTATTCTATCTCCCTTCATTCTTCGCAGGTGGTCTATACAATCAAACCTTGACCACTCCAGTCTTTTGGCCCATCAATTCTTTTTATTTTTTTAATTTAATTTATTTATTTATTTATTTTTAAATATGAAGTTTATTGTCAAACTGGTTTCCATACAACACCCAGTGCTCATCCCAACAGTTGCCCTCCTCAATGCCCATCACCCACTTTCCCCTCCCTCCCACCCCCCATCAACCTTCAGTTTATTCTCAGTTTTTAAGAGTCGCTTATGGTTTTGGCCCATCACTTCCTACAGATGACTTTGCCTCCAACTTGATGTTAAATATCACCTGTATCACTGTGACTGCAAGTCCCTACCTTCAGACCAGACTTTCCTGCTGAATTCCTGACTAGTAGGCCTCTGATGGTATTCACCTAAATTTTCTAGTAGCCACAAACTCAGTTCAAAACTGAATGCGTCCTCATGCATCTCCATCTCTGTTCAGGTTAGCACCATTTCTTGCAGGATTATTTGAGCTCTTCAGCATTGTTCCTCTTGCCTCTGGCCTAGATTTCTGTTGGTTAGCATTTGTATTTTTGTTTCGTTTAAATTCGTCTAATTTCATTTTGCTTAAAAGTGCTTCATCCAAATTAAAACTAACTTTGATGTTGAGTTAAATTTTAGATAAAGGGTCTTAAGAGTCATCCAAGAAGTGCTTACTGTGTTCAAAGTAGATTAGAAAAAAAAATTAAGCACACAATGCAATAGAACTAGAACCAATAGTAGAGTAACCCCCAACTATTCAGTAGGAAGTAAGATTTGTTTTCAAAATGACTCTATAGTTTTAAAAATGATGGGCAGCCTGAGTGGCTCAGTCGGTTAAGCGTCTGACTTCAGCTCAGGTCATGATCTCATGGTCCGTGGGTTCGAGCCCTGTGTCAGGCTCTGTGCTGACAGCTCAGAGACTGGAGCCTGCTTCAGGTTCTGTGTCTCCCTCTCTCTCTGCCCCTCCCCCACTCTCTCTCTCTCTCTCTGTCCGTCTCTCTCAAAAATAAAATTAAAACATTAAAAAAAAAATTAAAATGACTTCAAAATATAAGATTTCATGGGGGCACCTGGGTGGCTCAGTCAGTTAAGCATCTGACTCTTGATTTCGGCTCAGGTCATAATCTCATAGTTCGTGAGTCTGAGCCCCACATCAGGCTCTGTGCTGATGGCACAGAGCCACACAGAACCTGCTTGTGGCTTGGGATTCTCTCTCTCTCTCTCTCTCTCTCTGCCCCACCCCTGCTCATGCTCACTCTCTCTCAAAATAAATAAATAAATAAATAAATAAACATTTAAAAAATATATATGATTTCATGGTAGAAATTAATAAGAGCATGAGCAATACATTTGAAATACCTGTGGGATATAGTTAAATAGTACCCAGAGAAAAATGGTTATTCTGACGTGGACTTATTAAAACACTATAAGAATTGAAAATAAGTGAACTCCATATTCACCTCAAGAGGCTAGAAAAATAAAAAAAATAAATCCTACGGATTACAAGAAATTATTTTATTGATTAAAGCATTACTTAACACAAGAAAAAAAAAAACCTTATTCCTTATTACAGGCAAAAGTTAATTTTCTCAAAAAGGTCATCATAAAAGGGGCACCTGGGGGGCTCAGTCAGTTAGGCTTCTGACTTCGGCTTATGATCTCGCAGTTCGTGAGTTCGAGTAAAATAAATAAATAAATAAATAATCATCATAACAGGAAACAAATATGTAAGATTGACCCAGGAAGAAAAAGAAAACATAAATAATGATGCCAGGACTAAGAGCAGGAATAACAGCAGATTTGGGTTCATGTAAATGAGAAAATAAATTACAAAGGTAATTTCCAAGAACATGTAAATTACTAAAAGTCAATTCCTGTAGAATTAGAATATCTGAGTAGTCGAAAATTAAATGGTAACCACTTATCTTCACAAGGCAATCAGCTTAGATAATTTAATAGTGTTCAATAGACAATTCCGATGACACTGAAATCTTTCTGTACAAAGAATTTCTCAATTCACTCTCTATAACCATGATATCCAACTACACAACTGTTTTGTATATAACAACAAAAATGTGCACCAATTTTATTTATAAAAATGGATGCAAAGTCCTAAATAAGTTATCATAATTCAAATCCCAAACTATATTACAAGATTCACTGTACAAGGTAGAGTTTAGCTGGTAACTATTTGGGAACGTTTTAATGGAATTTGTAAGATAAATGTATTAATGGAAAAATATATAATCATATTGATAGGCAATTTTTAAAAGATAAAATTTAGGATCCAATTGGGAAAAATCTCTTTGTAGAAGATCAGTATTTTTCAAATGAAACTGAAAAATTGTTTCTAAAGTTGATCTGAAATAGTATATGCAAAAGAAAAGTACAAAAATTTATAACTAAGAACCTTATTAATAATCTCATCCTTGTGAAGAATTTACAACTTCCAAGTCATTCTCATCTGAATTATTAAATTTGATTTGAAATGTAGATGGGACTCATACTGCTGCTCCCTAGATCAAGCCGCCATTATCTTTTATGTTGAGTATTGAAATCGGTGCCTCACAGTCTCACAGCTTCTACTTCTGGCCCCATTCATCTATTCTCAGTACAGTAGCCCAAGTGATCTGTTCAATATAAGCAAGATTACTTCTCTCTACAGAACTGTAATTCCCATCTCTTTCAGAGAAAAAGCCAAAATCATTCTTTCCCTATAGCCTAACCCATTCTACCTCCACCTCTGTTAGCTCCCTCACTTCCTGTTCCAATTATTTCTCCTGCTCTCCTCCAACCACACTGGCCTTCTCACTCTTCCTCACATATGGAGGTTATACTCCAATCTCAGGCTTTTTTTCCCTGGCTCCTGCCTCTGAGCCATGCCTTTTCCTCATACATTTACCTTCTTTAGACTTTGACTGACTTTTGATTTTGATTTCTCACCTCTTCAGTGTGGCTTTTCTTGATGACCCTCTTTAGAATTGCAAGGGCCTTGGTTCTCTTTATCCTTCTTCCCCTTGCCACTTTCTTCCACAGCATTCCTTGCTCTCTAATATGATACACATTTTATATATTTGCCTTACACGCATTGCCTATTTTCTGTCTTACTCCAGTACAATGGAACCTTGATGAAGACAGGCTGCTCTATCCCCAGTGTCTAGAACAGTGCTGAGCAGATGTGAACTCACAAGAATTTCTTAGATAAATGTCTGAGTTACAGATGAGGTAACCGATCCCAGCATGGTTAGATAACTTCACCTATGGTAGCAAGACTTCATTAGAACATCCATCTTTCTACTCTCTAATCCAGTATATTTTTCCAACTCTTTTTTTATCGCTATGATATCCATATCATAAATTTGAATTAAGTGTGAATTTGTTTAGGTTGTTTGTTCTTTTAGATACTTCCAAGTGAACAGATTTCGTGTTTTTTTTTACACAAAAACCACAGAATTTAGAGTATAGCTTTAATCTGTTCATTTCTCACAAATAATTCCTTTTTAGAATTTTACTGCTTTGTTTTTTTTTTTTAATCGAAGTTACAACCTAAAGAAGACCCAAGAATGTTCAAATTAGTATATTGAATAGAGGAGCACAGTAGACCAAGTCGTGTATAGATACACAAATGCTATTTTTATGAATGTAATGAGATGTAGAAAGGTACTCTAGAAATGCCATGATTTGCAGAAAATTCAGGGGATGTCATCTTTAAATATTTATATGAAACCCTCAATATTATCCAACATTCTGACTTTCACATCAAGCTGCAAGACCCAGGCTGTCCCTGTACATTTTTGCCGAAGACTCATTATTTATCAGGGAACTAAAAGAAAATAAGGGTATTAGATTAGTTTTCAGCTGGAACTGTATACATTAAAAGGGTATCTGTAAGGATAGGTGATATTACATATTTTTTAAAGTATTGAAAATATACCTGGGACTTTTGTTTAACCTGAAATTTTCCCTAGTCCTGGAGGTCACGCATAAGGCATTCCTTTACTGTTCAGTTAAATAAGTGATTATTTTCCCAAGTTTGTCTTTTAAATGTCTCAGTCATTCTCAAGCTTAATAATATAAAGGTTGACGGAACTGGAGGGTATTATGCTAAGTGAAATTAGTCAGTCAGAGAAAGACAAAAATCTTATGACTTCACTCATATGAGGACTTTAGGAGACAAAACAGATGAACGTAATGGAAGGGAAACAAAAATAATATAAAAACAGGGAGGGGGACAAAACAGAAGAGACTCATAAACATGGAGAACAAACTGAGGGTTGCTGCAGGGCTTGTGGGAGGGGAGGATGGACTAAATGAGTAAGGGGCATTAAGGAATCTACTCCTGAGATCGTTGTTGCACTATATGCTAACTAATTTGGACATAAATTAAAAATAAAATTACAAATAAAATAAAATAAATAAAAATAAATAATTGAATAAATAAATAAATAAATAAAAATAATATAAAGGTTGATGCAGGGGAGCTCTGTCATATTTGATACAAACTTAAGCTGTTTAGAGGGGAACAATAGTTAAACATATTAGTATAACTCTGTGCGGTGATATTTTCTCCGTTTCCAAATGAGGATTAGGTTGACTTGACTGATGGGAAGCCTCCTGGGGAAGCTGGGGTGATTCATTTTGTACAAGTAAAGCGAATGATCTTGAATTTTAAAAAATGGGAGTGCTCAGGTTATAGCTGCCATTCCTCGTTCTATCTGTCTTATGTTTAGCCGTGTCTCATTTGTGTTTCTATCTGATGGCTCAAGGAAATGCAAGTGACTGCTAAAAATTGCACATTAAAAAATAAAGCATAAAAAAGAAGGGCAATTGCAAAATTTGCCACATTCTCTGTGAAAACTGACTGAAAAAATAAATAACGTGACAAAAGCACTCTTGAATATTATTTCCTGAGAAGATTTTAATTGAGCAAGAGATGAAGAAGAATTCCATTCTGGATCCATCTGGCATTTAATCCTTTAGATAACATTAAGAGGTAAACCTATGTCTTGATTTTTTTTTTTTTTCCTATCTCCTTTGGGCAGAAATATCTGACTGAGAACAGAGATGCAGAGAATATTCTTTGTCTTTAAAAATAATAAAGAGAGAGAGAGAGACAGAGAGAGAGAGAGACAGAGAGAGACAGGAGAGAATAGGAGGGGGAGAGGGAGAAGGGGGTCCAGGAACACCTAAAATGCAATTTCAAATGTTTACTGAAGAGCCTCACAAATGGATAATTAGTTCACAACAAAAGAGACAGACAAAATCCTTTGATCTCCAGTCTTGTCTAGAATTGACCCCACTGGGAGCAAGGGCCACCTAAGAGCCGGTTCTGCACAGTGGTGGCGCCATATTCTGCTTAACCTGAGGGTCACGGGGTACGCATGGAGGCTAGGATGCACTTTAGCTTGCCTTCTTCTCTGCAGGCTAATAGCTGGACTCCATCTAGTGGTCAGAGTAACAAACTGGGATTTAGCTGCTTACGTAGACCGAACCAAAGCAAAAAGATGGATGCTGTTCTTGAGATTTGACTGTTGCTGTTGTCCGAGGGTCTGAGGTGACTAAATAAAAGAATAACAAAACACAGAGCCTCTGGGTCCTGATATCAGATACTCTGATACCTCCTTTTATAGGTAGGAGCCTCTAGTGGCTGAAGCCCTGTAGGCCATGTAGGGTTTTTGCTCACTCTGATGGTTTTCTGAGATGCATTTTCTTGTTGTGTGACACAAGGAAGGGGGCAGAAACAGTAGTGGATGGAGTGTCGGAGAATTGTTTCTGCTATGTGACTCTGGGCGGGTCTCTGGGGCTAAATATCTGTGGGACAGTTTCCTGGTATCTAAGAGGTAAGACACAGAGCTTTCCTCCATTCATCTACTTAATAATAGCTGCCAGTCCCGCAGCTGGGTGCTTTGGAGGCTCAAGGAGCTTACAATTGAAGAGTATAGACAGATAAAAGTTTAACGTATGCATCAAAAATACATTATAGAAGGTGCAAAGTTCGGTACTGGAAGACCACAAGAGAGCTCCAGACAGAGTTGTCTAACTCCTTATAGGTGGTAGGAGTGAGAGGTGACAGAGAAAGTGAATGATGCCTGTGTCTGTGACTGTCCATGTCTATATCCATGTCCATACCTACTCTCAATGTGTGCTTTCATATAAAACATATATACATATACATATACTTGCAAAAGCCAATTTTAAAATTTCACAATCAATAAAAGACAAATGACCACCTGGAGAAAACATTTGGAACATGAACAACAGATAAAAATTTCATATTGTTCACGTATTCTTACAAATGAACAATTTAAAAAACAAACTCCTGGGGCGTCTGGGTGGCTCAGTCGGTTAAGCATTCGTCTTCAGCTCAGGTGATGATCTCATGGCTCATGGGTTTAAGCCCCACACTGGGCTCTGTGCTGACAGCTCAGAGCCTGGGGCCTGCTTTGGATTCCATGTCTCCCTCTCTCTTTGCCCCTCCCCACTGGCACTCTGTCTCTGTCTCTCTCAAAAATAAGTAAACATTAAAAAAAAATTAAAAAACCACAAAAAAACAAACTCCTTAGTCACAAAGTGAACAAAAGACACGAACAGGTCACTCTCAAAAAACAACTACACATGTTTAAAAAATCCATGAAAACTGTATTTAAGCTTACCAACAATTAGATAGATTAGTTCAGCCTTTAAATAATTCAATTAGTGGGGTGCCTGAATGGCTCAGTTGGTTAAACGTCAGACTCTTGGTTTCAGCTCAGGTCATGATCTCACATGATCTCTATCTCTCTCAAAATAAGTAAATAAACATTAAAAATAAATAAATAATTAAATTAGTTTGCATTACTGATTAATTAACTGAAGTTAATTGTTAATAACTATAAGTTAAAATTTCTTATTAGAGCAGCAAAGTTTAAAATGGTTGAGAGTCCCTAATATTGAATGTGCTGTGGGGAGAGCAGGCTTTTATGCACTGATGATGGAAATGTACTCATTGATCTGAGTAAAGCTCAGTAATGTGAATCAACCTAAAAAGATTCAATTGTTGGGGTGTATCTAAAAGAAACAACTAAATAGACAACTACACAGAAATGTATTTGTAATAATCTTCATTGTAGGATATTATATAATAGCAAAAAAGGGAAAAAAAACACAGCAAATACCAACCATAATAAATAGTTTGCTATTTAGGAGTGGTAAAAATAATTGGGGTATAGCCACAAAGTACACTGCTAAATTGTAATGAAAATTTGTGCAGATCTGTATTTATACTGTAAAAAATATTTATAATATGCTAAGGAGAAAATAGCTTACAAAAAATGTGTACAGTGTGCCACAATTTTACTGAAATAATAAACTGCATATGTACATGAATTAGCATGGAGAAATATCCAGAAAGATATAAATTAAAACATTACTAGTGATCATCTCTCAGTAGTGAAATTATATTTTCCACTTTCTTTTTATACCTTTCTCTATAGTCTGTGTGTATCCCACAATTATGATAGATTACTTTTATTATCAGATAAACCAATTAAGAAATTTTTATTGAAGATGAGAATAAAGCCTGAGCAACTGGGACAGATTTCTGTGAAAATCTCTAACTGTGCTTTCTACAATGTTTCCTAATCTGAAAGTATAATTTCCTGCTTCGGTTTATAGTACTGCAGAGGTAAATAAAGGGACTAACAAAAGAGATGTATCTTTCACAGGCCATAAAAGTTCCATTTCACTGGTGAAAGTCTCTCTTCTCATATCCCTTAGGCACTATATTAAGTCTCCATATGGAAGGAGGTAAAAGGGAAACTTGCAAAGACACAAAGACTGTCTCTGAAGGAGGCAGACTAACCAAGAGGGCTTGCATAGTCGGGACACACACCCCCTGCCTGCAGTCATCTGCCCATGTGCTGGTGCATGTGCTGTGGTCAGAATCCAGGTGTCCAAGTTGATGAGATGGTGATTGACACTGAGCCTAGACAAGGAGAGTGTGGGGATGGCTGAGCATGCCGGGTTCCCATGGGCTCAGTGACATCTGTAGGCCTCCTATCTCTATACTCAAGGTTCAGGTCCTGAGTGTCTCTGACCAGATCAAGTAGAATGATTTCCACGGCTTCTCTGAGGACAGTCTTTCCTGGTCTTTACTATCATTGTCAAACTTACTGTCTGCTGCTGCAAGGAGAGAGACATACTTGAGTTTGATTCATAGCATTACCATTTCATGTATTTGTGATCCCTGTGCCAGTAACTGAACTCTCTAAAATGTCAATTTCCTCATCTCTGGAGCAGGGATAATACCCTTGCATCTGACTCTTGGGAAGGGTGATGTGACAATAGCACCCGGCACTAAGCTTGGCACATAGTCAGGTTTCTAGAAATGAACATTAAGCCAGTTCCTGCATGTTCAAGCAAAGCAGTTCAAGCAAACCATTCAATATAAGTTGGATGACCGTCCAGTCTATCAAACAAGCAAGATCATTCCTGAGAGTGAAAGGCGGGGGAGTTCTATGCTGATGCGAGATGTGATCTGGGAGCTGACCTGGGCAAATTAAGACGGATGGTCATTCTGGTTCTTAATTTGATTCCCTTGAACTGTACAACATTCATGATGGTTAGTGCATTATTATCAGCACTAAATGTGAGTGAGTGCCTTATGGGATGGGGGCCAGGAGAATCTGATGATGCCCTGAGCACATATCTATGGTGCACTTAGGTTGCATTACTGTTATTTGCTAGCGTGTCAGCGTCCCCATGGTGTGTTATGTGACTTTACATCCCTGGTGCCCAGCATATTGTATGTGCTCAATAAATGTTGATTGAATTTATGACCAGATGCCCTGGAACTATTAGTCTCAGATGCCAGGAAATGACTCCTACACTATCCGGGTGGTTCCTGGCTGTAAGCCCAGCTTCCTAGCAGTTGGATAATTGCACCCTGATGGTCAGCCAGAGGCAGCAACAATCATCTCCACTACCTGTTGGGTCAAGAATAAAGATTGCTCACTGCTGCTCTCCTGATGCTGTACTGGGACTTTCTGAGGGGGAAGGACCCTGGCTTTTTTGGCATTGTGTCGTCTCTCTCTGCTTTACCTGCTGAATCACCTGTTGAGTCCATTAGACTGTGAGCCCTTTGAGAGCAAGCAGCAAGATGACCTTGCTTATACTTGTATTCTCAGCTCTATAAGAGGGCACAGGGCCCAATAAATATTTGTGGGATGAAAAAATTTTGAAATGGTAATAATTAAATAGTTATGAAATAAAGAACCAAAAATTTAAAAAAATTGGAAAGAGTATTGTATTTTGCATATAAATTTGGAAAGTTCATTTATCTTTGGGCCTCATTTCCAATATCTACAGAATGGGAATAAAACCCTCACAGTGTGAAAAAAATATCTCACAGTGTGGCCTCAGGTATGCCAGTTGTCACCAAAATGTATAAAGTGTAAGTAACATTAATAGCGCAAGTCTGTAAATCATAGTGGCAATGCTAATAGCTTTGGATTCAAATGCATCAGAGTTCAAATGGAATCTATCTACCTATAATTAACTATTAGAGTTCGAACATTTTAAAATATAATTTATTGTCAAGTTGGCTAACATATAGTGTATATAATGTGCTCTTGGTTTTGGGGGTAGATTCCCCTGATTTATCGCTTACATACAATACCCAGTGCTCATCCCAACAAGTGCCCTCCTCAATGCCCATCACCCATTTTCCCCTCTCCCCTGCTGCCCCCCACCCATTCAGCAATAGCCAAATTATGGAAAGAGCCTAAATGTCCATCAACTGATGAATGGGTAAAGAAGATGTGGTTTATATATACAATGGAATGCTACTTGGCAATGAGAGAGAATGAAATCCTGCCATTTGCAGCAATGTGAATGGAACTGGAGGGTATTATGCTAAGTGAAATAAGTCAGTCAGAGAAAGACAAATATATATTTTCACTCATATGTGGAACTTGAGAAACTTAACAGAAGACCATGGGTGAAGGGAAGGGGAAAAAAATAGTTACAAACAGAAAGGGAGGGAGGCAAACCACAAGAGACTCTTACATACAGAAAATGGAGTTTGAACATTAACTCGGCTTCTCCAAGTCTCAGCTTCCACTACTGTAGAGATAAAACTAGATTTTTAAAAAATGTTTATTTATTTTTGAGAGAGAAAGACAGCATGTGCGTGAGGGAGGGGCAAAGAGAGAGAAGGGACAGAGGATCTGAAGCGGGCTCAGTGCTGACAGCAGAAAGCCCAATACAGGGTTCAAACGCACAAACTGTGAGACCATGACCTGAGCCGAAGTCAGACGTTTAACCTACTGAGTCACCCAGGCACCCCCAGATTAAGCTATATGTTGTGAAAGGAAATTAGTATTTTCTATTGCTTAATAAACCTATTATTACCAATATTACTATTCATATCAAAGGTTACTTTAAGGTCTTAGAATTTTATGAATTTGTTTCCATTATCTACGTATCTATTATCTGTAAAGTAAAAGAGTATTTTTTATTTATAAAATATTTAACATTCTTATTCACAATTAGAAAGCCAGGGAGGTTTATTAGATTTGTATAATTGGGGATTGAGGATAAATTGATAGATACAATGTATAGAACCCAATAAATACTGAAAGTTCTTATACGGTACACAAAATGCTTCCACAAGATTCATAATGTTGGAATAAACTATGAACTGTGGGTAAGTTTTCATGCATTACTGTGGATTGCATTTATTCCTCACCATGTTATTTGGGGGTTCCCATGGATGCTAAAAACCATATGTAACTCATTTACCTGGCTGATTTAAGAGGAGTTTGATAGCTTCCAAAAGTTTCCACTCTCTCTTTTCTAGCCAGAAAATCAGAATGCAGGTGCATCAGAGAGACTGGAAAGAGTTTAATGTAGATTTGTTGGGTGGGGGGGAATACTGGAAGAAACACTTTCTGTAAATGTGTGTGTGTGTGTGTGTGTGTGTGTGAACTCACAAGCATCTCTGTCTACACACCACACATAAGAAAGAGGTAATAGAATAGAGCCCTTCCTGCATTCAATGAAAAGACTCTGACAAACAATCTTAACTTACCCTGAGCCATGGAATAGTTTCAAAGCAGGTGCTTAGACCTCTTTACTCTCTGGTCCTTAGAAGTCTCTCATTTGCAAAGTCTACTTAGTTTACTAATAAGTCCAGTTACTTACTAGTTTCTCAACCAGAACTTGTGAACACTTCTCAACCTTAACACTTTATATATCCACATGGTATTATATTACCATCTTTCTTACTTATCACTGCTCACAGTTTCCACTTATAAAATCTTACTTCAGTTATTACATTTTTACTCAAAACTGGTTGTAAGCAAGAATGAATAATTCAGCACTCATTTTCATTTATCCATTCATGTCTGGAGATGGGATACTGGGAAAAAACCCCAGGGCTACGTACACATTTTGGAAACATAACTAAGATGTATTTCACACATACGATCCCATCCTCAGTCCAGAAACATTAACACTTTCAGTCCGTTGACACAGGCTTTTGTACGCTGGAAAGTTAAGAAATGCTTTTCAGAAAGGTCTTAGAAGAAAATAAGTGCCCCAGAAAACAGAAGGCAAGAATGTTGTCTGGGTTGTAGAGACCGAAGTTTTCCCTTCTAAAACAGAGACTCTGTGGACAAAGACTCAACATTATGTGGAGAAGCAACAAGACTTGAAATTGATGCCTTTGTCTAGTTTATACCCACAACTTTCTTTTTCAGCCTTGAGAATGGCTGCCTTTCTGACGTAATTATTTTCAACTGTTTATTACCTATTTTGAAAGCAATCTATCTCAAAGGAAGGAGGACTGGTGATATATCTGTATCTTATAAAAGGGACTGTCACTTTTTTGTAAGATACAAATATATAATTTTAATAATATTGCGCTTTTTTTTCCAGAACATTTACATGGTTTTAATCAGCGCCTTTCATTTGGAAAGTCATTTGCTTGTAGAAAACATATTGAACAGAGTTATTGTCAAAAAGGAATTGAGGAGCGCCTGGGTGGCGCAGTCGGTTAAGCGTCCGACTCCAGCCAGGTCACGATCTTGCGGTCCGTGAGTTCGAGCCCCGCGTTGGGCTCTGGGCTGATGGCTCAGAGCCTGGAGCCTGTTTCCAATTCTGTGTCTCCCTCTCTCTCTGCCCCTCCCCCGTTCATGCTCTGTCTCTCTCTGTCCCAAAAATAAATAAACGTTGAAAAAAAATTAAAAAAATAAAAAAATAAAAAAAAGGAATTGAGATAACTTGATGGAAAACAGGATAAAATGGTTTAACAGTATTTAATTTCACCTTTCTATCTATTATAATCATTATCATTATCATCAGCACCATCATCTATTAGGTACATGTATTCCAAATGTTCAGAAAGGGCAAAGGACCAGTTTCATGCAAAAGTGGACTTAATGAGTTAGGAATAACTGTGGAAAAACTTAATGTTATCATACAAAGTTGTTTAGAGTCAACAGAAAGGCAAGTTACAAGTGTCCTGCCAGGTAGGGCAGCCCAGCTGGGTTTGAATGGTAATTAACATCTGTATTATAAATAGCAAGTGAGTAAAACCTGTACCTTGGGCCAGGACTAATGACTTGAGGCAGCTTTTAGGTCACAGAGTGATTAACATGTAATTTTAAAGAAGTATGGATTCTAAATTACCGTTTATAATAACTTTTCACTTTTATTAGTCACAAGGGCGCTCGCATCTTTCATTGATATTCAAAGCCTACATATTGGCCAAGAACCTACTTATTTGATAGTTCACCTGGTTCAGATAATGGATATAAAATAGAAAACATTTTCCTGAAGACTCAGTGAAACTGCTTCCGTTTATCCCTTAGATCAGCACTGTCCGGGAGAAGGTTCTATGATGATGGAAATGTCCTATATCTGCCTTGTCCAATCAGATAGCCACTGGCCACGTATGGCTATTGAGCATTTGAAATGTGGTTTGTTGGACTGCGGAACTGAATTTTTATTTTTATTCCAATATTAATTAATTTAAAGTTAACTAGCTACATATGGCTAATGGCTACAGTATTCGTGAAGCTTTAGATTCAAGCTCTCTTAACTCTTTTGTTGCTAAGGGCA
Organism: Prionailurus bengalensis; assembly: GCF_016509475.1. Taxonomy (NCBI): domain Eukaryota; kingdom Metazoa; phylum Chordata; class Mammalia; order Carnivora; family Felidae; genus Prionailurus; species Prionailurus bengalensis. The sequence goes on from NC_057344.1 coordinate 139,864,611, forward strand.
TTTTTCTGAATGGTTTCACGCTATCAGATGCTGGACCTTTAAAACCTTGGCCAAAACTAAAACTCAAGCTTCCTGTCCTCCAAACTACTGAAGAATTTCTTATTTAGATTCCCTCCACTTGCAGCCACCAGTGTTTTGGTCGATTAATGAATAAGTTACCATCTAGGACCTCTTGTCTCTAGCAGTAGTCATGATAACAGTCTACAGATTCTCAGGTTCAAAACAAGCATCTTTTCTCTTTTCTCTTTCCTTTCCTTCCCTCTTTTTTGTTTTACGTGGATTTACAATCAAGCTAATTATTTTTCATCAGTTGTAAATATCTAGCATGTGGCTCTGTTTTTTCATGAAGTCAGTAAACTTAAAAGAAGACCTTTTCAGTAAGTACATGTTCAATGTGTAGGTTCAATCATTTCATTTTTCTTTGTATCCTAATTCATATGTGTTTTCCATCATCTGTATATGCCTGATAACCACTCTGGAGGCTATTCGACCTTCTCACAAATTCAAACCGTTATTCCAGAAAGCTGCAAGAGACCCGGGAAAGAATAATAATGAAGTCTAAGATTCATTAAGATCTTTTAAATTTAAAATACGATATTTTTTTTAAATTTTTTTTCAACGTTTTTATTTATTTTTGGGACAGAGAGAGACAGAGCATGAACGGGGGAGGGGCAGAGAGAGAGGGAGACACAGAATCGGAAACAGGCTCCAGGCTCCGAGCCATCAGCCCAGAGCCTGACTCGGGGCTCGAACTCACGGACCGTGAGATCGTGACCTGGCTGAAGTCGGACGCTTAACCGACTGCGCCACCCAGGCACCCCTAAAATACGATATTTTAATTTAACTCAGCAGACTCACGTTTATGTGATTTGTCCCTTGTTCTCAAAGCCCTGGGTCATTTTCTTACGTGTCTCAGGTGATTCGAAGCAGAATTCAGTAGAGGAGTCTGCCTGCTACTAGACAGAAATATCTCATCTTAACAGTGAGCCCTAGATATTGGTTTTCTAACTAGAGAGACTGGCGTAGGATTTTAATATAACCTCTATAATGCTCTGCTAGGGGAAATGGGAACTGCTGACGACATTACAGGCAACTATAACTTCAAAATGCTCTCATCCCAATGTATCACAGCTGAAATTTCTCCTCGCAACATGTGGCTATCCCTTGGAAGTATTATAAAGTGAGTTTCATATTAAAGGCAGTAGAAAGCACAGCTCCAAAGGGCTCAGTTATCTCTTGCCGCACACCCCTGGCCAGGCAGGCCATCCTCTCTGGCATTATAAAATCATCCGAACGTTACTAACACCTCTGGGGTTTCTGATTCATGTTACCGACACCAGAGTGTAGGCTCCAGATTCCACACAGCGTTTTTCTTACTGGTTCAATTGGCAGAATTTTGATATTGTGTCATTAATTTCTTCCATTTCTAACAAGATAATTTAATGAAATTACATATGTTGGACCCAATGTTGAAAGTATGTTCATGCGCACGTATGTCAGTGTTTATAGCGATGGAAAATCTCCAGAAAGCAGGGCTCAAGTCCTAAAAACACCAAGATGTTTCTCTTAAGTAATTCCGTTTTGGGAAAAGCTCTGTCACATGGTCCTTGCACATAATTGCCTCACCTCTGGACTGCTGCATTCACATCTGGCCTGAGCCCTCATGAGGTGGGGGTTGGTTTTGACTGTAACCTGATGGCAATTTGCCCATGTTTTGAGTCTGAAAATGTAGTTGGTTAATATTTTGAGTCAAGGGGTTGGAACATAACCATACCTCGCTCCCTGCTTCAGTGACATTGCAGTGGAGCCAGTGTGTGTGTGAGATATTGGGTATGGGCTGGGATGAAGGGAATGTGGGGGAGGAAAACACCTGCTACTCTTGGATTTTAACTTCTTCAGGGCTGGATTTCTTATTGCCCTCAGAGCAGCATTTCAATGTCCCAGAAGGAAATGAGAACAAAATGAAAATCAAGTTGTTGCAAACTAAAATGGACAACATTGAGGGTGGGGGGGAGGAGTGGGCTTCATATTTTAACCTTGTTAGTTACAGCAGCCTCCTATCATTTCACAGAATAGACTTCTCTCTCCTATAGGCTGCAGCTCAAATACCCAGACCACTATGGGCTTGGACTCAAGGCAGACCAAAGTTGGATTATTTTTTGCCACATCTTTTGAGGGCCCAGGAGGAAACAAGAATAATAAACAGGGCAGAGGAATTCTTACAAAATAGCTAACTGAAATGATCAGTGTATGTCATATTTGCTCCTTTTAGATTTATAATAAATGTTCATTATAATTAAAAATGTGATAGGAGACAGTTCAAATAACAGTTTATGTTAAGGGAGTCACTTTTACGTCATTCCCCACCTTTCCATAGTGGGGCTCCATTTCTACCCCCACCTGCTAAGAAGGTACAGTGGTCGAAGACATGCCCTGCTCCATCCTCCTCTGGGGCTTCTCCCCCATGGGAAAGGAGCAGCTACCCCAAATAGTGAAAGAGTGAAAGTTGGCCACCCACCAGGTGGCTCATATTTCTCAGTAGGGCCAGTGTAAGATTTAAGATTATAATAAAAGATTATAGTCTTGTTCTTTTGGGCTCTTCACACCTTAAAGGGATGTAGGGAAGGGCATAATTTCCCATTATGATAGCACTGTAGGAGTTGGAGGAGGAGGCTTTTAGTGATACCTGACTTCCAGTTTCCCCATACAGGGAACAAGAGTCCTGTGTACTCCCTTCTAGGAAAGTATCGAAGCAATATTTTCGGTTCCTGTCTCCATCCTTTCTTTTTAAGGCAGACAGCTTACCCGACTGATGATGGGGAAAATGGCAACATTTTCTGGGAAGAAAAATGGCAACACTTCAGTCCCTACTTGACTTTTCCCTTTTCAGAATTATCTACTCAAAACACACCTGTTCCATCTTCCAGGACCTTAGCTCATCAGTCTCCACATCCCCTGGGACTGGCCTACAATTGGGCAGGAAGTTGAACTCAGGCAAACAGCCTCAGATCTAAACACTGACCAAATATTGCCATTATTAAAATTTATTTTTTTTTTGTTCCCTGATACCTTTGCCTACTTCCTCAGTATTTCTCAGAACTCTCAGAATATTTACTTTGATGACTTTCTTTAGGAAGAGGCATCTGAAGGAAAGTGGAAGAGAATAGGACAATCAGAGCAAGTCTACTACTACTGCTGGAACCCCAGCTGTGACACCAGTATGGCTCTTACCTTGGTTAAATCAATTATTCTTGATGGATAAACTGGGGATAATGCTGAGACCATCCTTCTCAGTTCAAATGAGGACTCATTCGTGAAAGTGTATAAAGTACATTTAAGATACCAAAAAAGCTAATGTTATAGAACATTTACTCTGCATTATGAATAGTTATAAGTGTTTCACATGTAATAAGTAATCCTTTCAACTCTGCAAGGTAGGCTCTGTGTTTCATTCTCATTGTACACACGAGGACACCGAAGCATGGAGACGTTTTATAACTTCTGTAAGTCCACACAGCTAGTACTGACAGAGTTGAGATTCTGATGCAAATAATCTGGCTCCAATCCTGAGCTCGTAACTTCCGTGATGCATTCTCTTTACAAATAGTGGTAGATAAATTTGGTTTTTGTTTGTGTTTTAATTTTATTTGAATACTGTTGACACGCGATGTCACATTAGTTTTGGGTATACATCATAACGATTCGATGAGACTATACATTATGCTATGCTCACCACTGGTGCGGCTATCATCTGCCACCACACAATGCTATTACAATTCCATTGACTGTATTCTCTGTGCTGGACCTTTCCTCCCTGTGACTTACTCATTCCATAACTGGAAGCCCATGTCTCCCACTGCCCTTCACTCATTTTGTCCATTCCCTCTGTCCTTCTGACAACCACCAGTCTATTCTCTGTATTTGTAAGTCTGGTTCTGCTTTTTCTGTGTTTGTTTGCTTTGTTTTTTAGATGAATCCAGCTCTTAAAAATTATTTTTTGCTGTTAAAATGAGAAGAGGAATGCTTCAAGTATGTTTATGAAAGAGACAAGAGTCTGGCAGACACCCATCACACAACAGAAGCGAGACAGAATCTGTGACCTCCTTCCAAGTTGAGGGATGGAGACCTATTTCCTCAGTTCTTTCTGATGTTCTTCCCACTTCCCCTTTCGTTATTGCCCTTGTTGCTGTTTTTTTCCTAAGACATGATCAGGACTGAAATGCTTAGGAGTTGTGATTAAGTAAGGATGTTTGGATCCTAGAATCTAGGGTACTAGAGCAAGAAGCGATTTTAAAGACCACCTAAGAGAAAGCTGAGGCCACCAGGAGGTGAAGAAACATAGCAAAGCACACAAGCCCAGAGCTGAGCAATGCCAGGGCTAAAGTCCGGGGCTACAGCAAGTGCGACCGGAAAATACAAATATTGGAACCCAAATTAAATTTAAAAACTCATACTATGAGAACATCTATTTGTATGTGTGTGTGAACAAAAGAGCATGAAGAAAAGATTCGTGGATTCTTAACTTTGTGTGTTGTGAATCTAAATGTATAACCCTGTGGCATTGTGCTTTTTCTTGTTGTATACTCTGGTTTTATTGGTTGATAGTCACTTGAGGATAGTTACATATAGCTAACCTCCAGTTTTGAGACTGTGTACAATTTAGATACTGATGCTCTGTATCAACAAGCACATCTCCACCAACCGTGACAGTTTTGTGCAATGTGAGCTAATCCTGGGTAATACTAAATAATTTTTAGGAGGATGCGGATTTGTGCTCAAAGTTCTTATTCTCTACCCCAATCTCCATCACATCTTCTAATAGCCACAAAGACCAATCGTAAGAGATTTTTCAAGGCAATCCTCTGGCACAAATACCGAGTCAACCTATTCCAATAGCAACTCCTTTGCAAGTCCCTCTTAGTCACAGAACTGACCACCTTGATGGTATGATAACCCAGTCAATATTCCTCAAAGGCATTTGTCATCCTGGTAATAACTAGCAGTGCCAGGATCACACTGGAAGTCAGTTTGATCTCAAAGACCATGTTCTCTCCATAATGTTACAAAGGGCTCTAAATACCAATTTTTCCAGTAGTTTGTTGTATGGCTCCGGGAATTCTCAGAAGCTCAGTATATTGTCTTGGTTACAATTTACAGACACTGGCTCAGTTCTGCTTCAGAAGAGTGAGCATTTTATGGAGTTTGTAGGAATATCTCATATAATCCAAGGACAGGAAGTACAGTTTATGAGAGACAAGAACAGAAGCCGTAATATCATCAGGAAACAAGGCAGCTACTCTCCTTACTCTGTGAAACTCCATGCTTAATCTGTGCCCATTTTTTTTCTCTGAACACTGGTTTTTAAACTTTTTCACATGCCTGGTGCAAAAGAGTTACAACCCTCTTCAGCAGCACTGCTGCTAAATATCTTCCCAGCTTTACCAATATTGTTTCAGCTTTTGTTCCATGACCATATTTGTCGTGTGTCAAGGAACCCATCCTTGTTGATGGCAGCCAGATTTTAAAGGAGGGCATAATCAGTAGACATCCAAATAGGTATAAACTATAGTATATCTATATTTCCCTCTTTGGGAAATGAGAAGACTCGATTTGATAATAATAATAATAGTAATAATTGATAGTAACTAAGTCTTTATTCTATTTCAGGCACTTGGCAAAATAATTTACACATCTTATCTTATTGCACCTTGTAACAACCTTATGGGGCAGGAAGTTTATGCCCCATTTTAAAGGTTTATTATTTTGAGAAAGAGAGAGAGAGGGCACGAGCAGTGGCAGAGCAGAGACGGGGGCACAGAGGATCTAAACCAAGCTCTGCACTGACATCAGACAGCCCAACACGGGGCTCAAATACACGAACTGTGAGATCATGACCTGACCAGAACAGGATGCTTAACCCTCTGAGCCACCCAGGTGCCCCATAGATAAGTTAAATGGGGCACAGATAGGTTAAGAAATTTGCTCAACATGACCTCTAAAGTGCCTTATAATCCCCAAATGCTATAGATTTTAGTTAAATATCACAGTCTGAATAAATCTGATATACATTGAGTGAAAATAATATGAAAATATATTTTACTTCTTGACCTCAGGTCATTCTTTTTCTTAAAGACAAAGCTAGTACATACACAAAAATAATGCAATATAGTTTGATGATCAGATTAGTTAATTTAAATACTTATCATCCCAAAATGTACCTAGAACATGGTGATAATAAATGATGAAATACCAGGGGATCAGGCACCCAGAAAAAATATCTCCAATGAAGAAATGGGGACTTTGTGGTTAAAGAAGAAATATAAAACCAAACGCAAAAGAATTCAAATTGAGTTACTCCAGTTTGGAAGACATATTTTCACCTCCCAGGCATGTTTCTGTATTGTTCCACAATGTAATCATGCTTTGTTGACCATGGGTTATGACGCTCCATTCATGGCACCATTTGTAAATATTTAACTCTGTGCCCAACCTTTATAACCTCTTTTCAAATGCAGCACAGTTGAAAAAGTTTTACAAATGCAGTCTTTTCCAATTATAGTAGAAAAGAATGGGGAAACATTCAATTAAGTAATTTTTATTTTCATACTGTATAATGAAAAGCTCTCCATTACTGGAAGAAAATGATACAAAGTCAGCAAAGCTTATACATCAGTAGTGAAGTGCTCTGCACAGTTTCACTGCAATGTGCCCCTTTAGTGGATTTGACTAAAGAACCAAATTTCATTTTGCATCTAATAACTATAGTAAAAAGAATTTTTCTCACCATTTAAGGATGAAAATTACCATGATAGAAAGACAACAGTCATTAAATAAATTAAAAGCATCTTTAAAGTTTTCCATATATATATATAATATATATTTTAAATCGCCATTAACTGTACAAGCATTAAATTCTGGACTAAGACATTTACAGAAACTAGTGTGAAAAGCTGAAAAGAAGGCTTGGTTTTTAGAAAAGGGGTGGTCATTTAATCGCCTATATACTACATTAAAATACAATTCTCCAGGGGAAAAAAAGCTATACAGAGCAGTCAGATTTATCCCACATTTCTTATTTAATTTTAGACCTAATCTTATACATCAGGCGTGCATAGCTATTCTTTAAACCAACCTGATTCAACAAGAAGTCAATATCCAGATACTAGTTATTTGTTAGCGCAGAGAAAAGTGAAAGGAGAAAGACTAAACTGAATAATGTAATTATAGAAAGAAATTATGGAAGACGGATAATTGTATTATACACATAGAATTGTCTATAAAAATATTAAACAGGCGACAAGAGGCTTTTTTTTTCAGAAATAAAAACATCTATCTTAAGTGAGTAAATGATCATCAGTTAATATATAGCTAGGTGAATGTAAAAATGTATCTGGAGTATTACAGTCCTGACATCTGGGGAGTCCAACCTTCAAGTTTAAATTCCACAACCCCAAATCCTGTAAATTGTATACATTATCTACACAGCTTACAATAAGATACTTTGAAAATACTATATTGACATCAGCAGTCCCTGAATTTGAGTTCAAGAGAACGGTTATTGAAAAAAATTTCGTCTTTAAGTGACTCTGTGTGTGTGTGTGTGTGTGTGTGTGTGTGTCACATCTAGGAGTGGGGGTGGAATGTCAGTTTGGAAAGAGAAGCGGGGAACAGGAGAGAAGAGGGAGAGATAGGCAAAGATGCATGATTTAGGAAATGGCATTTCTAAACATAATTTCTTTTCTTACACCATTGCCATTTTTATATCAGGAGATTTATAAAAAGTCTATGTAAAAATTATGCATATACCAGTACCTAAGAAATTGTGAAATAGTCGCTTAATTTTCCAACTATTTCAAGTAAATTTTTATTAGTTAAAATATCATTTCATTTATTTCAACCCCCTCGACTGAAAAGAAGTCTTCCTTTATTTTGGGGGAATAAAACTTTCCCTGTTTATGTCCTCAGTGTGGTAGTGAAATGATGGTTATGAGGCCACACAGCCATAATGACTGGTCAAAGAATATTTTGATTGCTAAGAGACTCCCAAGATGATTCATTGTGTTGCAATTTTGTTATATAAGTTGCTAATTAAAATAAAATCTTAGTTATTACTCAGAAAGTTTTATTATTGAGAGATTTTCCTGGCCATTGTAGGATTTAATCTGTAGTAAGTAGGCATCAGTTAAAATTAAGAAAGGTAACAAACAAATATCTAGATAGAAGACTGAAAAGTAATGCTGGGAATGGCTAGAGATGTTGGTTGATATATCTCTAGAGAAAAAAGCTAAATTAAGAATTTCCTCATAGCTACGAATAAAAAAGAGGTTTCTTTATTGAAAGATGGCATGACTAGGATATGATGGCCACACACTGGCTCACTTCTATTACATAGTTTTGCTTTCAAATTTTTGATAAAGTTTATTTGTTTGTTTGTTTATTTTTTAATGTTTATTTTTGAGAGAAAGAGAGACAGAGAGAGAGATGGGTGGGAGAGGGAGGGCAGAGAGGGAGACACAAAATCTGAAGCAGGCTCCAGGCTCTGAGCTGTCAGCACAGCGCCTGACGTGGGACTCGAACTCACGAACCATGAGATCATGACCTGGGTCAATGTCGGACACTTAGCCAACTGAGCCACCCAGGCACTGCTCAAATTTTTGATAAAGTTTATTAAGAGTAAGTCCCTTACCTATCTCAGTTTGAATATTTAAAATAATGCTACCAGAATAAAAAAAATTAATTCTAAGAAACCATAGTAACTCAGGCACCAGAACTTAATTTATTAGTTCTAACTCGTGTGTCTCATTCATCGAGTTCATATATACTCACACCAACCTCTGTGTCCTCCAAAAGTGTCAAAGCGCTTCTTTCATGGTAATCATCTTCAAATGGATCTCCAAAAATAAGTTAGAAATTTAGAAATATGACTTAAACCACAGGGAATTCCATACTCACCCCCAAAGGCTGAAGACTAGAATGTTCTTGCCTTTGGTTTATGAACAGAGATATTTGTAGTATTTTTAGATCTATTGGTATCATCCATTTAAGGAAGATGTGTACAAAGTAGCTCATACTCTAAAACCCAAACTTTTAGGGTCAGAAAGTTCTTCTGGCTCAACTAGTCAACCTCTTCATTTTACCAGTGAAGATGCTAAGACACACAGTTAACACAGTGCCTTTTACAAAATAAATGCTCAATAAATATTTATTACATGATGAACCATGATAGGTAGCTATAGGTAGAGACAGAACAAAACCCCACGCCTTCTGATACTTCACAGCCTCTGAAATGGCTTAGTTGTCTCTCATCAGTGGAGACTCAACCAAGAGGAGGGTTGGCCACAGATAGGACATCAACAACAACCCATGGTCTGAAAACATCGTTGTCACACATGCGAATTCGGAGAAAGAGAGATTTTTGAAACGTGTTTTCTAGGGCAAGGTGTAAGAGGATAGTTGTGACAAATGGAAATGGGGAAAAAAACAAAGTGTCTATATTTGACTTCCTTTTTTTGGTGAATAATTTTTAGTGAGCTTTGCTAAAGTAGATTTCATGGCTGAACCTTGATCCATGTGAAAAGATGCCTGGACCTGGACGTGGCTGAAGAATGATATTCAACACGTGATGGTGATTAGTTTGGTCATTTCAAGAAACCTCCAACATTCCATCTGTTTTTGAGCCTCAGGTATTTATGGATTGCTTCATAAGAAGTAAAAGCATATCAAGAGAACCCAAATTTTTATTTAATTTAAAAAATTTAATTGAATTTTTGAATTCAATTTAAAAGAACAAATGAAGGTGTTCGTGAAAAAGAAGAGGAAGTACATGTGGGTTTTTGAAAAGTGGGCTGCAGGTTCCCTTTTCTAGGAGGCAATGAAATGAAAACAACTGTATTTCAAATTAAATGGCTGGGCCAAGTGGTAACTCTCTGCATATGCTCTTGGATCACTCTGTCCTTTTTGGTAAAGTTCTTATAATTGAATGGTGCTTGCCAGAACATGAAATGGAAAACACAAAGAATCCTGTGTAGATTGAACTATAAAACCATGTTAAACAAACCTTCCTAGAGAGGGGACAGGCACCTGACAATGTACACACATACATATACTCTTAACACTCAGCCCACACTCTCCACTCACCTATTCATACAATTACACATGGAGGAAAAACACAGGTAAACAAGAGTCTTAACAGATTTGAAGATAAACATAAAAGTTGGTTGGGTTATTTAGCACTTGCTGAGTCGCTCAGGAATCTATGGCAATAAATCTACTTCAAAATATGAAAAATTTCTATTCTCTATGAGTAGAGATAAGTGATAAGCTATTGGTGTTTTTCCAACCTATTTTCAAAGATCCTTACAAAAATAAATCAGTGTGTCCTCTAATAGCTCTGAAAAAGAGTTTGAGTGATCATTTTTCCTGTGTGAATTTTTTTAAAAAAGAAATAAATGTCCATAGTTATGAAAATCTTGCATTTAGTTACATTCAGAGACAAACACAGTCCAGTTCTCCTTGATGGAAATCGTCAGTCTGTCTGCTCATTCTCTTTGACTATAAAAGATCTTTTGGGATGAAATGCATTGGCAGTGCAAAACAAGGGTGGGGGGGAGAGTCCATTAAATAAAGTAATGATTGAATTAAGCACCCAGATGAGTTCTTTGCCAGGTTATCTGCAAGCACAAGACTCTACTGTCATATTAGGATACACTTTAAGTACCACGTTCTTATTCTCATCAAAGAATAAGATACTGAGTGAGGACATCTTTTCTGGCACACAGCAAGGCTCAGGGATTCCAGGAACGACGCCCACAGCTCTCACTATACTCTGGATGGTAGCATGGTTTGATGGCTTCAAAGACTAGAAAAGAAATGGGAGAACATATAAGTTAGGTGGAACTCCTTTCCCACTCTTCACTGTTCATCCCTAAGGTACGTACGCAACGAATTCGTTTCAACCACTTTATAACGCTCTGGCATCATTACCCGTTCAGCACGATCTCCTATACCATCATCACCAACATGGTTATCATTTATTAAGTACCTGCTACGTGCCAGGCATGTTATATATAGTATCTGTGATCCTTATAACAAAACTACCATTTTTAAATATTTTACAAATAAAGAAATAGTCTCAAAAAGCTTAAATGACATGTCTAAGGTCAAATAACTAGTAAGTGGTAGAGTGGGTATGTGAATCCAGTTATCTAAGCCGGAATCACTTAACGAAAAACAATTTAGTTGCCAAACAGGGGATTAACACACTCTAGGGTGTTTTCAACAACAGGACTGCAACAAAAACCATTTGTTCTTGATTCTATGCTAATCATAATGAACCCTAGCAAACACCCTATTTAATTAACATAGACATATTATTACCACTGCTATAGCGATAGTTATACTTTGTTGTTAAAATACAACCAAGCACATCAAGGAGCACTGATTTATTTAGTAGTCGCCACCAGGATGAACTGGACGGTAATCACTCCACTGTAATTATTCACCTCTTCTTCGGAGCACAAATCGGGGTTAAGAAGATCACCCCATTGGCCACTGGGGGTCACTGTTGCTTCATGGGTTCAGACTTCAAGGCAGTCGTGTTAGAAGTGTTCCAAGTGTGGGCCATATATATCTTCTGGGAATATTCTAGGGGGCCAAAGGTTATCTCATGGATATCAGAAGTTTGACCAAGGAAGAAAAATTTGTTTCTGAGAAAATGCCAAATGGAACCATTAACATCCATGTGAGGCAAGTGGTTTTCTTTAGAGTGCCAAACAGCTCTGCTCAGCCTTAAAGGACAGTCACTTTTCCAAGCCCAGAATGTTCGGGTATTGCCAGAGTGGCATGAACTTCTTCAGGAGAGATGCCACGCTTTTCAGCATTAGTTTTCCCCAATGTCTCTCTAAGGCAGGTGAAACGAGTTTTGTTTTAAATATATTTAGAACCAGAAATTTGGTAACTTGCCAGAGATCACATGTCAATTCAGAAGTGGGATTTAGGCCAAAACTCTGGGTTTTTAATTTCAAGACTTCAAGCCATGTTTCTCATGGCTCAGAGGCACCTCTGAGTTGATATTTTAATTTCATACCCCTAAACCTCCCAGTACGGGAAACTGGAACAAGTTAAAAGGTTAAGGTACATACAAATCAAGGGAGAAGCAAATAATATAGAAAGCTGGCATACCACTAAAAAAAAAAAGAAAGAAAGAAAGAAAAGAAAATGGATTATTTTTGTTAGACAAAGGGCAAATCCGATTTGCCTCATCCCATCTTTTAACTTTAATTAAAGAAATTATCTATACATTAGACTTTAAATTTATTGTGAAGGGCCATAAATCATTTAAAAAATGGTCTTGATGAGGTGCAACTTTTTTTTTTTTTTACTCTTTCTTCCTAGAAACTTTAAGTATATGTTGAAAAGAGTTGTTAACTTTCACTCAATTAGCTTTGCAAAGCAAGGTATTCTCCCTTTAAGAAAAGGAAGTCTATGTTGTTCTATTTCAGGTATCTTGTGCCTTGCAGCATCGCCAAAATCTGTGTAACTGACACAGACTGTAATTGGTATTGTACCGTAGAGATCAATAACCACTGTCGTTATTTCATCAGTATTGGTAATTTCCAAAGAAAATTTTTGCAGCCATCCACTTTTCTCTACTGATTTATTCTTAAGACTCAGTGATCCAAACAGCTTATAATCATGTCCCAAAGGATTTTTTTTAAACCATAGATTTTTCTGACATTATTCTGTGACTTTTTATGTCTTAATGACTCCTATAATATTTAAATTTCATAAGAAGTGCATCTATTTAAGTAGAAGAGGTCTCGAAGGATAAATTCTGCTCTGCATTGCTGTTCTCCAGTGCCTGGAACAGTATATGCTCTGGGCACTGAATATTTACTAAATGGATGAAATACTTCTAAGAAATAGCTTACCCTCCATCATACCTATTTCTGTGGAAATAATTCCCATCAACAAAAATAAAAGTTTCTGTGCAAATGACCCAGAGTAGATACGGAAAATATTCATGGGTGTTTCCTAGGAAAATTCCTGTCCTTTTTTTTTTTTTTTTTCTTAAGCTCTAACTCACAAATGATAGATTCAGAAACTATGAACAGTCTCTGGTGGGCTCGCTGGAATTCAGGAATGGGCCCTTGATTCTGAGTTGGTGTGTCTTATCAGACAACTTCAATTTTCTAGGGAGTTTCCCCATTTGACTCACGATGGAATCCTCTGATCAGGCTGCCATTACCAGGAATCATTATGTCATGCACAAAAGATTCATGCACTAATTGCTCATTTGAAGCACGCTGCCAGTCTATAATTTGTTTGTTTTTGAGTTCAGATCATGCTTCTCATGACTCTCTTGATATAGCTTAATAAATTTGTCCATCCCAACTGCAGTCTGTGTTATTTCCCTCCCTAGTCTCTGTTTTTAATGCGAGTAAAACATGACTTTAACATCAGTTGAGGTGATTTTTGCTTAGGTAACTCAGTACATCAAAATATAGGAATTTTGGGTCATCTTCTCATGACTAGAGATTGGAATTGGAAACTCAGGAAAGTAATTTGAGGGTCTATCACTTTGAAGTCATTACATGTGAATTTCTTCTTGATATAGGATATTTGGCTCAACGTGTTTAGATTCTTTGCTGCCCAATTCTATTGTCTTTGCTAGCCTTAGCTTCCGCACGATTCCATGAAAAAAATAACTCCATTCCTCTAATCCTTGTTGGTTCTCTCGCATCTCGGTCAGCAACAATGGCTCAATCATTTTCATTTCATTTGAAAGCTCTGTTTTCCATCTCTGCTAAGGTGGTGAGGGGGAAGCAAAGGCATACGACTTGGCCTTAGCTATATGGGTATTTTTCATCTCATGGCAGAATTCCAGGGGTCTCTCCCTGGGAGAACAGATTGGCTGTAGGGGCTAGAAATCAGAAAAATCCATGCGGCCGTGTCTGTGAATGAAATCTGCAGTGGTCCGGCCCGCACCTGCCAAGCGGCGCCTGATGTCCTCGAGTTGAATTTGATTACAAATGCATTAGCAAGGGAGAGTGTGTCATCAGCTAAGAGCCTTCATTCCTGACCTGGGCCATGGGGTTTTGCTCCACACTCTCCCAGTCCAGCCCACATGGGTGTGATAGCCCAGAAACTATCTAATTGGAATCAGTGAAAGGGCAAAGCCTGGAATTTGGGAAAGGCAGCACACAGCTGTTCTGAATTACAGAACAGGTTGTCGACTTTTGCAGACGGAGAGCCCCGCCATATAGAGCAGGCTTTCGCGAAGGAGGCCAAAAGGAAGGAGGGCCAGCAGAGGAGTCTGGCCTGGGAGAACTTTTCTCTGGGGCAAAATGTATATCTAAAGTCTGAAAGTTCTTTGGCGCCTCAGTTATTCCACATGTGTTTGTACTGATCTGGTCAGAGACCTTATTTTCCTCTGTTGCTCCGACTGTATTTTTCTCTTAATAGCTTGCTCTGGTTACCATGTTGGAAGCTGTACTGATAATAGCAATGCTTATTAATTACCCCTCACATAGCAGCTTCGTATTGCTTCGTGTTACCCATCCTTTTGGTTATCACACCAGCTGAAAGCCACAGAGCCTGGAAGGCCGAAAGGGAACCGCTAGAAAGCCTTAAAAGTTAAGCCGATTCTCACAAGGTGATGAGAGACGGAGAACTCCATGTAACAGCCAAACTTCCACTCTCAACTTGGCAAAAGGAAATCTCAGGCTCAGAGAGAAAACTCCACACTTCTCCCTGTTATGTCTCCCTGGAGTTCTGATGCCATTCCAAGTTTTGACAAATATTATGATGAGTTCAGTTGTTGCAACCAATGCTGTCCTGATTCTATTACTCTCCAAAGAAACGTTACTGGAAGAGCTTACAGGCTGTTGAACCTGCAGGGAGAATCCTATTTTAGGCTTTGTGATGTTTGAAAAGGGAGTAGAAACATTTGTAAAACTTTTTCTTGTCTTACATCTTTTATTCTCTTGATCCCTTTCCCCATTTGGTCTTCCTTCAGCCCCCTACATTGAATTTTCTGTTCTCCTCGGTCTCAACAATGACCTTTAATACAAATATTAATAGCAAATACTTATGGAGCGCCTACCATGTGCACGGTGTTCTGTTTTGTTTGCCCACTTTTGTTATTATGTAGAAACTATTGTTTTTATCATGTACTATTGTACCCATTTCAAAGTTGAGAACACTAACATACAGCTGACCCTTGAACAATGTAGGTTTGAACTGCATGGGTCCACATATACGTAGATTTTTTTGGGATAAATTCAGTAATGCAAATGTATTTTCCCTTCCTTATGATTTTCTGAATATTTTCTTTTTTCTAGCTTACTTTATTGTTAAGAATACAATATAGAATACATGTAACATAGTAAATCCATGTTAATCTACTGTTTATGTTATTGATAAGGCTTCCGATCAACAGGTGGCTATTGGTAGTTAAGTTTTGGGGGAGTTAGGACTTACTGATGGATTTTTGACTGTGTGAGACATCAGTGCTCCAAACCCCCGTGTTGTTGTTCAAGGGTCAACTGTATGAGTTCTCCCCCAAACCACATTTAGCCCTCAATTTTGCTACTCAAAGTGGGATTTGTGGACCAGCAACATCAGCAACACCTAGGAGCTGCATTGGATATGCAGAATATTAGGCTTTATGCCCGGAACCACTGGATCAGAACCTCCGTGTTCCCAGGCAAACTGCAGCCGCATTACAGTTAAGAAGTCCTGCTACAACCAAGCATGTACATTTAATCATTCTGCTGCATTAACACACTTCCCTCCTTAAACTTATCTGTTACTCTTAACTTATCCCTAGAAGTTTTATTTTTAATTTTAATGTTTATTTATTTTCGAGAGAGAGAGAGAGAGAGAGAGAGAGCATGTGCGCAAGTGGGGGAGGGGCAGAGAGAGAGGGGGACACAGAATCTGAACCAGGCTCCAGGCTCTGAGCTGTCAGCACAGAGCCTGACGTGGGGCCCAAACCCACGGACCAAGAAGTCCTGAAGCTGAAGTCAGAGGCTTAACCGACCGAGACACTCAGGCACCCCTCCCCCTCATAAGGTTTTTAAATAATTATTCTTTGCATCACTGAGAACCATCATGAAGAACTACCAAAGCAATGGCAGGGTTTTGCATAGTCAGAGCAAGATGGAAGGGGAAAGACGGGGTAACTGTGGCAGAGCGGAGACCAGACCAGGTCTCCAGAGTGGGTAGTTGAAAACTCACTGAATAGCTCTATATTGTCTTGGCTCCCTGGGTATGAAAATTTGGAGTCAGGAAGAAAAATTATTTCCCCAGGCTACATAGAAGAAATTACAGTTTACGAGTGTGAGAGATTATTTGGAAAACTCACAGACCCACTTAAAATCAGTCATCCTGGGTTCAGAGACAGATTGAGAATTCATTTTGTCTCTCAATGCCACAAAGCAACCCACACTATAAAGATTCATCACTGTTAACATTCTGCATCTTTGTGGTCTGTTTTTAAATGCTATCCCGGGGCGTCTGGGTGGCTCAATTGGTTAAGTGTCCAACTTTAGCTCAGGTCAGGATCTCATGTTTTGTGAGCTTAAGCCCCGTGTCAGGATCTGTGCTGACAGCTCAGAGCCTGGAGCCTGCCTCGGATTCTGTCTCCCTCTCTCTCTGTCCCTCCCCCCTCATGGCTTTGTCTTTCTCTCAAAAATAACTAAACATTAAAGAAAATAAAAAAAATATATAAATGCTGTCCCAATTGGCAAAAGTTTTGTTTGACAGTGATATACCCTTTATGAATACTTAGACAAGATAAGGCTGTTTATATCATAGTAAATGTATATAATTCTTATTTTGTGTTTAGATTTAAAGAACATGGAGTCGACAAAAATCCTTGGGAGAGACAAGTCTTAGAAGATGTAGAAAACTTTTTCTTCTGAGACTTTCTAAGAAGAAAACGCGATTCCAATCAAGTTACTGGCCCAGAGGCTGACCTGCTTTTGTTCGGCCAGACCTTTATGCATGTGTTCCATTAAACATCCCAATGAGCATGACACTAGAACATGAACATGATAATTTAAAGATCTATAGGTAGAAGTTGCTCACTCTTTGAGGCAAAAGATTTTTTTTCTCTGTTATTAGGCAACGGCAAAAGTTGATTCCCCTCAAGTTTTGAGAAAAAGAACAAAAAAAAAAACCCATCTCTATTCTTTCTCTGAATTCTATTCCTGCAGCCCCTTTTCATTGTATGTCAGAGATTCAAACTGTTATAAGCTAAGAATAGAGGTTCAGAGATAAGCCTAACTGAAGGCCAGAGGGCACCACTGTACTTTACTAACTCTAAATTCAAAGAAAATAGTCACTTGGATTTGCTGTGCAAGGCAGTGGTGGGATTGGGGAAGCTTCTGAGAATATATTCGTCAGGATACTGAGTACTGATACGATACAGTACAGTTTCCACTGATTTTGGAAGAGACACAGGTAAGCTCTGACCGGATGAAGTAAATTTTGGAAGAAGCTTATAGAGTCCACATACCCTATGTTACCTTTGTTTTTGATGTTTATTAGGGAAGCAAATGAAATAAGCATCTGGTGGATTTCATGAGGTGAGTTTACCTGGCCCAACCCTGATCCTGACTCTGGTGGGGCCAGTTGATCTCATGAGAAACTATTTGTCAAAAAATTCTGCACAGGGCATCGATGCAATTAGTCCTTTCCCTTCCTCTTCCCCATGACATGTAGTCATTCTCTGAATATCCCCTCCAATATCAGCCTTCTGTCGTTTGCGGCTTGCTTATTGTGGGCAGATACAGATTTGCCCCCAGCTGAGTAGACCACATGGCTGATTGCACTGTGTTTGGAAGAAGCACAAAACACATATTTTACATTTTTTCTCATATCCTTCCTCATACCGATACTGACTTCATATCACCTTAGCAACCATTAAAGAAAAACCAAGCGTAACCATTCTTGCCTAGTACGTGTCAGAAGGCAATAAATAAGTGTCCAGATGGATTTTGTAAATGAAAACACACTCTCGGTCAGTGTGTCTTTCTCCTCTACAGAAACAGGAAGTATAGGACAGAGAACAACGGCTACCTTTGGCATGGGGAACTGGCATGCTCCGGAGCAATAATAGGCATCGAAGGATTTGGGGGAGATGATCCATTCACTCCAGCCAATATCCGCAAAGTCCACTTTAAGGTACCGCCTGGCACAATTGCGCGGTTCAATCCATTGCTTTCTTCTGGCCTTCTTCAGGGTCTGCTCATCAAACTGGAGAGTCTGGCTCTTCTGGGGGGGTCCCTTTCTCTGTTTCTTTTTGTTTTTAGTCTTCTCTGGGGCCTGAGTCTGAAGGGTCTTGTAAGGCTTTCTCTCCTCCCATACCCCATCCTCCCTATACTGATATTCTGCCCCAGGAAGCTCGTTGTTCTGCAGAGGCAGCAGGACCCCAGCCGAGCGCTTCCTTCTCCGTTCGGTAGAAAGGGCAGCCTTGATATGGCCGTCCGGTCTAGGCACAGCTCCAATGGGGAAATTCCGGTGCCTCTGCAAGCTTGATACCACACTCTCTGGCTCAGAAATGGCAGCATCGTTGGCATACACCAAGATATAAGGCTCAGGGAAGGGCAACATCTTCTTTGGCAGCTGGTGTCCTTTGGAGGTAATGTTAAATCCTATGAGGAACTCTTCATTTTCCTTGGCCCTTCTCAAGAGCTGAGTGATGTCTTTAGACAGCCAGGACCCAAGGTCTCGATGAGATTTGGCTATGTCTACTGAAAGGTGACCGAGGTGTTGACTTTGGTTTCTGTCAGATTTGAGGATCCACGCAGAGAGATCAATCAGAACGTGTTTCCTCTGAGCATGAGGTGAGCATCCTCGGGATGCTGGACAACTCAGGCTGATGTTTATTAGCTCTCCAATATAGAAATACAGTGTGGCAGATAAAATGTTTTCAGACTTGGTTAGAGAAGTCAGGTTAAAGATGTGTAGTCCTTTGCTTCCAAGGGTTCCTAGGAAGGGAAGGGAAAAAAAAAGAAGAGTAAACAAGAGTAAGCAGGAACCCTACCTGCCACCACATACAAAAAGAAACTCAAAATGAGTTAATGGCCTAAATATAAGAGCTAGAGCCATCAAATTCTTAGAAGAAAATATACAGGTAAAATCTGCCTGGCCTTAAATCTGGCGATGGATTCTTAGATAATGACACCCAAGATATGAGCAGCAAAAGAAAAATGGATGAAGAAAATATTTTCAAATCATACACCTGACAAAATGCGGTATCCAGAACACGTAAATAATTCTTACAACTCAACATCAGAAAGTCAAAGAAACCAATAAAAAATGGCCAAGAACATCAGATAGACATTTCTCTAAAAAAGATATTTAAAGGGCCAACATGCGCATGAAAAGATGCTCAACATTAGTAATCACTGGGGAAATGTAAACAAAAATCACACTATGGTACCATTTGACATACACCAGCCTAGCTATAAGAATGAAAAACAAAATAAGTATTAGCAAGGATGTGGAGAAACAGGAACACTTTACATTGCTGGTTGAAATGTAAAATGCTTCAGCTGATGTGGAAAAGTTTGACAGTTCCTCCAAAAGTTGAACATAGAGATATCATGTGAGCCCACAACTCTATTCCTTTATAGACAAAAGTAGTGAAAACAAGTATTCAAACAAGTACATGTACATGCATGTTTACAGTAACACTATTCACAATAGCCAAAGGTGGAGACAGCTCAAACCTCCATCAACGAATGAATGGAAAAACAGTGTTCTATCCATGCAGTGGAATATTAGTTAGCCATAAAAAGTAATGAAGTGATACCTGCCACAATGTGGAGGAAGCTTGGAAACATTGTTAAATGAAAGAAGCCAGCTACAAAAGGTCACATATTGTATGACTCCGTTTACATGAAATGTTCCAGAACAGCTAAATCCGTAGAGACAGGATGTTTTCCGGGGGCTGGAGGCATGCAGAATGGGGAGAAACCTCTTATTGGGTAGGGGGTTTTATTCTAGAATTATAGAAATATTTTGGAATTAGGTAGACTTGGTGGTTAGACAACCTTGTGAAGGTATCGAACGTTGCTGAATTGTTCACTTAAAAAATAGTGTATTTCACGTTATGTGAATTTCACCTCAATTAAACAAACAAAAACGATAATAGGAGTAATTTTGAAAGCTAGAGAAAGATTAAAGCAAGGATTCGCCGTTTTTACTGATTTGCTTTTTCCTTTCCTGAAGCACTACAAATGTGTGTAAGTTGTAACACAACAGTAAACTTACTGGTATGAGAGCTGAGAGCTCTGGCTTTTCATTACGAAACTACCAAGAGCTAGTCCTGTAAATCTGGCACAGGATTGGAATATCTTCTTATTAGTGGGAGTGTATAGCCTACTGGTTACAAGCATTGATGAGATTACATTCACCTTGATTCAAGTCCTGACTCAGCCACTTTGGGCAAGCTAGTGTTCTCATTCATAACATGGAGATTGTGTCTACATCTACTGCCATCGGCATTAAATTAGATGTGTGTAAAGCAGTTCATAGAGCACCCAGAAAGGGTTTCTCTAACTATAATTCATTATTGTTATTAGTGTATTATGGGATTATATCTTCTTCTACCTGCCTCACAAAGTTTACGGTGCAGGATGGGGGTAGGTGAGCAAGACCGTCTAACTCAATATTCAGGTAACGTGTGCGGAACAATGAGACACACATTCAAACGTGTCATAAAGAATTAACACTGTTGCGGAGCTTGCCTGGAGTTTATGACCTCTCAAGAATTCAAGAGTTGAATAATTTCTTCTTTCGATGAAATTACTGACCTGGGTCAAATTGTGTTCCCATTCTTCAGAAATGAGAGTAACAGAACAAGAGATTGATTAGGAAGGGCAGAGGCTGGTTCCTTCTCTTCAGATCATCTACCAAATTAGTGGTAAGGCTGAGGTTAGACTCAAGAATGCCCAGTCCTGGGACCAGCCACCAGACCCCGAGTCCCCCTCCGTGCACTTGTTCCATATACATACTGGTTTCAGAAACATACACGCAATCGTGAGATTATGTTCTTGATCAAAAACATATTTCAGTAAAAACAAAACATTTCTACAAAGACGTGGAAACTTAGAATGAGTTCCCTAGGTCCGCAAGCACAAGGGAAGTGCAATGGGAAACATATTTTACTCATTTTTAACACCGTGTGAAGGAAAAGGAGGAAGCTGCCATTTGTGCCCATTTGTATAATCCATGAGACCAGGATAATATTTTACAGACCTTTACAACAAAGCCATAGCATCAGGGTTGTTCAGAGACTCTAGCCTTAATTCGCACCAGTCACTGTAGCATATACTTTTACCCAAACTTCTTGTAGCAGATGGAAGTTTAAAATGGAAGGAAGAGAAGTCTCTGTTCTAAGTATGTGGCAATCGAATGGTTGCCAAACAGACATCCTGGCAGGGAAAAAACGAACTACATGGGATCTGGGTGGTAGTGTCTTAATGGGTAAAGTAATAGTGCTCCTTCGCCCAACAGTTTGCTTCAAAATGTATCCTCCTGGAAAAAAAAAAAAGTTCCCTCTTTCAAACTGTTTCCAGACACCTTGTGACCTGCTGTGAAGCAGCCTCCACCCCTGTGTCTAATCTTCAATATCCTCTCGTAAATGCTTCAGAATCTGTCAGGCTGCCTCTTGTGATGGCTCTCATTTTAGTTCAGTACACTATTTTGAAGTCAAAGCCCCGTGGCCCAGGCCCAGCTCCGCCACACCCACTAGCTGTCCTCAGGCAAATAATCTAAGCTCTTTAAGCCTCAGTTGGCTTTGTTATTATTTATTTATTTATTTATTGACAGAGAAAGACAGGAGAAGAGAGCGAGAGACAGAGAGAGAGACAGAGAGAGAGAATCCGAAGCAGGTGCCATGCTCAGCGTGGAGCCCGACTCCCCGGCTTGATCCTACGACCCTGGGATCATGACCTGAGCCAGAATCAATAGTCCACGCTCATCCTGATTGAACCACCCAGGCGCCCTTCGGTTTGCTCATTTGTAAAAAGAGTCCAACAGCATCGACTGCAGAGGTGTGCAAATTAATTGACAGAATGCAGGCGGAGCTTGCAGCACACAGAAAATCTCAACGAATGTTAGCTAACTAGAACGGTCTGTCCAACATGGTGGTGACTGGCTATTTAAGGTTGAACGGCAATGTGCTGTTCAATGTAACATGCATGCTGGATTTCAAAGACTTAGTACAAACATGAATGTAAAATATGACATGAATGTAAGTTTACATCGATTGCATATTAAAGGATAATATTTGGATGGATGGGGTTAAATACTGTGATAGATACTGTGATTTAAAATAAGAAATACATATATTTGGTCTTTGTCCTGTGTCTGTCACAGAGCTCCTAAAACCCTTGGAATTTCCTAGGTGATGAGAACTATACAGGTGCCTTTTGTTATGTTAACAAGGTGAATTTAGAGGACTGGTGGGGATGGGGCTGGTTGCAGGGGAACCAACCCACTGATTAGAGGGTTGGCATTGTTAGTCCTATCTCTGATTCACAAGGAAAGAGGAGCCAGAGGTTGAAGCCATCACCAAAGGCCAATGATTCAATCAATCATGCCTATATGATGAAGCCTCCATAAAAACCCAAAAGAATGGCGTTCGGAATGCTTCCAGGTTGGTGAATACATGGAGATTTGGGGAAAAGCAGCGCGCCTGAGCAAGGCATGGGATCTCCACACCCTTTCCCCCTACCTTGCCCAATGCATCTTTTCCATCTGGCTGTTTCTGAGTTGCATCCTTTTATAATACACTGGTAATCTGGTAAACAAATACATTTCCTGAGTTCAGTCAGCTGCTCTTGCAAATTAATCGGACCCAAGGAGGGGGTCACGGGAACCTCTAATATGTATGTAGCCAGTTGGTCAGAAGCACAGGTAACAACCTTGGCTTGCGACTGGCATCAGAAGTGGAGGGTGGTCTTGTGGGCTGAGCCCTTCGCCCGTGGGATCTGATGCCATCTTCAGGGAGACCAAACTGAATTCTCAGATACCCTGCTGGTGTCTGAGAATTGCTTGCTGGTACGGGGAACTTCCTCCCCTCTCACCCACACCAGAAACTGGGTACAGAACATTTTCAATATAATCGTATGTTATTAAAATTAATTTCACTTGTTGCTTCTCATATTTTTAAGTGTGGCCACTAGAAATTTAAAATTACATATGTGGCTCACATTTGTGGCTCAAATGAAATTTCTGCTGGACCATGGCAGTCGAGGATAACCACCACTTTTGTAGTCACATATAGTCCAAAAGGGAAGAAAAAAGGCATTTATTTCTTTCCAAGTGCAGAGAAGAACTAGGATTTTGTTAAACATGAATCCTTAAACCAAAAAGTGAACCGGGCAAAAGATTCCCTTCTTGGAATGCGACATACTTTCCTTTACCAAGAACATTAGATAAAGATAATTTTGGTGATTACTTTTTAATTTTCCCTCCAGCTGTAGCTAATTGGTTCAATCTGCAGTCAAAAGTCTAAGGTTAACAAACTGCTCCAAAATAGAGTTAAAAGAGTTAAATGGGCAGTTTAGCGACAGTGCTTTATGGCATAGCGACTCTACACATAGCTTCAGTTGTGTTATTTGGGTATCTCACATGGTCATCCACTACAGCCAACAAAGAACCAGAAGCAAAGCAAAACCAATGTTTCGGTTTAACAAACATGAGGGTGTCGAACACCTACTAGGGACTGGACCCTGCCCTGGGTCTCAGGGCTGCACAAATGGCCGCTGCTGTCCACACTGTGGCGGGGGGGGGGGGGGGGGGACGGGGGAAGACCGACAAGCAATAAGCAGGTAGTTAGGGCATGATGACGCCACTTGCTGTCAGAGATGTGAACTACATTCTTGGAGTAGCACCAAGGAGGGAGCAAGTAACTTTGTGCATGTAAGGGGAAGAAGGATACACCGGGAAGACTTAACCTTTGAACTAGACTTTTAAGAATGAAGGGAAAAGAATGAAGGGAAGTTGGGGGTGGGAAAACGGAAGGAGCATGCTCTGGCAGTATGCAATACCGGAGGTTTTTGCATAGCGATATTTCCAATGTTTTAAGTAGACATTTATAAAATATCCCAAATTAATCTAGATTTTTGAAGTCCTAACAGACATCTAAGCTGCTGAAATTCAGAAAAGGGATGGCCAATTCACATCTAGCTCCTAACTACAGGTGCTGTATTATGCCCAGCACTCAATGTCTTTGCCATTTCTACCAGGCCAGGGGGCGCATTAGCCCTGGCTGTTCGAGATGACCTCGACTCCCTCTTTGTTCTAATAATAAGCTACAAGTCTCAGCCATTTCTCCAGAACATTTTTTGACTTCTCTAACCCATACTTTATTTTTGCCTTCTTTAACCTTAAAACATTTAATTTCTGTGCAAGTTAATGCTCCTTCCCTCCAAACGCCCCATCAAATGCTTAGTATTTGCAATGGATGAAAACAGGAATAAGAGAGTCGTGCAGAGTTGCATGGAGTTGAGTGGAGAGGAATAACTAAGGAGATAAATACCTCCCTGAAAGTGGAAACAAGTGATAATATGTATTCAACCACTCTCATGCTTTTTATCTGATGGAGTTTTAAAATTAATTTAACTTTTCCAAATGAGAGTCTTCACATACTTAAGAACAGGGGTTTCGCAGTAGGCATCTTGCTCTTCTCCCTGAGTAGTTGAGTCTTATCTACAGACACAGGTATATATGTTCAAATACCAGTAAATGAAAAATGCTAGAGTGCTCGCTTTTTCTTTTCTTCTGAACTATTCTGATACTTAGCTATCTGGAATTATTGAATTAGAACCCCAAGGTACACTTTCTGATTAATAAGAACAAACTGACACACTAATAATATAAAAAAACAATGGTGGGTTTAATCAGGTGAAAAAAAAAACCAAGTTAACGAATTTTCAGGCTGTCTGTAGTCTTCAGGTACCAGGAAGCATTAACTGCCACACCAACCTAACTATATCTAGAGTTGCATGCTTAATTCTGGGTGTTCTCATTTTAACCAATTTATTGATACAGAAGAGAGTAACCAAGATGTTGACGGGTCTGGAAACTGTGTCTTACAAGTTTGAGTTGAATAAATGGAGAATACATGGTCTGAAGGAAGAAAAAAAATTGTTTACCAACGTTATGAAAATTGTTTGCAAATACTTAAGGGGCTGAAGTGAGATTGGGGTTTTTCTCTCCGGGGTCAAAGATGAGAATGAAGTCTAAAGGTGAGAGTTGAATGGAGGCAGTATCCAGACCAATATGTAATGACTTTCTAAGTGTCTAGTACAATAGGGAGACCCTTCTGTGGGACTGAGCAAACATAAGATAGTCCTAATTCAAGACTATTGCAGGAGGATCTTTTTCTGATATGGAGGGTGTGGGAGATGCACTAGGTAACCTCTCAGATCCCTTGCAAGGAACCGCAACAGGCTTTATTTTCAGCTCTTCCTAAGGAAACGTTTTTGACGCCAAAATATAACTACCAATAGGTGGTGCTGTTTTCTTACTGTTTTCTGGCACTGGCACAAGCTTGGATTTTCCTTGGTTGGGAACACATCAACTGCAGTCTAGTTAGGATTTGCCATTGGCATTATAATTTTTTGAATTTTCTAAAATCATCATGTCTGTAAATTTAAAAAGCCTCCAGAAGTCAGGTGAGTTTCAGCCACACGCCTCTTCGAACACCTGTCAGGGTTTTGCACCTGCTGCTGTTTCTTCCTAGAATGCCTTCATCTGCCCTGCTGTCCTTGATAATCCAGACCTGCTTTGTTAAGGCAGAGAAGCGGCACCACTCTTGAGGCACGCTTATCATGACAACCCACTCCTTCGGTTGAAATCCCGCTTCTAATATGATTTTCATCATACTGGCGCTCCTTCCTAAGACCAAGAACTCCTTAAAGGCAAGGTCACCTGTAGTAACTTTTATCAGATTCGTCAGCCCCAAGCATAGGGCTTAACTCTAAAGCAGTACTCAGTAAATGCTGCTTTCATGAATAAACGGACCGAGTCCAGCCTATTCATTGTAGAAATTCAAAAAATGAAGCACCAGCTAGGTAACATTGATTTTGGAGAGAAGCCCAGGTCTTCTATTAGCTATATAGAATTTTTTAGGGAGTTTGATTAATAGATAAAGGCAGAGGATTTATTTCTGTTTTTATCTGAAGACAAAGCACCTAAGCCTAATAAAACCAAGGACTCAGAAGGAACCTGTAACTTAGGACAGGCCGTGCTATGGCAAGGTTCAGCTCCTGTCAAGGAGTAGCTGAGGCGGTGCCCAGGGAGTGGAAAGTTCACCTTCGTGCTGGCCCATGCAGAATGTTTTCAGAGGGAATTAGGACATATAATGGAAAGCTTTCTATGTAAAGTCTGATTTTAAAACAAATAGCCTAAATGAAATCTTGATGATTAGTTAAATCCCCAGAAAGCAGGAAAAACATTGTAGTCATACAGAAAATACGTAACCAAGGACAAGTTTTTTCCCCCCACTTCTTTCTCCCAAGTACAACTGCTAGAAATGCCAGGGTGCCTAGGAAAGAGTCGCATACACCTGCAGCCACTGGCTGAGTGATTGCGGATTACTGACTCCAGACGGCTGCTTCTCTCTGCCACCTTCAGCTCTCAGGCAAAGGCAAGATGGAGACTTTCTAAATAGAACAGAAAGTCACAGAATTTTGTTTTTCTTGCAGAGTGCCGTCAAACGACTGAGTTTTATGGGATTCCAAGACAACCATTCTCTATGTCCAAAGTAAAACATGGCCAAAGATGATATAATGTAGGTTCTTCTAGAACGGCAAAATGTTCATTAATCAGTTTATCTACTCTTAGCCTCTGCCCAAGGGCATTCCTAGACTGTGAGCTCTCAGAGGGCAGACCCGTGTCCTAATAAATCTTTGAACTCCTAGTACTTGGCACAGTCTGGAGTATTTATATCCTGAAAAATATTTGTCAGATGTGTTGAATGAACAACTGTGTAAACTCACCAGATTCAAAAATGTTTCCTACTTAACACCAAAATGAGAAAAAAAAAAAAAAACCAACTTTCAAGTAGTTTCAACTTCCCAAAGTCAGCAGAAGCCCTTCTTGGGTTTACGTACCATATGGCGTTATGGTGCTTCCTTTCAGCTCATCAGGAAAAAAAGCATTATTAGAACAGTTGTACATAAAGTAGAATAGCATTGCCATTTGACATGTACATAGTAAAATGCCTCATGGAAACTTCTCTCATGGCAAGTTTATTTTTAAAGGATCTTTTGCCTGGCTAATAGCTTTTCTACTATCTCTTCTTATCTAGTCCCCTGAACATCTAATTCAGCTCAACTGAAATATTTACTGAGTGCCTGCTATGTGGCAAACTACACCAGATCCTCAGAACACAAGAGCGAAATGAGATATGCGCTTTGCACTTCAGAGACTTGCTTTACACATTCCTCTTCCATATCCCCCTTCTAGCAGGTCTATTAGGCTCCAAACTCTCTGAAACTATGACAGAAGGGTAAGAAGTCTTTATTAACTTACTTGAAAGCCCACTCCAGAGAAAAGACTACCTTAAAGATGCTAATATACCTTCTAAAGTGAAAGGAGCCTGCTATTATATAAATTAATAAACCATTTGTCCACAGAAAGGTCCACTGAAAGCACCAGATGAGATCAGGTCTCACACGTGAATCAATCCTGGATTTTAGAAGCTGGTTATAAGATACTCAAAACCTTAGGGACATGAGGTTAGACAAGTATGTCTCAAACATGCATCAGAATCACCTTGATGGCTTGTTAAAATAGAGATTTCTGCGTCCCACCCCCAGAATTTAATTCAGATGGTCTTGGGTGGGCTGGAGAATATCCAACAAGTTCCCTGGTGACACTGATACAGCTAATACAGAGACCATCCTTTAGAACATTTAACCTCACTACAACAAAGTGTAGCTGTGCTCACTCGGCCATCAAGGCCAGGACAGAAATAGTACCTTCTTGAATGTGGGCTTGGGGTATTATGGATTGCATTACAAGAGGACTATCACCTGTTTATATTTACATTGCTGTTGTGTGTTACAAACAGTTGCACGTGAGCCCCATTTTATGTATGCTTATGGCTTTGTGGGAAGCTAGAGAGAGACACCTTTTAAAATATTAAAATATCTCATTTATACAGAGCTTCTAAACTTTTAATGCATTTTCCCAATTGAGTTTTACCGTCTGTCTGTGACACTGGCACAGTAGGTATGACTTAACCATTTGATAGTTAAAGAAACTGAGACTGGCAATGTTAGATAACTTGATTAATTAGCAATTCAACCAAGGTTAGCCTTTAGATCTCTTAACTCAGCCTCGGGTAATAGAAAAATTAAAGTACCAGGAATCTCTTCTTTGCTTGAAAACCATTTACTGTAACCCATGCCTAAGTGTAGCCGTTACACTTAATTCAAATAGCCTTCAGTTTAATTCCATGCAATATTTTAGTTTTAAATTTTCTTTGAAGGAAAAGCAAACAAAATCGTATTGGGTCTCAGTTGATTTACCTGTAAAATCAGATGATTGGACAAAGAATCTTGCATTTCTACAACTATTGGATGCCTTTACTTTATAAAAGGAATATTTAAAAGAACTCACTCAGTAGAGTAAGAAATACTTACTGAAGATGGTAACACCGTAGCATCAGTTTGTCCCCAAATTTTATTCCTAGTGGGCCCAAATAAAACCTAGGCACTGCATTTACTGTGGTTCTGTTGCCAAGAAAAGATGGTCTGAAAGTAAGTCCATCACTGAAGGACTCAATAAACACACTGCTCAATTAGCTCTATGACTTACATGCATAGGTGTTTGAAATAAATAAAGAGGCATCTATGCCTTTAAACATATCATCCCGGGGTGCCTGGGTGGCGCAGTGGGTTAAGCGTCCGACTTCAGCCAGGTCACGATCTCGCAGTCTGCGAGTTCGAGCCCCGCGTCAGGCTCTGGGCCTGATGGCTCAGAGCCTGGAGCCTGTTTCCGATTCTGTGTCTCCCTCTCTCTCTGCCCCTCCCCCGTTCATGCTCGGTCTCTCTCTGTCCCAAAAATAAATAAACGTTGAAAAAAAAAAATCATCCCTAAAAAGTGTTTTACCGAAAGTACTGTTTCAGGTACCAATATGCTAGGACACAACCACTACTAATATGTGGTAGACCAGCAACTTCATGCATTTCTAAACATTCCATATATGAGCGCTCTTCAGTTACACTGTCATCATTTACTACTGCCCGAAGTAGATATTATCCTGGTATACTCGTGTCACTTGATTAATACTATGTCAGTGTTTCCATTGCATAATTCTATGTTCATGGGCTCATAACCATAACAATGCACTCTGAACTGAAACTTGGCATAGGAAGTTCAAGCTGAAACTATTTGTGATACTAAACTTATTTCCACTACCACCACTAAAATCAAGTTAGTAAGTTACTAATTACTAGGATATACACACTGAATAGATGGGAAAACCATCCAAATTTGGAGAGAAAACTTCTGATGTTGTAGCAAAATTTCCTGGGTAGCAAATAGAAAGTATATGCAAAGTTGCTCAATATTTTTCACTAGGCTTTTTGATAGGTACGATTTTTATTATGTCTAATAAATACAACAAACATTGGTGATTATATAAGGGATTTGATAGGTGTCTTGAGTGTATCTGTTTTTTTTTTTTTTAGTGTCTTTCATCAAGATACTAATGGTGATACAGTTAAACAAAGTTATGTGTGTAATCTCCAGTGAATTTTTCCACAAATGAAGTAGCTTTTCTTTTAAAAGCATCATACTAGCTGTGAACTAATGCAGATCAAGTCCAGAGAAGACAACAATGGAGGAGAATTCATAAAGAAACTGGGAAAATGGGAATTTAATAACAGAGAGATTCTATGATTACATTCAGAGAAGTTTAAAACATGAAAGCAGGAAGATGATATGGTGCCAGTTGGACCCAAGTCCAAAAAGTAAAAATGGAAGTTACCATCCTGACATAGGTATTAAATGAGAAATGAGAAACGAGACCATTTTCAGTTGTGATATTTACTTGCATTTTGCATATCTTCCTTTACTGGGGAATTAGGAAGTGTCCGAACCAGTGTTTCCCCAACTAGATATCTTAGAACCATAATTTTCTAAAATGCTCTCTCAGAGGGAAAATGATCCACTCTTAGGAGGACTCACTATCATTTAGAGGCCCTGAGATTCCCATAGCAAATAAGAATGATCGTTTTTTTCCCCAAACTTATTTGACCATGGGACCCAATTTTATGTAACACCTGTTAACATCTTCCAAAGACACCTTTTATAAAATTTTCTCCTAGAAAATTAGACTGGAATATTAGAAATAATAGGTTTTGAGCTGAGCTCACTCAGTATGTTTGAAAAATTGTCTGGTAAATACAGCGTGACATCCATTTCTTCTTCCATGTAAGGGGGATTGAACTTGCTCTCTTTAAGGCCTCTTCTACATATAAACTTGTATAATTCCAAAATGCCTAAGAGCAGATTTGACATTCATGTCCCTATTTAATTTTTAGAGAGATCTAAACTGGGTCAGTCAAGTGCTCATAAATATCATTGCTTGCATAAGATATATGTGACCACCTTAATATATTCTTAATTATGTATATATTTTTAATGTATAAATACTTCCTGAGTGAATTACCTACGTAGGGGATGTTTTTCCCACTGACCCTCATGGTCTCTTGGCTTCTTTGAGTGTGTCTAACTATACTAAAAAGCCAGATTTAAATAATTTTTTTTCATGTAACTCATTCTCTTTCTCTTTTCCATTAGTATGGATAATCAAGAATTCATGGTATTATGGATTTTTAAATGTCAGAGATTGTAAAGCTGTCTTGCCCATTACAGTAAAAACTTCATTAAGGGCTGTCATGTATTCAAAGTAGTATGTAATTCACAGCAGCCATGTATACACCTCCTTTCTCCAGATGTACTGTTGTCTTTTGAATACAAACGTTAGATAACCCGAGTGCTCTTTAATTTCAAGCCTAGTTTCTAGGTGCCAGAAATTTTAAGGTAACTACGTTTTAATAACGTTATTATATTCCCTTGCCATTAAACCCATTAAAAGTGATGTTCTATCACTGGCCCGTGGATTTTACAAGGATGGCCCCTACTGGAATGCTCGATTTGCCCTTAACTCTGTCTTTTCCAAAGGCCTACATTTTAGCCTCGCACTTCAAAATCACATCAAATGATAATCTTTTATTTTTAAATAGTTTTGGTCTCAGTAGGAAAGACGCTCCCTTTCTCATTGAAGGAAAATATTCACTTTTGGGTCCGGATTACCTCAATTTTCCAGTCTGTGTGATTTTTTTTTTTAAAAAGGTGACACATATTCACCAAAATGTCATCTTTTTGTAGTTACATTTCATGAATTAAAGTAATGATACTTTCCTAATAAGAACATGTGTGATTTAATCACTTTTCCTAAAGAAGTTAAATTTGTGAAGAGGAAATTTAAGAGTAAGCGGCTATGGGAATAATGAGAAACTAATGAGCACAAAGCATGCACCCTAAAAAATCAGGCCAGGAGAAAACCTTCTGTGAAATATTCTCCTTTTTACACACAGTAGCCACGGACAACCTAGACTAAGATTAAAATAAAAGCCGATTTCATACGCCTCTGGTGTTCCTACAAGAGGGTGTGTTTTTGTAAATCTAAACTGCTCTGTCGTCAATAGTTTTGTAAATTACTTCTTACAAAGGAAAAGATAAAACCTATCTTTATGTAAACCCTTACACATCACAAAAAGACTTAGGAGCGTTCCAAACTTAAGGTTTTGGCACACCCACTGCATAGCATGGAGGGAGGAGAAAAGGGGTTAGCAGAAAGTGTATTTAGGATGAATGCCACCCACCATCAAGTAATGGTTTAAGTAGAAAGTAATCAGAGGGATACCACAGCAGCTACATTTCAACCAAAGATATTCTAGGTTTAGAACAA
This sequence comes from Prionailurus bengalensis, assembly GCF_016509475.1. NCBI lineage: Eukaryota > Metazoa > Chordata > Mammalia > Carnivora > Felidae > Prionailurus > Prionailurus bengalensis. Next base: position 139,896,622 of record NC_057344.1, read on the forward strand.
TAAATAATTTTAATCAGGTATGTTCCAAGGAGCAAATAGGGCTCTAAGGCTATAACTCAGCCTGAATAAGCACTTGGAAAGTCTGCCTGATCAGCAGCCACTCCATATACACAGCACACCATCTGACCTTCCACTAAAATTTGTAACATCGTTGCTATAGAGAAGCCCATGTGCTGTGAAACCTAAACACCATGGGCTAGAAAACATATCTGATTTATTAAAGCAGACAGCATCTTTCACCTATATCAGAACATACGTCGCAAGACAAAGAGAGTTATAGAAACGTTGATATGGACAGAGGAGAGGGGCACACATAAAAAGCCTTAGCACCTTCCCCAAATCGTGCCTTCTTAGAGCCAGAACTGCCTTATAATAAGGTCTTTTTAGTGTGTTAGTAACTAAACACTCTTGGAAGGGGTCCAACATGAACCACCTCTCCAGGAGTCTCCGATGCAGTAACATGACACTTAAGCTTCCACAAAAACCAGTGTCTACTACGTTTGATGAATAAGTCATTAAGACAGTCTCTAGGATGCTAAAGGGATTACCTTCCTTATCAGGGCACACAGCCTTGTAAATATGCTTCAAGCTGCAAGTCATCATTTCAAGGGAACTTCTGGCCTCCGTATCAGAGTTTATCATTTGATGGTATGAGACCAGTGAGACTGATAAGGGACACTGAAATTATAATGCACAGAATGAGCGGAAGCCCAAAAGTCCAAGGGGTCTGAGTTATTCAAATCCTTATCCATCTCCCACACATGGTTCACTCAGCCTAAAACAAACATACAAACAACTATGCAATAGGTGTGAATGAAGCAAACTCACAATCCACTTCCAAACCCTGTGATTCATACTAAAAAATGAAACTTGTCGATAAAAAAAAACCCATACTATATGTCTCTTGGGTGCTTTGGCTACTCCCTAGGAATATCACACACACACACACACACACACACACACACACACACACACACTATCAAGGTAAGAGCGACTTGAGTATCTTCATTTACTGCCACCTGCCTTGCCCACACAACTTCTCTCCAATTCCTGTTGTTCCCACGCTGCTCCTTCACTGAGCTCTGCTCTCAGAGTGGCACTGAAATAAACAAGGCATTCGCTGGTCTAGTCAGCTGTGAGGATAGGCTCAAGTGGCTGGCATACCAGGGAGAGGGCAGCCCTTTACACATTATGTTCATGGTTTTAAGAAGGTGAAATCTGGTTCAGCTCAGACTCTAGCTAAAGACTCTGCATTAGAAAGCATAATTCACATTTATTGTAAATGTCATCATGCCTAGGAGCTCTAGAGTGTATTTACAGTGTCAACCTAGGGCTTTCCTTGATGGATGCTTTGGTTTTCCTTTTTTTCCAGGAGTCCTACATATCAAAGCTTCAGGAGATTTCTTTCTAGTGATTCTGACAGAATGGATAGAGCATGAGGCCAGGCCTCCTTACTTGAAGATTCTTGGCTATTTTTCACCGGTTCACTGAAGACAGGCTTTGCAAGTTACATTTCCCTTTATGGTGAATGTAGTGAACAAAAAAGCCTGATGCGTCTTCAAAGCATATAAACCGAGTCAGTGTCCAGGAAACTTTCCCTCAAGCTGTTAGCACAAGGGAGGCAGGCTGTTAGCATAAGTTATTCGCTTCACCACAGGGGACAGGAGAAACCTTGTTAAACCATGAATCTCAGTCCGCAGTGATCTGTGTGTTGAAAAATGGGATGAGCAGATTTTCATCGGCGGATTCCAAGAGGTGTTTACATCCACGCTGTCCACCCCCGCCCCCCTCAACTCCTCCCAGGGTGGAATAGGTACAACCCCTATTTGCCCAGATGGGTTTTAAATAATCAGAACACCAGACCACCTGGTTTCGTTTGTGTGTTTGCCACCAAGGGACTATCAGATAGAAGGTGTCAAATACAGTAAACACAGAGAACTGTGCAAGTCAAGAGGGGGTGCAAGGTCTGGAGAAGCGACTGTCTAAAGGGCGAGGGGAAGGCGTCTAGTTCCAGTGTGACTTTTCTCTCTGGTGCCTCGGGTTGGCATAAAATGACAGCTGCCTTTAGGTAGACATGGCTAAAGCCCAAGTCCAAGGGAATTTCCGCTGGCTGGCTTAAGAAACATCAGCACGAGGGACCCCAAGAGTGCTTCAGACACCCAGCGCCGGAGGGCTCCGCTGGGCAAGGGATAGCCCCTCACCCTTTTCCAGGCAGTTCCTCCAACCCACCCCTACCTACCGGGCTGCTCAGCGCCTTTCTTCTCTCCAGATCTCCCTCTCAATTCAGGCTCTAAAACTGGGATTACTCGCTGGCGAAACGCGGGGTGTGACGGGACCGAGGGGCTCGGTGGGCGGCTGCACAGGGTGAGGGAAGGTCTCCAGGTCGCATCAGAGAGAGGAGAGCAGACAAAGAAGCTGTGTGTAAGTGTGTGTGTGTGTGTGTGGGGGGGGGGGGTCCCAGGAGAAACCTGCGGCGGGACCGCGGAAAGGGGGCGTCTCGGGCACTCACCTGATGCTCCGGCTCGAAAGCTGCGAACCGTGTTGCCTTCGCGCAGGGGTGGGGGGCGCAGGGGCTGAGAGCCCCACTCGGAGGACCGCTGCGCCCGTTCCGCCTCGGCCCTGCCGCCGCCGCTGTACCTGTCATAGAGCCGCAGCATGTGCTCCGACACCTTGTCGTGTGGCTGCAGCACGGGGCCGGGGCCACCACCTGCCGTGCGGTCTCCTGGCACAGCCCTGTGCGGCTCCGGGACATTGCGCGTCAGTCCCTCTCCCCGCGCCAGGCTCACGCAGAAGCAGCCTAGCCACAGGCACAGCAGCCGGAGCGCCCCAGCCATAGCGACGTCCCGGCGCCGCGCGTCCGCTCCCCGCGTGGCGGGGGGACACGCCGAGGGCGCAAGGGGCCCGCGACAGACCCGAGGGTTGAACTTCGAATTAGCTGGGGCGAGGGCGCCGGGGGCTCCAGGCACTGCTTGAGCAGGACACCGGCAAGTCGCGCTTTTTGCCCTGGCCGATCTCGGACCGGCAGGTGGGCTCTTCCCGGGCAGCCGCGCGGACCTCCCCGGGGCAGGGCGCTGCTGCAGCCGTCCTCACTGGTACGCCGAGAAAGAGCTTCAGTCGCGGCGTGTGTGGCCGGGGTGTTTTCAGGATCTGTCTCTATCCTCCCTCCCCTCTTTATCTTCCAGAACAGCCAGCCTAAGCGGCGGCGCTGGGGAAAGCACCAGCTTCGGGCGCACTGCCGGAGCCCGGGTGCGCGCAGCGGTCCGGAGGGCGCTCGATTGCCTTTTCCAGGGATTGGAGCGGCCGTGGTGCTGCAGGTCCGAGTTTTGAGTGTGTGTGTGTGTGTGTGTGTGTGTGTGTGTGTGTGTGTGAGAGAGAGAGAGAGAGAGAGAGAGAGAGAGAGAGAGAGAGAGAGACTACTTCGTTCTTTGGCTGATCTGTACAGTCCGCAGCCAATCTCGCCCCGTCCCTCGCAGGCAGCTTGGACCCTGCTATAGCCGGGAGAGAAGGGAAGGGGGAAGTAACCAGCAAACCAGCAGGGGGAGAGAGAGAAGAGGAAGTAGGGGTGGGGTGGTCGGGAGAGGAGGAAGAAAAGGTAGGAGGGACAGAGTATTTTTTAATCCCCTCAAGAATATTGGTTGTGTCCCGGCCTTCAAGAGGGCAGAGGAAAGCAAACTTCCTCCTGGTTTGTTTCGCCTCTGATACCAGACAAAATCAAGATGGGAACAGCATCCTTGCCTCCTTTCCTGAGCCTCTCCTTATCTAAGTTGTGGACCCTACACCTGTGCCCGGTGGCCACCTCTTCCCGTCTCTCTGAGGGCTTACCCATCGACCCTTTGCATCTCTCCCCAGGAGATGAGTATGTGTGAGTCGGTGCATCTGAAAAACAAACAAGTAAACACACCACAACACACACAGTTCACCACTTCATTCCCCTTTAAAGGCGTTTCTCTGCAGGAAGGTGGGTGAGGATGAAACACAAGTACCTCTGGGGGATCCAGGAATCCAGAGCAAGCTGTTAGGGTTGCTAATTCTGAGACCTTTACTCACTCTCTCTTTTCTTGGCTGTAAAATGGAGGTTGAGCTATTAGTTAACATTTTACCCCATACTTCTCATGCCCTAAGCACTCGTTGTTCTTTATATTGCACCTGTATTTTTTTTAAAGCACTCTCTACCCCCAATGCGAGGCTCGAACCCACAACCCTAGGATGGAGAGCTGCAAGCTCTACCAACTGAACCAACCAGGCGCCCCTCACCTGCATTATCTTTAAAGAATTTTCACAAGGAAGTCCATTTTACAGATGAGGAAACTGAGGGAAAAGGACACTCCTAGATGGCACAGCTGAGCTCCAAACTCAGGGAGTCTGACTCCTGGCCCTTACTGTTAATAATGAAATTAGCATTTAAATTGACTTTTCAGGTACACCTTGGTGGCTCAGTAGGTTAAGCGTCAGACTCTTGGTTTCAGCTCAGGTCATGATCTCACAGTTTGTGAGTTCAAGCCCCGCATTGGGCTCCATGCTGACCGGTGAGTGCTGATAACTTGGAGCCTGCTTGGGATCCTCTCTCTCCCTCTCTCTCTGCCCTTCCCTTGCTCTCTCTCTCTCTCTCTCTCTCTCTCTCAAAATAAATAAACTTGAAATAAATAAATTGGCTTTTCAATGTGACAATTCTGTAAATATTCTTAGCAGGGAGCCTGGCCTGGTGGAGTAAAGCCAGCAGCCAATGCCTGTTGCAACTATCTGTCCCCTCCTTTGTAGCAGAGTCAGGTTTATCGAAAGGAAGATAGGCTCCTGGATCATACTGGCCTTCCAAATCCCAGTTTTTTCTTTGAAGGGGAATAAGGACACATCCCTTTTAGACTTTTGTTTGGATGAAATTGGAAAGCAGTGCTGAAGTGGCCAGCACGCTGACTAGCCTTTAACAAGGGCTCAATCTCTTTTTATCCCAAACTTATCCCAAAGGCAGAAGACTACATTCTCCCCACTCTGTCGCTTCTCAGCCCCTTGCGGTTTGGATTTTGCCCCCAGCCATCCCCAGAACTGTTCTGCAGATAATAACACACACTTCAAGGGTGGTTGGGAGGATGGAATGGGATCGTGTGTGATCTTTGCTTGGCATAAAGAACATAATAGCTTTTGTGATTAATAATAAAGACCCAATTGCAAAATTTCAATAGGCCCTGGGAACTCTCTTCTGTGGATTTTTCCCTGTGAATCTCTGGTTCTTTTCCTCTCCTTTCTGCTTTCCCTCAGCTCTGTGAGTTGCCTCCTCCTTCCTCCTCTTTCCATTGTTCCTCACATCCTCATATTCTTCCCTGGAAGATGCCAAATTGAGAAGAAAAATCTTCTTCTGCCTTGATGGTCCCCTCTGATCTTTAAATACATAGTCCTGGGTCTCCACCAGCCCCACTCTGCATCATCAAAATTTCATCCCTCTCCCCTTTGTAACCATCCCTGAAACTTCTCTTCCATTAGCTTTTGTGTATATATCTATGGCAACCTTTGTTACTCTGCACTTGACATAATTCTTCATTTGTAGAAGCTATGCTGTGGGGTGCTCGGCTTGACAGCCTGTCTCCAATGCCTACCCTTCCACTTCTTCCTAGATGCATGTACTTTCCCTTTCTTGTGCTTCCATTTTCTTATTTGAGCCGTAAGTACGAAATAATAGTTCCTGTCTCACAAGGCTGTTGTAGAGAATCATCGGGCAGTCCATGTCAGGACTACATGGCCCACCACATAGCTAAGGCTTCAGAAACTTCAGCCATAAGCTAAGATAATTGCTTGTATGTTTCCGTGTAAAGCCGAGGCCAAGCCACATCCACCTTTATATTTCAGTGACCAGCCATCACATTCAACATAAACAAAGTAACAAGGAGATGATAAGTAGGTAGAATAACCCCTAGCTGGGACTCTCAGCTGTAATTGCAAGGTTGGAAAGGAAAGTGTAGATGAAAGCCAGCAAGCTGAAAAACACTGGTGGCAACCAAATCCTGGACCAAGAGAGGCTGATTTGCAGGTAGCCTACACCCAAGAAGACAGAGCAAGGGACGAAACAGATGAAGCTCGCAGCCTCATGTCCGGCAATGACAAATAAATGGCATCCATGCCAGACCCTCTGAGTGACCTGCTGGGGAACTGAGAGCAAACTGATTTGGAATTCATAGTTCCTTCATCAGAACATCTGGAGATGCCATCTTGTGATACTTCAAGATCATAGCACAGTGTTTCTTTTATCAAAGGCCACAGAATCTTAGGTCTGGATGGATTAACTAGTCTCTGCATGCTGGCATCTTTAGATGCCTTCTCCCCAAAGGAATAAATCCTAGGACTCCTAATTCTGGGTGAGCACTTGGCTTACTTGATGTATGGAGGATTTAGAGCTATTCAGAAACAGGAACTTCAGAATTGAATATAATGGTGGTACAAGTGCCTGTGTCTGATTTTTTTTTATTGAGTCTAATTAATTTAAATTTGTTTCATATTTCAATAATAAGAATTTCCCTATTTCATGCTGGAGAATAAGTGTTACCACTTCAGTCAACCAGTGAATCAGAGGACACTTATCAGCCCTTTTTCCTAAAAAGAAAGGTGAAGTAAAGAAAGGTGTTTTATAATTAAAAATCACAGCAAACACTAATTTGGAATTTTCGTGGATTCCATTGAATTGGGCTCTATTTGAGACCACAAAATCCTGTGTGTGTGTGCTTCTGTGTATTATGTGTGTCTTTCAGTTCCCTTAAGCACTTTATGCCTTTATTTCCTAAAAATTCCATCAAAAGGCTGCATTAGCAGTTGGGAGAATATGGAAGGAGAATGGGTCTTAGGTTTGGAGGAGTTTACCTTCTAGTAGGTGAACCAAAGAAGCCCACACGGGACAATTAACAACTAGTGGGAGAGGGATTAATCCAGTGTTCAACCATGTTTTGTAGACCATGTGGCAATTTGCTATGTCAGTAAGAGGAGGAGATGAGAGGGAGATGGAGTAGCCAAGGAAGATTTCCTGGGAAAGTTGGGGCCTTATTCAGCCTTGGAAAATGGGTACCATTTTAGAGTCAAACATAAAGGACTTGCAGTTTAGGAAAGAATAGCAGTAAGAGAGGAGCCGTAGAAGTGAGAATGAGCTGGCCATGTTACGAAAGCCATGTCCCTTGGGACAAAGGCTGGCCTGACTTTACAGAGTATATACCCTGGACCGCACAGGAAAATAGAGATGGGATGCAGTGTGGAATGAGTTTATGGAGGACCTGGAATGCTTGACCAGGGGGAAAGAGGGAACTTTAGAACGTTTTTGAGAAGAGAAGGCTTCCTAATGTCAAATTCTCCAAAATGGTCTGGAAAGTTTTAGTAACTAATGAATGTCCTGCCTCTGGAAGAATATACACATAAGGCAGATGACAACTTAAAGACAGTTTAGGGCTGATTCAGATATCAGCAGGCTGATTGAAGATATTTAATGTCTTATTAGCTGCAAGCTTATTTGGGGGGGGTCAATAAAATATATACCTATATACAAAATTTGTATCTGTATCTCTCTATTTGTATATATCTCATTGACAGCGGCTTAAACGCACAAGAGTTTATTTTTCCTCCTGTTGTAAGAAGTCTGTAGTGAAGGAGCTGTTGGTATCTGTTCAGTGGCTTGACAAAAGCCATTTGTGGTGTTTAAAGGGCTCAGGTACCATTTCTCTCTTTCTTGCTGCCTCAGGGTCGCCAGATGCCTCTTGCAACTCAGCCATCAAATGCTTGCTCAAGGAAGAAAGGAGAAGGAAAGGGGAGGTACCAGCTATATCTTTTCCTTTTCATCAGGAGAAGCAAAAGCTCTCTCAGAGCCCTGGCAGGTATCTCTTGTATCTCGCTGGTCAAAATTCTATCACATTTGTCACCTCTACCTTCAAGACGCTTGATTTCCGAGTCCCCCTTTCCTCCTGTCTGCACGTTGCCACTGCAGGTAGGATCTGCGTTCAGTCTCCAAGGAAGAAGGAGCAACGAAAACTGTGAAGTAACTAACAGAGTCTTGCATAAGGACCCTTCCAACGTGAACAGTCTATATATCTTATAACCCATTTATGAGTCATTTCCTATTCTGTTTGTAAACTTGTTTAGTTTTTCTCCAGTCCCAAGCCAAAAACACACATCAAAACTTTTTTCCTTATCTATTTCACAGACTATCATCCTATCACTTTCCTTTCCTTGATCTTTGAACTTCTTTAAAAAGTTGTCTACACCTAACATTTCACTTTCTCGCTACCTCTATCACATCGCTTCATCTGATTCCAAACCATTGGAATTTGGTAATTTGATCGTTGTACTCACACCGTTCTTGTGTTTGGCACTACACTTCTAATCACTAAACCAACAGCTCCCCACCACCAAGTCTTCATCCTTATTTATCTTGAAGGGTTTGACACTATTTACCACCTTTTTTTGGAAACTCTCTTCCTTTTTATCTTATGTATGTGACGCTATTCTGGTTCCTTCTTATCTTTTTGATTATTCCTATCTTTGGTTCATTCGCTCAACAAATACTTAGTGTCTGCTGTATTCTTGACACTTGACTTGGTGTTGAGAATGCAAAAATTAAATAAAATGGCCCCCGTCTTCTGAAAACTTAGCTGGGGGGATAGGAATACTGTCACTTAAGAAACCTTAAGATAATTTTGATAGGTTGCAAAAGGCAGAGGTGCTAGGAGGAGGAGATGATGCTTGAACTGAGATTTGAAAGTTAAGTTGGTGGTTTTCCAGGGTTATTTCAGCTAGGATATTCCAGGAAGAGGAAGTTTCAAGAGCACAGAAATGGGAGAAGCCTTTCCTCTGAGATCCTCATTCAACATCATACCCATCATTTTCTCCAATTATTCTTCAGCTAACTCACTGTAGCCATGCATTTTTACTTATTTACTAGGAACTCCAAAAATGACTTTCCTAATCTAAACTTCTCTATGAAATTTCAGACTCCCGTTTTTTATAGACTTGTGGCTATGCTGTTGGCATCACAAATTCTGCGCATCGGAGATGAAACTGATCATCCCCCCACCCCTATCTTATTCTGGGTTTCCATTCTTCTATGAAGGTGGCATTATTGTTTCAGCCATCCAGGTTTCCCATCTCACCTCTCTCTGACCACTGTGTCTAATCCACTGCTAAGTCACATAGAGATTATTTCTTTGATCACTCTTCCTCCTGTCCTCCTTATTTTTATTGCAAGCTCTTTCATTAAGTTACTGATTTATTCTAATCTAGACTGGTTTGATAGTCTCCCAAATGGCTCCCAGTTCCTCTTCATTCCACCTGTATTTGATGTTTTTTTGTTTGTTTGCTTTTGTTTTTGCTATATAACAGGTTAACACAAACTTAGGGACTTAAAACAACACCCATTTATTATCTCACAGTTCTGTGAGTCAGAAGTCCAGGTGGGATCACCTGACTTCTCTGCTCAGGGTCTCACATTCAAGATGTTGGGTAGGTGGTGTTCCTATTTGAACGCTCTAAGAAAGAATTCTCTTCCAAGCTCATTCACATGTTAGCAGAATTCAGTTTGTTACAGTTTCAGAACTGAGGTCTTATCATCTTGCTGGTTATTACCAGGGCTTGTTACCAGCTTTCAGAGGCCACCTGCCATTTCTGCCATGTGGTCCCCTCTATCTTCAAGCCACCAGTGGATAGGATCTTACATAGTACATATAGTACTTCTAATCACTTTCTCCAGAAAGATATCCCATCCTTTTAAGGGACCTGCCTGAGCTCAGGCCCACTGGGGATAACCTCCCTTCCTCAAACTCAATTTTGCCACATCACATAAGCTAATTACCAGAGTGATAGTCCATCATGTCCATAGTTTCCTCGTGCAGAAGATGGAGGCAATTATGCAAATGACTAAGAGTCATTTTAGACTCCTGCCTACCATAGCAATCATGTAAATACTGCCACTAGATTTATCTTCCTAAAACTTAGTTCAGTGGTATTTTAAGCTTTCTGAAAAAGCAATAAGTAGTTACTCATTACCAATTAGATTTAAACAAGACAAAATCTCCGTTTAGTATTCGTAGCCTTCCATAATCTGTCCTCAACCTAGTTTTCTTGTGTATCTCTACTCTTTCCCAATACTAGATGGTCCTTTATTACCTTCCCCACTTGTTATTTTCCTATGCCTGGTTTGTGCTCCTCAAGACCCATCTGAAAATGCCACCTTCTTTTATGAAGTGAGTCCTAATCAGTCCAATGTCTTGTGAACTGCATTTAGTATTTCTCATAGCACTTGAGAGACTCTGTCATGTGCTGCTATTGTTTACTTTATAAAGAAATGGCTGCTTCTCTAGTAAAACCCAGCTCCTTCAGGGTTGGCAGTAATGGGAGAACATCCACCTGGGAAGAAGGGCTGGACTCTTATCTAACTCTTCATCCTCGGAGATTTTCCATCTGTCTGAGCCTTCTGTGGCTGATTCCATTTTTTCCTACCGCACTTCACTAAAGGATTCTGCTACTCTTTTCTCACTTATTTTGGCTAAGTTTTTGCACACAGCTCATCCTTACTTTTTGATTTTTGTCACATAGCTGAGGCAAGCCTAGAGCTTGCAAACAGCAATTGAATAAAGGTTCATGGAAATCAACATGAGGAAATCAACACACAACCCCACAGTCTGGCTTACACTACATTTTTGCTCTTGGTTTTCTGCTTTTTGGGTCTTTTTCTTCCTGGCTCCTGTCCTATCATTATTTTGCTAACAGTTTTTTAACTGAACATCCTCTATGGACCAGAAATTCTTTCAGGTGCTGGAGATAAAGCTGGGAACAACGTGAATGCTTGTGTTGTTTGCTTGTTTGTTTGTTTGTTTGTTTTTTAAAGAAAATCTAGGGTTAATACAGTAAGACCCAGAGAGGGAGAGGCAGGTGTTTTCTCTGTCATTTGTTCATAAATATTCATTGAGTGTACATCATAAGTCATTCACTATTCTAGAAGCTGGAGATATAGCCATCCAAAAGACTTTGAAATCCCTACCCTTGTGGAGTTTCTATTCCAAGAAAAATGGACAATAAACCCAAACCAAAAAATATATAAGAATTTCACAGAATTACCATGAAGATAATAAAACAAAGTGGTAGGATCAAGAATGGTGTGGATATGGGGAAGGGAATGTTGGCAGAGGTCGTGTTCCAGGATGGTGAGGTGGTCAAGAGAGGCCTTTCTGAGGATCCAACATTTGAACTGAGACCTGAGTGATAGCAAAGTCAGCCTTAAGATGGACTGGAAGAAAAATGTTCCAGATCCTAGAAAAAAAATGAAACGGAGAGCCTGCTGAGCCCTGTCCTGTGATTGAGGATCTCCCACTTTCTTAATTGAAAATAATTAGACACTCAAAGGGTTTTACTCGAAGCCTTGGCCCTGTTCTCTATCCTAAATAAGAAAATCAGACCGGAATCTAGGGTGTAGACTTGGGGTTAGGAAGAGGTGGAAGCAACACATTGATCTTATTTCTTATTGGATGCAAGAACCTGGGAAACAGGGACAATCATTCATCTACCCCCATTGCCTTCCCCTAATATCCTTATACCTCATTATATGCTTAACAAATAATTGTGGGACCGAATCCAATTGAATAGCGAATGATAAGATGGAGGGGTGTTATGTCAAATATCTCCCACCAAGAAGATTTGTAGTCCTATATAAATATACAGACTAAAAAATATGTTTATCTTCCTATAATATGAAATGATTTGACTTTAGTCTTCACTTCCTTCCATTTTTTCTGTATTCTTTTAACTGTTTCTCAACTTTTCAAGACATTTTTTAAACTTTAATGATATTAAAATTAAAGATGACTAAACAAATATAATAAGGAATAGGAATTAGCTCCTTGAGGGCAGAAACTGTATTTTATGTATTTTCATATTAGCTGTAATCATAGCAAATAAATAAACAAAACCAAAATTGGTATCTGGGGTATATCTTCTCAGCCTTCCTTTTTCTATGCCTAGAGCGTAGAATATTTGCCTATGTTAATTATATCTCTATAATCATGCAGTATTTTGACCTTTCCTGTTTAATTGAAAAGGAATTCTATTGTAAGTGACTGGATTTCTTTTTTATGCTATTTTATATTCTGCCTCCTAATTAACATATCAGAACAACACACACACACACACACACACACACACACACTAAGATTATATAACTAAATGACATGCCTAGTCATATATCCCCTTGTGTTACTCAATGCCACCTATACTGAAAATTTGTACTGATAATGGTGCTGTGAGAATTTACAACTACACCTACCCTGCCCCCATCCCAACCCACCAAAATGAAAAGGATTTTTAGGGATTGTACTTATAACAACTGCTATTCTTCTCCTGGTAGAACGTTTTGTGTCTTGCTTACATGACAGCATGAGAAATTTTGCAAGCCCACCTTGCAGGCTGTTCTTCCACTGACTGTTAATTTAGCCCTTGTGATTTGATGGCTGCAGTGTCTCCCCAGGTGATGTTCAGATGTTCTCCCCATGTTGTCAGATTCTTGTCTTTTGGGAAAAAATTATTACTTTAAAAAAGTCTTTTCTTCTTACAATTCATCTCTCCTTTCTGTCCCGCTGTTTTGGCGATCCCTTCCTGAGTTGGGTTTCTAAAAGCCTAACACTGAAATTATTCTGTGACGAAGCAATTGTGCCATACATAATTCATTCCTATTTCCATAGCATTTTTCCAGGTAATCATGTCTCCCAACTCCATTAAATGCAATGTTGAAGTACATGTGGTTCCCTGTTTTCCTCTCTCTGCCTTTTGCTGTCAAGGTCAAACCCCTCTCTACCTTCTCCCGCTTTCCTATTCTACTTCCTTTTGTTCCTCTTCCTTCCCACCAACGCTTCCCCTAAATACAGCCCAGGAGATGGCTGGCAATGGGACTGTGGACTGAAGAGGTTACTGACCATCCAGTAACCTGGAACTGAAAGGCACAAGAGGGAGGTGATCTCATTTGTTACCTCAGCAACCCGGGGACCCAATCATTGCCATGGTTGCAAGCATCTGCCTTTTCACCCTGAAGGTTTCCAGGTGTAGCTGCTCAGACGACCCATGTAAAACCTTAACAAGATCAATTCAAGTTGTTTAGGCATGGTGACGACTGCTTTAAAAATATGGACAGATGGGGGTGTAGAAATGATAAATATCACCACTGGGAACTAATTTTATTCTTTACTTTTGCTTCAGGATTTCCAGGTGTTTTTCTGTCGTTTCTTCCTTGAGGGAAGTCATTTTAAACTGCCCCTGGATATCTGCCCACAGAAAAGCAAACAGCTTGCTTTGACCACAAATGATCACCACCAACTCCTCCACCCTGTTTTTCAATTTTTGAACTCTAGGGTAAATACTTGCCTTATAAAATTAAGAGCTAGATAACTCTGGCAAGGAGCCAGGTCCTGCGAACCAAATCTTTTACTGGCAATGAAGAGTGATTGCATCAATGCTATGTAAATATTTCAAGTATCTGTGTTGTCAATCCTAGTAACTACTGCTGAGCTGTGAACAGAGCAGGAGTATCTGGACGGTGCTAGGTGACCCGAGTAGAATTTGGCTGAGCAGGAATTCAGATTGAATGGAAGCTGACAGACCCTAAGCTCTGTGAGACCAAGGGTGACTGCTTTTCCAGTTTTGTAATCCCCACATTTACGCTAAGTATGCAACACATTTTCAGCGAAGTACATATTTTGGAGGAAATGCACATAATTAAAAAGGGATTTGTGATTACCTTTGCAGCTAGGTCAGTATATATCTTTGAATTCTAAGGAACTGATGAGGAACAGCCTCAAGAATCTGTTGCTGTCCTGTGGTGGTTCTTCTTGCTTCAAATGCCTGGTGCAAATTTCCTCCTAATATGACACACAACTAAAACCCAATGTTTATTCTCTTCAGATCAGTAAATTCCAGATTTTAATGTTTTCATAAAGCCTTCCTAAATGACTCAAGACCATTATTACTTGATACATAAACATATGAGAAGTGAACTGACCACATAAAGTGGGCATTTGTGTACATTTGCATCTCTATGTCAAACACAGCTTCTTACGGCTGGGATAACTCTTTGCCTACAGTAGGTATTCATTAAATATCCTTTAGAAGAGCGGCTGAAAGAAGAATACATAGAATCAGTGACATCCTAATGTTGTCACCTAGGATGGCAGAAAGATGCAAAGAGAGGCTTCCTTTTTTTTTTTTAAACCCGGGCAGAGTCTATTATGTCTCTGCAGCCTCATCAGAGTTGTACAGAGGAACTTCAAGTTGATAGAAATTTGTTTCCTTTTTGGGGTGCCTGGGTGGCTCAGTCGGTTAATGGTCCAACTTCGGCTCAGGTCATGATCTCGTGGTTCGTGAGTCGGAGCCCCACGTCGGGCTCTGTGCTGGCAGCTCAGAGCCTGGAGCCTGCTTCGGATTCTGTGTCTCCTTCTCTCTCTGCCCCTCCTCTGCTCATGCTCCGTTTTTCTCTCTCAAAAGTAAATAAACATTCAAAAGATAAAAAACGAAGAAATTTGTTTCTGTTTTAGATAGTGGAAACACGGTACTAATTATCTTACAGTGGTGTGATTGGGAGGGGAAAAACGTTCAATATTTTTCTCTGTGCGTTCAGACCTTATACATAACGTGTGGTTGCCTTCTCTAGAGCTTTGAAATGATGCATGTCATAAAATACAGGCAAGTGATTATATAGCAAACCTCATGTCCTAAGTTCCTAGTTCCCGCTTTCCTCTTGAGTCACGTGTAATAGACTGGCTATGTGAAATTACAGAAAATCAGATTAAGTCCTAATGAAGAGCAATGGCAACCAGGAATTTGCTGGTGGTTTCAAATTGTTCCCTTTCCCCACTTCAGGTTGGAAGAGATCTTGAGTGTTGTTGAACTTGGAAATGCTGTGGAAAATGTCATCCTGCTAGGTGAAAGAGATCCCACCTGGTGGCAGTTTGGATTGTATTCTCATCACATTTCAGGAGACAATACACTTGCTAACAATACTTGGGCACAAAGAATGCAGTTATAAAATGCTCAGGCAGGACCCCCTCGGTCCTGATGTCAGGTAGTTTTGGGCACCAAGATGACTCTTTCGTTTTTATTTCTGTCCTTATGACAAAGTAAAACCTCAGTGTACTGGTTGATGTAGTAGGACAGGAGGCTTCTCTCTGGGGATGGAGAGTACAGGGGTAACCCCCCCCCCCCCCCCAGTAGTCGGCTTTGTGAGCTCTGAGAAGAGAACAGACTCTTCAGCGAGTTAAAGAGCTCCTTTCTTTGGACTCTTGAAATTCAGCCAGCTTTCAAGATCCCCCTAATAAAAGGTAGATATTCCTGGGAAGGAATATCTAACACCTTGAGCATTATCAACTGGTTTCAGTTAACAATTTGAGGGAGACTTTGGAGAATTGCTCAAAGTTGGTAGAGAAAGAAAGAGAAAATGGAACCAGCACCTGGGATGAAGTATTGCCTCCCTGACTCTGTCATCCAGGATCAGCCCTGCTGTAGTCTCCAGAACAAGTGGACTTCTGTCTTACCTCAGTGGCCTTGGGGAAGTCATTCAACCAAGCTAGTTTCTAGTTTAACTGTTAATTGGAGAGAGTGATTATTCTTTATCTCATGAAGGGTGTTTGGAGAATTTATGGTCTATAAAACATTTGCCATTTTCAGTGTGAGGAAGTTCATAAGTACAAAGTGTTATTATTAGTTTTATTATAGGATTGGAAAGGAGAGCCAAGTAGCACCTCAGAGTAATATTCTGTGGAAATATTTCTCTTTACTTCTGCAGACAGGAGGCCTTTTGTATCTATTTTCCATGTCATGGTAGAATTCCTGCTAAATACTGAGTGTAGATTAGGTCCTGATCTAGAGGAGATGTTGTTGGCATTTATTACCTAACACAGGTGTTTTATGGTGTTTCTTATCAGGGAGTAATAATGGCCAAATGCATTACTGAGCCCTGCTCAAAGTCAGTCTTGATAGGAGTTTTTAAAAATCCTGTGAAAAAAGTGGGAAGGCCTTCTCTTCCACACCCACAGTCATACGATTATCCTAGTGCACAATGGCAGGCCTCGCTCATATTCCTGCCAGTTTAGAACAATCGCTTGCTTACATTCTCTAGCTCTTTCCACACACAGAAATAGGACAACAATATCCAAGGATGGCCTGGGGTCTTCAAGCTCCAGGAATCTATAGTGACTGTTCAGAGCCTAACATCTTTAACATTTGAACTCTTCAGTCCAGAATTTCAGGGCCTCTTTCAACAGCATCATTTCTATTTACATTTTTCCATAAACTCAACACACCTAACCATTTTGTAGCAAATGGCCTGCCTTTGTGTAAACTCTATGACTGTAAGGACAGTTCTGGCCTCAGAACCATGAAAAGCATCTGGTTCACAGTAGCTGTTCAGTAAAGAGTTATTGAATGTATGAATAAATGATTTAAATCCTGAAATACTTTTCCTCATTCTCTCTCGTAATCTGTGTTCCTTGAATTGTCAGAATCTGGTTCAAAACCTAATTCCTTCAGGCAACCTTTTAACTCGGTGTGATACATCTTTGGACATGCACTGTATGTATAATACTATGACCTCCTTGATTGAGCCCACCTGATTATATATGCCATTCTACTTATTTATTTTTCACTTTTTTATTTATTAAACATGTTTATTTATTTTGAGAGAGGGAATGAGAGCACACCCACTTGTGCGCAAGCAGGGGAGGGGCAGAGAGGGAGAGGGAGAGGGAGAATCCCAAGCAGGCTCCACACTGTCAGCGCAGAGCCTGACAAACGATGGGATCATGACCTGAGCCAAAGCCAAGAGTCAGATGCTTAACTGACTGGGCCACCCAGGCACCCCAGTTTGTCCTCCTATCTCGACTCCATACTTAAGTTTGAATTTAATTCCCCCAAGCTGCTGTTTTATAAACGCGAGTGTTTTATTTATATGTAAGGAATTCCTTATATGTAAGAGAATGGGCCTCAGTGTCAGAAGCCAGCCTTGTTCTTTTGCCTATCCAATTGGGATTTTGAGGTAATTTGCTGAACCTCCCTAAGCCTTAGTTCCTCTACATATTACACACACACACATTTGTACGTAATATTACTAAAATACTTGGAGGATTAAATTAATAAAACCATTCTCTCAAATCTCTAACGTTCCTTGGGAGTGGAAGCGGGTTGCTAAGTGATTTCTGCAAAGATTTGTGCATAGAGGGTATAGTATTATCGGGGAGAAACAAGGTTAGGAGAGAATCTTCGCAAAATTTATCTTGTGGTCCTGAATGAAAATTTTAAAGAATGCCTTAATGTTTTGTTTTTGTTTTAATTCTTGTTTTGTGGACTCTTTTACAAAACCTGGTGTCCTTAGCATAGAGTTTTCGAGGCATATATATGGCATAGCATGTATTCAGTACTTCATTCTTTTTCATTGCCAGGTAAGATCCCTTACATGGATATACCACATTTTGTGTATTCCTTCACTTGCTGATGGACATTTGGGCTGTTTTTATATTTTCATTATTACAAAATAGAACTGCTGTGAACATTTGTGTACCAGTCTTACCTTGCATTTCGTGATTTCCATTTATAGGAAGTACCTAGACAGGCATGTCCATGGAGACAGAAAGCAGATTAAGGGTTGTCAGGGCTTGGGAAGAGTGATGGCTTAATGGGTATGGGATTCTGTTTGGGGCGACACAAAGATTCCGCAAGTAGCTAGTGGTGATGATTGCACAGTGGTGTGTAACTTTAGATTGGTTTAAGCGGTAAATTTTATGTTATGTGTACTTCACCATACATAACCACAGTCTAGTGTAGTGCAAAGTTAACATAGTTTGACTTGTTATTGACTGGATAACTTATGCCAACAATAATTGGAAGGATCCTGTAAATCTGTGTAACACTAATATTCCCTTTCACCATGCAATCTGCTGCAGGGAAGAGATACTTTAATTAGGGTGACCAACTTGTGTTGGTTGGCTCAAGTCTATCCTGACTTTAGGGCTGAAATGTCCATGTCCCACACAATCTCTCTGTCCTGAGCAAACCAGGGTGGTTGGTCACCGGATTAGAGTTCTCTAGAGAAATACAACCAATAGGACGCACACGCACACACACATACAGATAGATATCATCTGTAGATCTATCAAGAGATTGATCTATCGAGAGATTTCTCTTAAGCATCATACCTGGTTCAGTGTAGGACTCAGTTAGCGTTTAGTATATGGTGGCTACAGAGACGGTAACAGAGTCTAAGAAATTACCACGCACTGAGCACTTTCACGGGCTAAGTATCACGCTAGTCACTTTAATCCCCATAACCACCTGATTATGTTGTGATTGTTAGTGCCCCCACTGAATCAGTGAGATAACCAGACTTGGGGAGGTGGTTAACTGAGATTCCAAGGTCAAAAAACTAGTAAATGGAAGAAGTAGGGTTTGAACCCAGCCACTATGTTCCTAATCCTTCCAGTGCATTGGCTATATGGAAAAATGAGTAGAGGTTAAAGTCTCTAGATGAAGCTCATTTTGAATAATTATTGAACCTGTTATTCCCTAACTGGAAGGCCTTGGTCAAATGATTTAAGTTTGCTAGGTTTCTATTTCCCTATATAATGACTGAGTAACACTCATTATAGTCAATCCTCATCATTTGCAGATTCTGTATGTGCAAATTCACCTGCTTGCTAATATTTATTTGTATCCTTAAAATCATTTTTTGGCACCTGTGCAGTCATTCATGGACGTGTGCAGAGTGGTGACAAATGTGATTTGTCCAGTGTGCACATTTCCAGCTGAAGTGGGACAAGGAGACACTCTGCCTTCTCATTTCAGCTTTCATACTGAAAACAGGTGTCCTTTTCAGTCTGTTTGATGCCACATTCTTTTCACATTTTTATGCTTCTTTGTTGGTGATTTTGCTTCTACTATGGCCCCCAAGCATAGTGCTCAAGTGCTGTCTAGTGTTCTTCAGCATAAGAAGGCTTGAGGTGACTTATGGAGGAAATACATGAGTTATATAAACTTTATCAGGCATGAGTTATGCTTGATTGTTGGCCATGAGTTCGGCGTTAATAAATCAACAATTTATAGAAGATAAGGTGTCTTTAAATAGAAATATACATAAAACACGGCTATATATCGATTGGTTAATGAAAATAACTGAACAGAAGCTTGCAGGAACATAACCTTATGTTTCTTTCCCCAGGAGCATTGGTTTTCTATCCTCCAATACAGTGTTTGTGGTGACTTTACAGAAGGTGACTATTGTATAACAAAGAATTGACTCTATTTCTTAAGATTATTTACAGATTAAATAAAATAATCTAATGTGCTTGACACAAAGTAGAAACTCAGCAAATTGTAATTAGATTTCTCGCTCTTTCAAGCTACTGTATCACTTCGTTTTATTTTTTTTTTAAGTTTATTTATTTATTTTGAGAGAGAGAGAGAGAGTAAGAGCAGGGAAGGGACAGAGAGAGAGGGCAAGAGAGGATAACAAGCAGGCTCTGCACTGTTAGCACGGAGCCTGATTCTGGGGTTTAAACCCACGAACCGTGAGATCACGACCTGAGCCAAAATTAAGCGTCTGATGCTTAACCGACTGAGCCACTCAGGCGCCCCTCGCTTCATTCTATTTTAAAGATCATTTAGTGCAAATCTTACTAGGTTGTTCCTATACGTCATTTCTAAAAGGTACCTTTGAAAGTACATGGTATAAATGAATACATAAAATAGGTGAAGGCTATTAAGAAGCACAAACTTCCAGTTATAATGTAACTAAGACATGGGGATGAAAAGTACAGCAAAGGGAACACAGTCAATGATATTGTAATAACTTTGTATGGTGTCTACCTACACTTACTGTGGCGAGCATTACCTAATGTATATAATTGTCAGATCACTATGCTGCACACCTGAAACTAATATAATATTTACATCAACTATACCTCAATAAAAAACAAAAATTGAAAGGAAAAATACATGCTATAAACCGTATCTCAAAGAAAGAGAAGAAAACATTTTTTAGAATGCTATAGTTGGAGGATATATGGCAAAAACTGTTGCCTCTTGGACCTACTGTAAATCCTCATGTGTAGATAAATAGTACCTCATTTTCTTCTTGGTCATCCCCGTGGATCATGAACAGCGTTTAGTACAAAAAGGATGTTTAATGAAGTGAATGAGTGAATGAATGAATGACTGCTACCCAGGTTCTCAGAGGGGTGTGTGCGTGTGTATTTAGATAAAGCACATTGCTCTTTTTATTCAAGGTACATAGCTAGTGGGTGGAGGGGCAGGTTAGGAAAATACTGTTCTTTCGGATCCAAAGTTATTTACATTTTATCCTTAATCTTTAGCCTCTAACATTAAATGTGGGATCCTTGAGACCTAGTGTGTTCTGACAAGGAGATCTGCTTTATGAAAGGTGGTGAGTCTGTCCGTAAGTCGATGTCCTTAAGAATAAATAAGGGGTCATTCTCAAATGTGTTTTTCTTCCTCCAACACTTACTTCTTTTTGGTGTAATGAGGGATATCTCCACGAATTGTAAAACAAACCGTTGGCTCTAATGCAGCCTATGTTAACATTAAGGATCTTACTGATGAATTTAAGATAAGTAACACGGAAGCCTAAGAACTACTCTTGACCCCAGTGCCTGGAAAGCTGTGAGTGTTCTGACATGTCTTATCAGTTACCACCGGTTTGAGGAAAACTTACTGATTTCTTGGTTTTCTGTAGTTCTTAGAACGACTTAGGTCATTTACATTAAGAAATTATTCTCTATCACGTGGGCTTTCTTAACTGAAAATGTCTCATCATTTTACAATCTTTCCTTCCTCTTTTATCCTCTGTCTCTGATTATTTCCAAGTGCTTCCAGTTCTGTTAAAGGTCTCATCCATTTAAAAATAGTCTCATTGACATCGCTCTAATTCACATTTCTTTGGAGAACGATGTTAACGCAGCTCAGGAAACTCAGGGAACAGTTTCCCAACCTTTCCAATTCTTGATTTTCCTTCTCTTCCATCCAGTTTGTATAGACCTAATCCACAGTCTTTCTGCAGTATGAATTGATTCTGCCTTTCCTCTGATAAAAACACATTTAGTGGTTCCTTGTCATCCATTTGATGAAGGATGAAAGGTCCGGGTAACTCAGGGTATAACCTTTAGGGGAGTCTCATGAACACGTTTCTACGAGCTGGCCATAAAGCTTACGCTCTATCCCTTCTTTGCTCATGGCTCTATCCCAGGATCCAGCAGGGCCTGGGGCATAAGGAAACACTCATGCACTGTTTTTGATGGAACAAATCAATTAGAAAACAGATTTTTAAAT
This sequence comes from Prionailurus bengalensis, assembly GCF_016509475.1. Lineage (NCBI taxonomy): Eukaryota > Metazoa > Chordata > Mammalia > Carnivora > Felidae > Prionailurus > Prionailurus bengalensis. The sequence continues at coordinate 139,917,952 of NC_057344.1, forward strand.
TCTATTTGACTTGGGTTTAACTTCTAAATGAAATATGTAGTTCTAGGACACTTCGTGTCAAGGTACTGGAGTCACATACGGAGGTACTTTAAGTCTAAAGGAGACAGGAAGGTAGGAATTTAGATCCAGCTCTGCTTCCCGGACAACCTACAACACAGTCAAGTTCCCTGAACTTTTTGCCTTCATACATTAAGTTGTCCCCAAACAGCAATGGTGCATGGATGACTGAGTCCATGAATATATCTAGTTTTTTGTTTGGTTGCTTTTAGTTGTTGTTTTTATTTATATTCCAGTATGGCTGAAGTGGGGAAAGGCTGAAACAATGGGAGTATGACTATTTGGTTTCCTCCTATTTCTTCCAGGCCCAGTCCTAGTGAGTCTCCAGTTTTCTCTCCTAACACCATTCAGTGGACACAAAAGGTGAGTGGAAGTCTCTCCACTAAGTATTTCATAAACTCAGCTTTTTCTGCCTCATCTCCATTGCAACTCTAGTGATTCTGCTATTCTGCCCTGTATGTGGGTGCTCTAAGACTTTTATTTCTAAGCCAACTTTTACTATTAGGGGAAGGAGTAGTGGGTGCCTGTCTCACCAGGTGCAGTATCATTTCACATTATGAAGGCGGAATAGATCAGGTTTTCCATATTTGCTTCTATTGGGAAAAGTCTTTCAATCCTCATCAGTTGACTTCTCTACCAGTTGAATCTTGTGAATCCTTCCTTGGGTTTGACAAAGGCTGGGCTCAGCTGTGACTTTTTAAATCAGCTCTCTCGAGATGTCCATGCTGCCCTTTTCTACTTCTTTCTGACCCTTTAGTCCCTGCCCCTCTTCCTTTCCTCCCGTCCTCTCTGCGTGTTTGTGTTCTTGCCCAACATCTGCCCTTGGCCCACGGGGCAAGTTCCGCTCTGGGTATTGTCTATTTTTTTTCTTTCTTTTTTTTTTCTTTTTTTTTTTTTTGCAACATCTCCCTCAGGGCAATAAACACAAATTTGCATTTCAATAGCAACTCCTGGTTATGTTTAAGAAGTACCACCCACAAATAATTAATATCTTAACACAAGAAACTCTGTGGTTCCCCTTTCTGATCAGTCTTTCCTCTGCATTCAGAAGTGGGGCTACATCTCTCACACATTGCTTGCCATGAGTGCAAGTGAAGCTTGAAATAGCCATGTTTGACTAATTGTGCTTTTCACACACCTTGACCTTGTGATGAAGGTTCTTTAGCTCCTGGTTGAAACTGCCCTCTCTCACCTTTTTCCTCAGAGACCACACCTTGTTCCGCATAAACCACCTGGTGCTTAACTTACACAGGGAAGCAATGCTGACTCCTTTCTCTCACTTCACATCTGCAGACAATCCCTGGAAACCATCAGAAGGAAAGATAATTGAAGATTCTCCAACTTCCTTCTGTAGGAATGTTTACATCTCCTTTTTCTCATTCTCCCCTTCATGCCCACACCTCTAGATACGTAAAGGTAGACTGAGAGGGACAAAATCTGTGTAAACATACCTGTGGCTTTTCACTTTTTTCAAGGAAGTGAAATAAAACTTACTTGTGTACATCATTTGTAAATTCCACAGTACTCCCATTTGAAATTTATAATAGCCCTTTGGGGTAGGAAGGGACATTAAATTATAATATTATGTCTCTATTTCCTGAAGGAAGAAACTGAGGTTTAGAGAGGTAAGGTAATTAATTGCCAATTTGCCAAAAACCAAAAAATTAAAAAGCACACATAACACATATGATTTTGTAATGTCTATCTTTTTATAGCTCAGGATCAAACTCATTATTTATTCATCCGGTTCACATTTCTTGAATTCCTACTATGAGTGAGGCTTGGTGTTGGGGTTGGTTGGGGTGTGCTTATGTTAGATCGTGTGGCTTAAAGTTGTTCTGCACATGTCTGAATAAACCTGTCTCCCCCCCCCACCCCCCCTTAATGCTTTGACTCTACTTAAGCACCACACAGTTGGTTCCTGCTTCCTATGCCATCTGTCCTTCCATAACTGGAGAACTAGTTCTCTAACAAGTGTCAGTTATGATCTTTGTAGCTGTTTACTGTAACGATTCCTTCTCAAGAATTAATGGGTTCTTATTTGTTGGACTCAGATTTTCTTGCTCACACACTTTTCCAGATTATTCCTTGTATTTAGGTTGTCTTTTGGGGAAAAGAAGAAGTCATGCATAATTATTTCTTATCCCATTAAAAATATGGCATATTGACATTTCATTTGCCAACATTTTATTAGACATTAAAAATAGGAAATAAGATACTAAATAAGTATCAATACTTAATAGACAAACCAAAGAAGAGAATAGCAAACATGTCGTTGTTTGTAATTCTTGAAATACTTGAAATGTATTACTTGTACGTGTAATACTTGAAGCAATTTGGTCCTGGTGTAACAGGCAGTTTCATTCATTTAAAAATATTGGAAGGGGCACCTGGGTGGCTCAGTCGGTTGAGCGTCTGACTTTGGCTCAGGTCATGATCTTGAGGTTTGTGGGTTCAAGTCCCGCATCGGCTCTGTGCTGACAGCTTGGAGCCTGAAGCCTGCTTCAGGTTCTGGGTCTCCCCCTCTGTCTGCCCCTCTCATGCTCATGCTCTGTCTCTCTCTGTCTCTCAATAATAAATAAACGTTAAAAAAAATTAAAAAAAAATACTGGAGACAAAGGGTGCCTGGGTGGCTTAGTTGGTTGAATATCCTACTCTTGATTTTGGCTCAGGTCATGATCTCGAGGTTATGGTTTATGGGCTCCAGTCCCATGTCAGGCTCTGCACTGGAGCCTGCTTGGGATTCTCTCTCTCCCTCTCTCTCTCTCTCTGCCCCTTCCCGGCTCGTGCTCTCTCTCTCTCTCTCTCTCTCTCTAAATAAACTTTAAAAAAAGAGAGAAAAAAATTATATATATGGAGCTAGGTAACGAGGAAGATGTGATAATGCCGTCCAGAAGGGTTTTCCTTTAAATGAGCAATTAAAGTTATAAAATATTGGCAACAAGAAATTGATAAGAATGAGTTCTTGTTAAGTTTCTTACACAGCAATACAGTAGTTATACATTATAAATTAAAAGCAAGGTAGAAGGTAAGATAATTTTCTAGGAATGGGTTAAATTATATCAATAAATCCATAGTTCAAATACAAATTGTATACCCTTCTTAGAGTATAGAGCCATTGTTGAAGTAAAATGGCAATATCTCTGTATTGGTCTCATCTAATGGTCAACTAAATTGTTTAATAGTCAGCTTAGATAAAATACTGAATTAATTTTTAAAACAATTTTTTTTTGTTTATTTTTGAGAGAGAGAGAGAGAGAGAGAGAGAGAGACAGAGCATGAGCAGGGGAGGGGCAGAGAGAGAGGGAGACACAGAATCAGAAGCAGGCTCCAGGCTCTGAGCCATCAGCCCAGAGCCTGACGCGGGGCTCGAACTCACGGACCGCGAGATCATGACCTGAGCCGATGTCGGACGCTCAACCGACTGAGCCACCCAGGCGCCCCGTGCCGTCACTGATCTTTAAAGGAATCTTTTCAAAATAAATGCGAAAAGTATAAACTAGTTCAGCTTACTTGGAACATCTCCAGCATCTCCAGCATCTCCAGCATCACCAGTGATATAGTAAAATACCATGAAATAGAAAGTCAAGATTCACTTAGGTTCTGGTGATTCTGAAAAAATGTATCAGTAAAAAAACCCATCCAGACACACCTCAGGAGGGATGAGATAACTAGGCAGAAAATGTTATATGCTTACATCACACTGTTTTATCCAGTTGGTTGTATATGTATTCCCAGTGATAATTTATGTGTAGAATTTAGAGTATGTAATTTTAAGATAATCAGTGAATGAGGGTAAATGCTATGCTTATGGAAATATGACAAGTGGATATTGTAAAGACAATTTCTTTTTTTTTTTCAGCTCACTCTCCTATGTATGTGACAAATACAATGCAGAGCCAGTTGTACCTTTAATTGTTCCATTCACAATCTTTACTTTCAAATGTCACCCGAAAAAAAAAATGAAATGAAATGAAATAAAATAAAATGCCACCTGAATGTGAAGGTCTTTGTTCCACCAAAAAAATAAAAGTAGCAAAAGTAATCACACGAAATATTCTTAGAAGCAATGGCAGGGTAGATAAGAGCGTGATCTGGGGCCCCAGTGCACGTGCTCAAACCCCAGTCCTGCTGCCTGTCATCATGTGACTCTGAGAAATGTACATGGCCCTCGTGTGCCTCAGTTTCTGCATCTGTAAAATGAGGACAATTAACAGCACTTCCTTCAAAGAGCTGCTGTGAAGATTAATTAAAATAACACAAGTTCTTAGAACAGTGTAAGTGCTACCTGTTCAAATTATCTGCAAAACTATTCCCTGATGAAGCAGATTTGCAGGTGTGCAGTCACAAAAGTATCTCATTTTCTTTCTTTTTTTTTTTTTTACAAACTTTTCTAATGTTTATTTATTTTTGAAGGAGCGACAGAGCGTGAATAGGGCAGGGGCACTGAGAGAGGGAGACACAGAATCTGAGATGGGCTCCAGACTCTGAGCTGTCAGCACAGAGCCTGACGTAGGAATCGAACTCACGAACTGCAAGATCATGACCTGAGCAGAAGTCAGGCGCTTGAACTGACTGAGCCACCCAGGTGCCCCAAAAGTGTCTCATTCTAATTGAGGTATGTAAGCTGTTTCTCCAGAAGCTAAAAACAAGAACCATAGCCTAGTCAACGTTATTGCACCTGATGGATGAAGAATATATCAACAGGAGTTTGGTATTGGCCAGGGGAGGCAAAGAACAATTTATTGGTGCAAAATTCGACCTGGCTGCCATAAATGGTGCTGAGCAAACTGGTTCTCCTTGTCAGGTTGAGTCCCACTGTGGAGACAGACTAACATGACTCCCGAGTTAATCCGAACCCCTTTGAGCTTACTCCGTGCTCACTCACTAGGCCCCTTGCTGAGAGGAGTTTGGTTTCTTCTGTGCTGGGAAGGGAATAGACTGGCCAGCCAACTTGAGTATTACAATGTTCTTGGCATCGAGATTTCTTGTTATAATTCTTTCTATGATTGCATTCTGGGTCATATCGAGTTCTTGTGAGTTTTACTTAGAAAGACCGTATAATGTGCAAACATTTTCAAATTTGAATGTATGAAACTATCATTCAAGAAATTTTGTTTTGAAACATACTAGATTCTTGTCCCTTTTGCTTCCACAACACACACACACACACACACACACACACACACACAAAACGGGATTTGGCTGGAAGGTCTGGCCTGAGGTTGAGGAACCTATGTTATTTATTAATAGACACCCCAAGTGATTCTGATGCAGGTAATCTTAGACCCCACTTTGTACTGGATTATTGAGGAATGTAACTTTACAGAGAGATCAGGGTTTGAAACAAGCTCTACCTTCTTCTAAAGTCTTTTGATTTGGGAGCAAGTTATTCAACATTCCTGCGCTTCAGGTCCTCGGCTTGTGAGATGAGGTATATTGTAGGGAAAGTACCTAACATGGTCCTCGTGTGGCAGTTCTTATGACTTTATCAATGTGTGGTGGACTTTCAGAACTTATTCATCTCAAAGAGAAGCAAAGGATCTATCAAAATGCTCCAGGGGCAGCTGGGTGGTTCAGTTGGTTAAGTGTCCAACTTCAGCTCAGGTCATGATCTCACAGTTTGTGGGTTCGAGCCCCACTGTCAGGCTCTGGGCTGGCAATAGGGAGCCCGCTTGGGATTATCTCTCACCCTTTCTCTCTGCCCCTCCTCTGGTCATGCACTCTCTCTCAAAAATAAATAAATAAACATTTAAAAAAATGCTCCGAGGGGCGCCTGGGTGGCTCAGTTGGTTGAGCGTCCGACTTCAGCTCAGGTCACGATCTCGCGGTCCGTGAGTTCGAGCCCCGCGCCGGGCTCCGTGCTGACAGCTCGGAGCCTGGAGCCTGCTTCAGATTCTGTGTCTCCCTCTCTCTCTGCCCCTCCCCCATTCATTCTCTGTCTCTCTCTGTCTCAAAAATAAATAAAACGTTAAAAAAAATAAAAAAATAAAAAAATGCTCCGAACTATGAATGCTCAAGACTAGAGCTCAGAAGAGAGCGACCCCACCAAGACTCCTGCCCCCTTCAGAGGTCCTGTCTTTTCTGTGCACTTAAGCATCTAACCCACAGTGAGTGCTAAATGGATATCGAGTTCCTTCTCTCAGGCATGGGCAGTAGCATCCTTCCTGAGACCTTTTACTACGTATCCCTTTATTTCAGAATTTCCAACTTGACCAAGTAAAGTTCCAAAGCACACGGTGGTACCTCACACTTTTGTTCTGTTTAGGGGAAACAGCTCTCAAATTAAAGTTAAAAAAAATTGTCTATTTTTCAATCTTACCTCTGCAGCTAAAAAAGTAAACCACAGCCTGGTGATGCTTTTATTTATATTATGGAGTTTTTCAGCTGGAAATAAACTTGAAATCACCTGGCCTTTGTCTAATGTAAAGATGAAGACACTCAGAGCTGTGTCTCGATTCCTGTTTCTTGTCCTTTCTGTTACTCTTTTTTTTTAATGGTCCTCTGGATAGATGTGTCACAGCTACTCAGAGCGCTTTGAGCTGTGAGCATGGGTCGGGAGTGGCAGGTTACACATTGACTGGGTTCTGTCCACGGTAAGGAGTGGCCGTGTGAGTGACTTTAGACAGCTTTGCTGTGCTTCCCAGATGAGCATCTGACAAAGTCCAGGCACTTTGGATACCACAGCATGCTGACAAATGGCTTGACAAATGGGAGATGTAAAGAGGGTGCTGGTGGGTGGGACAGGAGGCTAATTCTCCCCTTGGGAATATTGTAGACAAAAGCTAAGGGCTACAAAACGATTCCTTAGTATGTGACTTTTTAAAAGCTTCATTTGACTTAACTGGAATGCCTCTTTTTGTCATGAGTTATTTTGTGTTTCATTTGATACGCATTGGCAACTATCAGAGGATTGGTCCTTTCTGTTATGAAGGCTAAGTTAGAAATTCATTTTAGTTTTAGATGGTGAATTCATTATGGAAATAAGAGGAAGTGTGCTTTGTCTATTCCTTATAGCATTATAATTTTTTTCTCTGTAAGATATTGGGAACTGAGAGTTATATGCATAAGCGTTTAGACCTTAAACTTGGTTTGTACACACTGAGAAGAACCAAGGTTCAGCTTGATACCCAGAAATCAATTTTTCACTCCAAGCTTTTCTTTAACGTTTATTTATTCTTGAGAGAGACAAAGAGAGAGAGAGAGAGAGAGAGAGCATGAGCAGGGGAGGGGCAGAGCACAAGAGAGACGTCGAATCCAAAGCAGGCTGCAGGCTCTGAGCTGTCAGCATAGATCTCGATGCAGGGTGTGAACTCATGAACCGTGAGATCATGACCTGAGCTGAAGTCGGATGCCCAACCTTCTGAGCCACCCAGGTGCCCCATCACCCCAAACTTTTAATAGGAGTATTAAAAATCCATTTCACCCTCACAACACACTTTTGTCTACTCCTGATTAACGGGTCCTGATTCTGTGACTAATTTTTTATATCCTATTTGGCCAAACTACTTTCCAGAGAATGAGGGATGAATTATGTGTGATCTGTAACACTGGCAAACAGTGCCATGTATTATTTCAGAGCCTTGATGGAAGGACAACAATAAGATAGTAGTGGGGACGGGGAAGACATGAGAAGGGAGGAAGGATAGAAGAAAGGATAGGAAGGCAGATAGGAAGTCAGAAAGGAAGGAGAGATTGAAGTAAGAGGGATGAAAGAGAGAGGGAGAAAAAAAAGACAAACATCAAGGAGAATGAATAGTTTGGCTACATTAAGAGCTAATGGGAAATGGTGGTTTCTGGGAGAGTGAGGGCTTAGGTTAAGTAGGGGGAAGATCATGGGAGAGGCAAAAACTCTGTTCATGCTCATCTCTATCTTTCTAGGAGTAGGGGCGCCTGGGTGGCTCAGTTGGTTGAGCATCCAACTTCAGCTCAGGTCATGATCTCACGGTCTGTGAGTTCAAGCCCCACGTTGGGCTGTGTGCTGACAGCTCAGAGCCTGGAGCCTGTTTCGGATTCTGTGTCTCTCTCTCTCTGCCCCTCCCCTGTTCATGCTCTGTCTCTCTCTGTCTCAAAAATAAATAAACATTAAAAAATAATTTATCTTTCTAGGAGTCAGCACAGATGCTACCAGACACGTCTCCCCTATTGACATATTTATTGACACCTATTCACCACATGACTATTCCTTTGTGTTCTGCTCACCTACTCCTGGTAGAAGCATCAGGGGACTCAAGAATGTCTGTGTTTGATTTCCTTAACTCAGTCTCTTGACACCATTCAGTGTGCTCTAGCAGAAAAAAAGTGGGATTTGCAATGTAACATATCAAACTAATGGCACACATCTTCCATATGTCTACAATGTGATCTTGCACAAATTATAAAACCTATGACTCAGTTTCCTAATCTGCTGAATAGGGATAATAATTGGCTCTTAGAGTGGGGTGCTGGAGGGGGCTTGTACCAACTCATGAGAGACCAGAGTGCCCATCTGGTCCTACGTTAGTAGATTGAGACTGAAATATCAGTAATGAAAATATTTACACTAGAGACATTGGCAAAGACTACAGATTGAGACCCTGCTTCTTTCCAGGGAACCTATTGTTAAACATGTATTAGTACATCTCTGCTTATGGTAAGATAATAAATAGTTTCTCATCAATTGCAGGGATGCAATATTAATTTTCCTTTACCTGAGCAATATCTATAGAATAATGTATCTGAAAACTTTTGATCTCAACACCCCTAGATAAAACAGAATGACCATAAATTGTTATTTGGAAAACACCCTTTCATATTATTATCTCCATACTTAGTTTATGGAATTTTATGTATAATTCTGTTGTTTTCTGTCTGTTTCTCTTTCAAGACAGCTCAAAAGAGATTAGAACAAATTCACCTCTTTCCTCTAATACTCCTTACACGATGAATAATACAATGTTCTGTGGAGATCATTATAATATTGCATTTTAGTGATGATTTTAAATGTGAGCATACATAGTTCAACATCTTTTTGTTTGGTTTTTGTTTTATTTATTTATTATTTTTTTAAGTTTATTTTTGTGAAAGAGAGAGCACAAGATGGGGAGGGGCAGAGAGAGAGAGAGAGAGAGAGAGAGAGAATCTGAAGCAGGCTCCAGGCTCTGAGCTGTCAGCACAGAGCTGGATGCAGGGCTGGAACCCACTAAGTGTGAGATCATGACCTGAGCCAAAGTTGGATGCTTGACCGACTGAGCCACCCAGGTGCCCTGTTTTTGTTTTTATTTTTGAGAGACTGGGGGGTAGGGGTAAACATGTGAGTGGGGGAGGGGCAGAGAGACAGGGAGACAGAGGATCCAAAGCTGGTTCTGAGCTGACAGCAGAGAGCGTGATGCAGGGCTCGAACTCATTAATCGAGAGATCATGACTCCAGCCAAAGTCAGACGCTTAACTGACTGAGCCACCTGGGCTCTCAGTTCAATGTCATCTTTAATGGGTTTTGATGAGTTACAAGCGTAACATGGTAAGTTGTATGGGTTTAACATATATAAAAGACAGGAAAAAAGTTTCTTGAGAGAGATGGCCTTTGTGCTGATCTGTAAAATAGGGTCAGATCTCCCTGGAAGGAGGTAAGAATAAAGTATAAGATAGATGGGTCAGAGAAGTTTTAATTGCATGAGGAAGGGCAGAAACCTGGGATACAGCTGGAGAGATTTGTGTGGGTAAGGAGTTTAAAATACAGTTGGAAGGTCAGGCTGAGACTACATCTTAAAAGGCAGACAGAGGAGTTTGTACTTCATTCGCTAGCAAGAGAAGGGCACTGGAGTAAAAATCATCAGAACTCTACTTAGGAAGACTGACTAGTGTGAAAGATGAAATGGGGAGAGAGCAGACCGGAGAGTCGTAGAGTGTAGGTCCCCCCTAGCCTTAGCTGACTTGTCTGCCCCGTGCGGACAATAAATAATGTTCTCCTTTAGGGGTTATTGCCATGATCAGAGACAGTCATGGTTGTAAAAGAAGCACATGAGCCTGGCATCAGATAGATACCTAAAGGACCCTCCCTTCCTTCCAACTCTGTCTTCCTATAGTTGACTTTTTACATTCCCCATAATAATAGCATACTTCAGTCATAATTGGGAGCTGATAACATACAACTGGGTGGAAAAGATGCCAGTAATCTGTAAAGACACAGATGGAAACTGTTTTCCTTTAAAACACTTAAGGGCAAGAGAGGGATGTGTGGGAGGCAGACCTGCCATAGAAATACTGTTCTAGTATGTAGGCTCTGATTCTCAGCACTCACGTAATTAGCACATCTTGACAGGGTGAAAGCGGCCACCCAGCCTCTCTCTTTGAAGGGGCAGAGGTCAATGACAGCTGCTGCTTGGGCCTTTGTGGGGGGTGGGGGTGGGGATATGCTGCTTGAGACCAGCTGGGGGAAATAGATCCGCGGGAAGAGTGGTCACTCAGTGATGAGAGCTCTGTTCCTTTTTCTTGTAAACAGTGAACACCCTTGAAGGCCCATCTGCACTGTTCCAATACATTCTGCACCTGGGTTTTTGTTTTCTTTGCTGAGGAACAGTTGCCTGGTATGCACCAGGAGTCCCCATCTGCCTCACAGATAGTCATGGAGCTCTTGACTATGTGCATTTTATCTGAGAATGAGTTACTCAGTTCATCCCCACTCCAAACAAAAGTCTCCCCCTGGCCCCAAATCGCAATTCTATGAATGTTTCAGTGGCAGAATTCTATTGTAGTGTCCGGTAAAAAATTATGTACCTGCACACGATGTAGAAATGATACACTTCTTGCCTGGTCATTTAATTAAAGTCTCCTACTTTTTCAGACTTCGACTTCAGATTTTTTGGCAAACTTCAGTGTCTGCAAAAACACTGTTCCTCCGAAAATTCCAAAACACTTTACATTTGTCACTTGGTGAGAAGTACTGAAATTTGTATTTTGCGAGTTCAAAAAGAGTCAAATACTTGCCAGCACCCTTTTGGAAAGCCAGAGAAACAGAGGGGCAGATAATTTATGAATCCGTAAGCGCCCAAATTCTAATTCAGCCTACTAAATTCTTTACAATGTCTTTTTGTGGATTGTTCCTTCCTGCCCAGTTATTGTTGCATACAGAGTATATGCCTTTCTTAAAAGGCAGCAGCATCTGATGGAGGGGTGCTCTTTGCCCTTTCCTCAAGGAAGGGAGAACCAAAGAGATTTCCTATCATACCTAGAAATTCCGTCTATTATTCTGAAAACATGTCTCCTAGATCACTGGAAGTGGCTGAGCAGAGCTGGGACCCCAGTCTAGAGCTAAGGAAAGCAGTCTTTTAAAGAGAGTGGACTTAATGGACAACAAACATTTTTGCTACACTGTACCACTAGGTGGCAAATACTCTAGCTAAGCGTAGGCTGATTCCTGTTCCCCATTCTGGGTCCTAACAGCACTGGCAGTGTGATGTGGAAATTGAATTGAACATTCTCAGCCACTCCTGGCGACTCCGAAGTGCCTTTCCACAGTGAAGAGGGCACCACTGAAAAGCAGTTCACAACACGTTTTGACGTTTACTGCCCAGTGTGCTTAAATGAACACACCAATTCCATGAAGACATGGGTGACAGAAAGCTTGCGTATGCTTTTGACAGAATTTTATTTGGTTTGTCCCTGTCCAAGTATCTTTATCCTTAAAACGAGGGCTATTATGTACCTTACAGAGTTGTGGTGAGAGTTAAGTGAAATAACCCTGGAGAGTTACCTGGTGAGTACTAGCTTGTCAATTAATGTTTGTTCAAAGAGTGACTGAATCAGTCAGCAGCCAAAATACAGAGAGTTTCCCTGAAATGCCATGACTTGAACATTGCCTTGTCCCAAAAGGGAGAATTTTAAAATTTTTAAATTATTTTACAAGAAAGTAGACAAAATTGTTTTATAAAATATGTGTGTGTGTGTGTGTGTGTGTGTGTGTATGCACAAAACTTTCTTCCAAAACTTTCTGATAAAAGGTGACTCACCTTTTGGAAATACTCTGAGTGGATTATCATTGTAGGTCCTGGATACAGGTCTATTATGAATGCAAGAGGCCACAGTAATTCAGTCTAATTATATATTTTTTTCCCTTTGAGCAAGGACTAGGTGGGTTTTTTGTTTGTTTGGTTTTGTTTTAGAGATAGTGAGCATGAGTGGGGAAGAGGGGAAGCAGGAGAGAGAGGAAATCTTAAGCAAGCTCCACACTCAGCAATGAGTCTGATGCAGGGCTTGATCCCACGACCCCGGGACCATGAGATGAGTTGAAATCAAGAGTCAGATGCTCAATCAACTGAGCCACCCAGGGGTCCCTGATGACTAGGTTTTTTGAGAACTCTGTAGTTGTAGATGATGAGACATAAAGTGTACAGACTGCTCAGTGTTCCTTAGATGTTTAAAAATAAAAATGTGGATAATAATGTAAATTTACCCCTGAGTATTTTGAATAATTAAATAGTCCATTCCATGTTTAAGATTGCTTCCAGGATTTACAAGGTGGGAAACTTCATTCCATCATTAAAAAAAAGCTGTATAAGTGGAAAGAGTTAGGATATATGATGAACATACAGTCTTTTAAAAACAAATTCTCCAAACTCTATCCGTCATGGTCAGATACTTATATTTCACCAACAAAATTCATTAGAAGACAAAATAAACTTCTGTATAGTATAGCTCAGCCAGCCCAACTCTGTGATATAATTCATTTTGTAGATGGCACAATTACAGAGCAACTTTTCATGTGTTTCAAAACAAAGACTCCTAAAACAGCTCCCGATTCAGTCCAATTAGGCATGTTTTTGGTTTATTTGTTCCTTTGATGATAATGTTCCTTGCGTTTGACTGTGCATCTTATACATCATTTTCACTACGTTTCTCTCTTCTACATCCCTGTGAAGTGGGTTCGTTATGAAGAGGGAGACTCCGAGACTCTGAGAGGCTGTTTGTTCTCACCTACGTGCCTGCTGTGACTTGGCAAAATCGGGGTTAGAACCCAGGTCTCCTGACTATGAGTTCAGTGCTCACTCACTCTGCAAGTCTGTAGGTCTCTCTGTGGCTTTAAGAAACTGGCTTCGGATATGGATTAAGTGAGTTTTAGCTATAAAGAGGAGGTGCCACTCAAGCCCTGTATCAATTCAACTGCAGAAATAGTAGAGGAACAGGTACTAAGCAGGTTGGGGCAAGAAAAATAAAGGAAAAGATATATCTGGAGTAAGACGAGAAAGAGGAAAAAAAGAAAAAATGGAGGAGAAAGTGGATGGAGGAGGGGGAAGAGAGGGCCACTCATCAATTTTCAGATCACTTCTTTGGATTCTGTTGCCTTCCACACCCACAGCTCTTATGACACCTTCAGGTGCTTCAGCCATGTTCTTCCATAGAACACTGCTCCTCTTTCATTGCGGTATTTACCACACTACATTACATTACTTGTTTAGCCATTTCCTTACTTTTTGTTAAGCCCCGTAGAGACAGGTGATGTCTTTCACACCATGAATATGGATATGCAATATGTGCTTACTATATATATTTTGAATGCATTTATAAATAGGGAATAGTATCATACCTTGCACGGCTTGGATGCCACTAAGTTTTGGTCATGTCTCTTCTACAGGCAAAAGATCTTGAAGCTAGGATGCTTGCTTGAAAGTGGATCTGAAATGGTTGGATCTTCAAGGAGTTGCCACTTACATTAATGAAATATTTGCTATTATTCAGAAAATGTAATGGATATTAAAGACTTTAAATGAGACTAGAGGACAAGTTCCTCTCTGTTGAGGGGTAGTTTTTTTAAAAATTTTTTTTTAACGTTTATTTATTTTTGAGACAGAGAGAGACAGAGCATGAACGGGGGAGGGGCAGAGAGAGAGGGAGACACAGAATTGGAAGCAGGCTCCAGGCTCTGAGGCATCAGCACAGAGCCCGATGCGGGCTCAAACTCACAGACCGCGAGATCGTGACCTGAGATGAAGTCGGACGCTTAACGGACTGAGCCACCCAGGCGCCCCTAGGTGTAATTTTTTTTTAAATGAATGATTGCTGATTCTACTCCATTTCTTTATAGTAAGTTTTCAAATTACATAATTGGCCATGATTTGCATTACAGCCATCTTAGAAAGTGAGTTTATTTCATAATACTGAATCTGTTTGGTAGTGGAAAGTTTATTTCTTTTTCTTCACTAATTTGATTAGGAAGCCCATTTCATTCTCTTATGATAATAATGGCTCTAATGCTTTTGATCTGTGCCCGAGGTCATTTATACCTCAAGAGGCTTTATGCATCTTTTCTATCTTGTTTCACTTCCTGAGTTTAAAGACGATCTTTATTAAAATATCAGGTATTTGAATAAGAAAACAGGTAAGGAAAAAGAAGGTCTTCCTGAGAAAGAGTTTCTTTAATTGAGTTTTATGTTAGAACTTATAAGAAGTATTTGAACTCTATAGAACCCTAGGGCAATTCTTTAAGGGCTTCTCTGTCTCCCTACTATTTAAATCTTACTTAAACTGGAGGATAGGCACATGTTTTTAGAAGATGGAAAATCATAAACTGCAACTCTTCAGCTTACTCTGTATGTGAATTTCTTTCACTAAATTGTATAATATGAATCATATTATTAACATCAGACTCAAGTAGATGTTTTGTTTTTCTGAAGCTTAGGACCCATTTAAAATTCTGACTTTTTGGGATAGTAATCCCAGTTCACTTGGTGAATAGTCCAGAAACGTTTTTAGTTAATGAATAAGTCTTGAAATCATATGAAATTGGAAAGACAGCTGTGTGTATGTCTGTGACAATGCATTTTGAATTGTAAAAAAATTTTTTTAATGGACATCTTCTGATTGTGCATGTTAATATGGAGCCCTCTACACAGAGGCTAGACAATTGCTAGGCTGGTATAGGGTCTGGAATTTCTGAAAAGAAAACACAATTTTAGCCTAGCCACTGTCCTACTTTCATGTAGAGGGCTCCATATTAGCTTACACAATCAGAAGACACCCACTGAAGGACATTTTTGTAACTCAAAATGTATTCACATTGTTCAAACTTCAAACAATGTAAACAAATATACATTGAAAAGTGTTATTCCAATTCCCACCTATCTTATACAGATGCACTATAGGTAACCACTTCTATTAGGTCCTGTTTTTCTGTTTCTAATGTGTGCTTTAAGAAAGAGCATCTACTACTGGGGTGCGAGAGTGGCTCAGCTGGTTAAGCCTCCAACTCCTGGTTTCGGCTCAGGTCATGTTCTCACTGTTCGCGAGGTAGAGCTCCACATCGGGCTCTGCACTGATAGCACAGAGCCTGCTTGGGATTCTCGCTCTCGCTCTCTCTCTGCCCCTCCCCTGCTCTCTCCCTGTCTCTCTCTCTTAAAATAAATAAATCCATTAAAAAAAAAGAAAGAAAGAAAGAAAGAGCATCTACTAACTGCTTAGTGTCAGGGGTGCACTAGTAACAAATTACAGTCTAGAGAGTGAGGCAGACAGCAAAAACTCACACAAATAGTAGAATTATTACAAATTGCCTTACATTTCTTAAATAAAATAATGGGTATTGAGAGGTCAGTGGTTCTCAAACCTGAATGGGGAGCAGAATCACTTTTTTTTTAAAGAGTACTAATAGATCTACACTGTAAAAATAAACTATACACTATAGAAAACTATACAGTAAAAACACATATATTCCCCAAGTGCTTTTCCCCCAAAGGTTAAGTTGTAATATGTATAGGTATTGTTCAAGATATTTTATATATAAATTCAAACAGACTTATAGATACATATATAATGTTACATATGACTTGTTATCTCAGAATTTCTGCTGAGGCTCCAAAAGTCTAGAACAATAAAATAGGTACCAAGTTCTCCCTTCATCGTAAAGCAAGATACTAGATTGTCTATATAGGGTGTACTCAGAAGCCTTAAAGTTTTGTGTGGCCACTGTTGGCTCATTATCCATTACAAGGCTATATACAAAAAGAAACTTGGGAGAACATTTCTGGAACATTGTGTTTCTGTTTATGGATTCCTTTCCTCACTGGGGTGGGGGGGGAGCGGATTTGGGGGATCTTTCCTCTTCATATTAGCCCAAGTAGGAAAGCATGTTTTGTGAGACTTACTGACAGATTGTGACCTGTGTCATCTGGAGTTTGGAGGGCACAGGGATCCTGACTTGCGTTTGCCAAGTCAAGGGCAGTAGACTCTTGAGGGACAGAGATGAAGAGATGATAGAGGGCTGCAAGTGCTTATTTTCTGAGGGAGGAGATGTGGACAGAGGACAAATGTGGGCGGGTGAGAGAAATCCTATCAGGAATCATCTTAAAATGATCTCATCTAAGGGGACTGCTTGGAAGGACCATGTAACCTCAATAGAAGATTGGACCCTCTGAGTCCAAAGGCTGAGGGAATGACCTAAGCAACCAGCCAGGGAAGTATCCAGAGACTAGCAGTTGGAGGTCCCCAGCCTGGACACTCTGATCTCAAAAGAAGAAGAGTATAGTGATTGTGCAGCCGCCACAGCCAGTGGGGACCAATGCCAGATTATAACTGCACAGCCACCTACAGCTGTGTCCCTTCCCCTTAATAATGCCTCCCTTAAAGCTCAACCTTAGAAAGATCAGAAACAGTGGTATTAAGTGGTGACAGGAAGACAATTACAGCAAGGAGACTAGAGAAGGAGCTAGTCACTTTCTTCTGTTCCTCTCCCCCATTCTAGGCTTCTAAGCCTCAAGCCAGCTATAGTCTTGGGGTTTGGGAAATGGGGTGTTATTTTATTTTAACGTTTTCACTGTTTTACTTTTTACTTAAAAACTATTTTATTAACACCTATTTTATGCAAAATTCATACTTTCAGTGCTCAGATTTTAGGGAGGGGATAATTTTAAGTTAAATGTTTCATTGTTACCCTCAACTAGTGTTGGTAAAACTGGATCTCACCTCCAAAAAAACCCCTGATTTTTGGCATTGGTCAACTTTGTGGTGTAAATACTTCCATTATGTCTAATATCAAGCTACCAAAGCTTTAACAACCAGTGTGAAAAACCTCTGAATAGTAGACAAATTTAAAACGAAACTGAGCTGGTGCAAGCTCAGTTGACATTGTTTTTGAATAAGCAGAGAAGAGAAAAACTATAGGATAAGTTTATCATTATGGAGTCTTGGGTGGGGATTGGTGGGAGCAAGAGAACAGGCCCAGAGAATGAAGTTAGCAGGGAGTGATAAGAAATAATTACATATCTGTATTAGGGTTCTCCCGAGAAACAGAAACAATCAGGACATCTCTTTCTCTCTCTCTCCCTCTCCCCCTATCTATTATAACGAATTAGCTCATACAGTTATGGAGGCCTAAAATCTGTGGCTGGCAAGATAGAGACACAGGAGAGCCAATGGTATGCTTCCAGCCTGAGTCTAAAAGTGTGAGAACCTAGAGAGCCAATGATGTAAGTTTAAATCTAAGTCCAAATCAGAAGACAATAGAAGACCTATGTCCCAGCTTGAAGACAGCCATGCAGAGAGAAATTATTCTTTCTTATCCAGCTTTTTTGTTCTACTTAGGCCTTCATTGGATTGGCCGAGACCCCCACACATTAGGAAAGGCCAATCTGCTTTACTCAGTCTACTGATTCTGATAGCAATTTTATTCAGAAACACTCTCATGGACACATCAGAAATAACGTTTAACCAAATATCCGGACACCCCTGTGGCTAGTCAACGTTGACACATAAAATTAACCATTACAGTCTTTTTATTATTGAACTCAGCTCACTGAGCTTAAGTATCTATGGAACAGGATATTAAAAGTGACATCCCGAATGTTGGCTAAAGCTGAAAGCTGAAAACAATAAGAGATAAGTATTCCCATATTCTAAAGAGAATTGCTAAATTGATCTCCTCTTTTTGCATGGTAAATGAACTTGTCTCCTCAAGTAGCAGGATTTATATCCAGCATGTAGAGGGATAAATTATAATTTAGAGAGATCAAGTTTCTAAAGAAATGTAGAGAAGTAGAAAATATTTTGACTTTTCTTTTCCCAGAGAGAAGAAGAGGCTGTTTCTTTTCTCAGCCAAATAACAGCCTCTAAGTCAAGAAACATTTAGGAGGCTGGGCAGGCATGTATTGGAATTGACTGGGCTACAGGATTATGCGCTGAAGTAGCCATGGGCCCTGACCAAAGCATCAGGTATGACCTCAGTGCATGTTCCCTAGTGGTGGGGAGTCTAGGTTGCAATAGGGATTAGTGATCACTTCGCACCTTGAAGATCCTGAAAGTGGGAAGCTAGCAGGTTGAGGAAAGAAGGCCACAGTTGGGTAAACTGCCCATTAGCAGGGAAGTAAAGCATGTTATTTCTTGAAGATAAAGGAGCATGTAGGATGGTGGCTAGGTCTAGGCTGTCTTGAAAGGAGCGTACCCCAGTGGGCTGCCTGCTGGGCCAGGGCACTCCAACTAAAAGGGGCTCTCTCATAATTTTTAATGACAGTGAATGGATGTGTCCAAGTCTAAAGGTTTTGAAGCATAGAGCTAGGATGTAGCTAAGAATATGTATTTTTAAAAAGATTTTCCAATTATGGCTAATATATTAGGCCAAGGTTAGATGCTATCGGATTTGTAGATGGTAACCTGTTTGAACATTCCTCTACAACCACCTGCCTCATCACTGCCTCTCTACAAAAATAAACAATCTAGAAATAGTACACTTTTTCAAGCTTCTTGGAGACCACATATATAAAAATGCAAATGGGAATATACATGCAATTATAGACATGATTTCTTATTTCCCTTACTGCTCGAACAAGCGCATACTCTGTGACTTCCAAATATACTCTTTTTCTTTAGCATATTGGTGTTAAATTGCTGTATTCCTGGGAACTGACAATCAGCTACTCAGAGAAGTTGTAACTGTCCTCACTTCCACCCTTGTTTCAGAAATTAGAGGGACTGAAGTGCAATCACATATAGTTGTTTTCTGATGTTTTCTTCCTAAGTTTTAAGTTGATTTCACTCTAACATTTCAGCATCTTCTCTCCTTTTCAGTGGTCTCAGTTCAACACACACAGCAATCATGTTGCAAAGCAGAATATAACATATAAATGGTGTACACACATACTTTTCTCAGGGGAAAAGTATACGTGTTTTAAGGTATAATTCTTTTTCCTGCATTTCAAAATATCACTCATACTATAAAGAGAACGGCAGTAGGGTTTAGCAGAGCAAGCTGTTACAGATGAGAATAAATCCTCCCTGGCCTGAGTACACATCCTCACTGAAGCCAGCTCAGTTCTGACAGCCGTCTGGAGAGCTGAGCTTCCCTAGGTGCTTTGGGGTGAATGTAATTCCTGACATTGCTTTTCCTTATTACCATTTTGAGACACTGCCCAGGGAGATGGCCAAGATCCGTGCTTTTAGGACACACGGCTGGCTTCGGTCATTTATTTATTAGCTTTGATTTTGAATCTATTGTCAAGGTCTATCTCTGAAAAGTTGGAGGAAGTGAGGAGCTTTCTTAGAGGTTAGCCCATGTGACCGCCCAGAGATCTGGAGCAGGACTTTCCGGAACTGTACAAAGTCTGGTTGCAAGTTGCATCCTTGAATATCTCCAAAAAGAAATCAAGAAATAAAAACCATTAAAATACACACAGATCTATATCTCTATATTGCTTCTTTTGAATAAGGGGACATCTTAGTTTGTTTGTTTTTGTTTTTGTTTTTTCACAAGAAGAGATAGATAAAGATCCTTATTCCCTTAGTTCCACATGCCATCCTTTCCCTTCTGTCTTAAAACCAAATTCCAGTCTGCTGACACTGTTCTCCTCATTTCTTCCTCCTCAGATTCCTAATCTGGTGTCGTGATTTCACAAACAGTCCAACATAATAAAAGATTCCACTGATTTCCCAATATGGGGACAGTGACACATATTCACGCCCAGACCACATCCAGTTCAGAGTGTGATGATCATATGTGTGTGGATCCTGCAGAATTTTTGGTGTTCACATTTTGTACTGGAACAGAAACATTTGAATGCGTTCAGATTCTTAATTTCGCTCTAAGAAAATTTAGCCCTTGGCCTTCTGGAGTTAATTTACCACACGTATTGTTTCCATCATTAAGGGTAATATGACTGACCTATTGCAAGTGTTTGGATGGACAAACTGGCAGGTTTCGCCAAACTGCCTTTTCTACTTTCTATTGGCAAAACACTATACAAGTCTCAGAAAGCCAGAGACTAAATAAGATTTCAGAAATGAAGCTTTGTTATGCAGACCCTTTGTAATGCTGGCCCCAACACAGGGAACTAGACATGAGCCTATTTAGAATATTGCCATCCAGTGTCCAAAAGATATATTACAGTTCTAGCTTATCACCTGCCACAAGACCAAATGGATTGCCATGTTCTCGAAGATGTGCAAAGCTAAGTGCCCTTAAAGTATAACTCTGTCTATGGCCTACATTTGGACTCAGAAATGAAGAGCATTTGCTAGTCTATGACCTTGGACGCAATAGCCAGTTACTTACAAAGCTATAGATGTTTAGGCTATGGATGTAGTCAGAGATGACTGCATCAAAGTTTCCTGAACTTTCCCGGATGTCATCTTCTTCAAGTTTTGTGAGTATTAGAGCACATAGTATACAAAAATACTCTAAAACAGTGCCTGGACATCGTAGGCACTCAGTAATATTAATATCTTTTCCTTTTGCCAAATAAAAATATGTAGAAATCCTTCTAAGGGAGTGATACAGAGGTCACTTGCATGCACCTTGTTCTATGTATTAATGACATGTTTGGGCAAAATTTTATAAAACATTTTAAATGACCCATCACATTAAATTATAAAGTTTTAGCCCTTGGAAAACTTAAAGCTAATAAAGGCACTGTGTTAATACATGTACATCAACACAACAAAACATATTTTTCTCCCGGGTCCCCTGTGAACTCTGTGCCACTTTCAGCAGGTTTGACGTTATTTAATGGATGCCACCATCACTCTCCTAGTTTCCCAGGCTGGAGGTCACTGGGGCATCTATAGTTTCTTCCTACCTCACTCCCAACAGGTCTCTCAATCATGTTAATACTGCCTCCAAAATACTGCTAGCATTTGTTTCCTTCCTTCCAGACCTCTGTCACTGCCTTATGATTCTTGCAGGATTACTGCGGTTGCCTCCTAGGTGACTCCCCTGCTTCTCATCTCTCCAGTCCAGTTTACCCATGACATTGAGCAATCCAATTACACCCCTGCAGAAGCTTAAACACTAACCAAGCCTCTCATTTTTTTTTCCTTCTAACCCCATGTGATCTAATCTAGACACAAAAATGTTCTTCCTTCCATTCTATCTTACCTCAATCCTATTGATTATCCAAAAGTTTCTGCGCGGTTCTCCTGGGTTTGTCAAAAGATAATACAAATGCATGGGTAGAGTGTGTGAGACCTTTTGTGATCTGACTTCTGTTTATCTCTCCTTCTTCATGCTTCACCCTTCGCATCCTGCTTCAGATATTTTGTGTCAGCAGGTCTAATCCCTTAGAGTTTCTCAAACTCATCCTGTCCTCTCTTAAATCCTTTTATTGTAGATGCCTCACCTTTGCCTGGATGTTTCCTTCTTCAGGACTTATCTCAGTCATCACCTCATCTATCCAGCCTTCTAGATGTTTCTTCTGTAGACTATCAAATAATCTGGTGAAAACTTCTGTCATACTTTTACCCCACTTAATTCAAATAATTTAATTATTTATTCCTACTATGATATTCTCAGTTCTCAGAAATTCTTGGAAGTTCTCAG